>NC_140658.1:31870745-33273553 GCF_978046115.1 Saccoglossus kowalevskii
GATTAGAACCAACATTGAATTATAGGGTGAGATTAGAACCAACATTGAATTATAGGGTGAGATTAGAACCAACATTGAATTATAGGGTGAGATTAGAACCAACATTAAATTAATAGGGTGAGATTAGAATCAACATTGAATTATAGGTGAGGTTAGAACTAACATTGAATTATAGGGTGAGGTTAGAACCAACATTGAATTATAGGGTGAGATTAGAACCAACATTGAATTATAGGGTGAGGTTAGAACCAACATTGAATTATAGGTGAGGTTAGAACCAACATTGAATTATAGGGTGAGGTTAGAACCAACATTGAATTATAGGGTGAGGTTAGAACCAACATTGAATTATAGGGTGAGATTAGAACCAACATTGAATTATAGGGTGAGATTAGAACCAACATTGAATTATAGGGTGAGATTAGAACCAACATTGAATTATAGGGTGAGATTAGAACCAACATTGAATTAAAGGGTGAGATTAGAACCAACATTGAATTAAAGGGTGAGATTAGAACCAACATTGAAATATAGGGTGAGATTAGAACCAACATTGAATTATAGGGTGAGATTAGAACCAACATTGAATTATAGGGTGAGATTAGAACCAACATTGAATTAATAGGGTGAGATTAGAATCAACATTGAATTATAGGTGAGGTTAGAACTAACATTGAATTATAGGGTGAGGTTAGATCCAACATTGAATTATAGGGTGAGATTAGAACCAACATTGAATTATAGGGTGAGGTTAAAACCAACATTGAATTATAGGTGAGGTTAGAACCAACATTGAATTATAGGGTGAGATTAGAACCAACATTGAATTATAGGGTGAGATTAGAACCAACATTGAATTATAGGGTGAGATTAGAACCAACATTGAATTATAGGGTGAGGTTAGAACCAACATTGAATTATAGATTGAGGTTAGAACCAACATTGAATTATAGGGTGAGATTAGAACCAACATTGAATTATAGGGTGAGATTAGAACCAACATTGAATTATAGGGTGAGATTAGAACCAACATTGAAATATAGGGTGAGATTAGAACCAACATTGAATTATAGGGTGAGATTAGAACCAACATTGAATTATAGGTGAGGTTAGAACCAACATTGAATTATAGGGTGAGATTAGAACCAACATTGAATTATAGGGTGAGATTAGAACCAACATTGAATTATAGATTAAGGTTAGAACCAACATTGAATTATAGGGTGAGATTAGAACCAACATTAAATTATAGGGTGAGATTAGAACCAACATTGAATTATAGGGTGAGATTAGAACCAACATTGAAATATAGGGTGAGATTAGAACCAACATTGAATTATAGGGTGAGATTAGAACCAACATTGAATTATAGGGTGAGATTAGAACCAACATTGAATTATAGGGTGAGGTTAGAACCAACATTGAATTATAGGGTGAGATTAGAACCAACATTGAATTATAGGGTGAGATTAGAACCAACATTGAATTGTAGGGTGAGGTTAGAACCAACATTGAATTATAGGGTGGGGTTAGAACCAACATTGAATTATACGTGAGGTTAGAACCAACATTGAATTAAAGGGTGAGATTAGAACCAACATTGAATTAAAGGGTGAGATTAGAACCAACATTGAATTAAAGGGTGAGATTAGAACCAACATTGAAATATAGGGTGAGATTAGAACCAACATTGAATTATAGGGTGAGATTAGAACCAACATTGAATTAAAGGGTGAGATTAGAACCAACATTGAATTATAGGGTGAGATTAGAACCAACATTGAATTATAGGGTGAGATTAGAACCAACATTGAATTATAGGGTGAGATTACAACCAACATTGAATTATAGGGTGAGATTAGAACCAACATTGAAATATAGGGTGAGGTTAGAACCAACATTGAATTATAGGGTGAGATTAGAACTAACATTGAATTATAGGGTGAGATTAGAACTAACATTGAATTATAGGGTGAGGTTAGAACTAACATTGAATTATAGGGTGAGATTAGAACCAACATTGAATTGTAGGGTGAGGTTAGAACCAACATTGAATTATAGGGTGGGGTTAGAACCAACATTGAATTATAGGGTGAGGTTAGAACCAACATTGAATTATAGGGTGAGGTTAGAACCAACATTGAATTATAGGTGAGGTTAGAACCAACATTGAATTATAGGGAGAGATTAGAACCAACATTGAATTATAGGGTGAGGTTAGAACCAACATTGAATTATAGGGTGAGATTAGAACCAACATTGAATTATAGGGTGAGATTACAACCAACATTGAATTATAGGGTGAGATTAGAACCAACATTGAAATATAGGGTGAGGTTAGAACCAACATTGAATTATAGGGTGAGATTAGAACTAACATTGAATTATAGGGTGAGATTAGAACTAACATTGAATTATAGGGTGAGGTTAGAACTAACATTGAATTATAGGGTGAGATTAGAACCAACATTGAATTGTAGGGTGAGGTTAGAACCAACATTGAATTATAGGGTGGGGTTAGAACCAACATTGAATTAAAGGGTGAGATTAGAACCAACATTGAATTAAAGGGTGAGATTAGAACCAACATTGAATTAAAGGGTGAGATTAGAACCAACATTGAATTATAGGGTGAGATTAGAACCAACATTGAATTATAGGGTGAGATTAGAACCAACATTGAATTATAGGGTGAGGTTAGAACCAACATTGAATTATAGGGTGAGGTTAGAACCAACATTGAATTATAGGGTGAGGTTAGAACCAACATTGAATTATAGGTGAGGTTAGAACCAAAATTGAATTATAGGGAGAGATTAGAACCAACATTGAATTATAGAGTGAGATTAGAACCAACATTGAATTATAGGGAGAGGTTAGAACCAACATTGAATTATAGGGTGAGATTAGAACCAACATTGAATTATAGGGTGAGATTAGAACCAACATTGAAATATAGGGTGAGATTGGAACCAACATTGAATTATAGGGTGAGATTAGAACCAACATTGAATTATAGGGTGAGATTAGAACCAACATTGAATTATAGGGTGAGATTAGAACCAACATTGAATTATAGGGTGAGATTAGAACCAACATTGAATTATCGGGTAAGATTAGAACCAACATTGAATTATAGGGTGAGATTAGAACCAACATTGAATTAATAGGGTGAGGTTAGAACCAACATTGAATTATAGGGTGAGATTAGAACCAACATTGAATTATCGGGTAAGATTAGAACCAACATTGAATTATAGGGTGAGATTAGAACCAACATTGAATTAATAGGGTGAGGTTAGAACCAACATTGAATTATAGGGTGATATTAGAACCAACATTGAATTATCGGGTAAGATTAGAACCAACATTGAATTAATAGGGTGAGGTTAGAACCAACATTGAATTATAGGGTGAGATTAGAACCAACATTGAATTATCGGGTAAGATTAGAACCAACATTGAATTATAGGGTGAGATTAGAACCAACATTGAATTATAGGGTGAGGTTAGAACCAACATTGAATTATAGGGTGAGGTTAGAACCAACATTGAATTAATAGGGTGAGGTTAGAACCAACATTGAATTATAGGGTGAGGTTAGAACCAACATTGAATTATAGGGTG
Source organism: Saccoglossus kowalevskii (assembly GCF_978046115.1). Lineage (NCBI taxonomy): Eukaryota > Metazoa > Hemichordata > Enteropneusta > Harrimaniidae > Saccoglossus > Saccoglossus kowalevskii. The sequence continues at coordinate 31,874,373 of NC_140658.1, forward strand.
AGGTTAGAACCAACATTGAATTATAGGGTGAGATTAGAACCAACATTGAATTATAGGGTGAGATTAGAACCAACATTGAAATATAGGGTGAGATTAGAACCAACATTGAATTATAGGGTGAGATTAGAACCAACATTGAATTATAGGGTGAGATTAGAACCAACATTGAATTATAGGGTGAGATTAGAACCAACATTGAATTATAGGGTGAGATTAGAACCAACATTGAATTATAGGGTGAGATTAGAACCAACATTGAATTATAGGGTGAGATTAGAACCAACATTGAATTATAGGGTGAGGTTAGAACCAACATTGAATTAATAGGGTGAGATTAGAACCAACATTGAATTATAGGGTGAGGTTAGAACCAACATTGAATTATAGGGTGAGGTTAGAACCAACATTGAATTATAGGGTGCGATTAGAACCAACATTGAATTATAGGGTGAGGTTAGAACCAACATTGAATTAATAGGGTGAGATTAGAACCAACATTGAATTATAGGGTGAGGTTAGAACCAACATTGAATTATAGGGTGAGATTAGAACCAACATTGAATTATAGGGTGAGGTTAGAACCAACATTGAATTAATAGGGTGAGATTAGAACCAACATTGAATTATAGGGTGGGGTTAGAACCAACATTGAATTATAGGGTGAGATTAGAACCAACATTGAATTATAGGGTGAGGTTAGAACCAACATTGAATTAATAGGGTGAGATTAGAACCAACATTGAATTATAGGGTGGGGTTAGAACCAACATTGAATTATAGGGTGAGGTTAGAACCAACATTGAATTATAGGGTGCGATTAGAACCAACATTGAATTATAGGGTGCGATTAGAACCAACATTGAATTATAGGGTGAGATTAGAACCAACATTGAATTATAGGGTGCGATTAGAACCAACATTGAATTATAGGGTGAGATTAGAACCAACATTGAATTATAGGGAGCAATTAGAACCAACATTGAATTATAGGGTGAGATTAGAACCAACATTGAATTATAGGGTGAGATTAGAACCAACATTGAATTATAGGGTGAGATTAGAACCAACATTGAATTAAAGGGTGCGTTTAGAACCAACATTGAATTATAGGGTGAGATTAGATCCAACATTGAATTATAGGGTGAGATTAGAACCAACATTGAATTATAGGGTGAGATTAGAACCAACATTGAATTATAGGATGAGATTATAACCAACATTGAATTATAGGGTGAGATTAGAACCAACATTGAATTATAGGGTGAGATTAGAACCAACATTGAATTATAGGGTGAGATTAGAACCAACATTGAATTATAGGGTGAGATTAGAACCAACATTGAATTAAAGGGTGTCATGATTTCATCGTTATTAAGTCATATTTCTATTATTACATCATTATTATCTGTTCACTATTGTTATGATAGCAATTTCACGTTCGCACATTCTCATCCCACGCTGTTAGAATATTGTTTAGAATAAACAACTTACATGTTTAAGGTGGAGATTATAAACATATAGTTTAGTATAGTGTACTAGTATTTCATTTGACACTAAATATTATATTTAGGTTTATATATATATTTAACCGGAATTGATAAATAGATTGTTTACTTATTGTATTTAGTAGTGGCAACTTTGCAAAGATTTAACCGTGAGACACATCCCTGGTAATCACGTGATCGTGCCAACGACTGCAGCGATTGGCTGATCACGTGTTTACTCCGCCACGCCTTAGTGTTTGACTTTTAATATAGAGAGTTTGTAACCTTGGTAAGAGGGAGAAGCTGGAGAGAACGGCGCATCGTGGGGTTACCTGAGCTGACTGCTTTTGTGAATAAAGCAGGACGATCAGTATTTCTTGGGGACAAAACTGGCACTTCCACGTGTAAGTATCATCCGCAGTTCGCCGGAGTCCCCCTTCTTTGACGCCCTGTTCATAACATTATTATGTCATGTTTATGTAAAGTCAAGAGTGAAACCATATATCTAAGAACACCAAAAATACAGACAATGATTTAGTGTGGCGCGAACTGATTCTTGAAATGGTTTCCTGGCCACAAACGTAAACTAAAACGCTACCGGGTACATATCTTGGACACTTACGCGTTTACGACTTGTCTTTTTGTGGGTGATATATTTGGTGTTTCTTCCTCACGTGTATCTCAAATCTTTACTACCTGGATAACCTATATGGCAGCTGTTGGGGCAGTGTGGTTAGAATATATTCAGAAAAATTACATTTTTATATTTAAAACTGATAAATACAGTAGAATGGACTGGGCTATAAGTTTTTATAATATTTCAAACACTCCTAGCGCAATAGCGCCAGGAACTTTATATACACTTAAATGTCCTGTTTTCGTGTCTCATAGATTGTCATAGACTTGTATACCATACATGTCCTAGGATATGTATACGCCTTTGTTTTCATAATTAGTTCTATGACTTTAATTGTACAGACCAAATGACATCACAGATGTAACAATGACCGAGTTTTACTGTGAAAATAAGAAACCGCAAAAGTTGGGTTTGAATACAGAGCTCACACAGAATTATTGAGCTATCTGGAACTGGATTTGAGTCAATTTAAAACTATTTCATTTGATCCCTTTTCCTGTTAGATCATGAATATTCTATGAAAAGAAATATTGTCATCACATAGATAGGTGCGGCCATATTCATTCTATCGGGAATTGACCATTAAAACTCGGGGGGGGGTAGATTTTTGCCAAAATAATCATTTGCAGGGTAAATTTCATCAAATATTAAAACAAATTCATAAAAGAAAAACAATATCATCCTGAAATGAAATTCAGCTCAAAGAAATTTAAATTTGTTTACCATCTTGCCTCCGAAGTTTTCTGTGCGTGAAACTCACAAGTTGTTTATACGGTCAGCGTCCTTCACAGTGACTCTGACATTCAAATTGAGGAGTCCAGTCACAACCTTCAAAACACACGTGTATTCATGAATATTTTATTACGATTATATTTCAACATTGTTTGGCTTTTATTTCCCACAATTTCATCATGTCAATCATATGTTACAGTGATGTGTTATGATAGCAACTATGTAAATTACCTTTTGTATACGTTTACTTTCATGTGATCACTTTGTAATTAATTTTGCTTTTACTTATATTATAAATTGAAGGATAGCGATAACTTAGTAGATAAGTGATTTATAAAATATTTATGTGAACACTGTATTATCATTACTCTCAGTATATAAAACATTGTATGTTTAAATATTTGTATTCTTTGTAGATTAGATCATTTAAAGAATTATATTATTTGTAATTTTAGTTTCATCCACTTGAACTAAGGGACAGTTCAAATTTGTCAGAGAGGGATTTAGTTATGATGGCGACTTCGCACATTCGGTTCACATGACTGTGACATGCCGTTGCTCTCATGTTTAGAATCAACAACTTGCATGGTTAGGGTGTAGATTATAAACACATATTACAGGAATTTGATTGTTTACTTATTGTATTTAATAGTGGCAACTTTGCAAGGCTTTTACCGTGAGACACATCCCTGGTAATCACGTGATCGTGCCAACGACTGCAGCGATTGGCTGATCGCATGTTTAGGTCTCATGCCACTAATTAACCAATGGCTGCTCAATTTAAATGCCTAGCAAGAACCAATGAAATTTTTTAAATATTATTTTTCTCAGGTGCTCCCTGTTTGAGGGCGTAATCACCTGGGTCAGAGGTGAGACCAACATGTGGTCTTTTGTTTACTACTTAGCGGCTGTGTACCTGTGGGTTTATTCTGTGTGTTAATGGATGTTCTAATCTTGGTGTTTTTCCAGTGATTTCTCTTGATGCAATCCAAATACAGTAGGTGTGTCTTGTTTACCTGAGATTTGCAAGAGTTTGAGCTGGCCAACATGTTAGTTTTTTCATATGGTTGATTACTGGCATGTTGATTTCCCATTTTTGAGCCATATTTTCAACTTTCTTCGTCATTTTCATATAGCAATCTCGTCATATGTTAACATTGTCGTCTATGGAAATTCAATTAGTGGTATGAGCTCTGTCACGCCTTAGATAAGATAAGATAAGATAACAGCTTTATTACAACCGTGTAGAAAATTTTACATTTCTAATTTGGTGTTTAAAATGTAATAAAGTTAATAATGAATAACTAAAAAAAGTAAGTAGGTGAAAGTTGAGTAAATAAAAAGTTAAATAAGTGTGACTGAGTGTATTCTTTTGTTTGTTCATTTACTGTTACTCAAGTACACATAGAGGGCTATAATAGTATTTTTATCTTTTGATTGTAAAATATGTTTAAATTGTTTTTCTTTATCCAAATTCAGGAAATTTGCATTTACACTGTTGATAGTGTGAAACATTGCGTCTCTTTGTTTTGTGTACAATTTACAATGTATTAAATGATGTTCCTCATTTTCAACTTTGTTACAATGGGAGCATAACCTGTCTTCCACTGGTGTTTTTGGTTTTGTATAACGACCTTTTTCGATGGCAAGTTTATGGCAACTTAATCTAAATTGAGCTATTGTTTTGACATGTTGTGGGTTGTTCATCACTTTTATGTATTCTTCTTGTTCCAAGGAGTCTTTGAATGTCCTGTATGTGCGTAATTTGGCACTTTCCCTTTTGTTGTCTATATTCCATTTGTTAATGTAATATTGTCTAATTGAATTATTTAGTTTTTGTTTTGTGAAATCTGTGACATTGTTTTTGTTGTAAAGTTTCAAGTTTCGTTCTAAGGTAGTCAACCATGCTCCTGTGTAAGTATTGTTTTCCATGTCTTTTATAGCATAAAAAGCTAAATTGTCATTGTCTATCGCTTTGAGGTGTTTGTAATAGTTAATTGCTGAGCAGTATATTCTGCTTATCAGTGGCTCTCTTCCCAGTTCCATTCTGCATCCAATTTTGCTCGCTCTGTTGCCAATGTTAAGAATTTGACGACAAAAGCGTAGATGATATTTTTCTGTTGCTGTTTTGTCCCAATTAGTCTGATTTTGGAAAATGCCCCATATCTCACCTGCATATGTTAATATGGGTAGTTGTGTCACATTCAGGAGTTTTTCCTTTATCCTTATACTGTTCATGTTTGTTGGATATATGTGTGACTGGATCCTTGCAGCTTTGTAGGTCTTGTCTGCCAGTCTGTCTGCAGTAGAGGTTATTGATCCATTGGCCTTAAATGTTACTCCAAGATATGTGTATAATCCTGTAGTTTTTATTTCTTCATTGCCACATGTAAATCGCCTTGTATCTGGTTTGCATCCCGAATTCCTGAATATAATCACTTGCGTTTTGTTTGTGTTTACTTGTAGCCCCCAGTCTGAAGTGTATTTATGGAGAAAGTCTATTGCAGTTTGTAATCCTTCATATGATTTTGATAGTAGTGCAATGTCATCAGCATACAATAGGCTATTGATAGTTTTATTATCCAGTTCTGGTGCATTTGTTTCAATTTCTGTGAGTCCTGTGATAAAGTCATTTATAAAGATGTTGAACAGGGTTGGACTCAGAGGGCAACCTTGCTTAACTCCATTTTTAGTTTTAAATTGTTCTGTTATTACATCACCTAATTTGACTACTAAATCCATATTAGTGTACATGTTCTTAATTATGTTGTATACTTTTCCGTTGATGTTGTTACGTAGTAGTTTATAGTACAATGCTTTCCTCCAAATTGTGTCAAAACACTTTTTGAGGTCCACAAAACAACAGTACATTTTTTTCTTTTTTTCTTGTTGTTTCTTTATAATTGTGTGGAGAGTCAGAATGTGATCAACTGTTCGTTTTTTTCGTCGGAATCCTGCTTGGTTCGGATGAATAATCTTATTATTTTCTGTATGATTTGTGATTCTGTTGTTTATGATTATACTAAATACTTTAGCTATGACATTACCAACTGATATGCCGCGATAGTTGTTTGTGTCCATCTTGTCTCCTTTCTTGTGTATTGGAGTAATAACACTAGTGCTCCATATTTCTGGGTAAATTCCTGTTTCTAGCACACGATTGTACATATGTTTCAATGCTTGTTTAATTTGTATGTTGCTGTATTTTAACATCTCTCCTGGAATACCGTCTGGTCCACTTGCTTTGTTATTTTTTAATGCTCCTGTTGCCTGCACAACTTCTGTTAATGATATTGGTTTATTCAGCATATGGTTGTCTTCTGTTTTATTCTCTAACTGTTCTAGTTGTGTTTTCATTTGTTTTATTCTATCTAATGTGGCAGAGTTATTGTTTCCAATTCGTTGAAAGTGTTCAGTCCACACTGAGTGTGGGATTTCTTTCAGTTCGTAATTTACTTTGGTTTTCGTGATTGAGTTTATTTTCTTCCAGAATTCTTGTGCATGTTCATTTTCATTTGCTGATTCAATGAGAGATAATATTTTTTGTTTCTTGTCTTTTTGCATGCTTTTTACATACTTCCTGAAGTCTTTTTTCTTAGTGTAGTAAAGCATTCTGAGAGTCCCATCTGAAGGGTTTTTTTGTAATATATTTGCAAGAGTTTGTAGTTCTTTTTTCTTCATGTTACATTGCCTGTCTGTGTACTTAACTTTCCTACGCATGGTCTTCTTCTTTGTTTTTAATTTTATGGAGCATTTGTTTGCTATTTTGTGTATCATCTCTTGGAATTGTATTGCCATATCATGACTTGTGTTGTTATTATTGTTTACTATGAATGTGGACACAATATCTTCACTCTCCTTTGTCTTCATATATAGCTTGTACATGCCTTTATTCATTGCATTCCATTGATAGCATTGATGTACTGGTTTAAGGACTTCATTCATATCAGTGAATTGCTTGTATTTTGGTATTTTCAAGATAGTTTTGATAGGACAGTGGTCACTTGCCTGTTGTAGTTGTTCAACTTTAAAATGAAGGATATTCTGTAGTAGTGTTTCACTTGTGATTGCATAGTCCACTGTGCTGGCACCATGATAACCGTAGCATGTCAGTTGACCTGACCTTAGTGTTTTGACTTTTAATATAGAGAGTTTCAACCTTTGTAAGGAATGAGAACGAGAGAACGGTGCAGCGAAGGGTTACCTCGGCTGACTGCGGGTGTGAATAAAGCTGGACTATCTGTAATGAACTATTGTGAATTCATTAATGTAATGTGTAATTCTGTAATGTGTATTCTTGTGGGTCGAATCTGGTATCTCTACGTGTAAGTGACATCAGCCAAGCGAGACGAAGTTTCCCGAACCCTGAACACAACGCCTGTGTTCACAACAGATGTGTGACTGTCTATCGCACACATTCGATCAGGTCCAAAAAAAAAACAAAAACAAAAAAAAAACTGTGAGCACTGTGATTGTGTAATGGTAACACAAGTAAGAGACTATAGTAGACTGTAATACCAAAGACACTAGAAAAAGAAGGTCACTATAGAATAAACATTTCGGCTTAATCCGCTACAAAGTTGCGATTTCTCTTGCGTTCGCTGTGATAAAGGCATGTTTGTGAACATTACGTAAATAGCTTACAATAAATTGATTTGTGCTTCTTTGTCATAGGAATACATGTATTGTGAGGTGAAATGAAGCATGAAACGGCTTCTAACAGACATAACTCAGAGAATAATGTTTAGAATCGAATGAAACGAAAACGAACAAATACAGAAAATTACAGTGGATTTCACTTTAGCTCGACACTTCAACATCAGCTTTGTATCAACTTTGTTATCAGTCATTGCCTTTATAGACGCCGACAAACGTAAACATTCACGACAAAACACGCATATAAAAGCGTTCCATTTTTATTGTCTAATGAAATTGAACCATGAGAGTATTACATATATATACAACCATATAATGTACCTCTGATATAACCGTTGTATTTACATCAATGTACAATGTTTCGGCACAATGCTCTACTGACCAACCATTTACATGTTCAGATATCCGACTGACCTAAAAAAGCCCAAGCACTGGGCGGGCGTAATTTCGCCAACAGCGCGTAAAATGGCGTATTCTAAATTGTCTTGAGCAAGGTGTCTGTAAAAAGGTCGTTTGAATATGATCTTGAGGCATCTGAAAGCATACTCTGTTGCATTGAAATCAGGAGAATATGTCGGGGTGAAAATATATTCACTACCTTGATTATCTAAAAACTCGGATAATATTGCACCGCCCCTGTGATGGTGAGTGGGACAGTTGTCTACAACGACAACATTGCCGTGTAAAAGTGCGGGCATACCGTTTTCCATGATTGTATTAGCGGCTTCATTAAAAAATTGCAGATAACTATCGGTATTTGATGCACCACGAACAATATTAGCATGTGAAACACCAAATGGGCTAATCAGTAGATTCAAGGTGAAATTTGCCCCTGAGTTATAACGTTGAATCTCTACAGCAGGAAGTCCAATTTGAGCATGTCAATAATTTCGTTGGGATGCATGGAGAGTGAAACCACTTTCATCAAAAAAACGAATGCGCATTGGATCGATTTCGCGAAATGCTTGAAGATATGCTTCAGTATAAATGAGATTCCGCTCGGTAAACCTTTCTGCAGCAGGTTTAATCATTTTTTTCCATGTCCATTTTGTTTGACGCAGGCCGCTTCTCACTGCACGACATAATGTTGAATTTGAAACATGCACATTCGCGTTTTCTTCTAACTTTTGTCGAATATCTTCATAACTCATAGAAGGATGTTCAGTTTTCAAAAGTTCTATGTACCTGTAGTCGTCGTCTGTTAGTAGTGTAGGCCGATATGTTGAACGTCTTCGTGGGGAAACCGAGCCAGTATCACAGTATCTTTGCCATACGGCCAGGACAGTACTACGAGCCACTATAAATTTCTGAGCACAATTTGAAACAGCTCCCCGAGGTAAAGCATTTCCGTCATCTCCACGCAGTTTCTTCAATTCCTCCACCAACACACTTCTATAGTCATTTCCGAGGGGCACTCCAACGATCCACTCTCGACCAGAAATATTTATTTTTGTTGTTCGTTGTGTCATCTTTTGCGTCAGAACTCTCAAGTATAAAAGCCAAACAAGCGGTGAACAAGTTGCAAGTCGTCAACCAGCGCAACTCTGTTTTCCCATGGTTTTCAGTAACTTGATTGACAGATACGCTTACTGTTAAGGTATGACCAACTGAGGTCAGAGGGCATTTGTTTATTTATATATTCTGATTGGGTTGGAGTTTCTGTCCCATTTCAGAAATGGGACGACCCTGTCACCAAGGCCGGACGCGGTAAATTCTGATTCGACACCCATGAAACTTTGCATTGACGTCACCACTCCGTGTTGCAACATTTTATTTTTTCGTGATTCAGTTCGGCGGGAAAACATCTGAGCTCGGACTTTCAGTGTGTGCACAAGGACGATTTATGATCATGGCTTTATCGAAAGAATGTTTTTCTGCAACAGAACAGGTTGATACCAAAGTGCATTACAGTTATCACAACACAGACCGCTGCACCATTGTTGAGGTGGGATACCGTGACTTGTGTTTGATGGATTTTACCGAATTCTGTGCTTTATTGAAGAACGAGGTCAGCTATCTTGCACGGTTAAATATGATTCGTACCAGTTACAAAGATGCAGAGGGAACTTATGTCGATCTTAATGATAGTAAATCCTTTTCAAGATTTCGAAATCACTGCAGCAAAATATCTACCGCTAACGTGAGAGTAGATGACGGGGAATCGCCAGCAGTGTGTCGAACGCAGGTTATTGGTCACACGTCACGGACATCTCGACGCACGCTCGAATACAGTGTAACGGACACTGGCCGTAATAGTCCAAAGAGGGTTAAAGTGTATATGAGCCCGATAGAAATTGAAATACAACTCAAGGAGCGGGAAATTGAGCTACAACAACAAGAAGTAAACAAATATTCTGAAAAATACCGCGAATTGGATAACAAGTATAATCCGAAGGTATTTAGAGATACTTCAAGAAAGTTATGTAGAAATTGCCATCTTCGTTCGGGTCACACGAAAGCAAGATGCACATCGGAAGCATGCGACAATGTGATGATATGCGGGGAACTTGACTTGCACTCCGAACAAAAGAAAGAACTTACTACGCTGGCACAACTTAAAGTTAAAGCAGAAAGTTTCTTGAAAATTCTGCAGACAGAGCTGGATGTAAAGCAGAGTGTTGCAAATTCCGTGTCCAACTCATTTGAAAGCGCAGTTCAGTCACATTTAATAAACAGCGATCCTGAGAAATACTTAATAAACGGTCGAGTGAGACATAGTTAACGCTGATATAGCAATATTACGAGGCTTTTACAATGGCAAGGCACCGGGAAATATGGAATATGCAAGCTCACAATGGCCGCAAATTATTGACTCGTTTATTAATAAACACGCAGACAAGCGGTGTGCGACGACCAACCCAGTTGAGAAATTACTGGAAACACGTGGTATTCATGTCCAACCCCGTAAACCGTCCACAGTTACACGAGCAGACACACCACAAAATGAAACTGATCAAGGAAATACCAGCCGTCAAGAGTTGAATCATACTCAACAAATGCAGCCGCATTTTCCTGCCAACCCATATTATGGGCAGTATTACTCGCCCTATAACACCTATCCGCAAAATTACTACCACTACGGACTGGTCAATCTATGCTTTACCCAGGGAAATTCCCAGTCACAGTCAACCGCGGCTACACCTCACGTCGCGCAATCGGAATTCATACCTCCCCTGCCAGTGAATAGTCCCACGCGATCACCACCCCGACCGCCGCCACCACCACCGATGTGAAAGTGCGACCTATTGGACACGCTTTAACATTTTAATGTTGTGACTGTTCTTGTTTAAACTATTTGAATATTATTGCAGTCTCCTGCATTCGAACTTTTATCCATTGCCACTCAATATTTTGTGACCAGGCATGCTTTTATTCATGTGTTTATATTTCTATCGTCCCCGCTGTTTGTTCGTTATCGCGTCACGATAGCCAACATTGACGGAGATATTAATCTTAGTAAATTTATAGTTAATTAATATTATCCATGTTCAATTTCTTCATAAAATTAAAATGGAACGTTGACGTGTGTATTTTGTCTTGTTTTGTTTTGTCGGCGTCTATCAAGGCCGCACTGATAACAAAGTTGATACAAAGCTGATACAAATACAACGTTCGTGCCAGATGTCGAAGTGTCGAGCTAAAGTGAAATCCACTGTATTGTCTATCGATACAAAGTAAATACGAATGAAAAATAATAACTATAATTAAACAATAACAAATATAATTGAATCGAGAAACACACACGTGGATAAGCATCCACGATAAGATGTGTTACAATTTATATTTACTACAAGATCGGTCTTTCATTTAAAATGTTACTTCGATTGAAAGAAAGAACTTGAAGGGTACATTTCCCGGGGTCAACATCACTTGTAGCATTGCGACTTTCGATTAGTTTACGGTTTTTTAAAGTGAAATATTCAACTGTTACCAAACCACCCAAATGATGTTCTTTAAAAATCTACTACATTGCAAAATGCGTTCTAAAAAGACGTACAAAGCTTCGGGCCCAGCCAAAATAACTTATTGGACATGATGAAATATCAATCTGATTAAAATCTGATGTAGTGTACGGGCTTTAATTATTTTGGCTATAAACTTATTTTAATTTTAGTTTTATTACTTTTGTTATTAATGCTTTTTGATTTTATTATTTTTCTTTGATTTTTTTTAATTCCGCCCTACATACATCTGATGTATGTAGGGCGGAATTGAAAAAAAAAATCACAAAATCAAAATCAATTAAAGCCCGTACACTACATCATATTTTAATCAGATTGATGAAATATGAAAATAAAAATATTCTAAATATAAGAAATATTCTAATAAAGGAGAGACATATACAGAAGTAAATGGCGCGTATTGATTTTTATTTTACTGTTGCTCAAAGGGGTAAATAGTGCGTTATGTGTCGGGGTTAAGTGGCGATATTTAGTCTACTTATGCAATGGCCATAACTGGTGAGTTACGAATTATCTATCACTGGTACTGGTACGAAATCATTACGCGAGCGACACCAACAAACTCATTTTTATTTTAACTTGCGCAGAATCCGAGAATATTAAATACTAAAGGACAGCGGAAGAATATGAAATCCACGAGCTTGACGGTAAGAAAGAGGACAAAAGGAATTTATGGGTGGAAGGTAGTACAGACTGCAGAAAAAAAGACTAGCTATTAAGCCGAACAACTTTGAAGGATAAAAGCTTTGAACCCCCATAAAACAAACAAAAACAAATACTTCATCTAACAGGAATGCAACATTAGCCCACACCAGGAGCGTTTTGGGCATTATGTAATTCATATTCGTCGCTTTAAAATTTTAAAATTCTAAACCTATGAAAAATTCGAGTACGATCAACTGTTATCATTTTTTTTGTTAAGCTTTATTTCAGGATAAGAGTAAAAATGCAATATCCCAAATCAGGAAACACTCATTAAAATAAAAACAAATGAAAAACACAAACAAACAAGCGATTAACTTTTTAAAAAATACATCATATTTCTATGCAATACGTGATGTCTAGAAAACAACGTATCCGAGTTGAGAACTAATTTTACAACATTGTTGTTGCTATTATACATTAAAGCGCACCTGCGCATGCGTCAGATGGTCATAGCGTGTCATTGTTTACAAACAAGCGTCTACGGAGCCTTTGCGTTTTTAGCGAATGTAGTTATCGTCGCTTGGGACTCCCGCGCGTGCGCAGGTGACGACACTCCTGCTTTAAATTTGCGCCTCTAAATTTAAATTGTTGTTATATACACACGTACCTCTAGCGTCACAGTCCTTTGAAATCCCAAAATAGTAAAATATAGAGAAATAGTTGTCGTTATTACATTATTTTCAAACGCACAACTTAAATTAAGAACAATTACGTATCGCTTGAAAATTCTGCGTGTGAAGTTTGGCTACTAGGGCGCCACCAGTCGGCGACTTGTGTGAATTTAATAACCGCGGCAGCAGGTCACCAACGATGGATAATCGATTCATTCTGATTTCAAAAGGCATGCAATGGCGGCTCGGATAAATTACTGTGGTGCTGTTTATTATAGAACGTATACGCTGGTCAGGGTAAGTTAGCCATTTATTTTAGGCGGATATATTTGTCGGGGTTAAAAAAAAAATCGTTATTTATCTTTGGAATCGCGGGAGTCGTATTTTGTTTTAAAATTAATCGTCATGTCATATATCTTTCGCCGTGATAAGATACCGATATCAATCACGAGAAACGAGGTCTGTATAATGGTTTTGATAAAATTCGCGGGGCACTGAGATGCACAGTCACGTGATCGCTCTATTTTTGTATACTTAAACGGTTTCGACTTTTCACTCTGATCGGCTTTATCCTTGACCTTGTGCCGCAAATTGACTAACCTGGATAAGCCGAATAAATGATTATGATGAACTTGATTGCTTTAGACGTAGTTCCTGGTTTATTAAAAGCAGTAACGGGCGATTATTGGCACGCGCAGACACATTGTTGTCAAAACATGACGTGTGCAGAGAGGCAACTATCACAATCTTTGATTGATTAATCTTACAATTTGTCAACAATATTGTCCGTTGCAGTGACTATATTTAAACCGTAAGTGGATGATCATGTTGATAGAGAACGGAACAATATGCATGCTAAATGTGTCCCTAAGTACGCAAGAAGAGGCACATTTAGTAAATCTGATTATCATGTTTTTAAGGAGAAGTAATCAGTAATATACTTTACAATTTATATAAATATATTTTGTAACGAAATGGTCAAAACAGTATTGCTCCCGAGAAGTCTTAAAATTTCCATGTCCGATTTTTAATGAACCGAGTAAATAAAGAGTAACTTGGGGTAGCCAATGACGTCATTGTACAGCTGATTCGTCACCTAAACCACAGTCCCTCTATCACGTGATAGAGGGACTGTGCCTAAACATGATGTCTCAGACTGCTGCTGTCCTTGCCTGCAGAAACATTGCCTAAATTCGGGGGTTTTGAATGAGCATGAACAAGTAGACGAGATGTGTATTGTCCAGCATTCGGTGGATCTCTTATAGCGACGACGACTTTGGAAGGTGGGTGTTTTTGAATTCAGCGAACAGGAATTATTGTTGCGAACATTTACGTTTGAAAATCTCAACTGACGGTTCGAAGTGTGGCGTACGGACCCAAGCCGTTGACCGGCCGCGAGAAGATATGAGTCACGCCATGAGTCAGGAAGAACACAAACATCGTATAAAGCTTGCTATTCTCGGGTTGCATGTCGGTTCTGTTCACAACAGAATGGGCTGACAGATTACGGTACTCGGGCCGGGTCATTTCTGGACTGTGAATAGAACTCCGAATAGCGTTGATGTTTGCAGAGCGTCGCGGGTCCCGCACATGTGCAACGTTTTTTTTTTATATACAAACCGTAGCGTAATGTTTCTACATAAACATTGCGTTATGGCTGTTTGACACGATGTTGTGTGTCAACCAAACTGATATTAACTCGCCCAATTTTCAAAAGGTATTGTCGGTTGATAGCAACATGTTTTGTATTTGGTTGTTGTAGCTGTACAATACATGCAGTAACAATAGGTTCACCTCGCTGACCTGGATATTTGTGTTTATACACGAACACGCATCATGTAAATTGTCATGTCTAATCTGAACCTGTGTATTCGTATTTTTGAATTGGCACGGATATTGATAATATAGTATTAATAATCCTTGTTCCGTAAACGATTCGCCCTAAGGTACATACCACGGATATCATATACGTATATACACACACAATCACGTTCGTCGAAATCAGAACCCAGTTATCTAGGTCTCTGCTGTAAAAATAAAGCTACCAATTATTAAAATATATTTGATAATAATAATATTAATAACAATGTTATTGCTGCCTTAGAAATAATTCCTATTGGTTTACAGCAATGAAATGATAGTAATAAATACAATACATTTTATACATGACACGATTATCTGAAATGAAAATAGCCAAATTAAAAAGAAATCAGCGCTTGTCGTTTTCATGTAATTAAAATTCCACAACTTAGATTGAAAATCATATTGAATTTGTGTTAAGATATGTTGGCATGGAAACGTAACAGTTGTAATTTCAGGCTCTATAATGATATTGTACTTGTACATACGTGAACATGTTTTGTATTTGTATTGAACAAAGTCTTGTACAACTCTGCCGTGTTTGTCAACATATCTGGTCTTGTGGTTCGAATGGTTATTTTCATTTCATTATAGTCACGGGACTACATTATGTCTAATATTTGGTGACAGTGTCGATGTCTCAAAACTCCACACTCCATTAGCAACAAGTATTAGTTTGCTTTGCGTACAAGAACATTTGTGTGTATTGTGCAGTACGATACGGGACGAACACTGGTGCGAATTTGAGCCGCCGCGATATTTCTCCATGATTTGTTAATCGATAAGATATGGTGACTTTATGACCTTTGAATTTGTATAGCATTACGTCATGACATTTGACATTCTTCAACTCATCTACAGTGTTTATATAGCCACGTGATACTGGCTTCGTTAATTGGCATTCTCTGACTCGTTTCATGGATACCAATCACTCAGCATTCCACGGGGATCGTGTTTCTCTTCTCCGTTCGCACGAACCTCACTTGCTTTGAATTAGCTCTCCTTTCTATCAATTTAATAGAGAAGTTGCTAAAATATAACGAGAATGGCTGAGTATGAGAATATGGCAGGTATTAGTATCAGTATAACCACAGTCCCAGGGATAGACTGAGGGACTGTGGTATAACTAAGCATGACTTGCATGTATTTGAGATTTATGTTTGCGTGAACACATACACATACACTTTTATAAGGTTACAAAGGCATACTCTCCCAATCATGATACCCGTATAGTGTGTCCTTGCAGTACGTGTGCATGCACCATTCTCTCAATGTTCCTGATTAAGGAGAGGTGCGACAGATTGACGGGGGGTGGGTGGGCGTGCGATCACCAGTATCTAAGTACTTGTTGCTCCATAATCGCCCAGTTAAAATCCTAATATACTAGTAGCTTGAAAAACAAAAACAATAAAACAACACATAAAAATGAAACATAAAAATTAGGACCTGTTTTGAAAGACAGTCGAAATATGTTTAATACAATCCACAGTAATATTTATTTATAATGGGAATGGCAGCACGATAAGTGTCTATCGCAATACGGTGAGTGTCTATCGCAACACGGTGTCTATTACCGTCTTACAGTACATATATGTAATTATTTCGTGAAGGCCAAATAATTGTACAATGTATAATCTACATAATTTTCATATATTTATACGTTCTTTGCAATACCATGCTAATTAAAGAACATGTATGTAATGATTAGGTTTCCAGTAAATCTGTCTAAATTACCGGATTTTTCATGGAAAATGGCAAATTTACATTTGGCTAATATTTTAACATTATGCATTACTTTAAACTAGAAAACAGTTTGTATTTTTAAAAAAGCGCCTATGAGAGAAAAATAGCTTCTCGTAACATTTCCACGTTTCCTTTCGTGTAATTTACATAATAATAGGACATCACCTTTTGAACTTTAACCTCCGTAAGGCTAACGAGATAGATCGCTACATGTGTGATATAAGCATCTGTCTGTGGTGTAACAACACAGTAACCATTTTAATCCTGAATTGTCGCCGTTGAACACTCCATATTAACTGTATGTTTATGTAAGGTTAGTAAATTATAGTACAAGGTTTTTTTCAAAAGCTGTCCCCGTGGCCTGTGTACGTTTCCTCATTGTCCTTTGTCAATTGTTAATTTAATTTAATTTAATTTAATTTAGCGTTTCTTTGTTTACTACAGCTTACGCGTTTCGTCGTCCTTTTTCTGTTTCTTTTTTATTCTTCCTGACACGATGGACCTATACATCGTCGTTATTAATGCTTTGTTGTGTGCGCACTCACATTGTATGTGTGCATTGCTAAAAACTGGGTTGCCTCCCTATGACCTCAAGCGAGGTCTTCTTAAAATTCTGATTATTTGACGCCACTGTATGCTGTTGAAATATAGCTGTGTATCTGACGATATGGCTTGAGTATCTTCTGTTTCTGTGATAACTTGCTCATTTTTTTTTATTCATGTATGCGGTACGAATTCATTGCATTGTGTCTTCGCCGTATATTATCATACACCATGACTGGAATACACACAGAACACCTGCCACCAAAGTGCCCTTGTCTCGGCGTTTTGAAATACACTCCTGTTTGCAGCAGGTCGTTTTCACGCATCTATGCTATTATATCAGATTTTTCATTGAACTGTGTGTGTGTGTGTGTGGGGGGGGGTAAATTGTGTCATTTTTCGAAGCGTTTATGGAAACAATCAAAACATATCGGGTGAAATAAAATTTAGGATCCGCCCCTGGCTACGCTCATAGATCGTATGCTGCGTGTACTGATGAAATTCTGACTGCATGATTTATGGTCATCGCCCACCCTTGTTGCCATGAATCGCTTATCGCCACATTATTCTTTGTGCACGTGATCCTGAAGAAGACTAATTCAAAATATTTAAAATAATAATTGGGCTATATCTGTTTCATCAAGTTCTAAAATATGGGACATTTTGAATGTATTATTCCCTGTATTTATGGCACAATGCTGTTACATTTATTTTGTGCACTTCGCAAGTATCTGCGTTCCCACCGTCCACTTTTTAATCGTGATTTCACGATATTTATTTATTATTTTATCGCAGTACACTAAAAGTGCGTAGGGTATTTATATTTGTACGTAATGCCACGCCGAGTAACAATATATGAAACGTTTCATTCTTAATCCCGATTTACTCATATTTTTACGTTTCCCCTGGTGACGTCGAGGGGGTGTATTCTGTAATAATCGACGTCGCACATACCTGTGATGTAAATTGAACGTTGCATTATGGGATTGACCTTTCCACGACCCGTGATGATAAACTGCAAGCGTCATATATACTATTGATCTCCGGAAAGCATCGCCGATTGTTTGGCGTTGTTTATTTGCTTAGATGGTGTACAACGATTTCAGTACTGTAAACACAGACGTATATCCCAATGACGTCAGATGAGTACATGCACGTCGGTGATCACGTAAAATCATGTTGCAATACTAAAGCGCACAGATGGGCGTTCTCTATAAGTATTCATTTTGGCTATTTGAATTCAAATCAACTTGTTCGTGTCTGTTATAAAATACCATACCAAAAAGTGTACCAAAGTGTTTTTAATTGTTGTCGAATGTAATTATATGTTTTTAATGGTTCACCATGTTCTCATATTGCCGCTATTGCTCAAAATTGCAATTCCACAATCGTATCAGATACCTCGTCAGCTGTCTGTTCAAATGGCTCGAGTTATGTTATTTTTACGTATATATCATGATTTAATTACAGACATCCATCGTCCCATGTTACACAAGTCATACATATTTCATAAATAATGGCGGGACTTTATTATTACCACATTAACCGTTAAACCGTGATTAATTCAAGTTGCGTAGTGTTTAGGGTTGTAGAAAGATAGCCACACCCTCCTTCTTCAACACTAAGCTACGAAAACCAATATAAATCAAGCTGCCGTTTTAATGATCGTATTTCTACTACCTTGAATTTTATTCAATTAAACTTTATTAAACGCAGCCCTTTTTGTAAAATTCTTTACGAAAACACAAACTGGTTTCGTTATAATGCTAGAAGTGATTCTCGGTTACAAAACTCACCCATCACATCAAATGCGTGACATTTTGGCGACAATAATAATAAATAAAAGTTTGCAATACATGAACATACTTCCCAGTCATCGTTCTTAATGAAGTTTTATAGCAATGATCTCAAAAGTAAATAGATAAGTTTGTAGTGATTCATGTGGCAAAAGTATATACATGTAACTTGATTGTAAGCAAGAACAAACTTGAAAATGCCCCCCCCCCCGGATGAAAAGCGGGTCAATGACCTGATGTCATCTTACATCAAGTTGCAGTGACTAAAATATATAATGGCAGTGGAATTAACAATGAGTGATGTGTAGACTATTTATTTCTGTTGCTGTATTCTTGGGAACTTCATTAATAACAATATATAAGCTGGACAAAAAAAAAATACAATGCCGCAAAATCGTAATAAAATGGAAATATCACATAGGATGGTTGTTCAGGTCAGTGGGTGATATCATTGTTGTCAACAAGGGAAGCAAATAGCCGTATTACTCTGCATTATATTATGACGGGTGTGTGCATGTTGTATTTATGTGTTTAAAGCAGACTTAGACATGTGACATACTGTTCTATTCGTCTTGTCATAACCTGTCATAACCTGTCATGGCTTGTCATGGCTAGTCACGGCTTGTCATGGATTATTATGGTTTATAATATGAGTGAATAATGTTTATGTATGTGATGACTAAATCGTTATTGACATGCCACTCTCACCAATTCGGAGTTATTTATTTATTTGCCCTCCATTGACTTGGTAAAATAGCACAGGTCGGTGTGCACCGTACCATCGGGAACATACATCTTCGTCAACATTTGAATATAAACCCAACCGAGCAGAGACTCGATGCTGGGGCGGGAGTGTCAGTCAATGCGAACTCTATGAAATCTAGGTCATGGTACCTTATATTTCTAAAATAAAACAAAATGTATCATCTGGAAGAAAATCTGGTTCGAAATTAATTAAATTAATAACGTAAACTATAATGTTCAGTGTGTCTATAGGTTTCTAGTGCCAGACACTTATATGTTGTGAATATAAGTGAAATCCATCGCCTGGGATCAAAGGTCAATTGAATATCCATCTCACCGAGGATCACCTTTCATGCAGAGGAAACTCACTCGGAGATCTAGAGTATCTAGAGTTCCGACAGAAGCAAACACTATCAACAACGTATTTATCATTTATACATCAACCACGCCGTGGTTACCACCGTTGCTAGGATCAGTGATTCAGGTTTATGATATGCACTAGACAAATAATTTTAAGGGCACGAGATTCAAAATAATGACATCATAGGTCACGTGTACATTTTACTGCCGACCTGAACGTCTGACCCTTTGTTGGTTAACCATTACAGCGCAACATGTACGCATTTGCAGATTTTGTAACACATCGTAAAATCATCTTATATTCCGAAACACATTGGCATATTTCGAAACACATCGGCATAGTCCGAAACACATCGGCATATTTCGAAACACATCGGCATATTTCGAAACACATTGGCATATTTCGAAACACATTGGCATATTTCGAAACACGTCGGCATATTCCGAAACACATTGGCACATTTCGCCACATATATTTTGCCGTTTGCAAGAGAAGGAAGAATTAAATATTCACCCATGGTCTCGGAAAGAATGCGTATGATGTACAATTTGTAAAATAATTCTCGAAAGAAAAACAAAGATATTTTTGTAGTGACCAAAAGTTGCGCTGATTTATCTCGATGCAATATTACAGTAATGTAATTGGTAAACATATTAGGTTAACCCAAGAGTAAAATTCCAGCAAGTACGAAAAAAACCATTGTCAACAAATAATTACCGTCTATCGTACACAGTCCGCGGTTTGTTATTGTCTCAAATCCTACTGCCAGATTTGGCTCAGTTTAGAAATTGAAGGTGGCCGTTTTGCCCACAGGTGTATGTGCATTGGTTTACAGTCTCTATTGTATTGTGTACCATAATACTTGTGTCGAGTTCTGCCTGCCATAGTTTGACTATACAATAAATAATAATTGATTTTAAGGCAATATCGAACAGCATTATTGACAAATGTACCCCCTGCATATTGTGCTGAGGTCAATATCATGCAGGACATGTCGCCGTACTTACCAGTAAGTGGGAAAGGTGTTTTGATGACGGAAATGGTCTTCCGGCTGCCGATTTATTTATTGCTGATTTGTGAATCGATGCTAACAACTACATAGAATTACTTATCGATATTCTATATATATGTTTTAATATATATTTTCAGCATAACCCTTGCGTTGTGTAATTAGTGGAATATTATCAAATCACCAAGTTATCATTCGCCAATTGTAATCGATTAGTGAGAAGTCATTCCTAGAGACATTAGGAATGTCAAATAATCGTGTACGGAAGAGTTTGTTGGGATAGGAATTGTTTTACAGTAAAATGGGTAGAACTGAAACCGGTCAACGCGTATAGAACCGATAATTCACTCCTCTTAGCGATGATGGATGTGACTTTGATATTCGCCACGACGAACCACGACGATATGCTACTTTAAATGTCGTGTAACTGACACTATTCAATAACAATAACCGCATTTATTTGACAATCTCGTTCAATATTTTTAATAATGGAGATTTTAGATTCAATTACTTTTTCATATATGGACTCGGCTCACAAATAAAGTTAATAGTAAAACCGTGACGATTGTGACGTTTTACGTGATTAATAACTCATCGAGTTCCTTTTCTCTCAGTTTCTTGCAATTAACATGACACGAAAAAAAAATCTTGCTTAATTGAATGTTTTCACCTGAAAGGTCACGTGATATTTGATACTTTATTTGTTAAATAAAACAATCAGTCTTGGTTATTCAACCAGAACTCTCACGTTTGATTTATTGAACTGATCTCGCTGTGACTTAGTTTTATCAAATATTTCGTCTCTTGGCAGTTATTGGCCTCCCCAATTGCACAATTTCATGAACTTGTGTAATCGAATGGAATTTGAAATATGACTTCCATCACGTTTGATCCATTTTGTTGCGTGAAAATTAATGCTTGGCTTAATGGAAATACGATTGTATCGGTGGTTTGAAAAATACTTCAATAAGTGACCTAGTTCCGATTCCTAAGGACGAAGATTTGAGAGTAATTATTATTGGGGATGGGGGTGGACAAAGCAGTCGTACTATCTGCTCACAACAGTCACAAAGCACCTAATATCCTAATTCAAGGCCCTGTCCGCCTTTTCATTATCTGAAGTTGAACAGTGATGGGTTTGTGTTCATCAAGTTGAAAACGCTTTCAATCACTTGAATTGTCCAACTATGAAAGCCTGTTTCTCGAAACAATTCCACGTGTTATTATACGTTACCATAGTAACGATGGTTGCTTAGGGTCTGTAACTTTATATTCTATACACGTGTGTCAACGACATTTAACATATTTTTCAGGGATTGAAATAGAAATTTTCCCTGCATGCACAGTGTGCATGTTGAATTTGAAATTTACCTGCACTAACTTGTTGTGAAATGCACCACTTTTTAATAAAATTGACGGGTTCTCGATTGATGCGATCGTGAAAGAATTTGATTTTTTTAGTTGTCTCACAATGTTGGTTGAACTTAATTTAGGCTTAGTGAATATAATGAGAAAATGTTGTGTTAATTTCTACATGGACAGTGTGCACATTATATTTTGAGTTTACTTGCACTCGCTAATAATCTATGTGCATAGTGCAGTGTGCACCAGGGTGTTTCGATCCCTGTTTTGTCTAAGACACTTGTTACCATGACAGCCGCGACAGAGACGTGCATTGGTTTTGCCACAGTCCCTCTATCCCTCTGATAGAGGGACTGTGGTTTTGCGTACGTTACTGTGTTGGCGATTATATAAAGATATATTTATCCATATTTATTGATGTGATGCGTTTGTTATGGTTACTTATTCCGCAGGTTTGCGTTGCACATGTCTACAATTTTCTTTTGAACTCATTATTAGTTACGTTCACGGTAAAAGTCTCGGCACGTGCCGAGCGTCGTTACCGGGTCCATCGCAAGATATACTTACGCATCCGTTGTACAGCATGCTTTCTAACCGACTTAGCACTGGCCAATCAGCTCGAGAAAAGATTCGTATTAACCAATCAAATGACATTTTGACAGCAATCAAACTTGTGAAATAACGTTTTAGTACATTAAGTACAACGATGGCCTACTTGCTGTCAGTGTCAGTTGAATCGAGCGTAACTCAATGGATACTTTGTATCTCATCTTGGTGTTATAAATAAATTGTTGCAATGAAAATCTTTTGTTTTCTTGTGTTTTTTCAGCAGTGATCTAAGTGAATTCGTGGTATCTTCTGAAAACTAATCAAATTAATCATTTTGAAAAATTAATAGTTTGAGAATTCATATTAATGACAATATAGGAATTGTACATCCCATGTTTCGGTGAAATATTTCGAGATATGAGGAAAAACGTTTACTACAGCAACCAAGGTAAACAGGATACAATGAAAATGTTGCCATTTTTTATAGGAATACAAACTACATTTCGAGAGATTGTCCATGACACCCTCCCCCCCCCGCATTTCAACGACATGCACACGTGTTATTGACTATTGCAGAAAAATCTCGATTCCGACAGAACTTCGAACTATTAAAAAGTAAAAAAAAAAGGAAAATTCAGACACTAGTTCGGGTTCCACAATTTCTTTTTCTTGGGAGTTTAAAACAGACAATCACAGAGAATAATTTAGCAAATGTTTCTGTTCCAAAAAATGTAATTAGTATCGTATATCACGTGTCCATTATTAACCCCAGACACAGTGCGCTGTTGATATCCTCCATCTCATTAATGACCTCAATGGCTATTTATAGCAAATTAACAATCAGATAATATTACTGATGCCATGTATCTAACGCTCTGTTTATCCAGTAGGGAGAGATAGAGTAATGCTATAAAAATGCCTTCAGCAAACGTTCAATTCTAGGGGCTGACCACTGGAGGGAATATAGAAGAAAAACTGTGCAGTTTTTGTTTTCACTTTAATTTTGAGCTAGAATTATTTTCAGGATCATGTTGATGCTGTAAATATAGTACTCAAGGGGTTCTGTATACTATATTGCGCGACCTGTACGTTTTTTATTTTCGTTTCAACATTCCTCGTTCGTCCCCATACTAATATTACGTAACTAATATGTACAATATCACTGGAATATGCAATGATATTCGGAATTCAATTTACTGTCACGTGTCTATCCTGGCATGGATACCCATGGTAGGTCTATTTATGTCTGTCTGTCTATCTGTCTGTCTTTGTGGAGTACGGTGACATATATTCAGTAAGTAAACTGACATAATTCAACAGTTCATTACACTGATGATTTTATAAATAGTAGATAGAATGAATATTTCTAGTTTCCATTATGAATAGATGAGTTTGTTTGATAATTGACCCAAAGGCGTGTATATATCATGACTACAAGCACGCACTATAGTTATCTGATATGTCGTTTACGTAACATCGGCGATATAAACACGTACGGACATAGACGAAAGGTCAAATGACGGTATCACTTTCGCCAGGTCAAATAACTACTTTATCAGCACAGTGTGTAGGGGGTCAGTAGAGTTGGCCGACAGTTAACATTCAAGAAATATTGAAAAGATGGGAGAGGGATCAAATACTTCCATTCGAAAACGGGAATGATAGCCGGAATTGACGATTTTCTGGTGCAAAAAACATCGTGGTGGGATATCCAAGACATGAAACAATTTTAATCCAAATATTGTTGTCATGACATTATAAATAACACTTATTTGCAGTACGCATTATCGTCCTGTAATGATTAACTCTATTACAAAGATGGGTGCTGCGAAGCGGCATACACGAGTAAATAATTACGCACTCGTTTTTGGTTTACGTGTTCTTCGTAACGTTGACTGATAACGTTAATTGCACCATAATTACAGCCATGGTCACCGAGACCCCTGCAGTGTGATATAGATGTTGCTATAGCAGTAATATGCAGCAAATTCCATGAATTCGAGCTATTTCATTGATGCAGACAACTCTGTTTCAATGATGTTCTCAGTTCTGTGTTACTTCGGCAACCACTGTCAAAGCATGCATCTCCCTGTTTTGAAATCTTACTAACGAGAGTTAAGTTTTGCTAAACCATACGCCACACTGCTATGCCATCATACTCCACACTGCTATGCCATCATACTCCACACTGCTATGCCATCATACGCCACACTGCTATGCCATCATACGCCACACTGCTATGCCATCATACTCCACACTGCTATGCCATCATACTCCACACTGCTATGCCATCATAGGCCACACTGCTATGCCATCATAATACGCCATCATACGCCACACTGCTATGCCATCATATGCCACACTGCTATGCCATCATATGCCACACTGCTATGCCATCATATGCCACACTGCTATGCCATCATAAGCCACACTGCTATGCCATCATAAGCCACACTGCTATGCCATCATAAGCCACACTGCTATGCCATCATAAGCCACACTTCTATGCCATCATAATAGACCATCATAAGCCACACTTCTATGCCATCATAATAGACCATCATAAGCCACACTTCTATGCCATCATCAGAATGCTGTCTTCTCTGCATTTAGTTTATATTTGTTTTAATACTTTGGGAAAAAAATCGTTGTCTTGAGGGGGAAGCAGTTGCGTGTTTCTCCTTCAAAGCGGCGTTTAGCTTCTTGTAATCACTTCAAAACACGTGGGATATCGTTCATCTGTGTACGTTGATGTAACCGGGGTAGGCTTTGTTCCGTGGAAATTACGACACCGTATATAATACTGGTATTAAAGCTATTTTCATATGCTAGAATTGTTCTAATGATGGTGTCGTAGTTATTTCTAATTTAAATACCACTACGCCCTGGTGGTCTGTTGCTCAATGTAACACATACATGCAGGCTTATAGAATGAGAAATGTAAGACGGACAGCGTGGATGCAGGCTTATAGAATGAGAAATGTAAGACGGACAGCGTGGATGCAGGCTTATAGAATGAGAAATGTAAGACGGACAGTGTGGATGCAAGCTTATAGAATGAGAATTGTAAGACGGACAGCGTGGATGCAGGCTTATAGAATGAGAAATGTAAGACGGACAGCGTGGATGCAGGCTTATAGAATGAGAAATGTAAGACGGAAAGTGTGGATGCAGACTTATAGAATGAGAATTGTAAGACGGACAGTGTGGATGCAAGCTGATACTGGCATGGAATGATAAATAAAAACATTCAATCTTTTAGAGTTCCTAGTTTGTTTTGATATCTATGACAATTATTCAATGATACGGGGAGACATAACCAGGGAGGTCGATTAAAAATGACCTTTATAGTATTTCAGCTGGAAGCACGCCAATCGTATTGATTACATATGTTAACGCCACTGGGCAAATAACATATGAAGTACGTCAGCTCCGTAGCTGAGTCGTGTTTAACTGGAAATGAGTTTTATTCAGCACTTAATAAGAAATACCCAAGCATACTGGTAAACAAGTATTTGAGCACGAATAATGTCGAGGTGACTGTAAAGTTCATATGCAGTTTGATTGTCCAGTTACCAGTCCCCCCCCCCCCGATGGCCACCAAACGTGTGACTATCTTTTTTCCTACTTATTTGTGCAGCTTGTATATTACTTGCGCCCTCAATGAGTAAACTCGTTTAGAATTATAGTGGTATCCTCGGCGGCGGAGCCACGTCACAAGACGTTCCACGTTGCTAATACGCGCACCACTGTACATGCATTTCTATGAACGCCGGTCGAGCCGGTGAAAATTCGAGAAAACAACACAAACTCAACTTTGAAGTAATCCAAAACAACCAAATTTATATATGTTACACGCGTAGGGCTAATCTTGTTACACTGTTCAAGGGCGTCTCAACAACTATCCCAAAGTTTTCTGCGAGTTTTTGACCATTATTTTCACCGCGATGGTTGCCAGGCGGTGAAAATGCCCGGATGTCCGCCCGAGTATATTATAATACTTAGTACAGAGGACTTGCCCACATTCTGTGATCAGTTACTCGCTTTGATCATAAAATATGTGAAGCATATCCGATAGCCAGTTAAATCGATTTCTCCTCTCAGGAACATGTTTGCAATCACCTTGTATATAACTGATTTTTGTTTTGTTGTTTCTAGGTATCTATGACGGAATAACCAAACCCACCACAAGGAAACAAAACAATGGGTTGCTGCCAAAGTGGCTCCAAGAAAAAAGTGGTGGACCCCGAACCCGGAAATTACATTTATCCATCCATTACCCCCAGCAGCGAAGATGGCGGTCACGCGGACATTCCCATGTCAAATATCACGTCTAACGGCAAGGTGAAGGACAAAGACAACTGTGTTAAACGTCCCTTGAATATTAATCTATCTAACAATGCTCTAGGTTCGAAAACTTCCCTTGTTTCAACAGAAAGAAGTCAAAGCATCCTAGCTTTAAGTGATTCACCTTGCAGCATCAGTCAAGTTAAAGCCAGCTGTTACAGTCTTCGCTCCATCTCCTCTTATGCCACACTCCGTTCCTCGTTTCTAAGTGTCTATTCAGCCATCAGTCTTCGCTCACTCACTGAAACCGAGGAGGAACACCGGATCGACCCTAGCTACGCGGTTAAACTCTTGTCAGATCTAAACAATTTCCGTAAGGAGAATAGATTTACTGACGTTCTGTTGTGTGCCGGTGATGTGGAAATCCCCGGTCATCGTGTAGTTCTTGCCGCAAGTAGTCCATATATTCTATCCATATTTGCGATAGAAGCACTCGAAGATGGACGCCTTTATTTGGACTACATTGAGCCGGATATATTACACTTACTTGTGGAATACATCTATACGTCTAAGTTATCAGTGACGAAGGAAAATGTTGGCGCCCTCATCAAGGGTACGCAGACACTGCAGCTTAACTCAGCGGAACAAGCCTGTCAGGAGTTTGTACTTAATCTGGAGAACCAGGACGAAAATGGAAACGGGGAGACAGCGAGTACGAAGAGCGTCCTCTATCAGCCATATCATGCTATTGAAACCTTGCTCGGACTTAACGATATGCGGAGAGAAGAGATATTTACTGACGTTACTTTCAAAGCGGAGGATGAGGAATTCGTCTGCCACTGCGTTGTCATGGCAACAACAGGGGATTATTTTGAGAAACTGCTCGAAGGTTCAGACGATGAGCATGTTAAAATATCCATAAAAAATGCGTCTGCAAGTGTTATGAAACGACTTGTGGAATACACTTATACGTCAAACCTGGACATTCATCATGAGAATGCCAAGGATATTCTGGCACTTGCAAGTATACTAAGGCATGATGCTGTCTTGGAAAAGTGCACAGAATTTCTAAAACGTCGTATCACGCCTGCAAACTGCCTCGGAGTGCAGTCGTTAGCAAGAAAACACGGCGTGGAACAACTAGAGAAGGCCGCCACAAAAGTTGCCGTTATGAACTTCAAAGAAGTACGCTTACATCCGGAATTTTTTGAAATGTGCCTGAACCAGATTGAAAGGTTGATTAGCGAAGATACGCTTGATGTTAAGACTGAAAGTGAAGTATACAGTGCTGTCATGCAATGGGTGAAACACGACGTAGAGAAAAGAAAAGTATATCTCCCTGAACTTATGCAGTCTGTACGTCTGTCATATCTATCACCAAAGTTTCTTGAGGAGATACCTGCAGCCGAACCTCTGATCCAGGAGTCAGAGGCATGCAAGAAGCTCATCCGAGATGCCACAATCGTGCACCTCGTTATTAGAAAAGGGAAATTTCATCGAGATCCAAGGCCAAAGGCAAGGTATTCATTCGGTGAGGTGATGGTGATCGTTGGAGGAAAAAATAAAAACGAGCAGTGGATAAAAGATGTGCAATATTATCACCCGAACGAGCGTCATTGGTATTCCTTGGCTTCTATGGAAAACGATAGCGTGGAGTATAAAGTGACTACCCTCAACAATGACATCTACGTTGTTGGTGGTCTCAATTGCAACAGAGTCAGTGGAGAAACATGGCGATATGATTCTCTCTATAATGATTGGTCAAGAGCGTCTGATTTGAGAGTTGGCCGTTATTTGCACTCTCTGGGCGTTGCTAACAATAGAATTTACGCGATTGGTGGACAGAGTTCTCTTGACGACAACTCACAGTCTTTGAAAAGTGTGGAGAAGTTCGATAGGAAATTAAATACATGGCAACAAGTCCAGGAAATGTATCACGGTGTTCTTGAACCGGCAGTGACGTCATGCGGGTGGAAGCTTTATGTCATCAGTCGGAAAGATGATGGTGATGACTGCGTTGTTCAATATTTTGATATTAGCAATAAGACTTGGAGTGTTGTCGATTCTGTTAACATAACGGGACCAGTACAAATCGCAGGAACAATCCGTGGACAGGTGTACATAGTTGGAGGAAAGAGCAAGTTCGCAGTTCAAGTCTACAAACCAGACACGAACGAACTCTCATCCGGGACATGCGAGGAACATGCGGAGGAGCACTCGCGTGATTTGTATTCGGGAACCATACTTAATCGACGCGTTTATGTCACCGGGGGTCGCTGGGTGATTGGCAAAGAAGACGATGACGCGTTGACAATGGTTACTAATAATATGGAGTCATATGACCCCGTTCAAGACGAATGGACGACGATGAAAACAGTACCGAAAGCTTTGACCAAGCACGGATGCGTCACAATTAGACAATATATCGGACTTCCAAAATCGAAATAAACAAATCGGCAAAATACATGCACACACAAATAGACTTAGCGTTGAATCACTTTAGGAAATGTAAACTGTGGACAGGGACAGCAGTCGTGAGAGCAATCAATATTTCCCGCTAAAATTTGTTTCAGTTTGTCAAAATGTTTCCCAGTCATATTTGTGTGTGACTGTTACGTTGTATACGATGCATTTTTGGCGGGAAATATAGTTTGCATAATTTAAGATAATCGCGAGAAACAAAACAAACGGCTATACAATGTAATTTAATGGACAATGGGGAAAAGAGGTCCATGCTACAAAGTGTTAAAATTATGTACATTAGATTTGCTTGAATTTTAAGTGGAGACTATCTTGGATGTTTGTGTAACTAACAACTCTACGGTCGTCACTTCATTGTAAAGTTATTTTAGCTTACAATTTAATTGTAAGAAATAGATACGATTTTAATTTATATATATAATTATATTTATATGTCGATATACTCTGTTTCCCATATAGTGGA
Source organism: Saccoglossus kowalevskii (assembly GCF_978046115.1). NCBI lineage: Eukaryota > Metazoa > Hemichordata > Enteropneusta > Harrimaniidae > Saccoglossus > Saccoglossus kowalevskii. The sequence goes on from NC_140658.1 coordinate 31,904,358, forward strand.
TCGACAAGTATTTATTTTTAGTTTTGTCTTCCAGTGTTTTCATGACCAATAACGATGTTGAAAACTACTGTGGCCCTTTTCCTTCAAGTTTTAAAGTTTTTCATTTCCGGACAAACAAACGGAAACGAAAACCAGCAAACGAATGTGCATTTTGTAAATATTGTCCACTGCATATTCTCTTGCGATATCTACATTTTTTTTAGAGTGACAAGCCACATTAATTTTAATCCTTATTTTACTGCCATTTTTAAACTCTAATTTTTTACCTTACCCATGTGGCTTTGTGTATGGTGCTATTTAATGTTTTATGTTTAACTGTATATACATTGTACTTACTATTTAGTTGTGTGTCAGCGGACATTCACACGATTTATGTAATCCATTGAGTTCGTATCATTTACATTTTGCCAACTGTATAAACCCCTATATCGCAAACATATTGTGCCAGACGTATGTCAATGTGTCACTTTCCGGCAATATAAGCTCATTATAACACATAGGCATGCAGCGTGCGTGCATAGTACGCCCTCCAGTTTACACATGTGGTAATTATTTTATTCAGATTGCGTGGTAATACTGTGCACCTTTTGTTTGGCTTCTATTCAGCTTTTTTGCAGTTATTCAAATTTCCAAAAAACATGACACAAATGTCTGCCATGCATTTCAGAGCCCAGTGTTAACAAATTGTAACATATTAAGATTTTAATTATGTCCATTTTTATCCAATAAATCATAACGTTTTTAATTGCTAGAATCTGATTTTTATTATGATTTTTGTTCATGTAAATACCAATTTAACTACCAATGGTTTTAAATTGTCATAAACTTAATTTGTTTGTTGATATCACCGGAAAATAAACTTGTGTCATGAAACTACACACCGTAGAATGGAATGTCCCTACTGATTGCGTTCTCCTTACTATCATTAAATGAAACCATTTTCATTGGTCGTGGCTATACACACTTATTTGCACGCGCCACCATTCAACCTCGTTGGGTAATGTGAGGTTTGTAATGTGTGTTGTCTTTTGTGAGGCAACCAGAACAAACTGACGTAAAAAGAACGAAAATAATTCACTCGAGATTCGAAGGACACAAATAGGATAGAATCAAGTTATGTTATGAAAAATAACGTTGTTTAACATATATTCACTTGTCTATGGAAGCATATTAAAAATATTCACTTGTCTATGGGAGCATTAGAAAAGGTAATCTTGACATGAGGGGTTGGTAATTAATAACATGGATTATTAACAATTTGAGAATACTGCGACACTCAATGACAATAAGTCAATATATGAATAAAGACGCGTCTTTGTCGTGTAGCTCGCGGGAAAGTCGAGACTTGTTTTAAAACGTCGAACAAATCTGGCAACAAGCTACTCTTTGATTGGTCCGACTGTTGTGTGTTAGAGTTGGGTAACCAATCAGGTACAATCTTGTAAATAGCTTCGCATTGACTCCAGATAATAGATACGTTCTTGGTGGTAGGGAACAATCGTTGACACAATACTAAACTAAACTGGGACAATGTAATGCATCGTTATTATATTTAAGACATCCAGATTAAGTAAATGTTTCCACCAGGATCCACAATCATTTTTAGTGCCATGGAATATAATAGTGTCAAATTAGAGACAAGAGATTCACGTTAACTTCACTAATTCCAAACAACACTGATATGTTATGCTAACACATTAGCGGTCCGTGAATTTATTGGCATATAACAACATAAGTGAATATCATTAGTCTTAGCATAGACCCTCTACTGGAGGGTCTATAGTCTTAGCGAGTAATTCATTGGCATATAACAACAACATAAGTGAATATCATTAGTCTTAGCGAGTAATTCATAAGCATAACGATATGGTTACGTAGTTAGTCGATATAAAAAAAGGTAGTCCTGTGAAACATAAATATTAATTTTGTATTTATTATGGCTCTTTTTCTTTCAATGAAACAATACAGGTCTGAACATTTATACTCGTAGCTGTTATAACATATAAAATAATTAACTTTGTGTCGGGCGGTGTACGCACACCGAATGCTACTGTCCCTACTGACGTCGTCGTTGTTACAAATAGTAAGTACAAGCCATATTCCAGTTGAGTCAAATCATTTATACAGGACAGAATTTGACGTGTTGGAGAAAAAAAAACCTGTCGACGAATAAGCTGATTTCTGATTGGTTTGACTGTTAGATGTTTAGGCCAGGTAGCCAATCAGGTTTGACTTGGTAAGTAGCTATTAAAATGGGAATGAGTATTTCTGAGCGTCTTTAAATAATTGTAATATTGTATCTAATGAGAAACAACATATGATTCAACGTAAACCAAATCATAGCAGTTTCCATTCAACGACATACGGAAAAACTCTAATGCGCATGAGTTGTGGAGTTATTTACAGACACAGTTGATTAAAGTCTGGTTTTCAAAATTTAATCGAACGTACTAAATACTGCCATCATGTTTTTGTTTTGTTTTTCGAAATAAATCATAGCCTTATTATTTTACAAAGATGTAGTGTCAAAAACATACTTACAAAGTTATCCACATTGTTAACAACACACGCTAAAAACGCAAAGGCTCATGGGTAGACGCTTGTTTGTAAACAATGACACGCTATGGCCATATGGCGCATGCGCAGGTGACGACTCCCCCACTTTAGAACATTACAATATATGAATCAGACTTGATATGTATCTGCCTGGTGTGTTGAAATAAACGAAGGCATAAGAAAAGTAATGTTGGGGGCGCTGTTGCGTGTCATTTGCAGGTAACCAATGTTTGTTTCTTAGATTCTGAAGTGAACAACATCGTAAAACACGATCGAATGACCAGTCAGTGCGTCTACGACGACTGCAGAGTTGAATAACATTTTTCCCGTTCCAGTGACTTCACCATGCTGGCCAATATGTCTTAGTGAATAGGGCTGGTGAAATACCATGTTTAAAATGGCTTACAGAGGTGTTTTACTGACTGTACTGTTAGCTACCGAAGTGACGTCATTGAATCTGGCAGTGATCCCGCCAATAAGTTATGTAAGTATAAACATGAAGTCCGAGTCCTATTTCAGATGACAATGTTGATCACTGAAAGTGAATGGTGTGTGTTATCACGCGGCGTTTACTCATCCCGGAAGTGATCGTGCAAACCTTTCTAATCAACACCTTGCAGTCGTGATAAGAGACCGCAAATGCCCTATTTATCTTGATACATAAGACCATGATGCAGTCGTGAAAACAGAAAACATGGGCGCCCACCATCATTGGTCTCAGGGGTACTTAAAATAGAACATGAGGTAATCATGTAACGTTGTCATGCGCAGATGACATGCGTGCTTGCATACGTAAACAACAGCAGTTACACGAACAGACAAACAAGTCATTGACTACTGACCCACTCCCCCCCCCCCGACCCCCACCCAACATGCTCATCAACTGACTTTCCACCAAAGAACCCAAGATTTTATACACGTACAAGCAAGGTTAATTCATGGATATGTAGCAGGCGACTAAATTATATTGAACAGCGAGTAACTCTAAAAACATAGCAAAATGTGAAATCCTCTTTGTTTGTGTGTGTCCTTGGTGATTGTGTTAAAGGGTGGTGGTCGTCGTGCTGCGCATGGGTGACATTTGTGTTGATAAACACTGATTTTCCCACAATCCAATGTGCTCTTCTAATGGAAATCACAAGTATGAGGTTTGACCTAATTAACCCAATACCTACTTAAAGCTTGGTAACGTCTCAGTTTGTACTTGTTGATCTGCACAACAGTCAAAGTCGCCATCTATGTTTATATGAGACCCATCTATCTCGCACATGTCTTCAAATACACCCAAACTATAACATTTTACTTTGAAATACTTAATCAGAGTTGTTTTTAATGAGTACTAGTATCTTTGAACATATTCCTCACTACTGCATGTGTACAGAACGGTGTTGGCTGGTTAAGTTATTTGGGGGGTGGGGGGGGGTGGAGCATGGATCTCTATGTGTGTAGTTATCTGATTTGGCAGTAAATGACTTGTTTGTTTGTTTGTTTGTTCATTCTATTATAATGCTGGACATTGTCTTTAATTTAAATATTATTAAATTAAAAATTAATTTGAACACTCCCAACACATGACATCATAATAAAAGTGTTTTAAGTGTAATTTCTGATCACATTTTGCAGAAAACCATTGGGAAAAGTGGCTTAATAAAGCGTGATGTTGGTAATGAAGAGGTATGTAGATATATATTGTTATGTTGCATATTCAGCATTTTACATCATTATCATTTTTAGCATCCTCCCTGAAAGGATGCCAACAACTTAATTTGCTCCACCAACACCACCACTGCCACAGATCAAATCACCAACACCAGAACTACCACAGACCAATCCACCACCAACACCACTACTACCACAGACCAATCCACCAACACCACCACTACCACAGACCAATCCATCAACACCACCACTACCACAGATCAAACCACCAACACAGACCAAACCAACAACACCAGAACTACCACAGACCAATCCACCACCAGCACCACTACCACAGACCAATCCACCAACACCACCACTACCACAGACCAATCCACCAATACCACTACTACCACAGACCAATCCACCAACACCACTACTACCACAGACCAATCCACCAACACCACTACTACCACAGACCAATCCACCAACACCACCGCTACCACAGACCAATCCACCAACACCACTACTACCACAGACCAATCCACCATCACCACTACTGCCACAGACCAATCCACCAACAACACCACCCCCACCACTACCACAGACCAAACCAACAACACCAGAACTATCACAGACCAATCCACCAACACCACCACCACCACAGACCAAACCACCAACACCACCATTATCACTAGCACCAGACCAAACCACCATCACTATCACAGACCAGACCAAACCACCATCATTACCACAGACCACTAACACCATGACTACCACAGACCAAACCACTAACACCACCACATACCAAACCACCACCAACTCCACCATCATTACCACACACCAAACCACCACCAACACCACCATTACCACTACCACCAGACCAAACCAAACCACCACCAACACCACAGACCAAACCACCACCAACACCACCATTACCACTACCACCAGATCAAACCACCATCATTACCACAGACCAAACAAACAACACCACCACCACTACCACTACCACAGACCAAATCACCATATACTATTATATTATTCTTTGTTTTTATAGCCATTGGCTGTTGAAAGTTTTCATGTTACGTCATCGATTACATCACGTTACTCCAAGTCAGTGATAAGCAGTCACATGGACAATAAGAAATCAATTTCCAAGGAAACCATCTTTAAAATACAGCTACCTGAAACTGCATTCATTTCAAACTTTTCAATGTAAGTACTCGCAATCATTTTGTTTTCACTCTATCTTGTATATATACACTTGTTTAATGCAGAGTACATCCATGTACTTGTAGTTAATAATTGATAATTAATAATATGTTGTCAATATTGTTGTCATGTATACAATTACTTCCACCAAGGCAGTTATGATTTTGCTGGTGTTTGTCTGTCTGTCTGTCTGTCTGTCTGTCTGTCTGTCTGTCTGACAGCCTGCATGATAACTCATATATTCTGGACTAATTTTATTGTCATGGAAACAGACATTTTTTGAAGGACTCTTATGGCTGGATTTTTAGGAGGGGTTAAGTGCCAATCAAGACATCTGACCTGGTTTCTATGGAAACAGCATTTTCTAGAATGACAGAATTCTCCTGAAAATCTCAGGCTTCTCTCAATACAAAAATCAATTGATTACATTTGATGCGAGATCTAGATCCGATTAATATGGGAACAACAATTGATACATACAGATTGAATGAATGTGGGATGAATAAATGAGACTGATAGAACAATCCATTGATTGAGGCCGGTTATCTGCAAGTTGCAACTTGTTAAGCTGATTTTTTAGCTCCGCTGTCGACTTTGTCGAGCCGAGCTTATCATATAAGTGATTGACCGTCAGCATCCATGTCAATTTTTTTTGAAAACTACAATTTTTCTTGCTTTGATACTTGGTATACATATACCTTGGGTAGACCTCTCTTAGATTGTTCAATTTGTGATGATATCTTTAATTCTCTAATTTTGATGAATATATATATATATACGGTGATAGAGGAATTAATAACTACATGAATATTGAAACTCGACAGCACTGTTTCGTAAGATACAAGTACCTCATTCATCAGGAGCTTTATGTTTAATCATTCACTGCACCAAAGAGCATACATTATAAGCTGCGCAAATTAACATATTAATTAAAATTAAATAGAAAGTTTAATTGTTACATATTAGAGCTTTTGATCTGTGTCGGCATGATGACACGAGTTCATTTCTTTTGTTTAATGTGGAGTGGTGGGGTCTAAAAATTATGATGAATTTTTCTTTCAAACATAAAATACATCGTTTGCTGGAGCTATTATACGGGCTACCGCGAGCAAGAATTTTCCATTGTATTTTATATTCAATATCTTTTTCTTTGAGTGACCAGACGTGTTTACTTAGTTCTGTCGCATTTCTGGAGGCCTGATTGCGAAATGAGGCCGTGTGGTTTCTGTATCTTGTTTTGAACTCATTACCAGTAAGTCCGACGTACGTTTCACTGGTGTGCTTGTCTAAACACGTAACTTCCGCTTGGTATACGACGCCGGACTGCAAACACTTCCCGTCTAGTGGACATGTTGTTTTTTTCTGGCAATTACACAACTTGTTGGCTTTCGTTTCGTCAGTGGTAGTGTTATTTTCGGTCACGAGTTGGTGTTTGTTTTTCTTGTTGATGGTATCTTTGATGTTGTTCATACAGCTATAGCTGACTTTGATTGTATTTCTGTTAAATATTTCCTTGAGGTTGTTGCCGGTAGGAAAGCACTTGTCGATTAGATCCAGGAATCGCTTTCCTATACTGTTACGGACGCTGCAGCTATATGGTGGGTTGAACCAAAGGACGTTGCTACGTGGCCGTTTTTTTTTACCCTTTTCTGTGGGGGGGGGGGGGGCTCAAACTTTAGTTGGTGTTTGTAGCCGCTTTCGCGTAGTGCTCTTTGGTGGGGTGGTGCCGCGATGTCAAACGTCTTCTTATCTGACGATATTGCAGAAAGACGCTTGTTAATCCCGGCCGGGATATTCTTTGTGATGGCTGGTGGGTTATTACTCTCCTTGTGTACATATACCAAGTTGGCATTAGGCTTTATGAAGGGACTGTACAAACTTTCAATGAGGTTTAGCGTGACATCAAGGAAGTTTACGATTTTCTTGTTTGCTTCGATCGTGATCTTTAGGCCGTTGTTAACAATTATAATCTGAGTAAAAACAAACACCAACAATTATTTGATTTGATTTATTTCATCATAAAATATACAACAGGAAACAAACAATGTGAGAAAGAAGAAAAAAAAGGTTGTTTGAAATTTTCCAAGAACCAACTTATTGTATGATATTATGGTAATAATGCTGGTTAAATGATTAAATAATGATTAAAATAATTAAATTAAAATGGAGTTAGGTAGGTAGGTAGGACTTCCAAGAATAGTAATTTACAACTTATAGAAGGAGGAAATAAAAGAATATAACAAATCTGATGTGTAAAAAACATATTGATAAGATAAAAGGTTTAATTCTGCAGTAGGTAATGCTTTAATGTGTTTTTGAAGTGTGTTCTATTATGGGATATTTTAAGGGAGGCTGGGAGTGAGTTCCAATGTTTAACAGATGCAAATTTTAGATTATGCTGAGAAATAGTCACGTTAACTTTTGGAATTACAAGGTTGCTTTGCAATATTGACTTCGTTGGGTTGCTATGAGACAGATCATCAAACTAGTTACTCAGATTATTGGCAAAGCGATTGTGTTTAATGTCAAATATAAATAGACAAGTTTGCAAAGTTTATAAATATCTAGAATGCCGAGTTGATAAAAGATATGTGCAGAAGGTGCAAAAAGTCTGAAAATGTGATTAGTCTAGCTACTTTTTTTTGTAAACGAAATATTGGTTCCAGCAATGTAGGATGTGTATTCCCCCAAATTTCAATGCAGTAGGTTAAATGTGTCAGAATTAGTGTGTTATATAGAAGGATTAGCATTGATTTAGGGACATAGTGGCGTGTGGCAGAATTAGTGTGTTATATAGAAGGATTAGTATTGATTTTGGGACATAGCGGCGTGTGTCAGAATTAGTGTGTTATATAGAAGGATTAGTATTGATTTAGGGACATAGTGGCGTGTGTCAGAATTAGTGTGTTATATAGAAGGATTAGTATTGATTTAGGGACATAGTGGCGTGTGTCAGAATTAGTGTGTTATATAGAAGGATTAGTATTGATTTAGGGACATAGTGGCGTGTGTCAGAATTAGTGTGTTATATAGAAGGATTAGTATTGATTTAGGGACATAGTGGCGTGTGTCAGAATTAGTGTGTTATATAGAAGGATTAGTATTGATTTAGGGACATAATGGCGTGTGTCAGAATTAGTGTGTTATATAGAAGGATTAGTATTGATTTAGGGACATAGTGGCGTGTGTCAGAATTAGTGTGTTATATAGAAGGATTAGTATTGATTTAGGGACATAGTGGCGTGTGTCAGAATTAGTGTGTTATATAGAAGGATTAGCATTGATTTAGGGACATAGTGGCGTGTGGCAGAATTAGTGTGTTATATAGAAGGATTAGTATTGATTTTGGGACATAGCGGCGTGTGTCAGAATTAGTGTGTTATATAGAAGGATTAGTATTGATTTAGGGACATAGTGGCGTGTGTCAGAATTAGTGTGTTATATAGAAGGATTAGTATTGATTTAGGGACATAGTGGCGTGTGTCAGAATTAGTGTGTTATATAGAAGGATTAGTATTGATTTAGGGACATAGTGGCGTGTGTCAGAATTAGTGTGTTATATAGAAGGATTAGTATTGATTTAGGGACATAGCGGCGTGTGTCAGAATTAGTGTGTTATATAGAAGGATTAGTATTGATTTAGGGACATAGTGGTGTGTGTCAGAATTAGTGTGTTATATAGAAGGATTAGTATTGATTTAGGGACATAGTGGCGTGTGTCAGAATTAGTGTGTTATATAGAAGGATTAGTATTGATTTAGGGACATAGTGACGTGTGTCAGAATTAGTGTGTTATATAGAAGGATTAATATTGATTTAGGGACATAGTGGCGTGTGTCAGAATTAGTGTGTTATATAGAAGGATTAGTATTGATTTAGGGACATAGTGGCGTGTGTCAGAATTAGTGTGTTATATAGAAGGATTAGTATTGATTTAGGGACATAGTGGCGTGTGTCAGAATTAGTGTGTTATATAGAAGGATTAATATTGATTTAGGGACATAGTGGCGTGTGTCAGAATTAGTGTGTTATATAGAAGGATTAATATTGATTTAGGGACATAGTGGCGTGTCTCAGAATTAGTGTGTTATATAGAAGGATTAGTATTGATTTAGGGACATAGTGGCGTGTGTCAGAATTAGTGTGTTATATAGAAGGATTAGTATTGATTTAGGGACATAGTGGCGTGTGTCAGAATTAGTGTGTTATATAGAAGGATTAATATTGATTTAGGGACATAGTGGCGTGTGTCAGAATTAGTGTGTTATATAGAAGGATTAGTATTGATTTAGGGACATAGTGGCGTGTGTCAGAATTAGTGTGTTATATAGAAGGATTAGTATTGATTTAGGGACATAGTGGCGTGTGTCAGAATTAGTGTGTTATATAGAAGGATTAGTATTGATTTAGGGACATAGTGGCGTGTGTCAGAATTAGTGTGTTATATAGAAGGATTAGTATTGATTTAGGGACATAGTGGCGTGTGTCAGAATTAGTGTGTTATATAGAAGGATTAGTATTGATTTAGGGACATAGTGGCGAATGCGAGAAATTATGCCTACTTTGGGGCTGATAATTTTCTTAACTTTTTCAATTATAACTGTATTGATCATAATGTCTGGGATAATTCCTTTCAGACATTTCATGAACATTTTAATGAAATTATGCATCCTAATCATATACTGGATTATAGACATGCATACTTGATGAATGAAACAGGAACTTATGTTTCAGGTTGTTTCTGTCCAACTTCATTTCTCATAGATAACTAGAACCATTTTGTTCAATCTTACAAAGGCAAGTCTTAATGGGAGACATATATGTTTGAGTGTTCTACCAGTTTCTTAAGTATACTTTTAAAGAGTTTGTTTGAATGTCATCAGTTATACTCGGGCAAGTCTAGGGATTGGTATGAACATCACATCTGATGCGTTTCAATTTGTGATTTGATACAAAACGGCTGACTGACAGCCATATTGGTTTTATTTTCATGTGCAATGTTATAAAAACTTACAATTGTTTTATTAATGTAGCCGTTTCCAATTTTAATTGATGCATGGATGCATTTATAGATTAGTTGATTGATTGATTGATTGATTGATTGATTGATTGATTGATTGATTGATTGATTTACAGGGAGATAGGAGGTGTGATGTATTATGGTGTTGTGAAAGATAAAGAAGAGGCAGAAGAAGAATACAACAAAGCTAAAAATGAAGGATTAACTGCTGGACAAGTCAGTGCTCAACAGTTAGTATACATGTACACTCTTTCCTCCAATTCACTTATAGTAATTTAACGCTTTGCGAAGCATTAAATTAGTATCAATTTCTATTTTCTAGTACTTAGAAATATACAAAACTATCCTGACCACAAAATTGACCAATTTAAATCATTACTATAATTATATACATGAGTAATATGCCCAACGAAAATTTGAACTAATTCGCATTCAGTATTTCTCATGTTAAAGATGAAATAATTTTCTCAATTTCTGACAACAGGTTCTATGATGTCATGCTTTACCCATAATCTTTTGCTTGAGAATCAAGATGGCTGACTACATAATGTTGATGAAAAGTTGAATATCTAGAGAATGAAAACTGATATAAAAAAACTGTAAATTGCATTCTCCTACATTTGTGGAGCTTTTTTTTTAGGGGTCATTATGTTGTTTGGATTGTGGTTTCCTTTAATAAAAATTTTACTATTGTTGAATCAAATTTACGAATAGATTATCTTTGACCCCACATTGTACTATTGTTATGTTTTTTTACTCCCATGTGCGAAGCACATATAGGGAGTCTTTGCAGTTAGTGTGTCTGTATATGTGTGTGTGTGTGTGTGTGTGTGTGTGTGTGTGTGTGTATGTGTATGTGTATGTGTGTATGTGTGTCCGACTGTTCCACTGCTATCTCAAGAACCATACATCGGTTTTTGATGAAACTTGGTGCATAGATGCTATGGGCCAATGCGCAGATTTGATTAGGTTTTGGTAAAAATCCATGCTTGTTAATTACCTAATTTGCATGATAATTAGCTAATTTTTAGCTGTTCTATGACTGTTCCACTGATATCTAAAGAACCGCTCATTGGATTTTGATGAAACTTGGTACATAGATGCTCTGAACATATGCGCAGATTTGATCAGTTTTTGGTAAAAATCTGTGCATATTAATTACCTAATTTGCATGATAATTAGCTATTTTTTAGTGGTTCCATGACTGTTCCACTGATATCTAAACAACCACTCATTGGATTTTGATGAAACTTGGTACATAGATGCTCTGAACTAATGCTAGGTTTTGATTAGTTTTTGGTAATAATCCGTGAATACTAATTACCTAATTCGCATAATGATTAGTAAATTTTTGTTTTTTTCACTGATATCTCAAGTACTAATCATTACATTTCAATGAAACTTGGTACATAGATGTCATATGACACTGCACAGACCTGATAGTTTTTATGGTAATATCAGTACATATAATTACCTAATTTGCATAATTAATTTTCAGCTTTTCTAATGATAACTTAAGTACTAATCATCACATTTCAATGAATCTAGAATTATGCAGAGACACAATTAGTTTTCAGTAAATATTTGTGCATATTAATCACCTAATTTGCATAATTAACCAATTTTAAGCTTTCACACTGATATCTAAAGTACTACTTATTCCATTTCAATGAAACTTAGTACAAAGATGCTCCAGGACAATGTACAAACCTAATTAGGTAGGGGTAAAAATCTGTTCATACTAATTCCCTAATTAGCATAATAATTCATAATTTTTTGGTTCTAATCACATTTCAATTAAACTTGGTACATAGATTTATTTGCTACAGTGCGCAGACCTCATTAGTTTTACACTCAAATCTGTTCATATTAATTTTCTGATTTGCATAATTAGTTTTCAGCTAAGTAATTTTAAATTATATTTAATGTGTCTCCAATACTCTCAGCACATGGGAGTACTTTCTAAGCTTTCTTTGATTTAAAACATACTTTTATTTCTCTCAGTCCTAGTCGTGGTTTTACACCATTCAATATTGCTGTCAATGTAGCAGCTCAAAGTAATGTTACATTCACCCTGGTATATGAAGAACTTCTTCAGAGACGACTTGGACTTTATGAACATAGGACGAGTATCAGACCTGGGCAGGTAAGGAGAATTCCATTTGATTTATGCATGGGATAAGTACCAGACTGGGACATGTAAGGAGAATTCCATTTGATTTATGCATGGAATAAGTACCAGACTGGGACAGGTAAGGAGAATTCCATTTGATTTATGCATGGGATAAGTACAAGGCTGAGACAGGTGAGGAGAATTCAATTTGATTTATGCATGGGATAAGTGCCAGACTGGGACGGGTAAGGAGAATTCCATTCGATTTATGCATGGGATAAGTACAAGGCTGGGACAGGTAAGGAGAATTCCATTTGATTTATGCATGGGATAAGTACTAGACTAGGACAGGTAAGGAGAATTCCATTTGATTTATGCATGGGATAAGTACCAGACTGAGACAGGTAAGGAGAATTCCATTTGATTTATGCATGGGATAAGTACTAGACTGGGACAGGTAAGGAGAATTCCATTTGATTTATGCATGGGATAAGTACTAGACTGGGACAGGTAAGGAGAATTCCATTTGATTTATGCATGGGATAAGTACTAGACTGGGACAGGTAAGGAGAATTCCATTTGATTTATGCATGGGATAAGTACTAGACTGGGACAGGTAAGGAGAATTCCATTTGATTTATGCATGGGATAAGTACCAGACTGAACAGGTAAGGAGAATTCCATTTGATTTATGCATGGGATAAGTACTAGACTGGGACAGGTAAGGAGAATTCCATTTGATTTATGCATGGGATAAGTACTAGACTGGGACAGGTAAGGAGAATTCCATTTGACAAGTACCACACTGGGACAGTCTATATTTGGAGACTTGATAGAATCCTTCACATAACAAAGAATATTGTAAACACATTGTATGTGTAGCAATTTAACTTCTTGATATGTTGATTTTGTTTTTGTGTTCTTCTTGTGTCAGGTGGTTGCTGATTTAACAGTAGATATATACATCATAGAACCCATGGGAATCTATTCCCTGGTTGGACCTATATTACAAACAGAATCAGGCAATGACATACTCCCCTTGGCAACAGTTACCAAAGATACTGATGATACAGCTCATATTTTCTACTATCCAACTGAGAGGCAACAGAGAGAGGAGTATCCCAATGGCATTCTGGGTAATTTGATAATTCAGTATGATGTCAATCATGAATATAACGTGGGTGAAATTCTGGTGAGTTTTCAAAATTGTTAGTTTTGTCAGTTTTATGCGATTTACAATAAATAAATTTATTCACACAAAATTTGAATTTGTGCTGTGCAGCCACCTCCACCTGTATACCTACACTGTATACAATGTAATAGGTTACTATGAAACATTGACTCACTAGACAGGGCTAAATGCTTAGCTAAATTTTGTTTTTAATGTTTATGAATGATATAAGAAATTAAATGAGACAGTGGAGATACTTTTGTTGATCAAAAATTTCCCAAACTGAATATTATACTGTTTTCTGACGTGGCTATACATCTTCAGATTCAACTCAATAAACTGCAAAATGTTGTTCTGACTGGGGAATGGGGAATGAAAAATGGTTATTTGATGAGAAACCTGTCAAATTAGTAGCACGGTATAAATATTTGGGGATAATTTTCAGGGTAAAATTATTTTTTTTCCCTTAAAATCATTAGTCAGGAGGTGGTGTATTGGCCGAGCTGAACTGTTTGACATGGATACCCATTACAGTGTTATTTAATGATATAAAAACTAGAGGAGACGAGGAGTAATTATAGTGTAAACTGAGCCTACCATGTTAAACTATATTGTCTTGGTATGACACCTTGTAAGGGTATAGGTAATACTGATTTGTTTCTAAATATTGTTGGTCAGAGAATCATGGATACACCACACCAAACTTGCCATGAAACAATAACAAACATGAGACTCCGAATTTATTGTACATTTAAATACAATTACAAGACTATTTAAGTTGTGTATCCAATTAACCAAACTTGACTGGTATAATTGATATATGTTAATGATTGGTACACCCTTCACTACATGCTAGCTTCAGTGATCCAATATTTTAACCAATTTTTATCATTTTTCACAGTGTTTACTGTAATCTGTGGAAGTGTTCTGCATATAATACAAAGTTGAAAAGCAACTTTCTTTAAGAATGACTTTATATATTTAATGAAAAAAATGAAAACACATTGATCAAACTTGGTAAATTCATTTATCAGTGCTTTAACTTGAGAGAAGAAAACATGAAACTGACAACACCAGCTGCCTCATAATATTTACATTATACATATTTATTTATGATACTAGTAGTGATTTTATTTTTATTTCTATTATTTAGCTATTTTAGTAATTACTGTATTTTACTTTCCTTTATCTAATCATTTATTTTTAATTGTTTACGTTTTTTCTAAAACATATTTACTTTATTGTAATCAATTTAATACCCTAAAGTGGGTACAATGTCAATAAAGTTTACTTCACTTACTTTTAGATATTTAATGTTCTTTATTCACTAATAGGTATTTGGGGATTATTTTGTTCATTTTTTTGCACCAACTGGTGGACTTGCACCTTTACCAAAGACTGTAATCTTCATCATAGATGTCAGTGGGTCAATGTCTGGAACAAAGCTTGATCAAACTAAAAATGCCATGAGGACCATTCTGGGTGATCTTAGAGAGTCTGACAAGTTCAATATTCTGACATTCAGTGATAATGTCTATTCATGGCAAGAGAATGTCTTAGTGACATCATCAACTTCCAATATATATTCAGCACAAAACTATGTCAGTCATCTTAAAACTATTGGAGGTAAGTCACTTAGTAAGGATACCCTTATGTCAAACTTAAATTTGCAATGCAACAAGACCACTAGCTCACTATCTGCTTTTTGTGAAGTAATTTTAAGTTTAAAATAAAGTTGTAGTTGACAATGTTTTTCAGCATTTGATCCTTGTATTTACACAGTGACTAGACACATTAGTGTTGTATTGTTGGTGTCTTAGTTAGAACTTTATTGCATGTACCGGTAGTATGAACAATCATACTGTAAAATGACTAATTTTCACTGGGTTTAAATTTCGCTGGTTTAGCATTTCAGGCATATTCATTCAGTTTTAAATTCACGGTTTTATCATTTAGATAATGTGTTCTGTGCTAAATTTTACATATTCACTGGGTTTTAATTTAACGTATTTTCCATTCAGTGAAATAAGCAAAATTAAAACCCAGTGAATAAATAACCCTTTTACAGTAATATACAATTGTATGCTAATTTTAGAAAGATATAAACAATTGGTAAGGTGATTGGCAACAGATGATGGACACATAAGTTAATCGTATTCAATTTTGTTGTTATCAGAATTTAAAATAGGATTTATATTAATATAAGGAGCTATATTTGTGAATCACTTTGCTAGAAGGACAATTTTGTGTTTTTAAAATATGATTCATATAGATTTAGTAATTTACAGTTTTGACTATATGTTTATGTGACAGGAACCAACATTAATGATGGTATTCTTGAAGGCTTAGATTTACTACATAGCAACCCAAGTGAAGAGAGAAGATCAGAAATGTTAATTATGCTAACAGATGGGCAACCAACTTCTGGTGAAATACACACTGACACTATAATGGACAATGTCAAAGCACATAGCAAGGACCATTATTCATTGTTTTGCCTTGGATTTGGAGACAATGTTGATTTTCTTTTCCTTGAGAAGCTATCATTTGAAAATAACGGTGTTGCTAGGAAGATTTATGAAGACACTGATGCAAGTTTACAACTGTCTGGTTTCTTTGATGAAGTAGCAACACCC
This sequence comes from Saccoglossus kowalevskii, assembly GCF_978046115.1. Taxonomy (NCBI): domain Eukaryota; kingdom Metazoa; phylum Hemichordata; class Enteropneusta; family Harrimaniidae; genus Saccoglossus; species Saccoglossus kowalevskii. The sequence goes on from NC_140658.1 coordinate 31,920,704, forward strand.
CTATTAGTGGATGTCAAGTTCACATACATTGACAACACTGTCATGTTAAATTATGTCACTAGAAGTATGTTTACCAATTATTATGAGGGATCTGAATTAATTGTAGCTGGAAAAGTCTCAAAAGAAAGTGAAACTGAGAGTATTAAAGCCAAGGTCACTGCAATTTCTGCCACAAATGAAGTCAGTTTATTTGGTGAAAAGAATGTTAATGTAAGTATTCTTTGCACTCCTGTAAGAATACTTTTCCTTATATAACAACTATACTATGAGGTTAGTACGAGGATACCTCACAGTATGCACAAAGACAGTACAGCTAAAGTATCAACTGACATGCAGCGGAGGTCGATGCGACAACCTACTGTCTGAGTGCATACTTTGAGGTATCCTCGTAATAACCTTATTATATATACATCTGTTCCTTCCAAGGATACACCATGGGAATGCCAAAATTCAATATGTGTATAACAAAATCAGCGAACTTCTTTGTGTGAAGTCCGGTCAAACTCTGGTGGCAGCCATATGTGTTTTTATTATTAGAGGACGTTTACGCGCATAATCATTCCATATTTGCATGTATAATAATATAAATTATAATAAAAAGATTGTATCCCAAAACTATGATGTATGCTACACATGACTGTTTGACAAATAGCTAAGAACAAATAAGCTTAGGTATTATTTAATTGTTTCAATAATGAATTTTATTTCCTTGTTTCTGCTAGGATATTTCACCAATCTTGATGGGCTCACATGCTGTCAATGATTTCACAGAACGATTATGGGCATACCTTACTATCAACGATCTTCTGCAAGAGTCACTCACTCTGGAAGATAACTCTGTAGAAAAGAACCAGATTTTGGACAAGGCATTAAATCTATCATTTCAGTACAATTTTGTAACACCACTGACATCAATGATAATTATTGGTCCAGATATTATTGGAAAAGATGGTAAAGATAGTTTGGATTTAGAGTTAGACAGTTTTAATCTTGCATCAATTGGTAATGCAAGATACAATAATCATGATACAAACATAGTGATATATGTCATGCTGTTGTCATGGAAAATAAGCATGAATATTTAGAATGTGCAACCCAAGTTATTTATTTATTTAGTGTTAGCAGATAGCTTAGTGAGTGTTTTTGACACAAAATACCTTTTGTTTCGCAGTGTTAAATGTATTAACAACTTACTGTGCACAAATTGTGTTCATTTTAATGATTAAACAAATTTATGCAAGAAAAGTGCTCTCTTAAAAATACCCTTTGTTAATAATTTTTCTAAAATTTTTTTATGAACATTGTTTTGCTATTCAAATGAATGTTTGAAAAATGAAAACAAACTAGCACAGCTGGGATGGTATATTAAACTGTTTATTGTGACTTATCCAATATACTACAGTTTATTTGTAAACAGTAACATGTGTTTATTTTTTACAATATTGTCACCATGTCATATCAACAGAAATTGAAAAGCAATCACCATGTGATCCCAGTGGCATAGTATCCCAGTAGTAATTCATGCCTCTGTGACCAGTAATTTTGATATAGATAAAGTCTATGATAGCGTGAGTTTGAATTCTACTTTGTATGCAAAGTCATAAAGTAACCTGAGAAGGACCCAAACAATGTATTAACATAAAAATATAAATGAAAGTTAAATCAAATAGTTGACAGTAATAAACTGACAATAACAAAACTGAATATATATTATTTAGAGGTAAAAATACAAAAGTTGTGACTTTTGGGAGTTTAACAATAAAACAGTATTAGTATGGTAGAGTTTACTACATATGTTGATGTGCTGCTGGACCACAATTTTAATTGAAAAAAAAACAAACAATTAATTATGTGATGAGCAAAATAAGTGTCAAAGCAGGTATCATATATAAATTAAGAAAAATTGTTCCAAGATCAACTTTATTATCATTGTATAATTCATTTATATTGCCACATATAAGAAAAGAAGAAAAAAAAATATATCATTTGGTGGTTGGTTGAGGCATCTGGCATTTTAAGATTTTTTCTTGTCGTAATTTGAAACAAGTGTGGATGAATTTTCCTAGTTCAATGATTGTTTTGTCATTTTTAATTTTTAGTATATTTGTAAGTTTTTCGTCATCCGTCCTCAAGTTGCTTATATTGTATTTAATATTGCTGTTCCTTCTTGTATAAATCACAATTGAGAAGAAAATGTTTTTCATTTTCAATTTCCTGTTTTATATACGTATAGCGGATGCTTTTTATTTTTTAAATTAGTATTTATTGATTTTCAGCCCCAAGTGACTGTGGTCTAACCTGAATCACTGTCCGAATAAGTAACTCGAGGACGTTTAGTTGGGACGACGACAGAACTTGAACTGCACGACTATGATACACAGTTTATGTTGAAGTTAAAAGTTCCTCAACAGAATTGTACATTCGTTTGGCAAACATGCCGTGCAACTGCGGTACTCCACTGACGGGATGATGTTCGTCGACAGCAGTCGTCGCTGAGCTGCACGCACGCTACAACTTCGTGTGTGATGTTGCTTGCTGGTCATGGATTGACCGAGTCTTGGTTACCGGTTAAGGTAGCGAGAAGGTTTTGTGACGTTTTTAAATAAAACATTCTCTGTCTGTTGTCTCGTTCAGAACAGTAATTTAGGTTATATATATCAAAAGACTAAGTATAGAGGTGCAAGTTCGCACAAACTGGACAGACATTGTTTACATAATTATCACGTGATATCAAAAATGGCGAACCTTGTAAAAATGACTAAGTCCGCGATTGCGAGAGCACACTGCGGAATTTCCTGGTGAAATTTACGTCATGCATTGTCCGTAATCAAGTCCATTGAAATGCGTCTCCGATAATCAAAAGACCTATTATTCCGATTTCTATGGAGGTTTGTTTTTTTGTCCCCAAATTATTTCATACTTGGCACCTTTAACAGACTATTATTCTGTGACAAAGCATTTTCTTTAAAAAACCAGACATATTTCGCACCATCATTATCTTTTGAACGATAACTGCGAGTTTGAATGTCCTAGTCCGAACGCACTTGATTTGGCGGCGGTCCCAATGAGTCGTACTCGATCAAAACTTCAACTCGAGAAAAACGCGAAAAACAGTTTTGGTTAATAAAACACTGTAGATTTGCTGCATTATTATAAATATACACTAAAAATGGCCAAACATATTAACCACTGATATCATAGAACTCATAAAGAGTGTCAGATAATGAATAATTTCAAGCTCGAGCGTGAAAAATGAAGAAAACTGCTGGCATTTGAGTCCGTACTCCAGGAACGTTCGGGTTTTCCATTGCTTTAAGCAAACGAACAACGAAGGATAATCCTCTGACAAACATTACTGTTCCACTGTACACGCTGACAGTGTACAAACAAGCTAACCCTTCAAGTGTCTCTGATAAGACATCTAATAAAACGGTTTTCATGGTGAAACAAAATGGCCGATGTTTGAAAAAAAAATTGCTATGTCAGAGTGCGACACTGAGTGGCAGATTTTTCTTTGCCTCGTCTGTCAACGCTTTCTTTCTTTTCTTCACCATTGCGTTAGAAAAAACATGTATTAGTAAAATAGAATATTGACTTGAAAAATAAAACGATTTAAAAGAAAGTTGTGCAAAGTTACAGTACTCCTTTCGCACAACCTCCCACCCGCTTCCGCTTTCCAATCACCTTTTTCTCTCGCTTTTGCGACCGCTTGTTGAATTCGACCGGACAATTTCCGCTTTATTTTCGACCGCGCAAACCCCGAAATATCACCGCCCACCTGCTCGCTCGCGCGCATTTAAAATTCGGACTAACAGAATAATTTCCGAGGTTCACATTGTCTTATAATTGTCTTTCTGGTTTTTATAGATGTTGAACAGCTGACAAAAGTTCAGATACTTTTTGTTTTAACTATAGATAATTATATGCACGCAATCTGACCCTTTGACCTCGATTCGGCTTGGACTGAATATTTTATTTTAAACAATATTCTGACGTGAAATACAAAATGTATTTCAACACAAGTACGACATGGTTGTCTGTGGTTTCTTTCCTGATTGTTGAGTCTTCGCAATGTGTTTTGTATAATTATTGTTGTTTTCCCCCGATGCGGAAGGACCGTAAAGCTAAATGGCAGTTACATGCATGGGCTGAGTGAAAGAAAATATTTCTAAGCCTAAAATAGAACCTAATATTACACCTCTTTGTGTATAAAATAAAGTATTTTACAATACATGATATATTAATACACATATATACATATATGTTTGCAATTGAACGCGTTCATTGAATACCTTAACATATGAGACCGTCGCCGATATGTACATAGTTTAATGCTTGGAATCTTGGTCACGTTGAGTGATATTAACAAACATTTCATGTAGTTGCTTTGATCATGGAGGTAAAAGACTTTATATTTATAATTCTCAGGAACAATTAAAACTCTGCAGTCCTGAATCCTCTATTTGTTTTTTCGACAATCCACCTGACATGTCTTCTGCCTTCATTCTGAAGGTATCTAAAATATCAACGTGCTTGATAAACACGCCACCATATTGAGTGAATATTATTTCACACATAAAAACGTTTGGACGAATCATTATAGCTAATTAAAAAATAAATTTAGTTGGAATGTTAAAAAATGGGTGACACATTGAACAAATTAGTATTGCTTTATTTGTTCATAATGTTGACGTCACGATTTACGTAACGTGCTGGATTTAGGTACTTTGTCTATTGCACATACTAGTAGATGTTACAATACTAAAAACGACACTGGCAATGTATACCAGTATAATAATAGTTCATTTCCCCTCTAGAGGGCGTTCTTCATAAGACATTCGCTGTATCTTCAAGTTGAACACGAAACACGGAAGTAATATCTGAGATATTACGATTAGAGTTGACTATGTAACTAGCTGAATAGTTTAAGTTTATAATACTGAACCGTAGCACGATAGTGGCACGATATCACGTTGTTTGCATCAAGTAATGGAAGTTTATGTAACCGTGACCAGTTGATAAACGAGAGTTAACGAAACGTCAATACAGCAATGAGATACAATGATATGATTTTAGTCTTCGTCGTTGTGACTTTGGAAACATACATACAAGGAGGTGAGTTATTGTTACTGTACGTTGAAGTATATAAACTAATGCCGTCCATGAAATAAACAATATGCTGTATTTTCGTCACCAATGAAGTGGGGGGGGGGGGGGCTATCCAACACTTGTCGGACATCGTGGTTCGTGAAAGTGGGTTTCAAAGACACTTTTCGCTGTGTTTTAGGAGCCGATCGCCTACTAGTAGGACAGTAAAATACACCAACGATGTTAGAATAGTTCTTGCTCCGTGTCATGGTCTAATCAGCACGGACAGCTCATGCACGATAAAACGTACAAGTACGGGTATTTATTTATGTGTAAACGTGGTAACGTAATTGTTGAATAAACCTCAAGACATATGCACCAATAAACACGAGCTTTTATAAAGTGACGGCAAATAAAAAAGACTTGTTTCTTTCAATATAGTGACACAGGCCACTCAGTGACCTATCCCTGAACGGAAGGTGTGTTCTAAATATCTCTCGTTCATTATATAATACAACAGACGTAGTAAAGCATAATGCCAGACGCCATACACTTTGTGCGTCACTTTCACATACGTAGATGTTTCAAATCACAAATAACAGTACACGTCACAATATGTGCTGTATTCCGTGTAACTCAGGCAATAATATTTATTCTTACCAGCTACAGCTTTCACTACATAATACATAAAATCTATAAAGAGTATAAACTCAACGTTACACGTAATCTGACGCACGGAAAGTCGTTGCATGGGTTGATGGTAGTTAGGTTTGATTGATTTTGTACGAAGATTAATTACTTGGGTATTTGTGGAATTCAGACTAAAATTATAAGAACTGTGTGTTAGTGACACGTTTTAAATAAAATTCGAATACTATTTCAGGAACAGAACTAGTATACGAATTTATATCCTAAAGATATATGCAAATATCTCACTCGTAACGACATATTATTTTTCTTATTCGCACTGTATGTTTGTATGTACAAGTAAAATTACACATGTACGAATCAATATTACTACTGTGATTTCATTTCCTATGCAATCATTGTGTCGCCCCTTTCAACATAATAACAGGTGTAAATGTTAAGCACGTTCAACTGCCAAAACATACATAGTTTACCGATCTTATAAATAATTACCATTTGAGTAATGACGTCATGACACTGTCCAGCACACCTCGATTTAGATACATAAAGTACCATGACCAGTATTGTTCGTTCCTGTTAGTTTATCAGCTACACTAATAACTGTATCTTATAACACGCTGCATATATTTGATTCAGAATGTCGTTTTAACTTTTTCAATTGTTTCGCCTACATCAACCGGAATGTAACACTGAAACACGGTTACTTTTTTAGTAACCGTGACTAAAACAATCTCAAGTAGTAGGCGTGTTCTTGTGAGCTTTCAATAATACATTCCGTAGAATACATCCCTAGAGCATCATATCATCGCTTCAGATGGAGTAACAACACAACCGAAGTCATTAATTCGATTGTTTCTACATTGCAGCATATATTCGACTTGTGGGCGGTGGAAACCTACATGAAGGTCGTGTTGAAGTGTTCCACGATAACAGATGGGGTACTGTGTGTGATAATGGATGGGATTTCAATGACGCTAAAGTTGTCTGTAGAGAACTGGGTAAGATGTGCGCTGTGGTATATTGAATAACTACACACACCTTTGTATGGTAATAAACTTCTATATCACTGTCACATAATCACATGAGACAATCTGTCTGTGTTCATGTGTTGTAGTTTTAAATGTATACCCTCACATGTACATTGTAGTTACATCAAATATACACATTGGTCAACGCATTCTGTCTAGGTTTGCGCATGCGTATCAAGTGTATAAACTCTACTCACGCAAATACTCACGGTAGTAACTCAAAGATTTGCTCGCAATTATGTTCTAATTTTGACTCCGTCCATTCCCATAACGCAACATATAAATAGTTCTATGATATATATTAATATATATTATATTTTGTAAACGGTAGCTCTGGGTGGATGTAGGATTTCTGAAAAGAGGGGTCAGAATTTTGAATTTAAAAACAAAACAAAACAAAACAAATTATTTTTGTCCCAAATCAATACTCAAACTGGTTGGAAATCTGGCAAATATATAAAGAACCAGAAAAATAACCACGGATGAGCCGTTTTTGGTCGTTATTTCTATAATTCAATTTTCAATTGAGCAAACGATTCGTTATTGATGAACACCGTGACCTTGAACCATGAAAACAAACATTAATCTTCTGTCGGGTTTGGTTTTTTTCGCAATACATTCTGCTATCTTTTAAAATCATTTGTATTTTTAGAGAATCAGTTCTTGTGACGTTATTTCTCGGATTCTGAGATAAATCTCTCAGCTTATGAGATTGTTTTTATTTTAACCTATTACAGACGTGATTATTTTAACCTATTACAGACGTGATTATTTTAATCTATTACAGACGTGATTATTTTAACCTATTACAGACGTGATTATTTTTACCTATTACAGACGTGATTATTTTAACCTATTACAGACCTGATTATTTTAACCTATTACAGACGTGATTATTTTAACTTATTACAGACGTGATTATTTTAACCTATTACAGACGTGATTATTTTAACCTATTACAGACGTGATTATTTTTACCTATTACAGACGTGATTATTTTAACCTATTACAGACGTGATTATTTTAACCCATTACAGACGTGATTATTTTAACCTATTACAGACGTGATTATTTTAACCTATTACAGACGTGATTATTTTAACCTATTACAGACGTGATTATTTTAACCTATTACAGACGTGATTATTTTAACCTATTACAGACGTGATTATTTTAACCTATTACAGACGTGATTATTTTAACCTATTACAGACGTGATTATTTTAACCTATTACAGACGTGATTATTTTAACCTATTACAGACGTGATTATTTTTACCTATTACAGACGTGATTATTTTTACCTATTACAGACGTGATTATTTTAACCTATTACAGACGTGATTATTTTAACCTATTACAGACGTGATTATTTTAACCTATTACAGACGTGATTATTTTAACCTATTACAGACGTGATTATTTTAACCTATTACAGACGTGATTATTTTAACCTATTACAGACGTGATTATTTTAATCTATTACAGACGTGATTATTTTAACCTATTACAGACGTGATTATTTTAACCTATTACAGACGTGATTATTTTAATCTATTACAGACGTGATTATTTTTACCTATTACAGACGTGATTATTTTAACCTATTACAGACGTGATTATTTTAACCTATTACAGACGTGATTATTTTAACCTATTACAGACGTGATTATTTTAACCTATTACAGACGTGATTATTTTAACCTATTACAGACGTGATTATTTTAACCTATTACAGACGTGATTATTTTAACCTATTACAGACGTGATTATTTTAACCTATTACAGACGTGATTATTTTAACCTATTACAGACGTGATTATTTTAACCTATTACAGACGTGGTTATTTTAACTTATTACAGACGTGATTATTTTAACCTATTACAGACGTGATTATTTTAACCTATTACAGACGTGATTATTTTAACCTATTACAGACGTGATTATTTTAACCTATTACAGACGTGATTATTTTAACCTATTACAGACGTGATTATTTTAACCTATTACAGACGTGATTATTTTAACATATTACAGACGTGATTATTTTAACCTATTACAGACGTGATTATTTTTTACCTATTACAGACGTGATTATTTTAACCTATTACAGACGTGATTATTTTAACCTATTACAGACGTGATTATTTTAACCTATTACAGACGTGATTATTTTAACCTATTACAGACGTGATTATTTTAACCTATTACAGACGTGATTATTTTTACCTATTACAGACGTGATTATTTTAACCTATTACAGACGTGATTATTTTAACCTATTACAGACGTGATTATTTTAACCTATTACAGACGTGATTATTTTAACTTATTACAGACGTGATTATTTTTACCTATTACAGACGTGATTATTTTAACCTATTACAGACGTGATTATTTTTACCTATTACAGACGTGATTATTTTAACCTATTACAGACGTGATTATTTTAACCTATTACAGACGTGATTATTTTTTACCTATTACAGACGTGATTATTTTAACCTATTACAGACGTGATTATTTTAACCTATTACAGACGTGATTATTTTATCCTATTACAGACCTGATTATTTTAACCTATTACAGACCTGATTATTTTAACCTATTACAGACGTGATTATTTTAACTTATTACAGACGTGATTATTTTTACCTATTACAGACGTGATTATTTTAACCTATTACAGACGTGATTATTTTTACCTATTACAGACGTGATTATTTTAACCTATTACAGACGTGATTATTTTAACCTATTACAGACGTGATTATTTTAACCTATTACAGACGTGATTATTTTAACCTATTACAGACGTGATTATTTTAACCTATTACAGACGTGATTATTTTAACCTATTACAGACGTGATTATTTTAACCTATTACAGACGTGATTATTTTAACCTATTACAGACGTGATTATTTTAACCTATTACAGACGTGATTATTTTTTACCTATTACAGACGTGATTATTTTTACCTATTACAGACGTGATTATTTTAACCTATTACAGACGTGATTATTTTAACTTATTACAGACGTGATTATTTTAACCTATTACAGACGTGATTATTTTTACCTATTACAGACGTGATTATTTTAACCTATTACAGACGTGATTATTTTAACCTATTACAGACGTGATTATTTTAACCTATTACAGACGTGATTATTTTAACTTATTACAGACGTGATTATTTTAACCTATTACAGACGTGATTATTTTAACCTATTACAGACGTGATTATTTTAACCTATTACAGACGTGATTATTTTAACCTATTACAGACGTGATAATTTTAACCTATTACAGACGTGATTATTTTAACCTATTACAGACGTGATTATTTTAACCTATTACAGACGTGATTATTTTAACCTATTACAGACGTGATTATTTTTACCTATTACAGACGTGATTATTTTAACCTATTACAGACGTGATTATTTTAACCTATTACAGACGTGATTATTTTAACCTATTACAGACGTGATTATTTTAACCTATTACAGACGTGATTATTTTAACCTATACAGACGTGATTATTTTTACCTATTACAGACGTGATTATTTTAACCTATTACAGACGTGATTATTTTAACCTATTACAGACGTGATTATTTTAACCTATTACAGACGTGATTATTTTAACTTATTACAGACGTGATTATTTTAACCTATTACAGACCTGATTATTTTTACCTATTACAGACCTGATTATTTTAACCTATTACAGACGTGATTATTTTAACCTATTACAGACGTGATTATTTTAACCTATTACAGACGTGATTATTTTAACCTATTACAGACGTGATTATTTTAACCTATTACAGACGTGATTATTTTAACCTATTACAGACGTGATTATTTTAACCTATTACAGACGTGATTATTTTAACCTATTACAGACGTGATTATTTTAACATATTACAGACGTGATTATTTTAACCTATTACAGACGTGATTATTTTTTACCTATTACAGACGTGATTATTTTAACCTATTACAGACGTGATTATTTTAACCTATTACAGACGTGATTATTTTAACCTATTACAGACGTGAGTATTTTAACCTATTACAGACGTGATTATTTTAACTTATTAATTACAGACGTGATTATTTTAACCTATTACAGACGTGATTATTTTAACCTATTACAGACGTGATTATTTTTACCTATTACAGACGTGATTATTTTAACCTATTACAGACGTAATTATTTTAACCTATTACAGACGTGATTATTTTTTACCTATTACAGACGTGATTATTTTAACCTATTACAGACGTGATTATTTTAACCTATTACAGACGTGATTATTTTAACTTATTACAGACGTGATTATTTTAACCTATTACAGACGTGATTATTTTAACCTATTACAGACGTGATTATTTTAACCTATTACAGACGTGATTATTTTTACCTATTACAGACGTGATTATTTTTACCTATTACAGACGTGATTATTTTAACCTATTACAGACGTGATTATTTTTACCTATTACAGACGTGATTATTTTAACCTATTACAGACGTGATTATTTTAACCTATTACAGACGTGATTATTTTAACTTATTACAGACGTGATTATTTTTACCTATTACAGACGTGATTATTTTAACTTATTACAGACGTGATTATTTTTACCTATTACAGACGTGATTATTTTAACCTATTACAGACGTGATTATTTTAACCTATTACAGACGTGATTATTTTAACCTATTACAGACGTGATTATTTTAACCTATTACAGACGTGATTATTTTAACCTATTACAGACGTGATTATTTTAACCTATTACAGACGTGATTATTTTAACCTATTACAGACGTGATTATTTTAACCTATTACAGACGTGATTATTTTAACCTATTACAGACGTGATTATTTTAACCTATTACAGACGTGATTATTTTAACCTATTACAGACGTGATTATTTTAACTTATTACAGACGTGATTATTTTTACCTATTACAGACGTGATTATTTTTACCTATTACAGACGTGATTATTTTAACTTATTACAGACGTGATTATTTTAACCTATTACAGACGTGATTATTTTAACTTATTACAGACGTGATTATTTTTACCTATTACAGACGTGATTATTTTAACCTATTACAGACGTGATTATTTTTACCTATTACAGACGTGATTATTTTAACCTATTACAGACGTGATTATTTTAACCTATTACAGACGTGATTATTTTAACTTATTACAGACGTGATTATTTTAACCTATTACAGACGTGATTATTTTTACCTATTACAGACGTGATTATTTTAACCTATTACAGACGTGATTATTTTAACCTATTACAGACGTGATTATTTTAACTTATTACAGACGTGATTATTTTAACCTATTACAGACGTGATTATTTTAACCTATTACAGACGTGATTATTTTAACTTATTACAGACGTGATTATTTTAACCTATTACAGACGTGATTATTTTAACTTATTACAGACGTGATTATTTTAACCTATTACAGACGTGATTATTTTAACCTATTACAGACGTGATTATTTTAACCTATTACAGACGTGATTATTTTAACCTATTACAGACGTGATTATTTTAACCTATTACAGACGTGATTATTTTAACCTATTACAGACGTGATTATTTTAACATATTACAGACGTGATTATTTTAACCTATTACAGACGTGATTATTTTTTACCTATTACAGACGTGATTATTTTAACCTATTACAGACGTGATTATTTTAACCTATTACAGACGTGATTATTTTAACCTATTACAGACGTGAGTATTTTAACCTATTACAGACGTGATTATTTTAACTTATTAATTACAGACGTGATTATTTTAACCTATTACAGACGTGATTATTTTAACCTATTACAGACGTGATTATTTTTACCTATTACAGACGTGATTATTTTAACCTATTACAGACGTAATTATTTTAACCTATTACAGACGTGATTATTTTTTACCTATTACAGACGTGATTATTTTAACCTATTACAGACGTGATTATTTTAACCTATTACAGACGTGATTATTTTAACTTATTACAGACGTGATTATTTTAACCTATTACAGACGTGATTATTTTAACCTATTACAGACGTGATTATTTTAACCTATTACAGACGTGATTATTTTTACCTATTACAGACGTGATTATTTTTACCTATTACAGACGTGATTATTTTAACCTATTACAGACGTGATTATTTTTACCTATTACAGACGTGATTATTTTAACCTATTACAGACGTGATTATTTTAACCTATTACAGACGTGATTATTTTAACTTATTACAGACGTGATTATTTTTACCTATTACAGACGTGATTATTTTAACTTATTACAGACGTGATTATTTTTACCTATTACAGACGTGATTATTTTAACCTATTACAGACGTGATTATTTTAACCTATTACAGACGTGATTATTTTAACCTATTACAGACGTGATTATTTTAACCTATTACAGACGTGATTATTTTAACCTATTACAGACGTGATTATTTTAACCTATTACAGACGTGATTATTTTAACCTATTACAGACGTGATTATTTTAACCTATTACAGACGTGATTATTTTAACCTATTACAGACGTGATTATTTTAACCTATTACAGACGTGATTATTTTAACCTATTACAGACGTGATTATTTTAACTTATTACAGACGTGATTATTTTTACCTATTACAGACGTGATTATTTTTACCTATTACAGACGTGATTATTTTAACTTATTACAGACGTGATTATTTTAACCTATTACAGACGTGATTATTTTAACTTATTACAGACGTGATTATTTTTACCTATTACAGACGTGATTATTTTTAACCTATTACAGACGTGATTATTTTTACCTATTACAGACGTGATTATTTTAACCTATTACAGACGTGATTATTTTAACCTATTACAGACGTGATTATTTTAACTTATTACAGACGTGATTATTTTAACCTATTACAGACGTGATTATTTTTACCTATTACAGACGTGATTATTTTAACCTATTACAGACGTGATTATTTTAACCTATTACAGACGTGATTATTTTAACCTATTACAGACGTGATTATTTTAACTTATTACAGACGTGATTATTTTAACCTATTACAGACGTGATTATTTTAACCTATTACAGACGTGATTATTTTAACCTATTACAGACGTGATTATTTTAACCTATTACAGACGTGATAATTTTAACCTATTACAGACGTGATTATTTTAACCTATTACAGACGTGATTATTTTAACCTATTACAGACGTGATTATTTTAACCTATTACAGACGTGATAATTTTAACCTATTACAGACGTGATTATTTTAACCTATTACAGACGTGATTATTTTAACCTATTACAGACGTGATTATTTTAACCTATTACAGACGTGATTATTTTTACCTATTACAGACGTGATTATTTTAACCTATTACAGACGTGATTATTTTAACCTATTACAGACGTGATTATTTTAACCTATTACAGACGTGATTATTTTTACCTATTACAGACGTGATTATTTTAACCTATTACAGACGTGATTATTTTAACCTATTACAGACGTGATTATTTTAACCTATACAGACGTGATTATTTTTACCTATTACAGACGTGATTATTTTAACCTATTACAGACGTGATTATTTTAACCTATTACAGACGTGATTATTTTAACCTATTACAGACGTGATTATTTTAACTTATTACAGACGTGATTATTTTAACCTATTACAGACCTGATTATTTTTACCTATTACAGACCTGATTATTTTAACCTATTACAGACGTGATTATTTTAACCTATTACAGACGTGATTATTTTAACCTATTACAGACGTGATTATTTTAACCTATTACAGACGTGATTATTTTAACCTATTACAGACGTGATTATTTTAACCTATTACAGACGTGATTATTTTAACCTATTACAGACGTGATTATTTTAACCTATTACAGACGTGATTATTTTAACCTATTACAGACGTGATTATTTTAACATATTACAGACGTGATTATTTTAACCTATTACAGACGTGATTATTTTTTACCTATTACAGACGTGATTATTTTAACCTATTACAGACGTGATTATTTTAACCTATTACAGACGTGATTATTTTAACCTATTACAGACGTGAGTATTTTAACCTATTACAGACGTGATTATTTTAACTTATTAATTACAGACGTGATTATTTTAACCTATTACAGACGTGATTATTTTAACCTATTACAGACGTGATTATTTTTACCTATTACAGACGTGATTATTTTAACCTATTACAGACGTGATTATTTTAACCTATTACAGACGTGATTATTTTTTACCTATTACAGACGTGATTATTTTAACCTATTACAGACGTGATTATTTTAACCTATTACAGACGTGATTATTTTAACTTATTACAGACGTGATTATTTTAACCTATTACAGACGTGATTATTTTAACCTATTACAGACGTGATTATTTTAACCTATTACAGACGTGATTATTTTAACCTATTACAGACGTGATTATTTTAACCTATTACAGACGTGATTATTTTAACCTATTACAGACGTGATTATTTTAACATATTACAGACGTGATTATTTTAACCTATTACAGACGTGATTATTTTTTACCTATTACAGACGTGATTATTTTAACCTATTACAGACGTGATTATTTTAACCTATTACAGACGTGATTATTTTAACCTATTACAGACGTGAGTATTTTAACCTATTACAGACGTGATTATTTTAACTTATTAATTACAGACGTGATTATTTTAACCTATTACAGACGTGATTATTTTAACCTATTACAGACGTGATTATTTTAACCTATTACAGACGTGATTATTTTAACCTATTACAGACGTGATTATTTTAACCTATACAGACGTGATTATTTTTACCTATTACAGACGTGATTATTTTAACCTATTACAGACGTGATTATTTTAACCTATTACAGACGTGATTATTTTAACCTATTACAGACGTGATTATTTTAACTTATTACAGACGTGATTATTTTAACCTATTACAGACCTGATTATTTTTACCTATTACAGACCTGATTATTTTAACCTATTACAGACGTGATTATTTTAACCTATTACAGACGTGATTATTTTAACCTATTACAGACGTGATTATTTTAACTTATTACAGACGTGATTATTTTAACCTATTACAGACGTGATTATTTTAACCTATTACAGACGTGATTATTTTAACCTATTACAGACGTGATTATTTTAACCTATTACAGACGTGATTATTTTAACCTATTACAGACGTGATTATTTTAACCTATTACAGACGTGATTATTTTAACATATTACAGACGTGATTATTTTAACCTATTACAGACGTGATTATTTTTTACCTATTACAGACGTGATTATTTTAACCTATTACAGACGTGATTATTTTAACCTATTACAGACGTGATTATTTTAACCTATTACAGACGTGAGTATTTTAACCTATTACAGACGTGATTATTTTAACTTATTAATTACAGACGTGATTATTTTAACCTATTACAGACGTGATTATTTTAACCTATTACAGACGTGATTATTTTTACCTATTACAGACGTGATTATTTTAACCTATTACAGACGTGATTATTTTAACCTATTACAGACGTGATTATTTTTTACCTATTACAGACGTGATTATTTTAACCTTTTACAGACGTGATTATTTTAACCTATTACAGACGTGATTATTTTAACTTATTACAGACGTGATTATTTTAACCTATTACAGACGTGATTATTTTAACCTATTACAGACGTGATTATTTTAACCTATTACAGACGTGATTATTTTAACCTATTACAGACGTGATTATTTTAACCTATTACAGACGTGATTATTTTAACCTATTACAGACGTGATTATTTTAACATATTACAGACGTGATTATTTTAACCTATTACAGACGTGATTATTTTTTACCTATTACAGACGTGATTATTTTAACCTATTACAGACGTGATTATTTTAACCTATTACAGACGTGAGTATTTTAACCTATTACAGACGTGATTATTTTAACTTATTAATTACAGACGTGATTATTTTAACCTATTACAGACGTGATTATTTTAACCTATTACAGACGTGATTATTTTTACCTATTACAGACGTGATTATTTTAACCTATTACAGACGTGATTATTTTAACCTATTATAGACGTGATTATTTTTTACCTATTACAGACGTGATTATTTTAACCTATTACAGACGTGATTATTTTAACCTATTACAGACGTGATTATTTTAACTTATTACAGACGTGATTATTTTAACCTATTACAGACGTGATTATTTTAACCTATTACAGACGTGATTATTTTAACCTATTACAGACGTGATTATTTTAACCTATTACAGACGTGATTATTTTAACCTATTACAGACGTGATTATTTTAACCTATTACAGACGTGATTATTTTAACATATTACAGACGTGATTATTTTAACCTATTACAGACGTGATTATTTTTTACCTATTACAGACGTGATTATTTTAACCTATTACAGACGTGATTATTTTAACCTATTACAGACGTGATTATTTTAACCTATTACAGACGTGAGTATTTTAACCTATTACAGACGTGATTATTTTAACTTATTAATTACAGACGTGATTATTTTAACCTATTACAGACGTGATTATTTTAACCTATTACAGACGTGATTATTTTTACCTATTACAGACGTGATTATTTTAACCTATTACAGACGTGATTATTTTAACCTATTACAGACGTGATTATTTTTTACCTATTACAGACGTGATTATTTTAACCTATTACAGACGTGATTATTTTAACCTATTACAGACGTGATTATTTTAACCTATTACAGACCTGATTATTTTAACCTATTACAGACGTGATTATTTTAACCTATTACAGACGTGATTATTTTAACCTATTACAGACGTGATTATTTTAACTTATTACAGACGTGATTATTTTAACCTATTACAGACGTGATTATTTTAACCTATTACAGACGTGATTATTTTAACCTATTACAGACGTGATTATTTTAACCTATTACAGACGTGATTATTTTAACCTATTACAGACGTGATTATTTTAACCTATTACAGACGTGATTATTTTAACATATTACAGACGTGATTATTTTAACCTATTACAGACGTGATTATTTTTTACCTATTACAGACGTGATTATTTTAACCTATTACAGACGTGATTATTTTAACCTATTACAGACGTGATTATTTTAACCTATTACAGACGTGAGTATTTTAACCTATTACAGACGTGATTATTTTAACTTATTAATTACAGACGTGATTATTTTAACCTATTACAGACGTGATTATTTTAACCTATTACAGACGTGATTATTTTTACCTATTACAGACGTGATTATTTTAACCTATTACAGACGTGATTATTTTAACCTATTACAGACGTGATTATTTTTTACCTATTACAGACGTGATTATTTTAACCTATTACAGACGTGATTATTTTAACCTATTACAGACGTGATTATTTTAACTTATTACAGACGTGATTATTTTAACCTATTACAGACGTGATTATTTTAACCTATTACAGACGTGATTATTTTAACCTATTACAGACGTGATTATTTTAACATATTACAGACGTGATTATTTTAACCTATTACAGACGTGATTATTTTTTACCTATTACAGACGTGATTATTTTAACCTATTACAGACGTGATTATTTTAACCTATTACAGACGTGATTATTTTAACCTATTACAGACGTGAGTATTTTAACCTATTACAGACGTGATTATTTTAACTTATTAATTACAGACGTGATTATTTTAACCTATTACAGACGTGATTATTTTAACCTATTACAGACGTGATTATTTTTACCTATTACAGACGTGATTATTTTAACCTATTACAGACGTGATTATTTTAACCTATTACAGACGTGATTATTTTTTACCTATTACAGACGTGATTATTTTAACCTATTACAGACGTGATTATTTTAACCTATTACAGACGTGATTATTTTAACTTATTACAGACGTGATTATTTTAACCTATTACAGACGTGATTATTTTAACCTATTACAGACGTGATTATTTTAACCTATTACAGACGTGATTATTTTAACCTATTACAGACGTGATTATTTTAACCTATTACAGACGTGATTATTTTAACCTATTACAGACGTGATTATTTTAACATATTACAGACGTGATTATTTTAACCTATTACAGACGTGATTATTTTTTACCTATTACAGACGTGATTATTTTAACCTATTACAGACGTGATTATTTTAACCTATTACAGACGTGATTATTTTAACCTATTACAGACGTGAGTATTTTAACCTATTACAGACGTGATTATTTTAACTTATTAATTACAGACGTGATTATTTTAACCTATTACAGACGTGATTATTTTAACCTATTACAGACGTGATTATTTTTACCTATTACAGACGTGATTATTTTAACCTATTACAGACGTGATTATTTTAACCTATTACAGACGTGATTATTTTTTACCTATTACAGACGTGATTATTTTAACCTATTACAGACGTGATTATTTTAACCTATTACAGACGTGATTATTTTAACCTATTACAGACCTGATTATTTTAACCTATTACAGACGTGATTATTTTAACCTATTACAGACGTGATTATTTTAACTTATTACAGACGTGATTATTTTTACCTATTACAGACGTGATTATTTTAACCTATTACAGACGTGATTATTTTTACCTATTACAGACGTGATTATTTTAACCTATTACAGACGTGATTATTTTAACCTATTACAGACGTGATTATTTTAACTTATTACAGACGTGATTATTTTTACCTATTACAGACGTGATTATTTTAACCTATTACAGACGTGATTATTTTTACCTATTACAGACGTGATTATTTTAACCTATTACAGACGTGATTATTTTAACCTATTACAGACGTGATTATTTTAACCTATTACAGACGTGATTATTTTAACCTATTACAGACGTGATTATTTTAACATATTACAGACGTGATTATTTTAACCTATTACAGACGTGATTATTTTTTACCTATTACAGACGTGATTATTTTAACCTATTACAGACGTGATTATTTTAACCTATTACAGACGTGATTATTTTAAACTATTACAGACGTGAGTATTTTAACCTATTACAGACGTGATTATTTTAACTTATTAATTACAGACGTGATTATTTTAACCTATTACAGACGTGATTATTTTAACCTATTACAGACGTGATTATTTTAACCTATTACAGACGTGATTATTTTAACCTATTACAGACGTGATTATTTTAACCTATTACAGACGTGATTATTTTTACCTATTACAGACGTGATTATTTTAACCTATTACAGACGTGATTATTTTAACCTATTACAGACGTGATTATTTTAACCTATTACAGACGTGATTATTTTAACCTATTACAGACGTGATTATTTTAACCTATTACAGACGTGATTATTTTAACCTATTACAGACGTGATTATTTTTACCTATTACAGACGTGATTATTTTAACCTATTACAGACGTGATTATTTTTAACCTATTACAGACGTGATTATTTTAACCTATTACAGACGTGATTATTTTAACCTATTACAGACGTGATTATTTTAACCTATTACAGACGTGATTATTTTAACCTATTACAGACGTGATTATTTTAACTTATTACAGACGTGATTATTTTTACCTATTACAGACGTGATTATTTTAACCTATTACAGACGTGATTATTTTAACCTATTACAGACGTGATTATTTTAACCTATTACAGACGTGATTATTTTAACCTATTACAGACGTGATTATTTTAACCTATTACAGACGTGATTATTTTAACCTATTACAGACGTGATTATTTTAACCTATTACAGACGTGATTATTTTAACCTATTACAGACGTGATTATTTTAACCTATTACAGACGTGATTATTTTAACTTATTACAGACGTGATTATTTTAACCTATTACAGACGTGATTATTTTTACCTATTACAGACGTGATTATTTTTACCTATTACAGACGTGATTATTTTAACCTATTACAGACGTGATTATTTTAACCTATTACAGACGTGATAATTTTAACCTATTACAGACGTGATTATTTTAACCTATTACAGACGTGATTATTTTAACCTATTACAGACGTGATTATTTTAACCTATTACAGACGTGATTATTTTAACCTATTACAGACGTGATTATTTTAACCTATTACAGACGTGATTATTTTAACCTATTACAGACGTGATTATTTTAACCTATTACAGACGTGATTATTTTAACATATTACAGACGTGATTATTTTAACCTATTACAGACGTGATTATTTTTTACCTATTACAGACGTGATTATTTTAACCTATTACAGACGTGATTATTTTAACCTATTACAGACGTGATTATTTTAACCTATTACAGACGTGAGTATTTTAACCTATTACAGACGTGATTATTTTAACTTATTAATTACAGACGTGATTATTTTAACCTATTACAGACGTGATTATTTTAACCTATTACAGACGTGATTATTTTAACCTATTACAGACGTGATTATTTTAACCTATTACAGACGTGATTATTTTAACCTATTACAGACGTGATTATTTTAACCTATTACAGACGTGATTATTTTAACCTATTACAGACGTGATTATTTTAACCTATTACAGACGTGATTATTTTAACCTATTACAGACCTGATTATTTTAACCTATTACAGACGTGATTATTTTAACCTATTACAGACGTGATTATTTTAACCTATTACAGACGTGATTATTTTAACCTATTACAGACGTGATTATTTTAACCTATTACAGACGTGATTATTTTAACCTATTACAGACGTGATTATTTTAACCTATTACAGACGTGATTATTTTAACCTATTACAGACGTGAGTATTTTAACCTATTACAGACGTGATTATTTTAACTTATTAATTACAGACGTGATTATTTTAACCTATTACAGACGTGATTATTTTAACCTATTACAGACGTGATTATTTTTTACCTATTACAGACGTGATTATTTTAACCTATTACAGACGTGATTATTTTAACCTATTACAGACGTGATTATTTTAACTTATTACAGACGTGATTATTTTAACCTATTACAGACGTGATTATTTTAACCTATTACAGACGTGATTATTTTAACCTATTACAGACGTGATTATTTTAACCTATTACAGACGTGATTATTTTAACCTATTACAGACGTGATTATTTTAACCTATTACAGACGTGATTATTTTAACATATTACAGACGTGATTATTTTAACCTATTACAGACGTGATTATTTTTTACCTATTACAGACGTGATTATTTTAACCTATTACAGACGTGATTATTTTAACCTATTACAGACGTGATTATTTTAACCTATTACAGACGTGAGTATTTTAACCTATTACAGACGTGATTATTTTAACTTATTAATTACAGACGTGATTATTTTAACCTATTACAGACGTGATTATTTTAACCTATTACAGACGTGATTATTTTTACCTATTACAGACGTGATTATTTTAACCTATTACAGACGTGATTATTTTAACCTATTATAGACGTGATTATTTTTTACCTATTACAGACGTGATTATTTTAACCTATTACAGACGTGATTATTTTAACCTATTACAGACGTGATTATTTTAACTTATTACAGACGTGATTATTTTAACCTATTACAGACGTGATTATTTTAACCTATTACAGACGTGATTATTTTAACCTATTACAGACGTGATTATTTTAACCTATTACAGACGTGATTATTTTAACCTATTACAGACGTGATTATTTTAACCTATTACAGACGTGATTATTTTAACATATTACAGACGTGATTATTTTAACCTATTACAGACGTGATTATTTTTTACCTATTACAGACGTGATTATTTTAACCTATTACAGACGTGATTATTTTAACCTATTACAGACGTGATTATTTTAACCTATTACAGACGTGAGTATTTTAACCTATTACAGACGTGATTATTTTAACTTATTAATTACAGACGTGATTATTTTAACCTATTACAGACGTGATTATTTTAACCTATTTACAGACGTGATTATTTTTACCTATTACAGACGTGATTATTTTAACCTATTACAGACGTGATTATTTTAACCTATTACAGACGTGATTATTTTTTACCTATTACAGACGTGATTATTTTAACCTATTACAGACGTGATTATTTTAACCTATTACAGACGTGATTATTTTAACCTATTACAGACCTGATTATTTTAACCTATTACAGACGTGATTATTTTAACCTATTACAGACGTGATTATTTTAACCTATTACAGACGTGATTATTTTAACTTATTACAGACGTGATTATTTTAACCTATTACAGACGTGATTATTTTAACCTATTACAGACGTGATTATTTTAACCTATTACAGACGTGATTATTTTAACCTATTACAGACGAGATTATTTTAACCTATTACAGACGTGATTATTTTAACCTATTACAGACGTGATTATTTTAACATATTACAGACGTGATTATTTTAACCTATTACAGACGTGATTATTTTTTACCTATTACAGACGTGATTATTTTAACCTATTACAGACGTGATTATTTTAACCTATTACAGACGTGATTATTTTAACCTATTACAGACGTGAGTATTTTAACCTATTACAGACGTGATTATTTTAACTTATTAATTACAGACGTGAGTATTTTAACCTATTACAGACGTGATTATTTTAACCTATTACAGACGTGATTATTTTTACCTATTACAGACGTGATTATTTTAACCTATTACAGACGTGATTATTTTAACCTATTACAGACGTGATTATTTTTTACCTATTACAGACGTGATTATTTTAACCTATTACAGACGTGATTATTTTAACCTATTACAGACGTGATTATTTTAACTTATTACAGACGTGATTATTTTAACCTATTACAGACGTGATTATTTTAACCTATTACAGACGTGATTATTTTAACCTATTACAGACGTGATTATTTTAACCTATTACAGACGTGATTATTTTAACCTATTACAGACGTGATTATTTTAACCTATTACAGACGTGATTATTTTAACATATTACAGACGTGATTATTTTAACCTATTACAGACGTGATTATTTTTTACCTATTACAGACGTGATTATTTTAACCTATTACAGACGTGATTATTTTAACCTATTACAGACGTGATTATTTTAACCTATTACAGACGTGAGTATTTTAACCTATTACAGACGTGATTATTTTAACTTATTAATTACAGACGTGATTATTTTAACCTATTACAGACGTGATTATTTTAACCTATTACAGACGTGATTATTTTTACCTATTACAGACGTGATTATTTTAACCTATTACAGACGTGATTATTTTAACCTATTACAGACGTGATTATTTTTTACCTATTACAGACGTGATTATTTTAACCTATTACAGACGTGATTATTTTAACCTATTACAGACGTGATTATTTTAACCTATTACAGACCTGATTATTTTAACCTATTACAGACGTGATTATTTTAACCTATTACAGACGTGATTATTTTAACTTATTACAGACGTGATTATTTTTACCTATTACAGACGTGATTATTTTAACCTATTACAGACGTGATTATTTTTACCTATTACAGACGTGATTATTTTAACCTATTACAGACGTGATTATTTTAACCTATTACAGACGTGATTATTTTAACTTATTACAGACGTGATTATTTTTACCTATTACAGACGTGATTATTTTAACCTATTACAGACGTGATTATTTTTACCTATTACAGACGTGATTATTTTAACCTATTACAGACGTGATTATTTTAACCTATTACAGACGTGATTATTTTAACCTATTACAGACGTGATTATTTTAACCTATTACAGACGTGATTATTTTAACATATTACAGACGTGATTATTTTAACCTATTACAGACGTGATTATTTTTTACCTATTACAGACGTGATTATTTTAACCTATTACAGACGTGATTATTTTAACCTATTACAGACGTGATTATTTTAACCTATTACAGACGTGAGTATTTTAACCTATTACAGACGTGATTATTTTAACTTATTAATTACAGACGTGATTATTTTAACCTATTACAGACGTGATTATTTTAACCTATTACAGACGTGATTATTTTAACCTATTACAGACGTGATTATTTTAACCTATTACAGACGTGATTATTTTAACCTATTACAGACGTGATTATTTTTACCTATTACAGACGTGATTATTTTAACCTATTACAGACGTGATTATTTTAACCTATTACAGACGTGATTATTTTAACCTATTACAGACGTGATTATTTTAACCTATTACAGACGTGATTATTTTAACCTATTACAGACGTGATTATTTTAACCTATTACAGACGTGATTATTTTTACCTATTACAGACGTGATTATTTTAACCTATTACAGACGTGATTATTTTTAACCTATTACAGACGTGATTATTTTAACCTATTACAGACGTGATTATTTTAACCTATTACAGACGTGATTATTTTAACCTATTACAGACGTGATTATTTTAACCTATTACAGACGTGATTATTTTAACTTATTACAGACGTGATTATTTTTACCTATTACAGACGTGATTATTTTAACCTATTACAGACGTGATTATTTTAACCTATTACAGACGTGATTATTTTAACCTATTACAGACGTGATTATTTTAACCTATTACAGACGTGATTATTTTAACCTATTACAGACGTGATTATTTTAACCTATTACAGACGTGATTATTTTAACCTATTACAGACGTGATTATTTTAACCTATTACAGACGTGATTATTTTAACCTATTACAGACGTGATTATTTTAACTTATTACAGACGTGATTATTTTAACCTATTACAGACGTGATTATTTTTACCTATTACAGACGTGATTATTTTTACCTATTACAGACGTGATTATTTTAACCTATTACAGACGTGATTATTTTAACCTATTACAGACGTGATAATTTTAACCTATTACAGACGTCATTATTTTAACCTATTACAGACGTGATTATTTTAACCTATTACAGACGTGATTATTTTAACCTATTACAGACGTGATTATTTTAACCTATTACAGACGTGATTATTTTAACCTATTACAGACGTGATTATTTTAACCTATTACAGACGTGATTATTTTAACCTATTACAGACGTGATTATTTTAACATATTACAGACGTGATTATTTTAACCTATTACAGACGTGATTATTTTTTACCTATTACAGACGTGATTATTTTAACCTATTACAGACGTGATTATTTTAACCTATTACAGACGTGATTATTTTAACCTATTACAGACGTGAGTATTTTAACCTATTACAGACGTGATTATTTTAACTTATTAATTACAGACGTGATTATTTTAACCTATTACAGACGTGATTATTTTAACCTATTACAGACGTGATTATTTTAACCTATTACAGACGTGATTATTTTAACCTATTACAGACGTGATTATTTTAACCTATTACAGACGTGATTATTTTAACCTATTACAGACGTGATTATTTTAACCTATTACAGACGTGATTATTTTAACCTATTACAGACGTGATTATTTTAACCTATTACAGACCTGATTATTTTAACCTATTACAGACGTGATTATTTTAACCTATTACAGACGTGATTATTTTAACCTATTACAGACGTGATTATTTTAACCTATTACAGACGTGATTATTTTAACCTATTACAGACGTGATTATTTTAACCTATTACAGACGTGATTATTTTAACCTATTACAGACGTGATTATTTTAACCTATTACAGACGTGATTATTTTAACCTATTACAGACGTGATTATTTTAACCTATTACAGACGTGATTATTTTAACCTATTACAGACGTGAGTATTTTAACCTATTACAGACGTGATTATTTTAACTTATTACAGACGTGATTATTTTTACCTATTACAGACGTGATTATTTTTACCTATTACAGACGTGATTATTTTTACCTATTACAGACGTGATTATTTTAACCTATTACAGACGTGATTATTTTAACCTATTACAGACGTGATTATTTTAACCTATTACAGACGTGATTATTTTAACCTATTACAGACGTGATTATTTTAACCTATTACAGACGTGATTATTTTAACCTATTACAGACGTGATTATTTTAACCTATTACAGACGTGATTATTTTAACTTATTACAGACGTGATTATTTTTACCTATTACAGACGTGATTATTTTTACCTATTACAGACGTGATTATTTTAACCTATTACAGACGTGATTATTTTAACCTATTACAGACGTGATTATTTTTACCTATTACAGACGTGATTATTTTAATCTATTACAGACGTGATTATTTTTACCTATTACAGACGTGATTATTTTAACCTATTACAGACGTGATTATTTTTACCTATTACAGACGTGATTATTTTAACCTATTACAGACGTGATTATTTTAACTTATTACAGACGTGATTATTTTTACCTATTACAGACGTGATTATTTTAACCTATTACAGACGTGATTATTTTAACCTATTACAGACGTGATTATTTTAACTTATTACAGACGTGATTATTTTTACCTATTACAGACGTGATTATTTTAACCTATTACAGACGTGATTATTTTAACCTATTACAGACGTGATTATTTTAACCTATTACAGACGTGATTATTTTAACCTATTACAGACGTGATTATTTTAACCTATTACAGACGTGATTATTTTAACCTATTACAGACGTGATTATTTTAACCTATTACAGACGTGATTATTTTAACCTATTACAGACGTGATTATTTTAACCTATTACAGACGTGATTATTTTAACCTATTACAGACGTGATTATTTTTACCTATTACAGACGTGATTATTTTAACCTATTACAGACGTGATTATTTTAACCTATTACAGACGTGATTATTTTAACCTATTACAGACGTGATTATTTTAACCTATTACAGACGTGATTATTTTAACCTATTACAGACGTGATTATTTTAACCTATTACAGACGTGATTATTTTAACCTATTACAGACGTGATTATTTTAACCTATTACAGACGTGATTATTTTTACCTATTACAGACGTGATTATTTTAACCTATTACAGACGTGATTATTTTTAACCTATTACAGACGTGATTATTTTAACCTATTACAGACGTGATTATTTTAACCTATTACAGACGTGATTATTTTAACCTATTACAGACGTGATTATTTTAACCTATTACAGACGTGATTATTTTAACCTATTAGAGACGTGATTATTTTAACTTATTACAGACGTGATTATTTTAACCTATTACAGACGTGATTATTTTAACCTATTACAGACGTGATTATTTTAACCTATTACAGACGTGATTATTTTAACCTATTACAGACGTGATTATTTTAACCTATTACAGACGTGATTATTTTAACCTATTACAGACGTGATTATTTTAACCTATTACAGACGTGATTATTTTAACCTATTACAGACGTGATTATTTTAACCTATTACAGACGTGATTATTTTAACCTATTACAGACGTGATTATTTTAACCTATTACAGACGTGATTATTTTAACCTATTACAGACGTGATTATTTTTACCTATTACAGACGTGATTATTTTAACCTATTACAGACGTGATTATTTTAACCTATTACAGACGTGATTATTTTAACCTATTACAGACGTGATTATTTTAACCTATTACAGACGTGATTATTTTAACCTATTACAGACGTGATTATTTTAACCTATTACAGACGTGATTATTTTAACCTATTACAGACGTGATAATTTTAACCTATTACAGACGTGATAATTTTAACCTATTACAGACGTGATTATTTTAACCTATTGCAGACGTGATTATTTTAACCTATTACAGACGTGATTATTTTAACCTATTACAGACGTGATTATTTTTACCTATTACAGACGTGATCATTTTAACCTATTACAGACGTGATTATTTTTAACCTATTACAGACGTGATTATTTTAACCTATTACAGACGTGATTATTTTTACCTATTACAGACGTGATTATTTTAACTTATTACAGACGTGATTATTTTTACCTATTACAGACGTGATTATTTTAACCTATTACAGACGTGATTATTTTAATCTATTACAGACGTGATTATTTTAACCTATTACAGACGTGATTATTTTAACCTATTACAGACGTGATTATTTTAACTTATTACAGACGTGATTATTTTAACCTATTACAGACGTGATTATTTTTACCTATTACAGACGTGATTATTTTTTACCTATTACAGACGTGATTATTTTAACCTATTACAGACGTGATTATTTTAACCTATTACAGACGTGATTATTTTAACCTATTACAGACGTGAGTATTTTAACCTATTACAGACGTGATTATTTTAACTTATTAATTACAGACGTGATTATTTTAACCTATTACAGACGTGATTATTTTAACCTATTACAGACGTGATTATTTTAACCTATTACAGACGTGATTATTTTAACCTATTACAGACGTGATTATTTTAACCTATTACAGACGTGATTATTTTAACCTATTACAGACGTGATTATTTTTACCTATTACAGACGTGATTATTTTAACCTATTACAGACGTGATTATTTTAACCTATTACAGACGTGATTATTTTAACCTATTACAGACGTGATTATTTTAACCTATTACAGACGTGATTATTTTAACCTATTACAGACGTGATTATTTTAACCTATTACAGACGTGATTATTTTAACATATTACAGACGTGATTATTTTAACCTATTACAGACGTGATTATTTTTTACCTATTACAGACGTGATTATTTTAACCTATTACAGACGTGATTATTTTAACCTATTACAGACGTGATTATTTTAACCTATTACAGACGTGATTATTTTAACCTATTACAGACGTGATTATTTTAACCTATTACAGACGTGATTATTTTTACCTATTACAGACGTGATTATTTTAACCTATTACAGACGTGATTATTTTAACCTATTACAGACGTGATTATTTTAACCTATTACAGACGTGATTATTTTAACCTATTACAGACGTGATTATTTTAACCTATTACAGACGTGATTATTTTAACCTATTACAGACGTGATTATTTTAACCTATTACAGACGTGATAATTTTAACCTATTACAGACGTGATAATTTTAACCTATTACAGACGTGATTATTTTAACCTATTGCAGACGTGATTATTTTAACCTATTACAGACGTGATTATTTTAACCTATTACAGACGTGATTATTTTTACCTATTACAGACGTGATCATTTTAACCTATTACAGACGTGATTATTTTTAACCTATTACAGACGTGATTATTTTAACCTATTACAGACGTGATTATTTTTACCTATTACAGACGTGATTATTTTAACTTATTACAGACGTGATTATTTTTACCTATTACAGACGTGATTATTTTAACCTATTACAGACGTGATTATTTTAATCTATTACAGACGTGATTATTTTAACCTATTACAGACGTGATTATTTTAACCTATTACAGACGTGATTATTTTAACTTATTACAGACGTGATTATTTTAACCTATTACAGACGTGATTATTTTAACCTATTACAGACGTGATTATTTTTACCTATTACAGACGTGATTATTTTTTACCTATTACAGACGTGATTATTTTAACCTATTACAGACGTGATTATTTTAACCTATTACAGACGTGAGTATTTTAACCTATTACAGACGTGATTATTTTAACTTATTAATTACAGACGTGATTATTTTAACC
Source organism: Saccoglossus kowalevskii (assembly GCF_978046115.1). Lineage (NCBI taxonomy): Eukaryota > Metazoa > Hemichordata > Enteropneusta > Harrimaniidae > Saccoglossus > Saccoglossus kowalevskii. Next base: position 31,951,473 of record NC_140658.1, read on the forward strand.
TATTACAGACGTGATTATTTTAACCTATTACAGACGTGATTATTTTAACCTATTACAGACGTGATTATTTTAACCTATTACAGACGTGATTATTTTAACCTATTACAGACGTGATTATTTTAACCTATTACAGACGTGATTATTTTTACCTATTACAGACGTGATTATTTTAACCTATTACAGACGTGATTATTTTAACCTATTACAGACGTGATTATTTTAACCTATTACAGACGTGATTATTTTAACCTATTACAGACGTGATTATTTTAACCTATTACAGACGTGATTATTTTAACCTATTACAGACGTGATTATTTTAACATATTACAGACGTGATTATTTTAACCTATTACAGACGTGATTATTTTTTACCTATTACAGACGTGATTATTTTAACCTATTACAGACGTGATTATTTTAACCTATTACAGACGTGATTATTTTAACCTATTACAGACGTGAGTATTTTAACCTATTACAGACGTGATTATTTTAACTTATTAATTACAGACGTGATTATTTTAACCTATTACAGACGTGATTATTTTAACCTATTACAGACGTGATTATTTTAACCTATTACAGACGTGATTATTTTAACCTATTACAGACGTGATTATTTTAACCTATTACAGACGTGATTATTTTAACCTATTACAGACGTGATTATTTTTACCTATTACAGACGTGATTATTTTAACCTATTACAGACGTGATTATTTTAACCTATTACAGACGTGATTATTTTAACCTATTACAGACGTGATTATTTTAACCTATTACAGACGTGATTATTTTAACTTATTACAGACGTGATTATTTTTACCTATTACAGACGTGATTATTTTAACCTATTACAGACGTGATTATTTTAACCTATTACAGACGTGATTATTTTAACCTATTACAGACGTGATTATTTTTTACCTATTACAGACGTGATTATTTTAACCTATTACAGACGTGATTATTTTAACCTATTACAGACGTGATTATTTTAACCTATTACAGACGTGATTATTTTAACCTATTACAGACGTGATTATTTTAACCTATTACAGACGTGATTATTTTAACCTATTACAGACGTGATTATTTTAACCTATTACAGACGTGATTATTTTAACCTATTACAGACGTGATTATTTTAACCTATTACAGACGTGATTATTTTAACTTATTACAGACGTGATTATTTTAACCTATTACAGACGTGATTATTTTTACCTATTACAGACGTGATTATTTTAACCTATTACAGACGTGATTATTTTAACCTATTACAGACGTGATTATTTTAACCTATTACAGACGTGATTATTTTAACTTATTACAGACGTGATTATTTTAACCTATTACAGACGTGATTATTTTAACTTATTACAGACGTGATTATTTTAACCTATTACAGACGTGATTATTTTTACCTATTACAGACGTGATTATTTTAACCTATTACAGACGTGATTATTTTAACCTATTACAGACGTGATTATTTTAACCTATTACAGACGTGATTATTTTAACCTATTACAGACGTGATTATTTTAACCTATTACAGACGTGAGTATTTTAACCTATTACAGACGTGATTATTTTAACCTATTACAGACGTGATTATTTTAACCTATTACAGACGTGATTATTTTAACCTATTACAGACGTGATTATTTTAACCTATTACAGACGTGATTATTTTAACCTATTACAGACGTGATTATTTTAACCTATTACAGACGTGAGTATTTTAACCTATTACAGACGTGATTATTTTAACCTATTACAGACGTGATTATTTTAACCTATTACAGACGTGATTATTTTAACCTATTACAGACGTGATTATTTTAACTTATTACAGACGTGATTATTTTTACCTATTACAGACGTGATTATTTTAACCTATTACAGACGTGATTATTTTAACCTATTACAGACGTGATTATTTTAACCTATTACAGACGTGATTATTTTAACCTATTACAGACGTGATTATTTTAACCTATTACAGACGTGATTATTTTAACCTATTACAGACGTGATTATTTTAACCTATTACAGACGTGATTATTTTAACCTATTACAGACGTGATTATTTTAACTTATTACAGACGTGATTATTTTTACCTATTACAGACGTGATTATTTTTACCTATTACAGACGTGATTATTTTAACCTATTACAGACGTGATTATTTTAACCTATTACAGACGTGATTATTTTTACCTATTACAGACGTGATTATTTTAATCTATTACAGACGTGATTATTTTTACCTATTACAGACGTGATTATTTTAACCTATTACAGACGTGATTATTTTTACCTATTACAGACGTGATTATTTTAACCTATTACAGACGTGATTATTTTAACCTATTACAGACGTGATTATTTTAACTTATTACAGACGTGATTATTTTAACCTATTACAGACGTGATTATTTTAACTTATTACAGACGTGATTATTTTAACCTATTACAGACGTGATTATTTTTACCTATTACAGACGTGATTATTTTAACCTATTACAGACGTGATTATTTTTACCTATTACAGACGTGATTATTTTAACTTATTACAGACGTGATTATTTTAACCTATTACAGACGTGATTATTTTTACCTATTACAGACGTGATTATTTTAACCTATTACAGACGTGATTATTTTAACCTATTACAGACGTGATTATTTTAACCTATTACAGACGTGATTATTTTAACTTATTACAGACGTGATTATTTTTACCTATTACAGACGTGATTATTTTAACCTATTACAGACGTGATTATTTTAACCTATTACAGACGTGATTATTTTAACCTATTACAGACGTGATTATTTTAACCTATTACAGACGTGATTATTTTAACCTATTACAGACGTGATTATTTTAACCTATTACAGACGTGATTATTTTAACCTATTACAGACGTGATTATTTTAACCTATTACAGACGTGATTATTTTAACCTATTACAGACGTGATTATTTTTACCTATTACAGACGTGATTATTTTAACCTATTACAGACGTGATTATTTTAACCTATTACAGACGTGATTATTTTAACCTATTACAGACGTGATTATTTTAACCTATTACAGACGTGATTATTTTAACCTATTACAGACGTGATTATTTTAACCTATTACAGACGTGATTATTTTAACCTATTACAGACGTGATTATTTTAACCTATTACAGACGTGATTATTTTAACCTATTACAGACGTGATTATTTTAACCTATTACAGACGTGATTATTTTAACCTATTACAGACGTGATTATTTTAACCTATTACAGACGTGATTATTTTAACCTATTACAGACGTGATTATTTTTACCTATTACAGACGTGATTATTTTAACCTATTACAGACGTGATTATTTTAACCTATTACAGACGTGATTATTTTAACCTATTACAGACGTGATTATTTTAACCTATTACAGACGTGATTATTTTAACCTATTACAGACGTGATTATTTTAACCTATTACAGACGTGATTATTTTAACCTATTACAGACGTGATTATTTTAACCTATTACAGACGTGATTATTTTAACCTATTACAGACGTGATTATTTTAACCTATTACAGACGTGATTATTTTTACCTATTACAGACGTGATTATTTTAACCAACACGGAGCATTTATGTTGCCACTCTTGTTCCAGAACTACTATGTTGCCATACCATGATTTCTCCTTTATACAATTGTGCTTTCTCCCACGTTCGTTCCATGGGTATAAATGCTAGTGTACATATGTTGCTACTAGTTACTATATCAGTTTATCTCACAATAAAGTACCATCGATATAGTCTTCCCGAATCCCACACGAGGTGTATTGTTCATATCTGTAAACAAATTATTACATATATTATTATGTTATACTATAAAGTTTATTTAAATGTCCATAAATCCAAATTAAAGCCGGAATTAATGTCATGTGTGGATGTGAATGTTTTTATTTAACGGTTGTAACAATCAGATAAGAGATGCCCCCGCTGCTAACGAGAGGGATAATTAAACATATTTTGCATTTACATTTGTGATAAGATTAGAGTTGTCCTACCCGTGTTTGCTAAAATAGAAATATTTTTAATTTCAAACAAATCAAGGATATGCTTTTTGATATTGAGCAAAAACAATGTATTTGAAACTACGAATTTAGTGTCAACAAATTACATATTTATATAATAACACGTGTTCGTGAGGGCAATACGACAATTTGCTGCTTGCCTTCGGCTCTGGCTTCACCAATATTATGGTCTTGAATATAACTTGTGTAGAATACTATATTTTTGAAACGAGATATGGATTTGAATATTGGTGACGACAATCACCTCGAACATAGTTTTCGATGTACCATTTCAAGTGATAGTAACACGTTCATTTGCTCAACAAAACCCACAAACCAAAGCAAATGAGTTATTGATCAAAATCTGTGAGAGTCATGATCCGGTCGACCCTTTCTTAATCTACGCCAGGTTTTTCTAGAACAAGTATTGCTATTCGAGGCGGAGACGAACGATTCGAGAGTGGCGACGGAATAATATGGTTCACCAATGTTGACTGCGGTGGAATGGAGCTTAGTATATTTAATTGTTCACATGAAATTTTCGGCTATGATGAGTACAGTTACACAGATCTATCGCATACTGAAAGTGAATATAACGCGGATATCTCTAGCGATTATGAGTTTACGTGCACCCATAACAGAGACGCTGCTGTGATCTGTAACGGTGAGTTTATTATAATATTACTATAATGTGTAGTCGTCACAGTACGTCGTGTCGAATATAGACTGTCACGTAGTTGTGTTTTAATCTGGTACTACTGCTCTCGTGAATCGACCAAAGTTTGCTCTATAATATTAGTAACTATATATAACATTACATAATCTGGTTACGACATGGTAAGCGAGATCAAAGTATCGACAAATTGATTACTATTTAAGTTACACGTCTTCACAACGGTCATTTCCTACCTTGTTACATGATATGAAACCGTCAAGTAATGTATTAAATGAACGTATTTCATCTCTAGGGGCTTAACCACAAAAAACACATACAAAAAACACTGAAGTTACGTGAGATATTACGAATAGAATTGCTTGTGTGTCGATCTGAATTGCACCACGTGTTATAAGTAATACTTCTCTGTATTTCTATATGAGTGTTTCACGGGATTACAAGACATGGAGTAAATTGTACGTAGACGTTGTCATAAACAATATCAGTTCGAGACAGAACAACAAGAATAATAACAGATGTGTTGAAACTCAGACAACTAATAATTAGACTACATGAAACTCACTTGTGTGATATGGAGACTATATGACTATATTGATTGAATGTCGATTAGATATAGCATTACTTCTAATTTCTCAATTTATCACTTATTTACAAATCACACTTTTCAGAATTTCTATTCGCCAGTGTCCTTGTTTAAGTTACAGTGATTTGTTCGTGTACAATTGGTTTTGAGTATTACACTTTGTCGATATGATTTAATTTCGGTATTTCATGTTTTTGCTATACCCTAATGGTTATGATTTTCAGCAGCATACAATTTATGGTTTGTTATTTATGAAATTATAATGAATTTTTGCACAACACACATTTACGTTTATCGTACTTACCAACAACTCAGTGCGCATGCGTGCATGTATACTTCCTTATTTACTCAGACAAATGTTATTATGTGGGCGACCAAACACAGTTTTATCATCTTATAAAAAAGACTATCGAACAAACACTGACATTTGCCATGGTGAATATTTGTAGAGATTGGTGTTCGACTCGCTGGCGGTGATACGCCATTTGAAGGTCGTGTGGAGGTTTACTTTAATGGTGAATGGGGAACAGTTTGTGATGATGGCTGGGGTATCGGAGAGGCGGAGGTTGTCTGCAAAGAGTTAGGTAATTATTATCGTTGATGTATTGAACAATTTCACAAATTACGATTTACTTTGTTGATATAGTTGTGTAAAGTTCAACTTAGGATCGCAATATTATCTTTATGTCCACTGAATAAAGCGATCTGTACAAGCCGAGTTACAATAACTTGAAATAATAAAACGTTAATGGAAACATACGCGTACATTACAAGCTCGTAGCAGCAAGACAGTGGAATATATTTTATCTGAATTTATTTACTTTTCGTGAAACATTATCTAGAAATAACTTCTCACAGGGTTTCCAGGGGCCATGTTCAGTGAATCTGGTGGTATTACACCAGGTCCATTCGGGGCTGGAAGTGGGTATATTTGGTTTGCTTACGTAAACTGTGAAGATGAAGATAAGAGCATATTCCACTGTGATTACATACTTGGCCCACATAATTATAACGAAGATTATCCACTATCACATCCATGCTTCCACAATGAGGATGTCGGTGTCCGCTGTCATTGTGAGTTGAAAATTAATTTTACAAATATATTGTTTTAATTGTTATATTTCTATTGAAATGAGTCAGCAGTCATTAACTGTGAACTTGGACGTAATACGCCTAAGGGAAAACATCAAAAGTTCAATGTAGGATAAAAAACTTAATTCCCACCCCCACCCCCATTGAAACTTAATTGATAAATATTGATCATGGCGTCAGACTACATTCACCATTAAATACAAATTGATAATCGGACAGTAGTACGGCATAACAGTTGGTTGTCGGGTGGGTGTAAAAAGACCTCATTTGACGCACATATTTACACACCAAACCATTTTCCCGTCTTTTATGTTTTTTTTTTCATTTTCTGTTATTTTTGTCCATGATTGGATAGAAAAAAAAAACGAACTACAAATACTCCAAGATTTGTTTGACTTCATTAAAAAATAAAATCGTTTTTGTAGAATGGAAACTTGTTGAGGTCAAAACCCCCCACCCCCAAACTAAAGCAAATAAGTTTTTTATCCGACATCGATCTTTTGACGTCGTCCCTAAGTGACGTATAATAGTAGCAACATCGATAATTTTGAGATGGCTAAGTATTGAGCTCAAGCCTACGCTTAAATTGATTGTGTAACATAATCCTACTACATCCACTACTGTGATATTTGACATTGCAATTTTATAGAATTCATTCACACACAATGATTTTGATATAGAAGTCAACAATGCAGCGTACTAACATATAAAATATGTAGCTGACAATATGAATACCAGTTGTATTATTTATTTATTGATCTATTGAAATCATTCGACACATTTGATCAGCACACCCTAATCGACAAATTACAGATTCAGAGAATTTCCACTACAGTGGTTTACACACCACACGCTAATCGCATGTAATTTGTCAAAATAGATTTGAGTATGTCCACTCATGACATTCATAATATATCACGAGACGTTCCACAAAATCAAGTATAACTCTTGTCACTTCAATGACATTGTTAACTCAACGAATGCTTCTGATTTCTGTCTTTTTGTTGATGACTTAAACCTCTTCAAATTTATGAAACATAATACAACTGATCCAAACATTATGAGCCAAAAAATCCAGAAATTATACAAGTGACACAATGCAAATACACGTACAGTCAATATCGAGCAGCACGGTCACGTGATAGCTTTAATGTTTATGGTTCTCCAGTACAGTTCGTTTTAAAAAAGTACCTAGTAGTGACTATATATCACATTATTAATTGTAGGTCCCATATTGACCAAATCTAAAATATATTGACCCTAAAATTGGCGTTATTCGACATTTTGTTGCCCGGTCAAGCCTAATATTACTGTACACTTCTATAACCAATAGCATTAACTGTAAAGATATTTGGGGGGAAATACCTACAGAGAAGTCTCCCAAAACACGCTCAGCTAGGCTACAGTGTTACGGAAGTCAAGTGCAATTTACAGGCCATTTGTGTGACTGGCATTTTTTTAAATATTCGGAATATTCAAAACAGCATAGTACGAAAATTGGCCACCAGCTTTTAGTAATTAGTAACGCCTTAGTGACTTAAAAAATATGTGAATCACAAATGAATTAACTCTATTTCCACCTGAAGGCCTTATTTAAGACAACTATTCACAATTTCTGACTAAACATGTACTCTAATTTAGATCCTGGATATCTTGGATGTTACCATGACTACCTTGATGACCCACTATACAATAGTGCAATGGTTTTACGAAATAATGCAATGACGATAGAATACTGTGTACATTACTGTAAAGATTACAATTACGCATCAATTAGGAATACAAAAGAATGTCGTTGTGGTAACAATCCACCGTCTGATGACTACACTATACGCCCTAACAATGATTGTAGAATGACATGTAAAGGCAGACAAGATCAAGTATGTGGTGGAAGACATGCGAGTTCTATTTATACAAGTAAGTGGTTTTGATAGAACAACAAACATTTGTTTTGTAGTATCTTTTCATTGAAATGTATTTATATAATTTACATCAAACACACAGGACTTCGTGTTAATGTATCTCATCACGTGACTGCAGTTTATTCACAGATTCTGTGTAATTAATATGTACGGTTGTGTTTATATTCTAATTTAATTCAAATATTTCCAAAATATTCATGAAATTTGGACACGACAAATCATGGGTTATCTTTTACGCAATGCTAATTTATACGTTTTATACAAAAGGAGCATACACAATTTGCACATGAAGATATTCATTACCACTGACTTACGATTATGTCATCTTCAAAATCCCACTAAAATTCAGATAACAAAACGGATGTGGTCAAAGAGCATCATAATTGGCGGTACACGTATCTCCGTATCTAGAAAATTTCATTACATGGTAGACTGTCTATATAGTGATAGCAATCTCTCTTCTTAATTCATTAGCTAATTTTGGTAAATGTGGTGGACACATTTCTACGATGAAAGGCTGGATATTCTCTTCCCGTTTTCCTGGTAATTATCCGGCTGATGCTGACTGTGAATGGACAGTGATGGCGCCCTCTAACACCGTAATTGAAATAACACTGAAAATGCTGTATCTTGAAAGAGGAGATACTACAATAGATGACAGACTCACGTTTTAGAATATTGATGATATAAATGGATATGAAACAATAACATTCACGATTAACAATGATTTAAATAACAAGGTGTTATCATACCACGTGGGAACTACATTATATAATGTGTTAACTATCGAATTTACCTCTAGTTCCAGTGATCACGGACGTGGATTTGTAGTATATTTTGAAAGTAAGCAAACTACGTTTTTATCTCCGATAACTTATACATCAATCAGCAAATTAATTATCATATTTACCCATTTTACCTATACTTTTATCAGAGTATGTTTACAACAGAGAGTGTAGACTCTGTTCCAACCTTTTGTCGTTACACCACTGTGAGTGTAACTGAACGGCTTGCACAGTATAATAACTTGTACAACTTACAACAAATACTGCGAACAGCGTAAAAAGCACGATGTTTTAATAAAGAACGCATAGAGAACTACCATATACCGTAAGCCATTTTCAAACGGTTCTCTATGGGTTAAATCATGAATTCATGGCTTCGCTATGGGTTAAATCATGGATTCATGGCTTCGCTATGGGTTAAATCATGGATTCATGGCTTCGCTATGGGTTAAATCATGGGTTCATGGCTTCGCTATGGGTTAAATCATGGATTCATGGCTTCGCTATGGGTTAAATCATGGGTTCATGGCTTCGCTATGGGTTAAATCATGGATTCATGGCTTCGCTATGGGTTAAATCATGGATTCATGGCTTCGCTATGGGTTAAATCATGGATTCATGGCTTCGCTATGGGTTAAATCATGAATTCATGGCTTCGCTATGGGTTAAATCATGGATTCATGGCTTCGCTATGGGTTAAATCATGGATTCATGGCTTCGCTATGGGTTAAATCATGGGTTCATGGCTTCGCTATGGGTTAAATCATGGATTCATGGCTTCGCTATGGGTTAAATCATGGATTCATGGCTTCGCTATGGGTTAAATCATGGATTCATGGCTTCGCTATGGGTTCTTTATTAAATCATGGATTCATGGCTTCGCTATGGGTTCTTTATTAAATCATGGATTCATGGCTTCGCTATGGGTTCTTTATTAAATCATGGCGATCCTGAAAGGATTTTCATATAAAACCTTTTTCCCGACACAGAAAGAAGTTCTAAAGCACGACTTTTGTAATGCCTAGATCAGTAGATGCATGACATTGTAAAATAAAACAAGACTGCAGTCTTTGCGCGTATGTACACGATAGCTACACCTGCGAGTCCCGATAATAGTAGGAACGCACGCGTGAGCTTTGCACGGTATCCGGTGAATACAACTACACGTTGCCTTCTCCGATGATGACAACAAGAAGTTCCAATGGTGGTGTAAATTATTCTCACTGCTTCTCAGAGGTTTATAAAATAACTTAGTAGTCGCATTTCCGATGTTATTATTATTATGTGTCAACGTAGGTAGATCTTAGTGATAAATGTTCACTAACAGCGATTTCTCTGTGGTAATAACTATAATCGATATCATTAAAACTGCTTGCACAATTTTAGCAACGTAAGTACAACTGTTAGCTATGATTACAGCTAAGCTAATGTCTATATGTTTAATATCACACTCGGAAGATTTGTCATATATACCAGTCTTATTTAACATAATACCGTATACAAGTTCTAAAGAAATTTATCAAATTTGTATGTACAAGATCAATAAATATATTCTGCAAAAGATGATATGTGTCACTCTGCAACCATTTCAACGTACCCCCTTGAGAAATACGTCAAACATTTCTTGACTTGAATTTTCTACACAATTTTCTTCATTTTTATTGCGATTGCTCTTACATTTTATCGGAAATCCTTTTAAATGTTGCATCTCGTTTTACGAGGTTGTGCTCGCTTTTTTATGTCCCAAGATGTCGAGTAAATGTTCACACTTCTACGTGAATTTTACCTTTTTAATACAATGTCAACAATTGATATTTTTATCAATTTTAATAGTTTTGTGATTTTTAATATTTGATAATTGTTTTATTTGTAAAATATTTTATTGTGCAAGCCTGTAATTATATTTTTTTGCCTGTTATTTTTAACTTTATTAAATAACAATTAGAAAAAAAGTATGATACCCGTGGAAATAAGAAACAAAAGAAACTTTAGAAAATGCGTGATTTAAATATAAATATACAACGACGTTGCAGTATAATTTAGGACCAACAGCTTGCATGTTTAAAGTAGACATTATAAAGATATATTACAAGAATTTTATAAATAGATTGTTTATTAATTGTATTCAGTAGTAGCAACTTTGCAATGTCTTGTTAATCACGTGATCTTGCCAACGGCTGCAGCGATTGGCTGCCACGCATTAGAGTTTTATTGTAAAGTTTGTAAGGGAAAAAGGGGAAGTGTACAGCGCAGCATGACCTCAGCTGACTGTTTGGGTGAATAAAGGGCTATCTGTAATGAACTAATGCACTCCTTTGGGTCGAACCTGCTATCTCTACGTCGACGTTCCCTCAACACAAATGCTTTATTCACAACATAAGAATTACAATAATAATTTTATTGACAGTTGTGATATCATCAGTTCAATTAAGGATTGACTGCCTCCCGTTTACTGGGAAATAACTAACTGCTTGGGTGAAGGTGTATTGTGTCAATTGTATTATCACATATATAAAATAATGTATGTCGTATTTTTTTTCTGAAATAGGCTTACCAGTTGAAGCAAATACCACTCCACAAATTACTCAACTACCAACTACGTATACTACAGTAGGACGCATGAGTACCAAGACAAATGCACATAATTCAGCTTTACCAAGAAATATGTACAATACTGTATATACAACAATGCAGAGCAGCTCTCAAGATATGAACGTGCACAGTAGTCAACCGAGAAACGTTGGCTCTCAATCTGCAGGTTGGTTATTTACTTTGAATATGTTCGGGTTAGAGTTTGGGTTCCACTACTATATCATAATTTACAAATATTGCTGTGAATGATGTAATATCTCAGGGGTAATCGTAACTGAGGAGGTTTAACCAACTACTAGGTTTTGTGTCCAGAAATGTTTGGGCATCAGAGGTTCGAATGGCGCATGTCATTAATCACTGTATGTACGCGTTTACTACACGCGATTTTAAGCTGTATTTTGTGATGTAACAGGGAGCACGCCTACTTACAGTGACAAGGTGAATACACTGTAGAGAGTTCAAATTTTCTTGTTCATCTATGTGCATGTTAATTAACGTGTCAGTGTATTCGTGTTACCAAATATAATGTCTGAAATGATTATTAGGGATTGTTTATAGCGTGACAGTCTTATCGCGTCCTGTTCGATATGGGACTCATAGCGACGTATACAACGCGTATATAATATAATATAATATAATATAATACTTTTATATAATCGCAGTTCGTCTTTGTATTATAGGCGGCATATCTGGTGGGGTTGTAGGTGGTCTGGTTGTTGTGATTGCACTCGTTGCTACATTTGTGATATTATACAAGCGACGGTAAGTGATATTATGCATTTTCATTAATTAATTAGTTTTAATATTTGTAATATAACACATGTATGAGTTTATGAATTAGTTAAACGACTAGGAGAATCCACATAAATAATTATGTACATCAAATCAAACAAGAATTACAGTTACTTTTCCCGATTTAGGAAGAAAGTCCAACAAAATAGAGAACCGAATATTCCTCTTGGCAACTTGACGTTTGGTGCAGATGATGTTGACAGGGGAAAAACTAACCATTCCACTGAAGAAGTATGTTATTCCACCATCTCTGACAATATAACTAACACAGAAAATGCACACAACGAAGTATACAGCTCTAGAAAGAATATTATACACCATGAGAATATTAAAAGAGAGAAGACGAACGTAGATGCCGGGGAAGGGTTTGTTGATAACGTTGCTTATGAAACATCCAACACGAGTGCTGAATTGCCAGTAAAAGGAATCGCCAACATTCCATCTCAGAGCAGGCATGGTTTGGAAGGGGTAGTTTGTGGAGCCACATCGGAGACTGACCCAGATAATGAAAGACAAGCCCAAGAACTGTCTGCGGAAAACACAATTGAAGGGTTCGTTGAAAACAGAATATATGAATCTGGAACGACAACTGATCAATGTCAAGAAGGTATTGTTGAAAACAGCATCTACATATCCAGGGAACCAGACCGTATATTGACCGGGTCCCCTGATCGAAATGAGATTATGAACACTATTGAAGACGTGAACGCCAGTGATGCATACACAAATTTGCAAATAACTCCCATGGATCATACTATTTACACGTCTTTACAGTAAGATATATTTGTCTTTGTTATAGTCAGACTACAGAACTTGTAGGTGTGCTGTACAAATCAATATGTGTGTAATAAAATGAGGAGATTACATTGCATAGTATTGGTGACGTGTTATTGTAATTTCATTGTATTTCTCTTGTGTTTTCTGTGATTTCGCTTTAATGATTAATATCTTGATCGTTATCTATGTCGATTTACACATATCGCACATTCAACCGTGAAGCTTTCAAGGCTAGTGAGAATCTCAAAAGCCCAAACTAATTCCTACACAGAAGTGTATCTGTCCTTTTTAGTGACAACTCTAACACACCGTATTCTCAAGGGAAGAACCCCTTTTTAGCTCCGCTGTCGACTTTGTCGAGCAGAGCTTACCATATTAGTGATTGTCCGTCCGATTGTAGACCTCTTTTAGATTTGTTCGTTTATTTCATGATGATATCTTCAATTCTTTAATTTTGGTGAATATTTTTGATAAACAGTTTTATTTTTGATTTCTTGTTAAAAACTACAAGTCCTGTTTGCTTTGATATTACATATATAGGTACTACATGTGGAATTCTCTCAGATTTGTTCACTTCATGATGATATCTTCAATTCTCTAATTTTGGTGAATATTTTTGTAATTATTGGTAAAAAGTGATATTTTTGACTTCTTGTTAAAAACCGCAAGTCCGATTGCTTTGATATTACATATATAGGTACTACCTGTGGACCTCTCTCTGATTTGTTCACTTCGTGATGATATCTTCAATTTTGGTGAATATTTTCGTAATTTTTGGTAAAAAGTTATATTTCCGACTGCTTGTTGAAAGCAGCAAGTCAAATCGTATTGATACTATACATATAATTCATTTTCTAATGATATCCGATAGGCTGCTTGTTATTTTCTTAAGCGGGTTATCAGGAAGAATGCATTTTAAACTACTTGTCCAGAATTACGTAAATTCTGCATTATTCCTACAGTCTGTAAATTTTTAAAACTACATTTTTACCTATTGTATTGAGTAGAAATATATTGATTTCACAATATAAATTTGCAAACATGTTGCATTATTAATCTATATATTTACATCGTAATCAATATTACCGGATATATTGATATGTCTTCTTCGAATTATACAATCATTATGATCTATGTAGTGTCTTCTTCGAATTATACAATCATTATGATCTATGTAGTGTCTTCTTCGAATTATACAATCATTATGATCTATGTAGTGTCTTCTTCGAATTATACAATCATTATGATCTATGTAGTGTCTTCTTCGAATTATACAATCATTATGATCTATGTAGTGACTACATTATTATTTGATCATTATAATTCTATTCAAACAAGCAGTGGATATGTGTAAGCTGATTTGACTTTTCTACATTCAATATTGCGCAAATAAAATGTATGACCAATGTATTGCCCTATACTAATAAAGCTCTGTGTAACCAATACGAATGAGTAATTTAATAAATAGTGATGCCATATACAATGACAGTAATTTAGTAAATGGTGACAGTAATTTTGTAAATGGTGATGTCATACACGATGACAGTAATTTAGTAAATGGTGATGTCATACACAATGACAGTAATTTAGTAAATGGTGATGTCATACACGATGACAGTAATTTAGTAAATGGTGATGCCATATACAATGACAGTAATTTAGTAAATGATGATGTCATACACGATGACAGTAATTTAGTAAATGGTGATGCCATATACAATGACAGTAATTTAGTAAATGGTGATGTCATACACGATGACAGTAATTTAGTATATGGTGATGCCATATACAATGACAGTAATTTAGTAAATGATGATGTCATACACGATGACAGTAATTTAATAAATGGTGATGCCATATACAATGACAGTAATTTAGTAAATGGTGATGTCATACACGATGACAGTAATTTAGTAAATGGTGATGCCATATACAATGACAGTAATTTAGTAAATGATGATGTCATACACGATGACAGTAATTTAGTAAATGGTGATGCCATATACAATGACAGTAATTTAGTAAATGGTGATGTCATACACGATGACAGTAATTTAGTAAATGGTGATGCCATATACAATGACAGTAATTTAGTAAATGGTGATGTCATACACGATGACAGTAATTTAGTAAATGGTGATGCCATATACAATGACAGTAATTTAGTAAATGATGATGTCATACACAATGACAGTGATTTAGTAAATGGTGATGTCATACACGATGACAGTAATTTAGTAAATGGTGATGTCATACACAATGACAGTAATTTAGTAAATGATGATGTCATACACAATGACAGTGATTTAGTAAATGGTGATGTCATACACGATGACAGTAATTTAGTAAATGGCGATTTTATACACGATGACAGTAATTTAGTAAACGGTGATGTCATACACGATGATAGTAATTTAGTAAATGGTGATGTCATACACGATAACCGTAATTTAGTGAATGGTGATGTAATATACAATGACAGTAATTTAGTAAATGGTGATGTCATACGCGATAACAGTAATTTAGTAAATGGTGATGTCATACACGATGATAGTAATTTAGTAAATGGTGATGTCATACACGATGACAGTAATTTAGTAAATGGTGATGTCATACATGATGACAGTAATTTAGTAAATGGCGATTTTATACACGATGACAGTAATTTAGTAAATGGTGATGTCATACATGATGACAGTAATTTAGTAAATGGTGATGTCATACACGATGACAGTAATTTAGTAAATGGTGATGTCATACATGATGACAGTAATTTAGTAAATGGTGATGTCATACACGATGACAGTAATTTAGTAAATGGTGATGTCATACACGATAACCGTAATTTAGTGAATGGTGATGTAATATACAATGACAGTAATTTAGTAAATGGTGATGTCATACGCGATGACAGTAATTTAGTAAATGGTGATGTCATACACGATGACAGTAATTTAGTAAATGGTGATGTCATACACGATGACAGTAATTTAGTAAATGGTGATGTCATACACGATGACAGTAATTAAGTAAATGGTGATGTCATACACGATGACAGTAATTTAGTAAATGGCGATTTTATACACGATGACAGTAATTTAGTAAATGGTGATGTCATACACGATGACAGTAATTTACTAAATGGCGATTTTATACACGATGACAGTAATTTAGTAAATGGTGATGTCATACACGATGACAGTAATTTAGTAAATGGCGATTTTATACACGATGACAGTAATTTAGTAAATGGTGATGTCATACACGATGACAGTAATTTAGTAAATGGTGATGTCATACACGATGACAGTAATTTAGTAAATGGTGATGTCATACACGATGACAGTAATTTAGTAAATGGTGATGTCATACACGATGACAGTAATTTAGTAAATGGTGATGTCATACATGATGATAGTAATTTAGTAAATGGTGATGTCATACACGATGACAGTAATTTAGTAAATGGTGATGTCATACATGATGACAGTAATTTAGTAAATGGTGATGTCATACACGATGACAGTAATTTAGTAAATGGTGATGTCATACACGATAACCGTAATTTAGTGAATGGTGATGTAATATACAATGACAGTAATTTAGTAAATGGTGATGTCATACGCGATGACAGTAATTTAGTAAATGGTGATGTCATACACGATGACAGTAATTTAGTAAATGGTGATGTCATACACGATGACAGTAATTTAGTAAAAGGTGATGTCATACATGATGACAGTAATTTAGTAAATGGCGATTTTATACACGATGACAGTAATTTAGTAAATGGTGATGTCATACACGATGACAGTAATTTAGTAAATGGTGATGTCATACACGATGACAGTAATTTAGTAAATGGTGATGTCATACATGATGACAGTAATTTAGTAAATGGTGATGTCATACACGATGACAGTAATTTAGTAAATGGTGATGTAATATACAATGACAGTAATTTAGTAAATGGTGATGTCATACCCAATGACAGTAATTTAGTAAATGGTGATGTCATACACAATGACAGTAAATTATTAAATGGTGATTTCATGCACGATGACAGTAATTTAGTAAATGGTGATGTCATACACGATGACAGTGATTTAGTAAATGGTGATGTCATACACGATGACAGTGATTTAGTAAATGGTGATGTCATACACGATGACAGTAATTTAGTAAATGGTGATGTCATACACGATGACAGTGATTTAGTAAATGGTGATGTCATATACAATGACAGTTATTTAGTAAATGGTGATGTCATACACGATGACAGTGATTTAGTAAATGGTGATGTCATACACGATGACAGTAATTTAGTAAATGGTGATGTCACACACGATGATAGTAATTTAGTAAATGGTGATGTCATACACGATGACAGTAATTTAGTAAATGGTGATGTCATACACAATGACAGTAATTTAGTAAATTGTGATGTCATACACGATGACAGTAATTTAGTAAATGGTGATTTCATACACGATGACAGTAATTTAGTAAATGGTGATGTCATACACGATGACAGTAATTTAGTAAATAGTGATGTCATACACAATGACTGTAATTTAGTAAATGGTGATGTCATACACGATGACAGTAATTTAGTAAATGGTGACGTCATACACGATGACAGTAATTTAGTAAATGGTGATGTCATACACGATGACAGTTATTTAGTAAATGGTGATGACATACACGATGACAGTGATTTAGTAAATGGTGATGTCATACACAATAACAGTAATTTAGTAAATAGTGATGTCATACACAATGACAGTAATTTAGTAAATGATAATGTCATACACGATGACAGTAATTTAGTAAATGGTGATGTAATACACAATGACAGTTATTTAGTAAATGGTGATTTCATACACGATAACCGTAATTTAGTAAATGATGATGTCATACACGATGACAGTAATTTAGTAAATGATGATGTCATACACAATGACAGTAATTTAGTAAATGGTGATGTCATACACAATAACAGTAATTTAGTAAATAGTGATGTCATACACAAGGACAGTAATTTAGTAAATGATAATGTCATACACGATGACAGTAATTTAGTAAATGGTGATGTAATACACAATGACAGTTATTTAGTAAATGGTGATTTTATACACGATAACCGTAATTTAGTAAATGATGATGTCATACACGATGACAGTAATTTAGTAAATGGTGATGTCATACACAATGACAGTAATTTAGTAAATGGTGATGTCATACACAATAACCGTAATTTAGTAAATGATGATTTCATACACAATGACAGTTATTTAGTAAATGGTGATGTCATACACAATGACAGTAATTTAGTAAATGGTGATGTCATACACGATGACAGTAATTTAGTAAATGGTGATGTCATACACGATGACAGTAATTTAGTAAATGGTGATGTCATACACGATGACAGTAATTTAGTAAATGGTGATGTCATACACAATGACAGTAATTTAGTAAATGGTGATGTCATACACGATGACAGTAATTTAGTAAATGGTGATGTCATACACGATGACAGTAATTTAGTAAATGGTGATGTCATACACGATGACAGTAATTTAGTAAATGGTGATGTCATACATGATGACAGTAATTTAGTAAATGGTGATGTCATACACGATGACAGTAATTTAGTAAATGGTGATGTAATATACAATGACAGTAATTTAGTAAATGGTGATGTCATACCCAATGACAGTAATTTAGTAAATGGTGATGTCATACACAATGACAGTAAATTATTAAATGGTGATTTCATGCACGATGACAGTAATTTAGTAAATGGTGATGTCATACACGATGACAGTGATTTAGTAAATGGTGATGTCATACACGATGACAGTGATTTAGTAAATGGTGATGTCATACACGATGACAGTAATTTAGTAAATGGTGATGTCATACACGATGACAGTGATTTAGTAAATGGTGATGTCATATACAATGACAGTTATTTAGTAAATGGTGATGTCATACACGATGACAGTGATTTAGTAAATGGTGATGTCATACACGATGACAGTAATTTAGTAAATGGTGATGTCACACACGATGATAGTAATTTAGTAAATGGTGATGTCATACACGATGACAGTAATTTAGTAAATGGTGATGTCATACACAATGACAGTAATTTAGTAAATTGTGATGTCATACACGATGACAGTAATTTAGTAAATGGTGATTTCATACACGATGACAGTAATTTAGTAAATGGTGATGTCATACACGATGACAGTAATTTAGTAAATAGTGATGTCATACACAATGACTGTAATTTAGTAAATGGTGATGTCATACACGATGACAGTAATTTAGTAAATGGTGACGTCATACACGATGACAGTAATTTAGTAAATGGTGATGTCATACACGATGACAGTTATTTAGTAAATGGTGATGACATACACGATGACAGTGATTTAGTAAATGGTGATGTCATACACAATAACAGTAATTTAGTAAATAGTGATGTCATACACAATGACAGTAATTTAGTAAATGATAATGTCATACACGATGACAGTAATTTAGTAAATGGTGATGTAATACACAATGACAGTTATTTAGTAAATGGTGATTTCATACACGATAACCGTAATTTAGTAAATGATGATGTCATACACGATGACAGTAATTTAGTAAATGATGATGTCATACACAATGACAGTAATTTAGTAAATGGTGATGTCATACACAATAACAGTAATTTAGTAAATAGTGATGTCATACACAAGGACAGTAATTTAGTAAATGATAATGTCATACACGATGACAGTAATTTAGTAAATGGTGATGTAATACACAATGACAGTTATTTAGTAAATGGTGATTTTATACACGATAACCGTAATTTAGTAAATGATGATGTCATACACGATGACAGTAATTTAGTAAATGGTGATGTCATACACAATGACAGTAATTTAGTAAATGGTGATGTCATACACAATAACCGTAATTTAGTAAATGATGATTTCATACACAATGACAGTTATTTAGTAAATGGTGATTTCATACACGATGACAGTGATTTAGTAAATGGTGATTTCATACACGATGACAGTAATTTAGTAAATGATGATGTCATACACAATGACAGTAATTTAGTAAATGGTGATGTCATACACAATGTCAGTTATTTAGTAAATAGTGATGTCATACATGATGACCGTAATTTAGTAAATGATGATGTCATACATAATGACAGTAATTTAGTAAATGGTGATGTCATGCCCGATGCCAGTAATTTAGTAAATGGTGATGTCATGCCCGATGCCAGTAATTTAGTAAATGGTGATGTCATACACGATGACAATAATTTAGTAAATGGTGATGTCATACACGATGACAATAATTTAGTAAATGGTGATGTCATACACGATGACAATAATTTAGTAAATGGTGATGTCATACACGATGACAGTAATTTAGTAAATGGTGATGTCATACACGATGACAATAATTTAGTAAATGGTGATGTCATACACGATGACAATAATTTAGTAAATGGTGATGTCATACACGATGACAGTAATTTAGTAAATGGTGATGTCATACACGATGACAATAATTTAGTAAATGGTGATGTCATACATGATGACAGTAATTTAGTAAATGGTGATGTCATACACGATGACAGTTATTTAGTAAATGGTGATGTCATACACGATGACAGTAATTTAGTAAATGGTGATGTCATACACGATGACAGTAATTTAGTAAATGGTGATGTCATACATGATGACAGTAATTTAGTAAATGGTGATGTCATACACGATGACAGTAATTTAGTAAATGGTGATGTCATGCATGATGACAGTAATTTAGTAAATGGTGATGTCATACACGA
The DNA here is from genome assembly GCF_978046115.1 of Saccoglossus kowalevskii. Taxonomy (NCBI): domain Eukaryota; kingdom Metazoa; phylum Hemichordata; class Enteropneusta; family Harrimaniidae; genus Saccoglossus; species Saccoglossus kowalevskii. Next base: position 31,972,664 of record NC_140658.1, read on the forward strand.
TGACAGTAATTTAGTAAATGGTGATGTCATACACGATAACCGTAATTTAGTGAATGGTGATGTAATATAAAATGACAGTAATTTAGTAAATGGTGATGTCATACGCGATGACAGTAATTTAGTAAATGGTGATGTCATACACGATGACAGTAATTTAGTAAATGGTGATGTCATACACGATGACAGTAATTTAGTAAATGGTGATGTCATACATGATGACAGTAATTTAGTAAATGGCGATTTTATACACAATGACAGTAATTTAGTAAATGGTGATGTCATACACGATGACAGTAATTTAGTAAATGGTGATGTCATACACGATGACAGTAATTTAGTAAATGGTGATGTCATACATGATGACAGTAATTTAGTAAATGGTGATGTCATACACGATGACAGTAATTTAGTAAATGGTGATGTCATACACGATGACAGTAATTTAGTAAATGGTGATGTCATACATGATGACAGTAATTTAGTAAATGGTGATGTAATACACGATACCAGTAATTTAGTAAATGGTGATGTCATACACGATGACAATAATTCAGTAAATGGTGATGACATACACGATGACAGTAATTTAGTAAATGGTGATGTCATACACGATGACAGTAATTTAGTAAATGGTGATGTCATACACGATGACAATAATTTAGTAAATGGTGATGTCATACATGATGACAGTAATTTAGTAAATGGTGATGTCATACACGATGACAGTTATTTAGTAAATGGTGATGTCATACACGATGACAGTAATTTAGTAAATGGTGATGTCATACACGATGACAGTAATTTAGTAAATGGTGATGTCATACATGATGACAGTAATTTAGTAAATGGTGATGTCATACACGATGACAGTAATTTAGTAAATGGTGATGTCATGCATGATGACAGTAATTTAGTAAATGGTGATGTCATACACGATGACAGTAATTTAGTAAATGGTGATGTCATACACGATAACCGTAATTTAGTGAATGGTGATGTAATATAAAATGACAGTAATTTAGTAAATGGTGATGTCATACGCGATGACAGTAATTTAGTAAATGGTGATGTCATACACGATGACAGTAATTTAGTAAATGGTGATGTCATACACGATGACAGTAATTTAGTAAATGGTGATGTCATACATGATGACAGTAATTTAGTAAATGGCGATTTTATACACAATGACAGTAATTTAGTAAATGGTGATGTCATACACGATGACAGTAATTTAGTAAATGGTGATGTCATACACGATGACAGTAATTTAGTAAATGGTGATGTCATACATGATGACAGTAATTTAGTAAATGGTGATGTCATACACGATGACAGTAATTTAGTAAATGGTGATGTCATACACGATAACCGTAATTTAGTGAATGGTGATGTAATATAAAATGACAGTAATTTAGTAAATGGTGATGTCATACGCGATGACAGTAATTTAGTAAATGGTGATGTCATACACGATGACAGTAATTTAGTAAATGGTGATGTCATACACGATGACAGTAATTTAGTAAATGGTGATGTCATACATGATGACAGTAATTTAGTAAATGGCGATTTTATACACAATGACAGTAATTTAGTAAATGGTGATGTCATACACGATGACAGTAATTTAGTAAATGGTGATGTCATACACGATGACAGTAATTTAGTAAATGGTGATGTCATACATGATGACAGTAATTTAGTAAATGGTGATGTCATACACGATGACAGTAATTTAGTAAATGGTGATGTCATACACGATGACAGTAATTTAGTAAATGGTGATGTCATACATGATGACAGTAATTTAGTAAATGGTGATGTCATACACGATACCAGTAATTTAGTAAATGGTGATGTCATACACGATGACAATAATTCAGTAAATGGTGATGACATACACGATGACAGTAATTTAGTAAATGGCGATTTTATACACGATGACAGTAATTTAATAAATGGTGATGTCATACACGATGACAGTAATTTAGTAAATGGTGATGTCATACAGGATGACAGTAATTTAGTAAATGGTGATGTCATACACGATGACAGTAATTTAGTAAATGGTGATGTCATACACGATGACAGTAATTTAGTAAATGGTGATGTCATACACGATGACAGTAATTTAGTAAATGGTGATGTCATACACGATGACAGTAATTTAGTAAATGGTGATGTCATACACGATGACAGTAATTTAGTAAATGGTGATGTCATACACGATGACAGTAATTTAGTAAATGGTGATGTCATACATGATGATAGTAATTTAGTAAATGGTGATGTCATACACGATGACAGTAATTTAGTAAATGGTGATGTCATACATGATGACAGTAATTTAGTAAATGGTGATGTCATACACGATGACAGTAATTTAGTAAATGGTGATGTCATACACGATAACCGTAATTTAGTGAATGGTGATGTAATATACAATGACAGTAATTTAGTAAATGGTGATGTCATACGCGATGACAGTAATTTAGTAAATGGTGATGTCATACACGATGACAGTAATTTAGTAAATGGTGATGTCATACACGATGACAGTAATTTAGTAAAAGGTGATGTCATACATGATGACAGTAATTTAGTAAATGGCGATTTTATACACGATGACAGTAATTTAGTAAATGGTGATGTCATACACGATGACAGTAATTTAGTAAATGGTGATGTCATACACGATGACAGTAATTTAGTAAATGGTGATGTCATACATGATGACAGTAATTTAGTAAATGGTGATGTCATACACGATGACAGTAATTTAGTAAATGGTGATGTCATACACGATGACAGTAATTTAGTAAATGGTGATGTCATACACGATGACAGTAATTTAGTAAATGGTGATGTCATACACGATGACAGTAATTTAGTAAATGGTGATGTCATACACGATGACAGTAATTTAGTAAATGGTGATGTCATACACGATGACAGTAATTTAGTAAATGGTGATGTCATACATGATGACAGTAATTTAGTAAATGGTGATGTCATACACGATGACAGTAATTTAGTAAACGGTGATGTCATACACGATAACCGTAATTTAGTGAATGGTGATGTAATATACAATGACAGTAATTTAGTAAATGGTGATGTCATACGCGATGACAGTAATTTAGTAAATGGTGATGTCATACACGATGACAGTAATTTAGTAAATGGTGATGTCATACACGATGACAGTAATTTAGTAAAAGGTGATGTCATACATGATGACAGTAATTTAGTAAATGGCGATTTTATACACGATGACAGTAATTTAGTAAATGGTGATGTCATACACGATGACAGTAATTTAGTAAATGGTGATGTAATATACAATGACAGTAATTTAGTAAATGGTGATGTCATACACAATGACAGTTATTTAGTAAATGATGATTTCATACACAATGACAGTTATTTAGTAAATGGTGATTTCATACACGATGACAGTGATTTAGTAAATGGTGATTTCATACACGATGACAGTAATTTAGTAAATGATGATGTCATACACAATGACAGTAATTTAGTAAATGGTGATGTCATACACAATGACAGTTATTCAGTAAATGGTGATGTCATACACAATGACAGTAATTTAGTAAATAATGATGTCATACACAATGTCAGTTATTTAGTAAATAGTGATGTCATACATGATGACCGTAATTTAGTAAATGATGATGTCATACATAATGACAGTAATTTAGTAAATGGTGATGTCATACACAATGACAGTAATTTAGTAAATGGTGATGTCATACATGATGACAGTAATTTAGTAAATGGCGATTTTATACACGATGACAGTAATTTAGTAAATGGTGATGTCATACACGATGCCAGTAATTTAGTAAATGGTGATGTCATACACGATGACAATAATTTAGTAAATGGTGATGTCATACACGATGACAATAATTTAGTAAATGGTGATGTCATACACGATGACAGTAATTTAGTAAATGGTGATGTCATACACGATGACAATAATTTAGTAAATGGTGATGTCATACACGATGACAATAATTTAGTAAATGGTGATGTCATACACGATGACTGTAATTTAGTAAATGGTGATGTCATACACGATGACAATAATTTAGTAAATGGTGATGTCATACATGATGACAGTAATTTAGTAAATGGTGATGTCATACACGATGACAGTTATTTAGTAAATGGTGATGTCATACACAATGACAGTAATTTAGTAAATGGTGATGTCATACACGATGACAGTAATTTAGTAAATGGTGATGTCATACATGATGACAGTAATTTAGTAAATGGTGATGTCATACATGATGACAGTAATTTAGTAAATGGTGATGTCATACACGATGACAGTAATTTAGTAAATGGTGATGTCATACACGATAACCGTAATTTAGTGAATGGTGATGTAATATAAAATGACAGTAATTTAGTAAATGGTGATGTCATACGCGATGACAGTAATTTAGTAAATGGTGATGTCATACACGATGACAGTAATTTAGTAAATGGTGATGTCATACACGATGACAGTAATTTAGTAAATGGTGATGTCATACATGATGACAGTAATTTAGTAAATGGCGATTTTATACATGATGACAGTAATTTAGTAAATGGCGATTTTATACACAATGACAGTAATTTAGTAAATGGTGATGTCATACACGATGACAGTAATTTAGTAAATGGTGATGTCATACACGATGACAGTAATTTAGTAAATGGTGATGTCATACATGATGACAGTAATTTAGTAAATGGTGATGTCATACATGATGACAGTAATTTAGTAAATGGTGATGTCATACACGATGACAGTAATTTAGTAAATGGTGATGTCATACACGATGACAGTAATTTAGTAAATGGTGATGTCATACATGATGACAGTAATTTAGTAAATGGTGATGTCATACACGATACCAGTAATTTAGTAAATGATAATGTCATACACGATGACAGTAATTTAGTAAATGGTGATGTAATACACAATGACAGTTATTTAGTAAATGATGATTTCATACACAATGACAGTTATTTAGTAAATGGTGATTTCATACACGATGACAGTAATTTAGTAAATGGTGATGTCATACACGATGACAGTAATTTAGTAAATGGTGATGTCATACACGATGACAGTAATTTAGTAAATGGTGATGTCATACACGATGACAGTAATTTAGTAAATGGTGATGTCATACATGATGATAGTAATTTAGTAAATGGTGATGTCATACACGATGACAGTAATTTAGTAAATGGCGATTTTATACACGATGACAGTAATTTAGTAAATGGTGATGTCATACACGATGACAGTAATTTAGTAAATGGTGATGTCATACAGGATGACAGTAATTTAGTAAATGGTGATGTCATACACGATGACAGTAATTTAGTAAATGGTGATGTCATACACGATGACAGTAATTTAGTAAATGGTGATGTCATACACGATGACAGTAATTTAGTAAATGGTGATGTCATACACGATGACAGTAATTTAGTAAATGGTGATGTCATACACGATGACAGTAATTTAGTAAATGGTGATGTCATACACGATAACCGTAATTTAGTGAATGGTGATGTAATATACAATGACAGTAATTTAGTAAATGGTGATGTCATACGCGATGACAGTAATTTAGTAAATGGTGATGTCATACACGATGACAGTAATTTAGTAAATGGTGATGTCATACACGATGACAGTAATTTAGTAAAAGGTGATGTCATACATGATGACAGTAATTTAGTAAATGGCGATTTTATACACGATGACAGTAATTTAGTAAATGGTGATGTCATACACGATGACAGTAATTTAGTAAATGGTGATGTCATACACGATGACAGTAATTTAGTAAATGGTGATGTCATACATGATGACAGTAATTTAGTAAATGGTGATGTCATACACGATGACAGTAATTTAGTAAATGGTGATGTCATACACGATGACAGTAATTTAGTAAATGGTGATGTCATACACGATGACAGTAATTTAGTAAATGGTGATGTCATACACGATGACAGTAATTTAGTAAATGGTGATGTCATACACGATGACAGTAATTTAGTAAATGGTGATGTCATACACGATGACAGTAATTTAGTAAATGGTGATGTCATACATGATGATAGTAATTTAGTAAATGGTGATGTCATACACGATGACAGTAATTTAGTAAATGGTGATGTCATACATGATGACAGTAATTTAGTAAATGGTGATGTCATACACGATGACAGTAATTTAGTAAATGGTGATGTCATACACGATAACCGTAATTTAGTGAATGGTGATGTAATATACAATGACAGTAATTTAGTAAATGGTGATGTCATACGCGATGACAGTAATTTAGTAAATGGTGATGTCATACACGATGACAGTAATTTAGTAAATGGTGATGTCATACACGATGACAGTAATTTAGTAAAAGGTGATGTCATACATGATGACAGTAATTTAGTAAATGGCGATTTTATACACGATGACAGTAATTTAGTAAATGGTGATGTCATACACGATGACAGTAATTTAGTAAATGGTGATGTCATACACGATGACAGTAATTTAGTAAATGGTGATGTCATACATGATGACAGTAATTTAGTAAATGGTGATGTCATACACGATGACAGTAATTTAGTAAATGGTGATGTAATATACAATGACAGTAATTTAGTAAATGGTGATGTCATACCCAATGACAGTAATTTAGTAAATGGTGATGTCATACACAATAACAGTAATTTAGTAAATAGTGATGTCATACACAATGACAGTAATTTAGTAAATGATAATGTCATACACGATGACAGTAATTTAGTAAATGGTGATGTAATACACAATGACAGTTATTTAGTAAATGATGATTTCATACACAATGACAGTTATTTAGTAAATGGTGATTTCATACACGATGACAGTGATTTAGTAAATGGTGATTTCATACACGATGACAGTAATTTAGTAAATGATGATGTCATACACAATGACAGTAATTTAGTAAATGGTGATGTCATACACAATGACAGTTATTCAGTAAATGGTGATGTCATACACAATGACAGTAATTTAGTAAATGATGATGTCATACACAATGTCAGTTATTTAGTAAATAGTGATGTCATACATGATGACCGTAATTTAGTAAATGATGATGTCATACATAATGACAGTAATTTAGTAAATGGTGATGTCATACACAATGACAGTAATTTAGTAAATGGTGATGTCATACATGATGACAGTAATTTAGTAAATGGCGATTTTATACACGATGACAGTAATTTAGTAAATGGTGATGTCATACACGATGCCAGTAATTTAGTAAATGGTGATGTCATACACGATGACAATAATTTAGTAAATGGTGATGTCATACACGATGACAATAATTTAGTAAATGGTGATGTCATACACGATGACAGTAATTTAGTAAATGGTGATGTCATACACGATGACAATAATTTAGTAAATGGTGATGTCATACACGATGACAATAATTTAGTAAATGGTGATGTCATACACGATGACAGTAATTTAGTAAATGGTGATGTCATACACGATGACAATAATTTAGTAAATGGTGATGTCATACATGATGACAGTAATTTAGTAAATGGTGATGTCATACACGATGACAGTTATTTAGTAAATGGTGATGTCATACACAATGACAGTAATTTAGTAAATGGTGATGTCATACACGATGACAGTAATTTAGTAAATGGTGATGTCATACAAGATGACAGTAATTTAGTAAATGGTGATGTCATACATGATGACAGTAATTTAGTAAATGGTGATGTCATACACGATGACAGTAATTTAGTAAATGGTGATGTCATACACGATAACCGTAATTTAGTGAATGGTGATGTAATATAAAATGACAGTAATTAAGTAAATGGTGATGTCATACGCGATGACAGTAATTTAGTAAATGGTGATGTCATACACGATGACAGTAATTTAGTAAATGGTGATGTCATACACGATGACAGTAATTTAGTAAATGGTGATGTCATACATGATGACAGTAATTTAGTAAATGGCGATTTTATACATGATGACAGTAATTTAGTAAATGGCGATTTTATACACAATGACAGTAATTTAGTAAATGGTGATGTCATACACGATGACAGTAATTTAGTAAATGGTGATGTCATACACGATGACAGTAATTTAGTAAATGGTGATGTCATACATGATGACAGTAATTTAGTAAATGGTGATGTCATACACGATGACAGTAATTTAGTAAATGGTGATGTCATACACGATGACAGTAATTTAGTAAATGGTGATGTCATACATGATGACAGTAATTTAGTAAATGGTGATGTCATACACGATGACAGTAATTTAGTAAATGGTGATGTCATACACGATGACAATAATTCAGTAAATGGTGATGTCATACACGATGACAGTAATTTAGTAAATGGCGATTTTATACACGATGACAGTAATTTAGTAAATGGTGATGTCATACACGATGACAGTAATTTAGTAAATGGTGATGTCATACAGGATGACAGTAATTTAGTAAATGGTGATGTCATACATGATGACAGTAATTTAGTAAATGGTGATGTCATACACGATGACAGTAATTTAGTAAATGGTGATGTCATACATGATGACAGTAATTTAGTAAATGGTGATGTCATACACGATGACAGTAATTTAGTAAATGGTGATGTCATACACGATAACCGTAATTTAGTGAATGGTGATGTAATATAAAATGACAGTAATTTAGTAAATGGTGATGTCATACGCGATGACAGTAATTTAGTAAATGGTGATGTCATACACGATGACAGTAATTTAGTAAATGGTGATGTCATACACGATGACAGTAATTTAGTAAATGGTGATGTCATACATGATGACAGTAATTTAGTAAATGGCGATTTTATACACAATGACAGTAATTTAGTAAACGGTGATGTCATACACAATGACAGTAAATTATTAAATGGTGATTTCATGCACGATGACAGTAATTTAGTAAATGGTGATGTCATACACGATGACAGTGATTTAGTAAATGGTGATGTCATACACGATGACAGTAATTTAGTAAATGGTGATGTCATACACGATGACAGTTATTTAGTAAATGGTGATGTCATACACGATGACAGTGATTTAGTAAATGGTGATGTCATACACGATGACAGTAATTTAGTAAATGGTGATGTCATACACGATGACAGTAATTTAGTAAATGGTGATGTCATATACAATGACAGTTATTTAGTAAAAGGTGATGTCATACACGATGACAGTGATTTAGTAAATGGTGATGTCATACACGATGACAGTAATTTAGTAAATGGTGATGTCACACACGATGATAGTAATTTAGTAAATGGTGATGTCATACACGATGACAGTAATTTAGTAAATGGTGATGTCATACACAATGACAGTAATTTAGTAAATTGTGATGTCATACGCGATGACAGTAATTTAGTAAATGGTGATTTCATACACGATGACAGTAATTTAGTAAATGGTGATGTCATACACGATGACAGTAATTTAGTAAATAGTGATGTCATACACAATGACTGTAATTTAGTAAATGGTGATGTCATACACAATGACAGTAATTTAGTAAATGGTGATGTCATACACAATGACAGTAATTTAGTAAATAGTGATGTCATACACAATGACAGTAATTTAGTGATGGTGATGTCATACACAATGACAGTTATTCAGTAAACGATGATGTCATACACAATGACAGTTATTTAGTAAATGGTGATGTCATACACAATGACAGTAATTTAGTAAATTGTGATGTCATACACGATGACAGTAATTTAGTAAATGGTGATGTCATACACGATGACAGTAATTTAGTAAATGGTGATGTCATACACGATGACAGTAATTTAGTAAATAGTGATGTCATACATAATGACTGTAATTTAGTAAATGGTGATGTCATACACAATGACAGTAATTTCGTAAATGGTGATGTCATACACAATAACCGTAATTTAGTAAATGATGATTTCATACACAATGACAGTAATTTAGTAAATGGTGATGTCATACACAATGACAGTTATTCAGTAAATGATGATGTCATACACAATGACTGTAATTTAGTAAATGATGATGTCATACACAATGACAGTGATTTAGTAAATGGTGATGTCATACACAATGACAGTTATTCAGTAAATGATGATGTCATACACAATGACAGTAATTTAGTAAATGATGATGTCATACACAATGACTGTGATTTAGTAAATGGTGATGTCATACACGATGACAGTAATTTAGTAAATGGTGAAGTCATACACAATGACAGTGATTTAGTAAATGGGAATGTCATACACGATGAAAGTATTTTTTAAAAAGAAAACAATTAATGCATGTTCAAATTACAGTGCTAGTAAAAATTTTAGTGCTAGTAAAATTGTAAATGAAAATGTAAATAATATCGCAGCGCAAGTCGAAATCCCAATGCAAAAAAAAATAAAATCTAAAAGCGATACATTCAAATGAGCGCTATTCTGACGAAACATCAATATATGTTATTTCTATAGACATATGGGGTATACACAGTTACTCTATAATGATATCAAGTTGTATATCTATATCCTCCAGGACTCTGACTGACAAATAAAGTTTAACTCTCAACAATTTTCGAACATAAAATAGCCCTCGCTAATTTGAAGTCCAAGCAAATACCAAACCTATCGAGGGTCGCGACTAACCGAGGGGTCTCGTGAAAAGGGGAGGGGGTGTATGTGTTGAAAATGGATAAAAAACACAAGTACATACACGAATTTATTTATAGTACGTTTTCATTATTGGACAACATCAGAGCGTCCATGTCCGCAAGGATTCAACTCACTACAAGAAGCTTTATAAAGCTTTATCAATAGGGAACGGCCGAGAAGTACGTAAAGTCGCGAATTCATGCCCCTGTCGATACCTCGAGTCAGGTCGCCGTAATACTGTTACGTAACCATCATTTTGGATATAGCAGTAATTTCATTAATTCCACGTTGTGATTTCCTAGTGTATTGTAATTGTGTAAAGGAGAGGCATCACAGACATCCGTAAATGGGTGAATAGTTGGTAATACACAAACATAATTTCGGACATACACTAACAAAACGTAGTGTATATAACGAAACACAAGCCAATATGGTCCAATATTAGCTCTAAAAATTAAAAATTTAGCTGTCTAACGTTTTAGCATATGTGTCCTCCCCTCCGCCACCGACAACTTAAAAATAGAATACTTAAATACAGGGACCGTCTACGCTGGGTGTACAGCAAATAAATGAAATCGACCTAAGTGAAACGACCCAGAAATTAGTGGATCTCCCACAACGAACTATATGATTTTGACGTAGAGGGCTAGCGCTAGCGGTCTTAAACCCGGAACAAAAACCCTGCCCCAAACACTGCTTTGATACGTCGCAATCCGCATTACACGAATCAAGTGGGACGAGTGGACGTTATGTTTAAATGGTTTTCTGACTACACATTCTTCTCTACAGAAGAACGTACTGGAATAATGGAATATCAATATTATATGCTAGTATTAACTATAGTAACAATTTCATCCGTCACTGGTAAGTAACTAATTCAATATTAACAAAAATTATGACTCAAACACATGAACAAGTCAGATGTCAAAATGCGGAAGTTTCCTTCCCATTCTATTTGGCTACTGTGGTCACAAGCAGTTTTTATCACAACTTAAAGGAACAGGGTCTAATTTTCGAATATTGTGTAAAAACAAAAACAAAACAAAAAACAATGTTTTCCACACGGATTTATGTATGACGACGACCACCCATTGAAACATTCCAGTAATGTGCCCAAGGCCATATAGCTACGACAAGCTACTTGAAATCGTCATTACGTCCTATGTTATGTGTTTGAGTCACAGCAACAGCCTTTTTTTCATATATGTAATACTATTACTATATTGTTTAAAGGAAACACGTTATTTATGGATAGGTTATATAAAATAAGTTTAGTGCAAAGAACCTACGTATGTTGTGTTGTTTATATGCTAATAACATAGAATCGAACATTAATACTGCTTTAAATTTCCTATCGTAATGTAAAACATAGTCGTCTATTAAAACACGTCAGCGCGTTCACGATTGGTGTTATCTTTTCGTGATATGACGACAATGGACCGAGTTTATTGACAGTACTTCCCGAAAGTTTAAAATTGTATATTTATTAACAGTGTAAGTTCAAACTTAGTTTGTAGTTATAAATTGTGTGTGCGTATTCTTCTATATCATTATGCAGAAATCAATAAATAAATCAATAAATCAATAAATAAATCAATAAATCAATAAATCAATCAATAAATAAATAAATAAATAAATAAATAAATAAATAAATAAATAAATAAATAAATAAATAAATAAATAAATAAATAAATAAATAAATAAATAAATAAATAAATAAATAAATGTGTGAAGGGAATCCAGGCCTATGATGCCTATATCCAGATAACTGAATTGGGTCAACATTTATATGGATATTTATGAGGAGATTCAAGTGTTAATGAGAAATCAAATTGCTTGTCTGGCCTCATTACATTCATAACACACCTATAGACAAATACATACATGTAAAGTCATACACTTTTATTTTTGTATTGCTTTTCATCATAGCATAGGGAAAACCCAATAACAAATGTCCGCACCTCAATACCAAATATGGGCATTCAAAAGTAATTCATAAATCAGTTCGGATAACACACATCATATTCAAGCTCTCTGCTCAGTTCGAACGTGCACTTTGAACCTTGTTGACCATTTTTATTAAAAGAAATACACACTGTTCACGCCGCTGTAATAATAATAATATTTTGCTAGTTTCGCCATGAACCCCTCTCCGAATGTTTCACAATCAATCATTAGGTGGATTTAGTGGTTCTTCTTCCGAAGTTTGTGCAAAATGTCTACGTGTTTCGGAACAAAAACAAGCAAGCATAGACTACCGGCTTTCGATGCAATGCCTGCATTAACACATACTTGTATTCATGCAACATATTTATGACATTACACTTCTGTAATATCTAGGGTTATAGAGACATGTAATGTGATCAGTTTACTATATACTGTAGGCAAATTGATCACAATATAACAGCACGGTGAACTGGTCAGACTATATGGCAAACAGGTCACAATTTTGCTAACAGGTGGGGAAGGGTACTGTTATGGTAAATTGGTGACAGTATATGGTGAACCATGACCAGTATATTGGGACCAGTCTATACGGCTTTCAAGTAAAAAGCCATTATACCATTGCATTTGAAAAAAAAAGTTTGAAAGATTTCATTTGTGCAATCTATGTACATGTAGGTTACACGATGATCTTATCCAATGCCTTCAATATAGCATTATTCCCATGTCTCTAACTTCAATGGTGCTCTAGATATTATAGATATGCATATTTGATGAGTTCTATGACCATATATGGTCATTGAACATTTTAGCAATTTCTTTTGTCCAATGTCTTCCCCCTCGTCATACAAGCAAATAGAGTACTTTGTGTATTGTTTTTGCTGCTACAACCACACATATCATTCTCTTCAAGGTTCATATGGTGCCACACAATCAATAATGTTCTCCATATACCTATGTTCATATTCACGATATAGATATATTTGCCTTTCTAGTCACAAAACCTGGTCTTTGAGCATTACTTGGCTTTCGTAATTTATTGATGACATGTACATGTTCAGAAAATAAATAAAATATCTAATAAATACGTCAAAGTACAGTAATAGCAGTCACACTTTATCCTGGAACAGAATTCATTGCAACACCTGGCAATTCACTATTTAAAATGGAACATTTAGCATTTCTGTCGCTTTGCACAAATTCATTGAGTTCGAATAAACAGAAATACTTCATTTGTGAGATAGAACGCATAAATTAACATTACACTTGGATTCATTTGTAATCCCTGTCGTGCACACATAAAAAAAGTGAAAGTGTGTCGTGCATTCTTGAACGCTAACCACTGGAAACGTTAACATTGTATTTACATTGCATTCTGTGTAATTTCATCAAACAAGAAGAAAAATAACACGAGGATTGATAGATGAATAGATGATAGTTATCTAGTAAATTTTGAGATAATTGTGGGACAGACACAATAAAAAAATAATTCAAATTTGTAATGTACAAACTATTCTCCAAGTGCATACACTCTGGTGTCGGTGGAAGTATCTTTAAAGACGATCGCATCAATTTTCTTAAGAGACTGACAAATAAATTCCTGTAGGTTTTATGAATGCATTAGAGAGCGTTTACGGCATTTCTTATGGTCTGGTTTCTTATGATTATGCTAATTTATAATACGTCACTGAGAGCGCCTGGTGGCAAACTAGTTCTGTGCGATATTTAAGCTGAACTTTTCTTTCCAGTGTCTTTAACACATCAATAAGGTTAATAACACAAAACCGTAATTTAATTTCCCGTACATCGTACGTTCGGCATATATGCTCCGTGGTTATTTGATTTGTGTTTTTATTGTAATTTATTATTGTAACGTTCACTGCCATAGGTTACAGAGCTAAGCGTATAATTATAAATATAATACTAAATAATATAAATATAATAGAATTAGAACTTTCTATGACGGTTTATGACATACGTTTTCTTGTCATAAGCATACATTCTAAATTTACGTTTCTACAATCTTGGCATAATGTTTCAATTGTTCTGTTATTCATTGTTACCTCTAATAAGTTCAAACTTTTCTTTGATTTCTTTACAATTTCAGCTGAATATGATGATTATAACATTACTTTAGTCAACGGTGAGTCCGCCCACGAAGGACGTGTTGAAGTGTTGTACGAAGGTGAATGGGGAACAGTATGCGATGATGGATGGGATTTAAACGATGCCATAGTTGTATGTAAACAGATGGGTAAGTCAAGTCAACGTACTGTGTTACACGCATAAACACCCACCCACACAACACAAATAGATTATGCAAACACAACTTTTATGCTAGATATACTGAAAATATATTCCCTATATTTCTCGTGTGTGTGTGATGTCCTCTTTTAATGGCACACCGCCAGTATGGACGCAGGCATGCTGTATACAAAAAATGGACTACAACCAGACACTTCTGTTGGAGCGTAACTAAATCCGTTCATTACACAAAAAACACAACCAACATGGCGAAAATACAAGGAAGTGAACGGAGCATGCTTTAAATAGTTGAAGCGAACACGAGCGGGTGTAAACACAACTAGTAAAACATGATAATCACACACAGTGGCGTAACCAAATATTGTCTTTAACTTTAACAAATTCTGAAAAGTTTAGAGAAACCAAATGAACAATCGATGAATAACAGTTTGATAAAGACTAGTAGAGACTAGTATAGAAAAGGCTGAACAGTAATCACAACTGAATAGTCCTTGAAGTGTCGTGCAAGTTGGCGGTTACAGCTTGAGTGCCTACGTTGAGCGGACTGTACCTCAATTGGGGAATTTTTAATCGGAGATGTTGGTGTTGTGTCAGTAGGAGATGACAATTTTAGGTTGAATGAAGGAGGGGTATATGGTTACACAGTTGCTTAAGGAGTGTCAGTGCAGTAGCAGGTCATCAATAAGGCTCAGGGTTCTGTTTGCAGAAAGTTGCTTTGCATGGACTTGCTGAGACTTCACCTCAACACATGACTTACTGTTGGTAAGAACACATTATCTGTGATGATACTAGCATGATTCTCGGGTGCCTTAGGCAATGGCGATAAAATGCGCTTCAACTTCACATGGGGACAATGTTGCATGATATCTTCTAAGCTTAGCACTGCACGGCAGCATCAGTAACATCATCCATATCTGATCTGTGTGTATGGGGAATGCGAACGTAGGATTCGATAACGCCCCCTGGGCAACCTGAAAGTCATCACAAAGCTCATTTAATCAGTGAATTTTACGTTGGGATTGATGTCCAATAGTTGTGTCTTCCAGTGGGGCAACAAGAGATGCATAGCTTACTAGAACTTTAGCTAGGACTTGCATGCACCTATAAATGAATGTAGGTTGCATAGCTTTTCAGGTGGTGTACATGACAGCGACACGACAAAATGTAGGAATACAGTGCTAGCTTGCACCACAGTACAGATCATCTGTAAGCTAGGTGATGTTACCATCTTCAAGAAGGTATACGACACATTGACTCTTCCAATGCTGTCTTAGAACCTGGTAATCCCATGTCTGAAAGCACAAAGACATGTGATGTCATGCCACATGATGTGACTCGGAGCCACCGAGTTGCTAATCATGGTTCAAGTGCAAATGTCTCAATTGAGCTTTTGATTTCTGCAGGTAAATCTAGTTTGATGAAATCACCTGAGACCCACTAACTTGAAATTAATGTCATCACGATTCAATATGATTTGGTCTCGCACACAACTTTTAGATAATTCGCTGATTGAGAACTAGACTTTATTGGGATGCCAAGACATATTGTGGTAGCAAGTATGATCATGATGCCTGTGTCACCACTGTCTATGGAAGTGAAACTTGGTGACCATAAAATGTATCAATATATGGTGACTGTAGTGCTGAAGTTGCTGAACTATTCATCGCTGCGCCTGGGTGGATGGTCTGGGGATCCATCTGATCAAGTATGTTGACAATTTGTCATGGATGTCACACCTGGCAATGACTGCCAGGTGACTAGCCTTACATAATGGGCATGGGCATTTTCTTGGTTGTGGGTATTCCGCTAGGTTTGGGTATCGTTCTGGGTTTGGTGTATTGCATTTCCTCTGAGGCCCCTGAATATATCTTGTCGGCCTGGGTGTTTTCCCCATCATCTGTGACACCAGCTTTCAAACAAAGTAATCGTTTCTGAATTTGTTAGATACCACTGTTTGGGTGATGGTTGTTGGTTGACCATAATGAGTTATAGTAATTACCAAAATCAACGTCCGTATTATTCAGTTGATATATTGACTGGCTGGCTGTACACAATATGTGTGTGTAGAAAGCCCATACATGTATAGCAGGCAGGTCGTTTTACATTTCAATGACGCGTAGATCCGACATACGCTGCCACCATGCCAGTATAGACACAGACATGTTGTATACACAAAGCTTGGACTACAAATGGACACTTATGTTGAAGCGCTGACGAATGGAGTTAATTCCGTTTGTTACTCAACGAACGGAACTGAGTATGCGTAGAATAGTGTAAAGTGAACACGAGAGGGCATAAACACAATTCTTGAAACATGATAATCACATTTAGTGGCGCACGAGGTTCACATGAATGTGAAGAAGTCACACTGTTCGGGGGTTGGGGGGGGGGGTGGTCGGTGGTAAAAGACCGTTATACATTATTAAGAAATAGTCCCATGCAGCAAAACTGGGGTTTCTTTTTTATTACCGAACGCTACTTTGTTAAACTGTGGACCAACGCTTACACAACCACGACATCGATTTGACACTAATATTGTTATTGTTTATTGTTAGTACATCGGATTAAGTAAAACTAAACAATTATTGTGTATAATCTTGGTGTCGTTTATGAAGAATACCAAGGCCAATTTTGTTTCAAAATTGCTATTGTTTTTGACATACAAGTCTTGTCGTCTTTCGTTTCCTCTGCTCGCTAGGGTTTCCCGGTGCCATTGAAGCAGTTCAAGGAAGTTGGTGGAAGTCGGGTGGTCCGTTTGGAGCAGGTAGTGGTAAAATCTGGTTTACAAATGTTAGATGTCACGGAACAGAACCAAATATATGGGAATGTAAGAAGAAAGAAGAAGGTTTTTTTAATTGGTGCCTACATTGGGAGGATGCTGGTGTACGATGTATTGGTATGTAATATTAACACTATATCGTAGTTGTACGTTAAGTGAATGTAATCAGCGAATACTTAAAACGTGTCTAAGGATGCCTTAAAGTGGCCTGGCACGTACAAGTTCACACAATATATGACGTTCAATTCAAGATACAAAGCATTATCGTTGTTCACTGCATTGTAATGTGTTTCATTACAGCTGAAGGCGAACCAACACCATCGCCTTGTGCAATGAACTGCTCCAATAACGGAACCTGCTACAATAACCAATGCATATGTCAGGATGGTTGGCAAGGTGACAGGTGTGAATCGAGAGAACCATGTTATATCAACCCATGTCATAATAATGGCACGTGTAAACCTAATAATGACACTTTTATATGTTATTGTCCTATTGGCTACAACGGCACACGATGTGATCAGGGTAAGTAAAAATAATGTTTAATTTGCATACAAATTCATATTATACTCTGAAAGTGAAATAATCATAATATCAAGGGAATTATGTATTTTAAGAAATATGGGCCGAATAACCTCGTCCCATCTGTTATATATTCACCACGGGTTATTTATCTTCATGTTACGGCATCATTCAGTTTGACAGCTCAATATAAACTATAAACCTAAACCACTATAGTATGCTACACAAACTAAATTATGAAGAAATTAGAGTCGATACAAAACGTTCCGTTTGATCTTAGAGATCTCAGTCTGCTGTCGATGTTTTATTATCTAGTGGTAGATATTTTAGTTGTAAATCTTACCTGTAATATTCTATTTTATATCACGAATAACTGGGCTTAATCTTAGAACTAACTACTATGGTGCCAAAGTCTACTACTTCGTCTATACTAATCACCGCAACAACCACTCATGCAGACAGCACACGATATGAGAGTTCACCAAAACAAATATATTCTACAGAATGTGTCACCCTTAGTATTAATGGGACCAACGAGAAACTGGAGAGCAACTCTCAAGCAGGTAATAACTAGATGCACTGTTGTGGTGCAAATATTGTATTGTATTATATTATATATATTTAATCACGAATTGCGGTAATAACTGAGCTGATCGTTCCTTTATATTACTCATTGGCATTACATTATACGTATCATAACATAGTAATACTTTATATTACTCATTGGCATTACGTTATACATATCATAACATAGTAATACTTTATATTACTCATTGGCATTACGTTATACATATCATAGCATAGTAATACGTTATATTACTCGTTGGCATTACGTTATACATATCATAACATAGTAATACTTTATATTACTCATTGGCATTACGTTATACATATCATAACATAGTAATACTTTATATTACTCATTGGCATTACGTTATACATATCATAACATAGTAATACTTTATATTACTCGTTGGCATTACGTTATACATATCATAACATAGTAATACTTTATATTACTCATTGGCATTAAGTTATACGTATCATAACATAGTAATACTTTATATTACTCATTGGCATTACGTTATACGTACCATAACATAGTAATACTTTATATTACTCATTGACATTACGTTATACGTATCATAACATAGTAATACTTTATATTACTCATTGGCATTACGTTATACGTACCATAACATAGTAATACTTTATATTACTCATTGGCATTACGTTATACATATCATAACATAGTTATACTTTATATTACTCGTTGGCATTACGTTATACATATCATAACATAGTAATACTTTATATTACTCATTGGCATTACGTTATACGTATCATAACATAGTAATACTTTATATTACTCATTGGCATTACGTTATACGTACCATAACATAGTAATACTTTATATTACTCATTGGCATTACGTTATACGTACCATAACATAGTAATATTTTATATTACTCATTGGCATTACGTTATACATATCATAACATAGTAATACTTTATATTACTCGTTGGCATTACGTTATACGTATCATAACATAGTAATACTTTATATTACTCATTGGCATTACGTTATACGTACCATAACATAGTAATACTTTATATTACTCATTGGCATTACGTTATACATATCATAACATAGTAATACTTTATATTACTCGTTGGCATTACGTTATACGTATCATAACATAGTAATACTTTTTATTACTCATTGGCATTACGTTATACATATCATAACATAGTAATACTTTATATTACTCATTGGCATTACGTTATACGTATCATAACATAGTAATACTTTATATTACTCATTGGCATTACGTTATACGTACCATAACATAGTAATACTTTATATTACTCATTGGCATTACGTTATACATATCATAACATAGTAATACTTTATATTACTCGTTGGCATTACGTTATACGTATCATAACATAGTAATACTTTATATTACTCATTGGCATTACGTTATACATATCATAACATAGTAATACTTTATATTACTCGTTGGCATTACGTTATACATATCATAACATAGTAATACTTTATATTACTCATTGGCATTAAGTTATACGTATCATAACATAGTAATACTTTATATTACTCATTGGCATTACGTTATGCGTACCATAACATAGTAATACTTTATATTACTCATTGACATTACGTTATACGTATCATAACATAGTAATACTTTATATTACTCATTGGCATTACGTTATACATATCATAACATAGTAATACTTTATATTACTCGTTGGCATTACGTTATACGTATCATAACATAGTAATACTTTATATTACTCATTGGCATTACGTTATACGTACCATAACATAGTAATACTTTATATTACTTAGGTCCTATTATAGGAGTTATCGTAGCAATTATGATCGTGGTCGTCGTTATATTAATAGGTGGTTATATTATTTACAGAAAGAAACGGTGAGTGTATGAGTATATATTCTAATTACAAAAATCACTACAATGATACCGAACTTGTGAAAACCGACACATCGCCCATTTTAGTAATCAAAATAAACACAGCTCATACAGAAAACAGTACAGCTGATTACGTAATAGCAAATTGCAGCATCGTTTCCTATTCATGTTACTGTACGTAGCTCAGCGCATATTATTATATTATATTAAATTCTTATAGAAAATAGCAAAATAAGATTAAACAAGCCATGCATGACACAGTCCCCGTTAGTTGTCGAACTTAAGATATATAGTTTTGTTTATAGTAATATAGCTGGAATATAAACATGTCAGGAATATGATTATGATGATTATTTAAAATTAAAATGATTGACATTTGTATCTGATCGTCAAACGAGTATTGAGAGATATTGCTCTGAAACAGCATTAATTAAAACAAAATCATGAATGAAGATATAAAATTTGAACTTAGTCAGTCAAAGCATGTCAGAGATATGGCTCTAGAAGTGTATTCATTCAAAAAAATTGCCACTAGTCAGCCATTCTGAATCCGATCTAAAAAATAAAATAACGTGCATATTCAGGAATAATTAATTAGTTTTAATATTTGTAATATAACACATGTATGAGTTTATTACTTAGTTATACGACTAGGAGAATCCACATAAATAATTATGTACATCAAATCAAACAAGAATTACAGTTACTTTTCCCGATTTAGGAAGAAAGTCCAACAAAATAGAGAACCGAATATTCCTCTTGGCAACTTGACGTTTGGTGCAGATGATGTTGACAGGGGCAAAACTGACCATTCCACTGAAGAAGTATATTATTCCACCATCTCTGACAATATAACTAACACAGAAAATACACACAACGAAGTATACAGCTTTAGAAAGAATATTATACACCATGAGAATATTAAAAGAGAGAAGACGAACGTAGATGCCGGGGAAGGGTTTGTTGATAACGTTGCTTATGAAACATCCGACACGAGTGCTGAATTGCCAGTAAAAGGAATCGCCAACATTCCATCTCAGAGCAGGCATGGTTTGGAAGGGGTAGTATGTGGAGCCACATCGGAGACTGACACAGATAATGAAAGACAAGCCCAAGAACTGTCTGCGGAAAACACAATTGAAGGGTTCGTTGAAAACAGAATATATGCATCTGAAACGACAACTGATTAATGTCAAGAAGATATTGTTGAAAACAGCATCTACATATCCAGGGAACCAGACCGTATATTGACCGGGTCCCCTGATCGAAATGAGATTATGAACACTATTGAAGACGTGAACGCCAGTGATGCATACACAAATTTGCAAATAACTCCCATGGATCATACTATTTACACGTCTTTACAGTAAGATATATTTGTCTTTGTTATAGTCAGACTACAGAACTTGTAGGTGTGCTGTACAAATCAATATGTGTGTAATAAAATGAGGAGATTACATTGCATAGTATTGGTGACGTGTTATTGTAATTTCATTGTATTTCTCTTGTGTTTTCTGTGATTTCGCTTTAATGATTAATATCTTGATCGTTATCTATGTCGATTTACACATATCGCACATTCAACCGTGAAGCTTTCAAGGCTAGTGAGAATCTCAAAAGCCCAAACTGATTCCTACACAGAAGTGTATCTGTCCTTTTTAGTGACAACTCTAACACACCGTATTCTCAAGGGAAGAACCCCTTTTTAGCTCCGCTGTCGACTTTGTCGAGCAGAGCTTACCATATTAGTGATTGTCCGTCCGATTGTAGACCTCTTTTAGATTTGTTCGTTTATTTCATGATGATATCTTCAATTCTTTAATTTTGGTGAATATTTTTGATAAACAGTTTTATTTTTGATTTCTTGTTAAAAACTACAAGTCCTGTTTGCTTTGATATTACATATATAGGTACTACATGTGGAATTCTCTCAGATTTGTTCATTTCATGATGATATCTTCAATTCTCTAATTTTGGTGAATATTTTTGTAATTTTTGGTAAAAAGTGATATTCTCGACTTCTTGTTAAAAACCGCAAGTCCGATTGCTTTGATATTACATATATAGGTACTACCTGTGGACCTCTCTCTGATTTGTTCACTTCGTGATGATATCTTCAATTTTGGTGAATATTTTCGGAATTTTTGGTAAAAAGTTATATTTCCGACTGCTTGTTGAAAGCAGCAAGTCAAATCGTATTGATACTATACATATAATTCATTTTCTAATGATATCCGATAGGCTGCTTGTTATTTTCTTAAGTGGGTTATCAGGAAGAATGCATTTTAAACTACTTGTCCAGAATTACGCAAATTCTGCATTATTCCTACAGTCTGTAAATTTTTAAAACTACATTTTATCTATTGTATTGAGTAGAAATATATTGATTACACAATATAAATTTGCAAACATGTTGCATTATTAATCTATATATTTACATCGTAATCAATATTACCGGATATATTGATATGTCTTCTTCGAATTATACAATCATTATGATCTATGTAGTGTCTTCTTCGAATTATACAATCATTATGATCTATGTAGTGTCTTCTTCGAATTATACAATCATTATGATCTATGTAGTGTCTTCTTCGAATTATACAATCATTATGATCTATGTAGTGTCTTCTTCGAATTATACAATCATTATGATCTATGTAGTGACTACATTATTATTTGATCATTATAATTCTATTCAAACAAGCAGTGGATATGTGTAAGCTGATTTGATTTTTCTACATTCAATATTGCGCAAATAAAATGTATGACCAATGTATTGCCCTATACTAATAAAGCTCTGTGTAACCAATACGAATGAGTAATTTAATAAATAGTGATGCCATATACAATGACAGTAATTTAGTAAATGGTGACAGTAATTTTGTAAATGGTGATGTCATACACGATGACAGTAATTTAGTAAATGGTGATGTCATACACAATGACAGTAATTTAGTAAATGGTGATGTCATACACGATGACAGTAATTTAGTAAATGGTGATGCCATATACAATGACAGTAATTTAGTAAATGATGATGTCATACACGATGACAGTAATTTAGTAAATGGTGATGCCATATACAATGACAGTAATTTAGTAAATGGTGATGTCATACACGATGACAGTAATTTAGTAAATGGTGATGCCATATACAATGACAGTAATTTAGTAAATGATGATGTCATACACGATGACATTAATTTAGTAAATGGTGATGCCATATAGAATGACAGTAATTTAGTAAATGGTGATGTCATACACGATGACAGTAATTTAGTAAATGGTGATGCCATATACAATGACAGTAATTTAATAAATGATGATGTCATACACGATGACAGTAATTTAGTAAATGGTGATGCCATATACAATGACAGTAATTTAGTAAATGGTGATGTCATACACGATGACAGTAATTTAGTAAATGGTGATGCCATATACAATGACAGTAATTTAGTAAATGGTGATGTCATACACGACGACAGTAATTTAGTAAATGGTGATGCCATATACAATGACAGTAATTTAGTAAATGATGATGTCATACACAATGACAGTGATTTAGTAAATGGTGATGTCATACACGATGACAGTAATTTAGTAAATGGTGATGTCAAACACAATGACAGTAATTTAGTAAATGATGATGTCATACACAATGACAGTGATTTAGTAAATGGTGATGTCATACACGATGACAGTAATTTAGTAAATGGCGATTTTATACACGATGACAGTAATTTAGTAAACGGTGATGTCATACACGATGATAGTAATTTAGTAAATGGTGATGTCATACACAATAACCGTAATTTAGTGAATGGTGATGTAATATACAATGACAGTAATTTAGTAAATGGTGATGTCATACACGATGACAGTGATTTAGTAAATGGTGATGTCATACACAATGACAGTAATTTAGTAAATGGTGATGTCATACACGATGACAGTAATTTAGTAAATGGTGATGTCATACACGATGACAGTAATTTAGTAAATGGTGATTTCATACACGATGACAATAATTCAGTAAATGGTGATGTCATACACGATGACAGTAATTTAGTAAATGGTGATGTCATACACGATGACAGTAATTTAGTAAATGGTGATGTCATACACGATGGCAGTAATTTAGTAAATGGTGATGTCATACATGATGACAGTAATTTAGTAAATGGTGATGTCATACACGATGACAGTAATTTAGTAAATGGTGATGTCATACATGATGACAGTAATTTAGTAAATGGTGATGTCATACACGATGACAGTAATTTAGTAAATGGTGATGTCATACACGATAACCGTAATTTAGTGAATGGTGATGTAATATCAAATGACAGTAATTTAGTAAATGGTGATGTCATACGCGATGACAGTAATTTAGTAAATGGTGATGTCATACACGATGACAGTAATTTAGTAAATGGTGATGTCATACACGATGACAGTAATTTAGTAAATGGTGATGTCATACATGATGACAGTAATTTAGTAAATGGCGATTTTATACACAATGACAGTAATTTAGTAAATGGTGATGTCATACACGATGACAGTAATTTAGTAAATGGTGATGTCATACACGATGACAGTAATTTAGTAAATGGTGATGTCATACATGATGACAGTAATTTAGTAAATGGTGATGTCATACACGATGACAGTAATTTAGTAAATGGTGATGTCATACACGATGACAGTAATTTAGTAAATGGTGATGTAATATACAATGACAGTAATTTAGTAAATGGTGATGTCATACACGATGACAGTGATTTAGTAAATGGTGATGTCATACACGATGACAGTAATTTAGTAAATGGTGATGTCATACACGATGACAGTTATTTAGTAAATGGTGATGTCATACACGATGACAGTGATTTAGTAAATGGTGATGTCATACACGATGACAGTGCTTTAGTAAATGGTGATGTCATATACAATGACAGTTATTTAGTAAATGGTGATGTCATACACGATGACAGTGATTTAGTAAATGGTGATGTCATACACGATGACAGTAATTTAGTAAATGGTGATGTCACACACGATGATAGTAATTTAGTAAATGGTGATGTCATACACGATGACAGTAATTTAGTAAATGGTGATGTCATACACAATGACAGTAATTTAGTAAATTGTGATGTCATACACGATGACAGTAATTTAGTAAATGGTGATTTCACACACGATGACAGTAATTTAGTAAATGGTGATGTCATACACGATGACAGTTATTTAGTAAATGGTGATGTCATACACGATGGCAGTGATTTAGTAAATGGTGATGTCATACACGATGACAGTAATTTAGTAAATGGTGATGTCATACACGATGACAGTGATTTAGTAAATGGTGATGTCATATACAATGGCAGTTATTTAGTAAATGGTGATGTCATACACAATGACAGTAAATTATTAAATGGTGATTGGATGCACGATGACAGTAATTTAGTAAATGGTGATGTCATACACGATGACAGTGATTTAGTAAATGGTGATGTCATACACGGTGACAGTAATTTAGTAAATGGTGATGTCACACACGATGATAGTAATTTAGTAAATGGTGATATCATACACGATGACAGTAATTTAGTAAATGGTGATGTCATACACAATGACAGTAATTTAGTAAATGGTGATTTCATACATGATGACAGTAATTTAGTAAATGGTGATGTCATACACGATGACAGTAATTTAGTAAATAGTGATGTCATACACAATGACAGTAATTTAGTGATGGTGATGTCATACACAATGACAGTTATTCAGTAAACGATGATGTCATACACGATGACAGTTATTTAGTAAATGGTGATGTCATACACAATGACAGTAATTTAGTAAATTGTGATGTCATACACGATGACAGTTATTCAGTAAACGATGATGTCATACACGATGACAGTTATTTAGTAAATGGTGATGTCATACACAATGACAGTAATTTAGTAAATTGTGATGTCATACACGATGACAGTAATTTAGTAAATGGTGATGTCATACACGATGACAGTAATTTAGTAAATGGTGATGTCATACACGATGACAGTAATTTAGTAAATAGTGATGTCATACACAATGACTGTAATTTAGTAAATGGTGATGTCATACACAATGACAGTAATTTAGTAAATGGTGATGTCATACACAATAACAGTAATTTAGTAAATAGTGATGTCATACACAATGACAGTAATTTAGTAAATGATAATGTCATACACGATGACAGTAATTTAGTAAATGGTGATGTAATACACAATGACAGTTATTTAGTAAATGGTGATTTCATACACGATAACCGTAATTTAGTAAATGATGATGTCATACACGATGACAGTAATTTAGTAAATGGTGATGTCATACACAATGACAGTAATTTAGTAAATGGTGATGTCATACACAATAACCGTAATTTAGTAAATGATGATTTCATACACAATGACAGTTATTTAGTAAATGGTGATTTCATACACGATGACAGTGATTTAGTAAATGGTGATGTCATACACGATGACAGTGATTTAGTAAATGGTGATGTCATACACGATGACAGTAATTTAGTAAATGGTGATGTCATACACGATGACAGTGATTTAGTAAATGGTGATGTCATATACAATGACAGTTATTTAGTAAATGGTGATGTCATACACAATGACAGTAAATTATTAAATGGTGATTTCATGCACGATGACAGTAATTTAGTAAATGGTGATGTCATACACGATGACAGTGATTTAGTAATTGGTGATGTCATACACGATGACAGTAATTTAGTAAATGGTGATGTCACACACGATGATAGTAATTTAGTAAATGGTGATGTCATACACGATGACAGTAATTTAGTAAATGGTGATGTCATACACAATGACAGTAATTTAGTAAATTGTGATGTCATACACGATGACAGTAATTTAGTAAATGGTGATTTCATACACGATGACAGTAATTTAGTAAATGGTGATGTCATACACGATGACAGTAATTTAGTAAATAGTGATGTCATACACAATGACTGTAATTTAGTAAATGGTGATGTCATACACAATGACAGTAATTTAGTAAATGGTGATGTCATACACAATAACAGTAATTTAGTAAATAGTGATGTCATACACAATGACAGTAATTTAGTGATGGTGATGTCATACACAATGACAGTTATTCAGTAAACGATGATGTCATACACGATGACAGTTATTTAGTAAATGGTGATGTCATACACAATGACAGTAATTTAGTAAATTGTGATGTCATACACGATGACAGTAATTTAGTAAATGGTGATGTCATACACGATGACAGTAATTTAGTAAATGGTGATGTCATACACGATGACAGTAATTTAGTAAATAGTGATGTCATACACAATGACTGTAATTTAGTAAATGGTGATGTCATACACAATGACAGTAATTTAGTAAATGGTGATGTCATACACAATAACAGTAATTTAATAAATAGTGATGTCATACACAATGACAGTAATTTAGTAAATGATGATAATGTCATACACGATGACAGTAATTTAGTAAATGGTGATGTAATACACAATGACAGTTATTTAGTAAATGGTGATTTCATACACGATAACCGTAATTTAGTAAATGATGATATCATACACGATGACAGTAATTTAGTAAATGGTGATGTCATACACAATGACAGTAATTTAGTAAATGGTGATGTCATACACAATAACCGTAATTTAGTAAATGATGATTTCATACACAATGACAGTTATTTAGTAAATGGTGATTTCATACACGATGACAGTGATTTAGTAAATGGTGATTTCATACACGATGACAGTAATTTAGTAAATGATGATGTCATACACAATGACAGTAATTTAGTAAATGGTGATGTCATACACAATGACAGTTATTCAGTAAATGGTGATGTCATACACAATGACAGTAATTTAGTAAATGATGATGTCATACACAATGTCAGTTATTTAGTAAATAGTGATGTCATACATGATGACCGTAATTTAGTAAATGATGATGTCATACATAATGACAGTAATTTAGTAAATGGTGATGTCATACACAATGACAGTTATTCAGTAAATGATGATGTCATACACAATGACTGTAATTTAGTAAATGGTGATGTCATACACAATGACAGTAATTTAGTAAATGGTGATGTCATACACAATAACAGTAATTTAGTAAATAGTGATGTCATACACAATGACAGTAATTTAGTAAATGATAATGTCATACACGATGACAGTAATTTAGTAAATGGTGATGTAATACACAATGACAGTTATTTAGTAAATGGTGATTTCATACACGATAACCGTAATTTAGTAAATGATGATGTCATACACGATGACAGTAATTTAGTAAATGGTGATGTCATACACAATGACAGTAATTTAGTAAATGGTGATGTCATACACAATAACCGTAATTTAGTAAATGATGATTTCATACACAATGACTTATTTAGTAAATGGTGATTTCATACACGATGACAGTGATTTAGTAAATGGTGATGTCATACACGATGACAGTGATTTAGTAAATGGTGATGTCATACACGATGACAGTAATTTAGTAAATGGTGATGTCATACACGATGACAGTGATTTAGTAAATGGTGATGTCATATACAATGACAGTTATTTAGTAAATGGTGATGTCATACACAATGACAGTAAATTATTAAATGGTGATTTCATGCACGATGACAGTAATTTAGTAAATGGTGATGTCATACACGATGACAGTGATTTAGTAAATGGTGATGTCATACACGATGACAGTAATTTAGTAAATGGTGATGTCACACACGATGATAGTAATTTAGTAAATGGTGATGTCATACACGATGACAGTAATTTAGTAAATGGTGATGTCATACACAATGACAGTAATTTAGTAAATTGTGATGTCATACACGATGACAGTAATTTAGTAAATGGTGATTTCATACACGATGACAGTAATTTAGTAAATGGTGATGTCATACACGATGACAGTAATTTAGTAAATACATGTAGTGATGTCATACACAATGACTGTAATTTAGTAAATGGTGATGTCATACACAATGACAGTAATTTAGTAAATGGTGATGTCATACACAATAACAGTAATTTAGTAAATAGTGATGTCATACACAATGACAGTAATTTAGTGATGGTGATGTCATACACAATGACAGTTATTCAGTAAACGATGATGTCATACACGATGACAGTTATTTAGTAAATGGTGATGTCATACACAATGACAGTAATTTAGTAAATTGTGATGTCATACACGATGACAGTAATTTAGTAAATGGTGATGTCATACACGATGACAGTAATTTAGTAAATGGTGATGTCATACACGATGACAGTAATTTAGTAAATAGTGATGTCATACACAATGACTGTAATTTAGTAAATGGTGATGTCATACACAATGACAGTAATTTAGTAAATGGTGATGTCATACACAATAACAGTAATTTAATAAATAGTGATGTCATACACAATGACAGTAATTTAGTAAATGATGATAATGTCATACACGATGACAGTAATTTAGTAAATGGTGATGTAATACACAATGACAGTTATTTAGTAAATGGTGATTTCATACACGATAACCGTAATTTAGTAAATGATGATGTCATACACGATGACAGTAATTTAGTAAATGGTGATGTCATACACAATGACAGTAATTTAGTAAATGGTGATGTCATACACAATAACCGTAATTTAGTAAATGATGATTTCATACACAATAACAGTTATTTAGTAAATGGTGATTTCATACACGATGACAGTGATTTAGTAAATGGTGATTTCATACACGATGACAGTAATTTAGTAAATGATGATGTCATACACAATGACAGTAATTTAGTAAATGGTGATGTCATACACAATGACAGTTATTCAGTAAATGGTGATGTCATACACAATGACAGTAATTTAGTAAATGATGTTGTCATACACAATGTCAGTTATTTAGTAAATAGTGATGTCATACATGATGACCGTAATTTAGTAAATGATGATGTCATACATAATGACAGTAATTTAGTAAATGGTGATGTCATACACAATGACAGTTATTCAGTAAATGATGATGTCATACACAATGACTGTAATTTAGTAAATGATGATGTCATACACAATGACAGTGATTTAGTAAATGGTGATGTCATACACAATGACAGTTATTCAGTAAATGATGATGTCATACACAATGACAGTAATTTAGTAAATGATGATGTCATACACAATGACAGTAATTTAGTAAATGGTGATGTCATACACAATGACAGTTATTCAGTAAATGGTGATGTCATACACAATGACAGTAATTTAGTAAATGATGATGTCATACACAATGACTGTGATTTAGTAAATGGTGATGTCATACACGATGACAGTAATTTAGTAAATGGTGAAGTCATACACAATGACAGTGATTTAGTAAATGGGAATGTCATACACAATATCAGTTATTTAGTAAATAGTGATGTCATACATGATGACCGTAATTTAGTAAATGATGATGTCATACATAATGACAGTAATTTAGTAAATGGTGATGTCATACACAATGACAGTTATTCAGTAAATGATGATGTCATACACAATGACTGTAATTTAGTAAATGATGATGTCATACACAATGACAGTGATTTAGTAAATGGTGATGTCATACAGAATGACAGTTATTCAGTAAATGATGATGTCATACACAATGACAGTAATTTAGTAAATGATGATGTCATACACAATGACTGTGATTTAGTAAATGGTGATGTCATACACGATGACAGTAATTTAGTAAATGGTGATGTCATACATGATGACAGTAATTTAGTAAATGATGATGTCATACACAATGACAGTAATTTAGTAAATGATGATGTCATACACAATGACTGTGATTTAGTAAATGGTGATGTCATACACGATGACAGTAATTTAGTAAATGGTGATTTCATACACGATGACAGTAATTTAGTAAATGGTGAAGTCATACACAATGACAGTGATTTAGTAAATGGTGATTTCATACACGATGACAGTAATTTAGTAAATGGTGAAGTCATACACAATGACAGTGATTTAGTAAATGGGAATGTCATACACGATGAAAGTATTTTTTAAAAAGAAAACAATAAATGCATGTTCAAATTACAGTGCTAGTAAAAATTTTAGTGCTAGTAAAATTGTAAATGAAAATGTAATTAAAATCGCAGCGCAAGTCGAAATCCCAATGCAAAAAAAATAAAATAAAATCTAAAAGCGATACATTCAAATGAGCGCTATTCTGACGAAACATCAATATATGTTATTTCTATAGACATATGGGGTATACACAGTTACTGTATAATGATATCAAGTTGTATATCTATATCCTCCAGGACTCTGACTGACAAATAAAGTTTAACTCTCAACAATTTTCGAACATAAAATAGTCCTCGCTAATTTGAAGTCCAAGCAAATACCAAACCTATCGAGGGTCGCGACTAACCGAGGGGTCTCGTGAAAAGGGGAGGGGGGGGGTATGTGTTGAAAATAGATAAAAAACACAAGTACATACACGAATTTATTTATAGTACGTTTTCATTATTGGACAACATCAGAGCGTTCATGTCCGCAAGGATTCAACTCACTACAAGAAGCTTTATAAAGCTTTATCAATAGGGAACGGCCGAGAAGTACGTAAAGTCGCGAATTCATGCCCCTGTCGATACCTCGAGTCAGGTCGCCGTAATACTGTTACGTAACCATCATTTTGGATATAGCAGTAATTTCATTAATTCCACGTAGTGATTTCCTAGTGTATTGTAATTGTGTAAAGGAGAGGCATCACAGACATCCGTAAATGGGTGAATAGTTGGTAATACACAAACATAATTTCGGACATACACTAACAAAACGTAGTGTATATAACGAAACACAAGCCAATATGGTCCAATATTAGCTCTAAAAATTAAAAATTTAGCTGTCTAACGTTTTAGCATATGTGTCCTCCCCTCCGCCACCGACAACTTAAAAATAGAATACTTAAATACAGGGACCGTCTACGCTGGATGTACAGCAAATAAATGAAATCGACCTAAGTGAAACGACCCAGAAATTAGTGGATCTCCCACAACGAACTATATGATTTTGACGTAGAGGGCTAGCGCTAGCGGTCTTAAACCCGGAACAAAAACCCTGCCCCAAACACTGCTTTGATACGTCGCAATCCGCATTACACGAATCAAGTGGGACGAGTGGACGTTATGTTTAAATGGTTTTCTGACTACACATTCTTTTCTACAGAAGAACGTACTGGAATAATGGAATATCAATATTATATGCTAGTATTAACTATAGTAACAATTTCATCCGTCACTGGTAAGTAACTAATTCAATATTAACAAAAATTATGACTCAAACACATGAACAAGTCAGATGTCAAAATGCGGAAGTTTCCTTCCCATTCTATTTGGCTACTGTGGTCACAAGTAGTTTTTATCACAACTTAAAGGAACGGGGTCTAATGTTCGAATATTGTGTAAAAACAAAAACAAAACAAAAAACAATGTTTTCCACACGGATTTATGTATGACGACGACCACCCATTGAAACATTCCAGTAATGTGCCCAAGGCCATATAGCTACGACAAGCTACTTGAAATCGTCATTACGTCCTATGTGTTTGAGTCACAGCAACAGCCTTTTTTTCATATATGTAATACTATTACTATATTGTTTAAAGGAAACACGTTATTTATGGATAGGTTATATAAAATAAGTTTAGTGCAAAGAACCTACGTATGTTGTGTTGTTTATATGCTAATAACATAGAATCGAACATTAATACTGCTTAAAATTTCCTATCGTAATGTAAAACATAGTCGTCCATTAAAACACGTCAGCGCGTTCACGATTGGTGTTATCTTTTCGTGATATGACGACAATGGACCGAGTTTATTGACAGTACTTCCCGAAAGTTTAAAATTGTATATTTATTAACAGTGTAAGTTCAAACTTAGTTTGTAGTTATAAATTGTGTGTGCGTATTCTTCTATATCATTATGCAGAAATCAATAAATAAATCAATAAATAAATCAATAAATAAATCAATAAATAAATAAATAAATAAATAAATAAATAAATAAATAAATAAATAAATAAATAAATAAATAAATAAATGTTTGTGTGAAGGGAATCCAGGCCTATGATGCCTATATCCAGATAACTGAATTGGGTCAACATTTATATGGATATTTATGAGGAGATTCAAGTGTTAATGAGAAATCAAATTGCTTGTCTGGCCTCATTACATTCATAACACACCTATAGACAAATACATACATGTAAAGTCATACACTTTTATTTTTGTATTGCTTTTCATCATAGCATAGGGAAAACCCAATAACAAATGTCCGCACCTCAATACCAAATATGGGCATTCAAAAGTAATTCATAAATCAGTTCGGATAACACACATCATATTCAAGCTCTCTGCTCAGTTCGAACGTGCACTTTGAACCTTGTTGACCATTTTTATTAAAAGAAATACACACTGTTCACGCCGCTGTAATAATAATAATATTTTGCTAGTTTCGCCATGAACCCCTCTCCGAATGTTTCACAATCAATCATTAGGTGGATTTAGTGGTTCTTCTTCCGAAGTTTGTGCAAAATGTCTACGTGTTTCGGAACAAAAACAAGCAAGCATAGACTACCGGCTTTCGATGCAATGCCTGCATTAACACATACTTGTATTCATGCAACATATTTATGACATTACACTTCTGTAATATCTAGGGTTATAGAGACATGTACTGTGATCAGTTTATTATATACTGTAGGCAAATTGATCACAATATAACAGCACGGTGAACTGGTCAGACTATATGGCAAACAGGTCACAATTTTGCTAACAGGTGGGGAAGGGTACTGTTATGGTAAATTGGTGACAGTATATGGTGAACCATGACCAGTATATTGGGACCAGTCTATACGGCTTTCAAGTAAAAAGCCATTATACCATTGAATTTGAAAAAAATAGTTTGAAAGATTTCATTTGTGCAATCTATGTACATGTAGGTTACACGATGATCTTATCCAATGCCTTCAATATAGCATTATTCCCATGTCTCTAACTTCAATGGTGCTCTAGATATTATAGATATGCATATTTGATGAGTTCTATGACCATATATGGTCATTGAACATTTTAGCAATTTCTTTTGTCGAATGTCTTCCCCCTCGTCATACAAGCAAACAGAGTACTTTGTGTATTGTTTTTGCTGCTACAACCACACATATCATTCTCTTCAAGGTTCATATGGTGCCACACAATCAATAATGTTCTCCATATACCTATGTTCATATTCATGATATAGATATATTTGCCTGTTTAGTCACAAAACCCGGTCTTTGAGCATTACTTGGCTTTCGTAATTTATTGGTGACATGTACATGTTCAGAAAATAAATAAAATATCTAATAAATACGTCAAAGTACAGTAATAGCAGTCACACTTTATCCTGGAACAGAATTCATTGCAACACCTGGCAATTCACTAATTAAAATGCAACATTTAGCATTTCTGTCGCTTTGCACAAATTCATTGAGTTTGAATAAACAGAAATACTTCATTTGTGAGATAGAACGCGTAAATTAACGTTACACTTGGATTCAATTGTAATCCCTGTCGTGCACACATAAAACAAGTAAAAGTGTGTCGTGCATTCTTGAACGCTAACCACTGGAAACGTTAACATTGTATTTACATTGCATTCTGTGTAATTTCATCAAACAAGAAGAAAAATAACACGAGGATTGATAGATGAATAGATGATAGTTATCTAGTAAATTTTAAGATAATTGTGGGACAGACACAATAAATAAATAATTCAAATTTGTAATGTACAAACTATTCTCCAAGTGCATACACTCTGGTGTCGGTGGAAGTATCTTTAAAGACGATCGCATCAATTTTCTTAAGAGACTGACAAATAAATTCCTGTAGGTTTTATGAATGCATTAGAGAGCGTTTACGGCATTTCTTATGGTCTGGTTTCTTATGATTATGCTAATTTATAATACGTCACTGAGAGTGCCTGGTGGCAAACTAGTTCTGTGCGATATTTAAGCTGAACTTTTCTTTCCAGTGTCTTTAACACATCAATAAGGTTAATAACACAAAACCGTATTTTAATTTCCCGTACATCGTACGTTCGGCATATATGCTCCGTGGTTATTTGATTTGTGTTTTTATTGTAATTTATTATTGTAACGTTCACTGCCATAGGTTACAGAGCTAAGCGTATAATTATAAATATAATACTAAATAATATAAATATAATAGAACTTTCTATGACGGTTTATGACATACGTTTTCTTGTCATAAGCATACATTCTAAATTTACGTTTCAACAATCTTGGCATAATGTTTCAATTGTTCTGTTATTCATTGTTACCTCTAATAAGTTCAAACTTTTCATTGATTTCTTTACAATTTCAGCTGAATATGATGATTATAACATTACTTTAGTCAACGGTGACTCCACCCACGAAGGACGTGTTGAAGTGTTGTACGAAGGTGAATGGGGAACAGTATGCGATGATGGATGGGATTTAAACGATGCCATAGTTGTATGTAAACAGATGGGTAAGTCAAGTCAACGTACTGTGTTACACGCATAAACACCCACCCACACAACACAAATAGATTATGCAAACACAACTTTTATGCTAGATATACTGAAAATATATTCCCTATATTTCTCGTGTGTGTGTGATGTCCTCTTTTAATGGCACACCGCCAGTATGGACGCAGGCATGCTGTATACAAAAAATGGACTACAACCAGACACTTCTGTTGGAGCGTAACTAAATCCGTTCATTACACAAAAAACACAACCAACATGGCGAAAATACAAGGAAGTGAACGGAGCATGCTTTAAATAATTGAAGCGAACACGAGCGGGTGTAAACACAACTAGTAAAACATGATAATCACACACAGTGGCGTAACCAAATATTGTCTTTAACTTTAACAAATTCTGAAAAGTTTAGAGAAACCAAATGAACAATCGATGAATAACAGTTTGATAAAGACTAGTAGAGACTAGTATAGAAAAGGCTGAACAGTAATCACAACTGAATAGTCCTTGAAGTGTCGTGCAAGTTGGCGGTTACAGCTTGAGTGCCTACATTGAGCAGACTGTACCTCAATTTGGGAATTTTTAATCGGAGATGTTGGTGTTGTGTCAGTAGGAGATGACAATTTTAGGTTGAATGAAGGAGGGGTATATGGTTACACAGTTGCTAAAGGAGTGTCAGTGCAGTAGCAGGTCATCAATAAGGCTCAGGGTTCTATTTGCAGAAAGTTGCTTTGCATGGACTTGCTGAGACTTCACCTCAACACATGACTTACTGTTGGTAAGAACACATTATCTGTGATGATACTAGCATGATTCTCGGGTGCCTTAGGCAATGGCGATAAAATGCGCTTCAACTTCACATAGGGACAATGTTGCATGATATCTTCTAAGCTTAGCACTGCACGGCAGCATCAGTAACATCATCCATATCTGATCTGTGTGTATGGGGAATGCGAACGTAGGATTCGATAACGCCCCCTGGGCAACCTGAAAGTCATCACAAAGCTCATTTAATCAGTGAATTTTACGTTGGGATTGATGTCCAATAGTTGTGTCTTCCAGTGGGGCAACAAGAGATGCATAGCTTACTAGAACTTTAGCTAGGACTTGCATGCACCTATAAATGAATGTAGGTTGCATAGCTTTTCAGGTGGTGTACATGATGAAAAGTAGAAATACAGTGTTAGCTTGCATCACAGTACAGATCATCTGTAAGCTAGGTGATGTTACCATCTTCAAGAAGGTATACGACACATTAACTCTTCCAATGCTGTCTTAGAACCTAGGAATCCCATGTCTGAAAGCACAAAGACATGTGATGTCATACCACATGATGTGACTCGGAGCGACCGAGTTGCTAATCATGGTTCAAGTGCAAATGTCTCAATTGAGCTTTTGATTTCTGCAGGTAAATCTAGTTTGATGAAATCACCTGAGACCCACTAACTTGAAATTAATGTCATCACGATTCAATATGATTTGGTCTCGCACACAACTTTTAGATAATTCGCTGATTGAGAACTAGACTTTATTGGGATGCCAAGACATATTGTGGTAGCAAGTATGATCATGATGCCTGTGTCACCACTGTCTATGGAAGTGAAACTTGGTGACCATAAAATGTATCAATATATGGTGACTGTAGTGCTGAAGTTGCTGAACTATTCATCGCTGCGCCTGGGTGGATGGTCTGGGGATCCATCTGATCAAGTATGTTGACAATTTATCATGGATGTCACACCTGGCATGGGCATTTTCTTGGTTGTGGGTATTCCGCTAGGTTTGGGTATCGTTCTGGGTTTGGTGTATTGCATTTCCTCTGAGGCCCCTGAATATATCTTGTCGCCCTGGGTGTTTTCCCCATCATCTGTGACACCAGCTTTCAAACAAAGTAATTGTTTCTGAATTTGTTAGACACCACTGTTTGGGTGATGGTTGTTGGTTGACCATAATGAGTTATAGTAATTACCGAAATCAACGTCCGTATTATTCAGTTGATATATTGACTGGCTGGCTGTACACAATATGTGTGTAGAAAGCCCATACATGTATAGCAGGCAGGTCGTTTTACATTTCAATGACGCGTAGATCCGACATACGCTGCCACCATGCCAGTATAGACACAGACATGTTGTATACACAAAGCTTAGACTACAAATGGGCACTTATGTTGAAGCGCTGACGAATGGAGTTAATTCCGTTTGTTACTCAACGAACGGAACTGAGTACTAGTATGCGTAGAATAGTGTAAAGTGTAAAACACGAGAGGGCATAAACACAATTCTTGAAACATGATAATCACATTTAGTGGCGCACGAGGTTCACATGAATGTGAAGAAGTCACACTGTTTGAGGGTTGGGGGGGGGTGGTTGGTGGTAAAAGACCGTTATACATTATTAAGAAATAGTCCCATGCAGCAAAACTGGGGTTTCTTTTTTATTACCGAACGCTACTTTGTTAAACTGTGGACCAACGCTTACGCAACTACGACATCGATTTGACACTAATATTGTTATTGTTTATTGTTAGTACATCGGATTAAGTAAAACTAAACAATTATTGTGTATAATCTTGGTGTCGTTTATGAAGAATACCAAGGCCAATTTTGTTTCAAAATTGCTATTGTTTTTGACATACGAGTCTTGTCGTCTTTCGTTTCCTCTGCTCGCTAGGGTTTCCCGGTGCCATTGAAGCAGTTCAAGGAAGTTGGTGGAAGTCGGGTGGTCCGTTTGGAGCAGGTAGTGGTAAAATCTGGTTTACAAATGTTAGATGTCACGGAACAGAACCAAATATATGGGAATGTAAGAAGAAAGAAGAAGGTTTTTTTAATTGGTGCCAACATTGGGAGGATGCTGGTGTACGATGTATTGGTATGTAATATTAACACTATATCGTAGTTGTACGTTAAGTGAATGTAATCAGCGAATACTTAAAACGTGTCTAAGGATGCCTTAAAGTGGCCTGGCACGTACAAGTTCACACAATATATGACGTTCAGTTCAAGATACAAAGCATTATCGTTGTTCACTGCATTGTAATGTGTTTCATTACAGCTGAAGGCGAACCAACACCATCGCCTTGTGCAATGAACTGCTCCAATAACGGAACCTGCTACAATAACCAATGCATATGTCAGGATGGTTGGCAAGGTGACAGGTGTGAATCGAGAGAACCATGTTATATCAACCCATGTCATAATAATGGCACGTGTAAACCTAATAGTGACACTTTTATATGTCATTGTCCTATTGGCTACAACGGCACACGATGTGATCAGGGTAAGTAAAAATAATGTTTAATTTGCATACAAATTCATATTATACTCTGAAAGTGAAATAATCATAATATCAAGGGAATTATGTATTTTAAGAAATATGGGCCGAATAACCTCGTCCCATCTGTTATATATTCACCACGGGTTATTTATCTTCATGTTACGGCATCATTCAGTTTGACAGCTCAACATAAACTATAAACCTAAACCACTATAGCATGCTACACAAACTAAATTATGAAGAAATTAGAGTCGATACAAAACGTTCCGTTTGATCTTAGAGATCTCAGTCTGCTGTCGATGTTTTATTATCTAGTGGTAGATATTTTAGTTGTAAATCTTACCTGTAATATTCTATTTTATATCACGAATAACTGGGCTTAATCTTAGAACTAACTACTATGGTGCCAAAGTCTACTACTTCGTCTATACTAATCACCACAACAACCACTCATGCAGACAGCACACGATATGAGAGTTCACCAAAACAAATATATTCTACAGAATGTGTCACCCTTAGTATAAATGGGACCAACGAGAAACAGGAGAGCAACTCTCAAGCAGGTAATAACTAGATGCACTGTTGTGGTGCAAATATTGTATTGTATTGTATTATATTATATATATTTAATCACGAATTGCGGTAATAACTGAGCTGATCGTTCCTTTATATTACTCATTGGCATTACATTATACGTATCATAACATAGTAATACGTTATATTACTCATTGGCATTACATTATACGTATCATAACATAGTAATACGTTATATTACTCGTTGGCATTACGTTATACATATCATAACATAGTAATACTTTATATTACTCATTGGCATTACGTTATACATATCATAACATAGTAATACGTTATATTACTCATTGGCATTACGTTATACATATCATAACATAGTAATACGTTATATTACTCGTTGGCATTACGTTATACATATCATAACATAGTAATACTTTATATTACTCATTGGCATTACATTATACGTATCATAACATAGTAATACGTTATATTACTCGTTGGCATTACGTTATACATATCATAACATAGTAATACTTTATATTACTCATTGGCATTACGTTATACATATCATAACATAGTAATACGTTATATTACTCATTGGCATTACGTTATACATATCATAACATAGTAATACGTTATATTACTCGTTGGCATTACGTTATACATATCATAACATAGTAATACTTTATATTACTCATTGGCATTACGTTATACATATCATAACATAGTAATACTTTATA
Source organism: Saccoglossus kowalevskii (assembly GCF_978046115.1). Lineage (NCBI taxonomy): Eukaryota > Metazoa > Hemichordata > Enteropneusta > Harrimaniidae > Saccoglossus > Saccoglossus kowalevskii. The sequence goes on from NC_140658.1 coordinate 32,013,646, forward strand.
TTACTCATTGGCATTACGTTATACATATCATAACATAGTAATACGTTATATTACTCGTTGGCATTACGTTATACATATCATAACATAGTAATACTTTATATTACTCATTGGCATTACGTTATACATATCATAACATAGTAATACTTTATATTACTCATTGGCATTACGTTATACATATCATAACATAGTAATACTTTATATTACTCATTGGCATTAAGTTATACGTATCATAACATAGTAATACTTTATATTACTCATTGGCATTACGTTATACATATCATAACATAGTAATACGTTATATTACTCGTTGGCATTACGTTATACATATCATAACATAGTAATACTTTATATTACTCATTGGCATTACGTTATACATATCATAACATAGTAATACTTTATATTACTCATTGGCATTACGTTATACATATCATAACATAGTAATACTTTATATTACTCATTGGCATTACGTTATACATATCATAACATAGTAATACTTTATATTACTCGTTGGCATTACGTTATACATATCATAACATAGTAATACTTTATATTACTCATTGGCATTAAGTTATACGTATCATAACATAGTAATACTTTATATTACTCATTGGCATTAAGTTATACGTACCATAAAATAGTAATACTTTATATTACTCATTGGCATTAAGTTATACGTACCATAACATAGTAATACTTTATATTACTCATTGGCATTAAGTTATACGTACCATAACATAGTAATACTTTATATTACTCATTGGCATTAAGTTATACGTACCATAACATAGTAATACTTTATATTACTCATTGGCATTACGTTATACATATCATAACATAGTAATACTTTATATTACTCATTGGCATTACGTTATACGTATCATAACATAGTAATACTTTACATTACTCATTGGCATTACGTTATACGTATCATAACATAGTAATACTTTATATTACTCATTGGCATTACGTTATACGTACCATAACATAGTAATACTTTATATTACTCATTGGCATTACGTTATACATATCATAACATAGTAATACTTTATATTACTCATTGGCATTACGTTATACGTACCATAACATAGTAATACTTTATATTACTCATTGGCATTACGTTATACGTACCATAACATAGTAATACTTTATATTACTCATTGGCATTACGTTATACGTACCATAACATAGTAATACTTTATAATACTCATTGGCATTAAGTTATACGTACCATAACATAGTAATACTTTATATTACTCATTGGCATTACGTTATACATATCATAACCTAGTAATACTTTATATTACTCATTGGCATTACGTTATACGTATCATAACATAGTAATACTTTATATTACTCATTGGCATTACGTTATACGTATCATAACATAGTAATACTTTATATTACTAATTGGCATTACGTTATACGTACCATAACATAGTAATACTTTATATTACTTAGGTCCTATTATAGGAGTTATCGTAGCAATTATGGTCGTGGTCGTCGTTATATTAATAGGTGGTTATATTATTTACAGAAAGAAACGGTGAGTGTATGAGTATATATACTAATTACAAAAATCACTATAATGATACTGAACTTGTGAAAACCGACACATCGCCCATTTTAGTAATCAAAATAAACACAGCTCATACAGAAAACTGTACAGCTGATTACGTAATTGCAAATTGCAGCATCGTTTCCTATTCACGTTACTGTACGTTGCTCAGCGCATATTATTATATTAAATTAAATTCTTATAGAAAATAGCAAAATAAGATTAAACAAGCCATGCATGACACAGTCCCTGTTAGTTGTCGAACTTAAGATATATAGTTCTGTTTATAGTAATATAGCTGGAATATAAACATGTCAGGAATATGATTATGACGATTGTTTAACATTTAAATCATTGACATTTGTATCTGATCGTCAAACGAGTATTTAGAGATATTGCTCTGAAACAGCATTAAATAAAACAAAATCATGAATGAATATATAAAATTTGAACTTAGTCAGTCAAAGCATGTCAGAGATATGGCTCTAGAAGTCCATTCATTAACAAAAAATGGCCACTAGTCAGCCATTCTGAATCCGATCTAAAAAATAAAATAACGTGCATCAGGAACCCGTAACGTCTAATGTATGTACCAAGTTTGAACAAAATCCATCTTTAAACAGCCGAGAAATGCTTGATTTTGATGATTTTTTAGCACAAAAATGGCCACCATTCGGCCATTTTCAATAGGATCGTCAAACCAATATATCTGTATATCTATGACATGATGTATAATGAATATTTAAAATTTGAACATAATCAGTCACAGTAAGTCAGAGATATGGCACTAGAACCACATTTATTAAAGCCAGTCGGCCATTTTGAATCTTATCTGAAAAAAATATGATGTGCACCAAGGTTCTATAATGTCCAACATATATACAATTTTTCAACAAAATCCATCAGTAAACAGCCGAGAAATGCTTGATTTTGATGATTTTTAGAACAAAAATGGCCACCATTCGGCCATGTGCATATGTATAATATCATGTATGATGTAATGTGAAGTTTGATTGTGATTGGTCCAGGCATTTCTAAGATACAGGTCCGGACGCACGCACGGACGCACAGAAGCACAGGCGCACGGAGGTCAAAACATAAGTCCCCGTTTCCGAACGGGGACTAATTAAAAACGCAGATAAAAACACGTCACTGTACTGATGTACTACGGTAATATGGTAAAGATGAGCTTTTAGTTGAGACTTGAAAGAAGATAAAGTAGGTGCAAGGCAAAGCGCTCTGGGAAGTGCGTTCCAGAGTCTGGGTGCACCAACCGAAATGCCCTCTTTCCGTAATGCTCTTGTTTATAACGGGGTTCAAATACCCTCATAGTGGAACAGGAATAGTAATGAGGTCGGATAGATAAGACGGCGCTTCATTCAAGTTGTGTAAAATCTTATATATAAACATTAAAAACAATACGCTGGGAGTTATGTGCTTATGGAATTTTGAATACGTTGAAGACGGGCAATTAGATAATCATAAAGATGGATATATAGACTATTACAATAAGCCAATCTAGAGTATTACTACGCCGATTTAAAACATTTCTAATACGACCAATACGACTTAATGCATAAGAGGCTGATTTAAAGACATTTAAATTTTGTTTATGGGATAAAGCAAAAATGTCAATGTGAAACCCAAGATTTCTCACTAGATGAAAAGAATCGATTCATTAGACGCGAAGGCAGGGGCGGATTTAGAAGGGGTCGAGGGGGCCGAGGCCCCCTATTTAAAAAAAAAAACGCAAAGGCTTCGCGCCATTGGCGCTCGCAAACTAGGCCTTCGGCCAACTTATCGCCCCCCCCCTATTCCAGAATCCTAGATCCGCCCCTGGAAGGCATGATAAACGCTCATATTTACCATATTTTGAGTATATGTGTATCACTTCAGTTTTCTTGTCATTCAAAACCAACCTGTTTGACACCATCCATTTCCGAATGTCATCAGTATATACAGAAGTAATGTTTTACTTATTATTGTTGTTTCACTTACTCAATACTTTGTGCTAGATACAAATGCTAAAACGATGACTAATATATACAAATTATGTAACACTTTCAAAACAAATATACGTGATAATTGTTGTGACCTAAGTTCATAGGTTGAATACTCATGAACGACATGAATGAGCAGCGCCCTCTATGCTCGCGAATCCCACAGGGGATTCTAAGAATATAAATAACGATTTTAAATAAAAATAGGAATGGTAGTTTCACAAATAAACATTTTGATTCTACGAATACAAATGGAGGTTTCACGAATATAAACATCTCATTTATAAATATAAATTTTCGCCTTCCACATTGAATAGAAACATTATTATTTTCTGTACAGGAAACTAAGCCATGACGCGCACTTTGCAAAGGGTAAAGACATCAACATTGGTATGACTCAGAAGATAGGACAAGTCAGCACAACAGAGAGTGTATATTACTCTGATATTAAGGACCCATTGCCAGAGACTACACTGTATGCTGAAGTTCACGGTACCCATGGGGAGCATGATAAAGGGACGCCTACCTTAGCAGCAGTGCGTGGCAGTGATTTGTATGATCGTACCCCTTCATTCTGTTCAAACGAGCCAACGGCAGGTTTTGTCGAAAATGTCGCTTATGAACCAGCAGCCGAGCCAGTCAGTACTGTATCCAGTCAACAAGGCTTCGTAAATAATATTATTTACATGCCAGGCAGTGAAAAATCTGACATTATAAGAAGATATTGATTCAAAGGACATTGGTTTCGTAAATAATATTATTTACATGCCAGGCAGTGAAAAATCTGACATAAAAGAAGGACATTGACTCCGCCGACAACATGTTAATACGTCATTTTGTAGGAAATGAAGGTCAACAAACTTTGAGTCAGTTATATTTTCTTGACTGTGCAGATATACGTTTATAATAAGTTATTAGAATCTTAGTCTCTTTTGATTGATATAACATCATACAAGTATTTGTCGATGACGTTATAACATTTATATAAGGTTATTACTGACATCAATAGCGCTACAAATGATACATGGTATAGATAAGTCTTGTTTCACTGTGTGTAGATTTATCATTATACCACTACAATATAGAGTTCAACAATGTGAAAAGAAATATGCCTGATTTCGCTCAGAGCTACGGAGATTGCATGGAGACAATTCTCCATTGTGACCGGTGATAAGAGGTGAAAAATTTATATAATAACCATGGTAACTTGTCCCAACCCAGTCAATCAATTCAGGAAACATTAAAATTACATTTCACTTACTTGTCAATGACTTCAAACCAGGATTTCGACTGTGACTCAACCTGCAGTGAACTTGAACACGGTCGCTCTAAACAGACGGTGATCAATACAAAGCAACAATATGCTTGAAGATAATCTAATTAATAGTATTCTTTATGCAGATGATTTAGTCATTATGTCAGAGACAGCAGATGGTTTACAAAATTATTTAAACAAACTTCAAGTTTATTGTACAAATTGGCATCTCAATGTTAAGTTATGGTTTTTACTAAAAGCAACCGTCTTTTAAAGAAACATAACTTTGTGTTGAATAACCATCTTATTACAGCTGTTAAGGAATGTTGTTATCTGGGAATTATTTTCAGTCCAAATTGCAAATTTAAAAATCAATCGGGCCAGGGACTAGATTAGTTCTGCTAGAACTACCTCCCTGGTCCCAACCAGAATATATATATATATATATTTAATATTTATTCAGATAAAGTTCCTGTCTTTTTTTCTGGTGAAATAAATATATTCTATTCTATTCTAATTCTGTGTTGTTATCAAATGTTCACGAGTACTAGAATGTATATTATTGAATACTAGTGCAGCTTTCTATGTATAACCTATGGCATCATGCATCATGTTACCCTGGTGATGACAGCAAAGCATTGTGGCCACCAGTCAATAAATATACGTCTTCAAAAACCTAACTAGTTTTCCCCTAATCCAGACGTTACAGAATGTGTTACATTTTTGTGTAAAACTGGCAGGGTGAGTGGTGTCAGAAGTAAGGGTATAATTTCAAAAAATGGACTTCAATTAATGGAATGTCAAGCAAATACGGGAACAATAATAAGTTTAGTACATTATATAGAGAATTCTGTGTTTCAGACATCAATTCTTCAACGAGTTAATGAGCGATCCGTAAATTCATGTAGGATATACCAAAATGTGTTATATAATAGTTAATCAAAATAGGGTAAATGTAAAAATGTAAAAAAATGTAAAATACTGAATTAAGAAAAACACTGTAGTCGTACATTTAAGTCTCGCCTCGAATATTTCATCGACACGTAAACTTGACCACCTAATCTAACCGTCTGTATAGTTTAAAGCGGGGGAGTCGTCACCTGCCCATGCGTCAGATGGCCATAGCGTGTCATTGTTTATAAACAAGCGTCTACCCATGAGCCTTTGCGTTTTTAGCGTGTGTTGTTATCATCGCTTGGGACTCAATTCCCGCGCGTGCGCAGGTGACGACCTTCCCGTTTTAACCACAGTCAGCTGGAGGGGCTGTGCTTTAACAAAACAAATGATTGCATACAACATTTCTATTGTCATTGTACAATCAAAATGTATTGTTTTATTGATTGTTTTTCAAAATCAGTTCTTTGCTACCATAATAAATATAACGGCACATTTCACCGAATGGTGTATCCTCTGTTTTTATATTTTCGGAATTAAAATCTGTGACTTGTTTACCAATAATGAGCGGATTGATATGTTGTATAAATGTATGCACGGTATAGTGCCCTGTGAACCAGTCGTATTTACCGCCAAACATATCGTATTTATGATGCAGCGGATGATGGACGCTACTTTGCTCAATATGTATCAATTGCGGATACATTGTAGCCAACTCATTAGCAAACCGCGTTGAGTCACATGACCAACAGCTAGTGAGGAAGTATTCATAGCTAAGGTAAAGTAATTTCAAAAACAGTGAATTGTGGTTTGCCAAGATAACGCCATTATTTAGTTCCCGTTTTCGTTCACGTCCTAGAACTATGTCGTAATAACGAAGTCTTTCCATTGGCTGTACGACGATGACGTCAGTATCCATATATACGCCCCCATATTCCAACAAAACTTCCAGTCTTACCACATCCGCTGTATGCTCAATCCACTTGGCAGATAATTTGTTTCCAAATATGTCCGTTGGTGGCGCTCTGTATTTAATTTTAAGTACGTCGCCTATAATAGATTTAGCTTCCTGCCAGTATTTGCCAGTTGGTTCTTGATTTGTGTGAAACATAATTTTTTCAGCTTTCATGATACGATGTGCACTCAATATGCTAATTAGATGGTCGAAGCGGAACGAACGATTACCAAACCAAATATAATGTGCTATGTTTGGAATGACTGGCGACTCGTGTGCTTTCAGTTCCATTTCGGTGGAGTTTCCTGTACGACAAATTCGTTTTGCAGACGTGTCTTTTAAGGAGTTGTACTTGAACAACTTGATTTCCTTGTATATGTTTTCTTTTAAATATTTGATACATTTGCGATAATGATTGAAATATGATTCAGCAAATGCCTTTAAACCATGTATATCGTACAACGTGTTATGTATTTTTCGCCATTCTAGTATTTTCAGTGAGTAAGTGGTCATTGCCGCTTTCCCACGTTCTATTTCATCTGCTAACGTTAGTTGGTGTGGTGTAAACACACCGATTTTGAAAATAGTAATTAGACCGACAGCAAAAACTGATAATAGAAATACACGTCTCACAGAACACATCCACCATTCACGTCTTTTGGGTCCAATTTGCGACTTTGCCATTACGTCATCAGAGAGACTAAAAAAGCAAATATGCAGAAAAAGGTAATTATTATCGGTTTTATGTACCAGCAATTGTGTTGTAGGTATCCAGTGAAACATACCCTAAAACCCCAGGACAAATATTTTTGGCTTATTTAAGCAAATTGAAGCGAGATTGGTAGTTATTCATTACTGACTGAAATACATATTTCCATGTTTAAATATTGGTTAAGAATACAGGAACGTCCAGACAGTATAAAAGATTGGCATATAATAAACAAAAATACACATAATACTTATAATGTGGATGTCAACAATAAAAAGCATGTTCTTTAAATTAAGTGATTTTCGCTTAGACGGTGGACCTCCAACCATGCTGGCCGAGAGTTATTACTTTTTGTTTTATTTCCACTGGACACGGGGTATTATGATTATTTTATTATTTATTTATTTATTTATTTATTTATTTGCTGCATCCCTTTTAAACGGGGCTCACTGAAGGAAGTACACATACAGGAATAAATTAATTAGAAACATCAAAACACATGTCTGAAAGTACAAATACATGTAATTACAAAACGTTGGTTCAACAGGTATTTAAAAAATATATATATATGTGGCATAGCCGTTTGTAATATTTCAGTTGCGTAATTTTTAATCGGTTTTACATCATCACAAGTCCAAAATCACTATGAATAGAACTTTGGATTTATCTTCATTGACTGTAATTATTCAAAATTTACAGAATTTCTTTGTATCCCAAGCTGTGCATGATCAAGTACTACTTTAGGTTCATTGATATAAATTGAAAACAGCAATGAGGCTAGCACACATATTCTAGGTTCATTGATATAAATTGAAAACAGCAATGGGGCTAACACACATATTCTAAGTTCATTAATATAAATTGAAAACAGCAATGGGGCTAACACATATATTCAAGGTTCACTGATATAAATTGAAAACAGCAATGGGGCCAACACACATATTCTTGGTTCATTGATATAAATTGAAAACAGCAATGCGGCTAACACACATATTCTAGGTTCATTGATATAAATTGAAAACAGCAATGGGGCCAACACACATATTCTTGGTTCATTGATATAAATTGAAAACAGCAATGCGGCTAACACACATATTCTAGGTTCATTGATATAAATTGAAAACAGCAATGGGGCCAACACACATATTCTTGGTTCATTGATATAAATTGAAAACAGCAATGCGGCTAACACACATATTCTAGGTTCATTGATATAAATTGAAAACAGCAATGGAGCTAACACACATATTCTTGGTTCATTGATATAAATTGAAAACAGCAATGGGGCTAACATGGGGCTAACACACATATTCTAGGTTCATTGATATAAATTGAAAACAGCAATGGGGCTAACACACATAGTCTTGGTTCATTGATATGAATTGAAAACAGCAATGGGGCTAACACACATATTCTAGGTTCATTGTTATAAATTGAAAACAGCAATGAGGCTAACACACATATTCTAGGTTCATTGTTATAAATTGAAAACAGCAATGGGGCTAACACACATATTGTAGGTTCATTGTTGTAAATTGAAAACATCAATGAGGCTAACACACATATTCTAAGTTCATTGATATAAATTGAAAACAGCAATGGGGCTAACACACATATTCTAAGTTCATTGATATAAATTGAAAAGAGTAATGGGGCTAACACACATATTCTAGGCTCACTGATATAAATTGAAAACAGCAATGGGGCTAACACACATATTCTAGGTTCATTGATATAAATTGAAAACAGCAATGGGGCTAACACACATATTCTAGGTTCACTGATATAAATTGAAAACAGCAATGGGGCTAACACACATATTCTAGGTTCATTGATATAAATTGAAAACAGCAATGGGGCTAACACACATATTCTAAGTTCATTGATATAAATTGAAAACAGCAATGGGGCTAACATACATATTCTAGGTTCATTGATATAAATTGAAAACAGCAATGCGGCTAATACACATATTCTAGGTTCATTGATATAAATTGAAAACAGCAATGGGGCTAACACACATATTCTAAGTTCATTGATATAAATTGAAAACAGCAACGGGGCTAACACACATATTCTAGGTTCATTGATATAAATTGAAAACAGCAATGGGGCTAACACACATATTCTAGGTTCATTGATATAAATTGAAAACAGCAATGGGGCTAACACACATATTCTAGGTTCATTGTTATAAATTGAAAACAGCAATGAGGCTAACACACATATTCTAGGTTCATTGATATAATGTGAAAACAGCAATGGGTCTAACACATATATTCTAGATTCATTGATATAAATTGAAAACAGCAATGGGGCTAACACACATATTCTAGGTTCATTGATATAAATTGAAAACAGCAATGGGACTAACACACATATTCTAGGTTCATTGTTATAAATTGAAAACAGCAATGCGGCTAACACACATATTCTAGGTACATTGATATAAATTGAAAACAGCAATGGGGCTAACACACATATTCTAAGTTCATTGATATAAATTGAAAACAGCAATGCGGCTAACACACATATTCTAGGTTCATTGATATAAATTGAAAACAGCAATGGGGCTAACACACATATTCTAAGTTCATTGATATAAATTGAAAACAGCAACGGGGCTAACACACATATTCTAGGTTCATTGATATAAATTGAAAACAGCAATGGGGCTAACACACATATTCTAGGTTCATTGATATAAATTGAAAACAGCAATGGGGCTAACACACATATTCTAAGTTCATTGATATAAATTGAAAAGAGCAATGGGGCTAACACACATATTCTAGGTTCACTGATATAAATTGAAAACAGCAATGGGGCTAACACACATATTCTAGGTTCATTGATATCAATTGAAAACAGCAATGGGGCTAACACACATATTCTAGGTTCACTGATATCAATTGAAAACAGCAATGGGGCTAACACACATATTCTAGGTTCATTGATATGAATTGAAAACAGCAATGGGGCTAACACACATATTCTAAGTTCATTGATATAAATTGAAAACAGCAATGGGGCTAACACACATATTCTAGGTTCATTGATATAAATTGAAAACAGCAATGGGACTAACACACATATTCTAGGTTCATTGTTATAAATTGAAAACAGCAATGAGGCTAACACACATATTCTAGGTTCATTGATATAAATTTAAAACAGCAATGGGGCTAACACACATATTCTAGGTTCATTAATATAAATTGAAAACAGCAATAGGGCTAACACACATATTCTAGATTCATTGATATCAATTGAAAAAAACAGCTATGGGGCTAACACACATATTCTAGGTTCATTGTTATAAATTGAAAAGAGCAATGAGGCTAACACACATATTCTAGGTTCATTGATATAAAGTGAAAACAGCAATGGGTCTAACACATATATTCTAGATTCATTGATATAAATTGAAAACAGTAATGGGGATAACACACATATTCCAGGTTCATTGATATAAATTGAAAACAGCAATGGGGCTAACACACATATTCTAGGTTCATTGTTATAAATTGAAAACAGCAATGGGGCTAACACACATATTCTAGGTTCATTGATATAAAGTGGAAACAGCAATGGGTCTAACACATATATTCTAGATTCATTTATATAAATTGAAAACAGTAATGCGGCTAACACACATATTCTAGGTTCATTGATATAAATTTAAAACAGCAATGCGGCTAACACACATATTCTAGGTTCATTGATATAAATTTAAAACAGCAATGGGGCTAACACACATATTCTAGGTTCATTGATATAAATTGAAAACAGCAATGGGGCTAACACACATATTCTAGGTTCACTGATATAAATTGAAAACAGCAATGGGGCTAACACACATATTCTAGGTTCATTGATATAAATTGAAAACAGCAATGGGGCTAACACACATATTCTAAGTTCATTGATATGAATTGAAAACAGCAACGGGGCTAACACACATATTCTAGGTTCATTGATATAAATTGAAAACAGCAATGGAGCTAACACACATATTCGAAGTTCATTGATATAAACTGAAAACAGCAATGAAGCTAACACACATATTCTAGGTTCATTGATATAAATTGAAAACAGCAATGCGGCTAACACACATATTCTAGGTTCATTGATATAAATTGAAAACAGCAATGGGGCTAACACACATATTCTAGGTTCATTGATATAAATTGAAAACAGCAATGGGGCTAACACACATATTCTAGGTTCATTGATATAAATTGAAAACAGCAAAGGGGCTAACACACATATTCTAGGTTCATTGATATAAATTGAAAACAGCAATGCGGCTAACACACATATTCTAGGTTCATTGATATAAATTGAAAACAGCAATGCGGCTAACACACATATTCTAGGTTCATTGATATAAATTGAAAACAGCAATGGGGCTAACACACATATTCTAGGTTCACTGATATAAATTGAAAACAGCAATGTGGCTAACACACATATTCTAGGTTCACTGATATAAATTGAAAACAGCAATGGGGCTAACACACATATTCTAAGTTCATTGATATGAATTGAAAACAGCAACGGGGCTAACACACATATTCTAGGTTCATTGATATATAAATTGAAAACAGCAATGGGGCTAACACACATATTCTAGGTTCATTGATATAAATTGAAAACAGCAATGCGGCTAACACACATATTCTAGGTTCATTGATATAAATTGAAAACAGCAATGGGGCTAACACACATATTCTAAGTTCATTGATATAAATTGAAAACAGCAACGGGGCTAACACACATATTCTAGGTTCATTGATATAAATTGAAAACAGCAATGGGGCTAACACACATATTCTAGGTTCATTGATATAAATTGAAAACAGCAATGGGACTAACACACATATTCTAAGTTCATTGATATAAATTGAAAAGAGCAATGGGGCTAACACACATATTCTAAGTTCATTGATATAAATTGAAAAGAGCAATGGGGCTAACACACATATTCTAGGTTCACTGATATAAATTGAAAACAGCAATGGGGCTAACACACATATTCTAGGTTCATTGATATAAATTGAAAACAGCAATGGGGCTAACACACATATTCTAGGTTCACTGATATCAATTGAAAACAGCAATGGGGCTAACACACATATTCTAGGTTCATTGATATGAATTGAAAACAGCAATGGGGCTAACACACATATTCTAAGTTCATTGATATAAATTGAAAACAGCAATGGGGCTAACACACATATTCTAGGTTCATTGATATAAATTGAAAACAGCAATGGGACTAACACACATATTCTAGGTTCATTGTTATAAATTGAAAACAGCAATGAGGCTAACACACATATTCTAGGTTCATTGATATAAATTTAAAACAGCAATGGGGCTAACACACATATTCTAGGTTCATTAATATAAATTGAAAACAGCAATAGGGCTAACACACATATTCTAGATTCATTGATATCAATTGAAAAAAACAGCTATGGGGCTAACACACATATTCTAGGTTCATTGATATAAATTTAAAACAGCAATGGGGCTAACACACATATTCTAGGTTCATTGATATAAAATGAAAAAAAGCAATGAGGCTAACACACATATTCTAGGTTCATTGATATAAATTGAAAACAGCAATGGGGCTAACACACATATTCTAAGTTCATTGATATAAATTGAAAACAGCAATGGGGCTAACACACATATTCTAGGTTCACTGATATAAATTGAAAACAGCAATGGGGCTAACACACATATTCTAGGTTCATTGATATAAATTGAAAACAGCAATGGGGCTAACACACATATTTTAGGTTCACTGATATAAATTGAAAACAGCAATGGGGCTAACACACATATTCTAGGTTCATTGATATAAATTGAAAACAGCAGTGGGGCTAACACACATATTCTAGGTTCATTGATATAAATTGAAAACAGCAATGCGGCTAACACACATATTCTAGGTTCATTGATATAAATTGAAAACAGCAATGGGGCTAACACACATATTCTAAGTTCATTGATATAAATTGAAAACAGCAATAGGGCTAACACACATAATCTAGGTTCATTGATATAAATTGAAAACAGCAATGGGGCTAACACACATATTCTAGGTTCATTGATATAAATTGAAAACAGCAATGGGGCTAACACACATATTCTAGGTTCATTGTTATAAATTGAAAAGAGCAATGGGGCTAACACACATATTCTAGGTTCATTGATATAAAGTGAAAACAGCAATGGGTCTAACACATATATTCTAGATTCATTGATATAAATTGAAAACAGTAATGGGGCTAACACACATATTCCAGGTTCATTGATATAAATTGAAAACAGCAATGGGGCTAACACACATATTCTAGGTTCATTGTTATAAATTGAAAACAGCAATGGGGCTAACACACATATTCTAGGTTCATTGATATAAAGTGGAAACAGCAATGGGTCTAACACATATATTCTAGATTCATTTATATAAATTGAAAACAGTAATGGGGCTAACACACATATTCTAGGTTCATTGATATAAATTGAAAACAGCAATGGGGCTAACACACATATTCTAGGTTCATTGTCATAAATTGAAAACAGCAATGGGGCTAACACACATATTCTAGGTTCATTGATATAAATTGAAAACAGCAATGGAGGTAACACACATATTCGAAGTTCATTGATATAAACTGAAAACAGCAATGAGGCTAACACACATATTCTAGGTTCATTGATATAAATTGAAAACAGCAAAGCGGCTAACACACATATTCTAGGTTCATTGATATAAATTGAAAACAGCAATGGGGCTAACACACATATTCTAGGTTCATTGATATAAATTGAAAACAGCAATGGGGCTAACACACATATTCTAGGTTCATTGTTATAAATTGAAAACAGCAATGCGGCTAAGACACATATTCTAGGATCATTGATATGAATTGAAAACAGCAATGCGGCTAAAACACATATTCTAGGTTCATTGATATAAATTGAAAACAGCAATGCGGCTAACACACATATTCTAGGTTCATTGATATAAATTGAAAACAGCAATGGGGCTAACACACATATTCTAGGTTCATTGATATAAATTTAAAACAGCAATGCGGCTAACACACATATTCTAGGTTCATTGATATAAATTGAAAACAGCAATGGGGCTAACACACATATTCTAAGTTCATTGATATAAATTGAAAACAGCAATGGGGCTAACACACATATTCTAGGTTCATTGATATAAATTTAAAACAGCAATGCGGCTAACACACATATTCTAGGTTCATTGATATAAATTGAAAACAGCAATGCGGCTAAAACACATATTCTAGGTTCATTGATATAAATTGAAAACAGCAATGCGGCTAACACACATATTCTAGGTTCATTGATATAAATTGAAAACAGCAATGGGGCTAACACACATATTCTAGGTTCATTGATATAAATTTAAAACAGCAATGCGGCTAACACACATATTCTAGGTTCATTGATATAAATTGAAAACAGCAATGGGGCTAACACACATATTCTAGGTTCATTGTTATAAATTGAAAACAGCAATGGGGCTAACACACATATTCTAGGTTCATTGATATAAAGTGAAAACAGCAATGGGTCTAACACATATATTCTAGATTCATTGATATAAATTGAAAACAGTAATGGGGCTAACACACATATTCTAGGTTCATTGATATAAATTGAAAACAGCAATGGGGCTAACACACATATTCTAGGTTCATTGTTATAAATTGAAAACAGCAATGGGGCTAACACACATATTCTAGGTTCATTGATATAAAGTGGAAACAGCAATGGGTCTAACACATATATTCTAGATTCATTTATATAAATTGAAAACAGTAATGGGGCTAACACACATATTCTAGGTTCATTGATATAAATTGAAAACAGCAATGGGGCTAACACACATATTCTAGGTTCATTGTCATAAATTGAAAACAGCAATGGGGCTAACACACATATTCTAGGTTCATTGATATAAATTGAAAACAGCAATGGAGGTAACACACATATTCGAAGTTCATTGATATAAACTGAAAACAGCAATGAGGCTAACACACATATTCTAGGTTCATTGATATAAATTGAAAACAGCAAAGCGGCTAACACACATATTCTAGGTTCATTGATATAAATTGAAAACAGCAATGGGGCTAACACACATATTCTAGGTTCATTGTTATAAATTGAAAACAGCAATGCGGCTAAGACACATATTCTAGGTTCATTGATATGAATTGAAAACAGCAATGCGGCTAAAACACATATTCTAGGTTCATTGATATAAATTGAAAACAGCAATGCGGCTAACACACATATTCTAGGTTCATTGATATAAATTGAAAACAGCAATGGGGCTAACACACATATTCTAGGTTCATTGATATAAATTTAAAACAGCAATGCGGCTAACACACATATTCTAGGTTCATTGATATAAATTGAAAACAGCAATGGGGCTAACACACATATTCTAAGTTCATTGATATAAATTGAAAACAGCAATGGGGCTAACACACATATTCTAGGTTCATTGATATAAATTTAAAACAGCAATGCGGCTAACACACATATTCTAGGTTCATTGATATAAATTGAAAACAGCAATGCGGCTAAAACACATATTCTAGGTTCATTGATATAAATTGAAAACAGCAATGCGGCTAACACACATATTCTAGGTTCATTGATATAAATTGAAAACAGCAATGGGGCTAACACACATATTCTAGGTTCATTGATATAAATTTAAAACAGCAATGCGGCTAACACACATATTCTAGGTTCATTGATATAAATTGAAAACAGCAATGGGGCTAACACACATATTCTAGGTTCATTGTTATAAATTGAAAACAGCAATGGGGCTAACACACATATTCTAGGTTCATTGATATAAAGTGAAAACAGCAATGGGTCTAACACATATATTCTAGATTCATTGATATAAATTGAAAACAGTAATGGGGCTAACACACATATTCTAGGTTCATTGATATAAATTGAAAACAGCAATGGGGCTAACACACATATTCTAGGTTCATTGTTATAAATTGAAAACAGCAATGGGGCTAACACACATATTCTAGGTTCATTGATATAAAGTGGAAACAGCAATGGGTCTAACACATATATTCTAGATTCATTGATATAAATTGAAAACAGCAATGCGGCTAAAACACATATTCTAGGTTCATTGATATAAATTGAAAACAGCAATGGGCTAACACACATATTCTAGGTTCATTGATATAAATTGAAAACAGCAATGGGGCTAACACACATATTCTAGGTTCATTGATATAAATTTAAAACAGCAATGCGGCTAACACACATATTCTAGGTTCATTGATATAAATTTAAAACAGCAATGGGGCTAACACACATATTCTAGGTTCATTGATATAAATTGAAAACAGCAATGGGGCTAACACACATATTCTAGGTTCACTGATATAAATTGAAAACAGCAATGGGGCTAACACACATATTCTAGGTTCATTGATATAAATTGAAAACAGCAATGGGGCTAACACACATATTCTAAGTTCATTGATATGAATTGAAAACAGCAACGGGGCTAACACACATATTCTAGGTTCATTGATATAAATTGAAAACAGCAATGGAGCTAACACACATATTCGAAGTTCATTGATATAAACTGAAAACAGCAATGAAGCTAACACACATATTCTAGGTTCATTGATATAAATTGAAAACAGCAATGCGGCTAACACACATATTCTAGGTTCATTGATATAAATTGAAAACAGCAATGGGGCTAACACACATATTCTAGGTTCATTGATATAAATTGAAAACAGCAATGGGGCTAACACACATATTCTAGGTTCATTGATATAAATTGAAAACAGCAATGGGGCTAACACACATATTCTAGGTTCATTGATATAAATTGAAAACAGCAATGCGGCTAACACACATATTCTAGGTTCATTGATATAAATTGAAAACAGCAATGCGGCTAACACACATATTCTAGGTTCATTGATATAAATTGAAAACAGCAATGGGGCTAACACACATATTCTAGGTTCACTGATATAAATTGAAAACAGCAATGGGGCTAACACACATATTCTAGGTTCATTGATCTAAATTGAAAACAGCAATGGGGCTAACACACATATTCTAAGTTCATTGATATGAATTGAAAACAGCAACGGGGCTAACACACATATTCTAGGTTCATTGATATATAAATTGAAAACAGCATTGGGGCTAACACACATATTCTAGGTTCATTGATATAAATTGAAAACAGCAATGGAGCTAACACACATATTCGAAGTTCATTGATATAAACTGAAAACAGCAATGAAGCTAACACACATATTCTAGGTTCATTGATATAAATTGAAAACAGCAATGCGGCTAACACACATATTCTAGGTTCATTGATATAAATTGAAAACAGCAATGGGGCTAACACACATATTCTAGGTTCATTGATATAAATTTAAAACAGCAATGGGGCTAACACACATATTCTACGTTCATTGATATAAATTTAAAACAGCAATGCGGCTAACACACATATTCTAGGTTCATTCATATAAATTGAAAACAGCAATGCGGCTAAAACACATATTCTAGGTTCATTGATATAAATTGAAAACAGCAATGCGGCTAACACACATATTCTAGGTTCATTGATATAAATTGAAAACAGCAATGGGGCTAACACACATATTCTAGGTTCATTGATATAAATTGAAAACAGCAATGGGGCTAACACACATATTCTAGGTTCACTGATATAAATTGAAAACAGCAATGGCGCTAACACACATATTCTAGGTTCATTGATATAAATTGAAAACAGCAATGGGGCTAACACACATATTCTAAGTTCATTGATATAAATTGAAAACAGCAACGGGGCTAACACACATATTCTAAGTTCATTGATATAAATTGAAAACAGCAACGGGGCTAACACACATATTCTAAGTTCATTGATATAAATTGAAAACAGCAATGCGGCTAACACACATATTCTAGGTTCATTGATATAAATTGAAAACAGCAATGGGGCTAACACACATATTCTAAGTTCATTGATATAAATTGAAAACAGCAACGGGGCTAACACACATATTCTAAGTTCATTGATATAAATTGAAAACAGCAATGCGGCTAACACACATATTCTAGGTTCATTGATATAAATTGAAAACAGCAATGGGGCTAACACACATATTCTAAGTTCATTGATATAAATTGGAAACAGCAATGGGGCTAACACACATATTCTAGGTTCATTGATATAAATTGAAAATAGCAATGGGGCTAACACACATATTCTAGGTTCATTGATATAAATTGAAAACAGCAATGGGGAAAACACACATATTCTAGGTTATTTTTATAAATTGAAAACAGCAATGGGGCTAACACACATATTCTAGGTTCATTGATATAAATTGAAAACAGCAATGGGGCTAACACACATATTCTAAGTTCATTGATATAAATTGAAAACAGCAATGGGGCTAACACACATATTCTAGGTTCATTGATATAAATTGAAAACAGCAATGGGGCTAACACACATATTCTAGGTTCATTGATATAAATTGAAAACAGCAATGGGGCTAACACACATATTCTAGGTTCATTGTTATAAATTGAAAACAGCAATGGGGCTAACACACATATTCTAGGTTCATTGATATAAAGTGAAAACAGCAATGGGTCTAACACATATATTCTAGATTCATTGATATAAATTGAAAACAGTAATGGGGCTAACACACATATTCTAGGTTCATTGATATAAATTGAAAACAGCAATGGGGCTAACACACATATTCTAGGTTCATTGTTATAAATTGAAAACAGCAATGGGGCTAACACACATATTCTAGGTTCATTGATATAAAGTGGAAACAGCAATGGGTCTAACACATATATTCTAGATTCATTTATATTAATTGAAAACAGTAATGGGGCTAACACACATATTCTAGGTTCATTGATATAAATTGAAAACAGCAATGGGGCTAACACACATATTCTAGGTTCATTGTTATAAATTGAAAACAGCAATGGGGCTAACACACATATTCTAGGTTCATTAATATAAAGTGGAAACAGCAATGGGTCTAACACATATATTCTAGATTCATTTATATAAATTGAAAACAGTAATGGGGCTAACACACATATTCTAGGTTCATTGATATAAATTGAAAACAGCAATGGAGGTAACACACATATTCGAAGTTCATTTATATAAATTGAAAACAGCAATGGGGCTAACACACATATTCTAGGTTCATTGATATAAATTTAAAACAGCAATGCGGCTAACACACATATTCTAGGTTCATTGATATAAATTGAAAACAGCAATGCGGCTAAAACACATATTCTAGGTTCATTGATATAAATTGAAAACAGCAATGCGGCTAACACACATATTCTAGGTTCATTGATATAAATTGAAAACAGCAATGGGGCTAACACACATATTCTAGATTCATTGATATAAATTTAAAACAGCAATGCGGCTAACACACATATTCTAGGTTCATTGATATAAATTGAAAACAGCAATGCGGCTAAAACACATATTCTAGGTTCATTGATATAAATTGAAAACAGCAATGCGGCTAACACACATATTCTAGGTTCATTGATATAAATTGAAAACAGCAATGGGGCTAACACACATATTCTAGGTTCATTGATATAAATTTAAAACAGCAATGCGGCTAACACACATATTCTAGGTTCATTGATATAAATTGAAAACAGCAATGGAGGTAACACACATATTCTAGGTTCATTGATATAAATTGAAAACAGCAATGGGGCTAACACACATATTCTAGGTTCATTGATATAAATTGAAAACAGCAATGGGGCTAACACACATATTCTAGGTTCATTGATATTAATTGAAAACAGCAATGGGGCTAACACACATATTCTAGGTTCATTGATATTAATTGAAAACAGCAATAGGGCTAACACACATATTCTAGATTCATTGATATAAATTGAAAAAAAACAGCTATGGGGCTAACACACATATTCTAGGTTCATTGATATAAATTTAAAACAGCAATGGGGCTAACACACATATTCTAGGTTCATTGATATAAATTTAAAACAGCGATGGGGCTAACACACATATTCTAGGTTCATTGATATAAATTGAAAACAGCAATGAGGCTAACACACCTATTCTAGGTTCATTGATATAAATTGAAAACAGCAATGGGGCTAACATACATATTCTAGGTTCATTGATATAAATTTAAAACAGCAATGGGGCTAACACACATATTCTAGGTTCATTGATATAAATTTAAAACAGCAATGGGGCTAACACACATATTCTAGGTTCATTGATATTAATTGAAAACAGCAATAGGGCTAACACACATATTCTAGATTCATTGATATAAATTGAAAAAAAACAGCTATGGGGCTAACACACATATTCTAGGTTCATTGTTATAAATTGAAAACAGCAATGGGGCTAACACACATATTCTAGGTTCATTGATATAAATTGAAAACAGCAATGGGGCTAACACACATATTCTAGGTTCATTGATATAAATTTAAAACAGCAATGCGGCTAACACACTTATTCTAGGTTCATTGATATAAATTGAAAACAGCAATGCGGCTAACACACATATTCTAGGTTCATTGATATAAATTGAAAACAGCAATGGGGCTAACACACATATTCTAGGTTCATTGATATAAATTGAAAACAGCAATGGAGCTAACACACATATTCGAAGTTCATTGATATAAACTGAAAACAGCAATGAAGCTAACACACATATTCTAGGTTCATTGATATAAATTGAAAACAGCAATGCGGCTAACACACATATTCTAGGTTCATTGATATAAATTGAAAACAGCAATGGGGCTAACACACACATTCTAGGTTCATTGATATAAATTTAAAACAGCAATGGGGCTAACACACATATTCTACGTTCATTGATATAAATTTAAAACAGCAATGCGGCTAACACACATATTCTAGGTTCATTGATATAAATTGAAAACAGCAATGGGGCTAACACACATATTCTAGGTTCACTGATATAAATTGAAAACAGCAATGGGGCTAACACACATATTCTAGGTTCATTGATATAAATTTAAAACAGCGATGGGGCTAACACACATATTCTAGGTTCATTGATATAAATTGAAAACAGCAATGAGGCTAACACACATATTCTAGGTTCATTGATATAAATTGAAAGCAGCAATGCGGCTAACACACATATTCTAGGTTCATTGATATGAATTGAAAACAGCAATGGGGCTAACATACATATTCTAGGTTCATTGATATAAATTTAAAACAGCAATGGGGCTAACACACATATTCTAGGTTCATTGATATAAATTTAAAACAGCAATGGGGCTAACACACATATTCTAGGTTCATTGATATTAATTGAAAACAGCAATAGGGCTAACAAACATATTCTAGATTCATTGATATCAATTGAAAAAAACAGCTATGGGGCTAACACACATATTCTAGGTTCATTGATATAAATTTAAAACAGCAATGGGGCTAACACACATATTCTAGGTTCATTGATATAAATTTAAAACAGCGATGGGGCTAACACACATATTCTAGGTTCATTGATATAAATTGAAAACATCAATGAGGCTAACACACCTATTCTAGGTTCATTGATATAAATTGAAAACAGCAATGCGGCTAACACACATATTCTAGGTTCATTGATATGAATTGAAAACAGCAATGGGGCTAACATACATATTCTAGGTTCATTGATATAAATTTAAAACAGCAATGGGGCTAACACACATATTCTAGGTTCATTGATATAAATTTAAAACAGCAATGGGGCTAACACACATATTCTAGGTTCATTGATATTAATTGAAAACAGCAATAGGGCTAACACACATATTCTAGATTCATTGATATAAATTGAAAAAAAACAGCTATGGGGCTAACACACATATTCTAGGTTCATTGATATAAATTTAAAACAGCAATGGGGCTAACACACATATTCTAGGTTCATTGATATCAATTGAAAACAGCAATAGGGCTAACACACATATTCTAGATTCATTGATATAAATTGAAAAAAACAGCTATGGGGCTAACACACATATTCTAGGTTCATTGATATAAATTTAAAACAGCAATGGGGCTAACACACATATTCTAGGTTCATTGATATCAATTGAAAACAGCAATAGGGCTAACACACATATTCTAGGTTCATTGATATAAATTGAAAACAGCAATGGGGCTAACACACATATTCTAGGTTCATTGATATAAATTGAAAACAGCAATGGGGCTAACACACATATTCTAGGTTCACTGATATAAATTGAAAACAGCAATGGGGCTAACACACATATTCTAGGTTCATTGATATAAATTGAAAACAGCAATGGAGCTAACACACATAATCGAAGTTCATTGATATAAACTGAAAACAGCAATGCGGCTAACACACATATTCTAGGTTCATTGATATAAATTGAAAACAGCAATGGAGCTAACACACATATTCTAGGTTCATTGATATAAATTTAAAACAGCAATGGGGCTAACACACATATTCTAGATTCATTGATATAAATTGAAAACAGCAATGGGGCTAACACATATATTCTAGATTCATTGATATAAATTGAAAACAGCAATGGGGCTAACACATATATTTTAGGTTCATTTATATAAATTGAAAACAGCAATGGGGCGAACACACATATTCTAGGTTCATTGTTATCAATTGAAAACAGCAATGGGGCTCACACACATATTCTAGGTTCATTGATATAAATTGAAAACAGCAATGGGGCTAACACATATATTCTAGGTTCATTTATATAAATTGAAAACAGCAATGGGGCCAACACACATATTCTAGGTTCAGTGTTAGAATTTGAAAACAGCAATGGGACTAACACACATATTCTAGGTTCACTGATATAAATTGAAAACAGCAATGGGGCTAACACACATATTCTAGGTTCATTGATATAAATTTAAAACAGCGATGGGGCTAACACACATATTCTAGGTTCATTGATATAAATTGAAAACAGCAATGAGGCTAACACACATATTCTAGGTTCATTGATATAAATTGAAAGCAGCAATGCGGCTAACACACATATTCTAGGTTCATTGATATGAATTGAAAACAGCAATGGGGCTAACATACATATTCTAGGTTCATTGATATAAATTTAAAACAGCAATGGGGCTAACACACATATTCTAGGTTCATTGATATAAATTTAAAACAGCAATGGGGCTAACACACATATTCTAGGTTCATTGATATTAATTGAAAACAGCAATAGGGCTAACAAACATATTCTAGATTCATTGATATCAATTGAAAAAAACAGCTATGGGGCTAACACACATATTCTAGGTTCATTGATATAAATTTAAAACAGCAATGGGGCTAACACACATATTCTAGGTTCATTGATATAAATTTAAAACAGCGATGGGGCTAACACACATATTCTAGGTTCATTGATATAAATTGAAAACATCAATGAGGCTAACACACCTATTCTAGGTTCATTGATATAAATTGAAAACAGCAATGCGGCTAACACAC
Source organism: Saccoglossus kowalevskii (assembly GCF_978046115.1). NCBI lineage: Eukaryota > Metazoa > Hemichordata > Enteropneusta > Harrimaniidae > Saccoglossus > Saccoglossus kowalevskii. The sequence continues at coordinate 32,037,702 of NC_140658.1, forward strand.
ATATTCTAGGTTCATTGATATGAATTGAAAACAGCAATGGGGCTAACATACATATTCTAGGTTCATTGATATAAATTTAAAACAGCAATGGGGCTAACACACATATTCTAGGTTCATTGATATAAATTTAAAACAGCAATGGGGCTAACACACATATTCTAGGTTCATTGATATTAATTGAAAACAGCAATAGGGCTAACACACATATTCTAGATTCATTGATATAAATTGAAAAAAAACAGCTATGGGGCTAACACACATATTCTAGGTTCATTGATATAAATTTAAAACAGCAATGGGGCTAACACACATATTCTAGGTTCATTGATATCAATTGAAAACAGCAATAGGGCTAACACACATATTCTAGATTCATTGATATAAATTGAAAAAAACAGCTATGGGGCTAACACACATATTCTAGGTTCATTGATATAAATTTAAAACAGCAATGGGGCTAACACACATATTCTAGGTTCATTGATATCAATTGAAAACAGCAATAGGGCTAACACACATATTCTAGGTTCATTGATATAAATTGAAAACAGCAATGGGGCTAACACACATATTCTAGGTTCATTGATATAAATTGAAAACAGCAATGGGGCTAACACACATATTCTAGGTTCACTGATATAAATTGAAAACAGCAATGGGGCTAACACACATATTCTAGGTTCATTGATATAAATTGAAAACAGCAATGGAGCTAACACACATAATCGAAGTTCATTGATATAAACTGAAAACAGCAATGCGGCTAACACACATATTCTAGGTTCATTGATATAAATTGAAAACAGCAATGGAGCTAACACACATATTCTAGGTTCATTGATATAAATTTAAAACAGCAATGGGGCTAACACACATATTCTAGATTCATTGATATAAATTGAAAACAGCAATGGGGCTAACACATATATTCTAGATTCATTGATATAAATTGAAAACAGCAATGGGGCTAACACATATATTTTAGGTTCATTTATATAAATTGAAAACAGCAATGGGGCGAACACACATATTCTAGGTTCATTGTTATCAATTGAAAACAGCAATGGGGCTCACACACATATTCTAGGTTCATTGATATAAATTGAAAACAGCAATGGGGCTAACACATATATTCTAGGTTCATTTATATAAATTGAAAACAGCAATGGGGCCAACACACATATTCTAGGTTCAGTGTTAGAATTTGAAAACAGCAATGGGACTAACACACATATTCTAGGTTCATTGATATAAATTGAAAACAGCAATGGGGCTAACACACATATTCTAGGTTCATTGATGTAAATTGAAAACAGCAATGGAGCTAACACATATATTCGAAGTTCATTGATATAAACTGAAAACAGCAATGAAGCTAACACACATATTCTAGGTTCATTGATATAAATTGAAAACAGCAATGGGGCTAACACATATATTCTAGGTTCATTTATATAAATTGAAAACAGCAATGGGGCCAACACACATATTCTAGGTTCATTGTTAGAAATTGAAAACAGCAATGGGACTAACACACATATTCTAGGTTCATTGATATAAATTGAAAACAGCAATGGGGCTAACACACATATTCTAGGTTCATTGATGTAAATTGAAAACAGCAATGGAGCTAACACATATATTCGAAGTTCATTGATATAAACTGAAAACAGCAATGAAGCTAACACACATATTCTAGGTTCATTGATATAAATTGAAAACAGCAATGCGGCTAACACACATATTCTAGGTTCATTGATATAAATTTAAAACAGCAATGGGGCTAACACACATATTCTAGGTTCATTGATATAAATTTAAAACAGCAATGGGGCTAACACACATATTCTAGGTTCATTGATATAAATTTAAAACAGCAATGCGGCTAACACACATATTCTAGGTTCATTGATATAAATTGAAAACAGCAATGCGGCTAAAACACATATTCTAGGTTCATTGATATAAATTGAAAACAGCAATGGGGCTAACACACATATTCTAGGTTCATTGTTATAAATTGAAAACAGCAATGGGGCTAACACACATATTCTAGGTTCATTGATATAAATTGAAAACAGCAATGGGGCTAACACATATATTCTAGGTTCATTTATATAAATTGAAAACAGCAATGGGGCCAACACACATATTCTAGGTTCATTGTTATAAATTGAAAACAGCAATGGGGCTAACACACATATTCTAGGTTCATTGATATAAATTGAAAACAGCAATGGTGCCAACACACATATTCTTGGTTCATTGATATAACTTGAAAACAGCAATGGAACTAACACACATATTCTAGGTTCATTGATATAAATTGAAAACAGCAATGGGGCTAACACACATATTCTAGGTTCATTGATATAAATTGAAAACAGCAATGGGGCTAACACATATATTCTAGGTTCATTTATATAAATTGAAAACAGCAATGGGGCCAACACACATATTCTAGGTTCATTGTTATAAATTGAAAACAGCAATGGGGCTAACACACATATTCTAGGTTCATTGATATAAATTGAAAACAGCAATGGTGCCAACACACATATTCTTGGTTCATTGATATAACTTGAAAACAGCAATGGAACTAACACACATATTCTAGGTTCATTGATATAAATTGAAAACAGCAATGAGTCTAACACATATCCATGTTTCGAGCAGCCCTCGTTGTAAGTAAAATATTCTGCTTCAATGTCATACTTTAATAATACTTTACCTTCAGTGGCTGTACATATTTGTTATCACTCGCCACAATTTTCCTTCAATGCTAATTTGCCATAGTGCATATCGAAGACCTTCTTACCAAACACAATCAAATGTTTTTCTAAAACCCAAAAACGTCAAATCTAATGGTTTATTTCTCTGATTTACGTTTTGTTTGTTTCGTTTACCCAAAACTTGCTCGCAATTTACTTGTTTAGTTTTTTATTTTGTTTTTTTCTATTACTAGAGTAGAATCCTGGTCTAAGACCACAGTTATATAAGACCTTTCTTTTGGGCATTTTAAAAGTTATCAGTATTTACGATTTGATTTCCCATCTGCCTTCCTAATTCCTATACGATGCATAAACTTTGCCTGGATTTAATATGTTTCTGAATATTATTTTTTATCAAAGAGTTATTTTTTGTCCTAATTGATAACGCTCTACATGAATCACTGTTTTTAATCCACTGTCTGTGTTATCGACGGGATTTTTTTTCTTTCATTCATAGTTGTTTTAATCTTATTAATAATACATCGACCACATATCAGTGAGTCGTTTCCAATTGCCATGACATGACGCGATACGCCAGCAAACAAGTACATGTAATACATCGACCACATATCAGTGAGTCGTTTCCAATGGCCATGACATGACGCGATACTCCAGCAAACAAGTACATGTAATACATCGACCACATATCAGTGGGTCGTTTCCAATGGCCATGACATGACGCGATACTCCAGCAAACAAGTACATGTAATACATCGACCACATATCAGTGGGTCGTTTCCAATTGCCATGACATGACGCGATACTCCAGCAAACAAGTACATGTAATACATCGACCACATATCAGTGGGTCGTTTCCAATGGCCATGACATGACGCGATACTCCAGCAAACAAGTACATGTAATACATCGACCACATATCAGTGGGTCGTTTCCAATGGCCATGACATGACGCGATACTCCAGCAAACAAGTACATGTAATACATCGACCACATATCAGTGAGTCGTTTCCAATGGCCATGACATGACGCGATACTCCAGCAAACAAGTACATGTAATACATCGACCACATATCAGTGGGTCGTTTCCAATGGCCATGACATGACGCGATACTCCAGCAAACAAGTACATGTAATACATCGACCACATATCAGTGAGTCGTTTCCAATGGCCATGACATGACGCGATACTCCAGCAAACAAGTACATGTAATACATCGACCACATATCAGTGGGTCGTTTCCAATGGCCATGACATGACGCGATACTCCAGCAAACAAGTACATGTAATACATCGACCACATATCAGTGGGTCGTTTCCAATTGCCATGACATGACGCGATACTCCAGCAAACAAGTACATGTAATACATCGACCACATATCAGTGGGTCGTTTCCAATGGCCATGACATGACGCGATACTCCAGCAAACAAGTACATGTGATACATTGACCACATATCAGTGGGTCGTTTCCAATCGCCATGACATGACGCGATACTCCAGCAAACAAGAACATGTGATACATTGACCACATATCAGTGGGTCGTTTCCAATTGCCATGACATGACGCGATACTCCAGCAAACAAGAACATGTGATACATTGACCACATATCAGTGGGTCGTTTCCAATTGCCATGACATGACGCGATACTCCAGCAAACAAGTACATGTGATACATTGACCACATATCAGTGGGTCGTTTCCAATGGCCATGACATGACGCGATACTCCAGCAAACAAGTACATGTGATACATTGACCACTTATCAGTGAGTCGTTTCCAATTGCCATGACATGACGCGATACTCCAGCAAACAAGTACATGTGATACATTGACCACATATCAGTGGGTCGTTTCCAATGGCCATGACATCACGCGATACTCCAGCAAACAAGTACATGTGATACATTGACCACATATCAGTGGGTCGTTTCCAATTGCCATGACATGACGCGATACTCCAGCAAACAAGTACATGTAATACATCGACCACATATCAGTGGGTCGTTTCCAATGGCCATGACATGACGCGATACTTCAGCAAACAAGTACATGTAATACATTGACCACATATCAGTGAGTCGTTTCCAATTGCCATGACATGACGCGATACTCCAGCAAACAAGTACATGTAATACATTGACCACATATCAGTGAGTCCTTTCCAATTGTCATGACATGACGCGATACTTCAGCAAACAAGTACATGTAATACATCAACCACATATCAGTGGGTCGTTTCCAATTGCCATGACATGACGCGATACTCCAGCAAACAAGTACATGTAATACATTGACCACATATCAGTGGGTCGTTTCTAATTGCCATGACATGACGCGATACTCCAGCAAACAAGTACATGTGATACATTGACCACATATCAGTGGGTCGTTTCCAATGGCCATGACATGACGCGATACTCCAGCAAACAAGTACATGTGATACATTGACCACATATCAGTGAGTCGTTTCCAATGGCCATGACATGACGCGATACTCCAGCAAACAAGTACATGTGATACATTGACCACATATCAGTGGGTCGTTTCCAATCGCCATGACATGACGCGATACTCCAGCAAACAAGTACATGTAATACATTGACCACATATCAGTGAGTCGTTTCCAATTGCCATGCCATGACGCGATACTTCAGCAAACAAGTACATGTAATACATCGACCACATATCAGTGAGTCGTTTCCAATGGCCATGACATGACGCGATACTCCAGCAAACAAGTACATGTAATACATCGACCACATATCAGTGAGTCGTTTCCAATTGCCATGCCATGACGCGATACTTCAGCAAACAAGTACATGTAATACATCGACCACATATCAGTGAGTCGTTTCCAATGGCCATGACATGACGCGATACTCCAGCAAACAAGTACATGTAATACATCGACCACATATCAGTGAGTCGTTTCCAATCGCAATGACATGACGCGATACTCCAGCAAACAAGTACATGTAATACATCGACCACATATCAGTGAGTCGTTTCCAATGGCCATGACATGACGCGATACTCCAGCAAACAAGTACATGTAATACATCGACCACATATCAGTGAGTCGTTTTCAATGGCCATGACATGACGCGATACTCCAGCAAGCAAGTACATGTAATACATCGACCACATATCAGTGAGTCGTTTCCAATGGCCATGACATGACGCGATACTCCAGCAAACAAGTACATGTAATACATCGACCACATATCAGTGAGTCGTTTCCAATGGCCATGACATGACGCGATACTCCAGCAAACAAGTACATGTAATACATCGACCACATATCAGTGAGTCGTTTCCAATGGCCATGACATGACGCGATACTCCAGCAAACAAGTACATGTAATACATCGACCACATATCAGTGAGTCGTTTCCAACGGCCATGACATGACGCGATACTCCAGCAAACAAGTACATGTAATACATCGACCACATATCAGTGAGTCGTTTCCAATGGCCATGACATGACGCGATACTCCAGCAAACAAGTACATGTAATACATCGACCACATATCAGTGAGTCGTTTCCAATCGCCATGAGATGACGCGATACTCCAGCAAACAAGTACATGTGATACATTGACCACATATCAGTGGGTCGTTTCCAATTGCCATGACATGACGCGATACTCCAGCAAACAAGTACATGTAATACATCGACCACATATCAGTGAGTCGTTTCCAATCGCCATGACATGACGCGATACGCAATATTTATTAAAGTACTATACTGGTATTTTTCCTTCCTTGTACAAGATTTTTGTTTTGACGTACATCGACCAATTGTTTGTTTACCGGGGTGAAAACACATAATTAAATAAATGAATAACCTAGACAAAGTTAAACATTAACACACACTCATGAAAACTAACCTTGACAAAGTTAATCATTAACATCCGTTAGATCACTAAGTCATTCTATCACATGACCACACAACAAGTGAGTACTGGACCACGAAACGACAACCAACCAAAGATCAAGCTACAACATACGTCAATACCTGCCTAACCCAATCACAATACGATGAGATATGACCAGTGATGTAAAAATGGACAGATGTAAGACATGGTACCTGTTAAATGTCGCGGCTATGATCACTCGTCAGGATTCGTTCAAGCATTAATATTAGTGTGCTTTGTTCTTAACATAGATCACGCGAGAATAACACGAGATTTGAGCATTGAATGCAGCTCGTGACATACGACGGCTTTATGTAAAATGTCAATGTACAAGAATTATACAAAGTTGCCACAGAGGCAATGTATTGTTCCCACACACGTTACTATATTGTTCCCAGAAAGGTTAATACATCGGCTTACTGTAGGTGTATCATAGCTTAACACTTGTAACGTTTCCTCTAATGAATAGTACCGCATGAAATGTATACTATATTCTTTAATATTTGGTGCACAGGGTAGGGCATATGCATCGACTATAGATAACACACTTCCACATGCATGGACTAAATGTTTCATTTCTTTGTATGAGAATGACTTACCACATCAATTTATGAAACGAACAGACATATATAGATTTCAATTGTCTGTGTGTGTGTAACTTCTTTGTTGCCATATAAATATGTGAAACACACACATATAGATTAAATATTTCAATTGTCTGTGTGTGTGTAACATGTTTGTTGCCACACAAATATGTGAAACACACATATATAGATTAAATATTTCAATTGTGTGTGTGTGTGTGTGTGTGTGTGTGTGCGTGACTTGTTTGTTGCCATATAAATATGTGAAACACACATTTATAGATTAAATATTTCAATTGTCTGTGTGTGTAACTTGTTTGTTGCCACATAAATATGTGAAACACACATATATAGATTAAATATTTCAATTGTCTGTGTGTGTAACTTGTTTGTTGCCCTATAAATATGTGAAACACACATATATAGATTAAATATTTCAATTGTCTGTGTGTGTGTAACTTTTTTGTTGCCATATAAATATGTGAAACACACATATATAGATTAAATATTTCAATTGTCTGTGTGTGTAACTTGTTTGTTGCCATATAAATATGTGAAACACACATATATAGATTAAATATTTCAATTGTCTGTGTGTGTGTAACTTTTTTGTTGCCATATAAATATGTGAAACACACATATATAGATTAAATATTTCAATTGTGTGTGTGTGTGTGTGTGTGTGACTTGTTTGTTGCCATATAAATATGTGAAACACACATTTATAGATTCAATATTTCAATTGTCTGTGTGTGTAACTTGTTTGTTGCCATATAAATATGTGAAACACACATATATAGATTAAATATTTCAATTGTCTGTGTTTGTGTAACTTGTTTGTTGCCCTATAAATATGTGAAACACACATATATAGATTAAATATTTCAATTGTCTGTGTGTGTGTAACTTTTTTGTTGCCATATAAATATGTGAAACACACATATATAGATTAAATATTTCAATTGTGTGTGTGTGTGACTTGTTTGTTGCCATATAAATATGTGAAACACACATTTATAGATTAAATATTTCAATTGTCTGTGTGTGTAACTTGTTTGTTGCCATATAAATATGTGAAACACACATATATAGATTAAATATTTCGATTGTCTGTGTGTGTGTGTGTAACTTATAGATTAAATATTTCAATTGTCTGTGTAACTTGTTTGTTGCCATATAACTATGTGAAACACACATATATAGATTAAATATTTCAATTGTCTGTGTCTGTGTGTGTAACTTGTTTGCCACATAAATATGTGAAACACACATATATAAAGTAAATATCTCAATTGTCTGTGTGTCTGTAACTTGTTCGTTGACATATAATATGTGAAACACACATATATAGATTGAATATTTCAATTGTCTGTGTAACTTGTTTGTTGCCATATAACTATGTGAAACACACATATATAGATTAAATATTTCAATTGTCTGTGTGTGTGTAACCTGTTCGTTGCCACATAAATATGTGAAAACACAATATATAGATTACATATTTTAATTGTCTTTGTGTGTGTGTGTAACCTGTTCGTTGCCACATAAATATGTGAAACACACATATATAGATTAAATATTTCAATTGTCTGTGTAACTTGTTTGCCACATAAATATGTGAAACACACATATATAGATTAAATATTTCAATTGTCTGTGAGTGTGTAACTTTTTTGTTGCCATATAAATATGTGAAACACACATATATAGATTAAATATTTCAATTGTGTGTGTGTGTGTGTGTGACTTGTTTGTTGCCATATAAATATGTGAAACACACATTTATAGATTAAATATTTCAATTGTCTGTGTGTGTAACTTGTTTGTTGCCATATAAATATGTGAAACACACATATATAGATTAAATATTTCAATTGTCTGTGAGTGTGTAACTTTTTTGTTGCCATATAAATATGTGAAACACACATATATAGATTAAATATTTCAATTGTCTGTGTAACTTGTTTGCCACATAAATATGTGAAACACACATATATAGATTAAATATTTCAATTGTCTGTGAGTGTGTAACTTTTTTGTTGCCATATAAATATGTGAAACACACATATATAGATTAAATATTTCAATTGTGTGTGTGTGTGTGTGTGACTTGTTTGTTGCCATATAAATATGTGAAACACACATTTATAGATTAAATATTTCAATTGTCTGTGTGTGTAACTTGTTTGTTGCCATATAAATATGTGAAACACACATATATAGATTAAATATTTCAATTGTCTGTGAGTGTGTAACTTTTTTGTTGCCATATAAATATGTGAAACACACATATATAGATTAAATATTTCAATTGTGTGTGTGTGTGTGTGTGACTTGTTTGTTGCCATATAAATATGTGAAACACACATTTATAGATTAAATATTTCAATTGTCTGTGTAACTTGTTTGTTGCCATATAACTATGTGAAACACACATATATAGATTAAATATTTCAATTGTCTGTCTGTGTGTGTAACTTGTTTGCCACATAAATATGTGAAACACACATATATAAAGTAAATATTTCAATTGTCTGTGTCTGTAACTTGTTCGTTGACATATAATATGTGAAACACACATATATAGATTGAATATTTCAATTGTCTGTGTAACTTGTTTGTTGCCATAAAACTATGTGAAACACACATATATAAAGTAAATATTTCAATTGTCTGTGTAACTTGTTTGCCACATAAATATGTGAAACACACATATATAAAGTAAATATTTCAATTGTCTGTGTGTGTGTGTAACCTGTTTGTTGCCACATAAATATGTGAAAACACAATATATAGATTACATATTTTAATTGTCTTTCTGTGTGTGTGTGTGTAACCTGTTCGTTGCCACATAAATATGTGAAACACACATATATAGATTAAATATTTCAATTGTCTGTGTAACTTGTTTGCCACATAAATATGTGAAACACACATATATAAATTAAATATTTCAATTGTCTGTGTGTCTGTAACTTGTTCGTTGACATATATGTGAAACACACATATATAGATTAAATATTTCAATTGTCTGTGTAACTTGTTTGTTGCCATATAACTATGTGAAACACACATATATAAAGTAAATATTTCAATTGTCTGTGTAACTTGTTTGCCACATAAATATGTGAAACACACATATATAAAGTAAATATTTCAATTGTCTGTGTGTCTGTAACTTGTTCGTTGACATATATGTGAAACACACATATACAGATAAATATTTCAATTGTGTGTGTAACTTGTTTGTTGCCATATAACTATGTGAAACACACACATATAGATTAAATATTTCAATTGTCTGTGTGTGTAACTTGTTTGTTGCCACATAAATATGTGAAACACACATATATAGATTAAATATTTAAATTGTCTCTGTGTGTAACTTGTTTGTTGCCATATAAATATGTGAAACACATATATAGATTAAATATTTCAATTGTCTGTGTGTTTGTAACTTTTTTGTTGCCATATAAATATGTGAAACACACATATATAGATTAAATATTTCAATTGTGTGTGTGTGTGTGTGTGTGTATGTGTGTGTGTGTGACTTGTTTGTTGCCATATAAATATGTGAAACACACATTTATAGATTAAATATTTCAATTGTCTGTGTGTGTAACTTGTTTGTTGCCATATAAATATGTGAAACACACATATATAGATTAAATATTTCAATTGTCTGTGTAACTTGTTTGTTGCCATATAACTATGTGAAACACACATATATAAAGTAAATATTTCAATTGCCTGTGTAACTTGTTTGCCATATAAATATGTGAAACACACATATATAAAGTAAATATTTCAATTGTCTGTGTGTCTGTAACTTGTTCGTTGACATATAATATGTGAAACACACATATATAGATTAAATATTTCAATTGTCTGTGTGTAACCTGTTCGTTGCCACATAAATATGTGAAAACACAATATATAGATTACATATTTTAATTGTCTTCCTGTGTGTGTGTGTAACTTGTTCGTTGCCATATAAATATGTGAAACACACATATATAGATTAAATATTTCAATTGTCTGTGTGTGTGTAACTTGTTCGTTGACATATATGTGAAACACACATATATAGATTAAATATTTCAATTGTCTGTGTAACTTGTTTGTTGCCATATAACTGTGTGAAACACACACATATAGATTAAATATTTCAATTGTCTGTGTGTGTGTAACCTGTTCGTTGCCACATAAATATGTGAAAACACAATATATAGATTACATATTTTAATTGTCTTTCTGTGTGTGTGTAACTTGTTCGTTGCCATATAAATATGTGAAACACACATATATAGATTAAATATTTCAATTGTCTGTGTAACTTGTTTGTTGCCATATAAATATGTGAAACACACATTTATAGATTAAATATTTCAATTGTCTGTGTGTGTAACTTGTTTGTTGCCATATAAATATGTGAAACACACATATATAGATTAAATATTTCAATTGTCTGTGTAACTTGTTTGTTGCCATATAACTATGTGAAACACACATATATAAAGTAAATATTTCAATTGTCTGTGTAACTTGTTTGCCATATAAATATGTGAAACACACATATATAAAGTAAATATTTCAATTGTCTGTGTGTCTGTAACTTGTTCGTTGACATATAATATGTGAAACACACATATATAGATTAAATATTTCAATTGTCTGTGTGTAACCTGTTCGTTGCCACATAAATATGTGAAAACACAATATATAGATTACATATTTTAATTGTCTTCCTGTGTGTGTGTAACTTGTTCGTTGCCATATAAATATGTGAAACACACATATATAGATTAAATATTTCAATTGTCTCTGTGTGTGTAACTTGTTCGTTGACATATATGTGAAACACACATATATAGATTAAATATTTCAATTGTCTGTGTAACTTGTTTGTTGCCATATAACTGTGTGAAACACACACATATAGATTAAATATTTCAATTGTCTGTGTGTGTGTAACCTGTTCGTTGCCACATAAATATGTGAAAACACAATATATAGATTACATATTTTAATTGTCATTCTGTGTGTGTGTAACTTGTTCGTTGCCATATAAATATGTGAAACACACATATATAGATTAAATATTTCAATTGTCTGTGTAACTTGTTTGTTGCCATATAACTATGTGAAACACACATATATAGTTTAAATATTTCAATTGTCTGTGTGTGTGTAACCTGTTCGTTGCCACATAAATATGTGAAACACAATATATAGATTACATATTTTAATTGTCTTTCTGTGTGTGTGTAACTTGTTCGTTGCCATATAAATATGTGAAACACACATATATAGATTAAATATTTCAATTGTCTGTGTGTGTGTAACCTGTTCGTTGCCACATAAATATGTGAAAACACAATATATAGATTACATATTTTAATTGTTTTTCTGTGTGTGTGTGTAACTTGTTCGTTGCCATATTAATATGTGAAACACACATATATAGATTAAATATTTCAATTGTCTGTGTAACTTGTTTGTTGCCATATAAATATGTGAAACACACATATATAGATTACATATTTCAATTGTCTGTGTAACTTGTTTGCCACATAAATATGTGAAACACACATATATAAATTAAATATTTCAATTGTCTGTGTGTCTGTAACTTGTTCGTTGACATATAATATGTGAAACACACATATATAGATTAAATATTTCAATTGTCTGTGTAACTTGTTTGTTGCCATATAACTATGTGAAACACACATATATAAAGTAAATATTTCAATTGTCTGTGTAACTTGTTTGCCACATAAATATGTGAAACACACACATATAAAGTAAATATTTCAATTGTCTGTGTGTCTGTAACTTGTTCGTTGACATATAATATGTGAAACACACATATATAGATTAAATATTTCAATTGTCTGTGTGTGTGTAACCTGTTCGTTGCCACATAAATATGTAAAAACACAATATATAGATTACATATTTTAATTGTCTTTCTGTGTGTGTGTAACTTGTTCGTTGCCATATAAATATGTGAAACACACATATATAGATTAAATATTTCAATTGTCTCTGTGTGTGTAACTTGTTTGTTGCCATATAAATAAGTGAAACACACATATATAGATTAAATATTTCAATTGTCTGTATACATATATATATATATATATATTTCAATATTTCATATCATAGAATATTAATGTGCATGTGTTTATTTACAACACTGTCATTGTTGTATGTTAAGTTTATGTTGAGTTTGATTTACTTATTCAATAATGTTGGTGCGTATTAAGATATATAGTTCTTTGTGATATAAATAAGACAGCTATATAATCTGGAGGTCAGTACTGTGTAAGAATTCAATAGCAGCTCGTTCATATACTTTAAATGAGTGTAGTACTTGTACGCTGACAGGTATGTACTGGTTACAGTTAACTCTACCACACATGACCTTATGGAGGCTCGCCCAGGAAACAAATAACTTAAATGATATACAAAATTGTGCTAAATTTAAAATCTATTTTATGTAAACGATGTTTCAAAAATGTAGCATTTGCACACCAAAAAGAGGTATATTTTGATGGATGGTGTTGTTCAAAAAATGTTAACCAGAAATTCCAAAGTTCCAAAAAAATCTTGCCCATAACTCGAAGTTCGGTTAACTATTAATTAAGGTTCGAGTTAACTCGAACAATTCAGCATCTCCTGTCTGAAACCTGACAATTCAGTATTCACAATGACCACAAATTTCGAAAGGTCGGTCATCAATGTTTCACACGCGTACTCCATTCACGCATAGCGTGATAATCTTTCAGACTTTCATAGCATATTCCATTTGAAATTTATTTATTTATTTAATGATGGTTCTGGGTAAAATATCACAATAAAATGATGTGAATAACAGCGCTGTAGTGCAGGTGCCTGTATGGAATAAATTAGTGTGCGTTTCCGACATTTATAGCATCGGTACAATATTTGGGGAATACATTCCTTACAGATATTCCAATTAATTGTATACGAGGCCCTCTAAATAACTACAGACGAGACGGTCACTGGCAAGGTAGAAATAGGATTAGATTTATTGGTGAAAGGGCTTTAAGTATTCCTATACATATCCATTTACCGAAATTCTAATACCAAAACACTTTAAATAAATTTGTCTGAAGTTTAGTTTGAATTTTATTGAATGTAAGTCATTTCATCTAGATATAGTTTAAATTTAATCAAGTATTATTCGTATACCAAATTTTAATTTCATTTCTATATATGATTGTAGTTTTAATTGAATTTAATGTAATTTAACTGAATGTATGTTGGTGGTTATATTCTTCATGTTGCGTTTATGTAAAATGAACCGTAATTCATCGTCATATATTGTCGAAACTATCGACTTCATTTCCGTGCGTCACAACCGCGAGTGTCATTTGGTCAGTTTTCAACCGTATTCAATACATAAAGATATATAAGTTTATGAGTAATATTTTCAGATTGCGTTTATTTTGAACGTCTTGTTTGAGCATGTCATTGTATGTCCGCCCCTGGCTATAAGTTTATTCATTTCATTGGTAATGTGTATAGACGCGTAAACAAGATTATCATCTACTCCAATGACGTCAGCACATATTGTTATCTTTTCTCCAAGAGCCGCTGATCTCATAAATCTGGATGAAGAAATTAAAATGAATAATTAGGAAAATGTATTGTGATCGTCATGTTCGGTGACACGTCATGAAATTCCCACTGGCGACAGATATTCAATAATTACGTTAAGTCAAATAATTGTCAGGTACCTGTAGCCCATTTAGTAAGAAATACTTCACTTTTGTTAATATCACAGGCATATCACAAAGACCGATAACTTTTGAACCGTTGACATTTTAAGCACATCTCTACAAAAACCGAAATAATGTAATCTAACTTTGATTCAACTTCAAGATGAAAACTTCCAGTGAAAAATAAAATATTGAATATATCAGACCTCATAAAATATTCCTGATAGATGAATAACAGTAACAATTCAAACCTACTGTGGTTTATATGCGTCAATGAACTATAGTATTATTTGACGCAGGCGATTTTTTAATTGTGGCATTCAGGCGATTGGCTATACGAAATCACATGATCATATTGTATGACGGGACTAAAAAGCTTACAATACTATAACAATTTGAGACTTACGATGTATTCAGCTCAACAGAGAGGGGATCTTTACACATATGATGTGTGATGACAGCGATTCCAGATACAACATCCACAAGTGACGTAATCATAGATCCATGTAATGTCCCTAGACTATTCACATGTTCTTCATGTAATATCAGTTCACATTTAAGATTGCCAGGATCGGCTGATAGTATTTTCATCTTTAATTCAAAAGAAATAAAAAAAGAATACACGTAGAAGTAAATTCAAAGAGACATTGTGGTTAACTAATTATTCAAGAAAATTGCATTTGCATCTTTGTTTATTGTATAAATATTGCAAACGACGCATCTTTGTTTATTGTATAAATATTGCAAACGACGCATCTTTGTTTATTGTATAAATATTGCAAACGACGAATCGAAATACATGAGCATTTATCGAACTGCATTTGCTCCGAATCGTGGTTTCATTTTTTTTGAAAAATGATTACTTTATATTCTATCAAGATGCAATACAGAGAAACACATTTAAGCATCTCCAAAATATACCTAAATTAATTCACATTTTAGCAAAATTAAAAATTAAAAAAAAGCTGCTAGGACCAATAATTATAATATAGTAGAAAATAGTGTTCGCACTCCGTGTCAATTATTCTATATAACGTTTTGAACAAAGTATCATTTTTTTTCAACGGTAGATTCATCGTGTATCGTAAAACCCTACAGTTATTGAAACATTTAATAGACTAACAACGCCTTCGAGTATACCGTAACCACACGACATATTCTTCGTCTCCGCCATTTTTAAACTTTTTGTGGTGAATGAATAATTACTAAAATATCTGCTAATAAAACTACTTTATATAATAAATAACTGTCCACTACGAGATGATTCCATGCCACAAACCCCGAAGAGGTGGCGGTTATCTTAATAAAAATCACACGTACACTGTCTCCATATAAATAGCTCACTATTATTTTCAAAATGTTTAACAGACAATGGTTGTAATCTTGGCAAATTATTGCATTTCCTCATCAATCACTTGTTTAGTTCAGTTCTGAAAGGGACTTCTCCAGGGCAATCAGGTTTCCAGAGTAGTTTCGAATTGATAAATCTTTTCCTTTGTTCAATCTTACACAGTGTTGGCTACTAACATCGGGGGAAATCATGTCGAGTTATATCAGTTATTACTAAGATACACATGGTTGCTTAGGTTTAAAAATGAGCATTATCTACCTTTACGAGGGAGTTTCAAGCCTGAATAGTTCCAAGAGAATTTCATCGAATTTGAAATGTTCACATACAGGTGGCGTTTATCAAGAAAACAGCTTTCAGGACGCTTTTTTGCCCACTTGTGGCAGTGCTCCTAAATAGTGTGACGTCAGGACTGTATACAATAAACAATGTAAGATTATTTAGTGTGCGAGTGCCCACCAACCTGCATGTATACTTTAGGGAGCAAGGTGAGCTCTTAACTATTATCAAGGAAGCCTATTATAACTAATAAATTGCTCATCACTGCCCCTGACAGAAATTGTTGTTGTAGCCAAGCCTGTCAGAATATCCTATAGACTTTGTCAGAATTTCCGCAGTTGAAGTATGAAATAAACACCAATAAGGACAATAAAGTGACAAGTGTGGGTTTTGGATAAGTAATCGATAAGTGTGACGTCACAAATGTAGTTTAAGCGTAAGTTTATTGTGTACTATGAGGTAAGTGTGGTTTCGGGGTAAATAAATTTTATCGTTTGACGTTACAAGTGTGGTTTGAAGATGAGTATATTGTATAGTGTGACGTCACTGTGGATTGAGGGTAAATATATTTTTTAATGTGACGTCATAATAGTGGTTATAAGGTAAGTCTATAGTGTGGCATGACATTGCAAGGGTGGTTCTGGAGTAAATAAATTGTATAGTTTGACGTCACAGCTGTGGTTCGAGGGTAAGTATATTGTTTAGTGTGAAGTGTGGTTTCGGGGTAAGTTTTTCGTATAGAGTGACGTCACAAGCGCTGTTTAAGGATAAGGTACGACGTCACATAAAACAGACCGGTAATCAAGTTTTTTTGTTGAAAGTCTCCTATTTCTGGGGGCTAGGGGTATTAGATTAATTTATTTTGATTTGTTGGTACGCTTCGATTCCATTAACCTTTCAAACGGTTTAAACGTTGTTGTTGCAATACGACATTTATACAGTTTCTCATATTAATTTGAAAATAAGTACACAGGAACCAACGTGGATTATGTGTTCCCCAAAATGTGAATAAGTACTAATTACAGATAACGGAAAAACAGTTGACTCAACAAAAGTGTTCTGTTGATCTGCAGCGGCTCGGGAATCGATCGTGATTGGTTAATGTTAATGAGCTGCGCCACCTACGGCCAACCGGGTCAACGGTCTTTTAATCTTATTCTCCGAGAAGTTGCTTGTTGACCTCGTTCGATTCATCGCGCAGTTGCTTTGAGCGCAATGTATCGAGCTAAACTTTGCTCTTGGCGACTTTCTGTACTGTTTTGAGAGCTGCATAGGATTCAAGTTGAGAAGGTATTGGTGTGAGCTCTGAATAACGTGTGAAATCTATAATAAAGGCGGTCGATCGTAGCATGCACCGGCTGGTTTGTATTTTCCTGATCGTAGCATTGAACTCCAATATTGCAACATTTTAGTTGTAGCAGCGACAGCTAAATCGGCGACTGACTAATTATTCGCCCATCATTGTCGCGTATGACTGATGACAGAAACACATTCAGGCTGTCGCACATTTTAATATTACGAAACATTTCAAGAACTCGTTTCTTACTAATAATAATAACTTTATTGTCTCCGCGTAAAAAGATTTTCATAAGAAAAGTACAGCGAGTTTTAAAATAATAACTGGATATATGTAAAAATATTATAAAAAAAACAAAAGAACTTAACTAGTAAATAAAGCTTTGTGTTGTGTAAATATAATTGTCAAGTTCTATAATTATGCCAGTATCTTTGCTTGAGAGTATATATGTGAACAGTATATTGTTATTTTTGGATAAAAGTACTGTCATAATTTTTTTTGATGAAGTTTTCCCTGCATGTGTTCATATTTTGGGCAATTCAATAGAAAATGTTCTTCATCTTCAAATGAATTTATGTCACAGTTATTGCATATTCCTGTGTTCATAGGTTTCATAGTTTCATTTCCTAAGTTATGGCAACATTCATTCAAGTTCATTCAAATATGGCTCAAAGATGTATTCTGTTTTAAATTTAGCATATGTTCTCAGTTTGCTATTTTCTTTGGAAATCATTTCTTTCCAAAAACTGGCATATTTATTTTCAAGGGAAGTTTTTAAAAATTATATTAATTTGATTATTTTGTTCTATAGTAAGTGTTTTTTCTTTTATGAAGTTTAGTGAATTGTCTTTCAATGTTGTATGTATTGCATTTAGCATTGTGTTGTGCTTGTTCTAGGTATGCCTGTTTTGTTAGATTATCATCTGGGAGTTCTTTTATATGCAACCAGTAATTAATAGCTTGAACTTTTGCACTGAGTAGTAGTGGATAATGACCCACCTTTGCTCTTGATGCTAAGTTACAGGGTTTTTTATTCACTTGTAAGATTTGTTTGCAGAATTTAATATTGACTTTTCAATTGATGTTTTGTCCCATTTAGCATTGTCCTGAATGTCCTGCAAGTCTAGGGCCCATAATTCTGAGCCAAAAAGCAAAATTGTTTTTATGTAAATGTTAAATAGTTTCATTTTTAGTGTTATTTCTAGATTTCCAAAAAATACTTTGTTCATGATGTAAATTGATTTTTACAGCTTTACCTGCTAAATTTGACACGGTATCAGCAAATTAAAACTCCCATTTGATTCCTAGATATGTATAACTGTTTGTTGTTTGAATGTTATCATTTCCAAAACTGAATTGGTATTTATTTCTCAATGTTGATGAATCAAAGATAACAACTTGTGTTTTTGAAAGGTTCACACTCAATTTTCACCTATTGCAATAATATTTTAGCGTATTTAATGATGTCTGTAGATCAGCCTGGGTAGTGGAAGTGAGGGCTAAATCATCTGAATATAAAATACTTAACATTGTTATTATTCAGTAGTGATTCAGTATTGGCATTATCTAAACTATCTTTTAAATCATTAATAAAAATGTTGAAAAGTGTAAGGCTAATTGTACATCCCTGTTTTACTCCTCTATTAATAGTAAATTCTTTGGTTATATATTTATTTATATTAATGCAAGCTTTTGTTTTTGAATACATGTTTTTTATTATTTTGTAAATTTTGCCATTAATGTTATTTTTAATAGTATATAGAATAGCCCTACTCTCCATACAGTGTCAAATGCTTTGGCAAAATCTACAAAACAAACATAGAGTTTTTGTTTATTTTTAATGTGTTTCTGAATTAGAGTTTTTAATACAAAAAATTGAACAGTTGTTCTGTGTTTTTTCTGAAGCCGGCCTGGTTGTTTTTGAGTATTTTATTTTTTTCAATAAAACAGTTTATGCGTTTATATATGATGGAACAGAAGACCTTACCAATACAACTTGAAACTGATATTCCCCTGTAATTTTGAGGGTGTAATTTGTCTCTTTTTTTTGTTATAAAGAGTAGTGATGCACCTTAAATTCCAAATATCTGGGAAAACTGAGCTACTCAAAACTAAGTTCTTTTTCACTAATAACCTTATCTAAGTAATCATTTTCTCTTCATGCTCTGATAATTCTTTCATTTTATTTTCCTTGAAACTATTATCATCTTTTTTTATTGTTTAGTGTTGCATAATATTCCATGAAATTGGATTATTACTATTTTGATCTGTATTTTTCATATGGTTAATAATTTTTCAAAACTCTTTTGAATTGAGTTTATTAAGATAATTTTCTTGGATTTGGTTTTTCTTTTGTTTTATAAGTTTCTTAAATCTTTTCTCTTTAGAATAAAAAAATTGTCTTAGTTGCATATCAAATGGTAATTTATTTATCAACTTTGCACAAGCCATTATATCACGTTTACTCTGGTTGCATTGTTTATCAAACCATCTGGGATTCTTTTTTTAAAACTGTGAACTTTGAAACATTTCAAATTTGTTGAAAAGATCAGTTGTTGCTAAGCCATAGTCTACCTTAGTTACCATTCCAGTGATAACATGTGTAGTTTCCACAAATATCACCTGCTATGCGACCATTTAGAATTCTCAAGTTACAATATTTACAAAGATCACATAATAGTTTACCATAGCTGTTTTTGTTTTTATGCATGTTACAGCGGCTCAAATTAGTAGTATCTATCATATAATTTTGAGGTAGTGGTACATGTCTTGAATAGTCACTTTGGATGAAATCATGGAGTAAACCAGTTTTTGCATTTATATCTCCCATTATTGAAATAGAACCCTTTGAATCCATCTCTCTAATTATTTTTTCTAACCGTTCAAAAAATGTGTCTGAGTTGGTATTTGAATTTGCTGGTGGATTGTAAACAAAACATATTTGTATATCTGTGGGTGTATTGAAAAAATGTTTTTGTAGTTTACACCAAATCATATCTCCGTGATCAGTATTGTCAGCCCGCCACGTTTTTGCTTTTTACGTACTATTGAATGGTTCCAGTATTTGTCAATTCAATGTTTTTATTTTCATTGGTTAACCTCGTTTCCCCTAAGCCAATTATTTTGTCTTTGTTTAAACCCTGTAGAATCCAATATCGAATATATATAGCTGTTTTTATTGTATTCTGTTTCTTTAAGTTCTTTTCGTAAACCATTAAAAGCCTACTCATGATTTCAAATATCCAGAACATTGTACTTTTGAGCAATATAAGGATATTGACTTAACAAAGTTGGAGGCCACAGCTTAATTTTCAAGAAAATCATCATTGTATTTAAGTGAATAGTGTACATTTTGGCAGTATTATAGTGCTTTTGTCATAGGTTCCTGTGGCAAAGATAATGTAGGCTGGTGACATAGGCTAAAAAATTATATACCGGTATTGTGAATGATGGGGTACTTTTTGTTCTAATTTATTTCAAAAATCTGGGTTTTAAGACGTGGCAAAAAATTAAATTATTCTTTAACATTGTACTCTATGGAATTGTTCTGAAAATAACGATTTTTGAAAGATATTAGGACAAGTTTCTCAAAATAAGTCACTGTAACACACAAAAGAAATACCTTCATGATTTTATACAATAAACCAATGAACATTTTAATGCAATTTATGACCAACTTTCTCACAAATTATGAGTAGGCTGCTACCTTACGACTTCCTAAAGCAACATTAAATTGGGAAGAAAAATTAGCATATTCATAAGATTGATGATATACTCATGTGTATTTACTGGTAAAATTGATTTAAAATCGATTAGATACCATCTTGACATCAATACCTCTTAAATAATGTCACTCTATCTTTTTCTTTTTTCGTAGATGTACATTGTACCACTTTGGTTGTACTGCCCTAGTTGTAGCATACCTATTCCATTTGATGTTAAGTAATTAAGCAATAACCCCCGCCGAAGGCGGGTATACCACGAGATATTGCACAATTCACGACATATATGCACGAGCCGCAGGCGAGTGCATATATGGAGTGAATTGTGCAATATCAAGTGGTATACCCAACTTCGGCGGGGGTTATTGCTATTATATTATACCAGTATATTGACAATTCGATAAAACTTGTAAAAAAAGAGTTTACTTTCATCTACTAAAAGATCATGATTATGGCCCTTGAACATGAATATTTATAAGAATAGTATGTAGTTGTACGCTGAATGCATACAAAAATTACATGCACAACACAGTTCAAATTGAATACAAACTAATTTTGTATTCCACATGAAAAAACAAACATCCACGTTGAATAGAGCAGCGTAAACACACAAATTAGCATAACAAAGGATGACTTTTCTGACCTTTTACTGACGCACAACGCGATTTGAAATACAGGGTCGTGTACAGTTTGGATCATTTAAACAACGGATTTTCCACGTTTTCATTCCGGTTTTTGTACAATTTGGACTGTAATTTGCCCATTGAAAGTACAGTTGTGAAATAAACCGGTTTTGTGACTCATCATACTACTTGTAACTGTGTATATTTGACGTTCAGCGGTACGCGGCGGGACGCGGTGTATCATGTACGGCGACCGGCACAGCGACCTCAGTTCAAACATCTGACCTGGATACCTTTGGTATAACCAAAGTTTTGTGACAGTATGACTGACAAGTTTTGTCGTTGTTCTGGGGTAAGTTTGATGGTGTAAGATCGGATTTTCACATCGTTTTTGTGACACGTACATGATATGCCTTGTCTCAACTAAGGCCGAAAGACTTTGCACGCCGTCGCTCTAATATAATACAGTGGTTGGTGTACACTCGGCACAAATCTGTAGCTTTCGAAATTACCTTCATCATCTCCTGTAATTTATTCACCCATAGTGAAGAATTGCAATACCATATATCGTCGTCGAATCCTGCGTTGTCCCGTGTTTTTTGAAACAGATGACAATTACCCGGGTGCACTGCAATTTTGTCACCTGCCGCTACCGGACACCGGTTGTTATTAGTGGCAAACTGGCATACATTTTTGCCTGTGACTCATAGTTTTTTTGCATTTTTATGTCATTAAATCCCTCAATTATATCTTGTACTTAAAGATCATGTTTTCTTTGTTGGAAGTTCGCAATCCATCTCAAAGTAACAGCACTGAGAACATAGCGTTCTGGCGTTCGTGTCGGCACCTCACGGTGTTAAGGGACGGTGGTTTAGGTTTGTGTGGCGAACGACAATCACCCAACGACCGACGCTCACAACTTGGATCCCACCATTAACAAAAAGCAATATTATAGTTAAATAACTTTTCAGATGTTTTTAATTCAGTTTTTTTTTCAATATTCTTCTAAAATTCAACCACTATATTTACCTAAAAATCAAATAATACCGGTTTTATGCATTTTCGTATTAAACCTGTAGTCAATTCATGTTCCAGGGCCACTTGGTTTAGCCGTGCATTATCAGCCAATATACCATGGATTGCATATGCAAATTTTGTGTTTGGACCAATCAAATCAATGGATTAACACCATCAATATACTGGTATAATATAATTGAATATATATTGTTAAGACCAAATATAAAAAAACTTAAGGTCAAGCACCTTGCCACACAAAAACATATATATTTGTTTATTTACTATTTTTTAGATGTTCCATGACTGTTCCACTGATATCTAAAGAACCATTTATTAGATTTTGATGAAACTTGGTGCATAGATGCTCTGGGCCAATGCGCAGCTTTGATTAGGTTTTGGTAGATATCCATGCATATTGATTACCTAATTTGCATGATAATTTTTAGCTGTCCCATGACTGTTCCACTTATATCTAAACAACCACTCATTGGATTTTGATGAAACGTGGTACATAGATGCTCTGAATTAATGCTAGGTTTTGATTAGTTTTGGGTAAAAATATGTGCATATTAATTACCTAATTTGCATAATGATTAATCAATTTTCGGCTTTTCCACTGATATCTCAAGTACTAATCATCACATTTTAATAAAACTTGGTACATAGATGTCATAGGACACTGCACAGACCTGATAGTTTTTAGGGTAATATCAGTACATATTAATTACCTAATTTACATAATTAATTTTCAGCTTTTGATATTTCAAGTAGTAATCATTACATTTCAATGAAACTTGATACATAGATACTCAAGGACTATTTAGACATTAATTATTTTGGGATAAATATTTGTGCCTATTAATCATCCTATTTGCATAATTAGTTAATTTTCAGCTTTTCCACTGATATCTTTAGTATTAATCATCACATTTCAATGAAACTTGGCACATAGATTCTCTATGACTATGCAGACATCTGATTAGTTTTGGATAAAGATGTGTGCATATTAATAACCTAATTTGCATAATTAGCAATTTTTTAGCTTTCTCACTTATATCACAACTACTAATCACTCCATTTCAATGAAACTTAGTACATAGATGTCATAGGACAAGCACAGACCTGATAGGTAATTATTATGTACGGATATTAACCTAATTTGAATAATTAATAAATTTTAGCTTTTGATATTTCAAGTACTAATCATTATTTTTCAATGAAACTTGTTACATAGATGATCTAGAACTATACTGATACCTGATTAGTTTTCGCTAAAAATTTGTGTATATTAATGACCTAATTTGCATAACTAACCAATTTTCAGCTTTCTCACTTATATCACGTATACTAATTAATTCATTTCAATAAAACTTTGTCTATAGAGCTACTCTAGAACAATGCACAGACCTGCTCAGTTTCAATAAAACTTTGTACTTAGATAGTCTGTGCCAGTACTTATCTTATTTAAATGAATCTTAGTATGTATGTACTCTAATACAATGTGACCATTAGTTTTGGGTTTATATACATTCATAATAATTAGGTAATTTGTGTAATAATTAACTTTTCAGCTTTCCACTAATTTAGTTAGAATTAATCATCACATTATAATGAAACTTTTTACATATGCACCCTGAAACAATTTACAGACCTAAATCTATGCATAATAATTGCTTAATTTGTATAATATTCCTTTTGGTAATCCACAGACATGATTAGTTGAAAAAATGCATATTGATTATCTATTATTAGCCTATTTCTGATGACGAGTTGAAAATCAAAAAATTTGGCAATAACGATAAAGCTTAAAATAAAAGATATAAATCTGGATTAAACTCATTGACTCGCCTATTGACTTACATAAGCCTGCTGCACTATCTAGAACTACAATTTATGTATTACGTATTAATAGCCCATGTGCTTACATCAATGACAACAAAAGCAAAAAAATATTTAAATGATCCATTATACATTAATAGTTTATATGCACTTCTACTGGAGATACACTTTCATTAGGGCAAATACCGGTACCATTTGAAACTAAGATTATAACATTTTGTGTAGTACTAATTCTTTCCCTGCAATGTGTATTTTTAGCCCCTGGCAGAAAATGGTCCAGGGACTTACTTTTTCGACTTCTTCTTGAAAGTCTGATATGCACCTTAGATTTGTTTATTTCATGATGATATATTTTTTTTTCAAAAATAGTTTTGTGCCAGGCGAAAGTTCTGGACATTGAATATCACTGTTTTCTCTCCTGAATTTTTTGTGTACGTGTAAATTGCAAGTGCTAGTGCTGACATATAATGATGATATATTTGATTCTTCAATTTTGATGAATATTTTTGTAATTTTTATTGAAAAGTGATATTTTCAACTTTTTGTTGAAAACCGCAAATCAGATTGCTTTGATATTATACATATAGGTACTACCGGGGTACAGGCTAGCCTCTGTCAGATTTGTTCATTTTGTGATGATATCTTCAATTCTTTAATTAAAATGTGTGTTGCTAACAGCAGAGCTATCACAGTTGAGAGGCTGCTTGTTTCTTGACTTTAATGTTGTCATACATCATTTCATCTTTCAGGTATATATGCTATGCCATTAATTGTAAAGCTTTATAATTAACGGCAGTATAGTTACAATCAAGTATTCACCAAGCATACTACATTGTGACTTCTTTCTGTTTTTTACCACTTGCCAAAAATAATGATTGTCTGTGTGTCAGGTGCCACAAAAGCAATGACTTGTATGCTTGTGTTCAATGAAAAACCTGCAGCAACTGGGAGCATATAAAGTGTGTTTCTCAGTTAATATTTTTCATGGCAAAAAAGAACTAATATGTCCATGCATGTATTGTTTGTTAGACATTGTTGAAATAAAAATAGTTTGATTTCAGTATGTACATCAAACTGAAATGTCCACACACACAAACCACTCAGTTTAATGAAGATCGTTCTTCATGGCAGAAGCATGAAAGAATGTTTGCCATTTAAGTTTGGACCATCAACACTTAATTATTTGTTACTGAATAGTCCAAATTTAAAATGTGTGTCAGGGGTCACATATTTGACATTGTTGCTAGTGTATATTTGTATTTGATGTCAGTGTGTGTTACTTTATATTTTCAACCATTTTCATGATAAACAAGTGCACTATTAAAGTTCAGCAATTTATACAATTGGAATTTTGCATCACAAAACATGCATGCAATCATGCATATAGAAAAAATATCATTCAGGAAACTAATGTTAACATTGGTTAATATATCTGCCCAATCATTTCATACAGAAACTTGGGTTAAGTCAATTTTGACCATTTTTTTTTACATTTTAGACTCTTCCATTTGACCCTAATTTGTTTTATTTTTGTTGTACAGATCACTAGCTTCAATCTGTTCAATCATATGAAAAGATGAATTTGACAAAATCTATTCCAAACTCGTTCAACCACGTTCAACCTGTTCAACCAAATGAAAAGATGAATTTGACAAAATTCATTCCAAACTCGTTCAACCTCGTTCAACCAAATGAAAAGACGAATTTGACAAAATCCATTCCCTCTCCGTTCAACCTCGTTCAACCACGTACAATCTGTTCAACCAAATGAAAAGATGAATTTGACAAAATTCACTCCAAACTCGTTCAACCTCGTCCAACCTCGTTCAACCACGTTCAACCTGTTCAACCAAATGAAAAGATGAATTTGACAAAATCCATTCCCTTTCCGTTCAAACTCGTTCAACCTCGTTCAACCACGTTCATCCTGTTCAACCAAATGAAAAGATGAATTTGACAAAATATATTTCATCTCTGTTCAACCTCGTTCAACCTCGTTCAACCACGTTCAACCTGTTCAACCAAATGAAAAGATGAATTTGACAAAATTCACTCCAAACTCGTTCAACCTCGTTCAACCACGTTCAACCTGTTCAACCAAATGAAAAGATGAATTTGACAAAATCCATTTCATCTCCGTTCAACCTCGTTCAACCACGTTCAACCTGTTCAACCAAATGAAAAGATGAATTTGACAAAATTCACTCCAAACTCGTTCAACCTCGTCCAACCTCGTTCAACCTGTTCAACCAAATGAAAAGATGAATTTGACAAAATTCACTCCAAACTCGTTCAACCTCGTTCAACCACGTTCAACCTGTTCAACCAAATGAAAAGATGAATTTGACAAAATCCATTTCATCTCCGTTCAACCTCGTTCAACCACGTTCAACCTGTTCAACCAAATGAAAAGATGAATTTGACAAAATTCACTCCAAACTCGTCCAACCTCGTTCAACCTCGTTCAACCTGTTCAACCAAATGAAAAGATGAATTTGACAAAATTCACTCCAAACTCGTTCAACCTCGTCCAACCTCGTTCAACCTCGTTCAACCTGTTCAACCAAATGAAAAGATGAATTTAACAAAATTCACTCCAAACTCGTTCAACCTCGTCCAACCTCGTTCAACCACGTTCAACCTGTTCAACCAAATGAAAAGATGAATTTGACAAAATCCATTCCAAACAAATAAATGAAGTGGGTATGTATAAAGCTGTGACTTTAATTAACAGATTATAACTGGTGGTGTCCCAGTTGCATTTGGAACCCAAAACAAAACTATCGAAACAATAATGTTAAGCACGGCTACTGCCGAACATACACAGGTGACTAAAATGATCTAAATTAAAGTCAATTATAATAAAAACATAACCAGTACAAATAGTGTACCTGACGTCTTCAACAACCACCTCACCAATAGCTCTAAACGTGCCCATCTAGTGCCTCTCCCTATACCTTCTTTGTGTCATTGCAGTTATTTGGAGGGGCATGTTAAATTACATTTGGGGCTGGAGTGATAGGGTGATTGTTCAGGTTAGTAGTGAGGGGACCTTTAGAAACTTTTTCCCCCAAAACTTTCCCTTTCATGGCTTTCACATACGACCCTACAATTTTTTTTCTTCAAATTTTAATATGCAAATAAGGTATTTTCAAACTGGCCAATGATATCTGAGTTCCGAGCTGCTGCAGATCAGCCCAAAGTGTTGAATTAGTGATAACAAACCAAACTTTAATACTATGGCAGATGTGATAATGGTCTTCTGTTGTTAAGAAGGACATGCCTTAAAAACCAAGGCAAGAGTTGGTTGTGAAACATTTTCACCTATCGTATCAGAGGCTTCACTATTACTGTCAGCAGAGAAAAAAAGGAAAATAAAGTAAATCGCTTTTATATTAAATTGAAAAAAGCTAATAGGTAGGACAGACTTTCGTCGGCCAACTCCTCTCCACACAACTTGGGGGAACTTAATAAAGCTAAATTTGACCTAGAATAATATTATGGCTAATTTTCTAAGGGTGCCAACGTGTGATTGCGTGTGTAGTGGGTTGAAAAAGGTGAAAAGGCAAAAAATTATTTTCTATGTATTAAAAAAAGTACCTCAGTCAGTTTTACTTTCAAAGAATTATTGCCTCTAATTGGTTCACTAGGGACATAAAAGTGTCTTATGTGAACTTAATTTTTTATACGAAACGAAACCACATAAGTTTTTCATGTATGTACTCCGCTATCTTGATTTACCAGCAAGGAAAAATTAGAAAAATGATTTTATCTAGAACTCAAGGAAAACTGATGCAAATTAGTTAACATCTTCGGTGTGCACATTACTGATGCAAATAATTATAATACTAGAAATTAGAAAGTTACAAATATACAAAAAGTAAAGATACAGCCAAAAACGTAAAATTACTAAAAACCGTTACTTAGGACTTTGAAAATAGAATGTCATTTTCTTGTCCCCTTTTTGTGGTCAGTAGGTTGTATATAATCTGTATAAGCTAATCTCATCGATACATTCCATAAAATACAATTAAGCATTTGGTAAAAATTATATATTCAGTTCCATTGCAATGACAACTATTTTTATATGTATGGTTGGCATTGGTAAATATATGCTACAACGTTGCAAACTTTCGACCAATTTGAAGCATACTTTGAAGTAATAGATGAAATAATGTTTTCAATTTTTCACAACATTGGCTATGATTTCATACTTTACTCACAATTCTTTGCATGAGAATAAAGAAACTGAGAATTACAAATTTAAAAAAAAAAAAATAAAAAAATAAATAAATAAATACAATGTCACGACACTTTCAGTGATGAAGTGCGCCAGGTGGTTGGAGCAGCATATCATACCTACCATGTACGCAGTTTCCATGCGCGTAAAATCTAATTAGAGCAGCGCTGATTGTTACGTGGGATTCGTCCAATCGTTGCATAGGTGCTGCATACACGTGACTGTTTAACCACACATGCTAAACATTCATCTTGAGTTATTCACATGACTTTCTGTAGTGTCGATTAGCAATGTTAATCGCTAGGTCAAAGGGCGAGGGCACAGTGGCTGCTGTTGACTTAGCGTGGTTCATATCATTCTACTCCGTCTATAGCCATACTATCGTCTTTAGCCATACCATCGTGAATAAAAGTTACATTTTGCACATTGAAACTTACCTTATTAAAAACCCTATTGAATCTAGACGGAGAAAATATTTGTCCTAAGATCAGCCTTGCTCTCTGAAGTGCCGCTCGTGACCCCCATGCAGCCATGTTTGCACGATAGTACCCACAATCCTTTGCAACTTGAATTTTATTCGACAAGGCGAGATTTATATCTCCCTGAAATATGAGGAATACTAACTAACTGAATAACTATCTAACTAACTGAAAAAATAAATAAAAAAAATAATAAATAAATAAATAAATAAATAAATAAATAAATAAATAAATAAATAAATAAATAAATAAATAAATAAATAAATAAATAAAAAATAAATAAATAAATAAATGAATAAATAAATAAATAAAATACGTAAATACAAAACAATCACATTTGTCACCCGTAATAATGTTTTATTTATGAAATTTGAATCTATGAAAATGTTTCATGTATCACATATGACGTCATGTAAAAAATCATGTGACATATATTACTCGTGTGTATATATATTGATATAGTGTTTAGTTGAGTTTCGATGTCAACAATTTTTTTGAAACGGTTCCTATCAGCGTTTTATTTTATTTAAGACTTACGAGGGTAACTCAATTATCTAAAAGCTAATCTATCTCAAGGCCCTTAAAGGAAATTTAGGAATTTAGTACAATTTTATCTCTTTTTTTAAGTCGAACATGCATTTTCCAGCATTTCTATTAAGTATACACAACACACACACACATATATATATATATATATTTTCACTAGGAAAGTATTATTGCCATAATATGTTGTGTTAGCTGAAAAAAGCCTTTGCAGTTAAGAGAATGCAGGATACTCATGTAGACCAATTAAAAACAAATAGTAAATATACGTTTTTAACGAGCTGTCACATCCAACACATTAATATACGTTTGGATCGAAACTGTCACAACCAATACATTATAAGTATGATCATATGTTGATAGTAACATGAAGTGACACGTACCAAGGGGGCGTGTTTCACATGGAGTGCCCACTATGCAAATGAATTCGTAGAATGGTGTCATACAATCGAACGAGGTCACTTCGGTTATAGCATTCGCGAAACTATTCAGGAGGAAGCGTTTTGGACACGAGAGCAGCCATGGCGTTATCGCTGAAAGAATACGTAGGACGCCACGAACTGCCAGTTACGGTGGAAGTCGTTGACGCGAAGAGCTGTAATGACGATCGCGCCGGTGCTGATATCAGAGTTGGAGACTTAGGTCGGCTGATACGCGTTGTGCAACGGGCGGAACTAATATCTGAGTCTGATTACGTGTCTAAACACACTGGTGTAACAGACAGGCGTTTTGTTCCATTAGATTATGAAGGAAAGTTCCAAGTGCTTCCATTTCACGATGAAGGTTATGTTTATAGCAATGTGGCGGATCTGTTGGATGATTTCCCCCGATTTGTCGCCCCAACTATAGAGTTCACAGTACCGAACGCAGTGTCCGTGCAATCAGGTGATACGTTGGAGTTGATCGACAAAGCCATCTGTGCTGACAGGAACCTGTACATACAATGTAAACATCTGAAATCCAATAGAGAGGTGCTACTGCCGTTAGATTTTCACGCTGATTTCATTGAAGTAGTCGATGAGTTAGAATATACAGTCGGTGACCTCTATAAACGTTTGCCGTTACGAATCAGTTTTTGTGCAGGTACGGTTGTTGATTTATGGAATGGAAAATGTGATTTTAATGATGTATTCATTCTTAACAAATCCGAGGCTGTAGAATGCTTATTTATGGGTCACAGCCAGTGTGTTTACATACCGTCAGATTTACCGATCAGACTCGTCACAAATTCTTGTTACACGGACGAGGACTTTGCCCAAGTTATGGATATTCATGACAGCATTAAATATGGCGAACAACTACCTTTGGTTGTCAAGGTGATGGACCATGCCCCTATTATTTCGCGTCTGCCTATCTCGATTGACAGTTTGCTTATAATCCACAGTATGGGATTCTGCAGAAAATACTTAGTCCAATGGCGGGACCAAGAGCTTCTACTTCCCGAATCTTACGATGGGACGTTCCGTATTTTTTCGCGTACTTTTGCTAAACCAATTGATATGCTTATGGCTGGTATCCAGTCACAGGTCGAGGTAACTAAAACTTGGTGTTCGTCGGACGTACAGTTTGACTCGATATTGTGCGGAGAAGTACTGACTATACGCGGTGTGGCTTCCACCAATCCTAACGGAGAACCAGATGAGCATTCTGTTTTGATTTGCTCATCTAAGAAAACCAACAACACGGAGAGAATTGTCCGTTTGCCAATGGACGCCGTTGGGAATTTTACCGAGGTCGACAACGACGATTCGCACACGCTCGCCAAACTAGCCCTCAATTCTTTACCTGTCAATGGTGTAGTCTGCAAAAAAGCATCACCGCGTTTGTTCAACCATGGTCGTGAAGAGATAGATGTTTTGAACTCGGGAGACTGGGTAACCGTCAGCGAAATCGTCGAATCGTGTGCCATTTACGTTAGCACATTCGATGAAAATAAGCACTCTGATGTCATAGTGGAAATTCTTGACTTTTTTCCGTTACGCGTTGTGCCGTTACGTAGTCGAATCTGCCCCGCTCAGTCAACAGGTATTCATCCGCCAGACACAGTAGAAATTTTGACTGAAATTCAAAGTGCTTTGATAAAATCAAGCACGAACACCTCTGCAAGGGACACTGTGAAGAACGTAAAAACAACCAATCCTACGGGATATCAAAGAAACTCAAACCCGTTATACTATTTTACTGTCCAACATTCAACCGTTCAAAACAAACATTGCCAGCTTTCATTAGATACAACACATCGTGAATCAGCAAAAGACGCGACTATACTTAACGAAAGTGACACATATGCGGTGAATGCTAAACCACAAGATATGCCGTCAACGGGTGAATCATTAGACGACATTTACTGTGTCGGAGATACTCGGGGAGTTCCGGATTTTGTTGACATATCAGAAATTTGCCGGAAGCAACGAAGCCGAAACACTCGTAAAACGGCACGTACTGTTCAATTCAAGTCGTCAATCATCTCAGGAGAGTCGGCAGACATCGGAGGGGAGTCGGTGGTCGTCAATAAGAAGTCGGCAGTTACCGGAGTTGAGTCAACAGTCATCGGAAGAAAGTCGGCAATCATCAGAGGGGATTCGTCAGTCTCCGTAAGGAGGTCGACAGCAATCGAGGGAAAATCAACAGTCATAGGACGGGAGTCAGCAATCATCGAAGAGGAATCGACAGTTATTGGAAGGAAGTCGGCAATCATCGGAGGAGGGTCGGCAGTCATCGGAAGGGAACACACTGATTACCCAAATAGGCAAATATCTCCAGAATATCAAGTTTCAGAGGGAGCACCGATGCTGCCACCAAAAGTAGGTTTAAAGAAGAATGCAAAGGCTACGACCAGTCAGGGAGAATCGGTTTACGAAGTCGACGACCGCCGTACAAGTATAGGTATCACCAGGGAAGTTCATGCGTGTGGTGACGCCACTCGAAGAGTTAAAAAGCTTGGGCAACGCAGAGGGATGCTTCGAAGCCGAGACTTTGAGGACACTGTTATTCCCGATAATCTGTCAAAAAATGTAACCTTCTTTAACAAATCCGGTATGTGCTTCAGTTTGTTTGTGTATGATATCCGTGATTTACCAGTGTCGACACCGTACAATCGCCTTACCTTTAATGTCAACATTTCGACATCATGTCACGATGTTATACGATTCCTGTATTAAATATGATTGAAATAATCACAAAATAATGTGTATAATTTTAATATGTTCTGTTTTTATTTCAGTAAGGCCTGCAGGGAATTTGAATAAGTTTAGTGTGCGGGAGGTCGTTCAACTATTTCGTCAACTTGGATTTCGTGAAGAAGTTATATTGTGTTTTTCCGGTAATCGTATCGATGGTGACGCATGTTCCCTTTTAACCAAAGCAGACATGAAACGATACAGAATGAACGAGAAAGAAATATCTCGGCTCCAGGATTATATTCAGGAATCTAAACATAATCCACAGTATACTACAAGTAATATTTACGAAGTGTCTTAAGATCTAAAAGAATTATAAACATCGGAGGTGTTGCACTATCGTGTGATGGCGCGCTTCCCTAAATGTGACATTGAGATCAAGGTTTCTCACAACTAGACTTGAGAGACATTGCTGTTCTACGCCAAGTGCCAATAAGTTATGTACACCAAATGAATAGAAAGAAAGAAAAAAAACAAAAAGAGCAATCAATATAAACAGTATTAACATAATTCTGAGTTCATCCCGGCCTTACTGGTACTGACAATACTGGTACTGACAATACTGGTACTGGCAATACTGGTACTGGCAATACTGGTACCGACAATACTGGTACCGACAATACTGGTACTGGCAATACTGGTACCAGTACCGACAATACTGGTACTGACAATACTGGTACTGACAATACTGGTACCGACAATACTGGTACTGACAATACTGGTACCGACAATACTGGTACTGGCAATACTGGTACCAGTACCGACAATACTGGTACCGACAATACTGGTACCGACAATACTGGTACTGACAATACTGGTACTGACAATACTGGTACCGACAATACTGGTACCGACAATACTGGTACTGGCAATACTGGTACCAGTACCGACAATACTGGTACTGACAATACTGGTACCGACAATACTGGTACTGACAATACTGGTACCGACAATACTGGAAAACTGACCAAGCAAAGCACAAACAAATTTACACTATTTCGAAACGATCGATGCACTTGTGTTTATTACTGGGCGCATGCGTACTAGTGTTTTAATAATTTATTAACTGCATACTGGAATGTTTATTACCTGAAGTACACTTTTAATGCACAATGACTCGTACTCAATGTATAACAATGTAATATTATATGAATCCAGTTACCTTAAGGTAGAGTTTACCTGACAGGTATTTTAATCAGTTAATTAGGAAACCAAGATGACCTCCCTTGTCCACAAAACTATATATTTTTGGAAAGCTTATTGTATCAATTTTAATATTTTGTTAATATTTTTTTATGGACACTGTAGTTTGAAATGTGCACAAAAATGTGCTGTTTTTTTGGTCAAAAGTGATTAAAAAAAATTAGCTTCAAAATCATGCTTCTGTTTCCGTCAAAATTGGTTTATGGGTATATCTGTTTACTATGAAGAAAGTGCCGTCTTGAAAACTGTCTACCAGTTGTCAATTTTGCAGGGCAGCAGCTCAAATTTCACTACTTCAAGTTTATGCATAAATTAACACCCAGGCTAGTTGTCTGTACGGTTGTTGTAACACTGTTCAACCAAAAACAATGCCCCGACGGCGTTTTGAAGATAAACACATTGTCAGTCATTTGTGAAAATTTCAAAACAAAAGGTCGAAGCGTCTAGGAGCTAAAAAGAAACTGAGATAATTGCTAATTTGTATAACAATTCACTCAGTAAGAAGTTTTAAATGTATTATCGTTTTGTTAAAAGTTAAATATAGTGCATAATACAGATCCAGTCATTTCTTTTTTTACCATGTTGCTGTTTTATTATTTATGTACAGCCTTGCTAAATCTTGCTAAGCTTTCAAAAAAGAGAATGTTTGCACCTGTTATCTATATTTTAAAATCGTTTTTTGAGTATGTTCCACTATTCACAATTCTACAAACAGTCTATAGCCAAGACTGTTTGAATAATAAAAAGCAAAAAAAAAAAAAAAAAAAAAATCACTTCCAAGTGCCCACGAACCTGCATCTCTACCTTAAGTAGTACAATATTATGTTATTTGGTGCAATCATGTAAGGTAGTCCATCATATAATGTGGTGCATTCACCATGTTATGTAGTGCATTCATCATTTCACGCAGTGCATATATCATCATATTACGAAATAGGATTGATTAATAACTCCCACAAAACGCCAGAGTTCATTTTTCGTTAGATATCACCATACATGATTATAAAAGTAGCATAACTTATTATTCCTTTGCATAACTTAGCACTTGTTGATTACAATTTATATCTGATGAGTTGACATTACGGGCCATGACGTCACATGCATCAAGCAGTACTGGTTATAATAATCTTACACATATCTGGACAGAAACAAATCGTGCAGAATTTAACAAAGTATTACAAATCAAGATAAATACCACAACAATTATATATGTATATATATTGCTTATTACAAAAAAGTTTGAACTGAGCGGGAAATGATGTTGAGAGGTAATGACGCTAATGTCATCTTAGTTTGCAATTTCTTTTTTCATCGTATAATAATATTTTCCATACAACCTTTTTGCATATTTTTAACCCTTGCCAGCATGATTCCATTTTTGTGCAGACATTTGCCCCCATACATTTCAAATGGTCAATGCGCCACATGGTATGATGATTTCACTATATGGCATGATGAATTTACCACATAACATAATAGTGTGGCTTTCCAAATATATTAATCAAAATTATGTAAATAACGAAAACATTGCCGATTTTTTTTAAATAAGGGAATTTAATTCAATCTAAATATAGCGAGAATCGTGTACGTGTCTGTAGAATCTATCTTTCCAGTTTCATTCAGTATTTATATTCCGAGTAGTACTAGTAAGTAATTGTAGGATCCCCACTTTGCTGCATAATCTATTCTGCCGCCCTCTGCCGGTGACTTTACGATATATTTCGAGCCATTCGTTTCAGTTGGTTACAAATACTAGATATCCGGTGGTCGACTGAAATTCGATTTCATGGATGGCCAGCATTGAGAGTACTTATTGCTGATATTGAATAAAGTTTCGGTTACAACAGGCACTTCGCCATTCAAGACCATTCAACCATTCATCATATAGAATAATAATATTTCTTCAAAGCCTCGATGTGGTTTTCCAGTATGTGTATGAATAAATGAGTAATACAATGTGTTGTTTTTTTTTATTTGGCTGATGGTGATAATCTCACCTGATATATATATATATATGTCATCGGTAATCCCTTACTTACTTACGAGAACACAGGGTATCGGTTAAATGTACATAGGCTATCCCATAATATGCACTTTAATATGCTCCAAAATATGTCAACATTGTCTCACGATTGACCAATATTTATCATTTGCATAAATTAAATTCGGCATATTGGGAAGAGACAAAAGAAGGCGCGAGCTACTCATGACATGTAGGTACGAGTAACGATCCGTCAATCATAACATTGTTTAACATAACATTCCTCATTCCCGAAATATATCCCCCTTCGCCAAAGTAAGTGGTGTGACATATTGCTGCCTAACGGCTGGTGTTACCCCCGATGTAACAGCTGCTCACTGGCGTTGGCGTTGTACTGCGTCGGCCACTGCCTACGAACACCTCACTACGAACGCTGACTCCTGTTATAATGGAGCTCCCCAACCCCAATACGTATCATCTTTTTTACTGGAAACGGTGTTTGTGTGAATATTGCTTGGTTTTTGAGCCAAAACACTACAGCTCACAGATACACTAAATATTCCTTCTCAGAGACTATATTTGTCAATACTTATGCGATTTTAGCCCCGATCAATTCCGTGTATACTTTCGAAGTGTTATTCCAGTGAAGCCAATGAGTCGAGCATCTAATAACATTTTAAGCCATTAAAACGAGTAATTTTTCCAGTTTTAGTCATCACGTCACATTTTGAAGCCGATTCAACTACAATAGTATTGGCAATATTAGAAAAGTAGATCCAGTAATGACTCCTTTGTAATGTATCAGTGCGCCATTTCACTGAATTCCACTCATAAATCTGTTGCTTGCTTTTTCGGCTATCACATTAAAACAGTTTTAAAAGTGTGCGTCTCTTTGAAAAAAGTCGCTCTGATTACATCTCGCCTTGATAGAAATTCTAATTCATGATGTTGTCAAACGTACACACCGACATCTCCCTTTCTTGTAAATACTACAGTCACACCCTATACAAACTTTACATATCTCAATTACATACTGATATTATGTAGCCGATTTAATCGGATGTACGGATACTGAATATAAACAAAATATCTACATCATCATCAGTTAACCTCTATCTCCGCTTGTGACATTATGCAGAGTAACATGAGATAGTTGTATTATGTGATTTTGAAAGACTTTCAATTTCCGTAGTGCAACATAAGTGTAGTTTAGTAGTAGCAACTGAACC
Organism: Saccoglossus kowalevskii; assembly: GCF_978046115.1. Classification (NCBI taxonomy): domain Eukaryota; kingdom Metazoa; phylum Hemichordata; class Enteropneusta; family Harrimaniidae; genus Saccoglossus; species Saccoglossus kowalevskii. Next base: position 32,075,672 of record NC_140658.1, read on the forward strand.
GAGTCCGATTCTATGGTTCACAGCTTTGCAAGTAATCGGCGACAAAACGCTTTCTTTGACTCTGGTGGCGCAGTTGTCACCACTCCACCACTCCTGACAGAAACAAATATCACAACAAATTGTTTCGCTATCATACGCTTAGTTGTAAACTGGCATTTGTGATTTTATTCAACAGTTTGCACAACAGTTTGCACAGAGTTAATTGGTCGGGAAAAACTGATACATTTTTGAAATTATTTAAGTCAAGAAAAACGGTTAATTGAAAACAACGCGGGCAATTAATTTTGCAACGGGGACTATCCTGGACTACTTCGGTAACCACGGTGAAGGATGAAACCGCGACGGCTGCTAGGATGATCGTCGTTGTTGGCGTATTAGTTAATTACACATAGTATATTTAGCGATCGGATAATCAGAATTATTTGAATTTGCCGTTGGCTATGACCTCATTAAAAAACAGATATATGTTATCTGTAGGCAAACATGCATAAACCAATATTGCGTCCGGCGATAGTGGCTTCCTCATCTATTTAGCTTCATATGCAGCGAAGCTCTGCAACTGCCGGTAATCGTGGTAAACTAACCGGTCTCAATGCACACAGGGAGCTTTGTAGCTAGACATGCATACAGTCTTGTGCTTGTTTTTTGATGTTTTTTTTTTCAATACAATAGAATATGTGAGTGTATAAATGGCGAAAGCTGGGTTACCGCGAGACTGACAAGAGACGTGTGGTCCTTTTGAGTGTTCTCTTGCTATGCGTTTTGTCATTCTCTGTAATTGTTTTTTCATAAGAGCCGCCAGTGCAATGGAGATTCAACGCGGTTTCTAATACACTATTAAGACGAATGTTTTTTATTTATAAAAATATAACTCCAATTTTGACCTTGACGCTGATTGGTGAAATATTATTGAGCCTGTCAATCGTTGAATCGGCCACTGAACCCCCATACCGGTGACAACCATCACCGATGCCGCAAGTGTGCGTCTACATGGTTTTGTTTATTCCGCTAACCTGGTTTTCGTAGTAACCAGCTTTTCGGCATTTATACACTCAGAATTCAAATAATATTTTATTTAATTGGAAAAAGAATGTATGTATTCTAATCTTCAGCAAGCTCTGGGTCAGATGTCAGCGTAACACTGGGTATCTGTTATGCGCATGTACCAACAACGTTCACTTCTATACGACCTCAGTGACCCAAACCACGTGACATCAGCTGCATATATACTCACATAGATAAATGTATTGGAAATAAGAGTATTTAATGGGTATGTTAACACATAAGGATCATTCTACTCTCAGAGCCGCTAGCCTTAACACAGTTGTCAAGGAGAGTTGTTGTTGACTATTTATTCTTTAGTTGACCCCTGCCTGTACGTAGTGAGTGCTCTACGGTTACAATTATATTGAAAATGTAATCATGGCAAATAAAAGATGTAACAGTAGCCGTTGGATATGATTTCCCCTTAAAGAACACTGATGGCACACATTAATGCAAGAGTGTAAAATAACCATATATTCAACTTCAGCTGAGTTCACAGAGTTCCGTCGAGAAAGGATTAACTCGGGGCTATTCAGTCATGTATGGCGCTGCACTGCTAGACAAATAGACCTGTATACACTGTACAAAACTCCCAATTAGTATTCTAGATTGAATAATTTTGTAGCCATATGAAGCGAATATAAACCGCAAAGTAATTGACATACGTCAGTCTGTTTCATTCCCGAGTGATGGAGTTTGTGTCACAACAGTTATACGGACTCAGTTCTTGCCTATCTCATGAATCTACTGTACTTGTGAAATGTCGTGTTTTCCGTATCATCGTTAGACGAATTACTTTTACCACCGGTATTTGTTAGAGGGCGCTATTAAAGTTGCAATATGAACGAACATATGTATAAATTAATATTATTTGATATCTTAAAGCAATGAACACGATGTTTTATGAATTATAATGAACTAAACATTCATTCAAAAAATACATAAAACTCTCAGGCTGACATTCTGATATACGCTAGATTGTGTTTCATCGAACAAATATAAGTGTTAGTGCTCCAAAAAACGTATTTTCCACGATAAATTATAATCATTTTGGTCATCAACATACAGTATCAAACAACATTAAGCAAAATTATAATATGACGTCATATTGAGATGCTGTGTCGTGATTGGTCACATGGGGTTACGTTGAATTACACACATGCTGAAAAATTACGCAAGTGACGTGACGTAACTTTGAAAATAATTCATTATATTATACCAGCATTTAATTGCCCGAATACGTCGTTCTGATAGAGAGCGTGTTTTATTTATACAAGAAGATTTGGCGTAGGACGTTGGAGTTCTTCAAAAGTAATGCATGAAAGAAATATTTCTTTAGAATAACGCAAACGACGCCCTCAAAATTACGGCAGATTCTTCACAGTCTACGCTATATACAATCTTGTGATATACCCGTCTTCGGCGGTGGTTCGAGGCTTTATCATACTTTGCCACCGCGCTAGCAAACTCGTACTCTTTGTTCACAAAAGACGACACAAAAGCAGACGACAAAATTCCACGTTTTATACAGACAAGTAATTGGCGGTCCTAGTTTATGAGACAATATGAATACTATAACATATAACTATAACAAGTATTTTGTTTTAACTATACTACACGAATACTGCATTATATTTCGAGTTGCGTGTTTCTACGAATCTTCCAAATTATAACTGAGAGTTCAACTGAAATCTATGGTCACGTGGTTGAAGTACCATTGCATGTAAACCACTCGTGTATATTGTGTAAATTTTTCGAAAAACGGCATAGAACGATAAAAACATCTTCAAATACATAACTTCAGATAACAATAAAAGGATGGCCTGATTACATCGTTCTGATTGAGAGCGTGTTCATAATTATGCAAGCCGTGATAAAATTGACAGTGTTTAGAAGTAGGCCCCAAAAATGAATAACAAAAAAAAAGGTTAAATAATTTTGTCAACGGAATTCTGTAAAAAAAATATTGAAACGAAATGCGATCCTCGGGTATTTTAGGTTCAAAGGGAGGCATGGGGAAAATAATTTGCCAGAATTCCGCAAACGACGTCAACAAATGGTTGCCGTCTGCAGTGGCTCCCTCAAGAACCCAGAAACGTAATCGGGCGTACGCCACCAATCAGCGTCTGTAATTTTCAAAATTATGTCGACTGTTATGTCGACTGTTATGTCGACTGTTATGTCGACTGAGAGATTTTACAATGTACCGCTGTCAAGAAACTACATGTCATTGAATAACATTGAGCTTGACGACGCCGAAATAAGGGAGCGAATGTGAACCACTGCTCGATTATTTCTATGATCAATATATGCTAGTTCCAGGGCCATTAGGGAAGTACTCAGATTCAAATGATGTATCACATTTGGGCACGAGTTTTGAAGTTATTTCTTGTCCCAGAATTACCTTTAAAATGAAGACAGTGTAATTGGTTGGAACCCACATAATTACCCACAACGCCCCCGTGAAATTGGCTTGACTCGACCAAAACAGTGGATTTATATCTGTAAACCCACACTTTGTCGTCGTAGTGTTTCTAATACGAATTGATTGGCTCCAATCGGGCAATGAAGTACGTCTGTTTTTTACAATCATTTTTGGTCATCAACATCCAGTATCAAAGAAACGTTAAGCAAAACTATATGACGTCATATTGAGATGCTGTATCGCGATTGGAACAGTCATACGACACTGTCTCCATGGTCAGTCGATATGTGTTGTATTTATCTTATCCAAAATTATTATATAGCAATAGTTACAGAGGTAGCCGACACTGAGGTAACTATATATTTTATTATATCTAATAAATAAATAAACATACTGAACGTAAAGCGAACGTTGGAGTTTATGGCAGACAGCATTTTTGTAAACACTACACCTGCGCATGCGTACAAATCGAGGTCACTGGATTTCATTTTTGACCCCGAGTCTATAATGAGTTTCATTCACCATCATATCTCTGCGCTCTGAGGCATTACAGTGATGACCTTGAACATGAGGTACAATAATACACATTACACGACAAGACACGTTGTTTTGGTCAATATTTTCAATAGGTGGACGTTCAAAACAACAATGGTTAATATAATTCATAAATTTTAACCGAATACATAGGTTTATCTTATTCCAGTTCATACTATATTTCGAATATCTTAGACAATCCACCAACACACGTGAAGAGAATATGAGTACAAATATTGTTTATACGCGCACAAAAATACGATGCCATGGTAAATAATCAACCGCGCGTTTCTGACATAAATATGATGTGTATTTCAAGCAGCTAAATGAAGAGTTCAAACAAGAAAGAGATTTGAATATGTAGTGTACGACCTTTTACAAACGGCACAGCGCCACCAATGTTTCAGATTCGGAATTATGTGATGTACAGCAATAATACACGCAAGTTAACCAGGTCAAAGTAATGCATACACGGTATCGATAAGACATGTAATGTCGTTTACAGATATTTACGACGAAAAGCATTCTACACAATTATTTATCAGAGCTATGATTGCATTCAATATATGATCAGCTTGCAAGCTAACATATTATCCACAACGCGACATTAATAAGTTGGATTAATTATTATAAAAAAGGTTTCCCAAGCGTAATCTGAATTGGCAGTGTAATTACATTGATTAAAGGTAGCTTAAAAATTGATCTCCGGCTTCTTTCTAGAATATTTGAACGTAACCTTTATCAAAAATAACTTTTACATGCAAGCTGCAAACTTCAAAAACACGTATGTGGCGGAAGTACGCATAGCCTTGCAGCCTTGATTAGGATTACGATTGCTCCATCAAATATATGACCTGTAATTGCATTTACATTGATGTAAATTTGATGTATAGTGCGTAGAAGTTGTAGTTGTTTGCTTATATGTACATACACATGTAAATAAAGCCGTTAAAGCGGAGACTCGGGCTGTTGTTGGCGAAGTTAATCAATACAAAAATAAATAAGACATCAAGATAATTGATAGATAGTTGATAATCAAGTTAGTCGTATGGTAAACTAACATAAATACACAACAATGATTGGGACTTTGTCATTGGTCAGATATATGGTTAAATGAGGAGCCCGGTATTCAATATACCGAATTACCCGGCCATCTTTTTATTTACAATAATGTTAAATGCAATAGTTAATCGGACTAAGATTCTGTAATATTACAAACAAACAATTGGCATTATATAACAATTATTTTTCCTACCTAGATGGGCGTAAAAGTACGATTAGTATTCCTACGCAGGTGGGCATATGCATATGATTACAATTCCTGTCTAGGTGGGCATAAGCGTATGATTACAATTCCTGCCTAGGTGGGCATAAGCGTATGATTACAATTCCTGCCTAGGTGGGCATAAGCGTATGATTACAATTCCTGCCTAGGTGGGCATAAGCGTATGATTACAATTCCTGCCTAGGTGGGCATAAGCGTATGATTACAATTCCTGCCTAGGTGGGCATAAGCGTATGATTACAATTCCTGCCTAGGTGGGCATAAGCGTATGATTACAATTCCTGCCTAGGTGGGCATAAGCGTATGATTACAATTCCTGCCTAGGTGGGCATAAGCGTATGATTACAATTCCTGCCTAGGTGGGCATAAGCGTATGATTACAATTCCTGCCTAGGTGGGCATAAGCGTATGATTACAATTCCTGCCTAGGTGGGCATAAGCGTATGATTACAATTCCTGCCTAGGTGGGCATAAGCGTATGATTACAATTCCTGCCTAGGTGGGCATAAGCGTATGATTACAATTCCTGCCTAGGTGGGCATAAGCGTATGATTACAATTCCTGCCTAGGTGGGCATAAGCGTATGATTACAATTCCTGCCTAGGTGGGCATAAGCGTATGATTACAATTCCTGCCTAGGTGGGCATAAGCGTATGATTACAATTCCTGCCTAGGTGGGCATAAGCGTATGATTACAATTCCTGCCTAGGTGGGCATAAGCGTATGATTACAATTCCTGCCTAGGTGGGCATAAGCGTATGATTACAATTCCTGCCTAGGTGGGCATAAGCGTATGATTACAATTCCTGCCTAGGTGGGCATAAGCGTATGATTACAATTCCTGTCTAGGTGGGCATAAGCGTATGATTACAATTCCTGCCTAGGTGGGCGTTAGGAAAGAGACAAGACATGTACATGCTCAGCTTTTGATAACATATATAGGCCAGCCTTCCATGACCGACGCTGTCAGCGAGACTAGCGTTACACAAATGGTTGTAGGCGAATAGAACCGCGAATTCAGTCGGGAATTATACATGAATTCCACCAAGGATACTAGGAAATAATTGGTTTGTGTCTTTGATTTCTCAAACATCTATGTGTCTGGTATTTATTGAGACATATACCATTAATCATCACGTGAGTTGATATGAGAAAGATTTTTTAATAGAACGATATATGAATTACTCGGAAAATAGGTTTCCTTTTATGAATTCCGTGTTATGGTCGGAATGTGAAGCTATATTATCTACATTCGGTTTATGGAACTAAATATATGTTAGTCAGGTTGCCAGCCCTAGTTTTTTGGGAAAAGCGTAAAATTGCGTATGTGTTCTCCAGTATGTCTGCTTCAAGATTTTGATGGGTGCCCAGTTGGCACCCTTGAGCATTTTTTCTAATTTGCATAAATCAAAAATGGCTGCCAATGACGATCAAGCATGCTATTATGATGATATCTCCGCATCAAGAAGGACATTTCAACTGATGTATAATATGCAAATTGAGTATTGAGGCCCCCAAAATAAATATTAATCCCCATGTTTGTTACATTCATCATTTGCATAAATACCCCATTTGCATAAATCCAAAATGGACGCCAATGACGATCACGCATGCTATTATGATGATATCTTCGCACCAAGATGGAAATTTCAACTGCTGTATAACATGCAAATTGAGTATTGATGCCCCCAAAATAAATATATGTATATGTATATATATATATGTATATATATATATATATATATATATATATATATATATATATATATATATATATATATATATATATATATTCATTTGAATAAAATCCCGATGATCTAAATCACTTATTTTATATTGTTATAATGAACAATATGTCTATACCATGTGAGCATAAATTTGGTAACCTCAATCGTGTTAATGGTGGTAGTCATTCCCACAAAACATAAGTAGACTTAATATCGACTGTTAAATAGACACGAATAGTAATTTAAATGTATGTGTATTGAGATACTGCAGTTGTAATCCAAAGATCCACTTGAAAATCTGTTTAGTATCGACCTAAATGCACAATTTTTCAAAGCACAGATTACCCACCGCATCAAATAATTATAAAAGCTGAGAAACTGGTAAAGAGTTATGCTACCTATACAACATATGATATTGTATAACAAAATCAACTCAAAATTATGTAAAGTATTCCACATGTGCAAAAATATCAATAGGGAAATCGTGATTGCTCTAATTTAATTCTAGTCTACATCTGAATCTTCAACATTAGTTGTTGGAATAGTGTTCTCATTGCAGCAGTTATTTTCGCCTTCACATTTGCAATATGATGTACAGGAAAGCCTAGCCAGTTGGCAACTGCATCGATTTGTTGAGAAGCTGTTCTGTGATTTGCAGTTGCATGCAACCATCTTCAACAAAGCAGTTGGAGCAAGTTTGATAGGTCCGTAGATTGGGTGAGGGGTATAGTTAACATCAAGTTTCCAGCCATCGCGTGATATATCAACTGATGGTGGATATCTCTGTGCTACTGCACACCAGATTAGTGTCTGCAGATGAGCTCGTTTTATGTGTTATACTGCAGCTGCACGGGTTGGAGGCAGGGAATTGATTTTTGGAGGATCCTTCTTCTTGCCGAAGTTTTGGTATCTGAGATTATTGAAATCTGAAGTTGATGTTCCACCATAAAGAAGAGTAAGGAAATTGATGCCAACATTAAGGATTTCAACATCTGTGGAATTTGGATCGCACATAACTCCAAGACCTAGGTTGTTCTTGAGCAGTAGGTTAACACATGTTACCTTGCCTTTTCCAAAGGGATATGATACAGTGTCACACCCAGACACAGCATGTAAAGGCACAATATCGCCGCATTTGTCTCCTAAATTTAATACAGTTGCGTTAATGTCAATTACCCTTCCATCCTGTTTTTTTCATGGAAACCTGAGTTGAAATGCTACTCTTCCATACATAGTACACCAATAGCACAAATATGTCTGTATCATCAGCAATTATTTGAACATGATTTTTTCTGGTCATGGAGCATGAGTAGATAACTGATGATATTCACATCTGCTTCTTCATGTTCAAACAAGCACTGCTCCTCACCAATGAGGTGAAGAGTTGGTGACTCGAAGTCTGTATTGCAAATCAATTTGATTAATTGGGTTTTGTTGTGATCACTTTTCATGATAACATCTCGTGCAGGTAGTGTCATATTTCTCATGAGGTTATGCTCCTGGGGCAATGTTCCTCCCATGCGTCGCATATTTTCATTTGACTTTGTGGAACTTGGTATGTATTTATCAAAAATTACATAAATGTCATATGGTCTATTAAAACGCTGGCAAAAGCTTTCTGACAACTGTTCCACAGTTCCCAATTTTGGCCAAGGTGTATGATAGAGAGCTTCATTTCCATCCACTATTTCCATGTCTACAGGTGGGAGATGTGTAGAAGCAAACACGGCCAACTTTGTCACGAGAACTGATTTCACTCCTTTCCACATGTTTCCAAATTCATCAAAGATTGAAGAAGGTACTGGTGAGAGCTCGTACTGAAAAAGATCAGGCAAGTTGACGTCTCTTTTCTGGGAGATAACAAGCAGGCGTGCATACAACTTTTCCACGTCATAGACATTAGTATCTCCTATTTTAGTGCTTTTCCTCATAGTCTCCATGGTTATTACTTTCTTTTTCAGTGGAGTATGAAATCCTTCCGGCAATTTTGCTGAGAATTCAGCAACCATTTGCTGACCAATGACAAGTGCGTTATCTACATTCACAGTATCTGGAGCAACACGGACACTAACAATATTGATGAGTGCATCGCCGGATTGTGTGGTAAGAGGATTACCGTACTTCTTTAGTTCTGCAATAATCAAATTTCTGTCGGAGGCATCTAGTTATTTCCTTCTTTTCCCCTCTTCTTTGTGAGAATTTAGTTCCATACCATGATCTTCATCAAGCGCTTCACCATACATTCTGTCATAAGCAAGAGATAGACCATTGCATAGAGGGTGAGAAAGTATCCAACCAGCTACTTGTTCTTCAGAATGGGTCTTTCCTACTAACCCTCCTTTGGCCTTTCCATATCGTATGTAGATTTGTTCACCAAATTGGTCCAGGAAAAGTGAATTCCACACTCCACAACGGTGTCGACAAACATGTTCACCTCTCAGGAAGGCAGCTTGTACCACTTCTGGTAATGAAGTAGACTTGTCACAAATGTGCCACAAAATATATCGTGCATAATTCCAGTGGCCTGCTGCAAAGAAATATGGCAACATACACTTCAGACAATAAACATGGAGCAACCAATCCCCCTCCCTTTCCGCACGGAGGAACAAGTGCAGGATTATGACAGGTGTAATCAGGTGTACGTGAAGAACTGCGAACACTATCAAACTCATCTTCCAGGTCTTCAAAAGTAGACTTCCTTGCGAGAATCAATGGTTCTAGTAGTGCTGCTGTGACCATCCTCAATCCTCGGAGTGCCTTGGGCCATGCCTTTCCATTGAGCATGTGAACAACACCCTTGAATGCCACACCAAGAATTGCCTCCAGGCCACTATTATTCATCAGAGTACCAATGCAACCAATAAAATACATCAGTGTGTGCATACCACCAGGACGCACTACGAGATTATTCCATTTGTCAGGGAAAGACCATTGAATCTGCATCACCTTGTACAGCTGCATATCGGCAGATACATAAGTGTACGGTACATCATTCTGTTTCATGAAATCTTCAATAAACAAGAGTGTTGTCAACCCAGTATCAGGATGGGAAGGTGGTGAATCTATCAATAGGCCGAATGCAAATCTTGCTGAATGTCCTGGCTCAGGAACCATCGTCCTAGTAATACCAGCCATGTAACCAGACCATTCAGGTACTGGAGTTTTACCACGAGTGTTATCAATAACTGTAGACAACCATGTTATGTCAGATTCTAGAGAAGTTTTTATAGTCATATGAAGCTGTGTCAGTAGGTGGAATGGTAGACCTTGTTTAACCTGAACTGTAGGAGGTACCGGTTTTTTTCGAACCAATGAAATGTTGAATGCTTATAGGTGACAGTTCTTTGAGTTTCAAAGTATGCATCTCCTCTTTTGTGATTCTCGGTAACGTATGGCCATGATTATATTCTTGAGAATCTGTAAATATTTATCTCATACATTATTTCTGTATTTATAAACATAGTTACCATTTGAATATTGGGTGAATTCAATAGCCATTGAGTGGGTTGTACACCTGCAGATCAAAGTTGTCAAACCATGCACTCATGAGGCCACCAGTATAAAAAAAAACCTAGTAGCAGTCTTGACCTTGACCTGCATACTTTGCTGCAGATTTTCTGAATCGTAAGACTTCATCATACGAACTTATGTACCCACTTTTATGAAGAATGTCAATTAGTTCTTTGGATCCAAATCGATGGTGGAGTTTTACTGCAAGTCCTAGTGTAGTTTGATTAAATGTTTTTGATATCAAAGACTGAATTGACTGGCACAGACTTAAAGATACTTTTGTGACAGTTCCATTTGAAACCAGACCACTCACAAGACGTACAAGGGTTGCACTTGTGTTTTCCAGCGCGTTCTGAAAGGTGAAGCTGTTAAAGTCATACGAGTCAGTTTCTTTTTGTTCTGAATTCTTAATTTCGTCTCTAATTTTCTTTACAATATCATCAACTTGGTCATACGTGTCATCCGCTTTAACTAATTTCAATGTGTCTGGTACATACTTTCGTAAACAAATGATACTTGCACATCCAAATATCTTCATTTCCAACAACTGATCACCAAAATGACTCTCAAGTTTGCGAATGAGGTTAGCTCGCATCGAACGGTTTGCCTGTTGCTCTTGCTGATTACCTATCTTTTCATGTTTTGATACATCCGAAGCAGTACTTGTGGAGGCAGAGTTCCAAATCCTCTTTGGGTCAGCCTCAATGGCAGATACAGCTCTCTGGAAAGCAACATCAATCACATCTGGTGAACAAAGTTTAGAGGCTGCAGAAACATTGCGTTTTGATGAAAACATTTTGTAACAATCTTGATGATATTGGGCATCTGCGCATGTAAGTCTGACAGAGCACCAAGAATTCGAGTATGCACTTTCGATGACAGATCATCTCCCCTTTCGCCACACACTTGCAGGACACGTTCCTTAAATTCTGTAGCTCTGCACTGAAAAACTTGTCTCCATCTTGTTGGATTCTTCGGGTCCTTTGGTAAATATATATCACCACAAATTGAGCAGTTCTGAGTAAAGTCAAATCCTTTGTGCTGGGATCGTCTTTTTCGAGGTGAGAGTTCACTCTGAAAACTTTGACTGCCTATACGTTTTAATTCTCGTTCAATATGCAATTTCGATGTATAATTTGAAACACACGTCTTATGATAAATTATTGTTATATTAGCATTTTTTGCTAATCTCTCTTTCAACTCTATGTAAATATCGTCTCTTCGTAGAATACTTGATTCAATAATTTTCTTTATTCTTATCTCCCCGCCAGTTATAAGTGGTCCTGATCTTTCACAGTTGAAGAAACAATGTGATCCAACTTGAGTCATGTTGAAATAATAATTTCTTTATCCTGCAAATAATTGATAATATTTCATGGAAATTTATTGATGAATACAAAAAAGAAAGTATTTTTTTCTCAGAATTGCTATTTTACTTTTACTGTACATGTGAATTGCCATTTTGGAATTCTGCTAAAGTTGTTCAAGTCCCTTCATGGCACATGCTCAATACATAATTACTATTACACACGTTGTATAATAATTAGTTTATTGGCTGTTTGGTGATATTTATAAAGGAATAACACAAATAACGAGGTCAATATAGTAAAAATGGTTAACCCATTAGAGGTGACTGAGGGTCAACCAATCGTCGTCTGCGCCGAAGAACTGGAACTTGGGGGGGGGGCGTCATAGGAACCTCATCATAGTTGTGTTTATCGCCAGTTTATCATACAGAAACAGCAAAATCGTGTCACTTTAAACAAATTTAAAGGTTTATTACCTCAATATTGGAAAGCTAATATACTGAGAAAACAAAAATACCTTACTTCAGCAAAAACTCATGGAATCTTGGACTTAAATCGAAAAATAACAAATAAACTCGCCATCTCACAGACTGCATACGCGATCATACAGGAATGCATCGTTGCGCACGCACTCTGTGAAATGCGTGAGTCTGATTGGCTGTCACGGAATGAGAGTATACTAAAAAACAACAGCTACTGACGATTTATTTATAGCCTCCAGATCAGCCAAAAATTAAATATAGTCATGAATAAATCGCCCTAGTAGCCTGTTTGATCCTCATTTGCTGTCATTTTGGATTTATGCAAATAAGGTATTTATGGAAACTGTGAATTTAACAAACATGCGGCTTAATATTTATTCTGGGGGCCTCAATACTCAATTTGCATAATATACAGCAGTTGAAAATTCAATCTTGAAGCGGAGATATCACCACAATAGCATGCTTGATCCTCATTGGCAGCCATTTTGGATTTATGCAAATTAGAAAAAAATGCTCAAAGGTGCCAACTGGGCACCCATCAGGATCTTGATGTAAACATACTGTAGAACACATTTCAGCAAAAAAGTCATACGCACTTTTACGACTTTCTGGGTCGGCAACCTGACTATAATAAGAGAAATATTTAGAGAACTGTATGGTTATTCCTGGATATTCTGATGAATCCTCATGGAAGGTGTCATGACTTGATTACTGTGACCGCAAGAAGAGTGGAACGGCAATATTGTAGTATGTAACATTGTTTTGCTGGTGGTATAGCTATATTGCTCACAATGTATTCACTGCTTCATGTGCTAACACTTTGTGTGTAATGTAGCTACTTTGATAGCAAGCAGTGCCTCATATTCAAATATTGAATTCCATTCTTTCTTACGATCACAGTAATAAGACACGTGTTTACACAATGGTGAATGCCACTGATTGGATAGCACCTATGAACGGGTGCATACGCAAGTGTATAAACATCGGAAGAGGCCACTGATTGGTCAGTAGCAATGAGCGAGCGCATACGGCACGTGACCTGATTAAAAGGGACACGTGTTATTACATTAATTGAGGCCACTGATTGGATTGGTATATTGGGACTACACCCGTGTTGCATATCAAGGTGGAGGGGCTGGTGTCATATTGTTGTGTATCATGTTGATGCTTTTCCATGTTACAATTGTGTCTCACGCTCGTGTCGAACCAAGCTCCCGTATGTATGTTTTGTGTTCGGCGAATTGTCCACGCCATGTGTCTGCGTGTGACTGTGAAAGCATTGAGAAATAATAATTTCGTAAATTATTATGTTGTCTAACATTCCACCTACGTCGCTGCCGGTTTACCCCCCCCCCCCCCACGGAAACTACGACAGTGAATTGTTGAAATATTAAAGAACACCCGGTAAGGTAATATTGCACAAACGATACCAAATATAGCAGTTTGGAATAGGGCTTAATTGTGTGAGAAATTACCTATAATTTATTATACCCTTCTTTTTGATTTATGTTCATTACATTATGTTGACAGCCAACATAGTTATCCTGTTGCTGTTTAATGTCAGGTTTATATGAATGCGTCCCTGCACCTGTACATGAACTGATCTAAATAATAATATCTCGTAACACTCATATGTACATTGTGATTACCCCTGAGTATATTTTACTTCTTGATAACGTGGTAACCAGTACGTTTTGGCGACTTTATAATTTAGAATTTCTTGACAGTTTCTGCGTTTGTCATAAATTAGCATTTGCATATTGCAGCATGTCGTTACATAATGTAAACGGATAAATACACTGCGATATGTAGAATGATGCGAATCATGCGATTATAAGTAAAAAAAGTAAAAATATATTTTTTTCGTGAATACTTTTAATCATTTACATTGATTTGGTACGGTTATTGATATCCACACCTTACTATCAATCAACAACTGTACTACTAAACCAACCTAAACCGGAACTTGCGTGTACATTGCGTGTTCACAGTCACCATCTCACCTCAACCACGCAATCAGTCAAATCTGTGATATATAACATGCGTATTACCCTTTTCAACAATTACTTATAATTTCATGAATTAGAACAATGGATTTAGAGCTGTGTCGAGTAAAGAATAACAACGTATCATCACAATGAACAGAGGGAGACTTATTTGGCATTCCACATATTCTGACATAGATTGTCTTGATGCTATATGTGTAATAAGTGTAATAATATATCTTCTATATTCTCATTAGATGTCGTTAGACAATTTTGTTAATGCAAATTGCTCCCACAATCACTGAACAAATCTCATTTACACGTTATTCATTTCAATTCAATGATAATTAATGATAATTATTTTTTAAATGTTCTATCCTACAGAATAAAATTTGTCTCAACTACCACCAAAGCTTGTTGTGTCAGTGTATATAATTACAATGCACATACACACAGTTTTGTGAATAACAGGCATCGGTTTTTGTTTGTTTGTATAACGTAATCATTAGGACAGACGATTACTCTTCCTGTTACTTAACATAATAAATCAATGCACAGAATGTGAGTAGCATTAATTTATGTTCATATTGCATTTCATTCATTACTAATTAGTTAGAAATCACTGTCATTACCGATTTACAGCTTCTTATATGACAGTTACAATATAGCTTCCGATGTTTTCATTGGGGAAAACACGAGACGAAAATATTGTCTTAGGATAAAAACTCTTCTCTGGTGCCAAACACATATTATGAATTCAGTTACAATGAAATTTTATATAACATACAACTCAGTTTTATCATCGTAATACTAAGTTTAAGAGAAGAATATCTATACTATATTTTGCCTGATAACATGTAGTGTGGTTTCTACATGTTACGTGGGTGGTCTTAACATTTGAAATATAGATGACATCCCAAAGGACAATTCTGGAGAGGACAGAAGATGACAGCAATAATATATCCTTCTCATAAATCATTGATTTGACCTTTCGAGTGGAATGGCCAGTCAACTGTCTACATTACACTCCCATTATAAAGTCAGGAGCAGTATACCCACATCGTAACGCAAAGTGACTGGCGAAGTGGTCGAACATTCGGTATCGTGCTAAATACGATTTTTTTCATAAAGGTAAGACAAGTTATTCGTTGTGAGCGATTAAAAATTAGCTGTGGAATTATGAATTTAATGTTGGCGTGCGATCACGACAATTACAAAAAAATCTGTGTTATTAATGCATAACAGTTGGCTGCAGTTGAGACGCAAAATGAGGCTTATTGAAAAAGCGATTAGTGTTCCTCTATTATGCTTTAATGCATTTTAAAGTTGTTCGAGAATACTTGGCCTCACTTGTTGGATTACATTATGAATATATATGTTTGTTCACGTTTTTCGATATATTCGAGTGTGATATCGGATTTGCTAAAAGAGTGTAGTAATTTTGCAACATTTTTGTAACTACACGTTATATTCTGTTATCTCATTCATCCATTTCGCACTTATTAATTGCGGGAATCAAATAATTCCTGCGTATACCTGAGATATATCGCAGCCATACAAGTCGATACAATACACCGTTGCAATATTACTATGTGAAGCCAAAACGTTCTGTTTCCATGGCAAATACATATTGTTATGCAGATCACTGAATATCATATTTTCCTGTTTTCGCATATCGGACGTCAATGACAAACAGGAAACCAGACGAATATATCAATATAATTACGTTTCATATATAATTTCAAGTAGCATTTAGTGTTTTAAGTTACACACTTACAACGTTATTAATGACTTTGGTTTCACTCTATCTGCCGAGACGCTTTTATTTATAGCATAAATATATATTGCGCAGACAACTGTATACTTCACGTGTTTGTTTTGTGTTCTAATCAAATTTCAAGGGTAGGTAATTGTTACATTACAAATTGCAATGCATTGCTAACGACTAAGTACTGAGGCACTGTTTTGGTCTCTATAAACGAGATATTTTTAAATATTTTATTTATATTTACAGAACATTTCAAAACCGCTCTCATGCAATCACATATCTTTGTCTCAGAAAAAGTTGAGTTGCTGCTATTAGGATTATAAATTGTACAGATTCAATATAATTACATACAATAACATCAGAATTGATAATATTGTTGGTCTCTGTTCACATTTAATGTCATATAAGAAAATTATCCCTAAATTCTACACGGACATTTTGAAGATTTGTACAATTGCCAGAGTTGTTATTAAAAGAGAGATGAATATATTTTGTCACCCAAATCTCGCGTCTATTAAAACACACGAACACATTGTGTATGCAAGCCTGTACTGTGCTGTGCTGGTCAACAATAAGTTGTTCCATACAAAACACTGCAAGCCTGCTGCGACTATTGAGTTGGTTAGCTTATATGGCCTGACTTATATGTGCTTGCCCGGAATTAACTCGCCTCTCAGTTAAGTCCTGAATATACATACATATATCAATACAACTGTTGAGTCTGTTGTGATGGCCTTGATCGAAGCGCCGATTTGGTCAAGTAAAGACTATCAAACATTAGATTATCACTATAAATATATGTGTTCGGCGCATGCATGACAGTTATCACGGCAAGGGTGTTTATCTCATCATGAAAAGCACCCAGGGATCACATTCACAAGTGCTTTAACGAGCCTATACACGATTTCGTGAAGTTAAAAAGCGATGAAATCATGCTTTTGCTTATGTAAGGAGTATCTGGTCGCATCTATTAAATATATATCTGTATTCATTTAAATAACCTAATGTAAATTAGTCACGCTTCATTCATATCAGTGTTCCAATATGGCTTATCTAGCAACAATATTTATTATTATATTAATTTGAAACCTTGCATTGATGAACACCACATAAGGACTACTCTGATTGAGGCAAAGAAAAATGCTAAATTTCTGAAAAAAAGAGCACAAACACAACACAGTACAATAGATCAATTACGGTGGTGTGAGAAGTTTCAAAAAGAGTGAACACTTCTGCCCACTGCGACGCCCATCTCATAACTCCATTGAGAAACTGTTAAATAGTTGGGAATTGAATCAACCAATAATAGTTTATAGTATCATTTATGACATAAAAACCATATTTATTCACAAGATCGTTGTATCTGTCATAAAACAAATTGAATTACTGTTCTAGTCGTTTAGCAATGAAACCTTGACATAATAATTGTGTGCACAGAATGCTATGACGTTGCACAAGGGTACATGGCGACTAAAATGACTCAACTGAGCGTATCAAGCGTATCTCTTATCATTAAGTCCGGTAGAAAAATTGACAGTAGTGTTATGTCAAAGTAAGTATCAAGATATGAAGCAGCAAATGTTGATTCAATTATTTTTTAACTTTCAGTTCTGTAGAACAAACTTTTACCTCTTTATTTAAATAACATAGTTGATATATCTATTTGTTTTGTCTTTCTGAAATCCGATGTTGGTGTGTAAGAAATAATAAAACAGGTTGTCAAAATATAAAGAAATGCTGCATGTGACCTTCATATGGTGAGGTGCATTGCCAAATTAATAACATCAATTTAATTATTAATAAAAAAAAATGAGATGCATAAACTGTTATTTTAACAAAGTCTGGAATTCAACTGGCTTAAACAGTGTATATACAGCAATGTCGGCAACTATATTTTATTTGAATGAATTATGATCATATTTGGTAGAGAGTACTCTATAAAGTTGTGTATGTTGCTTGTCGAAAATGGAAATAAAAGTGATGTAAAAATGTGATGAATGTTTTTTGCATATGTGATCTATCGTAAATTGCATGTTCATGACTGCGTTTTGGCATCTCTGAGATATTAAATATATATAGAGCTATACCAAGAGCTTTGTAAATTTACTATTTAAAATTATAATACCTCTAGTCCTAAGAGCCAATCAAATTCGCGCATTTGTCGGTCGATACATTTGCATATTGACTTCTCAGCAGTAAAATACGTCATATCACAAACGTTATGATACATTGAAAAAAGGGTTATTCACCGTTGATGTTTGTGAATAGGTTCAACCATTGGAAGTGTGTTGAAACAGATACTTGTGAATGGAGAATGTTCTAGATGTTGTCATCGCAAAATTGGACAGGAGAAATCTTGAAATGTAGCCATTTACAAATTGTTTTATTCGGTATAATAATACAAATAATAACCCTAGCCTCGGTCCATATACATATTTATCGACAACCAGGTAACATGCTTACTTTGGGTCGACAAATCTGTATATCGACCTCGGCCCTGGTCAATATTTCTATAATATTTCTATAGTATTACCGCTGCAATCAAGACATAATCAAATTGTTTAATCCAATAATTCGTTGTTTACAGAATAGTGTACTCAATTTAGGTCTTTTCTTGTGGCAGTACATGTTCTCAAGAATGTACAGATAAAATTAAGTGATTCCCTAGATTGAAATGTTCTTATAGTTTCAAATTTATGCATTTGTTTACTTCATTGCGCTGTCCATCCATTCTTAAGAGCAGTGAATTTAGTGTATGACCAACATAATCCAACCTAGACAGTACAGCCCATCCCATCAACAATATTAGTAATTGAGCAATCTAGATATTCTAGACATATTTAGTGGTTTAATTGAAGTATGTTACAATCTTTAAGAAGCATTTAATATACTCATGACAGTCATTGAGACATTGATGAGCAACTTAGGGGGGTTATTATTCTTAAATAATTGTTTGTTTTGAAATGAAAATTACAAATCGATTAAAACTTACTTAAACATCATTCTAGGACCAGTGTTTTAAAAGTTAAATTTTCGAGACCAGAGTTGCCCAAGAGAAATTTGTGCTAGATATCCATAATGATACAATACTAATAAAGTCACATGAAAGAACAAAGGTGCAGGAAATGACAACGGAACTAATATATCATAGTAACAATTACTAAACCACACCGAATTTTGACGAGTTCGTATGATACATTTCTTTTGATATTCGTCTAAAGACACGTGAATAGCGAACTAAGACATTTCAATAACATTTCCAATGAATCAATACGTGGGATAATGTACATTTGGTATTTTAATTTCTAAGTCTCCGATTAAATGTCAAAAAGAACCGCCGACGACTATACTGTATTAACACACTCACATGTACCAACAAACGTGATCATGTTCATTTTTTATTTTGTAGCTTACCATTACATACAATACCCCAAAGGACATAATGTGGCATCATAATCTCTGTTATATCACCAAAGTCTGTATGATATCATATTTATCATCCAGGTGCAGCAGGTTGCTTCGTTCCAATCAATGGCTGTACTTTAAGTGTCTACTGCACTTTTGTTCGTTTTAATAAAAGATGTTTTTCATGTAAATTGGAAACACTCCAAAATTGTACGCCCTTGAAAGCATTCACAATAATACTTCATGAACTCATTTAGAAAAACAAAATCGGTCACAAATATGTTCATGTAGGATGCAATTTTACCTGCATTATTTAGATTGACTCAATCAGTTTCCAATCATGCGTATAGTGTGGTGTGTTTAAATTTAATTACTCATATTGTACATTAAACTGCTCATATTTTAAATATGAATGTGTTATGGTTTTATTTATGACCCCATGACACACCATATATGCGTAATTTGACCGTAAAATTAAAGTCAAGTTTAGTTATTTTAACTATTAGTCACGCCACAACCCGCAAATATGCACACTATTTATAAATAATTTCAGTATGTGAAAGGTTAATTTTTAAGGCACTTTGTTCACATCTTTTGGGATAACTGCATTTTCTAGCGCCTCAAATTGAGTATTATCTGAGACAATCACGGCTAATTTTGACGTATTTGAACCTAAATACCGCGTGTCACAGTTTTGTCTATTATTCAGATGAATAAGATAAATGTAAATTGCATGAGAAATATATATGTACATTATGAAACGCTGACTATTTTTCCTATGTAGTACTATTGTACAGTACGAAATCAAACTGTGAATTTGACCTTTGACATTTTGTTCCTGAAATTTGTCACGGCTTGTGGGTTACATGGGGGGAATGCGTTCCAGGTTTAAGGTTTCTAGCTATCCCCTTGAAAATATACGCAGGTGTTTCACGTTTGAGTCGCTTTAGTAGCACGTTTGAAAACCATTTCTATTTTCCTCTTGTGGTTATATATCTAACAAAATACATAAACCCATGCCATGACTTTTGCAAATTGCATACGAATTGTATGTAACAATTTAGATACCATTGATCATTTAGTTAAATAAAAAAAAAACATTGTATTCTTCAACACTGTTACTGTGTATTGAGGGTGATATGTAAGTGTTTCTACTACTGTTTCTGTGTTTGTTTTTATGCAGTGTCATTTGACCTTGAAATGTTCCTGTATTCACATGGGTGTCATTTCGGGGTTAAAACAATGTAATATATATATAAGACACTGAATCGCACCAGCAGTGTGATACTATAACATTACATTGAGTGATTACATTGCTCACAAATATAATTTGTTTTCAGCAATGCTGCACAAGCAAGTTCTACTGAACCACGACTAATGTGATTTAAGTTTATCCCAATCATTTGTTTTAACAGAATGCATACTTGGCACGTATACTCTGCTTATTCAATTGATTATTATTATTATATGTTGGGTTTCTTAAAATAACTCAAATTATGGGCATCTGAAATGATTTAATTGGCTTTGCCTATTTAACTGAGTGTTTACAATGTCAAGGTGACTGCAAAGTAATCCAGGATACTTACTAGATGAGATGTACATGATATGGCTTAATCTATAAATGCATTTCTCATACCTAAGTGGTAATATACTGGCTAGATTGTCATGGTTTGTGGGTTATTTATAATCTCTAAAGTCAAGATTGTTAGACTTAACCATTTCATTATAATTACGGTTAGAAGGTAATTTTGTAAAAGCAAACAACACCAGCTCAAAAACTGCTGCCTGTACTCATTGAAAAGAAAACAAGTTGATATAAAATAGAGAACAATATAGCCATGTAGCCACTCTTTTAAAACATGACTAACATGCCTTGTGATCTATATATTTCTCTTTGATTCTGTTAGTGATATTCATTTTTCAAAGATGAGAAAACACAGTAAAACCGAAACGACTACTGTCGTTCACCGTCAATATGTATCCAGAGACGTGTCAGTATCCATCGTTAGGCAAATATACCCATTAACGAGTAGTCCATTGCCCAATATGTATCCAGAGACGTGTCAGTATCCATCGTTAGGCAAATATACCCATTAACGAGTAGTCCATTGCCCAATATGTATCCAGAGACGTGTCAGTATCCATCGTTAGGCAAATATACCCATTAACGAGTAGTCCATTGCCCAATATGTATCCAGAGACGTGTCAGTATCCATCGTTAGGCAAATATACCCATTAACGAGTAGTCCATTGCCCAATATGTATCCAGAGACGTGTCAGTATCCATCGTTAGGCAAATATACCCATTAACGAGTAGTCCATTGCCCAATATGTATCCAGAGACGTGTCAGTATCCATCGTTAGGCAAATATACCCATTAACGAGTAGTCCATTGCCTAACATATCTGTCACACAGTACCCACTTATAGTGTACAAATAACCTATATTTCGAGTGCAACCGATAAAACACAATACACAATTAAATATACAGTTTATCTAAGTCTATCCAAGGGCAAACTTTATTCAAAAACATAATAGTGCTAGTTTATTTAATGTTTCAAACACCCATTCAAGTAACATCCCTACTAAATTCGGATTTTTATTTAGCTATAATGAATATATCTATGTTTGAATGAACTTGTTCATGTGTAAACAAAAGATTTAAAAAAAGAAAAGCTCCTCTCACTACTTTAAACACTTGCAAAATTTGTATCAATTGAAAGGAAGCCGCCTTCTCCAACCCATTACTTAAACTCTCAATGAACGCCAATTTGCTGTCCATCACATGTTATATAAATATGCAGTATTTATGTTTAACCTTTTATCAACAAGAAAAAATACTGCAACGTACCGATGGTATAAATTTATTATCATTGAATGTCATAAATCCAGATTTCACAGGCAATTTCTACTGAATTTGACCTCAGAATAGCATAATATACCAAAGAACAATGTACAGTTCTAAGTTGTTTTATGTCTTCATTATCGTCGTTTCAAATGTCTCATTAGTAGTCGTTTTGTTATTTATTAAATTACCACAATTGAAACATAGCTAAATTACATTACCAATAACAGTATTTACAATATCGTCTTCTATCGCTCGTATCATTTATAATTATTATTCTATAATAATTCTTAATATTCTGTCAACCGAGTCATCTCATCTATTATTCGAATGCAACCCAACAGTGAGTTATACGTTCATATTTATAATACAGGTGACAATTATTTAACGATTCCACATAAAGCACGTACACTTATTTGAATAATGTTCCATATCAACTGTTTACATTTCGTAATCTGCCGAGCAACATCTTGCAATTGAACTCGGCCACTATCGGATTTGAGTTTTAAATATGTATTGATAGATCAACCACAAGGTATAACATTTCACTACTATTACTGTATATTATCTTGTATTCTGTGTGTTCTGAATTTGTACTACTGCCTTGGAATTGCAGTCTTATTGGGAGAGAACCATACATTTGTTTCATTTCTAAGTTCAGTTACCTTGCAAATAGGTTACCAAAACTCCAAACCAAATATGAGCTGAATTTCCGTTTATTGCCCAAAGTATGATCGCAGATGGTCACGTGCAAAGTCCAGTCTAGCTAATGTTAAAAATATTCACACATAGGTGTATTTTCAATTCTCAAAAGGTTATGATAAGTTGATATGAACTGTGCGTTATTAATATATCAATTTAAACATGTTGAAATGGTATAATTATTTCGGAGATTAAGAAATGTATGCCTAGGGTAAGTATGGTATGTTTTACTATGGAAAGTTTAGGCACCCATGCTTTTGTAAATAATGTAAAGTGAATTAAATGAACAACAAAATTGACACTAAATTCATGTCATATCCATGGACAACAAAGGAAGGACTTCCAGTAGAAATGTACACACATGTCTGCTGCCAGACGGTAAGATTTGTGAAGCACGGGGTCAGTAAAAACATTCAATATTGTAATGCGTGTATTGAATAGACGCCATTGATAGTCACCATCTTATAATTCCTAGCACTGGATTGTATAGTATCAGTGCATTATTATGATAGTCACCTTTCTAACCCCACCATTGATAGACGCCATCTTATAATTCCTAGCACTGGATTGTATAGTATCAGTGCATTATTATGATAGTCACCTTTCTAAACCCACCATTGATAGTCGCCATCTTATAATTCCTAGCACTGGATTGTGTCAGTGCATTATTATGATAGTCGGCTTTCTAAACCCACCATTGATAGACGCCATCTTATAATTCATAGCACTGGATTGTATAGTATCAGTGCATTGTTATGATAGTCACCTTTCTAAACCCACCATTGATAGACGCCATCTTATAATTCCTAGCACTGGATTGTATAGTATCAGTGCATTATTATGATAGTCACCTTTCTAAACCCACCATTGATAGACACCATCTTATAATTCCTAGCACTGGATTGTATAGTATCAGTGCATTATTATGATAGTTACCTTTCTAAACCCACCATTGATAGACGCCATCTTATAATTCCTAGCACTGGATTGTATAGTATCAGTGCATTATTATGATAGTTACCTTTCTAAACCCACCATTGATAGACGCCATCTTATAATTCCTAGCACTGGATTGTATAGTATCAGTGCATTATTATGATAGTCACCTTTCTAAACCCACCATTGATAGACACCATCTTATAATTCATAGCACTGGATTGTATAGTATCAGTGCTTTATTATGATAGTCACCTTTCTAAGCCCACCATTGATAGACGCCATCTTATAATTCCTAGCACTGGATTGTATAGTATCAGTGCATTATTATGATAGTCACCTTTCTAAACCCACCATTGATAGACGCCATCTTATAATTCATAGCACTGGATTGTATAGTATCAGTGCATTATTATGATAGTCACCTTTCTAAACCCACCATTGATAGACGCCATCTTATAATTCATAGCACTGGATTGTGTAGTATCAGTGCATTATTATGATAGTCACCTTTCTAAACCCACCATTGATAGACGCCATCTTATAATTCATAGCACTGGATTGTATAGTATCAGTGCATTATTATGATAGTCACCTTTCTAAACCCACCATTGATAGACGCCATCTTACAATTCATAGCACTGGATTGTGTAGTATCAGTGCATTATTATGATAGTCACCTTTCTAAACCCACCATTGATAGACGCCATCTTATAATTCATAGCACTGGATTGTGTAGTATCAGTGCATTATTATGATAGTTACCTTTCTAAACCCACTATTGACAGACGCCATCTTATAATTCATAGCACTGGATTGTATAGTATCAGTGTATTATTATGATAGTCACCTTTCTAAACCCACTATTGACAGACGCCATCTTATAATTCATAGCACTGGATTGTGTAGTATCAATGCATTATTATGATAGTTACCTTTCTAAACCCACCATTGATAGACGCCATCTTATAATTCATAGAACTGGATTGTATAGTATCAGTGCATTATTATGATAGTCACCTTTCTAAACCCACCATTGATAGACGCCATCTTATAATTCATAGCACTGGATTGTATAGTATCAGTGCATTATTATGATAGTCACCTTTCTAAACCCACTATTGATAGACGCCATCTAATAATTCATAGCACTGGATTGTATAGTATCAGTGCATTATTATGATAGTCACCTTTCTAAACCCACTATTGACAGACGCCATCTAATAATTCATAGCACTGGATTGTGTAGTATCAATGCATTATTATGATAGTTACCTTTCGAAACCCACCATTGATAGACGCCATCTTATAATTAATAGCACTGGATTGTATAGTATCAGTGCATTATTATGATAGTCACCTTTCTAAACCCACCATTGATAGACGCCATCTTATAATTCATAGCACTGGATTGTATAGTATCAGTGCATTATTATGATAGTCACCTTTCTAAACCCACTATTGACAGACGCCATCTAATAATTCATAGCACTGGATTGTGTAGTATCAATGCATTATTATGATAGTTACCTTTCGAAACCCACCATTGATAGACGCCATCTTATAATTCATAGCACTGGATTGTATAGTATCAGTGCATTATTATGATAGTTACCTTTCTAAACCCACCATTGATAGACGCCATCTTATAATTCATAGCACTGGATTGTATAGTATCAGTGCATTATTATGATAGTCACCTTTCTAAACCCACTATTGACAGACGCCATCTAATAATTCATAGCACTGGATTGTGTAGTATCAATGCATTATTATGATAGTTACCTTTCGAAACCCACCATTGATAGACGCCATCTTATAATTCCTAGTATTGGATTGTATAGTATCAGTGCATTATTATGATAGTTACCTTTCTAAACCCACCATTGATAGACGCCATCTTATAATTCATAGCACTGGATTGTATAGTATCAGTGCATTATTATGATAGTCACCTTTCTAAACCCACCATTGATAGACGCCATCTTATATTTCATAGCACTGGATTGTATAGTATCAGTGCATTATTATGATAGTCACCTTTCTAAACCCACCATTGATAGACGCCATCTTATAATTCATAGCACTGGATTGTGTTGTATCAGTGCATTATTATGATAGTCACCTTTCTAAACCCACTATTGACAGACGCCATCTTATAATTCATAGCACTGGATTGTGTAGTATCAGTGCATTATTATGATAGTCACCTTTCTAAACCCACTATTGACAGACGCCATCTAATAATTCATAGCACTGGATTGTATAGTATCAGTGCATTATTATGATAGTCACCTTTCTAAACCCACCATTGATAGACGCCATCTTATAATTCATAGCACTGGATTGTATAGTATCAGTGCATTATTATGATAGTCACCTTTCTAAACCCACTATTGACAGACGCCATCTAATAATTCATAGCACTGGATTGTATAGTATCAGTGCATTATTATGATAGTCACCTTTCTAAACCCACTATTGACAGACGCCATCTTATAATTCATAGCACTGGATTGTATAGTGTCAGTGCATTATTATGATAGTCACCTTTCTAAACCCACCATTGATAGACGCCATCTTATAATTCATAGCACTGGATTGTATAGTATCAGTGCATTATTATGATAGTCACCTTTCTAAACCCACTATTGACAGACGCCATCTAATAATTCATAGCACTGGATTGTGTTGTATCAATGCATTATTATGATAGTTACCTTTCTAAACCCACCATTGATAGACGCCATCTTATAATTCATAGCACTGGATTGTATAGTATCAGTGCATTATTATGATAGTCACCTTTCTAAACCCACTATTGACAGACGCCATCTAATAATTCATAGCACTGGATTGTATAGTATCAGTGCATTATTATGATAGTCACCTTTCTAAACCCACCATTGATAGACGCCATCTTATAATTCATAGCACTGGATTGTATAGTATCAGTGCATTATTATGATAGTCACCTTTCTAAACCCACTATTGACAGACGCCATCTAATAATTCATAGCACTGGATTGTGTAGTATCAATGCATTATTATGATAGTTACCTTTCTAAACCCACCATTGATAGACGCCATCTTATAATTCATAGCACTGGATTGTATAGTATCAGTGCATTATTATGATAGTCACCTTTCTAAACCCACCATTGATAGACGCCATTTATAATTCATAGCACTGGATTGTATAGTATAAGTGCATTATTATGATAGTCACCTTTCTAAAGCCACTATTGACAGACGCCATCTTATAATTCCTAGCACTGGATTGTATAGTATCAGTGCATTATTATGATAGTTACCTTTCTAATCCCACCATTGACAGACGCCATCTTATAATTCATAGCACTGGATTGTGTAGTATCAGTGCATTATTATGATAGTCACCTTTCTAAACCCACCATTGATAGACGCCATCTTATAATTCATAGCACTGGATTGTGTAGTATCAGTGCATTATTATGATAGTTACCCCTTTCTAAACCCACTATTGACAGACGCCATCTTATAATTCATAGCACTGGATTGTGTAGTATCAGTGCATTATTATGATAGTTACCTTTCGAAACCCACCATTGATAGACGCCATCTTATAATTAATAGCACTGGATTGTATAGTATCAGTGCATTATTATGATAGTCACCTTTCTAAACCCACCATTGATAGACGCCATCTTATAATTCATAGCACTGGATTGTATAGTATCAGTGCATTATTATGATAGTCACCTTTCTAAACCCACTATTGACAGACGCCATCTAATAATTCATAGCACTGGATTGTGTAGTATCAATGCATTATTATGATAGTTACCTTTCGAAACCCACCATTGATAGACGCCATCTTATAATTCATAGCACTGGATTGTATAGTATCAGTGCATTATTATGATAGTTACCTTTCTAAACCCACCATTGATAGACGCCATCTTATAATTCATAGCACTGGATTGTATAGTATCAGTGCATTATTATGATAGTCACCTTTCTAAACCCACTATTGACAGACGCCATCTAATAATTCATAGCACTGGATTGTGTAGTATCAATGCATTATTATGATAGTTACCTTTCGAAACCCACCATTGATAGACGCCATCTTATAATTCCTAGTATTGGATTGTATAGTATCAGTGCATTATTATGATAGTTACCTTTCTAAACCCACCATTGATAGACGCCATCTTATAATTCATAGCACTGGATTGTATAGTATCAGTGCATTATTATGATAGTCACCTTTCTAAACCCACCATTGATAGACGCCATCTTATATTTCATAGCACTGGATTGTATAGTATCAGTGCATTATTATGATAGTCACCTTTCTAAACCCACCATTGATAGACGCCATCTTATAATTCATAGCACTGGATTGTGTTGTATCAGTGCATTATTATGATAGTCACCTTTCTAAACCCACTATTGACAGACGCCATCTTATAATTCATAGCACTGGATTGTGTAGTATCAGTGCATTATTATGATAGTCACCTTTCTAAACCCACTATTGACAGACGCCATCTAATAATTCATAGCACTGGATTGTATAGTATCAGTGCATTATTATGATAGTCACCTTTCTAAACCCACCATTGATAGACGCCATCTTATAATTCATAGCACTGGATTGTATAGTATCAGTGCATTATTATGATAGTCACCTTTCTAAACCCACTATTGACAGACGCCATCTAATAATTCATAGCACTGGATTGTATAGTATCAGTGCATTATTATGATAGTCACCTTTCTAAACCCACTATTGACAGACGCCATCTTATAATTCATAGCACTGGATTGTATAGTGTCAGTGCATTATTATGATAGTCACCTTTCTAAACCCACCATTGATAGACGCCATCTTATAATTCATAGCACTGGATTGTATAGTATCAGTGCATTATTATGATAGTCACCTTTCTAAACCCACTATTGACAGACGCCATCTAATAATTCATAGCACTGGATTGTGTTGTATCAATGCATTATTATGATAGTTACCTTTCTAAACCCACCATTGATAGACGCCATCTTATAATTCATAGCACTGGATTGTATAGTATCAGTGCATTATTATGATAGTCACCTTTCTAAACCCACTATTGACAGACGCCATCTAATAATTCATAGCACTGGATTGTATAGTATCAGTGCATTATTATGATAGTCACCTTTCTAAACCCACCATTGATAGACGCCATCTTATAATTCATAGCACTGGATTGTATAGTATCAGTGCATTATTATGATAGTCACCTTTCTAAACCCACTATTGACAGACGCCATCTAATAATTCATAGCACTGGATTGTGTAGTATCAATGCATTATTATGATAGTTACCTTTCTAAACCCACCATTGATAGACGCCATCTTATAATTCATAGCACTGGATTGTATAGTATCAGTGCATTATTATGATAGTCACCTTTCTAAACCCACCATTGATAGACGCCATTTATAATTCATAGCACTGGATTGTATAGTATCAGTGCATTATTATGATAGTCACCTTTCTAAAGCCACTATTGACAGACGCCATCTTATAATTCCTAGCACTGGATTGTATAGTATCAGTGCATTATTATGATAGTTACCTTTCTAATCCCACCATTGACAGACGCCATCTTATAATTCATAGCACTGGATTGTGTAGTATCAGTGCATTATTATGATAGTCACCTTTCTAAACCCACCATTGATAGACGCCATCTTATAATTCATAGCACTGGATTGTGTAGTATCAGTGCATTATTATGATAGTTACCCCTTTCTAAACCCACTATTGACAGACGCCATCTTATAATTCATAGCACTGGATTGTGTAGTATCAGTGCATTATTATGATAGTTACCTTTCTAAACCCACCATTGATAGACGCCATCTTATAATTCATAGCACTGGATTGTGTAGTATCAGTGCATTATTATGATAGTTACCTTTCTAATCCCACCATTGACAGACGCCATCTTATAATTCATAGCACTGGATTGTGTAGTATCAGTGCATTATTATGATAGTTACCTATCTAAACCCACCATTGATAGACGCCATCTTATAATTCATAGCACTGGATTGTGTAGTATCAGAGCATTATTATGATAGTTACCTTTCTAAACCCACTATTGACAGACGCCATCTTATAATTCATAGCACTGGATTGTATTGTATCAGAGCATTATTATGATAGTTACCTTTCTAAACCCACCATTTATAGACGCCATCTTATAATTCATAGCACTGGATTGTGTTGTATCAGTGCATTATTATGATAGTCACCTTTCTAAACCCACCATTGACAGACGCCATCTTATAATTCATAGCACTGGATTGTGTAGTATCAGTGCATTATTATGATAGTCACCTTTCTAAACCCACCATTGATAGACGCCATCTTATAATTCATAGCACTGGATTGTGTAGTATCAGTGCATTATTATGATAGTTACCTTTCTAAACCCACCATTGATAGACGCCATCTTATAATTCATAGCACTGGATTGTGTAGTATCAGTGCATTATTATGATAGTTACCTTTCTAAACCCACTATTGACAGACGCCATCTTATAATTCATAGCACTGGATTGTATAGTATCAGTGCATTATTATGATAGTCACCTTTCTAAACCCACCATTTATAGACGCCATCTTATAATTCATAGCACTGGATTGTATAGTATCAGTGCATTATTGTGATAGTCACCTTTCTAAACCCACCATTGATAGACGCCATCTTATAATTCATAGCACTGGATTGTATAGTATCAGTGCATTATTATGATAGTCACCTTTCTAAACCCACCATTGGTAGACGCCATCTTATAATTCATAGCACTGGATTGTATAGTATCAGTGCATTATTATGATAGTCACCTTTCTAAACCCACCATTGATAGACGCCATCTTATAATTCATAGCACTGGATTGTATAGTATCAGTGCATTATTATGATAGTCACCTTTCTAAGCCCACCATTGATAGACGCCATCTAATAATGCATAGCACTGGATTGTATAGTATCAGTGCATTATTATGATAGTCACCTTTCTAAACCCACTATTGATAGACGCCATCTTATAATTCATAGCACTGGATTGTATAGTATCAGTGCATTATTATGATAGTCACCTTTCTAAACCCACTATTGACAGACGCCATCTTATATTTCATAGCACTGGATTGTGTAGTATCAATGCATTATTATGATAGTTCCCTTTCTAAACCCACCATTGATAGACGCCATCTTATAATTCATAGCACTGGATTGTATAGTATCAGTGCATTATTATGATAGTCACCTTTCTAAACCCACCATTGATAGACGCCATCTCATAATTCATAGCACTGGATTGTATAGTATCAGTGCATTATTATGATAGTTACCTTTCTAAACCCACCATTGATAGACGCCATTGTATAATTCATAGCACTGGATTGTATAGTATCAGTGCATTATTATGATAGTCACCTTTCTAAACCCACCATTGGTAGACGCCATCTTATAATTCATAGCACTGGATTGCATAGTATCAGTGCATTTTTGTGATAGTTACCTTTCTAAACCCACCATTGATAGACGCCATCTTATAATTCATAGCACTAGATTGTATAGTATCAGTGCATTATAATGATAGTCACCTTTCTAAACCCACCATTGATAGACGCCATCGTATAATTCCTAGCATTGGATTGTATAGTATCAGTGCATTATTATGATAGTCACCTTTCTAAACCCACCATTGATAGACGCCATCTTATAATTCTTAGCACTGGATTGTATAGTATCAGTGCATTATTATGATAGTCACCTTTCTAAACCCACCATTGATAGACGCCATCTTATAATTCTTAGCACTGGATTGTATAGTATCAGTGCATTATTATGATAGTCACCTTTCTAAACCCACCATTGGTAGAAGCCATCTTATAATTCATAGCACTGGATTGTATAGTATCAGTGCATTATTATGATAGTTACCTTTCTAAACCCACCATTGATAGACGCCATTGTATAATTCATAGCACTGGATTGTATAGTATCAGTGCATTATTATGATAGTAACCTTTCTAAACCCACTATTGATAGAAGCCATCTTATAATTCATAGCACTGGATTGTATACTATCAGTGCATTATTATGATAGTCACCTTTCTAAACCCACCATTGATAGAAGCCATCTTATAATTCTTAGCACTGGATTGTATAGTATCAGTGCATTATTATGATAGTCACCTTTCTAAACCCACTATTGATAGAAGCCATCTTATAATTCATAGCACTGGATTGTATAGTATCAGTGCATTATTATGATAGTTACCTTTCTAAACCCACCATTGATAGACGCCATTGTATAATTCATAGCACTGGATTGTATAGTATCAGTGCATTATTATGATAGTCACCTTTCTAAACCCACCATTGATAGACGCCATCTTATAATTCATAGCACTGGATTGCATAGTATCAGTGCATTTTTGTGATAGTCACCTTTCTTAACCCACCATTGATAGACGCCATCTTATAATTCCTAGCACTGGATTGTATAGTATCAGTGCATTATTATGATAGTCACCTTTCTAAACCCACCATTGGTAGACGCCATCTTATAATTCTTAGCACTGGATTGTATAGTATCAGTGCATTATTATGATAGTCACCTTTCTAAACCCACCATTGATAGAAGCCATCTTATAATTCATAGCACTGGATTGTATAGTATCAGTGCATTATTATGATAGTTACCTTTCTAAACCCACCATTGATAGACGCCATTGTATAATTCATAGCACTGGATTGTATACTATCAGTGCATTATTATGATAGTTACCTTTCTAAACCCATCATTGATAGACGCCATCTTATAATTCATAGCACTGGATTGCATAGTATCAGTGCATTTTTGTGATAGTCACCTTTCTTAACCCACCATCGATAGACGCCGTCTTATAATTCATTGCACTGGATTGTATAGTATCAGTGCATTATTGTGATAGTCACCTTTCTAAACCCACCATTGATAGACGCCATCTTATAATTCATAGCACTGGATTGTATAGTATCAGTGCATTATAATTATAGTCACCTTTCTAAACCAACCATTGATAGACGCCATCTTATAATTCATAGCACTGGATTGTATAGTATCAGTGCATTATTGTGATAGTCACCTTTCTAAACCCACCATTGATAGACGCCATCTTATAATTCATAGCACTGGATTGTATAGTATCAGTGCATTATAATGATAGTCACCTTTCTAAACCCACCATTGATAGACGCCATCTTATAATTCATAGCACTGGATTGCATAATATCAGTGCATTTTTGTGATAGTCACCTTTCTAAACTCACCATTGATAGATGCCATCTTATAATTCATAGCACTGGATTGTATAGTATCAGTGCATTATTATGATAGTCACCTTTCTAAACCCATCATTGATAGACGCATCTTATAATTCCTAGCACTGGATTGTATAGTATCAGGACATTATTATGATAGTCACCTTTCTAAATCCACCATTGATAGACGCCATCTTATAATTCATAGCACTGGATTGTATAGTATCAGTGCATTATAATGATAGTCACCTTTCTAAACCCACCATTGATAGACGCCATCTTATAATTCATAGCACTGGATTGTATAGTATCAGTGCATTATTATGATAGTTACCTTTCTAAATCCACCATTGATAGACGCCATCTTATAATTCATAGCACTGGATTGTATAGTATCAGTGCATTATAATGATAGTCACCTTTCTAAACTCACCATTGATAGATGCCATCTTATAATTCATAGCACTGGATTGTATAGTATCAGTGCATTATTATGATAG
The DNA here is from genome assembly GCF_978046115.1 of Saccoglossus kowalevskii. Taxonomy (NCBI): domain Eukaryota; kingdom Metazoa; phylum Hemichordata; class Enteropneusta; family Harrimaniidae; genus Saccoglossus; species Saccoglossus kowalevskii. Next base: position 32,109,484 of record NC_140658.1, read on the forward strand.
TCACCTTTCTAAACCCATCATTGATAGACGCCATCTTATAATTCCTAGCACTGGATTGTATAGTATCAGGACATTATTATGATAGTCACCTTTCTAAATCCACCATTGATAGACGCCATCTTATAATTCATAGCACTGGATTGTATAGTATCAGTGCATTATAATGATAGTCACCTTTCTAAACCCACCATTGATAGACGCCATCTTATAATTCATAGCACTGGATTGTATAGTATCAGTGCATTATTATGATAGTTACCTTTCTAAACCCACCATTGGTAGACGCTATTGTATAATTCATAGCACGGGATTGTATAGTATCAGTGCATTATTGTGATAGGCACCTTTCTAAACCCACCATCGATAGACGCCGTCTTATAATTCATTGCACTGGATTGTATAGTATCAGTGCATTATTGTGATAGTCACCTTTCTAAACCCACCATTTATAGACGCCATCTTATAATTCATAGCACTGGATTGTATAGTATCAGTGCATTATAATGATAGTCACCTTTCTAAACCCACCATTGATAGACGCCATATAATAATTCATAGCACTGGATTGTATAGTATCAGTGCATTATTGTGATAGTCACCTTTCTAAACCCACCATTGATAGACGCCATCTTATAATTCATAGCACATGATTGTATAGTATCAGTGCATTATAATGATAGTCACATTTCTAAACCCACCATTGATAGACGCCATCTTATAATTCATAGCACTGGATTGTATAGTATCAGTGCATTATTATGATAGTCACCTTTCTAAACCCACCATTGATAGACGCCATCTTATAATTCATAGCACTGGATTGTATAGTATCAGTGCATTATTATGATAGTCACCTTTCTAAACCCACCATTGATAGACGCCATCTTATAATTCATAGCACTGGATTGTATAGTATCACTGCATTATTATGAGAGTCACCTTTCTAAACCCACCATTGATAGACGCCATCTTATAATTCATAGCACTGGATTGTATAGTATCAGTGCATTATAATGATAGTCACCTTTCTAAACCCACCATTGATAGACGCCATCTTATAATTCATAGCACTGGATTGTATAGTATCAGTGCATTATTATGATAGTCACCTTTCTAAACCCACCATTGATAGTCGCCATCTTATAATTCATAGCACTGGATTGCATAGTATCAGTGCATTATTATGATAGTCACCTTTCTAAACCCTCCATTGATATACGCCATCTTATAATTCATAGCACTGGATTGTATAGTATCAGTGCATTATTATGATAGTCGCCTTTCTAAACCCACCATTGATAGACGCCATTGTATAATTCCTAGCACTGGACTGTATAGTATCAGTGCATTATTGTGATAGTCACCTTTCTAAACCCACCATTGATAGACGCCATCTTATAATTCATAGCACTGGATTGTATAGTATCAGTGCATTATTATGATAGTCACCTTTCTAAATCCACCATTGATAGACGCCATCTTATAATTCATAGCACTGGATTGTATAGTATCAGTGCATTATTATGATAGTCGCCTTTCTAAACCCACCATTGATAGACGCCATTGTATAATTCCTAGCACTGGACTGTATAGTATCAGTGCATTATTGTGATAGTCACCTTTCTAAATCCACCATTGATAGACGCCATCTTATAATTCCTAGCACTGGATTGTATAGTGTCAGTGCATTATTGTGATAGTCACCTTTCTAAACCCACCATTGGTAGACGCCACTTTATAATTCATAGCACTGGATTGTATAGTATCAATGCATTATTATGATAGTCACCTTTCGAAACCCACCATTGATAGACGCCATCTTATAATTCATAGCACTGGATTGTATAGTGTCAGTGCATTATTATGATAGTCACCTTTCTAAACCCACCATTGATAGTCGCCATCTTATAATTCCTAGCACCGGATTGTATAGTATCAGTGCATTATAATGATAGTCACCTTTCTATACCCACCATTGATAGACGCCATCTTATAATTCATAGCACTGGATTGTATAGTATCAGTGCATTATTGTGATAGTCACCTTTCTAAACCCACCATTGATAGACGCCATCTTATAATTCATAGCACTGGATTGTATAGTATCAGTGCATTATTATGATAGTCACCTTTCTAAACCTACCATTGATAGACGCCATCTTATAATTCATAGCACTGGATTGTATAGTATCAGTGCATTATTATGATAGTCACCTTTCTAAACCCACTATTGATATACGCCATCTTATAATTCATAGCACTGGATTGTATAGTATCAGTGCATTATTATGATAGTCGCCTTTCTAAACCCACCATTGATAGACGCCATTGTATAATTCCTAGCACTGGACTGTATAGTATCAGTGCATTATTGTGATAGTCACCTTTCTAAACCCACCATTGATAGACGCCATCTTATAATTCATAGCTCTGGATTGTATAGTATCAGTGCATTATTGTGATAGTCACCTTTCTAAACCCACCATTGATAGACGCCATCTTATAATTCATAGCACTGGATTGTATAGTATCAGTGCATTTTTGTGATAGTCACCTTTCTTAACCCACCATCGATAGACGCCATCTTATAATTCCTAGCACTGGATTGTATAGTATCAGTGCATTATTATGATAGTCACCTTTCTAAACCCACCATTGATAGACGCCATCTTATAATTCATAGCACTGGATTGTATAGTATCAGTGCATTATTGTGATAGTCACCTTTCTAAACCCATCATTGATAGACGCCATCTTATAATTCATAGCACTGGATTGTATAGTATCAGTGCATTATTATGATAGTCACCTTTCTAAACCCACCATTGATAGACGCCATCTTATAATTCCTAGCACTGGATTGTATAGTATCAGTGCATTATAATGATAGTCACCTTTCTAAACCCACCATTGTTAGACGCCATCTTATAATTCATAGCACTGGATTGTATAGTATCAGTGCATTATTGTGATAGTAACCTTTCTAAACCCACCATTGATAGACGCCATCTTATAATTCATAGCACTGGATTGTATAGTATCAGTGCATTATTATGATAGTTACCTTTCTAAACCCACCATTGACAGACGCCATCTTATAATTCATAGCACTGGATTGTGTAGTATCAGTGCATTATTATGATAGTCACCTTTCTAATCCCACCATTGACAGACGCCATCTTATAATTCATAGCACTGGATGTGTAGTATCAGTGCATTATTATGATAGTCACCTTTCTAAACCCACCATTGATAGACGCCATCTTATAATTCATAGCACTGGATTGTGTAGTATCAGTGCATTATTATGATAGTTACCTTTCTAAACCCACCATTGATAGACGCCATCTTATAATTCATAGCACTGGATTGTATAGTATCAGTGCATTATTATGATAGTCACCTTTCTAAACCCACCATTGATAGACGCCATCTTATAATTCATAGCACTGGATTGTGTAATATCAGTGCATTATTATGATAGTTACCTTTCTAAACCCACCATTGATAGACTCCATCTTATAATTCATAGCATTGGATTGTATAGTATCAGTGCATTATTGTGATAGTCACCTTTCTAAACCCACCATTGATAGACGCCATCTTATAATTCATAGCACAGGATTGTATAGTATCAGTGCATTATAATGATAGTCACATTTCTAAACCCACCATTGATAGACGCCATCTTTTAATTCATAGCACTGGATTGTATAGTATCAGTGCATTATTATGATAGTCACCTTTCTAAACCCACCATTGATAGACGCCATCTTATAATTCATAGCACTGGATTGTATAGTATCAGTGCATTATTATGATAGTCACCTTTCTAAACCCACCATTGATAGACGCCATCTTATAATTCATAGCACTGGATTGTATAGTATCACTGCATTATTATGAGAGTCACCTTTCTAAACCCACCATTGATAGACGCCATCTTATAATTCATAGCACTGGATTGTATAGTATCAGTGCATTATTATGATAGTCACCTTTCTAAACCCACCATTGATAGTCGCCATCTTATAATTCATAGCACTGGATTGCATAGTATCAGTGCATTATTATGATAGTCACCTTTCTAAACCCACCATTGATAGTCGCCATCTTATAATTCATAGCACTGGATTGTATAGTATCAGTGCATTATTATGATAGTCACCTTTCTAAACCCTCCATTGATATACGCCATCTTATAATTCATATCACTGGATTGTATAGTATCAGTGCATTATTATGATAGTCACCTTTCTAAACCCACCATTGATAGTCGCCATCTTATAATTCATAGCACTGGATTGCATAGTATCAGTGCATTATTATGATAGTCACCTTTCTAAACCCACCATTGATAGTCGCCATCTTATAATTCATAGCACTGGATTGTATAGTATCAGTGCATTATTATGATAGTCACCTTTCTAAACCCTCCATTGATATACGCCATCTTATAATTCATAGCACTGGATTGCATAGTATCAGTGCATTATTATGATAGTCACCTTTCTAAACCCACCATTGATAGTCGCCATCTTATAATTCATAGCACTGGATTGTATAGTATCAGTGCATTATTATGATAGTCACCTTTCTAAACCCTCCATTGATATACGCCATCTTATAATTCATATCACTGGATTGTATAGTGTCAGTGCATTATTATGATAGTCACCTTTCTAAACCCGCCATTGATAGACGCCATCTTATAATTCATAGCACTGGATTGTATAGTATCAGTGCATTATTATGATAGTCACCTTTCTAAACCCACCATTGATAGACGCCATCTTATAATTCATAGCACTGGATTGTATAGTATCAGTGCATTATTATGATAGTCGCCTTTCTAAACCCACCATTGATAGACGCCATTGTATAATTCATAGCACTGGACTGTATAGTATCAGTGCATTATTGTGATAGTCACCTTTCTAAACCCACCATTGATAGACGCCATATTATAATTCATAGCACTGGATTGTATAGTATCAGTGCATTATTATGATAGTCGCCTTTCTAAACCCACCATTGATAGACGCCATTGTATAATTCATAGCACTGGACTTTATAGTATCAGTGCATTATTGTGATAGTCACCTTTCTAAACCCACCATTGATAGACGCCATCTTATAATTCATAGCACTGGATTGTATAGTATCAGTGCATTATTGTGATAGTCACCTTTCTAAACCCACCATTGATAGACGCCATCTTATAATTCATAGCACTGGATTGTATAGTATCAGTGCATTTTTGTGATAGTCACCTTTCTTAACCCACCATCGATAGACGCCATCTTATAATTCTTAGCACTGGATTGTATAGTATCAGTGCATTATTATGATAGTCACCTTTCTAAATCCACCATTGATTGACGCCATCTTATAATTCCTAGCACTGGATTGTATAGTGTCAGTGCATTATTGTGATAGTCACCTTTCTAAACCCACCATTGGTAGACGCCACCTTATAATTCATAGCACTGGATTGTATAGTATCAATGCATTATTATGATAGTCACCTTTCGAAACCCACCATTGATAGACGCCATCTTATAATTCATAGCACTGGATTGTATAGTATCAGTGCATTATTATGATAGTCACCTTTCTAAACCCACCATTGATAGTCGCCATCTTATAATTCCTAGCACTGGATTGTATAGTATCAGTGCATTATAATGATAGTCACCTTTCTAAACCCACCATTGATAGACGCCATCTTATAATTCATAGCACTGGATTGTATAGTATCAGTGCATTATTGTGATAGTCACCTTTCTAAACCCACCATTGATAGACGCCATCTTATAATTCATAGCTCTGGATTGTATAGTATCAGTGCATTATTATGATAGTCACCTTTCTAAATCCACCATTGATTGACGCCATCTTATAATTCCTAGCACTGGATTGTATAGTGTCAGTGCATTATTGTGATAGTCACCTTTCTAAACCCACCATTGGTAGACGCCACCTTATAATTCATAGCACTGGATTGTATAGTATCAATGCATTATTATGATAGTCACCTTTCGAAACCCACCATTGATAGACGCCATCTTATAATTCATAGCACTGGATTGTATAGTATCAGTGCATTATTATGATAGTCACCTTTCTAAACCCACCATTGATAGTCGCCATCTTATAATTCCTAGCACTGGATTGTATAGTATCAGTGCATTATAATGATAGTCACCTTTCTAAACCCACCATTGATAGACGCCATCTTATAATTCATAGCACTGGATTGTATAGTATCAGTGCATTATTGTGATAGTCACCTTTCTAAACCCACCATTGATAGACGCCATCTTATAATTCATAGCTCTGGATTGTATAGTATCAGTGCATTATAATGATAGTCACCTTTCTAAACCCACCATTGATAGACGCCATCTTATAATTCATAGCACTGGATTGTATAGTATCAGTGCATTATTATGATAGTCACCTTTCTAAACCCACCATTGATAGTCGCCATCTTATAATTCATAGCACTGGATTGCATAGTATCAGTGCATTATTATGATAGTCACCTTTCTAAACCCTCCTTTGATATACGCCATCTTATAATTCATAGCACTGGATTGTATAGTATCAGTGCATTATTATGATAGTCGCCTTTCTAAACCCACCATTGATAGACGCCATTGTATAATTCCTAGCACTGGACTGTATAGTATCAGTGCATTATTGTGATAGTCACCTTTCTAAACCCACCATTGATAGACGCCATCTTATAATTCATAGCACTGGATTGTATAGTATCAGTGCATTTTTGTGATAGTCACCTTTCTTAACCCACCATTGATAGACGCCATCTCATAATTCATAGCACTGGATTGTATAGTATCAGTGCATTATTATGATAGTCACCTTTCTAAACCCTCCATTGATATACGCCATCTTATAATTCATAGCACTGGATTGTATAGTATCAGTGCATTATTATGATAGTCACCTTTCTAAACCCACCATTGATAGTCGCCATCTTATAATTCCTAGCACTGGATTGTATAGTATCAGTGCATTATAATGATAGTCACCTTTCTAAACCCACCATTGATAGACGCCATCTTATAATTCATAGCACTGGATTGTATAGTATCAGTGCATTATTGTGATAGTCACCTTTCTAAACCCACCATTGATAGACGCCATCTTATAATTCATAGCTCTGGATTGTATAGTATCAGTGCATTATTATGATAGTCACCTTTCTAAATCCACCATTGATTGACGCCATCTTATAATTCCTAGCACTGGATTGTATAGTGTCAGTGCATTATTGTGATAGTCACCTTTCTAAACCCACCATTGGTAGACGCCACCTTATAATTCATAGCACTGGATTGTATAGTATCAATGCATTATTATGATAGTCACCTTTCGAAACCCAACATTGATAGACGCCATCTTATAATTCATAGCACTGGATTGTATAGTATCAGTGCATTATTATGATAGTCACCTTTCTAAACCCACCATTGATAGTCGCCATCTTATAATTCCTAGCACTGGATTGTATAGTATCAGTGCATTATAATGATAGTCACCTTTCTAAACCCACCATTGATAGACGCCATCTTATAATTCATAGCACTGGATTGTATAGTATCAGTGCATTATTGTGATAGTCACCTTTCTAAACCCACCATTGATAGACGCCATCTTATAATTCATAGCTCTGGATTGTATAGTATCAGTGCATTATAATGATAGTCACCTTTCTAAACCCACCATTGATAGACGCCATCTTATAATTCATAGCACTGGATTGTATAGTATCAGTGCATTATTATGATAGTCACCTTTCTAAACCCACCATTGATAGTCGCCATCTTATAATTCATAGCACTGGATTGCATAGTATCAGTGCATTATTATGATAGTCACCTTTCTAAACCCTCCTTTGATATACGCCATCTTATAATTCATAGCACTGGATTGTATAGTATCAGTGCATTATTATGATAGTCGCCTTTCTAAACCCACCATTGATAGACGCCATTGTATAATTCCTAGCACTGGACTGTATAGTATCAGTGCATTATTGTGATAGTCACCTTTCTAAACCCACCATTGATAGACGCCATCTTATAATTCATAGCACTGGATTGTATAGTATCAGTGCATTTTTGTGATAGTCACCTTTCTTAACCCACCATTGATAGACGCCATCTCATAATTCATAGCACTGGATTGTATAGTATCAGTGCATTATTATGATAGTCACCTTTCTAAACCCTCCATTGATATACGCCATCTTATAATTCATAGCACTGGATTGTATAGTATCAGTGCATTATTATGATAGTCGCCTTTCTAAACCCACCATTGATAGACGCCATCTTATAATTCCTAGCACTGGATTGTATAGTATCAGTGCATTATTATGATAGTCACCTTTCTAAACCCTCCATTGATATACGCCATCTTATAATTCATAGCACTGGATTGTATAGTATCAGTGCATTATTATGATAGTCGCCTTTCTAAACCCACCATTGATAGACGCCATTGTATAATTCCTAGCACTGGACTGTATAGTATCAGTGCATTATTGTGATAGTCACCTTTCTAAACCCACCATTGATAGACGCCATCTTATAATTCATAGCACTGGATTGTGTAGTATCAGTGCATTATTGTGATAGTCACCTTTCTAAACCCACCATTGATAGACGCCATCTTATAATTCATAGCACTGGATTGTATAGTATCAGTGCATTATTGTGATAGTCACCTTTCTAAACCCACCATTGATAGACGCCATCTTATAATTCATAGCACTGGATTGTATAGTATCAGTGCATTTTTGTGATAGTCACATTTCTTAACCCACCATCGATAGACGCCATCTTATAATTCCTAGCACTGGATTGTATAGTATCAGTGCATTATTATGATAGTCACCTCTCTAAATCCACCATTGATAGACGCCATCTTATAATTCCTAGCACTGGATTGTATAGTGTCAGTGCATTATTGTGATAGTCACCTTTCTAAACCCACCATTGATAGACGCCATCTTATAATTCATAGCACTGGATTGTATAGTATCAGTGCATTATTGTGATAGTCACCTTTCGAAACCCACCATTGATAGACGCCATCTTATAATTCATAGCACTGGATTGTATAGTATCAGTGCATTATTATGATAGTCACCTTTCTAAACCCACCATTGATAGTCGCCATCTTATAATTCATAGCACTGGATTGTATAGTATCAGTGCATTATTATGATAGTCACCTTTCTAAACCCACTATTGACAGACGCCATCTTATAATTCATGGCACTGGATTGTATAGTATCAGTGCATTATTATGATAGTCACCTTTCTAAACCCACCATTGATAAACGCCATATTATATTTCATATCACTAGATTGTATAGTATCAGTGCATTATTATGATAGATTAACCTTTCTAAACCCACCATTGATAGACGCCATCTTATAATTCATAGCACTGGATTGTATAGTATCAGTGCATTATTATGATAGTCACCTTTCTAAACCCACCATTGATAAACGCCATATTATATTTCATATCACTAGATTGTATAGTATCAGTGCATTATTATGATAGATTAACCTTAATAAACACAGCATTGATAGACGCCATCTTATAATTCATAGCACTGGATTGTATAGTATCAGTGCATTATTATGATAGTCACCTTTCTAAACCCACCATTGATAGACGCCATCTTATAATTCATAGCACTGGATTGTATAGTATCAGTGTATTATTATGATAGTCACCTTTCTAAACCCACCATTGATAGACGCCATCTTATAATTCATAGCACTGGATTGTATAGTATCAGTGCATTATTATGATAGTCACCTTTCTAAACCCACCATTGATAGTCGCCATCTTATAATTCATAGCACTGGATTGTATAGTATCAGTGCATTATTATGATAGTCACCTTTCTAAACCCACTATTGACAGACGCCATCTTATAATTCATGGCACTGGATTGTATAGTATCAGTGCATTATTATGATAGTCACCTTTCTAAACCCACCATTGATAAACGCCATATTATATTTCATATCACTAGATTGTATAGTATCAGTGCATTATTATGATAGATTAACCTTTCTAAACCCACCATTGATAGACGCCATCTTATAATTCATAGCACTGGATTGTATAGTATCAGTGCATTATTATGATAGTCACCTTTCTAAACCCACCATTGATAAACGCCATATTATATTTCATATCACTAGATTGTATAGTATCAGTGCATTATTATGATAGATTAACCTTAATAAACACAGCATTGATAGACGCCATCTTATAATTCATAGCACTGGATTGTATAGTATCAGTGCATTATTATGATAGTCACCTTTCTAAACCCACCATTGATAGACGCCATCTTATAATTCATAGCACTGGATTGTATAGTATCAGTGTATTATTATGATAGTCACCTTTCTAAACCCACCATTGATAGACGCCATCTTATAATTCATAGCACTGGATTGTATAGTATCAGTGCATTATTATGATAGTCACCTTTCTAAACCCACCATTGATAGACGCCATATTATATTTCATATCACTAGATTGTATAGTGTCTGTGCATAATTATGATAGATTAACCTTAATAAACACAGCATTGATAGACGCCATCTTATAATTATAATTATTAGTTGGCAATGCGGTTTAAAATCGGTGAAACCCAGTTTCACTGGACATTCATAAGTCAGTCCCTTTACAGCTCACTCAATGGTTATTGGTGTTTAGTTGTACTACTCTATTTAGTGACAACTCGTAAGAGGAAACAAAATGATGTACTGTGTCATTTTTCTAAGATATAATTGATGTATTTGAACAGACCCGCGTATATGAAGATGAAGTTCTTTCTTTAAGTGTATGCATAGTGTATTGTATACGTGGTGCTGAATATAGGTCAATCACATGCTTGAAATAGAAGTATGTCTATTCGACTGTATGTCTATTCATGGACACGCTATTAATGTAGTGTTGTATGTATGTTGCTTAAAGTTACAATCCTCATAGTAGGATTAATCAAGCACATAGAGTTTGACGTAAGTGTCTATTATCCCGCAGTTTGCCTTTTTCAGAACTTTTAATGAGAACCACTCAATAAAATGCTTACACCTAACACTCACGTGTCGACCGGATTTGTCAACAACACTCGCTAATAGCTTTTTTTTATGATACACAACGAAGACACATCCGATTGACTGACGAACCGCGATGGCTTTGGTTGTTAATTTCCGGACTGATCCTTTATGATGGTGTAACGGAACAAAAGATACGCATAACTGTTGTTAGTAGATAACTTTTCAGTTCAGTAAATTTAAACAGTTATACAGAAACAACGTCTCTAACGTTTTGACCACAGACAAAGTTCCCAGCTGAAACTGAGAATAGTTGTCTTCTCCGAAGTCTGGATTACTTAAAACATACGCAAAATAGGTGTAATGCACTGAACGTGTGTGTTTCACACTCTCTTTCACGGGTTAAGCAATAAATGCGATTTTCTCTGCATTGCGATTCGCGATATCAAAAATAAAGCTTTTTTTTTTTCAAATGTGTACACCAATTCTGGAGGACGATACGTCAAATTATTTGACAGAGATTGAGAAGATGTAAATCTCCGTATCTCAGGTGTACTAATTGTTTTTTTAGTCCCCGTTCGGACGAAGTCCGAAAACGGAGACTTATAATTCGGTCTCCGTCCGTCCGCGCGTCCGTGCGTCTGTGCGTCCGTGCGTCCGTCCAGAGTCATATCTCAGAATCCCTTGGACCGATTCCGTTCATTCTTTGCATGTGCCTAGTACTATATGTGGGACATATGCACATGCAGTGATTTAGCGATTTGATTCAAAATGGCCGACTGGCAGCCATCTTGTTTTTTGAAAATGTTGTATTTTGGACATGCTTTGTCAGTTTTCATTCAAATTTAGTACATAGATCATACATGTTAGGAGACATGTTCCCGACCGTCCGTGAGTTCCTGAGTCTGTCCGTCCGCCCGTGTGTCCGTCCGTCCGTGTGTCAGTCTGTCCAGAGTTATATTTCAGAATCCTGTGGACCGATTCCGTTCATTCTTTGCATGTGCCTAGTACCTTATGTGGGACATATGCACATGCAGTAGTTTAGTGATTCGATTCAAAATGGCCAGCCATCTTGTTTTTTGAAAATGTTGTATTTATACATGTTAGGATGCATGTCCATGACAATTTGTTTCAAAATCTGGTCATGGATGGCCGATTGACAGCCATCTGACTTTTTGGCCTTACTACTATATTTCCACAATTTATGTACCATTTTCATTCGTATTTGGCACATACATCATACATATCAGTGTGTTTCATAATCAGATCGAAGATGGCCGAATAACGGCTGTTTTTAGTTTTGGCCATATTACTACTACACGGAACACATGTTTGATGTAAATAAACAATCTGTTGTATACGCCACTTGGAACTCAAGTTTCACGGACATGCTCGCGACAACCCCTCCGCTTTAATATGACGAGCACAAAGATAACTTTCAAAAATTTAACAAAGACTGTGTCATTTTCAATGATTTGTTTTCTTGGAATAATGTCTCAAGAATATAATTAGATATAATGACAATAATGGATGAAAATGCCGATATACATAAACTGACACTGTCATTGGTTCATATCATTCACAGTAGCGACGTTTAGTGTCTGATATTTCACACTAACTGTGGTATAATGAATGTCATTAGTCGCTGTGTCCGACAGTATGTGGAAAAAAAAATCGTGCGACGGTACCGTTTTATCGCTGTGGTATGAGAATTTCAGACTGGATAACAAATCAGAAAACTCACAATACAGACGACTGAAAACATATTTCGATAACTTATCTAGGGTAATAACATTTCTACCGATTTCGAAAACTCGCTTAGAAGTCACACCTAATCTGCATAAATTAGTATGTGAGTTATATGCATTGTTTCGTAAAATAAAGATTTCTCTGTCGCTTTGTTTGACATTTATGCTTAATCATGTAATAAACGGGTTATTACAATACACTTATTCGTGGCATTGGTTGATATCAAAGTTCGAAAATCACTGGTTTTATATGCATATAAATGTTTCATTATTTGGAAAGACGTAGTTATATATCATTTTCTCTTGATATTGTGGACATTATGGCGCATTTATACTCTCTTGTTTTGGTTAACACGACAGGGACTTCATCTCGGCCGACAATGCTCTCTTCGGGGCAATACATGTTTATATCGACCTTGACCGGGGTAATATTTGTAGAATAATATATGTTACTGTATATAATGGTACTGTTTGACAGTAGTATTATTTGAAACTTGGATCTGCTTTTTCTTATCGTGTCATCTGGAAGGTAATTAATGTTGCTACACAGGACATCTTTTCTGAAATATGCGTTTCAGCATATGAATGTTAACAATACTAATAACTAACATATAAATTTGCTGATTTTTATCTGGTATTTCAAATAAAACGCCAGCAGCGACACATTATATCTAGTATTACATTGGTTAGGTAAATGTGCAAGGGAGATTTATTTATTTATTTATTTATTTATTTATTTATTTATTTATTTATTTGTTTGTTTGTTTGTTTGTGTGTTTGTTTGTTTGTTATTTATTTATTTATTTATTTTATGTACTATCAGTGTGTTGTTCAGAAAAGAAGCTTCATAAATAAAATGATCTCTAAAAATTGAAAAATGCATGTACACTATAGAAGAGTTATATCATACCATATTTACAGAGCAATTCCAATTTAATCGGCAGGCGTGTGATATTTATTCTTTGTAAGTGGACCTCTGATTGAAAATTGTCGACAATAACAGAAAAGAGTGCATTGTCCTCACGTTTTGCTCTGCACTAAGTAATTCACTTTTATTTTAAATGAGTTTTCCCACCATGATGCATCAGACTTGTTTCACGCAGGGAAGAGTGTATTAGTGCTGCCCTTAGCCTAATTATCTACGTTTCGATCTTGCTAAGGAATACTTCCGACGTATGTTTTCGCTACAAAATACTGGGATATCGTTTCGCTTTGAAATATGAACACAACGTTTAAGCTTCGACACAAACGTATTCCAGCAAAAATGAAGTTGTTGTGAGAATAACGAACTGCGTATTGAAACACAATTCATTACTATGATAGTGGGGATCCAAAGGGATGTAAACAAATGAATAGACAGATATGAAATATAAATTCTGCTTCGAAATTTGCAGTCACTTGTAATCGCCAGATGTACTGTCCGTGTCATTGTGCATGTTACATGTAACTGCAGTTGTAGTAGCAGAATTGTCTGTCCGTGACAATGTGTATGCTACTGACTTTTTCTGTAAATGTGTTAATGTGTCTGTCTAATTGTGTAGGTTACATTTAACAGTAGTCGTCATGACGGAACTGTCTGTCTTATTGCGTATGTTACATGCATCAGTAGTCGTTATGGCGGAACCGTCTGTCTTATTGCTTATGTTACATGTAATAGTAGTCGTCATGGCGAGATTGTCTGTATTATTGCGTATGTTACATCTAACAGTAATCGTCTGGCAGAATTGTTTGTCTTGTTGAGTATGTTACATGTAACAGTAGTCGTCATGGCGGAACAATCTGTCTTATTGTGTATGTTACATAAAACAGTAGTCGTCATGGCGGAAAAGTCTGTCTTATTGTGTATGTTACATGTAACAGTAGTCGTCATGGCGGAACAGTCTGTCTTATTGTGTATGTTACATAAAACAGTAGTCGTCATGGCGGAACAGTCTGTCTTATTGTGTATGTTACATGAAACAGTAGTCGTCATGGCGGAACTGTCTGTCTTTTTGTGTATGTTACATGTAACAGTAGTCGTCATGGTGGAACTATCTGTCTTAATGTGTATGTTAAATGTAACAGTAAACGTAATGGCGGAACTGTCTGTCTTATTGTGTATGTTACATGTAACAGTAGTCGTCATGCCGGAACTGTATGTCTTATTGTGTGTGTTACATGTAACAGTAGTCGTAGTGGCTGAACTGTCTGTCTTATTGTGTATGTTACATGTAACAGTAGTTGTCATGGCGAACCTGACTGTCTTATTGTGTATGTTACATGTAACAGTAGTCGTAATGGTGGAATTGTCTGTCTTATTGTGCATGTTACATGTAACAGTAGTCGTAATGGCCGAACTGTCTGTCTTATTGTGTGTGTTACATGTAACAATAGTTGTAGTGGCGGAACTGTCTGTCTTATTGTGTATGTTACATGTAACAGCAGTCGTAATGGTGGGTATCTGTCTTATTGTGTGTGTTACATGTAACAGTAGTCGTAGTGGCTGAACTGTCTGTCTTATTGTGTATGTTACATGTAACAGTAGTTGTTATGGCGGAACTGTCTGTCTTATTGTGTATGTTACATGTAACAGTTATCGTCATGGCGGAACTGTCTGTCTTATTGTGTATGTTACATGTAACAGTAGTCGTCATGCTAGAACTGTATGTCTTATTGTGTGTGTTACATGTAACAGTAGTCGTAGTGGCTGAACTGTCTGTCTTATTGTGTATGTTACATGTAACAGTAGTTGTCATGGCGGACCTGTCTGTCTTATTGTGTATGTTACATGTAACAGTAGACGTAGTGGCTGAACTGTCTGTCTTATTGTGTATGTTACGTGTAACAGTAGTCATAGTGGCTGAACTGTCTGTCTTATTGTGTATGTTACATGTAACAGTAGTTGCCATGGCGGAACTGTCTGTCTTATTGTGTATGTTACATGTAACAGTAGTTGTCATGCCGGAACTGTATGTCTTATTGTGTGTGTTACATGTAACAGTAGTCGTAGTGGCTGAACTGTCTGTCTTATTGTGTATGATACATGTAACAGTAGTTGTCATGGCGGAACTGTCTGTCTTATTGTGTATGTTACATGTAACAGTAGTCGTCATGCCGGAACTGTATGTCTTATTGTGTGTGTTACATGTAACAGTAGTCGTAGTGGCTGAACTGTCTGTCTTATTGTGTATGTTACATGTAACAGTAGTCGTCATGGTAGAACTGCCTGTCTTATTGTGTCTATTACATGTACCAGTAGTCGTCATGGCGGAACTGTCTGTCTTATTGTGTACGTTACATGTAACAGTAGTCATAGTGGCTGAACTGTCTGTCTTATTGTGTATGATACATGTAACAGTAGTTGTCATGGCGGAACTGTATGTCTTATTGTGTATGTTACATGTAACAGTAGTCGTCATGCCGGAACTGTATGTCTTATTGTGTGTGTTACATGTAACAGTAGTCGTAGTGGCTGAACTGTCTGTCTTATTGTGTATGTTACACGTAACAGTAGTCGTCATGGCGGAACTGTCTGTCTTATTGTGTGTGTTACATGTAACAATAGTTGTAGTGGCGGAACTGTCTGTCTTATTGTGTATGTTACATGTAACAGTAGTCGTAATGGTGGGTATCTGTCTTATTGTGTGTGTTACATGTAACAGTAGTCGTAGTGGCTGAACTGTCTGTCCTATTGTGTATGTTACATGTAACAGTAGTCGTCATGGAGGAACTGTCTGTCTTTTTGTGGTATGTTACATGTAACAGTAGTCGTAATGGCGGACTTGTCTGTCTTATTGTGTGTGTTGCATGTAACAGTAGTCGTCATGGTGGAACTGTCTGTCTTATTGTGTATGTTACATGTAACAGTAGTCGTCATGGCGTAACTGTCTGTCTTATTGTGTATGTTACATGTAACAGTAGTCGTAATGGTGGAACTGTATGTCTTATTGTGTATGTTATATGTAACAGTAGTCGTCATGGCGGAACTGTTTGTTTTATTGTGTATGTTACATGTAACAGTAGTCGTAATGGCGGAACTGTCTGTCTTATTGCTTATGTTACATGTAACAGTAGTCGTAATGGCGGAACTGTCTGTTTTATTGTGTATGTTACCTGTAACAGTAGTCGTAATGGCGGAACTGTCTGTCTTATTGTGTATGTTACATGTAACAGTAGTCGTAATGGCGGAACTGTCTGTTTTCTTGTGTATGTTACATGTAACAGTAGTCGTAATGGCGGAACTGTCTGTCCTATTGTGTATGTTACATGTAACAGTAGTCGTCATGGCGGAACTGTCTGTCTTATTGTGGTATGTTACATGTAACAGTAGTCGTAATGGCGGACTTGTATGTCTTATTGTGTGTGTTGCATGTAACAGTAGTTGTAATGGCAGAACTGTCTGTCTTATTGTGTATGTTACATGTAACAGTAGTCGTCATGGCGGAACTGTAGTCTTATTGTGTATGTTACATATAACAGTAGTCGTAGTGGCGGAACTGTCTGTCTTATTGTGTGTGTTACATATAACAGTAGTCGTAGTGGCGGAACTGTCTGTCTTATTGTGTGTGTTACATATAACTGTAGTCGTAGTGGCGGAACTGTCTGTCTTATTGTGTGTGTTACATATAACAGTAGTCGTAGTGGCGGAACTGTCTGTCTTATTGTGTGTGTTACATATAACTGTAGTCGTAGTGGCGGAACTGTCTGTCTTATTGTGTGTGTTACATATAACAGTAGTCGTAGTGGCGGAACTGTCTGTCTTATTGTGTATGTTACATATAACAGTAGTCGTAGTGGCGGAACTGTCTGTCTTATTGTGTATGTTACATATAACAGTAGTCGTAGTGGCGGAACTGTCTGTCTTATTGTGTGTGTTACATATAACTGTAGTCGTAGTGGCGGAACTGTCTGTCTTATTGTGTGTGTTACATATAACAGTAGTCGTAGTGGTGGAACTGTCTGTCTTATTGTGTGTGTTACATGTAACTGTAGTCGTAGTGGCGGAACTGTCTGTCTTATTGTGTGTGTTACATATAACAGTAGTCGTAGTGGCGGAACTGTCTGTCTTATTGTGTGTGTTACATATAACAGTAGTCGTAGTGGCGGAACTGTCTGTCTTATTGTGTGTGTTACATGTAACTGTAGTCGTAGTGGCGGAACTGTCTGTCTTATTGTGTGTGTTACATGTAACTGTAGTCGTAGTGGCGGAACTGTCTGTCTTATTGTGTGTGTTACATATAACAGTAGTCGTAGTGGCGGAACTGTCTGTCTTATTGTGTGTGTTACATATAACTGTAGTCGTAGTGGCGGAACTGTCTGTCTTATTGTGTGTGTTACATATAACTGTAGTCGTAGTGGCGGAACTGTCTGTCTTATTGTGTGTGTTACATATAACTGTAGTCGTAGTGGCGGAACTGTCTGTCTTATTGTGTGTGTTACATATAACTGTAGTCGTAGTGGCGGAACTGTCTGTCTTATTGTGTGTGTTACATATAACAGTAGTCGTAGTGGCTGAACTGTCTGTCTTATTGTGTGTGTTACATATAACTGTAGTCGTAGTGGCGGAACTGTCTGTCTTATTGTGTATGTTACATATAACAGTAGTCGTAGTGGCGGAACTGTCTGTCTTATTGTGTGTGTTACATATAACTGTAGTCGTAGTGGCGGAACTGTCTGTCTTATTGTGTATGTTACATATAACTGTAGTCGTAGTGGCGGAACTGTCTGTCTTATTGTGTGTGTTACATATAACAGTAGTCGTAGTGGCTGAACTGTCTGTCTTATTGTGTGTGTTACATATAACTGTAGTCGTAGTGGCGGAACTGTCTGTCTTATTGTGTTTGTTACATATAACAGTAGTCGTAGTGGCGGAACTGTCTGTCTTATTGTGTGTGTTACATATAACTGTAGTCGTAGTGGCGGAACTGTCTGTCTTATTGTGTATGTTACATATAACTGTAGTCGTAGTGGCGGAACTGTCTGTCTTATTGTGTGTGTTACATATAACAGTAGTCGTAGTGGCGGAACTGTCTGTCTTATTGTGTGTGTTACATATAACTGTAGTCGTAGTGGCGGAACTGTCTGTCTTATTGTGTGTGTTACATATAACAGTAGTCGTAGTGGCGGAACTGTCTGTCTTATTGTGTGTGTTACATATAACTGTAGTCGTAGTGGCGGAACTGTCTGTCTTATTGTGTATGTTACATATAACTGTAGTCGTAGTGGCGGAACTGTCTGTCTTATTGTGTATGTTACATATAACTGTAGTCGTAGTGGCGGAACTGTCTGTCTTATTGTGTGTGTTACATATAACAGTAGTCGTAGTGGCGGAACTGTCTGTCTTATTGTGTGTGTTACATATAACTGTAGTCGTAGTGGCGGAACTGTCTGTCTTATTGTGTATGTTACATATAACTGTAGTCGTAGTGGCGGAACTGTCTGTCTTATTGTGTGTGTTACATATAACAGTAGTCGTAGTGGCGGAACTGTCTGTCTTATTGTGTGTGTTACATATAACAGTAGTCGTAGTGGCGGAACTGTCTGTCTTATTGTGTGTGTTACATATAACAGTAGTCGTAGTGGCGGAACTGTCTGTCTTATTGTGTGTGTTACATATAACAGTAGTCGTAGTGGCGGAACTGTCTGTCTTATTGTGTGTGTTACATATAACAGTAGTCGTAGTGGCGGAACTGTCTGTCTTATTGTGTGTGTTACATATAACAGTAGTCGTAGTGGCGGAACTGTCTGTCTTATTGTGTGTGTTACATATAACAGTAGTCGTAGTGGCGGAACTGTCTGTCTTATTGTGTGTGTTACATATAACAGTAGTCGTAGTGGCGGAACTGTCTGTCTTATTGTGTATGTTACATATAACAGTAGTCGTAGTGGCTGAACTGTCTGTCTTATTGTGTATGTTACATATAACAGTAGTCGTAGTGGCGGAACTGTCTGTCTTATTGTGTGTGTTACATATAACTGTAGTCGTAGTGGCGGAACTGTCTGTCTTATTGTGTATGTTACATATAACAGTAGTCGTAGTGGCGGAACTGTCTGTCTTATTGTGTGTGTTACATATAACTGTAGTCGTAGTGGCTGAACTGTCTGTCTTATTGTGTGTGTTACATATAACAGTAGTCGTAGTGGCGGAACTGTCTGTCTTATTGTGTGTGTTACATATAACAGTAGTCGTAGTGGCGGAACTGTCTGTCTTATTGTGTGTGTTACATATAACAGTAGTCGTAGTGGCGGAACTGTCTGTCTTATTGTGTGTGTTACATATAACAGTAGTCGTAGTGGCGGAACTGTCTGTCTTATTGTGTGTGTTACATATAACAGTAGTCGTAGTGGCGGAACTGTCTGTCTTATTGTGTATGTTACATATAACAGTAGTCGTAGTGGCTGAACTGTCTGTCTTATTGTGTATGTTACATATAACAGTAGTCGTAGTGGCGGAACTGTCTGTCTTATTGTGTGTGTTACATATAACTGTAGTCGTAGTGGCGGAACTGTCTGTCTTATTGTGTATGTTACATATAACAGTAGTCGTAGTGGCGGAACTGTCTGTCTTATTGTGTGTGTTACATATAACTGTAGTCGTAGTGGCGGAACTGTCTGTCTTATTGTGTGTGTTACATATAACTGTAGTCGTAGTGGCGGAACTGTCTGTCTTATTGTGTGTGTTACATATAACTGTAGTCGTAGTGGCGGAACTGTCTGTCTTATTGTGTGTGTTACATATAACAGTAGTCGTAGTGGCGGAACTGTCTGTCTTATTGTGTATGTTACATATAACAGTAGTCGTAGTGGCGGAACTGTCTGTCTTATTGTGTGTGTTACATATAACTGTAGTCGTAGTGGCTGAACTGTCTGTCTTATTGTGTATGTTACATATAACTGTAGTCGTAGTGGCGGAACTGTCTGTCTTATTGTGTGTGTTACATATAACTGTAGTCGTAGTGGCGGAACTGTCTGTCTTATTGTGTGTGTTACATATAACTGTAGTCGTAGTGGCGGAACTGTCTGTCTTATTGTGTGTGTTACATATAACAGTAGTCGTAGTGGCGGAACTGTCTGTCTTATTGTGTATGTTACATATAACAGTAGTCGTAGTGGCGGAACTGTCTGTCTTATTGTGTATGTTACATATAACAGTAGTCGTAGTGGCGGAACTGTCTGTCTTATTGTGTGTGTTACATATAACTGTAGTCGTAGTGGCTGAACTGTCTGTCTTATTGTGTATGTTACATATAACTGTAGTCGTAGTGGCGGAACTGTCTGTCTTATTGTGTGTGTTACATATAACTGTAGTCGTAGTGGCGGAACTGTCTGTCTTATTGTGTGTGTTACATATAACTGTAGTCGTAGTGGCGGAACTGTCTGTCTTATTGTGTATGTTACATATAACTGTAGTCGTAGTGGCGGAACTGTCTGTCTTATTGTGTATGTTACATATAACTGTAGTCGTAGTGGCGGAACTGTCTGTCTTATTGTGTGTGTTACATGTAACTGTAGTCGTAGTGGCTGAACTGTGATCTATTGTCTCAGTTTAATCTCACATTAAAAAAGTCAATGCCTTGTCTTCCCGATATAACTCAATACATTATATATGCAGTAGGTTTTGCATTGTGCCACAATAGTAATGGACGCTTCGAAAATAAATAATATTCACGTAGCAACAAGTTGCGCTAAAGTAATCAATAATCCTACATTATTCAACTACCTTTGTACATGAATCACATATTTTATTCTGTGATCTCCGCCCCTGGTTGCCTCTCCGTGAATTAACCATGAGGGCGAACTACCATACGCGTGCTCAGGGATGCGATGCTTAGAATTACTAATAGACACTCCTAATTTTGACGGAGTCATTACATTAATGCACTGTACTGCCGGCTTCAAACATTGTTCCACGGTACCGATGTGCGTCACTTAGTAAACTATCAGGATAAAACTACACCCCTAGCGAGCCGCGGATAGTTCGCCATAGGTAGTGCAACTAACTACATGGGTGGTTAATGGAGGCCGGCAATAGCAGTGCTCGGTAAGTGCGGATATTTAAACGCTTCGCTAGTTTCCTCGGTGCCACAGCAATCAAACTGGTTGATTCAGTGCAATTCTGGCAAATATTAGTTATAGTCTACTGGTTTAAATGAGCGGATTACGCTCTGTGTTTGGCGATGGAGAGTCCCGCGTTGTTAAACTGACTGCTGAGAGTGTGTGTGTTCATGCAACCTCGAACCCTAAAACATATCACAACAATCCCGATATTTATTTTCTGTCTAGTTTAAAAAAAACAAATCTATTTTGGTTTTACATTTTAAGCAAATTCCAATACGAGATCTATTTTAAACAAATGCAGGTACGGCTTAAAATGAGTGGGCATGTCAGCCATATGTGAAATGATTTCGTATTTACAGTACATGTCGATTGGTTTAGGGTGTATAGGGGTGGTGAATATGACCAGGAGGGATCTAATCATCTCGGAGAGGGCAACAACGGGGGTATGAGCAGGGTATGACGAAGGACATCGAGTTAGTGTCTTGAAATTTTAAAGTTCGACGTAATTTTTCTTTTTCTTAAACGACTTTCAAAATTAGAGACAGTACATTCAATAAACATTGATATTTGGTAATAATTGTACTTTATGCTGGGATTCACTAATTAAAAAATAATTAATAGAATTTGTGACATCATAGTGGGTGTGTCCTGTAATTTGTGATACCATCGTATTTATTTATTTATTTATTTATTTATTTATTTATTTATTTATTTATTTATTTATTTATTTATTTATTTATTTATTTATTTATTTATTTATTTATTTATTTATTTATTTATTTATTTATTTATTTATTTATTTATTTATTTATTTATTTATTTATGTCTGTGAGTCAATAAAATATTATCGAAATACAATAAAAGTCGTTGACTTATCTATCATAGGTATATTTCCTTGTATCATGCCAACAACACATTGCTTTAATTTGCTTTAGGCGGTAAACGTGAGGTCATATTCTTAATATGCTATCTATATTAGTCTATTAATTTGTCATTACCGGTGTTATCGTTGATGACAGTAACATACTATATATGTTAATCAACGCATTTGTAAGTATGGAGACCGGCGACGCAACAAAGTTAAGTTAGTTTTTCGAAGTACTTCTGTATCTCTGCAGTGTAAGGCCCGTGCTAAGGCATTGGATTTTATGACATATGCGTGAATTGGATCACTAATCGTGTTTTGAACTTCTAAGCCTGTTTAACAATATATAATGAAATGTTGGTGGCAAGAAATTTACAATATAGCCATTTCAGTAGCTTTTTTGATAATCACAATACGTGGAGTCCACTTAGTATTGACGTAGAAAGAACGAAATGTTAGATTTATTACATTAGGCGAGATGTATTCAATTTATTCAGTGTTTAAAAAAGAAAACTTAGAATTAAAAATATGACAGCATCTAAGGTTTCTTCCGAAGTCTTTTGAAACAAATTGCGTTAAAGTTTAGAGAACCTCAAGACGCAGCTAGCTTCATAATGAATTATCGGGTAAATTGTAAGACCATATGAGTGCTGTATAGCCATCCATGCAACGAAAGCTTTTCAGATTTCTTAAATCTTCCCACTATTCACTCGAGGGTACTTCTAAGGTTGAGACCTTTCTCGAGATGACAAATTTTGTCACTTACAACCCTGAGGCTATTGGAGTTTTATTTACAATTGCAAATTTTGTCCACCTTGCACATGCGCAGTGCAGTTGCTAATAACAGTTGACAACCTCTATTCGATGGCACGCCGGGAATATACAATTTTTGGTAAGATTATTCACATGAACAACAAGTAGTACGCTGAACATACTTCATCGAAAATCAAAAATAGCTCCCTCGCTCTATCTATCACCAAATACAATGTGACAATGTAAGATACGTCAAAAATCAACAATATTGTAATCAACAATAACGCGTTACAAACGAAATTACGTCATTTTCATTTTATGTTCCTAAGACTCAATTCGAAATGCATCATTTGCCAGGGAATTGTATTTCTACAGAAAGACTCAATACGACATGTATTATTTGCTAGGGAATTGTATTTCTGCAGGAAGACTCAATACGACATGTATTATTTACTAAGGAATTGTATTTCTACAGGAAGACTAAATACGACATGTATTATGTGCTAGGGAATTGTATTTCTACAGGGAGACTCAATTCGACATGTATCACTTGCTAGGGAAGTGAACTTCTACAGGGAGAGCCAATTCGACATGTATCATTTGCTAGGAAATTGTATTTCTACAGGGAGACCCACTTCTACATGTATCATTTGCTAGGGTATTGTATTTCTACAGGGAGAACCAATTCGACATGTATCATTTGCTAGGGTATTGTATTTCTACAGGGAGACCCAATTCGACATGTATCATTTGCTAGGGTATTGTATTTCTACAGGGAGACTCAATTCGACATGTATCATTTGCTAGGGAATTGTACTTCTACAGGGAGACTCAATTCGACATGTGTCATTTGCGAGTGAATTGTACTTCTACAGGGAGACTCAATTCGACATGTATCATTTACTAGGGAATTGTATTTCTACAGGAAGACTCAATTCGACATGTATCATTTGCTCGGTAATTGTATATCTACAGGAATGACCCAATTCGACATGTATCATTTGCTAGGGAATTGTATTTCCTCAGGGAGACTCAATTCGACATGTGTCATTTGCGAGTGAATTGTACTTCTACAGGGAGACTCAATTCGACATGTATCATTTACTAGGGAATTGTATTTCTACAGGAAGACTCAATTCGACATGTGTCATTTGCGAGTGAATTGTACTTCTACAGGAAGACTCAATTCGACATGTGTCATTTGCGAGTGAATTGTACTTCTACAGGGAGACTCAATTCGACATGTATCATTTGCTAGGTAATTGTATTTCTACAGGGAGACTCAATTCGACATGTATCATTTGCTTGGGAGGTGTATTTCTACAGGGAGACTCAATTCGACATGTATCATTTACTAGGGAACTAAACTTCTACAGGGAGAGCCAATTCGACATGTATCATTTGCTAGGGTATTGTATTTCTAAAGGAAGACTCAATTCGACATGTATCATTAGTTAGGGAAGTGCATTCTACAGGGAGACTCAATTCGACATGTATCATTTGCTAGGGAATTGCATTTCTACAGGGAGACTCAATTCGACATGTATCATTAGTTAGGGAAGTGCATTCTACAGGGAGACTCAATTCTACATGTATCATTTGCTAGGGAATTGCATTTCTACAGGGAGACTCAATTCGACATGTATCATTAGTTAGGGAAGTGCATTCTACAGGGAGACTCAATTCGACATGTATCATTTGTTAGGGAATTGCATTTCTACAGGGAGACCCAATTGGACATGTATCATTTTCTAAGGAATTGCATTTCTACAGGGAGACTCAATTCGACATGTATCATTTGCTAGGGAATTGCATTTCTACAGGGAAACTCAATTCGACATGTATCATTTGCTAGGTAATTGTATTTCTACAGCGAGACTCAATTCGACATGTATCATTTGCTAGGGGATTGCACTTCTACAGGGAGACCCAATTCGACATGTGTCATTAGTTAGGGAATTGTATTTCTATAAAAGTCTCAATTCGACATGTATCATTTGCTAGGGAATTGTATTTCCTCAGGGAGACTCAATTCGACATGTGTCATTTGCGAGTGAATTGTACTTCTACAGGGAGACTCAATTCGACATGTATCATTTACTAGGGAATTGTATTTCTACAGGGAGACTCAATTCGACATGTGTCATTTGCTAGGGAATTGTACTTCTACAGGGAGACCCAATTCGACATGTATCATTTGCTAGGTAGTTGTATTTCTACAGGAAGACAAAATTCGACATGTATCATTTGCTAGGGAAGTGTATTTCTACAGGGAGACCCAATTCGACATGTATCATTTGCTAGGGAATTGCATTTCTACAGGGAGACTCAATTCGACATGTATCACTTGCCAGGGAATTGCATTTCTACAGGGAGACTCAATTCGACATGTATCATTAGTTAGGGAAGTGCATTCTACAGGGAGACTCAATTCGACATGTATCATTTTCTAAGGAATTGTATTTCTACGTGGAGACTCAATTCGACATGTATCATTTTCTAAGGAATTGTATTTCTACAGGGAGACTCAATTCGACATGTATCATTTTCTAAGGAATTGTATTTCTACAGGGAGACTCAATTCGACATGTATCATTTTCTAAGGAATTGTATTTCTACAGGGAGACTCAATTCGACATGTATCATTTTCTAAGGAATTGTATTTCTACATGGAGACTCAATTCGACATGTATCATTTTCTAAGGAATTGTATTTCTACAGGGAGACTCAATTCGACATGTATCATTTTCTAAGGAATTGTATTTCTACAGGGAGACTCAATTCGACATGTATCATTTTCTAAGGAATTGTATTTCTACAGGGAGACTCAATTCGACATGTATCATTTTCTAAGGAATTGTATTTCTACATGGAGACTCAATTCGACATGTATCATTTTCTAAGGAATTGTATTTCTACAGGGAGACTCAATTCGACATGTATCATTTTCTAAGGAATTGTATTTCTACAGGGAGACTCAATTCGACATGAATCATTTTCTAAGGAATTATATTTCTACAGGGAGACTCAATTCGACATGTATCATTTTCTAAGGAATTGCACTTCTACAGGGAGACCCAATTCGACATGTGTCATTAGTTAGGGAAGTGTATTTCTACAGGGAGACTCAATTCGACATGTATCATTAGTTAGGGAAGTGCATTCTACAGGGAGACCCAATTCGACATGTATCATTTGCTAGGGAATTGCATTTCTACAGGGAGACTAAGTTCGACATGCACCATTTGCTACGGAAGTGTATTTCTTCGGGGAGACTAAGTTCGACATGTATCATTTGATAAGGAATGTGTATGTCTATAAGAAGAGGCAGTTTGACATGTATCATTTGCTAGGGAATTGTATTTCTACAGGGAGACTAAGTTCGACATGTATAATTTGATATTGAATTGTATGTCTATAAGAAGAGGCAGTTCGACACGTATCACTTGTTAGAAAATTATATTCCTACTAGGAGACTTAATTTGTCATTCGCTAGCCGAATTGTTTCCTAATTTGAGTTACTGTTCGAAATGCACATTATTATGCGGTTAGTCGCTAGTCCCGACTGTGGCATTCTATGTCTTCATATGTTTAATTTGTAGTCCGCATTCTATTAAATGACATGCACCAATTGTTACGGCAAAATGGAGAGTAATTTGCTGGAAAGTAATTAAGTTGTTAACCATTAGATCCCTGTCTCCAATTTCACACTGATAATCTGATTCTATCAAACCCTGTACTTATCCGAACCATTTTTGATAGGCTGCGGTTTTGGATCGATTCTATCTAGCTCAAAACATGCGTTTATTATTTCTATCGAGTTAGGTATCACGTGGCATACACCCAATCACCTTACTATGCTTTTACCCACGTGATTTAATATGTAAAAAATAACGCACGGCATGTATAATTTTATCACAACAATAATATGCAATATTTTGTATTCATCAAATTTCGCATTGTCTACATTGTTTTATTTTCGCCATCATACCCACAACTCCTTCTATACTCATATGCTCACCTGTATATAGTGCGTGCGTGTATTTTGTGAACACTGGCGCTGTGTTCGGGAAACTTGACTCGCTTAGCTGATAACACTTACTTCGTAGAGATACCAGATTTTGTAATTCTGTGTGAAATCATTTCTCTTCGTACACAACAAATTGGCGCCTTCAAGTAAATATTGATAAAATTATTATGGCCTTGATTAGATTGAGAGGTAGTAACCATTGTCTTAAAATTGAAAATGGCAGACACAAAAAGAATATGTGACCAATATACACAAAACAAAATAGAAGATGAAATAAAACTTTGTTAAGAATTGCTCAGCATATAGGGCACATAGCCTGCATTTATCTACCAACGCAGAAATTCATATAAATAATTCTAGAACCGGTACGTAGAGTGATAAATTTATTTTCTTTATGAGGAACAAACATATTTCCCTTCCCATAGCTCAGTTCATTAAGACCAGTCTTAATACCAGACAGTGACCGTGACTTGAATGAGTTGGAAACATTAATATTGTGTTTTTGTTGTTGTTGTTGTTGTTGTTGTTGTTGTTTTGTTTTGTTTTGTATATTGTGAGTTAATAAATATTATTATTACTGATACTTCGGTTCCTTTTTTGATATTTTTCTGGAACCTTCGTTTTGCCAACGTTGTGTAAACCTGTTAGTCTTAAAACGTGTCGTCTCTCTTCTTGCTGCCATTGTCTTTAGGTTATTCGACTTGCAGATGACACTTACACGCAGAAATACCAGATTCGACCCAGAGGAATACACATTAGTTCATTACAGATTGGCTGATTGTAAACATGCAATCAGCCAATTGCTGCAGCCGTTGTCACGATCACGTGATTACCAGGGATGTGTCGCACGGTTAAAGCATTGCAAAGTTGCCACTAATAAAAACAATTAGTAAACAATCTATTTATAAAATTTCTGTAATATATGTTTATAATGCTTACTTTAAACAGGAAAGCTGTTCATAAACAATACTGCGACTTCGTATCAACCAAATGTTCGTACATGATGTCGTTATGGTAAAAGTATCATGCTCATATATACTGTATATAATACGTTAGTATAACATGCGCATTACTGTACAGTGCATGCGTGCACCGTGTACATCTCTGTGTACAGTGCGTTTGTGCACCGTGTTCATCACTGTATATAGTACGGGTGTAAACCGTGTACATTACTGTATACAGTGCGTGCGTGCACCGTGTACATCTCTGTGTACAGTGAGTGCGTGCACCGTTTACATCACTGTATATAGTGCGTGTGTGCACCGTGTACATCACTGTATATAGTGCGTGCATGTACCGTGTACATCACTGTATATAGTGCGTGCATGTACCGTGTACATCACTGTATATAGTGCGTGCGTGCACCGTGTACATCACTGTATATAGTGCGTGCGTGCACCGTGTACATCACTGTATACAGTGTGTGCGTGCACCGTGTACATCACTGTATACAGTGTGTGCTTGAACCGTGTACATCACTGTATACAGTGCGAGCGTGCATCGTATACATCACTGTATATAGTGCGTGCGTGCATCGTATACATCACTGTATATAGTGCGTACGTGCATCGTATACATCACTGTATATAGTGCGTGTGTGCACCGTGTACATCACTGTATATAGTGCGTGCGTGCACCGTGTACATCACTGTATGCAGTGCGTGCATGCACCGTGTACATCATTATATACAATGCGTGCGTGCATCGTTTACATCACTGTATATAGCGTGTGCGTGCATCGTATACATCACTGTATATAGTGCGTGCGTGCATCGTATACATCACTGTATATAGTGCGTATGTGCACCGTATACATCACTGTATATAGTGCGTGCGTGCACCGTGTACATCACTGTATACAGTGCGTGCATGCACCGTGTACATCATTATATACAATGCGTGCGTGCATCAAATACATCACTGTATATAGTGCGTGTGTGCACTGTGTACATCATTGTATATAGTGCGTGCGCGTGCACGGTGTACATCACTGTATAGAGTGCGTGCATGCACCGTGTACATCATTATATACAATGCGTGTGTGCACCATGTACATAATTATATATAGTGCGTGCGTGCATCATGTACATCACTGTATATAGTGCCTTTGTGCATCGTATACATCACTGTATATAGTGCGTGCGTGCATCATGTACATCACTGTATATAGTGCGTGTGTGCACCGTGTACATCACTGTATACAGTGTGTGCGTGCATCCTGTACATCTCTGTGTACTGTGCGTGTGGATACCGTGCACATCACTGTATATTGTACGTGCGTGCACCGTGCACATCACTGTATATAGTGTGTGCGTGCATCGTGTACATCATAGTATAAATTGCGTGCGTGCATCGTATACATCACTGTATATAGTGCGTGCGTGCACCGTGTACATCACTGTATATAGTGCGTGTGTGCATCGTGTACATCACTGTGTACAGTGCGTGTGTGCACCGTGTACATCACTGTATATAGTGCGTGCGTGCATCGCATACATCACTGTATATAGTGCGTGCGTGCATCATGTACATCACTGTATATAGTGCGTGCGTGCACCATGTACATGACTGTATATAGTGCGTGCGTGCACAGTGTACATCATTGTATATAGTGCGTGCGTGTACCGTGTACGTCATTGTATATAGTGCGTGCGTGCACCGTGTACATCACTGTTTATAGTGCGTGCGTGCATCATGTACATCACTGTATATAGTGCCTTTGTGCATCGTATATATCACTGTATATAGTGCGTGCGTGCATCATGTACATCACTGTATATAGTGCGTGTGTGCACCGTGTACATCACTGTATACAGTGTGTGCGTGCATCCTGTACATCTCTGTGTACTGTGCGTGTGGATACCGTGTACATCACTGTATATTGTGCGTGCGTGCACCGTGCACATCACTGTTTATAGTGCGTGCGTGCATCGTGTACATCATAGTATAAATTGCGTGCGTGCATCGTATACATCACTGTATATAGTGCGTGCGTGCACCGTGTACATCACTGTATATAGTGCGTGTGTGCATCGTGTACATCACTGTGTACAGTGCGTGTGTGCACCGTGTACATCACTGTATATAGTGCGTGCGTGCATCGTGTACATCACTGTATATAGTGCGTGTGTGCACCGTGTACATCACTGTATACAGTGTGTGCGTGTATCCTGTACATCTCTGTGTACTGTGCGTGTGGATACCGTGTACATCACTGTATATTGTGCGTGCGTGCACCGTGCACATCACTGTATATAGTGCGTGCGTGCATCGTGTACATCATAGTATAAATTGCGTGCGTGCATCGTATACATCACTGTATATAGTGCGTGCGTGCACCGTGTACATCACTGTATATAGTGCGTGCGTGCACCGTGTACTTCACTGTATATAGTGCGTGCGTGCATCGTATACATCACTGTATATAGTGCGTGCGTGCATCGTATACATCACTGTATATAGTGCGTGTGTGCACCGTGTACATCACTGTATACAGTGCGTGCATGCACCGTGTACATCATTATATACAATGCGTGCGTGCATCGTATACATCACTGTATATGGTGCGTGCGTGCATCGTATACATCACTGTATATAGTGCGTGCGTGCATCGTATACATCACTGTATATAGTGCATATGTGCACCGTGTACATTACTGTATATAGTGCGTGCGTACACCGTGTACATCATTGTATACAGTGCGTGTGTGCACCGTGTACATCACTGCATATAGTGCGTGCGTGTATCGTATACATCACTGTTTATTGTGCGTGCGTGCATCGTATCCATCACTGTATATAGTGCATGTTTGCATCGCGTACATCACTGTATATAGTGCGTGCGTGTACCGGGTACATCACTGTATATAGTGCGTGCGTGCATCATGTACATCACTGTATATAGTGCGTGCGTGCACCGTGTACATGACTGTATATAGTGCGTGCGTGCACAGTGTACATCATTGTATATAGTGCGTGCGTGTACCGTGTACGTCATTGTATATAGTGCGTGCGTGCACCGTGTACATCACTGTTTATAGTGCGTGCGTGCATCGTGTACATCACTGTATATAGTGCGTACATGCACCGTGTACATCACTGTATACAGTGGGTGCGTGCACCGCGTACATCACTGTATACAGTGTGTGCGTGCACCGTGTACATCACTGTATATAGTGTGTGCGTGCACCGTGTACATCACAGTTTATAGTGCGTGCGTGCATCGTGTACATCACTGTATATAGTGCGTACATGCACCGTGTACATCACTGTATACAGTGGGTGCGTGCACCGCGTACATCACTGTTTATAGTGCGTGCGTGCATCGTGTACATCACTGTATATAGTGCGTACATGCACCGTGTACATCACTGTGTACAGTGGGTGCGTGCACCGTGTACATCAGTGTATACAGTGCGTGCATGCATCGTTTACATCACTGTTAATAGTGCGTGCGTACACCGTGTATATCACTGTATATAGTGCGTGCATGTATCGTGTACATCACTGTATATAGTGCGTGCGTGCACCGTGTACATCACTGTTATAGTGCGTGCGTACACCGTGTACATCACTGTATACAGTGTGTGCGTGCACCGTGTACATCACTGTATACAGTGTGTGCTTGCACCGTGCACATCACTGTATACAGTGCGAGCGTCCATCGTATACATAACTGTATATAGTGCGTGTGTGCACCGTGTACATCACTGTATATAGTGCGTTTGTCCATCGCGTACATCACTGTATATAGTGCGTGCATGCACCGTGTACATCACTGTATATAGTGCGTGCATCATGTACATCACTATATATAGTGCGTGCGTGCACCGTGTACATCACTGTATATAGTGCGTGCGTGCACCGTGTACATCATTGTATATAGTGCGTGCGTGCACCGTGTACATCATTGTATATAGTGCGTGCGTGTACCGTGTACGTCATTGTATATAGTGCGTGCGTGCACCGTGTACGTCACTGTATATAGTGCGTGCGTGCATCGTGTACATCATTGTGTATAGTGCGTGCGTGTACCGTGTACATCACTGTATATAGTGCGTGCGTACATCACTGTACATAGTGCGTGCGTGCACCGTGTACATCATTGTATATAGTGCGTGCGTGCACCGTGTACATCATTGTATATAGTGCGTGCGTGTACCGTGTACATCATTGTATATAGTGCGTGCGTGCACCGTGTACATCACTGTATATAGTGCGTGCGTGCATCGTGTACATCACTGTATATAGTGCGCGCGTGTATCGGGTATATCATTGTATATAGTGCGTGCATCGTGTACATCATTGTGTATAGTGCATGCGTGTATCGAGTACATCATTGTATATAGTGCTTGTGTGCATCATGTACATCACTGTATGTAGTACATGTGTGCATTGTGTACATCACTCTATATAGTGCGTGCGTCATCGTATACATCACTGTATATTGTGCGTGCGTGCACCGTGCACATCACTGTATATAGTGCGTGTCTGCACCATGTACATCACTGTATATAGTGCTTTGTGCACCGTGTACATCACTGTATATAGTGCGTGCGTGCACCGTGTACATCACTTATATAGTGCGTGCGTGCACCATGTACATTACTGTATATAGTGCGTGCGTGCAGTGTGTACTTTGTTGTATATAGTGCGTGCGTGCACCATGTACATCACTGTATATAGTGCGTGCGTGCATCGTATACATCACTGCATATAGTGCGTGCGTGCATCGTATACGTCACTTAATACAATGCGTGCGTGTACCATGTACAATACTGTCTACAGTGCGTGCGTGCACCGTGTACATCACTGCATAGAGAGCGTGCGTGCATCGTATACATCACTGCATATAGTGCGTGCGTGCATCGTATACATCACTGCATATAGTGCGTGCGTGCATCGTATACATCACTGAATACAATGCGTGCGTGCATCGTGTACATCACTGTATATAGTGCGTGCATTCAACATGAGCTTAACTGTATACAATGCACTTGTAAAAGCGCTACTATAAATAGTCCATGTACGTACCATGTACATTATAAAGAGCGTTCGTCTAGATACACTGTGTGACGTAACTGCTTTAAAGGTTTCTACACATAATAAGCTCGTCTGCGGATGTATGTTTAGGATTCCCGGTGGCTGGGAAAAACGCTCCATGACATGTAGCTTGGTGTTGTCTTGCATTGTCTGTACGCTATCTCTCGCATTCATATCACTATGCAATAATGCAATATATTTTATGAGCAATTATGTGATAATTGTGCTGAGCTTACTTAATTCAGATAATCTTTAAATATCAGAAGTTGACACAATTCATTGTGTCACAGTATAAACAAAATAGATGAACATTGCTGAACGAATTGCTGCCACTTCATTTTCTGGTCTAAATGCAATCACTACAACACGTTGAGAAAGGGGTATAAGAAACTATTAATTTCAAATATTAATTCGATATTTAAACAACGTACCCTAGCAACTATGGTTACCCCCACTGTAACTATGCTTGAAATTGTCTTTTTGTCATTTGTAAGCTAAGAATATCATTGATAAATCATGAGGTCCAACTGATACCATCTCAAACTTAGCGTATTCATTATTTTTAATATCAACTAAGTGCTAGAGAATATTTCAGCCATGGTACGTGATTATGTTTGCAGTACTAAACTGAGTAAAAAGACATTTTTGACATACCATAGCAACCAATCATATACTCGTATATCCATACAGTCTTGTAACATACCATAGCAACCAATCATATACTAGTATATCCATACAGTCTTGTAACATACCATAGCAACCAATCATATACTAGTATATCCATACAGTCTTGTAACATACCATAGCAACCAATCATATACTCGTATATCCATACAGTCTTGTAACATACCATAGCAACCAATCATATACTAGTATATCCATACAGTCTTGTAACATACCATAGCAACCAATCATATACTAGTATATCCATACAGTCTTGTAACATACCATAGCAACCAATCATATACTCGTATATCCATACAGTCTTGTAACATACCATAGCAACCAATCATATACTCGTATATCCATACAGTCTTGTAACATACCATAGCAACCAATCATATACTAGTATATCCATACAGTCTTGTAACATACCATAGCAACCAATCATATACTCGTATATCCATACAGTCTTGTAACATACCATAGCAACCAATCATATACTAGTATATCCATACAGTCTTGTAACATACCATAGCAACCAATCATATACTAGTATATCCATACAGTCTTGTAACATACCATAGCAACCAATCATATACTAGTATATCCATACAGTCTTGTAACATACCATAGCAACCAATCATATACTCGTATATCCATACAGTCTTGTAACATACCATAGCAACCAATCATATACTCGTATATCCATACAGTCTTGTAACATACCATAGCAACCAATCATATACTCGTATATCCATACAGTCTTGTAACATACCATAGCAACCAATCATATACTCGTATATCCATACAGTCTTGTAACATACCATAGCAACCAATCATATACTAGTATATCCATACAGTCTTGTAACATACCATAGCAACCAATCATATACTCGTATATCCATACAGTCTTGTAACATACCATAGCAACCAATCATATACTAGTATATCCATACAGTCTTGTAACATACCATAGCAACCAATCATATACTAGTATATCCATACAGTCTTGTAACATACCATAGCAACCAATCATATACTAGTATATCCATACAGTCTTGTAACATACCATAGCAACCAATCATATACTCGTATATCCATACAGTCTTGACCAATACAGTTACAATTTCAAATATACATTTATTATTTTCGTTGGTGAGTGGGTAACAACGACGTAATAACGTGGGCCCAACAGCCGTTTAGTGATTTTTGCAGTTACATTTAGAGGCTATTTTTATTAGATTAATAAAAATCTGACTATGTTATTTGAGATATTGTGTGAGTGCAGTGCACAGGACAATGTGTAAACGAGTGTACAATGTTGTTCCTTCTTATGAATGTGTTTACAACGTGGTTTCGTAATTATAATTCTTACTGTAAATGTTTAATGTTTAATTTTGAATGGCATTATAAAAAACGGATATGATTGGCATGAGTTTATACTAATTACAATACATTTTTTGTATATCTGCTATAAATGGAATGTTCACTATTCAATATATTATTTCTATGAACATAATGTAATTGATTTCATTGCAACATCTAGAATGGTGCATTATGTGTAAATTATATAATGCATGATTCCATATGAAATACACACATTGTGAAGAAACTAGCATATTGTACAAATTAAAATAGTGCTTATGAAAAGCAACGACTGGGTAAAATATGAACTCTCTTGCGTCTATGGTAATATATACGTTTGGGAATTCCAGCTCCGTCACGAACGCATCTACTTCTCACATACGCGACAATTGACAGACAAACAACATTCAACACACATTAAATACACTAGCCTCAGGCAGTGATTCGTTGTGAATATATATATAAACAGACAGTATTAACACTAATTTGCGTCTGACATAATTGAAATAATGACTGAAACATTAACTTAGGTTTGGCGTCGCTCATATTAAGTAGTTATCCTCTGTTGTCTCGGTGAAATGACAACACTAGTATTGACATGGACACTATGTCAAAATTGGTGTTTGAATCCCTGTAGTGACGATTTCAGAACTGTATTGTCTAGTGTGATATGTTTTGCGGTATGGGAGGTCTATTCCAGAGCGTGCTGGAATGTGTAACACGTTGTAGATACTTATAGTCAAATAAACACTTGACAAGGAGCAAAATATGGTTACTATTGAGGGAGATGAGCCATACATGTCAAATTATTCTTATGTTCGTGATACTGTGTAACCTTGTCATATATCGGCTACCATACCCAGTACTGACAATAGTGAGACATACGTAACTTGCTCATATATCGGCTACCATACCCGGTACTGACAATAGTGAGACATACGTGATTTTTGAGTGTCATAATTTAGCCCATTATGGGTCCAACGTTTTAAATATTTTTATAATTTTTTGAATGATTTATTTTTTTGGACCAAATAGACTTAATTTAGTTAAAAAACCTTGGTCTAAATTTAGAAAAAAGAATGGGATTAAATGCCGATTTATTTTGTGAGAATCAACATAAATTGCATATTAAATTCTCCGCTGTGTTAGCAACAGGCAACCCACGGTTTTCGTTAATTGCAAATTAGGTAGAACTGTAGCAACAACTACACTGCGGACAAATTTAGGTTAATTGCGAGTGTTTAGTGTATAGATAAATTTAGAGAAAATTGTGTGCATTAGGTACGCATTTCATGGCTGACTAGTTTATGGGACAACAATTGTGACATTGAACTAAGCCTAATTATAAGCTGTTGTATATGTAGCCCTTTCAATATTTGACAGTATCGCAAATGCAATGTGTATATTTTCTTGGATAGAGTAATCCTATAGAGGTTATTACGAGGATACCTCAAAGTATACACGAAGACAGTATAGCAGAAGTATTGACCGACGCGCAGCGATCAACCTCTCCCAGATAATATATTCCAGGATTTGATTTTTTTTCAAATAATTTTCCATTTTTTTTCAAATACACGTTTTTGTGTCAAAGATTGCGTTTTGACTGTCCAATAGTATAATTTGGTAACCTTTATATACTGAGTTAGCAGGTTGCCTTACAGTAACAGTATATTATACGTGTACTGTTCATAGATATCATCAACATAGCTACAGAAAGTTTCGTTGACCGGTTGATACAACTTTGACAGTTTATTTGTTATTTGAACGGAAACACATTGTATGTAGTAAATAACAAATATACATCTATTAATAACGACTGACATCATAGAACACTGATAAAAACACGTGGCATTGAATAAACAAGACTATTACATAAGTTATTGCGAACTTCGTCTAAGTACCGGCGCGTGTGTGCAGTGTCACGTAACAGGGTTTGCAAAGTGATTTGATGATACAATACACACACACTTATCAGGCCATGTATTCTGCAAACTAGATCACTCTTCTTCTCCACTTCGCCACTTCTATCAGTACTTTGGAATAATTTCTAAACATGTGTAGCGTGTATTGAACGGCATGAATCTAGATAAATATAGAGTATACTGGAGTACATATACACATCTTCACCACCACAAGAGTAGCGCCATCTACTGGCGCCAGCTCAGTCAATAACTTACTTCGTCGCAAATGCATACAGTTTTAACGCCATCGATGAACTAATATGTGATTACTCAGAATATGTCCATTTCATCGGAGTAGTCAATGTATATATTAGAAGCAATGTTTATATATGTAGAACGAATTTGATTTCCACATGATTCAGGTGCAGAATACGGCTATACTATACGAGTAATTAAAATGACATTTTAAAAGTAGCAACACTCGGATACGATTTCCAGAACGAGCCGTACGATGCACAGTCACCTTACTGAATGAGTTTAGCAAGTAATATGTGGTTGTTACAGCACTGTGAAATGTACATGACTTGATGTTATTTCCACGTGACATTGGTGCATTGTCTTATATAGAAGGAGTCAAATAACACATGTGCGCTGTGACAAAACACAACATAATAGGGATGCAGAAAAAACAGACATCTAAAATTTTACAAATTTGTTTTGTGGGCCTCGGATTTTTACCGGTTTTATTCGATAAGCGTCCTCATACCCATCTTAGAAGGCATTTAACTTAGAGCAATGCACACGAGGCAAAGGGTGGAATAACAGTAATAATCTTTTTTTGGGTCTGAAGATAAAATATTAGTAAAAAGTAAAAATAATTTTCTCCATCGTCATGTTTACCGCTGTACCGTCGTCATGTATGCCACTATACTGTCGTCGTATCTGTGACTATACTGTCTTAAAATTGTTTACCGCTGTACTGTCATCGTGTCTGTCGCTGTACTGTCATCGTGTCTGTCGCTGTACTGTCGTGTCTGTCGCTGTACTGTAGTCGTGTTTACCGCTGTACTGTCATCGTGTCTGTCGCTGTACTGTAGTCGTGTTTACCTTGACGTATTTTCTTAGTATTATATATCGCCATATGGAGGTATTTATTGATGATCAGTATATGACGTCATTATATTAGAATATGTATGAAATTACCTATTCACTAAAAACATTACCACTGTGCACTGCGCATGTGTTATTTGAGAATCGCGAATCGTGATATGATTGTAGGTAAATATATACTAAATAGATAACATCTATATGCACGACCGAACTTAGAGTTAAATATTGTGTCTATGATTCTTCAATCATCTTTTTACTTCTCTTTATCAAGCATGGGCACATATGGTGGATAATCAATACTTCAATGGCAATAAGGTTGAGTGCTAAAATAGAGGTGATAATCTTTTGCCGTAACGTGTTTTTATAAACTTCCGTAGAAAAAAGATATGTTGTAGCATTAGAAAAAAACGCAGGAGGTATATTTTGAAGAATAAGTAAAGCAAATTTTTAACTGGACAGTTATTGTAGTAAATCAATGATGTAAACTTGATGTCATCTCTGTTGATATCCACGACTATAACAGTGGTCTGTAGGCATATATGTCTGTATTTTACTAACGACTTTTAAATCGTGTATGGCTGATTTAGTATGTCTTTAACCTTAACTTGTTGAATGTAACCTCCAGTATTACCCGAATATACGCATTTGTCTTTACTTCATGATAAAGACTACATAATATATACTTAAACGTCTGAATTGTCTATTAATCAATTTTGTACACTGGTTGAACGTAGTTTTGTGTATGGAGGATATATTATACAACTCATCAACACGTCAAACTCATAGATCTATTAAAATGCAGCTTTCTCGCACTCCCCACAAGGGGTAATTACAAAGTCACTCGCGAGGCTGAACAAATCTAGAATTAAGTGATCGACGTTGTTTGAAGGACAAACTTGAACTGCATAATATCATTTCCTTTTTAAAGATTAAACCTGTTAATATGCAAATGAAAATCATGCTTCATTACACGAAACCCTTCAAATTGATGACTTTAATAGACTAGAGAGAGAATGAGATGGTGACTAGGGAGATATTGAGATGTTATCCATTTGATCGAATGGTTCTGTTCAAGACATTGTGAACTTTCCAACCTCTTTCCAAATGTAATGCATACGATTACGTAAAAACATGTCGTCCATCGTAACAATGAATAAGTCAAGGGGACAGAGTTTCATTACAGAACAACAGTCATTTCCTCGCAATAGTTTCCCTATTCATTAATGCTCAATATAACACGAGTGTCGTGTTAGTTACTTCTGTTCTGTAAACATTACATACACATCCTATATAAATCCTATATTTTGCCCATAATTAATGCATCCTATATTTTGCCTATCA
Source organism: Saccoglossus kowalevskii (assembly GCF_978046115.1). Classification (NCBI taxonomy): domain Eukaryota; kingdom Metazoa; phylum Hemichordata; class Enteropneusta; family Harrimaniidae; genus Saccoglossus; species Saccoglossus kowalevskii. The sequence goes on from NC_140658.1 coordinate 32,149,461, forward strand.
TTAATACATCCTGTATACATCCTATATAATGACACGTCATAAATACATCCTGTATACATCCTATAGAATGGCACGTCATAAATACATCATATATGCATCCTATAGAATGGCACGTCATAAATACATTCTGTATACATCCTATGGAATGGCACGTCATAAATATATTCTGTATATTGGCACGTCATAAATACATCCTATATAAATCCTATATACTGGCACGTCATTAATACATCCTGTATACATCCTATAGAATGGCACGTCATAAATACATCATATATACATCCTATAGAATGGCACGTCATAAATACATTCTGTATACATCCTATAGAATGGCACGTCATAAATATATTCTGTATATTGGCACGTCATAAATACATCCTATATAAATCCTATATATTGGCACGTCATTAATACATCCTGTATACATCCTATAGAATGGCACGTCATAAATACATCATATATGCATCCTATAAAATGGCACGTCATAAATACATCATATATACATCCTATAGAATGGCACGTTATAAATACATCATATATGCATCCTATAGAATGGCACGTCATAAATACATTCTGTATACATCCTATAGAATGGCACGTCATAAATACATTCTGTATACATCCTATAGAATGGCACGTCATAAATACATCATGTATACATCCTATAGAATGGCACGTCATAAATACATCATATATGCATCCTATAGAATGGCACGTCATAAATACATAATATATGCTTCCTATAGAATGGCATGTCATAAATACATCATATATTCAGCCTATAAAATGGCACGTCATAAATACATCATATATACATCCTATAGAATGGCACGCCATAAATACATCATATATACATCCTATATAATGGCACGTCATAAATACATTCTGTATACATTCTATAGAATGGCACGTTATAAATATATTCTGTATATTGGCACGTCATAAATACATCCTGTATACATCCTATAGAATGGCACGTCATAATTACATTCTGTATACATCCTATAGAATGGCATGTCATAAATACATCATATATTCATCCTATATATTGGCACGTCATGAATACATCCTGTATACATCCTATAGAATAGCACGTCATAAATATATTCTGTATACATCCTATAGAATGGCACGTCATAAATACATCCTGTATACATCCGATATAATGACACGTCATAAATACATCCTGTATACATCCTATAGAATGGCACGTCATAAATACATCATATATGGATCCTATAGAATGGCACGTCATAAATACATCATATATTCATCCTATATATTGGCACGTCATAAATACATCCTGTATACATCCTATAGAATGGCACGTCATAAATACATCCTGTATACATCCTATATAATGACACGTCATAAATACATCCTGTATACATCCTATAGAATGGCACGTCATAAATACATCCTGTATACATCCTATAGAATGGCACGTCATAAATACATCATATATTCATCTTGTATATTGGCACGTCATAAATACATCCTGTATACATCCTATAGAATGGCACGTCATAAGCACATTCTGTATATTGGCACGTCATAAATACATCATATATGCATCCTACATATTGGCATATCAATAATACATGCTATAAAAATTCTATATATTGGGCACGTATATATTGGTACGTCATAAATACATCCTATATAAATCCTATATATTGGCACATCTTTAATACATCCTTAATAAATCCTATATATTGGCATATTATACATATATCCTATATAAATCCAATACATTGGTACATCCTATATGCATCCTATATACAGGCAAGTCATAAATACAAATGGAGAAATTCCATAACAGATTTTGCAAATACATATTCCAGGTAAACTGTAAGGCCGGTAATTTGACATGTATTTTGAAATTAGGTACTAGTATACAATTTAAAAAAAAATGGCTGAAATGTAAATACACTACAGACTTGGCATAGAGATGGATGGTAAAGTTATACCTAATTGGGTATCAGGTATCAAAAATATGTTGCACTATCTGGAAATGGATATGCCATGAGAAAATCATGATCCATTAACATCAATCTAATCAACATAATTTACAGCAAACTTAAAAAAAAATATTTGAAAACAAGGGCAAGTCAAGAACAAATCAAATGCATGATGGTAATAAAAAAAAAACGAATGTATAAGCTGCGCACCAAGACAGTATGACCGCTGTCCTGTCTTAGTACATACTTTGCAGTATCCGCGAAATAACCTCATAGTAGTACTATTCATTAGCACGTCATATATGTATCCAATTTACATATATTTACATATAAGTATCCTATTTACATATAAGTATTCTATTTACATATATTTACATATAAGTATCCTTTTACATATATTTACATATAAGTATCATATTTACATATATTTACATATAAGTATCATATTTACATATATTTACATATAAGTATTCTATTTACATATATTTACATATATAACGTTTATAACCTAATGACACATATATTATCAATGAGTAACATTTATCGGAGACAAGGTATAAGCTCAATATTTGTATTTGTACATACATCAACGCATATCACATATTTCCAGATTACACCTAGTATGTGCAACCCGGTGTCCTGATTATTTTTCATAAATGCAACACAATATAGATTAAACGAATACATACAAGTGTCATGTGATCTAGTCGGAAATGATATATGCAGTAACTAAGACCAAATAAATCATTCGTTTTAACACAGCTGGTCGTCCTCTGTGAAAATTATTCAGAAATGTTCCATTGATAGAAATGACAGGAAGACATTTGTGTTCGCCAACTCAATCTTGTGGGAAACAACGGATAGTAGTTGCATTCATCTCGTGTGTCGTGTGTCGTCAGTCAAACAGGGTGGTAACAATGCGTGTACGATGTTTCTACATTTAGACTGTTGTGTTTGTCTCCACACAAGAACCATCTGCATCCGTAAAACGAATAAACAAATAATTTTGAAAAATTACTACATAAGCAACTCGTATGTTGTGGCGTGAAAATGAGTCATTCAATTTCCCTTCTTTTGCATGCAACACATTTTGTGAGAAGCTTACCCGCCAGGGAGGCGACGGACTGAGTATTTTTCTCCACACAACTCAAGTAAATGCAGGATCAACGGAAGTAGTGTAATTGTAACAAATAGTGTGGTGGTGTAGAATCACATTTACTTTCCATCTATTTGAAAGTACGGATGTAAAGTGCGACCCAAGATCAGACTTCCAAGCACCACATCGATCAAAAATCGTTAAACCAATATTGGAATAAATTGGAATATCTGCATTTTGTTTTACAGACTACTCAAACTGCTTTTCCGTTGTATGACATGTTTTTTTATTTATATAATGATCCGTCTTTGCCAGAATTATTATTTGCGATGAATGTTGAACAGGACAGTTGTATTAAGGTAGCGAGACTATTATTTGCGTTGAAAATTACGATTTTCACATTTATTTATTAATTGATGAAATGCACTATAAACTTTCATGTGATAAAGTCAACATAACATAGAATGTCATGTAAGTAGGTTAAAATGTAGATTTTCTGAAGGGAAGCAAGGCAGCTTCAGTAGTGTTTTCCAAAATCAACAACACAGGTTTAATCTGTGTGCCTATAAGTTTCAAAGATAAACTCAAGACAAAGCAATGTTAGGATGTGTTATCAGTAGCTATCTGACACACAATTAGTGTTTCCAAACATTTGAGTGGTTTGTCTCCGCCCCTATTTGTTTCACAGATTAGTTATTTGCATATGAATGTGTCAGACACAAGGTCACACAGCCACTGAAAAAATCATTGATTTTGGTGTTTTCATCTGCCGATTTTATCCAATTATAGCTATCCCATTCCTTTATTTTTTTTGGTTTCCAATAGCCTTACACATTTGAATGTCCCTAGACATGTTAAAACAGACCTTGATGGGAAAACTAATTGATTGTGCCGATAAACAAGCTTGAAAATCTTTGCTGTTACTTCATGGACGTTTTCTAAGAGTTTATATTTTTCAAAATACAAGGTCTTTAACAAAAAATAACGTATACTTATTATCGTCGGATTAACACCAAATTTTCACAGCTTTAAGGTGACAGTGAGAGGAACTTGAATGTGTCCAGACAAACTATTTCATCGATTATTTACCAACGAGTTGTGGTTTGAGTTGGGGGCAATGCGACTAAAACAGTAATTGAAATTCAGCACACTATTTTTTAAAACGCGTTGCTTGAATAAAACTGACCAGACACATTCAATTTACCAGACTATTGAACAACTAGCAAAAGTGAAAAAAATACTTCTTATCGCCAGCATAAATGCGTAATTATTTTTTTTACAGAAAAAGTAATTTTTCACCTTTGGTTGAGTAACGCGTCGTAGAATGCAGATACGAGCATGCAAAATACACTTGTGAAAAGCTTGAGGTCTGGCGATTCTAAAAATATATACTTTCCTGGGTCTATTTGTAGTCATTTAGTCACAATTAGAAGATGAAAACAAGTATGCAAATAATAGTCCCGCTACCTTAAAACAGAATTATTATTTGCAATGAGTATTGAACAGGACAGTTGTATTAAAACAGAATTATTATTTGCGATGAATGTTGAACAGGACAATTGTATTAAAACAGAATTATTATTTGCAATGAGTGTTGAACAGGACAATTGTATTAAAACAGAATTATTATTTGCAATGAATTTTGAACAGGACAGTTCTATTAAAACATAATTATTATTTGCAATGAATATTGAACAGGACAGTTGTATTAAAACAGAATTATTATTTGCGATGCATGTTGCACAGAACAGTTGTATTAAAACAGAATTATTATTTGCAATGAGTATTGAACAGGACAGTTGTATTAAAACTGAATTATTATTTGCGATGAATGTTGAACAGGACAATTGTATTAAAACAGAATTATTATTTGCAATGAGTGTTGAACAGGACAATTGTATTAAAACAGAATTATTATTTGCAATGAATTTTGAACAGGACAGTTGTATTAAAACATAATTATTATTTGCAATGAATATTGAACAGGACAGTTGTATTAAAACAGAATTATTATTTGCGATGCATGTTGCACAGAACAGTTGTATTAAAACAGAATTATTATTTGCGATGCATGTTGCACAGAACAGTTGTATTAAAATTGAAAGTGCCGTAATTTAACCTACCAATCTGTAAGGTTACTCTGCAATGCACGTGTGTAAGTCTACACCTGATTGATATTTAGGCGATCTGACGTCACAATGCACAAGTTTATGTATTCCACATATTTGCCCACCCTTCATCAAACAGATTGTGGGTTCGACTCATATGGTCGACTACCCACTCAGTAGTGAAAAAAAGAGTACATTCTACCCACTCGCCAGGTTCGCGGCATTCGTATTTGTGGGAGAGGATGTGAAGCCGTCGGTCTCGTGTACTGTTCCTATCCCAGTGGGCGTAAGAGAGCCAGTTATGGGTGTTATGGTAGTTTTCACGTGACTAGTGACGTATTCCGCTCATTATATGTGTATGCCTGAGCTGTGCTGTTATAAGTGAGCCCTACATATTGCCCAGAAATAATAGTATGAGTTAATAATAAGAGAACTACTGTCTAATAATAAAATACATATGATGTAATACCTAGGCGATGTGACGTCACAAATCATATACTTAACGAGATACCTAAGCAACATTAAGAAAATGTTGATTTTTGCAGAACATTTAATGTATATCAAGCAATCACAAAGTTAAAGGATTGCACGCGTGTGCTAATATGAATACTAGTCTCTCAACGTTTATATTGCCATCTTCTACATTTATCGCCATGGTAACAGCACATCAATAACTCGATCATATATATATATATAGAGAGTGGGTATTTCTGAAGGTTACTAAATTAAATGACATCTTCGCATGAATGTTTGCATCGAAGTGACATATAACATCACTTGTTGTGTGGACCCTGATATTGTTTTGTTGCCATAGGTAACGAAGTGACATATAACATCACTTGTTGTGTGGACCCTGATATTGTTTTGTTGCCATAGGTAACGAAGTGACATATAACATCACATGTTGTGTGGACCCTGATATTGTTTTGTTGCCATAGGTAACGAGGTGACATATTACATCACTTGTTGTGTGGACCCTGATATTGTTTTGTTGCCATAGGTAACGAGGTGACATATTACATCACTTATTGTGTGGACCCTGATATTGTTTTGTTGCCATAGGTAACGAAGTGACATATAACATCACTTATTGTGTGGACCCTGATATTGTTTTGTTGCCATAGGTAACGAAGTTACATATAACATCACATGTTGTGTGGACCCTGATATGGTTTTGTTGCCATAGGTAACGAAGTGACATATAACATCACTTGTTGTGTGGACCCTGATATTGTTTTGTTGCCATAGGTAACGAAGTGACATATAACATCACTTGTTGTGTGGACCCTGATATTGTTTTGTTGCCATAGGTAACGAAGTGACATATAACATCACTTGTTGTGTGGACCCTGATATTGTTTTGTTGCCATAGGTAACGAAGTGACATATAACATCACTTGTTGTGTGGACCCTGATATTGTTTTGTTGCCATAGGTAACGAAGTGACATATAACATCACTTGTTGTGTGGACCCTGATATTGTTTTGTTGCCATAGGTAACGAAGTGACATATAACATCACTTGTTGTGTGGACCCTGATATTGTTTTGTTGCCATAGGTAACGAAGTGACATATAACATCACTTGTTGTGTGGACCCTGATATTGTTTTGTTGCCATAGGTAACGAAGTCACATATAACATCACATGTTGTGTGGACCCTGATATTGTTTTGTTGCCATAGGTAACGGACTGACATATAACATCACATGTTGTGTGGACCCTGATATTGTTTTGTTGCCATAGGTAACGAAGTGACATATAACATCACATGTTGTGTGGACCCTGATATTCTTTTGTTGCCATAGGTAACGAAGTGACATATAACATCACTTGTTGTGTGGACCCTGATATTGTTGTGTTGCCATAGGTAACGGAGTGACATATAACATCACATGTTGTGTGGACCCTGATATTGTTTTGTTGCCATAGGTAACGAAGTGACATATAACATCACTTGTTGTGTGGACCCTGATATTGTTGTGTTGCCATAGGTAACGGAGTGACATATAACATCACATGTTGTGTGGACCCTGATATTGTTTTGTTGCCATAGGTAACGAAGTGACATATAACATCACATGTTGTGTGGACCCTGATATTGTTGTGTTGCCATAGGTAACGGAGTGACATATAACATCACATGTTGTGTGGACCCTGATATTGTTTTGTTGCCATAGGTAACGAAGTGACATATAAAATCACATGTTGTGGTGGACCCTGATATTGTTTTGTTGCCATAGGTAACGAAGTGACATATAACATCACTTGTTGTGTGGACCCTGATATTGTTGTGTTGCCATAGGTAACGGAGTGACATATAACATCACATGTTGTGTGGACCCTGATATTGTTTTGTTGCCATAGGTAAAGAAGTGACATATAACATCACATGTTGTGTGGACCCTGATATTGTTGCGTTGCCATAGGTAACGGAGTGACATATAACATCACATGTTGTGTGGACTCTGATATTGTTTTGTTGCCATAGGTAACGAAGTGACATATAACATCACATGTTGTGTGGACCCTGATATTTTGTTGTTGCCATAGGTAACGAAGGGACATATTACATCACTTGTTTTGTGGACCCTGATATTGTTTTGTTGCCATAGGTAACGAAGTGACATATAACATCACTTGTTGTGTGGACCCTGATATTGTTTTGTTGCCATAGGTAACGAGGTGACATATTACATCACTTGTTGTGTGGACCCTGATATTGTTTTGTTGCCATAGGTAACGAAGTGACATATAACATCACTTGTTGTGTGGACCCTGATATTTTTTGTTGCCTTAGGTAACGAAGTGACATATAACATCACTTGTTGTGTGGACCCTGATATTGTTTTGTTGCCATAGGTAACGAAGTGACATATAACATCACTTGTTGTGTGGACCCTGATATTGTTGTGTTGCCATAGGTAACGGAGTGACATATAACATCACATGTTGTGTGGACCCTGATATTGTTTTGTTGCCATAGGTAACGAAGTAACATATAACATCACTTGTTGTGTGGACCCTGATATTGTTTTGTTGCCATAGGTAACGAAGTGACATATAACATCACTTGTTGTGTGGACCCTGATATTGTTTTGTTGCCATAGGTAACGAAGGGACATATAACATCACTTGTTGTGTGGACCCTGATATTGTTTTGTTGCCATAGGTAACGAAGTGACATATAACATTACATGTTGTGTGGACCCTGATATTGTTTTGTTGCCATAGGTAACGAGGTGACATATTACATCACTTGTTGTGTGGACCCTGATATTGTTTTGTTGCCATAGGTAACGAAGTGACATATAACATCACTTGTTGTGTGGACCCTGATATTGTTTTGTTGCCATAGGTAACGAAGTGACATATAACATCACTTGTTGTGTGGACCCTGATATTGTTTTGTTGCAATAGGTAGCGAAGTGACATATAACATCACTTGTTGTGTGGACCCTGATATTGTTGTGTTGCCATAGGTAACGGAGTGACATATAACATCACATGTTGTGTGGACCCTGATATTGTTTTGTTGCCATAGGTAAAGAAGTGACATATAACATCACATGTTGTGTGGACCCTGATATTGTTGTGTTGCCATAGGTAACGGAGTGACATATAACATCACATGTTGTGTGGACTCTGATATTGTTTTGTTGCCATAGGTAACGAAGTGACATATAACATCACATGTTGTGTGGACCCTGATATTTTGTTGTTGCCATAGGTAACGAAGGGACATATTACATCACTTGTTTTGTGGACCCTGATATTGTTTTGTTGCAATAGGTAGCGAAGTGACATATAACATCACTTGTTGTGTGGACCCTGATATTCTTTTGTTGCCATAGGTAACGAAGTGACATATAACATCACATGTTGTGTGGACCCTGATATTGTTTTGTTGCCATAGATAACGGACTGACATATAACATCACATGTAGTGTGGACCCTGATATTGTTTTGTTGCCATAGGTAACGAAGTGACATATAACATCACATGTTGTGTGGACCCTGATATTGTATTGTTGCCATAGGTAACGAAGTGACATATAACATCACTTGTTGTGTGGAGCCTGATATTGTTGTGTTGCCATAGGTAACGGAGTGACATATAACATCACATGTTGTGTGGACCCTGATATTGTTTTGTTGCCATAGGTAACGAAGTGACATATAACATCACTTGTTGTGTGGACCCTGATATTGTTGTGTTGCCATAGGTAACGAAGTGACATATAACATCACATGTTGTGTGGACCCTGATATTGTTTTGTTGCCATAGGTAACGAAGTGACATATAACATCACATGTTGTGTGGACCCTGATATTTTGTTGTTGCCATAGGTAACGAAGTGACATATTACATCACTTGTTAAGTGGACCCTGATATTGTTTTGTTGCCATAGGTAACGAAGTGACATATAACATCACTTGTTGTGTGGACCCTGATATTGTTTTGTTGCCATAGGTAACGAAGTGACATATAACATCACTTGTTGTGTGGACCCTGATATTGTTGTGTTGCCATAGGTAACGGAGTGACATATAACATCACATGTTGTGTGGAACCTGATATTGTTTTGTTGCCATAGGTAACGAAGTGACATATAACATCACATGTTGTGTGGACCCTGATATTGTTGTGTTGCCATAGGTAACGGAGTGACATATAACATCACATGTTGTGTGGACTATGATATTGTTTTGTTGCCATAGGTAACGAAGTGACATATAACATCACATGTTGTGTGGACCCTGATATTTTGTTGTTGCCATAGGTAACGAAGGGACATATTACATCACTTGTTTTGTGGACCCTGATATTGTTTTGTTGCCATAGGTAACGAAGTGACATATAACATCACTTGTTGTGTGGACCCTGATATTGTTTTGTTGCCATAGGTAACGAGGTGACATATTACATCACTTGTTGTGTGGACCCTATTATTGTTTTGTTGCCATAGGTAACGAAGTGACATATAACATCACTTGTTGTGTGGACCCTGATATTGTTTTGTTGCCATAGGTAACGAAGTGACATATAACATCACTTGTTGTGTGGACCCTGATATTGTTTTGTTGCCATAGGTAACGAAGTGACATATAACATCACTTGTTGTGTGGACCCTGATATTGTTGTGTTGCCATAGGTAACGGAGTGACATATAACATCACATGTTGTGTGGAACCTGATATTGTTTTGTTGCCATAGGTAACGAAGTGACATATAACATCACATGTTGTGTGGACCCTGATATTGTTGTGTTGCCATAGGTAACGGAGTGACATATAACATCACATGTTGTGTGGACTCTGATATTGTTTTGTTGCCATAGGTAACGAAGTGACATATAACATCACATGTTGTGTGGACCCTGATATTTTGTTGTTGCCATAGGTAACGAAGGGACATATTACATCACTTGTTTTGTGGACCCTGATATTGTTTTGTTGCCATAGGTAACGAAGTGACATATAACATCACTTGTTGTGTGGACCCTGATATTGTTTTGTTGCCATAGGTAACGAGGTGACATATTACATCACTTGTTGTGTGGACCCTATTATTGTTTTGTTGCCATAGGTAACGAAGTGACATATAACATCACTTGTTGTGTGGACCCTGATATTGTTTTGTTGCCATAGGTAACGAAGTGACATATAACATCACTTGTTGTGTGGACCCTGATATTGTTTTGTTGCCATAGGTAACGAAGTGACATATAACATCACTTGTTGTGTGGACCCTGATATTGTTGTGTTGCCATAGGTAACGGAGTGACATATAACATCACATGTTGTGTGGACCCTGATATTGTTTTGTTGCCATAGGTAACGAAGTGACATATAAAATCACATGTTGTGTGGACCCTGATATTTTGTTGTTGCCATAGGTAACGAAGGGACATATTACATCACTTGTTTTGTGGACCCTGATATTGTTTTGTTGCCATAGGTAACGAAGTGACATATAACATCACTTGTTGTGTGGACCCTGATATTGTTTTGTTGCCATAGGTAACGGAGTGACATATAACATCACATGTTGTGTGGACCCTGATATTGTTTTGTTGCCATAGGTAACGAAGTGACATATAAAATCACATGTTGTGTGGACCCTGATATTGTTTTGTTGCCATAGGTAACGGAGTGACATATAACATCACATGTTGTGTGGACCCTGATATTGTTTTGTTGCCATAGGTAACGAAGTGACATATAAAATCACATGTTGTGTGGACCCTGATATTTTGTTGTTACCATAGGTAACGAAGGGACATATTACATCACTTGTTTTGTGGACCCTGATATTGTTTTGTTGCCATAGGTAACGAAGTGACATATAACATCACTTGTTGTGTGGACCCTGATATTGTTTTGTTGCCATAGGTAACGAGGTGACATATTACATCACTTGTTGTGTGGACCCTGATATTGTTTTGTTGCCATAGGTAACGAAGTGACATATAACATCACTTGTTGTGTGGACCCTGATATTGTTTTGTTGCCATAGGTAACGAAGTGACATATAACATCACTTGTTGTGTGGACCCTGATATTGTTTTGTTGCAATAGGTAGCGAAGTGACATATAACATCACTTGTTGTGTGGACCCTGATATTCTTTTGTTGCCATAGGTAACGAAGTGACATATAACATCACATGTTGTGTGGACCCTGATATTGTTTTGTTGCCATAGATAACGGACTGACATATAACATCACATGTAGTGTGGACCCTGATATTGTTTTGTTGCCATAGGTAACGAAGTGACATATAACATCACATGTTGTGTGGACCCTGATATTGTATTGTTGCCATAGGTAACGAAGTGACATATAACATCACTTGTTGTGTGGAGCCTGATATTGTTGTGTTGCCATAGGTAACGGAGTGACATATAACATCACATGTTGTGTGGACCCTGATATTGTTTTGTTGCCATAGGTAACGAAGTGACATATAACATCACTTGTTGTGTGGACCCTGATATTGTTGTGTTGCCATAGGTAACGAAGTGACATATAACATCACATGTTGTGTGGACCCTGATATTGTTTTGTTGCCATAGGTAACGAAGTGACATATAACATCACATGTTGTGTGGACCCTGATATTTTGTTGTTGCCATAGGTAACGAAGTGACATATTACATCACTTGTTAAGTGGACCCTGATATTGTTTTGTTGCCATAGGTAACGAAGTGACATATAACATCACTTGTTGTGTGGACCCTGATATTGTTTTGTTGCCATAGGTAACGAAGTGACATATAACATCACTTGTTGTGTGGACCCTGATATTGTTGTGTTGCCATAGGTAACGGAGTGACATATAACATCACATGTTGTGTGGACCCTGATATTGTTTTGTTGCCATAGGTAACGAAGTGACATATAACATCACATGTTGTGTGGACCCTGATATTGTTGTGTTGCCATAGGTAACGGAGTGACATATAACATCACATGTTGTGTGGACTCTGATATTGTTTTGTTGCCATAGGTAACGAAGTGACATATAACATCACATGTTGTGTGGACCCTGATATTTTGTTGTGTTGCCATAGGTAACGAAGGGACATATTACATCACTTGTTTTGTGGACCCTGATATTGTTTTGTTGCCATAGGTAACGAAGTGACATATAACATCACTTGTTGTGTGGACCCTGATATTGTTTTGTTGCCATAGGTAACGAGGTGACATATTACATCACTTGTTGTGTGGACCCTGATATTGTTTTGTTGCCATAGGTAACGAAGTGACATATAACATCACTTGTTGTGTGGACCCTGATATTGTTTTGTTGCCATAGGTAACGAAGTGACATATAACATCACTTGTTGTGTGGACCCTGATATTGTTTTGTTGCCATAGGTAACGAAGTGACATATAACATCACTTGTTGTGTGGACCCTGATATTGTTGTGTTGCCATAGGTAACGGAGTGACATATAACATCACATGTTGTGTGGACCCTGATATTGTTTTGTTGCCATAGGTAACGAAGTGACATATAACATCACTTGTTGTGTGGACCCTGATATTGTTTTGTTGCCATAGGTAACGAAGTGACATATAACATCACTTATTGTGTGGACCCTGATATTGTTTTGTTGCCATAGGTAACGAAGGGACATATAACATCACTTGTTGTGTGGACCCTGATATTGTTTTGTTGCCATAGGTAACGAAGTGACATATAACATCACATGTTGTGTGGACCCTGATATTGTTTTGTTGCCATAGGTAACGAAGTGACATATTACATCACTTGTTAAGTGGACCCTGATATTGTTTTGTTGCCATAGGTAACGAAGTGACATATAACATCACTTGTTGTGTGGACCCTGATATTGTTTTGTTGCCATAGGTAACGAAGTGACATATAACATCACTTGTTGTGTGGACCCTGATATTGTTGTGTTGCCATAGGTAACGGAGTGACATATAACATCACATGTTGTGTGGACCCTGATATTGTTTTGTTGCCATAGGTAAAGAAGTGACATATAACATCACATGTTGTGTGGACCCTGATATTGTTGCGTTGCCATAGGTAACGGAGTGACATATAACATCACATGTTGTGTGGACTCTGATATTGTTTTGTTGCCATAGGTAACGAAGTGACATATAACATCACATGTTGTGTGGACCCTGATATTTTGTTGTTGCCATAGGTAACGAAGGGACATATTACATCACTTGTTTTGTGGACCCTGATATTGTTTTGTTGCCATAGGTAACGAAGTGACATATAACATCACTTGTTGTGTGGACCCTGATATTGTTTTGTTGCCATAGGTAACGAGGTGACATATTACATCACTTGTTGTGTGGACCCTGATATTGTTTTGTTGCCATAGGTAACGAAGTGACATATAACATCACTTGTTGTGTGGACCCTGATATTGTTGTGTTGCCATAGGTAACGAAGTGACATATAACATCACTTGTTGTGTGGACCCTGATATTGTTTTGTTGCCATAGAAAACGAAGTGACATATAACATCACTTGTTGTGTGGACCCTGATATTGTTTTGTTGCCATAGGTAACGAAGTGACATATAACATCACTTGTTGTGTGGACCCTGATATTGTTGTGTTGCCATAGGTAACGGAGTGACATATAACATCACATGTTGTGTGGACTCTGATATTGTTTTGTTGCCATAGGTAACGAAGTGACATATAACATCACTTGTTGTGTGGACCCTGATATTGTTTTGTTGCCATAGGTAACGAAGGGACATATAACATCACTTGTTGTGTGGACCCTGATATTGTTTTGTTGCCATAGGTAACGAAGTGACATATAACATCACATGTTGTGTGGACCATGATATTGTTTTGTTGCCATAGGTAACGAAGTGACATATAACATCACTTGTTGTGTGGACCCTGATATTTTTTTGTTGCCATAGGTAACGAAGTGACATATAACATCACTTGTTGTGTGGACCCTGATATTGTTTTGTTGCCATAGGTAACGAAGTGACATATAACATCACTTGTTGTGTGGACCCTGATATTGTTGTGTTGCCATAGGTAACGGAGTGACATATAACATCACATGTTGTGTGGACCCTGATATTGTTTTGTTGCCATAGGTAACGAAGTGACATATAACATCACTTGTTGTGTGGACCCTGATATTGTTTTGTTGCCATAGGTAACGAAGTGACATATAACATCACTTGTTGTGTGGACCCTGATATTGTTTTGTTGCCATAGGTAACGAAGTGACATATAACATCACTTGTTGTGTGGACCCTGATATTGTTTTGTTGCCATAGGTAACGAAGTGACATATAACATCACTTGTTGTGTGGACCCTGATATTGTTTTGTTGCCATAGGTAACGAAGTCACATATAACATCACATGTTGTGTGGACCCTGATATTGTTTTGTTGCCATAGGTAACGGACTGACATATAACATCACATGTTGTGTGGACCCTGATATTGTTTTGTTGCCATAGGTAACGAAGTGACATATAACATCACATGTTGTGTGGACCCTGATATTCTTTTGTTGCCATAGGTAACGAAGTGACATATAACATCACTTGTTGTGTGGACCCTGATATTGTTTTGTTGCCATAGGTAACGAAGTGACATATAACATCACATGTTGTGTGGACCCTGATATTGTTTTGTTGCCATAGGTAACGAAGTGACATATAACATCACATGTTGTGTGGACCCTGATATTGTTGTGTTGCCATTGGTAACGGAGTGACATATAACATCACATGTTGTGTGGACCCTGATATTGTTTTGTTGCCATAGGTAACGAAGTGACATATAACATCACATGTTGTGTGGACCCTGATATTTTGTTGTTGCCATAGGTAATGAAGGGACATATTACATCACTTGTTTTGTGGACCCTGATATTGTTTTGTTGCCATAGGTAACGAAGTGACATATAACATCACTTGTTGTGTGGACCCTGATATTGTTTTGTTGCCATAGGTAACGAGGTGACATATTACATCACTTGTTGTGTGGACCCTGATATTGTTTTGTTGCCATAGGTAACGAAGTGACATATAACATCACTTGTTGTGTGGACCCTGATATTGTTTTGTTGCCATAGGTAACGAAGTGACATATAACATCACTTGTTGTGTGGACCCTGATATTGTTTTGTTGCCATAGGTAACGAAGTGACATATAATATCACATGTTGTGTGGACCCTGATATTGTTTTGTTGCCATAGGTAACGAAGTGACATATAACATCACTTGTTGTGTGGACCCTGATATTGTTTTGTTGCCATAGGTAACGAAGTGACATATAACATCACTTGTTGTGTGGACCCTGATATTGTTTTGTTGCCATAGGTAACGAAGTGACATATAACATCACTTGTTGTGTGGACCCTGATATTGTTTTGTTGCCATAGGTAACGAAGTGACATATAACATCACTTGTTGTGTGGACCCTGATATTGTTTTGTTGCCATAGGTAACGAAGTCACATATAACATCACATGTTGTGTGGACCCTGATATTGTTTTGTTGCCATAGGCAACGGACTGACATATAACATCACATGTTGTGTGGACCCTGATATTGTTTTGTTGCCATAGGTAACGAAGTGACATATAACATCACATGTTGTGTGGACCCTGATATTCTTTTGTTGCCATAGGTAACGAAGTGACATATAACATCACTTGTTGTGTGGACCCTGATATTGTTGTGTTGCCATAGGTAACGGAGTGACATATAACATCACATGTTGTGTGGACCCTGATATTGTTTTGTTGCCATAGGTAACGAAGTGACATATAACATCACTTGTTGTGTGGACCCTGATATTGTTGTGTTGCCATAGGTAACGGAGAGACATATAACATCACATGTTGTGTGGACCCTGATATTGTTTTGTTGCCATAGGTAACGAAGTGACATATAACATCACATGTTGTGTGGACCCTGATATTGTTGTGTTGCCATAGGTAACGGAGTGACATATAACATCACATGTTGTGTGGACCCTGATATTGTTTTGTTGCCATAGGTAACGAAGTGACATATAACATCACATGTTGTGTGGACCCTGATATTTTGTTGTTGCCATAGGTAACGAAGGGACATATTACATCACTTGTTTTGTGGACCCTGATATTGTTTTGTTGCCATAGGTAACGAAGTGACATATAACATCACTTGTTGTGTGGACCCTGATATTGTTTTGTTGCCATAGGTAACGAGGTGACATATTACATCACTTGTTGTGTGGACCCTGATATTGTTTTGTTGCCATAGGTAACGAAGTGACATATAACATCACTTGTTGTGTGGACCCTGATATTGTTTTGTTGCCATAGGTAACGAAGTGACATATAACATCACTTGTTGTGTGGACCCTGATATTGTTTTGTTGCAATAGGTAGCGAAGTGACATATAACATCACTTGTTGTGTGGACCCTGATATTCTTTTGTTGCCATAGGTAACGAAGTGACATATAACATCACATGTTGTGTGGACCCTGATATTGTTTTGTTGCCATAGATAACGGACTGACATATAACATCACATGTAGTGTGGACCCTGATATTGTTTTGTTGCCATAGGTAACGAAGTGACATATAACATCACATGTTGTGTGGACCCTGATATTGTATTGTTGCCATAGGTAACGAAGTGACATATAACATCACTTGTTGTGTGGAGCCTGATATTGTTGTGTTGCCATAGGTAACGGAGTGACATATAACATCACATGTTGTGTGGACCCTGATATTGTTTTGTTGCCATAGGTAACGAAGTGACATATAACATCACTTGTTGTGTGGACCCTAATATTGTTGTGTTGCCATAGGTAACGAAGTGACATATAACATCACATGTTGTGTGGACCCTGATATTGTTTTGTTGCCATAGGTAACGAAGTGACATATAACATCACATGTTGTGTGGACCCTGATATTTTGTTGTTGCCATAGGTAACGAAGTGACATATTACATCACTTGTTAAGTGGACCCTGATATTGTTTTGTTGCCATAGGTAACGAAGTGACATATAACATCACTTGTTGTGTGGACCTTGATATTGATTTGTTGCCATAGGTAACGAAGTGACATATAACATCACTTGTTGTGTGGACCCTGATATTGTTGTGTTGCCATAGGTAACGGAGTGACATATAACATCACATGTTGTGTGGACCATGATATTGTTTTGTTGCCATAGGTAACGAAGTGACATATAACATCACATGTTGTGTGGACCCTGATATTGTTGTGTTGCCATAGGTAACGGAGTGACATATAACATCACATGTTGTGTGGACTCTGATATTGTTTTGTTGCCATAGGTAACGAAGAGACATATAACATCACATGTTGTGTGGACCCTGATATTTTGTTGTTGCCATAGGTAATGAAGGGACATATTACATCACTTGTTTTGTGGACCCTGATATTGTTTTGTTGCCATAGGTAACGAAGTGACATATAACATCACTTGTTGTGTGGACCCTGATATTGTTTTGTTGCCATAGGTAACGAGGTGACATATTACATCACTTGTTGTGTGGACCCTGATATTGTTTTGTTGCCATAGGTAACGAAGTGACATATAACATCACTTGTTGTGTGGACCCTGATATTGTTTTGTTGCCATAGGTAACGAAGTGACATATAACATCACTTGTTGTGTGGACCCTGATATTGTTTTGTTGCCATAGGTAACGAAGTGACATATAACATCACTTGTTGTGTGGACCCTGATATTGTTGTGTTGCCATAGGTAACGGAGTGACATATAACATCACATGTTGTGTGGACCCTGATATTGTTTTGTTGCCATAGGTAACGAAGTGACATATAACATCACTTGTTGTGTGGACCCTGATATTGTTTTGTTGCCATAGGTAACGAAGTGACATATAACATCACTTGTTGTGTGGACCCTGATATTGTTTTGTTGCCATAGGTAACGAAGGGACATATAACATCACTTGTTGTGTGGACCCTGATATTGTTTTGTTGCCATAGGTAACGAAGTGACATATAACATCACATGTTGTGTGGACCCTGATATTGTTTTGTTGCCATAGGTAACGAAGTGACATATTACATCACTTGTTAAGTGGAGCCTGATATTGTTTTGTTGCCATAGGTAACGAAGTGACATATAACATCACTTGTTGTGTGGACCCTGATATTGTTTTGTTGCCATAGGTAACGAAGTGACATATAACATCACTTGTTGTGTGGACCCTGATATTGTTGTGTTGCCATAGGTAACGGAGTGACATATAACATCACATGTTGTGTGGACCCTGATATTGTTTTGTTGCCATAGGTAACGAAGTGACATATAACATCACTTGTTGTGTGGACCCTGATATTGTTGTGTTGCCATAGGTAACGGAGTGACATATAACATCACATGTTGTGTGGAACCTGATATTGTTTTGTTGCCATAGGTAACGAAGTGACATATAACATCACATGTTGTGTGGACCCTGATATTGTTGTGTTGCCATAGGTAACGGAGTGACATATAACATCACATGTTGTGTGGACTATGATATTGTTTTGTTGCCATAGGTAACGAAGTGACATATAACATCACATGTTGTGTGGACCCTGATATTTTGTTGTTGCCATAGGTAACGAAGGGACATATTACATCACTTGTTTTGTGGACCCTGATATTGTTTTGTTGCCATAGGTAACGAAGTGACATATAACATCACTTGTTGTGTGGACCCTGATATTGTTTTGTTGCCATAGGTAACGAGGTGACATATTACATCACTTGTTGTGTGGACCCTATTATTGTTTTGTTGCCATAGGTAACGAAGTGACATATAACATCACTTGTTGTGTGGACCCTGATATTGTTTTGTTGCCATAGGTAACGAAGTGACATATAACATCACTTGTTGTGTGGACCCTGATATTGTTTTGTTGCCATAGGTAACGAAGTGACATATAACATCACTTGTTGTGTGGACCCTGATATTGTTGTGTTGCCATAGGTAACGGAGTGACATATAACATCACATGTTGTGTGGAACCTGATATTGTTTTGTTGCCATAGGTAACGAAGTGACATATAACATCACATGTTGTGTGGACCCTGATATTGTTGTGTTGCCATAGGTAACGGAGTGACATATAACATCACATGTTGTGTGGACTCTGATATTGTTTTGTTGCCATAGGTAACGAAGTGACATATAACATCACATGTTGTGTGGACCCTGATATTTTGTTGTTGCCATAGGTAACGAAGGGACATATTACATCACTTGTTTTGTGGACCCTGATATTGTTTTGTTGCCATAGGTAACGAAGTGACATATAACATCACTTGTTGTGTGGACCCTGATATTGTTTTGTTGCCATAGGTAACGAGGTGACATATTACATCACTTGTTGTGTGGACCCTATTATTGTTTTGTTGCCATAGGTAACGAAGTGACATATAACATCACTTGTTGTGTGGACCCTGATATTGTTTTGTTGCCATAGGTAACGAAGTGACATATAACATCACTTGTTGTGTGGACCCTGATATTGTTTTGTTGCCATAGGTAACGAAGTGACATATAACATCACTTGTTGTGTGGACCCTGATATTGTTGTGTTGCCATAGGTAACGGAGTGACATATAACATCACATGTTGTGTGGACCCTGATATTGTTTTGTTGCCATAGGTAACGAAGTGACATATAAAATCACATGTTGTGTGGACCCTGATATTTTGTTGTTGCCATAGGTAACGAAGGGACATATTACATCACTTGTTTTGTGGACCCTGATATTGTTTTGTTGCCATAGGTAACGAAGTGACATATAACATCACTTGTTGTGTGGACCCTGATATTGTTTTGTTGCCATAGGTAACGGAGTGACATATAACATCACATGTTGTGTGGACCCTGATATTGTTTTGTTGCCATAGGTAACGAAGTGACATATAAAATCACATGTTGTGTGGACCCTGATATTGTTTTGTTGCCATAGGTAACGGAGTGACATATAACATCACATGTTGTGTGGACCCTGATATTGTTTTGTTGCCATAGGTAACGAAGTGACATATAAAATCACATGTTGTGTGGACCCTGATATTTTGTTGTTACCATAGGTAACGAAGGGACATATTACATCACTTGTTTTGTGGACCCTGATATTGTTTTGTTGCCATAGGTAACGAAGTGACATATAACATCACTTGTTGTGTGGACCCTGATATTGTTTTGTTGCCATAGGTAACGAGGTGACATATTACATCACTTGTTGTGTGGACCCTGATATTGTTTTGTTGCCATAGGTAACGAAGTGACATATAACATCACTTGTTGTGTGGACCCTGATATTGTTTTGTTGCCATAGGTAACGAAGTGACATATAACATCACTTGTTGTGTGGACCCTGATATTGTTTTGTTGCAATAGGTAGCGAAGTGACATATAACATCACTTGTTGTGTGGACCCTGATATTCTTTTGTTGCCATAGGTAACGAAGTGACATATAACATCACATGTTGTGTGGACCCTGATATTGTTTTGTTGCCATAGATAACGGACTGACATATAACATCACATGTAGTGTGGACCCTGATATTGTTTTGTTGCCATAGGTAACGAAGTGACATATAACATCACATGTTGTGTGGACCCTGATATTGTATTGTTGCCATAGGTAACGAAGTGACATATAACATCACTTGTTGTGTGGAGCCTGATATTGTTGTGTTGCCATAGGTAACGGAGTGACATATAACATCACATGTTGTGTGGACCCTGATATTGTTTTGTTGCCATAGGTAACGAAGTGACATATAACATCACTTGTTGTGTGGACCCTGATATTGTTGTGTTGCCATAGGTAACGAAGTGACATATAACATCACATGTTGTGTGGACCCTGATATTGTTTTGTTGCCATAGGTAACGAAGTGACATATAACATCACATGTTGTGTGGACCCTGATATTTTGTTGTTGCCATAGGTAACGAAGTGACATATTACATCACTTGTTAAGTGGACCCTGATATTGTTTTGTTGCCATAGGTAACGAAGTGACATATAACATCACTTGTTGTGTGGACCCTGATATTGTTTTGTTGCCATAGGTAACGAAGTGACATATAACATCACTTGTTGTGTGGACCCTGATATTGTTGTGTTGCCATAGGTAACGGAGTGACATATAACATCACATGTTGTGTGGACCCTGATATTGTTTTGTTGCCATAGGTAACGAAGTGACATATAACATCACATGTTGTGTGGACCCTGATATTGTTGTGTTGCCATAGGTAACGGAGTGACATATAACATCACATGTTGTGTGGACTCTGATATTGTTTTGTTGCCATAGGTAACGAAGTGACATATAACATCACATGTTGTGTGGACCCTGATATTTTGTTGTGTTGCCATAGGTAACGAAGGGACATATTACATCACTTGTTTTGTGGACCCTGATATTGTTTTGTTGCCATAGGTAACGAAGTGACATATAACATCACTTGTTGTGTGGACCCTGATATTGTTTTGTTGCCATAGGTAACGAGGTGACATATTACATCACTTGTTGTGTGGACCCTGATATTGTTTTGTTGCCATAGGTAACGAAGTGACATATAACATCACTTGTTGTGTGGACCCTGATATTGTTTTGTTGCCATAGGTAACGAAGTGACATATAACATCACTTGTTGTGTGGACCCTGATATTGTTTTGTTGCCATAGGTAACGAAGTGACATATAACATCACTTGTTGTGTGGACCCTGATATTGTTGTGTTGCCATAGGTAACGGAGTGACATATAACATCACATGTTGTGTGGACCCTGATATTGTTTTGTTGCCATAGGTAACGAAGTGACATATAACATCACTTGTTGTGTGGACCCTGATATTGTTTTGTTGCCATAGGTAACGAAGTGACATATAACATCACTTATTGTGTGGACCCTGATATTGTTTTGTTGCCATAGGTAACGAAGGGACATATAACATCACTTGTTGTGTGGACCCTGATATTGTTTTGTTGCCATAGGTAACGAAGTGACATATAACATCACATGTTGTGTGGACCCTGATATTGTTTTGTTGCCATAGGTAACGAAGTGACATATTACATCACTTGTTAAGTGGACCCTGATATTGTTTTGTTGCCATAGGTAACGAAGTGACATATAACATCACTTGTTGTGTGGACCCTGATATTGTTTTGTTGCCATAGGTAACGAAGTGACATATAACATCACTTGTTGTGTGGACCCTGATATTGTTGTGTTGCCATAGGTAACGGAGTGACATATAACATCACATGTTGTGTGGACCCTGATATTGTTTTGTTGCCATAGGTAAAGAAGTGACATATAACATCACATGTTGTGTGGACCCTGATATTGTTGCGTTGCCATAGGTAACGGAGTGACATATAACATCACATGTTGTGTGGACTCTGATATTGTTTTGTTGCCATAGGTAACGAAGTGACATATAACATCACATGTTGTGTGGACCCTGATATTTTGTTGTTGCCATAGGTAACGAAGGGACATATTACATCACTTGTTTTGTGGACCCTGATATTGTTTTGTTGCCATAGGTAACGAAGTGACATATAACATCACTTGTTGTGTGGACCCTGATATTGTTTTGTTGCCATAGGTAACGAGGTGACATATTACATCACTTGTTGTGTGGACCCTGATATTGTTTTGTTGCCATAGGTAACGAAGTGACATATAACATCACTTGTTGTGTGGACCCTGATATTTTTTGTTGCCTTAGGTAACGAAGTGACATATAACATCACTTGTTGTGTGGACCCTGATATTGTTTTGTTGCCATAGGTAACGAAGTGACATATAACATCACTTGTTGTGTGGACCCTGATATTGTTGTGTTGCCATAGGTAACGGAGTGACATATAACATCACATGTTGTGTGGACCCTGATATTGTTTTGTTGCCATAGGTAACGAAGTAACATATAACATCACTTGTTGTGTGGACCCTGATATTGTTTTGTTGCCATAGGTAACGAAGTGACATATAACATCACTTGTTGTGTGGACCCTGATATTGTTTTGTTGCCATAGGTAACGAAGGGACATATAACATCACTTGTTGTGTGGACCCTGATATTGTTTTGTTGCCATAGGTAACGAAGTGACATATAACATTACATGTTGTGTGGACCCTGATATTGTTTTGTTGCCATAGGTAACGAGGTGACATATTACATCACTTGTTGTGTGGACCCTGATATTGTTTTGTTGCCATAGGTAACGAAGTGACATATAACATCACTTGTTGTGTGGACCCTGATATTGTTTTGTTGCCATAGGTAACGAAGTGACATATAACATCACTTGTTGTGTGGACCCTGATATTGTTTTGTTGCAATAGGTAGCGAAGTGACATATAACATCACTTGTTGTGTGGACCCTGATATTGTTGTGTTGCCATAGGTAACGGAGTGACATATAACATCACATGTTGTGTGGACCCTGATATTGTTTTGTTGCCATAGGTAAAGAAGTGACATATAACATCACATGTTGTGTGGACCCTGATATTGTTGTGTTGCCATAGGTAACGGAGTGACATATAACATCACATGTTGTGTGGACTCTGATATTGTTTTGTTGCCATAGGTAACGAAGTGACATATAACATCACATGTTGTGTGGACCCTGATATTTTGTTGTTGCCATAGGTAACGAAGGGACATATTACATCACTTGTTTTGTGGACCCTGATATTGTTTTGTTGCCATAGGTAACGAAGTGACATATAACATCACTTGTTGTGTGGACCCTGATATTGTTTTGTTGCCATACGTAACGAGGTGACATATTACATCACTTGTTGTGTGGACCCTGATATTGTTTTGTTGCCATAGGTAACGAAGTGACATATAACATCACTTGTTGTGTGGACCCTGATATTGTTTTGTTGCCATAGAAAACGAAGTGACATATAACATCACTTGTTGTGTGGACCCTGATATTGTTTTGTTGCCATAGGTAACGAAGTGACATATAACATCACTTGTTGTGTGGACCCTGATATTGTTGTGTTGCCATAGGTAACGGAGTGACATATAACATCACATGTTGTGTGGACTCTGATATTGTTTTGTTGCCATAGGTAACGAAGTGACATATAACATCACTTGTTGTGTGGACCCTGATATTGTTTTGTTGCCATAGGTAACGAAGGGACATATAACATCACTTGTTGTGTGGACCCTGATATTGTTTTGTTGCCATAGGTAACGAAGTGACATATAACATCACATGTTGTGTGGACCATGATATTGTTTTGTTGCCATAGGTAACGAAGTGACATATAACATCACTTGTTGTGTGGACCCTGATATTTTTTTGTTGCCATAGGTAACGAAGTGACATATAACATCACTTGTTGTGTGGACCCTGATATTGTTTTGTTGCCATAGGTAACGAAGTGACATATAACATCACTTGTTGTGTGGACCCTGATATTGTTGTGTTGCCATAGGTAACGGAGTGACATATAACATCACATGTTGTGTGGACCCTGATATTGTTTTGTTGCCATAGGTAACGAAGTGACATATAACATCACTTGTTGTGTGGACCCTGATATTGTTTTGTTGCCATAGGTAACGAAGTGACATATAACATCACTTGTTGTGTGGACCCTGATATTGTTTTGTTGCCATAGGTAACGAAGTGACATATAACATCACTTGTTGTGTGGACCCTGATATTGTTTTGTTGCCATAGGTAACGAAGTGACATATAACATCACTTGTTGTGTGGACCCTGATATTGTTTTGTTGCCATAGGTAACGAAGTCACATATAACATCACATGTTGTGTGGACCCTGATATTGTTTTGTTGCCATAGGTAACGGACTGACATATAACATCACATGTTGTGTGGACCCTGATATTGTTTTGTTGCCATAGGTAACGAAGTGACATATAACATCACATGTTGTGTGGACCCTGATATTCTTTTGTTGCCATAGGTAACGAAGTGACATATAACATCACTTGTTGTGTGGACCCTGATATTGTTTTGTTGCCATAGGTAACGAAGTGACATATAACATCACATGTTGTGTGGACCCTGATATTGTTTTGTTGCCATAGGTAACGAAGTGACATATAACATCACATGTTGTGTGGACCCTGATATTGTTGTGTTGCCATTGGTAACGGAGTGACATATAACATCACATGTTGTGTGGACCCTGATATTGTTTTGTTGCCATAGGTAACGAAGTGACATATAACATCACATGTTGTGTGGACCCTGATATTTTGTTGTTGCCATAGGTAATGAAGGGACATATTACATCACTTGTTTTGTGGACCCTGATATTGTTTTGTTGCCATAGGTAACGAAGTGACATATAACATCACTTGTTGTGTGGACCCTGATATTGTTTTGTTGCCATAGGTAACGAGGTGACATATTACATCACTTGTTGTGTGGACCCTGATATTGTTTTGTTGCCATAGGTAACGAAGTGACATATAACATCACTTGTTGTGTGGACCCTGATATTGTTTTGTTGCCATAGGTAACGAAGTGACATATAACATCACTTGTTGTGTGGACCCTGATATTGTTTTGTTGCCATAGGTAACGAAGTGACATATAATATCACATGTTGTGTGGACCCTGATATTGTTTTGTTGCCATAGGTAACGAAGTGACATATAACATCACTTGTTGTGTGGACCCTGATATTGTTTTGTTGCCATAGGTAACGAAGTGACATATAACATCACTTGTTGTGTGGACCCTGATATTGTTTTGTTGCCATAGGTAACGAAGTGACATATAACATCACTTGTTGTGTGGACCCTGATATTGTTTTGTTGCCATAGGTAACGAAGTGACATATAACATCACTTGTTGTGTGGACCCTGATATTGTTTTGTTGCCATAGGTAACGAAGTCACATATAACATCACATGTTGTGTGGACCCTGATATTGTTTTGTTGCCATAGGCAACGGACTGACATATAACATCACATGTTGTGTGGACCCTGATATTGTTTTGTTGCCATAGGTAACGAAGTGACATATAACATCACATGTTGTGTGGACCCTGATATTCTTTTGTTGCCATAGGTAACGAAGTGACATATAACATCACTTGTTGTGTGGACCCTGATATTGTTGTGTTGCCATAGGTAACGGAGTGACATATAACATCACATGTTGTGTGGACCCTGATATTGTTTTGTTGCCATAGGTAACGAAGTGACATATAACATCACTTGTTGTGTGGACCCTGATATTGTTGTGTTGCCATAGGTAACGGAGAGACATATAACATCACATGTTGTGTGGACCCTGATATTGTTTTGTTGCCATAGGTAACGAAGTGACATATAACATCACATGTTGTGTGGACCCTGATATTGTTGTGTTGCCATAGGTAACGGAGTGACATATAACATCACATGTTGTGTGGACCCTGATATTGTTTTGTTGCCATAGGTAACGAAGTGACATATAACATCACATGTTGTGTGGACCCTGATATTTTGTTGTTGCCATAGGTAACGAAGGGACATATTACATCACTTGTTTTGTGGACCCTGATATTGTTTTGTTGCCATAGGTAACGAAGTGACATATAACATCACTTGTTGTGTGGACCCTGATATTGTTTTGTTGCCATAGGTAACGAGGTGACATATTACATCACTTGTTGTGTGGACCCTGATATTGTTTTGTTGCCATAGGTAACGAAGTGACATATAACATCACTTGTTGTGT
The DNA here is from genome assembly GCF_978046115.1 of Saccoglossus kowalevskii. Lineage (NCBI taxonomy): Eukaryota > Metazoa > Hemichordata > Enteropneusta > Harrimaniidae > Saccoglossus > Saccoglossus kowalevskii. Next base: position 32,176,929 of record NC_140658.1, read on the forward strand.
GGACCCTGATATTGTTTTGTTGCCATAGGTAACGAAGTGACATATAACATCACTTGTTGTGTGGACCCTGATATTGTTTTGTTGCAATAGGTAGCGAAGTGACATATAACATCACTTGTTGTGTGGACCCTGATATTCTTTTGTTGCCATAGGTAACGAAGTGACATATAACATCACATGTTGTGTGGACCCTGATATTGTTTTGTTGCCATAGATAACGGACTGACATATAACATCACATGTAGTGTGGACCCTGATATTGTTTTGTTGCCATAGGTAACGAAGTGACATATAACATCACATGTTGTGTGGACCCTGATATTGTATTGTTGCCATAGGTAACGAAGTGACATATAACATCACTTGTTGTGTGGAGCCTGATATTGTTGTGTTGCCATAGGTAACGGAGTGACATATAACATCACATGTTGTGTGGACCCTGATATTGTTTTGTTGCCATAGGTAACGAAGTGACATATAACATCACTTGTTGTGTGGACCCTAATATTGTTGTGTTGCCATAGGTAACGAAGTGACATATAACATCACATGTTGTGTGGACCCTGATATTGTTTTGTTGCCATAGGTAACGAAGTGACATATAACATCACATGTTGTGTGGACCCTGATATTTTGTTGTTGCCATAGGTAACGAAGTGACATATTACATCACTTGTTAAGTGGACCCTGATATTGTTTTGTTGCCATAGGTAACGAAGTGACATATAACATCACTTGTTGTGTGGACCTTGATATTGATTTGTTGCCATAGGTAACGAAGTGACATATAACATCACTTGTTGTGTGGACCCTGATATTGTTGTGTTGCCATAGGTAACGGAGTGACATATAACATCACATGTTGTGTGGACCATGATATTGTTTTGTTGCCATAGGTAACGAAGTGACATATAACATCACATGTTGTGTGGACCCTGATATTGTTGTGTTGCCATAGGTAACGGAGTGACATATAACATCACATGTTGTGTGGACTCTGATATTGTTTTGTTGCCATAGGTAACGAAGAGACATATAACATCACATGTTGTGTGGACCCTGATATTTTGTTGTTGCCATAGGTAATGAAGGGACATATTACATCACTTGTTTTGTGGACCCTGATATTGTTTTGTTGCCATAGGTAACGAAGTGACATATAACATCACTTGTTGTGTGGACCCTGATATTGTTTTGTTGCCATAGGTAACGAGGTGACATATTACATCACTTGTTGTGTGGACCCTGATATTGTTTTGTTGCCATAGGTAACGAAGTGACATATAACATCACTTGTTGTGTGGACCCTGATATTGTTTTGTTGCCATAGGTAACGAAGTGACATATAACATCACTTGTTGTGTGGACCCTGATATTGTTTTGTTGCCATAGGTAACGAAGTGACATATAACATCACTTGTTGTGTGGACCCTGATATTGTTGTGTTGCCATAGGTAACGGAGTGACATATAACATCACATGTTGTGTGGACCCTGATATTGTTTTGTTGCCATAGGTAACGAAGTGACATATAACATCACTTGTTGTGTGGACCCTGATATTGTTTTGTTGCCATAGGTAACGAAGTGACATATAACATCACTTGTTGTGTGGACCCTGATATTGTTTTGTTGCCATAGGTAACGAAGGGACATATAACATCACTTGTTGTGTGGACCCTGATATTGTTTTGTTGCCATAGGTAACGAAGTGACATATAACATCACATGTTGTGTGGACCCTGATATTGTTTTGTTGCCATAGGTAACGAAGTGACATATTACATCACTTGTTAAGTGGAGCCTGATATTGTTTTGTTGCCATAGGTAACGAAGTGACATATAACATCACTTGTTGTGTGGACCCTGATATTGTTTTGTTGCCATAGGTAACGAAGTGACATATAACATCACTTGTTGTGTGGACCCTGATATTGTTGTGTTGCCATAGGTAACGGAGTGACATATAACATCACATGTTGTGTGGACCCTGATATTGTTTTGTTGCCATAGGTAAAGAAGTGACATATAACATCACATGTTGTGTGGACCCTGATATTGTTGTGTTGCCATAGGTAACGGAGTGACATATAACATCACATGTTGTGTGGACTCTGATATTGTTTTGTTGCCATAGGTAACGAAGTGACATATTACATCACATGTTGTGTGGACCCTGATATTTTGTTGTTGCCATAGGTAACGAAGGGACATATTACATCACTTGTTTTGTGGACCCTGATATTGTTTTGTTGCCATAGGTAACGAAGTGACATATAACATCACTTGTTGTGTGGACCCTGATATTGTTTTGTTGCCATAGGTAACGAGGTGACATATTACATCACTTGTTGTGTGGACCCTGATATTGTTTTGTTGCCATAGGTAACGAAGTGACATATAACATCACTTGTTGTGTGGACCCTGATATTGTTGTGTTGCCATAGGTAACGGAGTGACATATAACATCACATGTTGTGTGGACCCTGATATTGTTTTGTTGCCATAGGTAACGAAGTGACATATAACATCACTTGTTGTGTGGACCCTGATATTGTTTTGTTGCCATAGGTAACGAAGTGACATATAACATCACTTGTTGTGTGGACCCTGATATTGTTTTGTTGCCAAAGGTAACGAAGGGACATATAACATCACTTGTTGTGTGGACCCTGATATTGTTTTGTTGCCATAGGTAACGAAGTGACATATAACATCACATGTTGTGTGGACCCTGATATTGTTTTGTTGCCATAGGTAACGAAGTGACATATTACATCACTTGTTAAGTGGACCCTGATATTGTTTTGTTGCCATAGGTAACGAAGTGACATATAACATCACTTGTTGTGTGGACCCTGATATTGTTTTGTTGCCATAGGTAACGAAGTGACATATAACATCACTTGTTGTGTGGACCCTGATATTGTTGTGTTGCCATAGGTAACGGAGTGACATATAACATCACATGTTGTGTGGACCCTGATATTGTTTTGTTGCCGTAGGTAAAGAAGTGACATATAACATCACATGTTGTGTGGACCCTGATATTGTTGTGTTGCCATAGGTAACGGAGTGACATATAACATCACATGTTGTGTGGACTCTGATATTGTTTTGTTGCCATAGGTAACGAAGTGACATATAACATCACATGTTGTGTGGACCCTGATATTTTGTTGTTGCCATAGGTAACGAAGGGACATATTACATCACTTGTTTTGTGGACCCTGATATTGTTTTGTTGCCATAGGTAACGAAGTGACATATAACATCACTTGTTGTGTGGACCCTGATATTGTTTTGTTGCCATAGGTAACGAGGTGACATATTACATCACTTGTTGTGTGGACCCTGATATTGTTTTGTTGCCATAGGTAACGAAGTGACATATAACATCACTTGTTGTGTGGACCCTGATATTGTTTTGTTGCCATAGAAAACGAAGTGACATATAACATCACTTGTTGTGTGGACCCTGATATTGTTTTGTTGCCATAGGTAACGAAGTGACATATAACATCACTTGTTGTGTGGACCCTGATATTGTTGTGTTGCCATAGGTAACGGAGTGACATATAACATCACATGTTGTGTGGACTCTGATATTGTTTTGTTGCCATAGGTAACGAAGTGACATATAACATCACTTGTTGTGTGGACCCTGATATTGTTTTGTTGCCATAGGTAACGAAGGGACATATAACATCACTTGTTGTGTGGACCCTGATATTGTTTTGTTGCCATAGGTAACGAAGTGACATATAACATCACATGTTGTGTGGACCCTGATATTGTTTTGTTGCCATAGGTAACGAAGTGACATATAACATCACTTGTTGTGTGGACCCTGATATTGTTTTGTTGCCATAGGTAACGAAGTGACATATAACATCACTTGTTGTGTGGACCCTGATATTGTTTTGTTGCCATAGGTAACGAAGTGACATATAACATCACATGTTGTGTGGACCCTGATATTGTTTTGTTGCCATAGGTAACGAAGTGACATATAACATCACTTGTTGTGTGGACCCTGCTATTGTTGTGTTGCCATAGGTAACGGAGTGACATATAACATCACATGTTGTGTGGACCCTGATATTGTTTTGTTGCCATAGGTAACGAAGTGACATATAACATCACATGTTGTGTGGACCCTGATATTTTGTTGTTGCCATAGGTAACGAAGGGACATATTACATCACTTGTTTTGTGGACCCTGATATTGTTTTGTTGCCATAGGTAACGAAGTGACATATAACATCACTTGTTGTGTGGACCCTGATATTGTTTTGTTGCCATAGATAACGAGGTGACATATTACATCACTTGTTGTGTGGACCCTGATATTGTTTTGTTGCCATAGGTAACGAAGTGACATATAACATCACTTGTTGTGTGGACCCTGATATTGTTTTGTTGCCATAGAAAACGAAGTGACATATAACATCACTTGTTGTGTGGACCCTGATATTGTTTTGTTGCCATAGGTAACGAAGTGACATATAACATCACTTGTTGTGTGGACCCTGATATTGTTTTGTTGCCATAGGTAACGAAGTGACATATAACATCACTTGTTGTGTGGACCCTGATATTGTTTTGTTGCCATAGGTTACGAAGTGACATATAACATCACTTGTTGTGTGGACCCTGATATTGTTTTGTTGCCATAGGTAACGAAGTGACATATAACATCACTTGTTGTGTGGACCCTGATATTGTTGTGTTGCCATAGGTAACGGAGTGACATATAACATCACATGTTGTGTGGACCCTGATATTGTTTTGTTGCCATAGGTAAAGAAGTGACATATAACATCACATGTTGTGTGGACCCTGATATTGTTGTGTTGCCATAGGTAATGGAGTGACATATAACATCACATGTTGTGTGGACTCTGATATTGTTTTGTTGCCATAGGTAACGAAGGGACATTTTACATCACTTGTTATGTGGGCCCTGATATTGTTTTGTTGCCATAGGTAACGAAGTGACATATATCATCACTTGTTGTGTGGACCCTGATATTGTTGTGTTGCCATAGGTAACGGAGTGACATATAACATCAAATGTTGTGTGGACCCTGATATTGTTTTGTTGCCATAGGTAACGAAGTGACATATAACATCACTTGTTGTGTGGACCCTGATATTGTTTTGTTGCCATAGGTAACGAAGTGACATATAACATCACTTGTTGTGTGGACCCTGATATTGTTTTGTTGCCATAGGTAACGAAGGGACATATAACATCACTTGTTGTGTGGACCCTGATATTGTTTTGTTGCCATAGGTAACGAAGGGACATATAACATCACTTGTTGTGTGGACCCTGATATTGTTTTGTTGCCATAGGTAACGAAGTGACATATAACATCACATGTTGTGTGGACCCTGATATTGTTTTGTTGCCATAGGTAACGAAGTGACATATAACATCACTTGATGTGTGGACACTAATATTGTTTTGTTGCCATAGGTAACGAAGTGACATATAACATCACTTGTTGTGTGGACCCTGATATTGTTTTGTTGCCATAGGTAACGAAGTGACATATAACATCACATGTTGTGTGGACCCTGATATTGTTTTGTTGCCATAGGTAACGGAGTGACATATAACATCACTTGTTGTGTGGACCCTGATATTGTTGTGTTGCCATAGGTAACGGAGTGACATATAACATCACATGTTGTGTGGACCCTGATATTGTTTTGTTGCCATAGGTAACGAAGTGACATATAACATCACATGTTGTGTGGACCCTGATATTTTGTTGTTGCCATAGGTAACGAAGGGACATATTACATCACTTGTTATGTGGGCCCTGATATTGTTTTGTTGCCATAGGTAACGAAGTGACATACAACATCACATGTTGTGTGGACCCTGATATTGTTTTGTTGCCATAGGTAACGAAGTGACATATAACATCACATGTTGTGTGGACCCTAATATTGTTTTGTTGCCATAGGTAACGAAGTGACATATAACATCACTTGTTGTGTGGACCCTGATATTGTTTTGTTGCCATATGTAACGAAGTGACATATAACATCACTTGTTGTGTGGACCCTGATAATGTTTTGTTGCCATAGGTAACGAAGTGACATATAACATCACATGTTGTGTGGACCCTGATATTGTTTTGTTGCCATAGGTAACGGAGTGACATATAACATCACTTGTTATGTGGACCCTGCTATTGTTGTGTTGCCATAGGTAACGGAGTGACATATAACATCACATGTTGTGTGGACCCTGATATTGTTTTGTTGCCATAGGTAACGAAGTGACATATAACATCACATATTGTGTGGACCCTGATATTTTGTTGTTGCCATAGGTAACGAAGGGACATATTACATCACTTGTTTTGTGGACCCTGATATTGTTTTGTTGCCATAGGTAACGAAGTGACATATAACATCACTTGTTGTGTGGACCCTGATATTGTTTTGTTGCCATAGGTAACGAGGTGACATATTACATCACTTGTTGTGTGGACCCTGATATTGTTTTGTTGCCATAGGTAACGAAGTGACATATAACATCACTTGTTGTGTGGACCCTGATATTGTTTTGTTGCCATAGAAAACGAAGTGACATATAACATCACTTGTTGTGTGGACCCTGATATTGTTTTGTTGCCATAGGTAACGAAGGGACATATAACATCACTTGTTGTGTGGACCCTGATATTGTTTTGTTACCATAGGTAACGAAGTGACATATAACATCACATGTTGTGTGGACTCTGATATTGTTTTGTTGCCATAGGTAACGAAGTGACATATAACATCACTTGATGTGTGGACACTGATATTGTTTTGTTGCCATAGGTAACGAAGTGACATATAACATCACTTGTTGTGTGGACCCTGATATTGTTTTGTTGCCATAGGTAACGAAGTGACATATAACATCACTTGTTGTGTGGACCCTGATATTGTTGTGTTGCCATAGGTAACGGAGTGACATATAACATCACATGTTGTGTGGACCCTGATATTGTTTTGTTGCCATAGGTAACGAAGTGACATATTACATCACTTGTTAAGTGGAGCCTGATATTGTTTTGTTGCCATAGGTAACGAAGTGACATATAACATCACTTGTTGTGTGGACCCTGATATTGTTGTGTTGCCATAGGTAACGGAGTGACATATAACATCACATGTTGTGTGGACTCTGATATTGTTTTGTTGCCATAGGTAACGAAGTGACATATTACATCACATGTTGTGTGGACCCTGATATTTTGTTGTTGCCATAGGTAACGAAGGGACATATTACATCACTTGTTTTGTGGACCCTGATATTGTTTTGTTGCCATAGGTAACGAAGTGACATATAACATCACTTGTTGTGTGGACCCTGATATTGTTTTGTTGCCATAGGTAACGAGGTGACATATTACATCACTTGTTGTGTGGACCCTGATATTGTTTTGTTGCCATAGGTAACGAAGTGACATATAACATCACTTGTTGTGTGGACCCTGATATTTTTTTGTTGCCATAGGTAACGAAGTGACATATAACATCACTTGTTGTGTGGACCCTGATATTGTTTTGTTGCCATAGGTAACGAAGTGACATATAACATCACTTGTTGTGTGGACCCTGATATTGTTATGTTGCCATAGGTAACGGAGTGACATATAACATCACATGTTGTGTGGACCCTGATATTGTTTTGTTGCCATAGGTAACGAAGTGACATATAACATCACTTGTTGTGTGGACCCTGATATTGTTTTGTTGCCATAGGTAACGAAGTGACATATAACATCACTTGTTGTGTGGACCCTGATATTGTTTTGTTGCCAAAGGTAACGAAGGGACATATAACATCACTTGTTGTGTGGACCCTGATATTGTTTTGTTGCCATAGGTAACGAAGTGACATATAACATCACATGTTGTGTGGACCCTGATATTGTTTTGTTGCCATAGGTAACGAAGTGACATATTACATCACTTGTTAAGTGGACCCTGATATTGTTTTGTTGCCATAGGTAACGAAGTGACATATAACATCACTTGTTGTGTGGACCCTGATATTGTTTTGTTGCCATAGGTAACGAAGTGACATATAACATCACTTGTTGTGTGGACCCTGATATTGTTGTGTTGCCATAGGTAACGGAGTGACATATAACATCACATGTTGTGTGGACCCTGATATTGTTTTGTTGCCGTAGGTAAAGAAGTGACATATAACATCACATGTTGTGTGGACCCTGATATTGTTGTGTTGCCATAGGTAACGGAGTGACATATAACATCACATGTTGTGTGGACTCTGATATTGTTTTGTTGCCATAGGTAACGAAGTGACATATAACATCACATGTTGTGTGGACCCTGATATTTTGTTGTTGCCATAGGTAACGAAGGGACATATTACATCACTTGTTTTGTGGACCCTGATATTGTTTTGTTGCCATAGGTAACGAAGTGACATATAACATCACTTGTTGTGTGGACCCTGATATTGTTTTGTTGCCATAGGTAACGAGGTGACATATTACATCACTTGTTGTGTGGACCCTGATATTGTTTTGTTGCCATAGGTAACGAAGTGACATATAACATCACTTGTTGTGTGGACCCTGATATTGTTTTGTTGCCATAGAAAACGAAGTGACATATAACATCACTTGTTGTGTGGACCCTGATATTGTTTTGTTGCCATAGGTAACGAAGTGACATATAACATCACTTGTTGTGTGGACCCTGATATTGTTGTGTTGCCATAGGTAACGGAGTGACATATAACATCACATGTTGTGTGGACTCTGATATTGTTTTGTTGCCATAGGTAACGAAGTGACATATAACATCACTTGTTATGTGGACCCTGATATTGTTTTGTTGCCATAGGTAACGAAGGGACATATAACATCACTTGTTGTGTGGACCCTGATATTGTTTTGTTGCCATAGGTAACGAAGTGACATATAACATCACATGTTGTGTGGACCCTGATATTGTTTTGTTGCCATAGGTAACGAAGTGACATATAACATCACTTGTTGTGTGGACCCTGATATTGTTTTGTTGCCATAGGTAACGAAGTGACATATAACATCACTTGTTGTGTGGACCCTGATATTGTTTTGTTGCCATAGGTAACGAAGTGACATATAACATCACATGTTGTGTGGACCCTGATATTGTTTTGTTGCCATAGGTAACGAAGTGACATATAACATCACTTGTTGTGTGGACCCTGCTATTGTTGTGTTGCCATAGGTAACGGAGTGACATATAACATCACATGTTGTGTGGACCCTGATATTGTTTTGTTGCCATAGGTAACGAAGTGACATATAACATCACATGTTGTGTGGACCCTGATATTTTGTTGTTGCCATAGGTAACGAAGGGACATATTACATCACTTGTTTTGTGGACCCTGATATTGTTTTGTTGCCATAGGTAACGAAGTGACATATAACATCACTTGTTGTGTGGACCCTGATATTGTTTTGTTGCCATAGATAACGAGGTGACATATTACATCACTTGTTGTGTGGACCCTGATATTGTTTTGTTGCCATAGGTAACGAAGTGACATATAACATCACTTGTTGTGTGGACCCTGATATTGTTTTGTTGCCATAGAAAACGAAGTGACATATAACATCACTTGTTGTGTGGACCATGATATTGTTTTGTTGCCATAGGTAACGAAGTGACATATAACATCACTTGTTGTGTGGACCCTGATATTGTTTTGTTGCCATAGGTAACGAAGTGACATATAACATCACTTGTTGTGTGGACCCTGATATTGTTTTGTTGCCATAGGTTACGAAGTGACATATAACATCACTTGTTGTGTGGACCCTGATATTGTTTTGTTGCCATAGGTAACGAAGTGACATATAACATCACTTGTTGTGTGGACCCTGATATTGTTGTGTTGCCATAGGTAACGGAGTGACATATAACATCACATGTTGTGTGGACCCTGATATTGTTTTGTTGCCATAGGTAAAGAAGTGACATATAACATCACATGTTGTGTGGACCCTGATATTGTTGTGTTGCCATAGGTAATGGAGTGACATATAACATCACATGTTGTGTGGACTCTGATATTGTTTTGTTGCCATAGGTAACGAAGGGACATTTTACATCACTTGTTATGTGGGCCCTGATATTGTTTTGTTGCCATAGGTAACGAAGTGACATATATCATCACTTGTTGTGTGGACCCTGATATTGTTGTGTTGCCATAGGTAACGGAGTGACATATAACATCACATGTTGTGTGGACCCTGATATTGTTTTGTTGCCATAGGTAACGAAGTGACATATAACATCACTTGTTGTGTGGACCCTGATATTGTTTTGTTGCCATAGGTAACGAAGTGACATATAACATCACTTGTTGTGTGGACCCTGATATTGTTTTGTTGCCATAGGTAACGAAGGGACATATAACATCACTTGTTGTGTGGACCCTGATATTGTTTTGTTGCCATAGGTAACGAAGGGACATATAACATCACTTGTTGTGTGGACCCTGATATTGTTTTGTTGCCATAGGTAACGAAGTGACATATAACATCACATGTTGTGTGGACCCTGATATTGTTTTGTTGCCATAGGTAACGAAGTGACATATAACATCACTTGATGTGTGGACACTGATATTGTTTTGTTGCCATAGGTAACGAAGTGACATATAACATCACTTGTTGTGTGGACCCTGATATTGTTTTGTTGCCATAGGTAACGAAGTGACATATAACATCACATGTTGTGTGGACCCTGATATTGTTTTGTTGCCATAGGTAACGGAGTGACATATAACATCACTTGTTGTGTGGACCCTGATATTGTTGTGTTGCCATAGGTAACGGAGTGACATATAACATCACATGTTGTGTGGACCCTGATATTGTTTTGTTGCCATAGGTAACGAAGTGACATATAACATCACATGTTGTGTGGACCCTGATATTTTGTTGTTGCCATAGGTAACGAAGGGACATATTACATCACTTGTTATGTGGGCCCTGATATTGTTTTGTTGCCATAGGTAACGAAGTGACATACAACATCACATGTTGTGTGGACCCTGATATTGTTTTGTTGCCATAGGTAACGAAGTGACATATAACATCACATGTTGTGTGGACCCTAATATTGTTTTGTTGCCATAGGTAACGAAGTGACATATAACATCACTTGTTGTGTGGACCCTGATATTGTTTTGTTGCCATAGGTAACGAAGTGACATATAACATCACTTGTTGTGTGGACCCTGATATTGTTTTGTTGCCATAGGTAACGAAGTGACATATAACATCACATGTTGTGTGGACCCTGATATTGTTTTGTTGCCATAGGTAACGGAGTGACATATAACATCACTTGTTATGTGGACCCTGCTATTGTTGTGTTGCCATAGGTAACGGAGTGACATATAACATCACATGTTGTGTGGACCCTGATATTGTTTTGTTGCCATAGGTAACGAAGTGACATATAACATCACATATTGTGTGGACCCTGATATTTTGTTGTTGCCATAGGTAACGAAGGGACATATTACATCACTTGTTTTGTGGACCCTGATATTGTTTTGTTGCCATAGGTAACGAAGTGACATATAACATCACTTGTTGTGTGGACCCTGATATTGTTTTGTTGCCATAGGTAACGAGGTGACATATTACATCACTTGTTGTGTGGACCCTGATATTGTTTTGTTGCCATAGGTAACGAAGTGACATATAACATCACTTGTTGTGTGGACCCTGATATTGTTTTGTTGCCATAGAAAACGAAGTGACATATAACATCACTTGTTGTGTGGACCCTGATATTGTTTTGTTGCCATAGGTAACGAAGGGACATATAACATCACTTGTTGTGTGGACCCTGATATTGTTTTGTTACCATAGGTAACGAAGTGACATATAACATCACATGTTGTGTGGACTCTGATATTGTTTTGTTGCCATAGGTAACGAAGTGACATATAACATCACTTGATGTGTGGACACTGATATTGTTTTGTTGCCATAGGTAACGAAGTGACATATAACATCACTTGTTGTGTGGACCCTGATATTGTTTTGTTGCCATAGGTAACGAAGTGACATATAACATCACATGTTGTGTGGACCCTGATATTGTTTTGTTGCCATAGGTAACGGAGTGACATATAACATCACTTGTTGTGTGGACCCTGATATTGTTGTGTTGCCATAGGTAACGGAGTGACATATAACATCACATGTTGTGTGGACCCTGATATTGTTTTGTTGCCATAGGTAACGAAGTGACATATAACATCACATGTTGTGTGGACCCTGATATTTTGTTGTTGCCATAGGTAACGAAGGGACATATTACATCACTTGTTATGTGGGCCCTGATATTGTTTTGTTGCCATAGGTAACGAAGTGACATACAACATCACATGTTGTGTGGACCCTGATATTGTTTTGTTGCCATAGGTAACGAAGTGACATATAACATCACATGTTGTGTGGACCCTAATATTGTTTTGTTGCCATAGGTAACGAAGTGACATATAACATCACTTGTTGTGTGGACCCTGATATTGTTTTGTTGCCATAGGTAACGAAGTGACATATAACATCACTTGTTGTGTGGACCCTGATATTGTTTTGTTGCCATAGGTAACGAAGTGACATATAACATCACATGTTGTGTGGACCCTGATATTGTTTTGTTGCCATAGGTAACGGAGTGACATATAACATCACTTGTTGTGTGGACCCTGCTATTGTTGTGTTGCCATAGGTAACGGAGTGACATATAACATCACATGTTGTGTGGACCCTGATATTGTTTTGTTGCCATAGGTAACGAAGTGACATATAACATCACATATTGTGTGGACCCTGATATTTTGTTGTTGCCATAGGTAACGAAGGGACATATTACATCACTTGTTTTGTGGACCCTGATATTGTTTTGTTGCCATAGGTAACGAAGTGACATATAACATCACTTGTTGTGTGGACCCTGATATTGTTTTGTTGCCATAGGTAACGAGGTGACATATTACATCACTTGTTGTGTGGACCCTGATATTGTTTTGTTGCCATAGGTAACGAAGTGACATATAACATCACTTGTTGTGTTGACCCTGATATTGTTTTGTTGCCATAGAAAACGAAGTGACATATAACATCACTTGTTGTGTGGACCCTGATATTGTTTTGTTGCCATAGGTAACGAAGTGACATATAACATCACTTGTTGTGTGGACCCTGATATTGTTTTGTTGCCATAGGTAACGAAGTGACATATAACATCACTTGTTGTGTGGACCCTGATATTGTTTTGTTGCCATAGGTTACGAAGTGACATATAACATCACATGTTGTGTGGACCCTGATATTGTTTTGTTGCCATAGGTAACGAAGTGACATATAACATCACTTGTTGTGTGGACCCTGATATTGTTTTGTTGCCATAGGTAACGAAGGGACATATAACATCACTTGTTGTGTGGACCCTGATATTGTTTTGTTGCCATAGGTAACGAAGTGACATATAACATCACTTGTTGTGTGGACCCTGATATTGTTTTGTTGCCATAGGTAACGAAGTGACATATAACATCACTTGTTGTGTGGACCCTGATAATGTTGTGTTGCCATAGGTAACGGAGTGACATATAACATCACATGTTGTGTGGACCCTGATATTGTTTTGTTGCCATAGGTAACGAAGTGACATATAACATCACTTGTTGTGTGGACCCTGATATTGTTTTGTTGCCATAGGTAACGAAGTGACATATAACATCACATGTTGTGTGGACCCTGATATTGTTTTGTTGCCATAGGTAACGGAGTGACATATAACATCACTTGTTGTGTGGACCCTGATATTGTTGTGTTGCCATAGGTAACGGAGTGACATATAACATCACATGTTGTGTGGACCCTGATATTGTTTTGTTGCCATAGGTAACGGAGTGACATATAACATCACATGTTGTGTGGACCCTGATATTGTTTTGTTGCCATAGGTAACGAAGTGACATATAACATCACATATTGTGTGGACCCTGATATTTTGTTGTTGCCATAGGTAACGAAGGGACATATTACATCACTTGTTTTGTGGACCCTGATATTGTTTTGTTGCCATAGGTAACGAAGTGACATATAACATCACTTGTTGTGTGGACCCTGATATTGTTTTGTTGCCATAGGTAACGAGGTGACATATTACATCACTTGTTGTGTGGACCCTGATATTGTTTTGTTGCCATAGGTAACGAAGTGACATATAACATCACTTGTTGTGTGGACCCTGATATTGTTTTGTTGCCATAGAAAACGAAGTGACATATAACATCACTTGTTGTGTGGACCCTGATATTGTTTTGTTGCCATAGGTAACGAAGTGACATATAACATCACTTGTTGTGTGGACCCTGATATTGTTTTGTTGCCATAGGTAACGAAGTGACATATAACATCACTTGTTGTGTGGACCCTGATATTGTTTTGTTGCCATAGGTTACGAAGTGACATATAACATCACATGTTGTGTGGACCCTGATATTGTTTTGTTGCCATAGGTAACGAAGTGACATATAACATCACTTGTTGTGTGGACCCTGATATTGTTTTGTTGCCATAGGTAACGAAGGGACATATAACATCACTTGTTGTGTGGACCCTGATATTGTTTTGTTGCCATAGGTAACGAAGTGACATATAACATCACTTGTTGTGTGGACCCTGATATTGTTTTGTTGCCATAGGTAACGAAGTGACATATAACATCACTTGTTGTGTGGACCCTGATAATGTTGTGTTGCCATAGGTAACGGAGTGACATATAACATCACATGTTGTGTGGACCCTGATATTGTTTTGTTGCCATAGGTAACGAAGTGACATATAACATCACTTGTTGTGTGGACCCTGATATTGTTTTGTTGCCATAGGTAACGAAGTGACATATAACATCACATGTTGTGTGGACCCTGATATTGTTTTGTTGCCATAGGTAACGGAGTGACATATAACATCACTTGTTGTGTGGACCCTGATATTGTTGTGTTGCCATAGGTAACGGAGTGACATATAACATCACATGTTGTGTGGACCCTGATATTGTTTTGTTGCCATAGGTAACGGAGTGACATATAACATCACATGTTGTGTGGACCCTGATATTGTTTTGTTGCCATAGGTAACGAAGTGACATATAACATCACTTGTTGTGTGGACCCTGATATTGTTTTGTTGCCATAGGTAACGAAGTGACATATAACATCACTTGTTGTGTGGACCCTGATATTGTTTTGTTGCCATAGGTAACGAAGGGACATATAACATCACTTGTTGTGTGGACCCTGATATTGTTTTGTTGCCATAGGTAACGAAGTGACATATAACATCACATGTTGTGTGGACCCTGATATTGTTTTGTTGCCATAGGTAACGAAGTGACATATAACATCACTTGATGTGTGGACACTGATATTGTTTTGTTGCCATAGGTAACGAAGTGACATATAACATCACTTGTTGTGTGGACCCTGATATTGTTTTGTTGCCATAGGTAACGAAGTGACATATAACATCACTTGTTGTGTGGACCCTGATATTGTTGTGTTGCCATAGGTAACGGAGTGACATATAACATCACATGTTGTGTGGACCCTGATATTGTTTTGTTGCCGTAGGTAAAGAAGTGACATATAACATCACATGTTGTGTGGACCCTGATATTGTTGTGTTGCCATAGGTAACGAAGTGACATATAACATCACATGTTGTGTGGACCCTGATATTTTGTTGTTGCCATAGGTAACGAAGGGACATATTACATCACTTGTTTTGTGGACCCTGATATAGTTTTGTTGCCATAGGTAACGAAGTGACATATAACATCACTTGTTGTGTGGACCCTGATATTGTTTTGTTGCCATAGGTAACGAGGTGACATATTACATCACTTGTTGTGTGGACCCTGATATTGTTTTGTTGCCATAGGTAACGAGGTGACATATTACATCACTTGTTGTGTGGACCCTGATATTGTTTTGTTGCCATAGGTAACGAAGTGACATATAACATCACTTGTTGTGTGGACCCTGATATTGTTTTGTTGCCATAGAAAACGAAGTGACATATAACATCACTTGTTGTGTGGACCCTGATATTGTTTTGTTGCCATAGGTAACGAAGTGACATATAACATCACTTGTTGTGTGGACCCTGATATTGTTGTGTTGCCATAGGTAACGGAGTGACATATAACATCACATGTTGTGTGGACTCTGATATTGTTTTGTTGCCATAGGTAACGAAGTGACATATAACATCACTTGTTATGTGGACCCTGATATTGTTTTGTTGCCATAGGTAACGAAGGGACATATAACATCACTTGTTGTGTGGACCCTGATATTGTTTTGTTGCCATAGGTAACGAAGTGACATATAACATCACATGTTGTGTGGACCCTGATATTGTTTTGTTGCCATAGGTAACGAAGTGACATATAACATCACTTGTTGTGTGGACCCTGATATTGTTTTGTTGCCATAGGTAACGAAGTGACATATAACATCACTTGTTGTGTGGACCCTGATATTGTTTTGTTGCCATAGGTAACGAAGTGACATATAACATCACATGTTGTGTGGACCCTGATATTGTTTTGTTGCCATAGGTAACGAAGTGACATATAACATCACTTGTTGTGTGGACCCTGCTATTGTTGTGTTGCCATAGGTAACGGAGTGACATATAACATCACATGTTGTGTGGACCCTGATATTGTTTTGTTGCCATAGGTAACGAAGTGACATATAACATCACATGTTGTGTGGACCCTGATATTTTGTTGTTGCCATAGGTAACGAAGGGACATATTACATCACTTGTTTTGTGGACCCTGATATTGTTTTGTTGCCATAGGTAACGAAGTGACATATAACATCACTTGTTGTGTGGACCCTGATATTGTTTTGTTGCCATAGATAACGAGGTGACATATTACATCACTTGTTGTGTGGACCCTGATATTGTTTTGTTGCCATAGGTAACGAAGTGACATATAACATCACTTGTTGTGTGGACCCTGATATTGTTTTGTTGCCATAGAAAACGAAGTGACATATAACATCACTTGTTGTGTGGACCCTGATATTGTTTTGTTGCCATAGGTAACGAAGTGACATATAACATCACTTGTTGTGTGGACCCTGATATTGTTTTGTTGCCATAGGTAACGAAGTGACATATAACATCACTTGTTGTGTGGACCCTGATATTGTTTTGTTGCCATAGGTTACGAAGTGACATATAACATCACTTGTTGTGTGGACCCTGATATTGTTTTGTTGCCATAGGTAACGAAGTGACATATAACATCACTTGTTGTGTGGACCCTGATATTGTTGTGTTGCCATAGGTAACGGAGTGACATATAACATCACATGTTGTGTGGACCCTGATATTGTTTTGTTGCCATAGGTAAAGAAGTGACATATAACATCACATGTTGTGTGGACCCTGATATTGTTGTGTTGCCATAGGTAATGGAGTGACATATAACATCACATGTTGTGTGGACTCTGATATTGTTTTGTTGCCATAGGTAACGAAGGGACATTTTACATCACTTGTTATGTGGGCCCTGATATTGTTTTGTTGCCATAGGTAACGAAGTGACATATATCATCACTTGTTGTGTGGACCCTGATATTGTTGTGTTGCCATAGGTAACGGAGTGACATATAACATCACATGTTGTGTGGACCCTGATATTGTTTTGTTGCCATAGGTAACGAAGTGACATATAACATCACTTGTTGTGTGGACCCTGATATTGTTTTGTTGCCATAGGTAACGAAGTGACATATAACATCACTTGTTGTGTGGACCCTGATATTGTTTTGTTGCCATAGGTAACGAAGGGACATATAACATCACTTGTTGTGTGGACCCTGATATTGTTTTGTTGCCATAGGTAACGAAGGGACATATAACATCACTTGTTGTGTGGACCCTGATATTGTTTTGTTGCCATAGGTAACGAAGTGACATATAACATCACATGTTGTGTGGACCCTGATATTGTTTTGTTGCCATAGGTAACGAAGTGACATATAACATAACTTGATGTGTGGACACTGATATTGTTTTGTTGCCATAGGTAACGAAGTGACATATAACATCACTTGTTGTGTGGACCCTGATATTGTTTTGTTGCCATAGGTAACGAAGTGACATATAACATCACATGTTGTGTGGACCCTGATATTGTTTTGTTGCCATAGGTAACGGAGTGACATATAACATCACTTGTTGTGTGGACCCTGATATTGTTGTGTTGCCATAGGTAACGGAGTGACATATAACATCACATGTTGTGTGGACCCTGATATTGTTTTGTTGCCATAGGTAACGAAGTGACATATAACATCACATGTTGTGTGGACCCTGATATTTTGTTGTTGCCATAGGTAACGAAGGGACATATTACATCACTTGTTAT
The DNA here is from genome assembly GCF_978046115.1 of Saccoglossus kowalevskii. Classification (NCBI taxonomy): domain Eukaryota; kingdom Metazoa; phylum Hemichordata; class Enteropneusta; family Harrimaniidae; genus Saccoglossus; species Saccoglossus kowalevskii. The sequence continues at coordinate 32,195,465 of NC_140658.1, forward strand.
GTGGGCCCTGATATTGTTTTGTTGCCATAGGTAACGAAGTGACATACAACATCACATGTTGTGTGGACCCTGATATTGTTTTGTTGCCATAGGTAACGAAGTGACATATAACATCACATGTTGTGTGGACCCTAATATTGTTTTGTTGCCATAGGTAACGAAGTGACATATAACATCACTTGTTGTGTGGACCCTGATATTGTTTTGTTGCCATAGGTAACGAAGTGACATATAACATCACTTGTTGTGTGGACCCTGATATTGTTTTGTTGCCATAGGTAACGAAGTGACATATAACATCACATGTTGTGTGGACCCTGATATTGTTTTGTTGCCATAGGTAACGGAGTGACATATAACATCACTTGTTATGTGGACCCTGCTATTGTTGTGTTGCCATAGGTAACGGAGTGACATATAACATCACATGTTGTGTGGACCCTGATATTGTTTTGTTGCCATAGGTAACGAAGTGACATATAACATCACATATTGTGTGGACCCTGATATTTTGTTGTTGCCATAGGTAACGAAGGGACATATTACATCACTTGTTTTGTGGACCCTGATATTGTTTTGTTGCCATAGGTAACGAAGTGACATATAACATCACTTGTTGTGTGGACCCTGATATTGTTTTGTTGCCATAGGTAACGAGGTGACATATTACATCACTTGTTGTGTGGACCCTGATATTGTTTTGTTGCCATAGGTAACGAAGTGACATATAACATCACTTGTTGTGTGGACCCTGATATTGTTTTGTTGCCATAGAAAACGAAGTGACATATAACATCACTTGTTGTGTGGACCCTGATATTGTTTTGTTGCCATAGGTAACGAAGGGACATATAACATCACTTGTTGTGTGGACCCTGATATTGTTTTGTTACCATAGGTAACGAAGTGACATATAACATCACATGTTGTGTGGACTCTGATATTGTTTTGTTGCCATAGGTAACGAAGTGACATATAACATCACTTGATGTGTGGACACTGATATTGTTTTGTTGCCATAGGTAACGAAGTGACATATAACATCACTTGTTGTGTGGACCCTGATATTGTTTTGTTGCCATAGGTAACGAAGTGACATATAACATCACATGTTGTGTGGACCCTGATATTGTTTTGTTGCCATAGGTAACGGAGTGACATATAACATCACTTGTTGTGTGGACCCTGATATTGTTGTGTTGCCATAGGTAACGGAGTGACATATAACATCACATGTTGTGTGGACCCTGATATTGTTTTGTTGCCATAGGTAACGAAGTGACATATAACATCACATGTTGTGTGGACCCTGATATTTTGTTGTTGCCATAGGTAACGAAGGGACATATTACATCACTTGTTATGTGGGCCCTGATATTGTTTTGTTGCCATAGGTAACGAAGTGACATACAACATCACATGTTGTGTGGACCCTGATATTGTTTTGTTGCCATAGGTAACGAAGTGACATATAACATCACATGTTGTGTGGACCCTAATATTGTTTTGTTGCCATAGGTAACGAAGTGACATATAACATCACTTGTTGTGTGGACCCTGATATTGTTTTGTTGCCATAGGTAACGAAGTGACATATAACATCACTTGTTGTGTGGACCCTGATATTGTTTTGTTGCCATAGGTAACGAAGTGACATATAACATCACATGTTGTGTGGACCCTGATATTGTTTTGTTGCCATAGGTAACGGAGTGACATATAACATCACTTGTTGTGTGGACCCTGCTATTGTTGTGTTGCCATAGGTAACGGAGTAACATATAACATCACATGTTGTGTGGACCCTGATATTGTTTTGTTGCCATAGGTAACGAAGTGACATATAACATCACATATTGTGTGGACCCTGATATTTTGTTGTTGCCATAGGTAACGAAGGGACATATTACATCACTTGTTTTGTGGACCCTGATATTGTTTTGTTGCCATAGGTAACGAAGTGACATATAACATCACTTGTTGTGTGGACCCTGATATTGTTTTGTTGCCATAGGTAACGAGGTGACATATTACATCACTTGTTGTGTGGACCCTGATATTGTTTTGTTGCCATAGGTAACGAAGTGACATATAACATCACTTGTTGTGTTGACCCTGATATTGTTTTGTTGCCATAGAAAACGAAGTGACATATAACATCACTTGTTGTGTGGACCCTGATATTGTTTTGTTGCCATAGGTAACGAAGTGACATATAACATCACTTGTTGTGTGGACCCTGATATTGTTTTGTTGCCATAGGTAACGAAGTGACATATAACATCACTTGTTGTGTGGACCCTGATATTGTTTTGTTGCCATAGGTTACGAAGTGACATATAACATCACATGTTGTGTGGACCCTGATATTGTTTTGTTGCCATAGGTAACGAAGTGACATATAACATCACTTGTTGTGTGGACCCTGATATTGTTTTGTTGCCATAGGTAACGAAGGGACATATAACATCACTTGTTGTGTGGACCCTGATATTGTTTTGTTGCCATAGGTAACGAAGTGACATATAACATCACTTGTTGTGTGGACCCTGATATTGTTTTGTTGCCATAGGTAACGAAGTGACATATAACATCACTTGTTGTGTGGACCCTGATAATGTTGTGTTGCCATAGGTAACGGAGTGACATATAACATCACATGTTGTGTGGACCCTGATATTGTTTTGTTGCCATAGGTAACGAAGTGACATATAACATCACTTGTTGTGTGGACCCTGATATTGTTTTGTTGCCATAGGTAACGAAGTGACATATAACATCACATGTTGTGTGGACCCTGATATTGTTTTGTTGCCATAGGTAACGGAGTGACATATAACATCACTTGTTGTGTGGACCCTGATATTGTTGTGTTGCCATAGGTAACGGAGTGACATATAACATCACATGTTGTGTGGACCCTGATATTGTTTTGTTGCCATAGGTAACGGAGTGACATATAACATCACATGTTGTGTGGACCCTGATATTGTTTTGTTGCCATAGGTAACGAAGTGACATATAACATCACATATTGTGTGGACCCTGATATTTTGTTGTTGCCATAGGTAACGAAGGGACATATTACATCACTTGTTTTGTGGACCCTGATATTGTTTTGTTGCCATAGGTAACGAAGTGACATATAACATCACTTGTTGTGTGGACCCTGATATTGTTTTGTTGCCATAGGTAACGAGGTGACATATTACATCACTTGTTGTGTGGACCCTGATATTGTTTTGTTGCCATAGGTAACGAAGTGACATATAACATCACTTGTTGTGTGGACCCTGATATTGTTTTGTTGCCATAGAAAACGAAGTGACATATAACATCACTTGTTGTGTGGACCCTGATATTGTTTTGTTGCCATAGGTAACGAAGTGACATATAACATCACTTGTTGTGTGGACCCTGATATTGTTTTGTTGCCATAGGTAACGAAGTGACATATAACATCACTTGTTGTGTGGACCCTGATATTGTTTTGTTGCCATAGGTTACGAAGTGACATATAACATCACATGTTGTGTGGACCCTGATATTGTTTTGTTGCCATAGGTAACGAAGTGACATATAACATCACTTGTTGTGTGGACCCTGATATTGTTTTGTTGCCATAGGTAACGAAGGGACATATAACATCACTTGTTGTGTGGACCCTGATATTGTTTTGTTGCCATAGGTAACGAAGTGACATATAACATCACTTGTTGTGTGGACCCTGATATTGTTTTGTTGCCATAGGTAACGAAGTGACATATAACATCACTTGTTGTGTGGACCCTGATAATGTTGTGTTGCCATAGGTAACGGAGTGACATATAACATCACATGTTGTGTGGACCCTGATATTGTTTTGTTGCCATAGGTAACGAAGTGACATATAACATCACTTGTTGTGTGGACCCTGATATTGTTTTGTTGCCATAGGTAACGAAGTGACATATAACATCACATGTTGTGTGGACCCTGATATTGTTTTGTTGCCATAGGTAACGGAGTGACATATAACATCACTTGTTGTGTGGACCCTGATATTGTTGTGTTGCCATAGGTAACGGAGTGACATATAACATCACATGTTGTGTGGACCCTGATATTGTTTTGTTGCCATAGGTAACGGAGTGACATATAACATCACATGTTGTGTGGACCCTGATATTGTTTTGTTGCCATAGGTAACGAAGTGACATATAACATCACTTGTTGTGTGGACCCTGATATTGTTTTGTTGCCATAGGTAACGAAGTGACATATAACATCACTTGTTGTGTGGACCCTGATATTGTTTTGTTGCCATAGGTAACGAAGGGACATATAACATCACTTGTTGTGTGGACCCTGATATTGTTTTGTTGCCATAGGTAACGAAGTGACATATAACATCACATGTTGTGTGGACCCTGATATTGTTTTGTTGCCATAGGTAACGAAGTGACATATAACATCACTTGATGTGTGGACACTGATATTGTTTTGTTGCCATAGGTAACGAAGTGACATATAACATCACTTGTTGTGTGGACCCTGATATTGTTTTGTTGCCATAGGTAACGAAGTGACATATAACATCACATGTTGTGTGGACCCTGATATTGTTTTGTTGCCATAGGTAACGGAGTGACATATAACATCACTTGTTGTGTGGACCCTGATATTGTTGTGTTGCCATAGGTAACGGAGTGACATATAACATCACATGTTGTGTGGACCCTGATATTGTTTTGTTGCCATAGGTAACGAAGTGACATATAACATCACATGTTGTGTGGACCCTGATATTTTGTTGTTGCCATAGGTAACGAAGGGACATATTACATCACTTGTTATGTGGGCCCTGATATTGTTTTGTTGCCATAGGTAACGAAGTGACATACAACATCACATGTTGTGTGGACCCTGATATTGTTTTGTTGCCATAGGTAACGAAGTGACATATAACATCACATGTTGTGTGGACCCTAATATTGTTTTGTTGCCATAGGTAACGAAGTGACATATAACATCACTTGTTGTGTGGACCCTGATATTGTTTTGTTGCCATAGGTAACGAAGTGACATATAACATCACTTGTTGTGTGGACCCTGATATTGTTTTGTTGCCATAGGTAACGAAGTGACATATAACATCACATGTTGTGTGGACCCTGATATTGTTTTGTTGCCATAGGTAACGGAGTGACATATAACATCACTTGTTGTGTGGACCCTGCTATTGTTGTGTTGCCATAGGTAACGGAGTGACATATAACATCACATGTTGTGTGGACCCTGATATTGTTTTGTTGCCATAGGTAACGAAGTGACATATAACATCACATATTGTGTGGACCCTGATATTTTGTTGTTGCCATAGGTAACGAAGGGACATATTACATCACTTGTTTTGTGGACCCTGATATTGTTTTGTTGCCATAGGTAACGAAGTGACATATAACATCACTTGTTGTGTGGACCCTGATATTGTTTTGTTGCCATAGGTAACGAGGTGACATATTACATCACTTGTTGTGTGGACCCTGATATTGTTTTGTTGCCATAGGTAACGAAGTGACATATAACATCACTTGTTGTGTGGACCCTGATATTGTTTTGTTGCCATAGAAAACGAAGTGACATATAACATCACTTGTTGTGTGGACCCTGATATTGTTTTGTTGCCATAGGTAACGAAGTGACATATAACATCACTTGTTGTGTGGACCCTGATATTGTTTTGTTGCCATAGGTAACGAAGTGACATATAACATCACTTGTTGTGTGGACCCTGATATTGTTTTGTTGCCATAGGTTACGAAGTGACATATAACATCACATGTTGTGTGGACCCTGATATTGTTTTGTTGCCATAGGTAACGAAGTGACATATAACATCACTTGTTGTGTGGACCCTGATATTGTTTTGTTGCCATAGGTAACGAAGGGACATATAACATCACTTGTTGTGTGGACCCTGATATTGTTTTGTTGCCATAGGTAACGAAGTGACATATAACATCACTTGTTGTGTGGACCCTGATATTGTTTTGTTGCCATAGGTAACGAAGTGACATATAACATCACTTGTTGTGTGGACCCTGATAATGTTGTGTTGCCATAGGTAACGGAGTGACATATAACATCACATGTTGTGTGGACCCTGATATTGTTTTGTTGCCATAGGTAACGAAGTGACATATAACATCACTTGTTGTGTGGACCCTGATATTGTTTTGTTGCCATAGGTAACGAAGTGACATATAACATCACTTGTTGTGTGGACCCTGATATTGTTTTGTTGCCATAGGTAACGGAGTGACATATATCATCACTTGTTGTGTGGACCCTGATATTGTTGTGTTGCCATAGGTAACGGAGTGACATATAACATCACATGTTGTGTGGACCCTGATATTGTTTTGTTGCCATAGGTAACGAAGTGACACATAACATCACATGTTGTGTGGACCCTGATATTTTGTTGTTGCCATAGGTAACGAAGGGACATTTTACATCACTTGTTATGTGGGCCCTGATATTGTTTTGTTGCCATAGGTAACGAAGTGACATACAACATCACATGTTGTGTGGACCCTGATATTGTGTTGTTGCCATAGGTAACGAAGTGACATATAACATTACTTGTTGTGTGGACCCTGATATTGTTTTGTTGCCATAGGTAACGAAGTGACATATAACATCACTTGTTGTGTGGACCCTGATATTGTTTTGTTGCCATAGGTAACGAAGGAACATATAGCATCACTTGTTGTGTGGACCCTGATATTGTTTTGTTGCCATAGGTAACGAGGTGACATATAACATCACTTGTTGTGTGGACCCTGATATTGTTTTGTTGCCATAGGTAACGAGGTGACATATAACATCACTTGTTGTGTTGACCCTGATATTGTTTTGTTGCCATAGGTAACGAAGTGACATATAACATCACTTGTTGTGTGTGGACCCTGATATTGTTTTGTTGCCATAGGTAACGAAGTGACATATATCATCACTTGTTGTGTGGACCCTGATATTGTTTTGTTGCCATAGGTAACGAAGTGACATATAACATCACTTGTTGCGTGGACCCTGATATTGTTGTGTTGCCATAGGTAACGGAGTGACATATAACATCACATGTTGTGTGGACCCTGATATTGTTTTGTTGCCATAGGTAACGAAGTGACATATAACATCACTTGTTGTGTGGACCCTGATATTGTTTTGTTGCCATAGGTAACGAAGTGACATATAACATCACTTGTTGTGTGGACCCTGATATTGTTTTGTTGCCATAGGTAACGAAGGGACATATAACATCACTTGTTGTGTGGACCCTGATATTGTTTTGTTGCCATAGGTAACGAAGTGACATATAACATCACATGTTGTGTGGACCCTGATATTGTTTTGTTGCCATAGGTAACGAAGTGACATATAACATCACTTGTTGTGTGGACCCTGATATTTTTTTGTTGCCATAGGTAACGAAGTGACATATAACATCACATGTTGTGTGGACCCTGATATTGTTTTGTTGCCATAGGTAACGGAGTGACATATATCATCACTTGTTGTGTGGACCCTGATATTGTTGTGTTGCCATAGGTAACGGAGTGACATATAACATCACATGTTGTGTGGACCCTGATATTGTTTTGTTGCCATAGGTAACGAAGTGACATATAACATCACATGTTGTGTGGACCCTGATATTTTGTTGTTGCCATAGGTAACGAAGGGACATATTACATCACTTGTTATGTGGGCCCTGATATTGTTTTGTTGCCATAGGTAACGAAGTGACATACAACATCACATGTTGTGTGGACCCTGATATTGTGTTGTTGCCATAGGTAACGAAGTGACATATAACATTACTTGTTGTGCGGACCCTGATATTGTTTTGTTTCCATAGGTAACGAAGTGACATATAACATCACTTGTTGTGTGGACCCTGATATTGTTTTGTTGCCATAGGTAACGAAGAGACATATAACATCACTTGTTGTGTGGACCCTGATATTGTTTTGTTGCCATAGGTAACGAGGTGACATATAACATCACTTGTTGTGTGGACCCTGATATTGTTTTGTTGCCATAGGTAACGAAGTGACATATAACATCACTTGTTGTGTACTGTGTGTGGACCCTGATATTGTTTTGTTGCCATAGGTAACGAAGTGACATATAACATCACTTGTTGTGTGGACCCTGATATTGTTTTGTTGCCATAGGTAACGAAGTGACATATAACATCACTTGTTGTGTGGACCCTGATATTGTTTTGTTGCCATAGGTAACGAAGTGACATATAACATCACATGTTGTGTGGACCCTGATATTGTTTTGTTGCCATAGGTAACGAAGTGACATATAACATCACTTGTTGTGTGGACCCTGATATTGTTTTGTAGCCATAGGTAACGAAGTGACATATAACATCACATGTTGTGTGGACCCTGATATTTTGTTGTTGCCATATGTAACGAAGGGACATATAACATCACTTGTTATGTGGACCCTGATATTGTTTTGTTGCCATAGGTAACGAAGGGACATATAACATTACTTGTTGTGTGGACCCTGATATTGTTTTGTTACCATAGGTAACGAAGTGACATATAACATCACATGTTGTGTGGACTCTGATATTGTTTTGTTGCCATAGGTAACGAAGTGACATATAACATCACTTGATGTGTGGACACTGATATTGTTTTGTTGCCATAGGTAACGAAGTGACATATAACATCACTTGTTGTGTGGACCCTGATATTGTTTTGTTGCCATAGGTAACGAAGTGACATATAACATCACATGTTGTGTGGACCCTGATATTGTTTTGTTGCCATAGGTAACGGAGTGACATATAACATCACTTGTTGTGTGGACCCTGATATTGTTGTGTTGCCATAGGTAACGGAGTGACATATAACATCACATGTTGTGTGGACCCTGATATTGTTTTGTTGCCATAGGTAACGAAGTGACATATAACATCACATGTTGTGTGGACCCTGATATTTTGTTGTTGCCATAGGTAACGAAGGGACATATTACATCACTTGTTATGTGGGCCCTGATATTGTTTTGTTTCCATAGGTAACGAAGTGACATACAACATCACATGTTGTGTGGACCCTGATATTGTGTTGTTGCCATAGGTAACGAAGTGACATATAACATCACTTGTTGTGTGGACCCTGATATTGTTTTGTTGCCATAGGTAACGAAGTGACATATAACATCACTTGTTGTGTGGACCCTGATATTGTTTTGTTGCCATAGGTAACGAAGGGACATATAACATCACTTGTTGTGTGGACCCTGATATTGTTTTGTTGCCATAGGTAACGAGGTGACATATAACATCACTTGTTGTGTGGACCCTGATATTGTTTTGTTGCCATAGGTAACGAGGTGACATATAACATCACTTGTTGTGTTGACCCTGATATTGTTTTGTTGCCATAGGTAACGAAGTGACATATAACATCACTTGTTGTGTGTGGACCCTGATATTGTTTTGTTGCCATAGGTAACGAAGTGACATATAACATCACTTGTTGTGTGGACCCTGATATTGTTTTGTTGCCATAGGTAACGAAGTGACATATAACATCACTTGTTGTGTGGACCCTGATATTGTTTTGTTGCCATAGGTAACGGACTGACATATAACGTCACATGTTGTGTGGACCCTGATATTGTTTTGTTGCCATAGGTAACGAAGGGACATATAACATCACTTGTTATGTGGGCCCTGATATTGTTTTGTTGCCATAGGTAACGAAGTGACATATAACATCACATGTTGTGTGGACCCTGATATTTTGTTGTTGCCATGGGTAACGAAGTGACATATAACATCACTTGTTGTGTGGACCCTGATATTGTTTTGTTGCCATAGGTAACGAAGTGACATATAACATCACTTGTTGTGTGGACCCTGATATTGTTTTGTTGCCATAGGTAACGAGGTGACATATAACATCACATGTTGTGTGGACCCTGATATTTTGTTGTTGCCATAGGTAACGAAGGGACATATTACATCACTTGTTATGTGGGCCCTGATATTGTTTTGTTGCCATAGGTAACGGAGTGACATATAACATCACTTGTTGTGTTGACCCTGATATTGTTTTGTTGCCATAGGTAACGAAGTGACATATAACATCACTTGTTGTGTGGACCCTGATATTGTTTTGTTGCCATAGGTAACGAAGTGACATATAACATCACTTGTTGTGTGGACCCTGATATTGTTTTGTTGCCATAGGTAACGAAGTGACATATAACATCACTTGTTGTGTGGACCCTGATATTGTTTTGTTGCCATAGGTAACGAAGTGACATATAACATCACTTGTTGTGTGGACCCTGATATTGTTTTGTTGCCATAGGTAACGAAGTGACATATAACATCACTTGTTGTGTTGACCCTGATATTGTTTTGTTGCCATAGGTAACGAAGTGACATATAACATCACTTGTTGTGTGTGGACCCTGATATTGTTTTGTTGCCATAGGTAACGAAGTGACATATAACATCACTTGTTGTGTGGACCCTGATATTGTTTTGTTGCCATAGGTAACGAGGTGACATATAACATCACTTGTTGTGTGGACCCTGATATTGTTTTGTTGCCATAGATAACGAGGTGACATATAACATCACTTGTTGTGTTGACCCTGATATTGTTTTGTTGCCATAGGTAACGAAGTGACATATAACATCACTTGTTGTGTGTGGACCCTGATATTGTTTTGTTGCCATAGGTAACGAAGTGACATATAACATCACTTGTTGTGTGGACCCTGATATTGTTTTGTTGCCATAGGTAACGAAGTGACATATAACATCACTTGTTGTGTGGACCCTGATATTGTTTTGTTGCCATAGGTAACGGACTGACATATAACATCACATGTTGTGTGGACCCTGATATTGTTTTATTGCCATAGGTAACGAAGTGACATATAACATCACATGTTGTGTGGACCCTGATATTTTGTTGTTGCCATATGTAACGAAGGGACATATAACATCACTTGTTATGTGGGCCCTGATATTGTTTTGTTGCCATAGGTAACGAAGTGACATATAACATCACATGTTGAGTGGACCCTGATATTTTGTTGTTGCCATGGGTAACGAAGTGACATATAACATCACTTGTTGTGTGGACCCTGATATTGTTTTGTTGCCATAGGTAACGAAGTGACATATAACATCACTTGTTGTGTGGACCCTGATATTGTTTTGTTGCCATAGGTAACGAGGTGACATATAACATCACATGTTGTGTGGACCCTGATATTTTGTTGTTGCCATAGGTAACGAAGGGACATATTACATCACTTGTTATGTGGGCCCTGATATTGTTTTGTTGCCATAGGTAACGGAGTGACATATAACATCACTTGTTGTGTTGACCCTGATATTGTTTTGTTGCCATAGGTAACGAAGTGACATATAACATCACTTGTTGTGTGGACCCTGATATTGTTTTGTTGCCATAGGTAACGAATTGACATATAACATCACTTGTTGTGTGGACCCTGATATTGTTTTGTTGCCATAGGTAACGAAGTGACATATAACATCACTTGTTGTGTGGACCCTGATATTGTTTTGTTGCCATAGGTAACGAAGTGACATATAACATCACTTGTTGTGTGGACCCTGATATTGTTTTGTTGCCATAGGTAACGAAGTGACATATAACATCACTTGTTGTGTGGACCCTGATATTGTTTTGTTGCCATAGGTAACGAAGTGACATATAACATCACTTGTTGTGTGGACCCTGATATTGTTGTGTTGCCATAGGTAACGGACTGACATATAACATCACATGTTGTGTGGACCCTGATATTGTTTTGTTGCCATAGGTAACGAAGTGACATATAACATCACATGTTGTGTGGACCCTGATATTTTGTTGTTGCCATATGTAACGAAGGGACATATAACATCACTTGTTATGTGGACCCTGATATTGTTTTGTTGCCATAGGTAACGAAGGGACATATAACATCACTTGTTGTGTGGACCCTGATATTGTTTTGTTGCCATAGGTAACGAAGTGACATATAACATCACTTGTTGTGTGGACCCTGATATTGTTTTGTTGCCATAGGTAACGAAGTGACATATAACATCACATGTTGTGTGGACCCTGATATTGTTTTGTTGCCATAGGTAACGGAGTGACATATAACATCACATGTTGTGTGGACCCTGATATTGTTTTGTTGCCATAGGTAACGAAGTGACATATAACATCACATGTTGTGTGGACCCTGATATTTTGTTGTTGCCATAGGTAACGAAGGGACATATTACATCACTTGTTATGTGGGCCCTGATATTGTTTTGTTGCCATAGGTAACGAAGTGACATACAACATCACATGTTGTGTGGACCCTGATATTGTGTTGTTGCCATAGGTAACGAAGTGACATATAACATCACTTGTTGTGTGGACCCTGATATTGTTTTGTTGCCATAGGTAACGAAGTGACATATAACATCACGTGTTGTGTGGACCCTGATAGTGTTTTGTTGCCATAGGTAACGAAGGGACATATAACATCACTTGTTGTGTGGACCCTGATATTGTTTTGTTGCCATAGGTAACGAGGTGACATATAACATCACTTGTTGTGTGGACCCTGATATTGTTTTGTTGCCATAGGTAACGAAGTGACATATAACATCACTTGTTGTGTGGACCCTGATATTGTTTTGTTGCCATAGGTAACGAAGGGACATATAACATCACTTGTTGTGTGGACCCTGATATTGTTTTGTTGCCATAGGTAACGAGGTGACATATAACATCACTTGTTGTGTGGACCCTGATATTGTTTTGTTGCCATAGGTAACGAGGTGACATATAACATCACTTGTTGTGTTGACCCTGATATTGTTTTGTTGCCATAGGTAACGAAGTGACATATAACATCACTTGTTGTGTGGACCCTGATATTGTTTTGTTGCCATAGGTAACGAAGTGACATATTACATCACTTGTTGTGTGGACCCTGATATTGTTTTGTTGCCATAGGTAACGAAGTGACATATAACATCACATGTTGTGTGGACCCTGATATTGTTTTGTTGCCATAGGTAACGAAGTGACATATAACATCACTTGTTGTGTGGACCCTGATATTGTTTTGTTGCCATAGGTAACGAAGTGACATATAACATCACTTGTTGTGTGGACCCTGATATTGTTTTGTTGCCATAGGTAACGAAGTGACATATAACATCACTTGTTGTGTGGACCCTGATATTGTTGTGTTGCCATAGGTAACGGACTGACATATAACATCACATGTTGTGTGGACCCTGATATTGTTTTGTTGCCATAGGTAACGAAGTGACATATAACATCACTTGTTGTGTGGACCCTGATATTTTGTTGTTGCCATATGTAACGAAGGGACATATAACATCACTAGTTATGTGGGCCCTGATATTGTTTTATGCCATAGGTAACGAAGTGACATATAACATCACATGTTGTGTGGACCCTGATATTTTGTTGTTGCCATGGGTAACGAAGTGACATATAACATCACTTGTTGTGTGGACCCTGATATTGTTTTGTTGCCATAGGTAACGAAGTGACATATAACATCACTTGTTGTGTGGACCCTGATATTGTTTTGTTGCCATAGGTAACGAGGTGACATATAACATCACATGTTGTGTGGACCCTGATATTTTGTTGTTGCCATAGGTAACAAAGGGACATATTACATCACTAGTTATGTGGGCCCTGATATTGTTTTGTTGCCATAGGTAACGAAGTGACATATAACATCATTTGTTGTGTTGACCCTGATATTGTTTTGTTGCCATAGGTAACGAAGTGACATATAACATCACTTGTTGTGTGGACCCTGATATTGTTTTGTTGCCATAGGTAACGAAGTGACGTATAACATCACTTGTTTTGTGGACCCTGATATTGTTTTGTTGCCATAGGTAACGAAGTGACATATAACATCACTTGTTGTGTGGACCCTGATATTGTTTTGTTGCCATAGGTAACGAAGTGACATATAACATCACTTGTTGTGTGGACCCTGATATTGTTTTGTTGCCATAGGTAACGAAGTGACATATAACATCACATGTTGTGTGGACCCTGATATTGTTTTGTTGCCATAGGTAACGAAGTGACATATAACATCACATGTTGTGTGGACCCTGATATTGTTTTGTTGCCATAGGTAACGGAGTGACATATAACATCACATGTTGTGTGGACCCTGATATTGTTTTGTTGCCATAGGTAACGAAGTGACATATAACATCACATGTTGTGTGGACCCTGATATTGTTTTGTTGCCATAGGTAACGGAGTGACATATAACATCACATGTTGTGTGGACCCTGATATTGTTTTGTTGCCATAGGTAACGAAGTGTCATATAACATCACATGTTGTGTGGACCCTGATATTGTTTTGTTGCCATAGGTAACGGAGTGACATATAACATCACTTGTTGTGTGGACCCTGATATTGTTTTGTTGCCATAGGTAACGAAGTGACATATAACATCACTTGTTGTGTGGACCCTGATATTGTTTTGTTGCCATAGGTAACTAAGTGACATATAACATCACTTGTTGTGTGGACCCTGATATTGTTTTGTTGTCATAGGTAAGGCAGTTACATTGATCTGTATAACATTGGCGTAATCGTTTTTAGTGTTGCATTATTGCTCTATTCTTGAGAACGTTTCTGTTCACGCAAATCTGTCCTTGGGAGAAGACGGAAGTGATCTCCTTTTGATTTTTCAGTGTATAATTGGAAACGTGCTTCCAACACAACAGGTGTTGTGGTAGTACGATAATACACTGACAAAATTGGTCAACGTGTCGTGTATGAATTGCTTTTGCTCATACTACATGCGTATATTTGTTGTGCAGTACATGTAGTAGGGCACAGTGATCAATTATTAAGTTCTACGGATCAATCAATCAAATATATTCAATACAATTCGTGTGTTGTAAACAGACACCGTGGACATCTACCGTTTTTTAATGGCGAACGTTGTTATATTACAAACATGAACCATCTGTAACCAACATGTAAAACAACCTAAACTGTGTTAAAATTCGACACAAATTGCGAGTGATAAGCTTAATTAATTGTTAAACGCCGGCACGTGTTCACACTTGATTTCTCTTAGAATGGCGTAGTTTCCGTCTGCCCAAACACTTCAAAACAGAAATCATAAATTAACCGTGACAATAACCTCATGTGATTAATATAACAAATCGTAGCCAACAAGCTTCATGGCATACAGTGGATCTGATTAATATAACAAATCGTAGCCAACACGCTTCATGGCATACAGTGGATCTGATACAATTGAGAGTCATAATGTATTTCTGGTAATTGCTTTTCTGATACAGAGAAGACTGAAATAATTACAGTTGAAACTATTGTAGCGGCGTTATTTTCCAATTGTATCGTTGGAAGTCGCCATTACAGTAATAATACCAAGATACACTGTAAAAGTGCACCGGTCGCATTGGAAGGATTTCGAATCGCGAAGAGCCGTGAGTACAATTTTAGAGGAGCTGGCTGTCTGTGAAATCTAGAAAATGTCTCAGTAAATATAGAAAGCCTGCATATAATCAGATAACAAAGAGTCGTTTATTTACCGGCACTGTTACATAGGACTGATTAACACAAGTTTATTGACAGAAGACTGTTAATTTGTCTTTCCGTCCTCGAGTCTAACTAGATAATAAACTTGACAAATTTCAAGTAATCATTTTTGTAAACAATTAGTACTATGATATTCCTAGTTGTAAATGCTGAAAAAATGAATGAGTAGACGATATTGTAACAGTGAAATATGCAGGTTAACTGGATCTCTCATCAGAGGTGTTGCCTGTATACTGATCTAATCGTATTTGTTCTAGGCTCGTTATATTGTCAGAACGGTAATAATTGATGAACAAGCCTTAATTGTCACTGGTGTGTGATTTCTCGTCAACATGCTCACTTAACACATTCACATAACATAATATTAAACCTACCCAGTTCCGTGATATCCAATCTGTCGATAACACGGGAGGGAGGGGGGTAAATACCCCATAACTGTATGATTGAAATGTTATACAGAATCTTTCACTTTTTAGTTTGATTTTAAATGCCTATATTTAAACTTTACATCTAACTGACAGCATCCCAAGGCCACAAAAACTTGCAGTAGCAAGTGTAATTGTTAATTACTAGAAAACGCCGTTATTTTGAGACGTGACGTCCGCTGAGCATTTGATAGAAAGACGGATTACAACGCACACTGCTTGAGTGTTAGTATGATTAATTTCCTGTCTTGCTAGCTAACCTTCCGGCGTGCCGAGCCTATCCGAACTTTGACGAACACACAGGGTATTGTTTTCTATGATGAAGTGAGCACTAATTTACATACATTGCACAATTGGTATAGTCTCTTCCCACATATATGTACAAGACACAAATGAGTGTTCCATTTCAGGTTTTACAAGTCACGTGATACAGTAGTAAATAAAGGAGGGTTGTCCCGCGAGAAAAAAGCGGAAACGTATGAATTGCTAGTTCATTCTTTCCCATTAGCGTTA
Organism: Saccoglossus kowalevskii; assembly: GCF_978046115.1. Taxonomy (NCBI): domain Eukaryota; kingdom Metazoa; phylum Hemichordata; class Enteropneusta; family Harrimaniidae; genus Saccoglossus; species Saccoglossus kowalevskii. The sequence continues at coordinate 32,212,098 of NC_140658.1, forward strand.
CATTGTCAACTAAATATTAATGACCTGGGTTTACATTATTTACGTATACTAACAGTTATCTAAGTCTGAGTTCAACGATTTAGATTGATAAATAACATATCAAAAATCACAATTCATTATGATTTGTAACTTTCAATCGACTGAATATTAAATAGCGCCCTCACTTTTAGTGTCAAACTTTTGTTTTTCCAAACCCATAAACATATACCTTTTTTGTATCACACTATAGCCAACACATGTATCATTACGTATATAACACCATAGCAAACACATGTATCACTAGGTATAACACCATAGCAAACACATGTATCATTACGTATCACACCATGAAAAACACATGTATCATTACGTATCTCACCATGAAAAACGCATGTATCATTACGTATCACACAACGGACAAACACATGTATCATTACGTATCACACCATAAAAAACGCATGTATCATTACGTATCACACAACGGACAAACACATGTATCATTACGTATCACACCATGAAAAACGCATGTATCATTACGTATCACACAACGGACAAACACATGTATCATTACGTATCACACCATGAAAAACACATGTATCATTACGTATCTCACCATGAAAAACGCATGTATCATTACGTATCACACAACGGACAAACACATGTATCATTACGTATCACACCATGAAAAACGCATGTATCATTACGTATCACACAACGGACAAACACATGTATCATTACGTATCATACTATGAAAAACACATGTATCATTACGTATCACACCACGGACAAACACATGTATCATTACGTATCACACCATGAAAAACGCATGTATCATTACGTATCACACCACGGACAAACACATGTATCATTACGTATCATACTATGAAAAACACATGTATCATTACGTATCACACCACGGACAAACACATGTATCATTACGTATAACACCATGAAAAACACATGTATCATTACGTATCACACCATGAAAAACACATGTATCATTACGTCTCACACCATAGCAAACACATGTATCATTACGTATCACACCATGAAAAACACATGTATCATCACGTATCACGCAATGGACAATCACATGTACTAGTTTGTTTCACATATCGTCACGACGAATAGAAGTCGGAAATAATTCCATAATGGTGATTTCTGTACCTGATAACGAAGTTTTATTTCAAACAAATCTGAATACGTGGATTTTGAGATGAGACGTTGTTTTACACGAGCGGATATACTGTGCGTTACTAAATATTGCAGGTGTAGGTTCATTGCTTCATTGCCCTTCTTGGGCAATAAACTACGTTTAGTGTAATTATGCAGGTTAATATTACATTTTAATTCTAAGTACATTCAGGCTAGAATGCTATGCGCAATCAGATATATGTGGAAAAATTCAAGCAAAAATTCCATTTCGAGCTGTCTGTATATTATTCCATGTTTACTCATGTGGTGTCACAGTCTCAATGTTCTACAAATAGGAGCACATGCAAATAACGCCGTTATAGAGTATATAATATATAACCCTGCTAATACAAGCCGTGGATCACTGATGAAAAAGAAAAAGAAGAAAAATATTACCCAGGATTCCCATTTTTAATCTGTTTCGTGTCGCCTGCCTAGGGGGTGCCTCCACTATAAAACTCTGTTTGGCACAGTAACAGTTTATGTGTGCAATGCGTCACAGAGCTGATGTTGATGCAGGTAGCTTTACCGGGTAAGGAGTTGTGTGTGGCGCCCACGCTAATATCGCACTACAGCTTCATTATCGGAGCCTGGATGGAACGTTCGAAACACCTTTAAGAATACCAATGCAACGCACTCTACTATAACTTAATGCTGTTCGAAGTTTATTTTATAGGCTAACCAGACGTGTACATGTTTTTGCGTAACCAGCTCCCAGTATTAGGTTTGTACTACTTGTAGTTTGCTGGTGTTTGTCCTTGAAGCAGAAATATATACTTGGAAAAGACATGTTGATTATGATTAATCTTTTCCGGTAATCACACAGCATTTAAACCTTCAGTGTTAGGTCTTATAGATAAATTTGGTCAGCGAGTATCGAGTAATTTGATCACGTCGGTGTATGGCATCCTCATCAAGCTTCCATCCTTCGCAATTTGTCACTAGAGCGTGAGGGATCATTGTATTAATATATATTACACTCGTGCTGTTACTGCGTATCAGTCAGTCGCCAACTTCTGCAGTGCATACTTCGTTTGTATCAGAGCAGTTGCCGTCCATGACGTGAGTAAATACATACTCCATCATTTTTACTTTTATTTTTATCTGAAAAAAAACAAACATGGCAGCTTAATTGCACGAAATACTTGGTTAACCAGACTAATACTTGACTGCTTTTTTTAATCAGTGTGCTGTGAAGTGTGTCGACTAATCAATCTTGTTGCGCTCTGCATATAAGGAAGACGATAGCTTTATGAGTCAACGTTCAATAAACATACACCACCATTTTGCACATTTCACTTGGAAGTTTGATCCAAATGTATATGCAAACACGAGTAATCGTTACCAGTTCTCAAATGGGGTGTATCGTACACTATGTCGAGTTCGCACACAATGCTATTTGTATGTTGACGTAATATCTTAGATTATGTAGAGGCATAGTCCCTCAGAGAGACTGTGGCAGAGGTGGTGAAGTTACACTGCAAAAAACTCATACAACTGTGATCTAATTTTAAGCGGATTGTATTAATATTTTTGGTTACTGCATTGTACTGCACGAAGTATTTATTTTAATTGAGTTCGTGATATGTCACTGACTAACAATGAATGTCTACAACGCGTATCCTAAAATCTTAACATCCATGTTTCAATAGTGATGCAGGCTGTGACATATGACCTATTGTTATATCATTGGAACAATATAGCTATATTATATTTATACAGTGTATATCAGTATACATTCCAATTAACAATCTATATTTCATTGTGTGTGTGTGAAGTGCTTACTTATTTGTGCTGCCAAGAGAAACAATACCCTCGCCGTTAGTGTGAATTATTTTGGCCGCTGAAGTGTTTTTAGTGTGATTGACAATGATCAGACGTTATTATGCAAATGTGATATGCGCATTTCAACCGTATGTGACCCCAATCTGTCATGGAACAGAGAACAGATTTTTCCTTTAAATTGAGTGCACTGGAGAAATATTGAATTCAAATGATTGCAGATACTTGTTCTTTACCCGCCATTTGTGGCTATTTACGTCATTGACGAATAGTTAGCTAGAGAACACACTATCCCCGCAATGCCAAACGTGGATAGTCCCATATGACCATTTTCTAGGGGGCATTTGAAACAGAGCTCACTACTTTGAACTACAGAGCACCATAGCGCGATTTCTGTTGCCACCGTACGTCATAGAAAAATAATGAAGCTTATTATCTCACATGAACGTGGCCCTTCATTATCGCTGAGACGAAATCGAAGGCCAAAATGACAACAAAGTTCATTTGTCACACTTGAAACTCAAATCTATTTGATCCCGATACTTTATAGTAATGAGAGTATAATCAGTAGATGCGTAATTACAAATTGATAATTTAGTTTTATGAATCAACCGGTAATACCTTCATGGTCACTGTTAAGATAACACTAAAGTATTAAGCATGATTACCGTGTGTAGGAAATGAAGGCAAAAAGGTAGGATCAATTCCCTAATAATGCAGCCAATCACACAGGTGATTAATTATATAGCATCGTTGCATGGATGACTGGTATTCTGACAAGCTGTTCAATGTCACTAATGTATATTTACTAATCATCTTGTGTATATATACTGCTACATTTGTATGATGTGCCGCATTTCAAACCTTGAATTCAAGCCACACTCATCTCGCAACAGATTGCAAAAAGGAGTCATGCTGTCAGAGTTAATACACTCCCTGAAAGGCTTTGTGAGACACGCAATAGGTAATCCTATCAATATATGTCTTGCTGAAATGACCCACGACAAAATGAAAACTGCAGGTAATAATACACGACTATGATATCCGCCAAAATTCTTTATGAGTATAGCTAAGAAGTAAAACGTGGATATCCCTAAAAACAAAATATACAGAAAATACACAGTGCTTATCAAACTCCATATAATACTATAGATGCACTGAAATAATCTGGTCATGTAGTGACTATCAAACTCCATATAATACTGTAGATGTACTGAAGTGATCTGGTCATGTAGTGACTATGAACCTCCATACCACTGTGAATGTACTGCAGTCATCTGGTCATGTAGTGACTATGAACCTCCATACCACTGTAAATGTACTGCAGTCATCTGGTCATGTAGTGACGATGAACCTCCATACCAATGTGAATGTACTGCAGTTATCCTGCCAGGTAGTGACTATGAACCCGCATACCACTGTAAATGTACTACAGTCATCTGGTCATGTAGTGACTATGAACCTCCATACCACTGTAAATATACTGCAGTCATCTGGTCATGTAGAGACTACAGTTGAATGACTATCAACTTCCATTCCACTGTGCATGTACTGCAGTGATCTGGTCATGTAGATACTATGAACCTCCATACCACTGTGAATGAACTGCAGTCACCAGGTCATATAGTGACTATGAACCTCCATAACACTGTGAATGTACTGCAGTCATCTGGTCATGTAGTGACTATAAACCTCCATACCACTGTGAATGTACTGCAGTCATCTGGTCATGTAGTGACTATGAACCTCCATACCACTGTGAATGTACTGCAGTCATCTGGTCATGTAGTGACTATGAACCTCCATACCACTGTGAATGTACTGCAGTCATCTGGTCATGTAGTGATTATGAACGTCCATACCACTGCGAATGTACTGAAGTGATCTGGTCATGTAGTGACTATGAGCCTCCATATCACTGTAAATGTATTGCAGTCATTTGGTCATGTAGTGACTATGAGCCTCCATACCACTGTAAATATACTGCAGTCATCTGGTCATGTAGTGACTATGAACCTCCATACAACTGTGAATGTACTGCAGTCATCTGGTCATGTAGTGATTATGAACGTCCATACCACTGCGAATGTACTGAAGTGATCTGGTCATGTAGTGACTATGAGCCTCCATATCACTGTAAATGTATTGCAGTCATTTGGTCATGTAGTGACTATGAGCCTCCATACCACTGTAAATATACTGCAGTCATCTGGTCATGTAGTGACTATGAACCTCCATACAACTGTGAATGTACTGCAGTCATCTGGTCATGTAGTGACTATGAACCTCCATACCACTGTGAATATACTGCAGTCATCTGGTCATGTAATGACTATAAACCTCCATACCACTGTGAATGTACTGCAGTCATCTGGTCATGTAGTGACTATGAACCTCCATACCACTGTGAATGTACTGCAGTCATCTGGTCATGTAGTGACTATGAACCTCCATACAACTGTGAATGTACTGCAGTCATCTGGTCATGTAGTGACTATGAACCTCCATACCAATGTGAATGTACTGCAGTTATCCTGCCATGCAGTGACTATGAAGCCCCATACCACTGTAAATATACTGCAGTCATCTGGTCATGTAGTGACTACAGTTGGGTGACTATCAACTTCCATTCCACTGTGGATGTACTGCAGTCATCTTGGCATGTAGTGACTATGAACCTCCATACCACTGTGAATGTACTGAAGTGATCTGGTCATGTAGTGACTATGAACCTCCATAACACTGTGAATGTACTGCAGTCATCTGGTCATGTAGTGACTACAGTTGAGTGACTATCAACTTCCATTCCACTGTGGATGTACTGCAGTCATCTTGGCATGTAGTGACTATGAACCTCCATACCACTGTGAATGTACTGAAGTGATCTGGTCATGTAGTGACTATAAACCTCCATACCACTGTGAATGTACTGCAGTCCTCTGGTCATGTAGTGACTATGAACCTCCGAACAACTGTGAATATACTGCAGTTATCTAGTAATGTAGTGACTATGAACGTCCATACCACTGCGAATGAACTGAAGTGATCTGGTCATGTAGTGACTATGAGTCTCCATTCCACTGTGAATGTACTGCAGTCATCTGGTCATGTAGTGACTATGAATCTCCATACCATTGTGAATGTACTGAAGTGATCTGGTAATGTAATGACTATGAGCCTCCATACCACTGTAAATATACTGCAGTCATCTGGTCATGTAGTGACTATGAACCTCCATACAACTGTGAATGTACTGCAGTCATCTGGTCATGTAGTGACTATGAACCTCCATACCACTGTGAATGTACTGCAGTCATCTGGTCATGTAGTGACTATGAATCTCCATACCACTGTGAATGTACTGAAATGATCTGGTCATGTAGTGACTATAAACCTCCATACCACTGTGAATGTACTGCAGTCATCTGGTCATGTAGTGACTATGATCCTCCATAACACTGTGAATGTACTGCAATGATCTGGTCATGTAGTGACTATGAACCTCCATAACACTGTGAATGTACTGCAATGATCTGGTCATGTAGTGACTATGAACCTCCATAACACTGTGAATGTACTGCAGTCATCTGGTCATGTAGTGACTATGAACCTCCATACCACTGTGAATGTACTGCAGTCATCTGGTCATGTAGTGATTATGAACGTCCATACCACTGCGAATGTACTGAAGTGATCTGGTCATGTAGTGACTATGAGCCTCCATATCACTGTAAATGTATTGCAGTCATTTGGTCATGTAGTGACTATGAGCCTCCATACCACTGTAAATATACTGCAGTCATCTGGTCATGTAGTGACTATGAACCTCCATACAACTGTGAATGTACTGCAGTCATCTGGTCATGTAGTGATTATGAACGTCCATACCACTGCGAATGTACTGAAGTGATCTGGTCATGTAGTGACTATGAGCCTCCATATCACTGTAAATGTATTGCAGTCATTTGGTCATGTAGTGACTATGAGCCTCCATACCACTGTAAATATACTGCAGTCATCTGGTCATGTAGTGACTATGAACCTCCATACAACTGTGAATGTACTGCAGTCATCTGGTCATGTAGTGACTATGAACCTCCATACCACTGTGAATATACTGCAGTCATCTGGTCATGTAATGACTATAAACCTCCATACCACTGTGAATGTACTGCAGTCATCTGGTCATGTAGTGACTATGAACCTCCATACCACTGTGAATGTACTGCAGTCATCTGGTCATGTAGTGACTATGAACCTCCATACAACTGTGAATGTACTGCAGTCATCTGGTCATGTAGTGACTATGAACCTCCATACCAATGTGAATGTACTGCAGTTATCCTGCCATGCAGTGACTATGAAGCCCCATACCACTGTAAATATACTGCAGTCATCTGGTCATGTAGTGACTACAGTTGGGTGACTATCAACTTCCATTCCACTGTGGATGTACTGCAGTCATCTTGGCATGTAGTGACTATGAACCTCCATACCACTGTGAATGTACTGAAGTGATCTGGTCATGTAGTGACTATGAACCTCCATAACACTGTGAATGTACTGCAGTCATCTGGTCATGTAGTGACTACAGTTGAGTGACTATCAACTTCCATTCCACTGTGGATGTACTGCAGTGATCTTGGCATGTAGTGACTATGAACCTCCATACCACTGTGAATGTACTGAAGTGATCTGGTCATGTAGTGACTATAAACCTCCATACCACTGTGAATGTACTGCAGTCCTCTGGTCATGTAGTGACTATGAACCTCCGAACAACTGTGAATATACTGCAGTTATCTAGTAATGTAGTGACTATGAACGTCCATACCACTGCGAATGAACTGAAGTGATCTGGTCATGTAGTGACTATGAGTCTCCATTCCACTGTGAATGTACTGCAGTCATCTGGTCATGTAGTGACTATGAATCTCCATACCATTGTGAATGTACTGAAGTGATCTGGTAATGTAATGACTATGAGCCTCCATACCACTGTAAATATACTGCAGTCATCTGGTCATGTAGTGACTATGAACCTCCATACAACTGTGAATGTACTGCAGTCATCTGGTCATGTAGTGACTATGAACCTCCATACCACTGTGAATGTACTGCAGTCATCTGGTCATGTAGTGACTATGAATCTCCATACCACTGTGAATGTACTGAAATGATCTGGTCATGTAGTGACTATAAACCTCCATACCACTGTGAATGTACTGCAGTCATCTGGTCATGTAGTGACTATGATCCTCCATAACACTGTGAATGTACTGCAATGATCTGGTCATGTAGTGACTATGAACCTCCATAACACTGTGAATGTACTGCAATGATCTGGTCATGTAGTGACTATGAACCTCCATAACACTGTGAATGTACTGCAGTCATCTGGTCATGTAGTGACTATGACCTCCATACCACTGTGAATGTACTGCAGTCATCTGGTCATGTAGTGACTATGAACCTCCATAACACTGTGAATGTACTGCATTCATCTGGTCATGTAGTGACTATCAACCTCCATACCACTGTGAATGTACTGCAGTCATCTGGTCATGTAGTGACTATGAACCTCCGTACCATTATGGATGCACTACATTGATCTAGTCGTGTATTGACGATCACCTCCATATCACTGTGGATACCATTCCACATTGATAAAGCGTTGAACACAATGTCCGTTTATTGCAGTAACATACTGTATGAGTTAAAAGTCTAGAATAGTCACTGGATAGTGTAAATAGTAAATAACTTCCTAACAATTCAACATACGCCTGCTGCGAAATATTTCATGAATTATAACTACAACCCTCACAGCTGGTGTATTTAATCTCTAATGTGACTGTATTCGTGGTGTATAATATAAATGCTATTATAGATTTCTGTCTAGTGCCATTGTCTGGGTCAAACTTCCATAACAATGTTCTTTATCTCTTATTTGTATTTTGCTAATTTTTTACCTTACCTAAAACATTCAACATATTTGCTTATTCGCCCACGATAAACAACTGTTCAACCATTCCTTTATTGATGCAGAATATATATTGTCCAGTGAATAGATAATTATTTGTGCAAACTGACTTATATGGTGAAACACATGATATAACACCGATTATTGCAATGTACAAACCTGTTGCTAAACATTTAAATGTCACACGCTAATCAAGAATATGCCTAAAATCTGATTTCAAACACACTAATACAGCAATCTTATTAATAGTATGACGTCATTATCTCATTTACAGGGTAACACCGAGACATACTAAATGACCACGACGACTGACCAAGTATACTTGGAACGGTTGCTTGAACGCAACCCCAAACTTGCTGATCACCTACGGCTTATGGAAACTACAATGGATATAAATGATTTTTGTGGAGGACTGACCGCATTCAATATAACGCCATTGAATAACATGAATGTAACAGATATCGATGATATTCCGTTTTACAGTTATGATTGCGAAAACCTAGTTAAGCAAATGGTGGACCACTTCATATCCAGTCAGTATACTCACACCAAGCCCAGCACAATAATGTTAATGATTCTTAACTTTGCTGTTTTTGTTGCTGCGGTGATTGGTAACACTCTTGTCATCATCGTCGTCGCTCGAAATGCTCATATGAGAAACGTTACTAACTATTTCTTGGTGAACTTAGCCGTCGCTGATCTTTTAGTCGCTATGTTCTGTGTACCTTTCCAATTAGGCTACGACATTTACACGAACTGGGTGTACGGCACAGCCATGTGTAAATTGACAGGATTTTTACAAGGTATGTATATATTAAGTTCATAAAGCACAACAGTTCTTTCATCACGGTGTGTTCAATATAAATACCATTTAACGCATATATATATATATTGTATATTAACGCGCATTTGACATGAATGTGACGCTCTAATATTCTGAAGCCTATTTGTACCAATCATATTATACAATGAACAACATATTTAGTTTATGTACCATATTGTTCCTAGATCTGGTTGATATGAGTGAAGTCATATGCTAGTATGATCCACAAACTGATGGTGTGGATTTCAGGCAACGAAGCTACGAATATTTGCTAGTTTTAGGAATAAGTAGTATTTAATATGATGAACTAGTGTCAAAACGTCAGATAAATTCTCTGAACTATGCTTACGAAGCATATGTTGATTTATGCAAATGAGGCGTGCTGTCTAAGCGAGTCTGTGAACGCGCATTTGCAGTTATGGCTCCATAGTTTCCGAAATCAACAAGAATAGTAATTCCTTCTTAGCGATATTTTTTTCAATTAAAACTTTCACAACTTTATGAAATATCAATTAGTGATATTTAACACTAAACGTCACCTCTGTGAATGATATGGAATTCCTGACAACTGCACGTACTATTTATGCCATATGTGGCAGTGATAGATGTTGAATAAAAGTGACAACTGCTGGTACCTGTAAATATGATGCATTGATAATAGCATCTGTAATTATTCAAAATAACCAGACAATAATGAACTGCTAATGCCTGAACCGTCTGCTTATTTTAATAATTACAAAGAATTACAATTGCAAATGTCCGAACACAATATATCATGAATTATGTCTGTGCGCTGAGATTCGCAATATGTATTTAAAATTGAAACCATCAACACGACTGTTCCTTCTTTGTGGTTATAATGACACTTAGATAGTCATATATAATATATTCTTTTAACGCGGCCTAGTTGTTATGAATTAGGCAACATATATATATATCAGTTCAGTTCCATTATATTTACACTACATAATATATTAAAATTGTTGAATATTTCACTACTCTATATTATTTTTTTCAATAATTAAAAATATAATTTTGTAAATTAGCGAACAGAATATTTCTTCTTATTAATCGTACCTGGGTTTCTATGGTAACAAAAATTGTTAGGAAAAAATTGAATTATGCAAATAGTTATTCAAATTATCAAAGGATGATATATGCATTCAATGTAAAGAAACTACCAACATGTGGTTAACAATAAAAGAACGGAAAACTACAAAAATATAAGATGAAAATACTCATGATGACAGTGAAAAAGTCGATAAAACATATTTCACACAAAGTCAATATGCAGCTATACATAGAAAATACAAAGTTATGTGATATGACTTACATGAGTTGACTCTCATCAAACAATAACGCTTGGATTACAAAGCATTTTATACATTGTCTGACTAGTTATTCATTGAACCGGTAACGTAATACAGTAATTGTCCTTTCAGAGTTAGGTAACACTATTATGTTTATGGTGCATCCATCAATGACTACACCTGTACTACCACGAGGTAATCCTCTTTAAAATTACCACTGACCTTTGCTGTCTGGGAGTGGGAGGGGGGCAGCTAATTTTATATATTGGCCTCTTTTCTGTAATTAGCTCCCCGACTAATTGGCAATAAAAATATTGCACATAGAAATAACCGCTAAATGTTTTATGTTACCATATACTCAATTTATTTAAATTATATGCTACGTTGCCATGCAACAAACTTCTTGTTCATAATATGTATCTCTTTTCGATATTAATTGTTTATAATGATAAACCTGACTAAATTTGCAATTTTATTTTCAGCAGTCGTGATAGCATAAAATCAAAGTTATTCTATGTAACACTTAATATCTGGTTACAAATAATGTCCTGAGGGTGTGAATAATATTAGACTGAGATTCGTACTGTCTGATTCATACGAGCCACACATAATGGTATAGTTATATATTCTGGGAGATGTCGAATGTCAATTATTCACTTTAATCATCAGGGACATCAACAATGTATATGTCAAGTACTTATTGAAAATGATATATTTTGCCAGGGAACACTTGCTATCACTAAGTCGACAAGGTTTAATCACGTCACGATCTGTCTGATACTCATTGCGATTTGATTGAGTTTAGATTAGTATATTTTATGTACTTGTAAAACCAGTCATTTGAAACTTTATGAGAACAAAGTGATATGTTTATATATGGAATCAGTTCTTCAGTGTAATACACTTTCGGTTACGCAAATATGTAAATTTACAGATTAAAAAGTTCGGGATTTTCTAATCTGAATGATCAATATTGGATTGATTGTTAATGAGTCACACACACGGTTTTGTTTTAATGTTCGTGCAATGGTATTAATCTCTGCCCAGTTGTTTTTTGATAATATGGCTGCACATGGTATCCGGGTGACCAATGAGAATACAATAATGGCAGCGCACGGAATTATAATAATTATTATGCAAACAGTTCATTAACATTACGAAGTATTAGTGCATCTTATACGACCCTGCACACACATAATCTACGCACTGCGAACGTATTACGACCATGCACACACATAATCCACGCACTGCGAACGTATTACGACCCAGCACACACATAATCCACGCACTGCGAACGTATTACGACCCTGCACACACATAATCCACGCACTGCGAACGTATTACGACCCTGCACACACATAATCCACGCACTGCGAACGTATTACGACCCTGCACACACATAATCCATGGACTGCGAACGTATTACGACCCTGCACACACATAATCCACGCACTGCGAACGTATTACGACCCTGCACACACATAATCCACGCACTGCGAACGTATTACGATCCTGCACACACATAATCCACGCACTGCGAACGTATTACGACCCTGCACACACATAATCCACGCACTGCGAATGTATTACGCACGCACATCATCAATCACTTCATAGTTCATATAATCCACATAAAAATCTATTTTAGAAGAGTCAATAAATTGTCTCACACTGAACGCATTTTATTGCCATGTACTAAGTATGAAACAACTACCACTATTTAGTTGACATGTCTATGTCGTTTACAAATGTGGAATATCTTGCCAGTTATACTTACCAGGACACCTGGGAATATCTTGACAGTTATGCATACCTGGACACCTGGGAATATCTTGCCAGTTATGCATACCTGGACACCTGGGAATATCTTGCCAGTTATACTTACCAGGACACCTGGGAATATCTTGCCAGTTATGCATACCTAGACACCTGGGTATATCTTGCCAGTTATGCATACCTAGACACCTGGGTATATCTTGCCAGTTATGCATACCTGGACACCTGGGAATATCTTGCCAGTTATGCATACCTGGACACCTGGGAATATCTTGCCAGTTATACTTACCAGGACACCTGGGAATATCTTGCCAGTTATGCATACCTAGACACCTGCGAATATCTTGCCAGTTATGCATACCTGGACACCTGGGAATATCTTGCCAGTTATGCATACCTGGACACCTGGGAATATCTTGACAGTTATGCATACCTGGACACCTGGGAATATCTTGCCAGTTATGCATACCTAGACACCTGGGAATATCTTGACAGTTATGCATACCTAGACACCTGGGAATATCTTGACAGTTATGCATACCTAGACACCTGGGAATATCTTGACAGTTATGCATACCTAGACACCTGGGAATATCTTGACAGTTATGCATACCTAGACACCTGGGTATATCTTGCCAGTTATGCATACCTGAACACCTGGGTATATCTTGACAGTTATGCATACCTAGACACCTGGGAATATCTTGCCAGTTATGCATACCTGGACACCTGGGAATATCTTGCCAGTTATGCATACCTGAACACCTGGGTATATCTTGACAGTTATGCATACCTAGACACCTGGGAATATCTTGCCAGTTATGCATACCTGGACACCTGGGAATATCTTGCCAGTTATGCATACCTAGACACCTGGGAATATCTTGCCAGTTATGCATACCTAGACACCTGGGAATATCTTGACAGTTATGCATACCTAGACACCTGGAAATATCTTGACAGTTATGCATACCTAGACACCTGGGAATATCTTGACAGTTATACATACCTAGACACCTGGGAATATCTTGACAGTTATGCATACCTAGACACCTGGGAATATCTTGCCAGTTATACATACCTAGACACCTGGGAATATCTTGCCAGTTATGCATACCTAGACACCTGAGAATATCTTGACAGTTATGCATACCTAGACACCTGGGAATATCTTGACAGTTATGCATACCTAGACACCTGGGAATATCTTGCCAGTTATGCATACCTAGACACCTGGGAATATCTTGACAGTTATGCATACCTAGACACCTGGGAATATCTTGCCAGTTATGCATACCTAGACACCTGGGTATATCTTGACAGTTATGCATACCTAGACACCTGGGTATATCTTACCAGTTATGCATACCTAGACACCTGGGAATATCTTGACAGTTATGCATACCTGGACACCTGGGAATATCTTGACAGTTATGCATACCTAGACACCTGGGAATATCTTGCCAGTTGTGCATACCTAGACACCTGGGTATATCTTGACAGTTATGCATACCTGGACACCTGGGAATATCTTGACAGTTATGCATACCTAGACACCTGGGAATATCTTGCCAGTTATGCATACCTGGACACCTGGGTATATCTTGACAGTTATGCATACCTAGACACCTGCGAATATCTTGCCAGTTATGCATACCTGGACACCTGGGAATATCTTGACAGTTATGCATACCTGGACACCTGGGAATATCTTGACAGTTATGCATACCTGGACACCTGGGAATATCTTGACAGTTATGCATACCTGGACACCTGGGAATATCTTGACAGTTATGCATACCTAGACACCTGGGAATATCTTGACAGTTATGCATACCTAGACACCTGGGAATATCTTGCCAGTTATGCATACCTGGACACCTGGGAATATCTTGACAGTTATGCATACCTAGACACCTGGGTATATCTTGACAGTTATGCATACCTAGACACCTGGGAATATCTTGACAGTTATGCATACCTGGACACCTGGGAATATCTTGACAGTTATGCATACCTGGACACCTGGGAATATCTTGCCAGTTATGCATACCTGGACACCTGGGAATATCTTGACAGTTATGCATACCTAGACACCTGGGAATATCTTGACAGTTATGCATACCTAGACACCTGGGAATATCTTGACAGTTATGCATACCTAGACACCTGGGAATATCTTGCCAGTTATGCATACCTAGACACCTGGGAATATCTTGACAGTTATGCATACCTAGACACCTGGGAATATCTTGACAGTTATGCATACCTGGACACCTGGGAATATCTTGCCAGTTGTGCATACCTAGACACCTGGGAATATCTTGACAGTTATGCATACCTGGACACCTGGGAATATCTTGCCAGTTATGCATACCTGGACACCTGGGAATATCTTGACAGTTATGCATACCTAGACACCTGGGAATATCTTGCCAGTTATGCATACCTAGACACCTGGGTATATCTTGACAGTTATGCATACCTAGACACCTGGGAATATCTTGCCAGTTATGCATACCTAGACACCTGGGTATATCTTGACAGTTATGCATACCTAGACACCTGGGAATATCTTGACAGTTATGCATACCTAGACACCTGGGAATATCTTGCCAGTTATGCATACCTAGACACCTGGGTATATCTTGACAGTTATGCATACCTAGACACCTGGGAATATCTTGCCAGTTATGCATACCTGGACACCTGGGAATATCTTGACAGTTATGCATACCTAGACACCTGGGAATATCTTGCCAGTTATGCATACCTGGACACCTGGGAATATCTTGACAGTTATGCATACCAAGACACCTGGGAATATCTTGCCAGTTATGCATACCTGGACACCTGGGAATATCTTGACAGTTATGCATACCTAGACACCTGGGAATATCTTGCCAGTTATGCATACCTAGACACCTGGGAATATCTTGCCAGTTATGCATACCTAGACACCTGGGTATATCTTGCCAGTTATGCATACCTGGACACCTGGGAATATCTTGACAGTTATGCATACCTAGACACCTGGGAATATCTTGCCAGTTATACATACCTAGACACCTGGGAATATCTTGCCAGTTATGCATACCTGGACACCTGGGAATATCTTGACAGTTATGCATACCTAGACACCTGGGAATATCTTGACAGTTATACATACCTAGACACCTGGGAATATCTTGCCAGTTATGCATACCTAGACACCTGGGAATATCTTGACAGTTATGCATACCTAGACACCTGGGAATATCTTGCCAGTTATGCATACCTGGACACCTGGGAATATCTTGACAGTTATGCATACCTAGACACCTGGGAATATCTTGACAGTTATGCATACCTAGACACCTGGGAATATCTTGCCAGTTATGCATACCTGGACACCTGGGAATATCTTGACAGTTATGCATACCTAGACACCTGGGAATATCTTGACAGTTATACATACCTAGACACCTGGGAATATCTTGCCAGTTATGCATACCTAGACACCTGGGAATATCTTGCCAGTTATGCATACCTAGACACCTGGGAATATCTTGCCAGTTATGCATACCTAGACACCTGGGAATATCTTGACAGTTATGCATACCTAGACACCTGGGAATATCTTGCCAGTTATGCATACCTAGACACCTGGGAATATCTTGCCAGTTATGCATACCTAGACACCTGGGAATATCTTGACAGTTATGCATACCTGAACACCTGGGTATATCTTGCCAGTTATGCATACCTGGACACCTGGGTATATCTTGCCAGTTATGCATACCTGGACACCTGGGAATATCTTGCCAGTTATGCATACCTAGACACCTGGGAATATCTTGCCAGTTATGCATACCTAGACACCTGGGTATATCTTGACAGTTATGCATACCTAGACACCTGGGTATATCTTGACAGTTATGCATACCTAGACACCTGGGAATATCTTGACAGTTATGCATACCTAGACACCTGGGAATATCTTGCCAGTTATGCATACCTAGACACCTGGGAATATCTTGCCAGTTATGCATACCTAGACACCTGGGTATATCTTGCCAGTTATGCATACCTAGACACCTGGGAATATCTTGCCAGTTATGCATACCTAGACACCTGGGAATATCTTGCCAGTTATGCATACCTAGACACCTGGGAATATCTTGACAGTTATGCATACCTAGACACCTGGGAATATCTTGCCAGTTATGCATACCTAGACACCTGGGTATATCTTGCCAGTTATGCATACCTGGACACCTGGGAATATCTTGCCAGTTATGCATACCTAGACACCTGGGAATATCTTGCCAGTTATGCATACCTAGACACCTGGGAATATCTTGACAGTTATGCATACCTAGACACCTGGGAATATCTTGACAGTTATGCATACCTAGACACCTGGGAATATCTTGCCAGTTATGCATACCTAGACACCTGGGAATATCTTGCCAGTTATGCATACCTAGACACCTGGGAATATCTTGACAGTTATGCATACCTAGACACCTGGGAATATCTTGACAGTTATGCATACCTAGACACCTGGGAATATCTTGCCAGTTATGCATACCTAGACACCTGGAAATATCTTGACAGTTATGCATACCTGGACACCTGGGAATATCTTGCCAGTTATGCATACCTAGACACCTGGGTATATCTTGACAGTTATGCATACCTGGACACCTGGGAATATCTTGCCAGTTATGCATACCTAGACACCTGGGAATATCTTGACAGTTATGCATACCTGGACACCTGGGAATATCTTGCCAGTTATGCATACCTAGACACCTGGGTATATCTTGACAGTTATGCATACCTGGACACCTGGGAATATCTTGCCAGTTATGCATACCTAGACACCTGGGTATATCTTGACAGTTATGCATACCTGGACACCTGGGAATATCTTGCCAGTTATGCATACCTAGACACCTGGGAATATCTTGACAGTTATGCATACCTGGACACCTGGGAATATCTTGCCAGTTATGCATACCTAGACACCTGGGAATATCTTGACAGTTATGCATACCTGGACACCTGGGAATATCTTGACAGTTATGCATACCTAGACACCTGGGAATATCTTGCCAGTTATGCATACATAGACACCTGGGTATATCTTGCCAGTTATACATACCTAGACACCTGGGTATATCTTGACAGTTATGCATACCTGAACACCTGGGAATATCTTGCCAGTTATGCATACCTAGACACCTGGGAATATCTTGACAGTTATGCATACCTGGACACCTGGGAATATCTTGACAGTTATGCATACCTAGACACCTGGGAATATCTTGCCAGTTATGCATACCTAGACACCTGGGTATATCTTGCCAGTTATACATACCTAGACACCTGGGTATATCTTGACAGTTATGCATACCTAGACACCTGGGAATATCTTGACAGTTATACATACCTAGACACCTGGGAATATCTTGACAGTTATGCATACCTGGACACCTGGGAATATCTTGACAGTTATGCATACCTAGACACCTGGGAATATCTTGACAGTTATGCATACCTAGACACCTGGGAATATCTTGACAGTTATGCATACCTAGACACCTGGGAATATCTTGACAGTTATGCATACCTAGACACCTGGGTATATCTTGACAGTTATACATACCTAGACACCTGGGAATATCTTGACAGTTATGCATACCTAGACACCTGGGAATATCTTGCCAGTTATGCATACCTAGACACCTGGGAATATCTTGACAGTTATGCATACCTGGACACCTGGGAATATCTTGACAGTTATGCATACCTAGACACCTGGAAATATCTTGACAGTTATACATACCTAGACACCTGGGAATATCTTGACAGTTATGCATACCTAGACACCTGGGAATATCTTGACAGTTATACATACCTAGACACCTGGGAATATCTTGCCAGTTATGCATACCTAGACACCTGGGAATATCTTGCCAGTTATGCATACCTAGACACCTGGGAATATCTTGACAGTTATGCATACCTAGACACCTGGGAATATCTTGCCAGTTATGCATACCTAGACACCTGGGAATATCTTGCCAGTTATGCATACCTAGACACCTGGGAATATCTTGCCAGTTATGCATACCTAGACACCTGGGTATATCTTGACAGTTATGCATACCTAGACACCTGGGAATATCTTGCCAGTTGTGCATACCTAGACACCTGGGAATATCTTGCCAGTTATGCATACCTAGACACCTGGGAATATCTTACCAGTTATGCATACCTAGACACCTGGGAATATCTTGACAGTTATGCATACCTAGACACCTGGGAATATCTTGACAGTTATACATACCTAGACACCTGGGAATATCTTGACAGTTATGCATACCTAGACACCTGGGAATATCTTGACAGTTATACATACCTAGACACCTGGGAATATCTTGACAGTTATGCATACCTAGACACCTGGGAATATCTTGACAGTTATACATACCTAGACACCTGGGAATATCTTGACAGTTATGCATACCTAGACACCTGGGAATATCTTGACAGTTATGCATACCTAGACACCTGGGAATATCTTGACAGTTATGCATACCTAGACACCTGGGAATATCTTGCCAGTTATGCATACCTAGACACCTGGGAATATCTTGCCAGTTATGCATACCTAGACACCTGGGAATATCTTGACAGTTATGCATACCTAGACACCTGGGAATATCTTGCCAGTTATGCATACCTAGACACCTGGGAATATCTTGCCAGTTATGCATACCTAGACACCTGGGAATATCTTGACAGTTATGCATACCTAGACACCTGGGAATATCTTGACAGTTATGCATACCTAGACACCTGGGAATATCTTGCCAGTTATGCATACCTAGACACCTGGGAATATCTTGCCAGTTATGCATACCTGGACACCTGGGAATATCTTGACAGTTATGCATACCTGGACACCTGGGTATATCTTGCCAGTTATGCATACCTAGACACCTGGGAATATCTTGACAGTTATACATACCTAGACACCTGGGTATATCTTGACAGTTATGCATACCTAGACACCTGGGTATATCTTGACAGTTATGCATACCTAGACACCTGGGAATATCTTGCCAGTTATGCATACCTAGACACCTGGGAATATCTTGCCAGTTATGCATACCTAGACACCTGGGTATATCTTGACAGTTATGCATACCTAGACACCTGGGTATATCTTGACAGTTATGCATACCTAGACACCTGGGAATATCTTGACAGTTATGCATACCTAGACACCTAGGAATATCTTGCCAGTTATACATACCTAGACACCTGGGAATATCTTGCCAGTTATGCATACCTAGACACCTGGGAATATCTTGACAGTTATACATACCTAGACACCTGGGAATATCTTGCCAGTTATGCATACCTAGACACCTGGGAATACCTTGACAGTTATGCATACCTAGACACCTGGGAATATCTTGACAGTTATGCATACCTAGACACCTGGGAATATCTTGACAGTTATGCATACCTAGACACCTGGGAATATCTTGACAGTTATACATACCTAGACACCTGGGAATATCTTGACAGTTATGCATACCTAGACACCTGGGAATATCTTGACAGTTATACATACCTAGACACCTGGGAATATCTTGCCAGTTATGCATACCTAGACACCTGGGAATACCTTGACAGTTATGCATACCTAGACACCTGGGAATATGTTGCCAGTTATGCATACCTAGACACCTGGGAATATCTTGACAGTTATGCACACCTAGACACCTGGGAATATCTTGACAGTTATACATACCTAGACACCTGGGAATATCTTGACAGTTATGCATACCTAGACACCTGGGAATATCTTGACAGTTATGCATACCTAGACACCTGGGAATATCTTGACAGTTATACATACCTAGACACCTGGGAATATCTTGACAGTTATGCATACCTAGACACCTGGGAATATCTTGCCAGTTATGCATACCTAGACACCTGGGAATATCTTGACAGTTATGCATACCTAGACACCTGGGAATTTCTTGACAGTTATGCATACCTAGACACCTGGGTATATCTTGCCAGTTATGCATACCTAGACACCTGGGAATATCTTGACAGTTATGCATACCTAGACACCTGGGTATATCTTGCCAGTTATGCATACCTAGACACCTGGGAATATCTTGCCAGTTATGCATACCTAGACACCTGGGTATATCTTGACAGTTATGCATACCTAGACACCTGGGAATATCTTGACAGTTATGCTTACCTGGACACCTGGGAATATCTTGCCAGTTATGCATACCTAGACACCTGGGAATATCTTGCCAGTTATGCATACCTAGACACCTGGGAATATCTTGACAGTTATGCATACCTAGACACCTGGGAATATCTTGCCAGTTATGCATACCTAGACACCTGGGAATATCTTGACAGTTATGCATACCTAGACACCTGGGAATATCTTGCCAGTTATGCATACCTAGACACCTGGGTATATCTTGCCAGTTATGCATACCTGGACACCTGGGAATATCTTGCCAGTTATGCATACCTAGACACCTGGGAATATCTTGCCAGTTATGCATACCTAGACACCTGGGAATATCTTGACAGTTATGCATACCTAGACACCTGGGAATATCTTGACAGTTATGCATACCTAGACACCTGGGAATATCTTGCCAGTTATGCATACCTAGACACCTGGGAATATCTTGCCAGTTATGCATACCTAGACACCTGGGTATATCTTGACAGTTATGCATACCTAGACACCTGGGTATATCTTGACAGTTATGCATACCTAGACACCTGGGAATATCTTGACAGTTATGCATACCTAGACACCTAGGAATATCTTGCCAGTTATACATACCTAGACACCTGGGAATATCTTGCCAGTTATGCATACCTAGACACCTGGGAATATCTTGACAGTTATACATACCTAGACACCTGGGAATATCTTGCCAGTTATGCATACCTAGACACCTGGGAATACCTTGACAGTTATGCATACCTAAACACCTGGGAATATCTTGACAGTTATGCATACCTAGACACCTGGGAATATCTTGACAGTTATGCATACCTAGACACCTGGGAATATCTTGACAGTTATACATACCTAGACACCTGGGAATATCTTGACAGTTATGCATACCTAGACACCTGGGAATATCTTGACAGTTATACATACCTAGACACCTGGGAATATCTTGCCAGTTATGCATACCTAGACACCTGGGAATACCTTGACAGTTATGCATACCTAGACACCTGGGAATATGTTGCCAGTTATGCATACCTAGACACCTGGGAATATCTTGACAGTTATGCACACCTAGACACCTGGGAATATCTTGACAGTTATACATACCTAGACACCTGGGAATATCTTGACAGTTATGCATACCTAGACACCTGGGAATATCTTGACAGTTATGCATACCTAGACACCTGGGAATATCTTGACAGTTATACATACCTAGACACCTGGGAATATCTTGACAGTTATGCATACCTAGACACCTGGGAATATCTTGCCAGTTATGCATACCTAGACACCTGGGAATATCTTGACAGTTATGCATACCTAGACACCTGGGAATTTCTTGACAGTTATGCATACCTAGACACCTGGGTATATCTTGCCAGTTATGCATACCTAGACACCTGGGAATATCTTGACAGTTATGCATACCTAGACACCTGGGTATATCTTGCCAGTTATGCATACCTAGACACCTGGGAATATCTTGCCAGTTATGCATACCTAGACACCTGGGTATATCTTGACAGTTATGCATACCTAGACACCTGGGAATATCTTGACAGTTATGCTTACCTGGACACCTGGGAATATCTTGCCAGTTATGCATACCTAGACACCTGGGAATATCTTGCCAGTTATGCATACCTAGACACCTGGGAATATCTTGACAGTTATGCATACCTAGACACCTGGGAATATCTTGCCAGTTATGCATACCTAGACACCTGGGAATATCTTGACAGTTATGCATACCTAGACACCTGGGAATATCTTGCCAGTTATGCATACCTAGACACCTGGGTATATCTTGCCAGTTATGCATACCTGGACACCTGGGAATATCTTGCCAGTTATGCATACCTAGACACCTGGGAATATCTTGCCAGTTATGCATACCTAGACACCTGGGAATATCTTGACTGTTATGCATACCTAGACACCTGGGAATATCTTGACAGTTATGCATACCTAGACACCTGGGAATATCTTGCCAGTTATGCATACCTAGACACCTGGGAATATCTTGCCAGTTATGCATACCTAGACACCTGGGAATATCTTGACAGTTATGCATACCTAGACACCTGGGTATATCTTGACAGTTATGCATACCTAGACACCTGGGAATATCTTGCCAGTTGTGCATACCTAGACACCTGGGAATATCTTGCCAGTTATGCATACCTAGACACCTGGGAATATCTTACCAGTTATGCATACCTAGACACCTGGGAATATCTTGAC
Source organism: Saccoglossus kowalevskii (assembly GCF_978046115.1). Taxonomy (NCBI): domain Eukaryota; kingdom Metazoa; phylum Hemichordata; class Enteropneusta; family Harrimaniidae; genus Saccoglossus; species Saccoglossus kowalevskii. The sequence goes on from NC_140658.1 coordinate 32,235,479, forward strand.
AGTTATGCATACCTAGACACCTGGGAATATCTTGACAGTTATACATACCTAGACACCTGGGAATATCTTGACAGTTATGCATACCTAGACACCTGGGAATATCTTGACAGTTATACATACCTAGACACCTGGGAATATCTTGACAGTTATGCATACCTAGACACCTGGGAATATCTTGACAGTTATACATACCTAGACACCTGGGAATATCTTGACAGTTATGCATACCTAGACACCTGGGAATATCTTGACAGTTATACATACCTAGACACCTGGGAATATCTTGCCAGTTATACTTACCAGGACACCTGGGAATATCTTGACAGTTATGCATACCTAGACACCTGGGAATATCTTGACAGTTATGCATACCTAGACACCTGGGAATATCTTGACAGTTATGCATACCTAGACACCTGGGAATATCTTGACAGTTATACATACCTAGACACCTGGGAATATCTTGCCAGTTATACTTACCAGGACACCTGGGAATATCTTGCCAGTTATACTTACCAGGACACCTGGGAATATCTTGACAGTTATGCATACCTAGACACCTGGGAATATCTTGACAGTTATGCATACCTAGACACCTGGGAATATCTTGACAGTTATACATACCTAGACACCTGGGAATATCTTGACAGTTATGCATACCTAGACACCTGGGTATATCTTGCCAGTTATGCATACCTAGACACCTGGGAATATCTTGACAGTTATGCATACCTAGACACCTGGGAATATCTTGACAGTTATGCATACCTAGACACCTGGGAATATCTTGCCAGTTATGCATACCTAGACACCTGGGTATATCTTGCCAGTTATGCATACCTAGACACCTGGGAATATCTTGACAGTTATGCATACCTAGACACCTGGGAATATCTTGACAGTTATGCATACCTGGACACCTGGGAATATCTTGACAGTTATGCATACCTAGACACCTGGGAATATCTTGACAGTTATGCATACCTAGACACCTGGGAATATCTTGCCAGTTATGCATACCTAGACACCTGGGAATATCTTGACAGTTATACATACCTAGACACCTGGGAATATCTTGACAGTTATGCATACCTAGACACCTGGGAATATCTTGACAGTTATGCATACCTAGACACCTGGGAATATCTTGCCAGTTATGCATACCTAGACACCTGGGAATATCTTGACAGTTATGCATACCTAGACACCTGGGTATATCTTGACAGTTATGCATACCTAGACACCTGGGAATATCTTGACAGTTATGCATACCTAGACACCTGGGAATATCTTGCCAGTTATGCATACCTAGACACCTGGGAATATCTTGACAGTTATGCATACCTAGACACCTGGGAATATCTTGCCAGTTATGCATACCTAGACACCTGGGAATATCTTGACAGTTATGCATACCTAGACACCTGGGAATATCTTGACAGTTATGCATACCTAGACACCTGGGTATATCTTGCCAGTTATGCATACCTGGACACCTGGGTATATCTTGACACTCAGGTATAAGTTAGTAGCTTTGCATATGTTGGTAACTGGGCATATCCTGAAGGCACACCATTATATAGAGCAAATATAAATCTGGTGTGAGCACGTAGAAGTCAGTGCATGACGTCATAGTTTCACACCTATCCCTGATCGAATTAAATTACATCACCTGCGTCTTATAGAATTACCATTTAGAAGTGATGTCAGGTGTTTCGAAAACAGTGATGGCATCCTGTCACACGCGTGGCGACCATTTAATTTACCTTTCCGCAATTGAACGTTTTCTCATTTAGAAAACTGTTGCTTGTCTGACAATGTGCGCTGGTCGACATGTTGCCTGTGTTCTGTGTTAAGTACGTTACGTCAATCGTCCCTAGTTTGACAAATGGACTTTTTCGAACAGTATATTTTACCCAATTAAAGTCTTGTAAACACTTTTTTGACAGACACCGACAGACACCGAAAAAATGAAAATGAAAATGTTATGAAGCGGCATTTCTGAAACACGATCCATCGTTGCACATAAAAAAGAAATGATTTAGAACATTCTGATTAATAACGAGTGAGATGACATAAATCACTATTTTTTATTTTGTTTAATTAGATTATCTGATCACAGTAATCCTACTCAATAGAGATGTAATGACAACTAATGCAATAATATTCATACAATCGACCGATGAAAACATTGCATGTGATATATGTTTCCTTATCTTATGATTGGTTTAAAATGTTACATGCTTATCCAGTTGATTGCCTGAATTAATTAATTATTGACTAAAATTATCACGAATTTGCGAGAAAGCCCAAGAACAGAAGTCGTCGCCGACAATGCTGTTGCGGAGTCTCTTATTCCGTAAATATTGGCACAACTATAAATAATCGCGGCAACATTTTAAAATAATAAATTGTCAGTTTACCGCAAATAATTTATAGTTGAATTTTGTCCTCATCCATCTACTCGTAAGTTCAGAATGTGATTCATTAAAAGTCCAGAACTCGCACTACAGTGCTAGTAATTTTTGAACCCTGACAAGAATTATAATTATACTAGAGTCTCAAATCAACGTGGAAATCATTATAAATCATAATACGTAATATACGCTCGGGAATTTGGTAGCGGATATATGATATCTGAAAATTGTTTTTATATTTATTATCAAATTTACGAAATATGCATTTGATAACCTCAAAAATTGGATAATACCCTATTCAGTTAATAACAGATAATAACAGAAATATTGTTTAATTACATGTCATTTTTCTGTATACACGTCAGTCTTAACTAAATACAATATCAAGATGGGAGTGTTTAAACGCGGCATTGTCTATATTTAGCGTGTTTATTTACTTTGCAGGGTGGTCGGAACTACGTGTAATTCACAATGCAATTACCCTACACTATTCTAATTTAAACAGTGCCGTAATCTATTTTCTTGCAAGGGGTGCTTTACCATATTATTCTTACAACGCAATTTCCAAAAAGTAATCATAAAGCACAAGTGATTTCATTCGAAATGCGGACCTCTTAGCAGCGTTAAATGTCAAATACCTTAACTAAACCGTCTTATTCCGTTAGTCAAAATGTTTTATAGTGTCTGTTAAGTCACGTGACGTTAAACGACATACATAAATATCTGACGTTAAAAAGTACAATTGAAAATAGGATGATGTACTAACTCCTATGATTACCGGAATTACTTATTCAAATAATTAAAAATGTTGTTTAATATGTCACAGCTGAGTTGGTGTGTTCACTTATTGGTTAATATATGAATGTACTAATATCAGTACGGAGCATATCCAAGTCATTGACATTGACAATTAGTTTTTAATTTATAGATTAACAGATCAAGACGAACTGGTGGGTGTTATAGTTCTTCAAGTGCAGAAATAGAATTGAAAATTTGTGCCAACACACAAACTGGCACTTTGCGTTTTTCATCACAATGGAATTTCATCACAATTATTAAATATGTTTTAATTAGTTTGAGCGAAATCAGCTTGTGGGATTTTAAAATGATTGATGGCCTCATAGTAATACTTTCAATCCAGTGATGTCATTTCATTATAGCCTGTAAGCACGGAAATTTCATGTTTCGTAATATTTATTTGACTTTAATATATAACATATTCTCTTGTGTATTAATATACGTTAATTGGAAACACTGTATCTATTTTAAAAGACAATCAATTTACGCATCCTGATGACATCTATATGATTTATATCACAAGACACAGCATATTATGCTCCTTCGGTGTGTATTACAAATAGTGCACACATTTGTCTGTGCAAGCTATCTCCTTAATTTCTATGTCGGTTGCTTACAAACTTTGAGCTTTATAGGACTCGCCAAATGCATTCACAGCTAGTTGCATTTTTTCCAGAAGAATACAGACATGATTTGATAATTGTTTGATGAAAGGCGAGCTGGTGAAATAATTGCGCTAAATGACATTTGACCGTACATCTATTTCACATTATTTACGTTATACTGAGACGAAAGTCAGCGAAATAGAAATAAATCATTTGATGATTTGCAATATCTTCATGTGTGCAATAGCTTAAAGAAATAACAAGTTTTGTAAATTTACAAATGTCACTGCATTGTATTTATGAGGATTACGTTTTCCGAATCAAAACTTCTTTACACAGCCTTTAATAATTAACATTAAAATGGTCGTGTTGATACCAAGGCAACTAATGAATACATTTTGTCATTTTGAATCTTTTGTCTAGCTTGAAATTTTATAAAATATTACTGAATATGAGTATAAACGTCCTACAGTTGGATTACCATGGTAACGGCACGTTATCACAGGTTTTTGACAGTGATTGTTTTAGGGTCATATAACTTATCCGATGATTTCGATTTCAAACCTTTCTAATAATCATTATAAATATTTTTATACAAATTTACAATAATCAATAAACAAACTGAAAACAATAAAGTTAATCATTCTGGAAATCCATCTCGAGAAGGAGGTAGAGATAAAATTGTCCAATACAATAACACACATATTATTGTTAGCTCGACCGAATACATTATATTGAAAGTATCCAGCAGCTAGCAAACTAATGGCTTGACTCTAGTACTAGGTTGCCACTCATCAGGCTGAACAATTGCCGACTTTATAGGCTCGTTACATACAGGGTTGGGAATATGGCTTTTATCGGCGAGAACTTAAACCTGTCGGTTTCCTATACTATTTCTGTTTTCAATGTGCGTACAGAATTACAACATTCTTGATGCAGTATCGATTTATCGCGGAATGTTTGGAACTTACCCTCATATTTGGTCTGTAAATTGGCTCTTAGCTTGTTGATATGCGTGATAAATAAACTGCTACGACCCTGAATCATAGCTATTTTTATGGTGTCCCATATCTCATTAGGTCGCACGATTTATTTTAAGATAAGCAAAACAAAATTGCTACATATTCATTCGAATTTATCAAACAATTATCAATGAGCATAGTTCAAAGGTCACCACTAAAGATCACGTGTTAGCAAACTCATTGTTACATGTTTATTTTATTTTTTTTATTTTATTTTATTTTATTTCACCAGAATGACCATTATAACAGAACTCATAAACAAAATACAATAGTAGTAATTCCGGTGTGGACCATGGAAATAGTCCTTATGGACTAGTCCAGTCCATGGCCCAGACTGTCAAGTAGATTTTTGTCGTTTTGTTTGTCGTATTATTTAAATACAATCAAACATATTAAACAACAACAAAGTTTCTAGAAAAGATTTGGTGTGCTCACATCTTCAAAATAATTGTACATTACAGGACACCACACCACACCACATCATAGTACACCACACCACATTACGTAACAGTACACTACACCACATCATATCACAGTACACCATCACAGTACGCTACACCACATCGCATCACAGTACACCACACCACACACCACACCACAGTACACCACAACCACATCATATCACAGTACAGGACACCACACTACACTATATCACATATCATCACAGTACACCACACATCACAGTACACCACACCACACCACATCACAGTACAGTACAGTACAGGACACCACGCACATCACAAAACACCACACCACATTACAGGACACCACATCACATCACATAACATCACATCACATAACATCACAGTAGACCACATCACAGTACAGGATACCACATAACATCACAGTGCACCACACTACACCACATCACATAACATCATATCACATCACATAACATAACATCACATCACATCACAGTACATGACACCACATCACATCACAGTACACATTTCATCACATCACAGTACACCACATCACATCATATCACAGTACACCACATTTCATCACATCACAGTACATCACACCACATCACAGTACATCACATCACATTACACCCCGCCACACCACATCACAGTAAACCACACCACACCACATCACATCACATCACAGCACATGACACCACATCACAGTACACCACACCACACCACATCACATCACATCACATCACATCACATCACATCACATCACATCACATCACATCACAGTACACAACACCACATCACAGTATGCCACACCACATAACATCACATAACAGTACACCACATCACAGTACACCAGACCACACCACACCACATCACAGTACACAACACCACATCCCATCATATCATAGTACATCACATCACATCACATGACACCACACCACATCACAGTACACCGCACCACACCACATCACAGTACATCACACCACATCACAGTAAACCACACCACATCACATCATATCACAGTACACCACACCACATCACAGAACAGGACCCAGCACCACATCACAGTACACAACACCACAGTATATCACACCACACCACATCACACTACACTACACCACACCACAGTACATCACACCACACCAGATCACATCACATCACATCACATCACATCACAGTACACCACACAACACCACACCACATCACAATACACTACACCACATCACAGTACATCACACCGCATCACATCACAGCACACAACACCACATCACAGAACATCATATCACAAAACAGTACACCCACCATATCACACCACAATACACCACATCACATTACACTACATCACATCTCATCACGATACAGAATACCACATCACATCACATAACATCACAGTACACCACACCACATCATATTACATTACAGTACACCACATTACATCACACTACAGTACATCAAATTACATTTTACTACACCACATCTCATCACGGTACACCACACCACATCACAGTACACCACACCACTATACATCAGACCACACGACATAACAGTACACCACACAACACCATTCCACATCACAATAAACAACACCACATCACATCACAATGCACTACATCATATCACAGTACACACCACATCACATCACAGCACACCACAACACAGAATACAGCACCACAACCACTCATCACAGTACATCAAATCACAATACAGTACACAACACCATATCATACCACAGTACACCACATCACATTACACTACATCACATCTCATCACAGTACATCACATAACATCACAGTACACCACACGACATCACATTACAGTACACCACACCACATCACAGTGCACCACACCACGCCACAGTAAACCACACCACATCACAGTACAGGACACCACACCACACCACATCACAGTACACCACAGCACATGACATCGCAGTACACCACACCACATCACAGTACACCACATCATATCACATTACATCACATCACATCACACCACAATACAGGACAGGACACCACATCACATTACACCACATCACATCACATCACAGTACACCGCACCACACCACATCAAAGTACACCACACCACAACACAGTAAACCACACCACATCACATCATATCACAGTACACCACATCACACTACACCACACCACATCAGAGTACACCACACCACATCATAGTAAACCACACCACACCACATCATAACACAGTACACCACATCACACTACACCACACCACATCACATCATATAACAGTACACCACACCACACCACATCACATCACAGTACACCACACCACATCACAGTAGACCACAGCACATCATATTACAGTACACCACACCACATCAAATCACAGTACATCACACCACATCACAGTACACCACACCACAGTACATCACACCACACCACACGACATCACAGTATACCACACAACACCACATCACAATACACCACACTACATCACAGTGCACTACACCATATCACAGTACACCACACCACAGTACATCACACCACACCACATCACAGTACACCACACAACACCACATCACAATACAGCACAATATATCACAGTGCACTACACCATAATACAGTACACTACACTACATCACATCACATCTCACCGCATCACATCACTGCACATAACACCACATCACAGGACATCATATCACAATACAGTACACCACACCATATCACACCACAATTAACCACATCATAGTACACTACATCACATCTCATCACGGTATAGAATAGAATACCACATCACATCACATAACATCACAGTAAACCACATAACATCACAGTACACCACACCACATCACATTACATTACAGTGCACCACACCAAATTGCAGTACATCAAATCACATTTTACTAAATCACATATCATCACGGTACACCACACCACATCACAGTACACCACACCACAGTACAACACACCACACCACATCACAGTACACCACATAACATCACAGTACACCACACCACATCACAGTACACCAAACCACAGTACACCACACCACATCACAGTACACCACATAACATCACAGTACACCACACCACATCACATCACAGTACACCACACAACACAACACCCATCACAGTACATCACATCACATTACAGTACACCACACCACACCAAATCACATCACAGTACACCACACCACAGTACACCACAACGCATCACAGTACACCTCACCACGCCACAGTACACCACAACGCATCACTGTACACCACACCACACCACATTACACCGCACCACATTACACCACACCACAGTACACCACAACGCATCACAGTACACCACACCACGCCACAGTACACCACAACGCATCACAGTACACCACACCACGCCACAGTACACCACACCACGCCACAGTACACCACAACGCATCACAGTACACCACATCACATCACAGTACACCACACCACAGTACACCACACAACACCACACCACATCACAGTACACCACACAACACAACACCCATCACAGTACATCACATCACGATACAGTACACAACACCATATCACACCACAGTACACCACATCAAATTACACTACATCACATCTCATCACGGTACAGCATACCACATCACATAACATCACATTACAGTACACCACACCACATCACAGTACACCACACCATAGTTCACCACAACGCGTCACAGTACACCACACCACGCCATAGTACACCACAACGCATCACAGTACACCACACCACGCCACAGTACACCACACCACGCCACAGTACACCACACCACACCACAGTACACAACACCACGCCACAGTACACCACAACGCATCACAGTACACCACACCACACCACATTACACCACGCCACAGTACACCACAAAGCATCGCATCACAGTACACCACACCACACCACATTACACCACATCACGCCACAGTACATCACAACGCATCGTAGTACACCACACTACGCCACAGTACACCACACCACATCACAGTACAGTACACCACCTCACATCACATCACATCACAGTACACCACACCACATCATATCACAATACATCACACCACACCACAGTACAGTAAACCACACCAAACCACACCACATCACATCACATCACAGTACATCACACCACATTACGGAACATCACACCACATACAGTACACCACACCACATTTTAGTACACCACACCACATTACAGTACACCACACTACATTACAGTACACCACACTACATTACAGTACACCACATTACATTACAGTACAGTACACCACACCACATTATAGTACACCACACCACATTATAGTAAGCCACACCACATTATAGTACACCACACCAGATACAGTACACCACACCATATTATAGTACACCACATCACATTACAGTACACCACATCACATTACAGTACACCACACTACATTACAGTACACCACACCACATTATAGCACACCACACCACACTACATTACAGTACACCACACCACATTATAGTACACCACACCATATTATAGTACACCACACCACATTATAGTACTCCACACCACATACAGTACACCACACCACATCAGAGTACAGTACACCACCTCACATCACAGTACACCGCACCACATCATATCGCAGTACATAACACCACACCACAGTACAGTAAACCACACCACAACACATCACATCACATCACATCACAGTACACCACATCACATTACAATACATCATACCACATACAGTACACCTCACCACATTATAGTACACCACACGATATTACAGTACACCGCACTACATTTCAGTACACCACACTACATTACAGTACACCACATCACATCACATCACATAACAGTACACCACACCACATTATAGTACTCACACCACATTATAGTACACCATACTACATTACAGTACACCACACTACATTACAGTACACCACATCACATCACATCACAGTACACCACACCACATTATAGTACACCACACTACATTACAGTACACCACACCACATTACAGTACACCACACCACATTATAGTACACCACACCACACTACATTACAGTACACCACACTACATTACAGTACACCACACCACATCACATCACAGTACACCACATCACATCCCATCATATCACAGTACACCACATCACATTACAGTACACCACACCACATTATAGTACATCATACTACATTACAGTACACCACACTACATTACAGTACACCACATCACATCACAGTACACCACACCACAACACATCACAGTACACCACACCACATTACAGTACACTACACCACATTACACTGCACCACACTACATTACAGTACACCACACTACATTACAGTACACCACACCACATCACAGTACACCACACTACATCACAGTACACCACACCACATCACATTACAGTACACCACATCACATTACAGTACACCACACTACATTACATTACACCACACCACATTATAGTACACCACACCACATCACAGTACACCATACCACATACAGTACTCTACACTACATTACAGTACACCACACCACATTACAGTACACCACACTACATCACAGTACACCGCACTACATTACAGTAAACCACACCACACCACATCACAGTACACCATACCACATCACATCACAGTACACCACACCACATTACAGTACATCACACCACATAACACCACATACAGTACATAACACCACATTGCAGTACACCACGCCACATCACATTACACCACACCACATACAGTACACACTACATACAGTACACCACACCACATTACAGTACACCACACTACATTACAGTACACCACACCACATTACAGTACACCACACTACATTACAGTACACCTCACCACATCACATCTCATCGCATCATATCACAGTACATCACATCACATTATGTACACCACACTACATCACATCACAGTACACCATAGTCGTAACATTACCTTTCTGAAATAAATAGAATCACTAAACATAGATATACAACTTCAACAAATCCCGAAATCCTTTGCGAAATTGAAGTTTTCAGTACTCGGTGCTCGCCACGTACATAGTGGCCGGTTAACTGGATCATATAGTCGTGTTGTTCGATGATTCCAAGTGTTTATATAAAACACAACTCTTCCTAATTAATGTAGAATATCTTAATGAACAGAAAATGGTACAGATGTTTACAAGTATTAAATTGAGAAAATGCCAAGAAACCCAAACGTCAAAGCAACCAGTTTTAGATCACGCATAACGTCATATGCAAAAGCTAGTGACTGTATTGATAGGCAAATGTGGAAATCTGTTTTGCTGATCGGGCTTTGAGGTATCATAAAATATTATATCAGATGGTAAAAATAGTTATTAAGTTCTAATACATTTTTTTATTTGCTTAATGAGAATGAATGAATGAATGAATGAATGAATGAATGAATGAATGAATGAATGAATGAATGAATGAATGAATGAATGAATGAATGAATAAACAAATAAATAAATAAATAAATAAATAAATAAATAAATAAATAAATAAATAAATAAATAAATAAATAAATAAATAAATAAATAAATGTTAAAAAGCTAACTGGCATTGTTTTAATGTTGATAGTTGTCTTCGAATATATTTATATCACGAGAATTGGTTGAATTTCATGTTTTAGTGAATAATACTTTGTTTCTAGCTTACAATTTATATTCTTTCAAAATTCAATCCATAATAATACAATTATATTTGTTTATCCATATCAATTCTATGCATGCTATGCTAGTACAAGTCTATGTCCTGTTTTTTCTCAGTAAATTGCTCTAAACAAAGTAATGTCAATGTGTGACAATATATACGCTACGTATACTTGTAGCATTGACCTTTGCAAATGCATTAACGCTTTTTGTAAAATTAAATATATATCGTTTTCACAATTATAAATGTAACTAGTCCCCATGGAAAATGGATTATTGCTTATTCACATCTGTCACGTTATTGAAATTGTTAGCTTGACAAATACATTGAGCACACCAGAAAACATATACATAATATTCTGTATGGAACTGATTTAGCTCAACAATGCAATTGTGCCTATCATTGGAATACCTATGAATAAATTGAGTGTGTCTTGACCTAACCGCAGAAAAAAATGTATTATTACTTGGACACCTATAGCGATTCATCGATCAAGCAGTTTCAATTTTACTTTATTAGCCAAACATATGGGAGCGTTTATGGTAATGGCGCTGTTACGCCATATTGTTATGAACACTGCTTTCAGTAAACACGTCAGGGAAATAAGATTACGAGGTAGCAATAAAATGAGTTAATTTGCCGTGCTCTAAATCGTCAGTGACGTTAGCGGAAATATGTACTTCTTTTCAGTGGTTTCATGTTTTATTGCTTATACACTCACTATTGTATGTCATGATACAGTATTTCAAAGTAGACATTACCATCACAGACTGTGCCTGTGGCACCACTGAGTAATATTTACTTTTCTCAATGTTTTATCTCAATATATTTTATGTTGTATTAATGAAATGATGTATAGTGGTAATTGGTGTTGCTTTACAAGAAGTGGTCACGTGTTCTTAATCATATATTCTAATTACTCTGCTAATCAACTCTCATTTCGTCTGTAACGGGTCGTGTATTGCAACCCATTTGCACGTGGGTAGTGCTTTGTAAAGGCGCCAACATAAAACACACAGAGTACGATATCACAAACCCGAGATCCTCGCTGACTTTTGTGATATGCACTACTATATATATGTTTCTTCATACGCCGCTATTTTGCACATTTTAATCAATTAAAATAATTGTGTCGTATTCATCAAAGGTTAATTGTTAGCGTGTTCGACTCCCGTGGTAGGCTGTGACCCATAGTTGTAAATATAATACATCTTGCTGACTTGCTAGACTCACTGCTATCAAGGTTGGGAGTATGGCGTCTAGTCAGACCGAACGTAAACCTATCGGTCATGTGTGTTATTCATGTCCTCAATGTACATACAAAACAACCTTGCGGAATGTCTGGAATTTACCCTCATTCTAGGTATGTAATGGGGCTCTTAGCTTGTTGATCTGCGTGATAAACGACCCAGAATCATAGATATTTGTACCGTGTCACAGTTTTAGAAGGTCAGGAGATTTATTTTTAAGGAAGCAAAAACGGTATGTGCGAAACATTCATTCCAATGTATCAAATAATGGTAAATATGCATAGTTCAAACGTCACCTCCAAAGACAACGTGTTAACAAACTTATCATGACACGTATTCCTTTTGCATGTTGGGAATATGTGGGGATGAAATGCAATATACCATATAAAACAACAACCGGGTTCCTAGAAATATTTCGTTGTGCACACAATATGTTTACCAATAGAAAATTTTGGGATATTTTTGATAGAAATTTACCTATATAAAATACACATTTGACAATGCAATGCAAAACTGACTGAGGTTAACAACACAATATAACACAGCACAACATTACTCACATGACATCATATCACAACACAACACATCACAACAAAACACAGCAGAAAACATCACAACATATCACAGCACATCACGACATGACACGCCACGCCACGTGACGTACGTCACAGGACGAGACGACACGCCGGGAGACGTCACAAGACGACACGCCGCGAAACGCCACATGACGCGAAAATACGACACGTGACGCCATATGACGACACGCCACGTGGCGCCCCAAGACGACACGCCACGAGACGTCACAAGACGCCGCAAGTCGACACGCCACAAGACAACACACCACGAGACGCCCCGTGATGTCACAAGGCAACACACTAAGACACGTAACGTGACGCCACAAGACGACACACCACGAGACGCCACGTGATGCCACAAGGCAACACACTAAGACACGTAACGTGACGCCACAAGACGACACACCACGAGACGCCACGTGATGCCACAAGGCAACACACTAAGACACGTAACGTGACGCCACAAGACGACACACTACGGGACGCCACGTGATGCTACAAGATGACACGCCACGAGACGCCACATCATATTACAACGCACCACACAATAGCACAACACAGCAAAACGCAGCACAAAGCAATTATTAACTTTGCCATCGATGATATGTAGCTTTGTCTCACAATCTTAAATCTAAACTCTTTTTATTAGAACAATGAGTTGCATATTTATGGCCGTCGACTGTAGCTAGTAATTGTTTTATTGCGTGAACAAAGTAATAATTTAGTCTTGTGATTTCTTGCTTTGACGTCAGCAGACACGAGTTATTTATTGCCCAGAGTTGTTGATTGAATCAAGGGCTGATACACTGCCTGTCTTCAAATTCTTACTTAACACATGAAGTTCATATTCTTACTGTTTTGGAAAATAAAACGAGAACATTTTAAGAGAGATAATACGATAATTGTTTCATGCAAATTGTATGCAAATGTAGTTTCCAAATATCGCGTCGCCGAGTACTTTCATTTTATTATTATTATTGTTTATGAATTGAAATCATGTCCAGTTCGAGATTCAATCTAACTACAATTCATATGACTGTCCTGTGCGAGTGTATTTGAGTTCTGTCACGAGAATTCGGATTTCCGGTTTAGGCATCATGTCATGCTCCGAATTATGCGTGTACATTATAAATTCAAGCACGAAAACAATCATCCCACATCTAAATATCAGAATAACACCGGATATGCGGCAGATACCTGTATATCTTTCCTTTGTAAGATCATCCTCTCGTGGAAGGGCGAGGGTATCGATTCTGCTGCGAAGCATTTGTAATTTCTACAATTTTTAAAAAATCATTCTATTTTTTGAGCGTATAATATATATTTTGTTGAATGTTTTTCTTATACTGCAATTATCCAACAGCATAACATATCGGAAGTTCCAGGCACCCTGAATAGCATGTACAATAAATAAACATTTATTAGACGTCTATATAGACTGTTGAAAATCCTTTCTTACGTCACACTGTTGATAGGTATACGGTATGTGAGATAATATACAAAACGCAGTGTAGACTGATTGGGACAAAAGCATGTAAAACATGTAAACAGTTGTTTTATGTAGATTCACATTTATGTGCACAGGAACCCGATTTATTCAAACTAATTTCATTTTATGCTTCGCTTCGCAATAATATATTGACACATAACTCAAATGACAGTTCGTTTCAGACATAATATTGTAGAGAGGTATAGTGTTATACTTATCTCGCTTTATCAGCGTCAAATACGGTGTTACACACGACAGTACATCAAAGACACGCAAAATCATTTCGATGCGTGTGGAATATTTAATTTTGATAAAAATGGATTATTAATTAATTAAAATCTTGTGTTTTATAAGCTAATTTCAGATGGTCTCTTTTAAAAAATTTCCAATTTATACTTGCTAGCTGTCTTTCATGTTTAGTAATTTAGTGTGGTCCAACAACAACTAAACTGCCCGATTGATCCTCAAACTATCGTTGGAGTTCTTCATTATTCATAGTCATCCAGTTTATAGATACCGCACTTCGTATTTCAATGTCTCACAGTTATAGTGTGAGATGGCATCCCAGTGTCGAACATACATTGTGTTAAAATATTCGCTGCGCGTCCATGTCTGGCGTCGTTGGATACCTGAGTGTAGAATATAGATATAATAAAAATATAGTATTTTCGGAAATTTATATAAGAAGGTGTATTTCTGGTCATTTATTTTGAGTGTCACCGTACACGTTTCAAATAACATTTACTCGACTAAGACACATTGTTTGTGTTTGGCATGGACAAGCAGAAAACGTCGCTGTACTATGGAGTGTTTTCTTTGACATTGTGATTTTGATAGTCATCTTTTGATGGAACGGTATGCAGTAAATGTATTCACTGTAACGTACAAACCACAAGACTGTTATTTGTTGAAAGCAGCTGCTATAATAATCATATATCATACAAATATGTAGTATGGTGTGGTCCTCATGAAATATAAGCTGAAAAGGAGAATCGTGATGTGACATTTGTTTGATCCTTGTAGTGTTGGAATGCAATATATTTGGTGTAGGTATCATGTACAAGATAAGACAGTGGGACAAGGTCAAAACAACGGCCTCGTTGTTTACATGTACGTATATTAAAAACTGAACATTTGTTTATAAGGTTGTATCACTTGATAAAATCATGAAATACCATTAAATAAAAAGCGATTTACATATGTAAACGAAGTGTACAAATAATGTTGTCACGTGATCGTAATATTGTAAATGAACATAGTAATAAGTAAGCTCTTACAAATGATACAATGTTCAGTTTTATTGTAGTGGGTTTTGTACACATACCAGTAGTCAATATCTGTGCAAGTTATGTTATAAGTTATTAAACTCGCAACATATTTCACGTCCTCTTTCCATTATATCCTTGTCAACCACATAGTGTAAGTATATAAATATAAAATTTTATGAAAATATTATCATGCAAATATATATAAACAAATAATCAGTCAAGATGGGTTAATATAATTTGGCAGGCAACAAAGTATGTGCTATACACAGTGATAATTGTATTGGTTAGCTCCCACAATGAATGTACAATTAGTACGTGACACTACATATTTGCTGATGATGTTTTGTAGTGTAAAGACCATTCAGGTCATATATACAGGGCTACTACATACCTTAACATACAAATTTGATATTGATATGGTCATACATCCTCCTGACTTGCACTCCAATTTGTTTGCATGATAATTAGTGATACCTTAAAGTAGCATATTGTAGTTATACGATATATAGTGATGCTATATGAACGCAGCGTTTCTAAAATTGATCAGTTTTTAATCTTAGATCGCAAGTTCAATTTTTGTTTTCGAAAGAATGATAGATTGGACAAGGACGTAATTGGATTTTTAAAAATGAAACCATGATAATACTTCATTTGGGTCATTCGTCAACAACCTTGCTCAAAGGATGGATTTACAATAAATATATAGTTATTACAATAAAATACTCAGTCTAAAGTAGAGTGTTTCACACAAAGTCACATATAAAGTGCTTTATTAAAACAGTGATGATACAATGCTGTACCAGACGCTGTAGTTTCTGTTAAACCAGACATCGTATACAATACTGTATCAGACGCTGTAATTTCTGTTAAAGCAGACATCTTATACAATACTGTATCAGACGCTGTCATTTCTGTTAAACCAGACATCGTATACAATGCTGTACCAGACGCTGTAATGTCTGTTAAACCAGACATCTTATACAATACTGTATCAGACGCTGTTATTTCTGTTAAACCAGACATCGTATACAATACAATACAGTATCAGACGCTGTAATTTCTGCTAAACCAGACATCGTATACAATACTGTTTCAGACGCTGTCATTTCTGTTAAACCAGACATCGTATACAATACTGTACCAGACGCTGTAATTTCTGCTAAACCAGACATCGTATACAATACTGTATCAGACGCTGTAATTTCTGTTAAACCAGACATCGTATACAATACTGTATCAGACGCTGTAATTTCTGTTAAACCAGACATCGTATACAATACTGTATCAGACACTGTAATTTTTGTTAAACCAGACTCGTATACAATACTGTATCAGACGCTGTAATTTCTGTTAAACCAGACATCGTATACAATACTGTACCAGACGCTGTAATTTCTGTTAAACCAGACATCGTATACAATACTGTATCAGACGCTGTAATTTCTGTTAAACCAGACATCGTATACAATACTGTATCAAACACTGTAATTTTTGTTAAACCAGACTCGTATACAATACTGTATCAGACGCTGTAATTTCTGTTAAACCAGACATCGTATACAATACTGTACCAGACGCTGTAATGTCTGTTAAACCAGACATCGTTTACAATACTGTACCAGACGTTGTAATGTCTGTTAAACCAGACAATGTATACAATACTGTATCAGACGCTGTAATTTCTGTTAAAAGAGACATCGTATGCAATAATACTGTATCAGACACTGTAATGTCTGTTAAACCAGACATCGTATACAATACTGTACCGGACGCTGTAATGTCTGTTAAACCAGACATCGTATGCAATAATACTGTATCAGACGCTGTAATGTCTGTTAAACCAGACATCGTATACAATACTGTACCGGACGCTGTAATATCTGTTAAACCAGACATCATATACAATACTGTACCAGACGCTGTAATGTCTGTTAAACCAGACATCGTATACAATACTGTATCAGACGCTGTAATGTCTGTTAAACCAGACATCGTATACAATACTGTATCAGACGCTGTAATGTATAAACCAGACATCGTATACAATACTGTATCAGACGCTGCAATGTCTGTTAAACCAGACATCGTATACAATACTGTATCAGACGCTGTAATGTCTGTTAAACAAGACATCGTATACAATACTGTACCAGACGCTGTAATGTCTGTTAAACCAGACATCGTATACAATACTGTATCAGACGCTGTAATGTCTGTTAAACAAGACATCGTATACAATACTGTACCAGACGCTGTAATGTCTGTTAAATCAGACATCGTATACAATACTGTATCAGACGCTGTAATGTCTGTTAAACCAGACATCGTATACAATACTGTACCAGACGCTGTAATGTCTGTTAAAGCAGACATCGTATACAATACTGTATCAGACGCTGTAATGTCTGTTAAATCAGACATCGTATACAATACTGTATCAGACGCTGTAATGTCTGTTAAACCAGACATCGTATACAATACTGTACCGGACGCTGTAATGTCTGTTAAACCAGACATCGTATACAATACTGCACCAAACGCTGTAATGTCTGTTAAATCAGACATCGTATACAATACTGTACCAGACGCTGTAATGTCTGTTAAAGCAGACATCGTATACAATACTGTATCAGACGCTGTAATGTCTGTTAAATCAGACATCGTATACAATACTGTATCAGACGCTGTAATGTCTGTTAAATCAGACATCGTATACAATACTGTATCAGACGCTGTAATGTCTGTTAAACCAGACATCGTATACAATACTGTACCAGACGCTGTAATGTCTGTTAAAGCAGACATCGTATACAATACTGTATCAGACGCTGTAATGTCTGTTAAATCAGACATCGTATACAATACTGTATCAGACGCTGTAATGTATAAACCAGACATCGTATACAATACTGTATCAGACGCTGTAATGTCTGTTAAACCAGACATCGTATACAATACTGTATCAGACGCTGTAATGTCTGTTAAACCAGACATCGTATACAATACTGTACCAGACGCTGTAATGTCTGTTAAACCAGACATCGTATACAATACTGTATCAGACGCTGTAATGTCTGTTAAACAAGACATCGTATACAATACTGTACCAGACGCTGTAATGTCTGTTAAATCAGACATCGTATACAATACTGTATCAGACGCTGTAATGTCTGTTAAACCAGACATCGTATACAATACTGTACCAGACGCTGTAATGTCTGTTAAAGCAGACATCGTATACAATACTGTATCAGACGCTGTAATGTCTGTTAAATCAGACATCGTATACAATACTGTATCAGACGCTGTAATGTCTGTTAAACCAGACATCGTATACAATACTGTACCGGACGCTGTAATGTCTGTTAAACCAGACTTCGTATACAATACTGCACCAAACGCTGTAATATCTGTTAAATCAGACATCGTATACAATACTGTACCAGACGCTGTAATGTCTGTTAAACCAGACATCGTATACAATACTGTATCAGACGTGGTCATTTCTGTTAACAACTATTAGGTAATACGTAGTGTGAAAGTAGGTGACAGCGAATACTCCTATCCATTATCTAAGATTCATAGTACTGTCCATTTTACACGCTACATCGTACCTGGCCTCATTAACTGACGTTGATTTTGTTTATGTTATAGAAAGTGGTCACGTAAAATCATAAAGGTCAGACAATTCGATGAATTTTGATAATGTTTTGTATCCCACTGTTACTTCATATTATATCACTATTTATGTATTAGTTATTTACGTTAATGCGTCATGACCGACATTGCCAACTGATTTGTGGTTTCAATGAAGGGACGATTTATGTTCATTTTAAGTAAGTCACTCATTTCTAAAATATTTAAGAATTCTCTGTGGAATTGGTTCATACAGGTGTAATCGAATACTCCAGCGTGAAATAAAATTGGAAATCAATGTCTTTCAAATTAACACCACTCCTAATGGTGAAGTTTATAATATTTTAAACACATAAAGCACATATGCTAGATAGGACAACACAAAGTAATGTACGCTAGATAGGACAACACACAGCAATGTACGTCAATAATTAAAATCCAATGTTCATTAGAACATTTTCCTGTGATAATATATGAATAAACTTTGATTTATGATAAAATAGCATATCAACGCGAACGGCCCAGCCTATATGTTTATTTTGCCACTGTACTAAACTAATTGATTTGTTTTACGATTTAATACAACATTGAATCATCGGCTGTCTGATCAACGACGTAAGTGACACAGTTCTGATGTGAAATGAGCAACTGTACGAGTGAGCCCCAATTACGGAATGTTCACCTAACATATAATTACTTTGCGTTGCGTGGGAAATGTATCTTGAACAAATACAGTTGTTAATCGTTTTTTTACTTTGCAATATAAGCTAGTCGGTGCATGTAAATAACATAGACATACTTTTAGTTTAACGAGAATACAGTGATGTAAACTTAGCTTTACTATATATGAATACTATATGCTGAAATAAAAAAATGCCATTGCTGTGAAACTGTTTCTTTGTGAGAGTAGGATACCTTACAAGTATGAACTTTGTCTAGTATTTGAATTCTCTTCCTACAACATCATAGTTGGGCTATCGCTGTGAACTTGTATTGTAATATTATTTGCATCGTCCTGTAACATTACCCGTGTGTGATTATAATGATGCATTACAACAGATGCAGACACATACTGTTAAGTATTGGATTAAAACACCCTTGGCGAAACAATCAGTCATGTGTTTGTCTGTTATTCGGGACACTATGAACAATTATCTAAATACAAATTTCATTTTGCGATGCATGCTTCCACAATGTACCTTATGCTAATTATAAATATTCTATTAATACTAAATGAATAATAGTTTTTAATGCTTTGAATTCTGCGTGAGTGGAAAATACAACGGGTTTTTGTATCCACGACAAACTTTGCCACTGGCACATACATCTGCCGCTTTGTGACTATTTGTCTTGTTATGTCTAACGAACGACCTTGTCAAGCCGTATCATTCATATGTAGCAAAGATCACCTTACGTTAAACATAGTGTAATCGATTTGTCATGAAGTTCTATATATGTTAGTCGTTGCGTGTGGGATTATTCTGTATCGTATTGCAGGGTTGGAGAGATGTCTGGCGGGGGATATCGACATCGCGAACCTCCGATATAGATGTAAATTACATATTCTTACTAATACTATGAACGCACAATACGTGATTGTTCAGTCTGGTTTTATGTTTACAATTACCTAATGTACAAGTAGTCAAATATTCTCATAAATTATTTATATTTTAGATGTATTTCATAAATAACAAATGATATTTATGCAAACCATGTGAGACATGTTCTACTAACAGTATCAAATCATTTGTTTTTGTCAACTCAAGTAACTGGAATGTTTTGTACCAATTTACTTTTCATCTAAATCCAGAAATCAATGGGTCATGCGGTTACTTAGTAACATGAATTTGTAACACAAGGTTATGTCAACATTTGCTCTTAGTCTGCTTTTTGTGAAAAAAATGTCACCCAGCTCACTAACACATACTGTATTTATGCATACAAATCTCAGCATGATACATATGTGCATTTAAAAACATATTCTTTCGAATTTAAAATCTGTCTGCACTTCCCGTCATGTGTATATATCTCTTGGGCAAACTATTTATTCCGAGGTCACGAACACTGATCGTTTGTTTGGTATTTCATTTCAATAGCTAAATCAACAGCAGGGCTTATTTTTATTAGACGAAGACAGGTTACGAGAGATAACACTTAATTGAAGTGTCTAGGCAAATACATCACCAGACATAATCAGTATTTCATACTGCTTATTAAACAAACTGTTAATAGTATCAACAATTACAGTAACAAACTTATCGACACACCTACGGGGTATGGTTTTAGTGTTCGAGTGTAGATAGAGCCAATCTTTCCATTCTAAATTAAAGTATGTTTGAAATGTTAGATGTAATGACCTTTTACAGTAGATAAGACGGGAAATAATTAAAACCCACGATTTCATGTGAGTTCAATTTCGGCGTGAGATGACAATCCTACCAGTTCACAGCTCGCGTAATAATATTAGATTCTCACGAGAATACCGGAAAGTAAGCACCAAGGAAGTTATATGTTTATTTTTGTAGTCGTAATATAGTGGAAAATACAACGGCTTGAAAAGCCATTGAAATTTATGATACCTTTCGCAATACTCGCTAGTATCATTCACGACATCATTCAATTTATTATAATATTTATTGTCTATTTCAACAAAAAAGGCTGATTGAATACCAATCACAATAGAGAAATTGTTACATTCGTAAAAATAAAAAGCGTATTGTGAAAACATTTGGAGACATTCATTGTAACATTCTCTATCGAGAATCATCCAGATGAGTAAATCTATCCTTTACAAAATTCGTAAATTTAGTCTTATTTGAGACCGATTAATTAACACTGATCTAATAATAGTATCATTTAATTGTGAACTGTGGATAACAGTTACATTGAGTTTAAACTGATACTGAGTGTATCCATAACAACCTTCCTGGGGGTAATATTACATGAGCAAAAACTCGCTGCAAAAACAAAATTTTCTATTGTTACTAAATAAATAAAACTATTTATGATTAACAGGTTAGTGCAAACAGCATTCATTCATATTCATTCATAATACAGTATATAAGTTGCTTTGTGTGTTGTTATTAACCATTACACTTGTGTTACAATACAGTATATGGCATGCCCATGACCTACACATATCGATTTACATCTCTAGTGATTACAACACTGCGTTAAGAACACATATCCGTTCAGGGACGATAATTAGAAGGAGCACCCTAGGGGTCACGTGGTCTTGGAGGTTAATTGTACATTAACTTGATATTGTTCAAATAACGTGATCTATTTGTTAATTTCTTTAGATCAGCCTAGTCAAGTATAATTTGTTGTGAATACTAAAAATGCATTTATGATCGGCAGTGGATAAAAAGGTGTATTTATATATGCTTCTTGGATACACACGTATTCATACAGTTAATTATGTTACCAGCAATGGAGGAGTGATATGAGTTGTATAAATCACTTTCATAAATACTAGGAAAGTTATACCAATGCTTATTTTGCAATACGAATTGTAATTTGTTTTACTTGTGTCATGGATTCACTTTAGTCTGCTGGAACCCAATTATTTCAAACTAAAAAGGATTACGTATTACAAATAACCACCCCATGGGAGATATCATGAGTGAAAATAGCTTTGAGCACTTTAATCAATCCCGGATTTTCATTTGATTGAAAATTAATTTTGACGGGTAACATGATTCAATGTTAAAATCACGTTCTAGGAATTAGTTTATAGAGCTAGGAATTGAAATTTACGACTTGTGTTTTCTTACCTTACGAGAGTGCGTATTATATTTACTGATTGACAATAACAAATACGTTATGTTTTTCAGCTAACCGACAAACCATTCTAAAGTACTGTCTTGTACTATGTTTCATTTGCATTGTATGTTTGTAAACCATTCAAATTGCACTCTTTACAAGTAAAAAATGATATTTTCCCCGGCACCGATAGGCGTCTTCTACCGTATCAACAACGAACAATGCATTACTATTTATTCACTTAAAATAAGAAAAAACATGCATATTTTCAAGCGTATCTTGTGTTTCGTTAATAAACGGTTTACTAACATGGTTACACTATTTGTAACAACACACCATCATTTAATCTAGTTTGCATGCGATTTAAATGTCGGTGAAATTAAAAGTAAAAGTATCAAACGGACGTACCAGGAGACTCCCTGGCATTAGATGTCACGGGCAGTTGATGTAACATATTCAGCATCAGTGAAATGTAGAAAACGCAACAACATTGTAAATAGTTTTCAGGGGTAAATCCACATCACGACAAAAATGACCTTGTAAACGCTGCAACACCACACACTGTACTTATATAGGATTTATGAAATACCTAGCACAGAAGTGTGACGTTACACCTGGGTGGAATATTGATTCTTCAGATCGTTTTAGAAGGTTAACTTGTTGAAAGAATAATTTAAAAAATAAACAATTGCTACATTTGTATCATTCAAATTACACCAGATGAATATGCTACAACAGTAAACCGTCTATTACACTGGTATAATAAACCCCGTTCTAATCAAATCTCGTTTAACTAAGAGCCAATCAGGACCAGTATTGTGAAATGCATGCTAGTTTATTTATTCATTATTTGGTTAACTGAATATTTCATACGATTGCTCCTAATAACAACGTGTAGTGTAGTTACTTGTCTTTCTGTTGCACTATAAAGAAAGGTATTTTAGTAAAAAATGTCGATAAACCGAACGCAAATACTAATACCATACAGATTAATTGTTTACAAACAAAAACACAGACCACTGAGTCGATGCCATGTATTATCCAAGTAATGTGTATAATACATTGAGACTTATGTTTGTAATTACACGATGATTTCCCTGATGTTGTTTACAAAGGCTTTCTACATTCTATGTACACTATATACTTTAACTTGACAGGTTATATTGACTTTACTACCAGGTGAAGATCACTTGTCAATTAGTCAAACATGACACAAGATTTAAATTCATTCGCATCAGTTAGGTGTCAGTGTATTGTACTGTGTTAATTTCAAAAAGATAATGTCAGCGATCAAAGAAACCGCCTTATCTTAATCGGCGCCAGTCATATATTATATATATATATGTATTCTAATTGAGTGATTACCCGGGGTATGGTTGATCGGCTGCGACATTTAGTGATATGCATAATGTATATTTCATAACTGACTTTTGATTTCCGATTGTGAAATATCATTGTACACAGGGATAGATTTATGCAGATTGTGCCAAAAAAAAACCTTAAAGTATCAGTGCTTATAAATTACCACCAATAATGTGTATGTTATTATTCTTTCGATTATAAGAAGTCCCGAACATGGAACCGCTGTGGTTAATTGGTTTAGATTTTGAGTGAATACTCAGGGGTTTTAGATTCATTCACGGCATAGTATGTAGGATATGTGATACATCATCAAATACTTAACTTAAACACCGCCTCTCCATACATTCGACAACCAGGAGTAGGTGGCTTGGTACTTAATTCATAAAATCCCAAGACGTATTATCTCTAGGGGAGATTATTATCTCTATTAATGTATCTTGCTCTTGAACATAACGTCGTTACATATTTGAGCTTAATCGAAGTTCCACTAATATTGATGAGTTAGCACACCATTAGTAAAACTATTCGGTGTAATTTAGATAATCGATACCTTATTAGTACACACGAGTAATTCAATAGGGCATTTTGTGTGTGAACACGAACCCCATATATTTTGGTAGGCCTAAATAAGGCACGGTTAGAAAGGCGTGCAATTGATTGCAGTATATAGACCACGGTTAGAAAGGCGTGCAATTGAATGCAGTATATAGGCCACGGTTATAAAGGCGTGCAATTGATTGCAGTATATAGGCCACGGTTAGAATGGCGTGCAATTGATTGCAATATATAGGCCACGGTTAGAAAGGCGTGCAATTGATTGCAATATATAGACCACGGTTAGAAAGGCGTGTAATTGATTGCAATATAAAGGCCACGGTTAGAAAGGCGTGCAATTGATTGCAATATATAGGCCACGGTTAGAAAGGCGTGCAATTGATTGCAATATATAGGCCACGGTTAGAATGGCGTGCAATTGATTGCAGTATATAGGCCACGGTTAGAATGGCGTGCAATTGATTGCAATATATAGGCCACGGTTAGAATGGCGTGCAATTGATTGCAGTATATAGGCCACGGTTAGAATGGCGTGCAATTGATTGCAATATATAGGCCACGGTTAGAAAGGCGTGCAATTGATTGCAATATATAGGCCACGGTTAGAAAGGCGTGCAATTGATTGCAGTATATAGACCACGGTTAGAAAGGCGTGCAATTGATTGCAGTATATAGGCCACGGTTAGAAAGGCGTGCAATTGATTGCAGTATATAGACCACGGTTAGAAAGGCGTGCAATTGAATGCAGTATATAGGCCACGGTTAGAAAGGCGTGCAATTGATTGCAGTATATAGGCCACGGTTAGAATGGCGTGCAATTGATTGCAATATATAGGCCACGGTTAGAAAGGCGTGCAATTGATTGCAATATATAGACCACGGTTAGAAAGGCGTGTAATTGATTGCAATATAAAGGCCACGGTTAGAAAGGCGTGCAATTGATTGCAATATATAGGCCACGGTTAGAAAGGCGTGCAATTGATTGCAATATATAGGCCACGGTTAGAATGGCGTGCAATTGATTGCAGTATATAGGCCACGGTTAGAATGGCGTGCAATTGATTGCAATATATAGGCCACGGTTAGAATGGCGTGCAATTGATTGCAGTATATAGGCCACGGTTAGAATGGCGTGCAATTGATTGCAATATATAGGCCACGGTTAGAAAGGCGTGCAATTGATTGCAATATATAGGCCACGGTTAGAAAGGCGTGCAATTGATTGCAGTATATAGACCACGGTTAGAAAGGCGTGCAATTGATTGCAGTATATAGGCCACGGTTAGAAAGGCGTGCAATTGATTGCAGTATATAGACCACGGTTAGAAAGGCGTGCAATTGATTGCAGTATATAGGCCACGGTTAGAATGGCGTGCAATTGATTGCAGTATATAGGCCACGGTTAGAATGGCGTGCAATTGATTGCAATATATAGGCCACGGTTAGAATGGCGTGCAATTGATTGCAATATATAGGCCACGGTTAGAAAGGCGTGCAATTGATTGCAGTATATAGGCCACGGTTAAAATGGCGTGCAATTGATTGCAATATATAGGCCACGGTTAGAAAGGCGTGCAATTGATTGCAATATATAGGCCACGGTTAGAAAGGCGTGCAATTGATTGCAATATATAGGCCACGGTTAGAAAGGCGTGCAATTGATTGCAGTATATAGGCCACGGTTAGAAAGGCGTGCAATTGATTGCAATATATAGGCCACGGTTAGAAAGGTGTGCAATTGATTGCAATATATAGGCCACGGTTAGAAAGGCGTGCAATTGATTGCAGTATATAGGCCACGGTTAGAAAGGCGTGCAATTGATTGCAGTATACAGGCCACGGTTAGAATGGCGTGCAATTGATTGCAATATATAGGCCACGGTTAGAAAGGCGTGTAATTGATTGCAGTATATAGGCCACGGTTAGAATGGCTTGCAATTGATTGCAATATATAGGCCACGGTTAGAAAGGCGTGTAATTGATTGCAGTATATAGGCCACGGTTAGAATGGCGTGCAATTGATTGCAATATATAGGCCACGGTTAGAATGGCGTGCAATTGATTGCAATATATAGGCCACGGTTAGAAAGGCGTGCAATTGATTGGAATATATAGGCCACGGTTAGAAAGGCGTGCAATTGATTGTAGTATATAGGCCACGGTTAGAATGGCTTGCAATTGATTGCAATATATAGGCCACGGTTAGAAAGGCGTGTAATTGATTGCAGTATATAGGCCACGGTTAGAATGGCGTGCAATTGATTGCAATATATAGGCCACGGTTAGAATGGCGTGCAATTGATTGCAATATATAGGCCACGGTTAGAAAGGCGTGCAATTGATTGCAATATATAGGCCACGGTTAGAAAGGCGTGCAATTGATTGTAGTATATAGGCCACGGTTAGAAAGGCGTGCAATTGATTGCAGTATATAGGCCACGGTTAGAAAGGCGTGCAATTGATTGCAATATATAGGCCACGGTTAGAATGGCGTGCAATTGATTGCAGTATATAGGCCACGGTTAGAAAAGCGTGCAATTCATTGCAATATATAGGCCACGGTTAGAAAGGCGTGCAATTGATTGCAATATATAGGCCACGGTTAGAATGGCGTGCAATTCATTGCAATATATAGGCCACGGTTAGAAAGGCGTGCAATTGATTGCAGTATATAGGCCACGGTTAGAAAGGCGTGCAATTGATTGCAGTATATAGGCCACGGTTAGAAAGGCGTGCAATTGATTGCAATATATAGGCCATGGTTAGAATGGCGTGCAATTGATTGCAGTATATAGGCCACGGTTGGAAAGGCGTGCAATTTATTGCAATATATAGGCCACGGTTAGAAAGGCGTGCAATTGATTGCAATATATAGGCCACGGTTAGAATGGCGTGCAATTGATTGCAATATATAGGCCACGGTTAGAAAGGCGTGCAATTGATTGCAGTATATAGGCCACGGTTAGAAAGGCGTGCAATTGATTGCAGTATATAGGCCACGGTTAAAAAGGCGTGCAATTGATTGCAGTATATAGGCCACGGTTAGAAAGGCGTGCAATTGATTGCAGTATATAGGCCACGGTTAGAAAGGCGTGCAATTGATTGCAATATATAGGCCACGGTTAGAATGGCGTGCAATTGATTGCAATATATAGGCCACGGTTAGAATGGCGTGCAATTGATTGCAGTATATAGGCCACGGTTAGAAAGGCGTGCAATTTATTGCAATATATAGGCCACGGTTAGAAAGGCGTGCAATTGATTGCAATATACATGCCACGGTTAGAAAGGCGTGTAATTGATTGCAATATATATGCCACGGTTAGAAAGGCGTGTAATTGATTGCAATATACAGGCCACCGTTAGAATGGCGTGCAATTGATTGCAATATATAGGCCATGGTTAGAAAGGCGTGCAATTGATTGCAATATATAGGCCACGGTTAGAAAGGCGTGCAATTGATTGCAGAATATAGGCCACGGTTAGAAAGGCGTGCAATTGATTGCAATATATAGGCCACGCTTAGAATGGCGTGCAATTGATTGCAATATATAGGCCATGGTTAGAAAGGCGTGCAATTGATTGCAATATATAGGCCACGGTTAGAAAGGCGTGTAATTGATTGCAATATATAGGACACGGTTACAAAGGCGTGCAATTGATTGCAGTATATAGGCCACGGTTAGAAAGGCGTGCAATTGATCGCAATATATAGGCCACGGTTAGAAAGGCGTGCAATTGATTGCAATATATAGGCCACGGTTAGAATGGCGTGCAATTGATTGCAATATATAGGCCACGGTTAGAAAGGCGTGCAATTGATTGCAATATATAGGCCACGGTTAGAATGGCGTGCAATTGATTGCAGTATATAGGCCACGGTTAGAAAGGCGTGCAATTGATTGCAATATATATGCCACGGTTAGAAAGGCGTGCAATTGATTGCAATATATAGGCCACGGTTAGAAAGGCGTGCAATTGATTGCAATATATATGCCACGCTTAGAAAGGCGTGCAATTGAGTGCAGTATATAGGCCACGGTTAGAAAGGCGTGCAATTGATTGCAGTATATAGGCCACGGTTAGAAAGGCGTGCAATTGATTGCAATATATATGCCACGGTTAGAAAGGCGTGCAATTGATTGCAATATATAGGCCACGGTTAGAAAGGCGAGCAATTGATTGCAGTATATAGGCCACGGTTAGAAAGGCGTGCAATTGATTGCAATATATAGGCCACGGTTAGAATGGCGTGCAATTGATTGCAATATATAGGCCACGGTTAGAAAGGCGTGCAATTGATTGCAATATATAGGCCACGGTTAGAAAGGCGTGCAATTGATTGAAATATATAGGCCACGGTTAGAAAGGCGTGTAATTGATTGCAATATATAGGCCACGGTTAGAAAGGCGTGCAATTGATTGCAATATATAGGCCACGATTAGAAAGGCGTGTAATTGATTGCAATATATATGCCACGGTTAGAAAGGCGTGCAATTGATTGCAATATATAGGCCACGGTTAGAAAGGCGTGCAATTGATTGCAGTATATAGGCCACGGTTAGAATGGCGTGCAATTGATTGCAGTATATAGGCCACGGTTAGAATGGCGTGCAATTGATTGCAATATATAGGCCACGGTTAGAAAAGCGTGCAATTGATTGCAGTATATAGGCCACGGTTAGAAAGGCGTGCAATTGATTGCAATATATAGGCCACGGTTAGAATGGCGTGCAATTGATTGCAGTATATAGGCCACGGTTAGAAAGGCGTGCAATTGATTGCAATATATAGACCACGGTTAGAAAGGCCTGCAATTGATTGCAATATATAGGCCACGGTTAGAAAGGCGTGCAATTGATTGCAGTATATAGGCCACGGTTAGAATGGCGTGCAATTGATTGCAATATATAGGCCACGGTTAGAAAGGCGTGCAATTGATTGCAGTATATAGGCCACGGTTAGAAAGGCCTGCAATTGATTGCAATATACATGCCACGGTTAGAAAGGCGTGCAATTGATTGCAATATATAGGCCACGGTTAGAAAGGCGTGCAATTGATTGCAGTATATAGGCCACGGTTAGAAAGGCCTGCAATTGATTGCAATATACATGCCACGGTTAGAAAGGCGTGCAATTGATTGCAATATATAGGCCACGGTTAGAAAGGCGTGCAATTGATTGCAATATATATGCCACGGTTAGAAAGGCGTGCAATTGATTGCAATATATAGGCCATGGTTAGAAAGGCGTGCAATTGATTGCAATATATAGGCCACGGTTAGAAAGGCGTGCAATTGATTGCAATATATAGGCCACGGTTAGAAAGGCGTGCAATTGATTGCAATATATATATGCCACGGTTAGAAAGGCGTGCAATTGATTGCAATATATAGGCCACGGTTAGAAAGGCGTGCAATTGATTGCAGTATATAGGCCACGGTTAGAAAGGCGTGCAATTGATTGCAATATATATGCCACGGTTAGAATGGCGTGCAATTTATTGCAATATATAGGCCATGGTTAGAAAGGCGTGCAATTGATTGCAATATATAGGCCACGGTTAGAAAGGCGTGCAATTGATTGCAATATATATGCCACGGTTAGAAAGGCGTGCAATTGATTGCAATATATAGGCCACGGTTAGGAAGGCGTGCAATTGATTGCAGTATATAGGCCACGGTTAGAAAGGCGTGCAATTGATTGCAATATATAGGCCACGGTTAGAATGGCGTGCAATTGATTGCAGTATATAGGCCACGGTTAGAAAGGCGTGCAATTGATTGCAATATATAGGCCACGATTAGAAAGGCGTGCAATTGATTGCAATATATAGGCCACGGTTAGAAAGGCGTGCAATTGATTGCAATATATAGGCCACGGTTAGAAAGGCGTGCAATTGATTGCAGTATATAGGCCACGGTTAGAAAGGCGTGCAATTGATTGCAATATGTAGGCCACGGTTAGAAAGGCGTGCAATTGATTGCAATATATATGCCACGGTTAGAAAGGCGTGCAATTGATTGCAATATATAGGCCACGGTTAGAAAGGCGTGCAATTGATTGCAATATATATGCCACGGTTAGAAAGGCGTGCAATTGATTGCAATATATAGGCCACGGTTAGAAAGGCGTGCAATTGATTGCAATATATAGGCCACGGTTAGAAAGGCGTGCAATTGATTGCAATATATAGGCCACGGTTAGTAATGCGTGCAATTGATTGCAATATATAGGCCACGGTTAGAAAGACGTGCAATTGATTGCAATATATAGGCCATGGTTAGAAAGGCGTGCAATTGATTGCAATATATAGGCCACGGTTAGAAAGGCGTGCAATTGATTGCAATATATAGGCCACGGTTAGAAAGGCGTGCAATTGATTGCAATATATAGGCCACGATTAGAAAGGCGTGCAATTGATTGCAGTATATATGCCACGGTTAGAATGGCGTGCAATTGATTGTAGTATATAGTCCATGGTTAGAATGGCGTGCAATTTATTGCAATATATAGGCCACGGTTAGAAAGGCGTGCAATTGATTGCAATATATAGGCCACGGTTAGAAAGGCGTGCAAGTGATTGCAATATATAGGCCGCGGTTAGAAAGGCGTGCAATTGATTGCAATATATAGGCCACGGTTAGAATGACGTGCAATTGATTGCAATATATAGGCCGGGGTTAGAAAGGCGTGCAATTGATTGCAATATATAGGCCACGGTTAGAAAGGCGTGCAATTGATTGCAATATATAGGCCACAGTTAGAAAGGCGTGCAATTGATTGCAGTATACAGGCCACGGTTAGAAAGGCGTGCAATTGATTGCAGTGTATAGGCCACGGTTAGAAAGGCGTGCAATTGATTGCAATATATAGGCCACGGTTAGAAAGGCGTGCAATTGATTGCAATATATAGGCCATGGTTAGAAAGGCGTGCAATTGACTGCAATATATAGGCCAAGGTTAGAAAGGCGTGCAATTGATTGCAGTATATAGGCCACGGTTAGAAAGGCGTGCAATTGATTGCAATATATAGGCCACGGTTAGAAAGGCGTGCAATTGATTGCAATATACAGGCCACAGTTAGAAAGGCCTCCAATTGATTGCAATATATAGGCCACGGTTAGAAAGGTGTGGAGTTGATTGCAGTATATAGGCCACGGTTAGAAAGGCGTGCAATTGATTGCAGTATATAGGCCACGGTTAGAAAGGTGTGCAATTGATTGCAGTATATAGGCCACGGTTAGAATGGCGTGCAATTGATTGCAGTATATAGGCCACGGTTAGAAAGGCGTGCAATTGATTGCAGTATATATGCCACGGTTAGAAAGGTGTGCAATTGATTGCAGTATATAGGCCACGGTTAGAAAGGCGTGCAATTGATTGCAGTATATAGGCCACGGTTAGAAAGGTGTGCAATTGATTGCAGTACATAGGAAACGGTTAGAAAGGCGTGCCATTGATTGCAGTATATAGGCCACGGTTAGAATGGCGTGCAATTGATAGCAATATATAGGCCACGGTTAGAAAGGCGTGCAATTGATTGCAGTATATAGGCCACGGTTAGAAAGGCGTGCAATTGATTGCAATATATAGGCCACGGTTAGAAAGGCGTGCAATTGATTGCAGTATATAGGCCACGGTTGGAATGGCGTGCAATTGATTGCAATATTTAGGCCACGGTTAGAATGGCGTGCAATTGATTGCAGTATATAGGCCACGGTTAGAAAGGCGTGCAATTGATTGCAATATATAGGCCACGGTTAGAATGGCGTGCAATTGATTGCAGTATACATGCCACGGTTAGAAAGGCGTGCCATTGATTGCAGTATATAGGCCATGGTTAGAAAGGCGTGCAATTGATTGCAATATATAGACCACGGTTAGGAAGGCGTGCAATTGATTGCAATATATAGGCCACGGTTAGAATGGCGCGCAATTGATTGCAGTATACATGCCACGGTTAGAAAGGCGTGCCATTGGTTGCAGTATATATGCCATGGTTAGAAAGGCGTGCAATTGATTGCAATATATAGGCCATGGTTAGAAAGGCGTGCAATTGATTGCAATATATAGGCCATGGTTAGAAAGGCGTGCAATTGATTGCAATATATAGGCCATGGTTAGAAAGGTGTGCAATTGATTGCAATATATAGGCCATGGTTAGAAAGGCGTGCAATTGATTGCAATATATAGGCCACGGTTAGAAAGGCGTGCAATTGTTTGCAATATATAGGCCACGGTTAGAAAGGTGTGCAATTGATTGCAGTATATAGGCCACGGTTAGAAAGGCGTGCAATTGATTGCAATATATAGGCCACGGTTAGAAAGGCGTGCAATTGATTGCAGTATACAGGCCACGGTTAGAAAGGCGTGCCATTGATTGCAGTATACAGGCCACGGTTAGAAAGGCGTGCAATTGATTGCAATATATAGGCCACGGTTAGAAAGGCGTGCAATTGATTGCAGTATATAGGCCACGGTTAGAAAGGCGTGCAATTGATTGCAGTATATAGGCCACGGTTAGAAAGGCGTGCCATTGATTGCAGTATATAGGCCACGGTTAGAATGGCGTGCAATTGATTGCAATATATAGGCCTCGTTTAGAAAGGCGTGCAATTGATTGCAGTATATAGGCCACGGTTAGAAAGGCGTGCAATTGATTGCAGTATATAGGCCACGGTTAGAAAGGCGTGCCATTGATTGCAGTATATAGGCCACGGTTAGAAAGGCGTGCCATTGATTGCAGTATATAGGCCACGGTTAGAATGGCGTGCAATTGATTGCAATATATAGGCCTCGTTTAGAAAGGCGTGCAATTGATTGCAGTATATAGGCCACGGTTAGAAAGGCGTGCAATTGATTGCAGTATATAGGCCACGGTTAGAAAGGCGTGCCATTGATTGCAGTATATAGGCCACGGTTAGAATGGCGTGCAATTGATTGCAATATATAGGCCTCGTTTAGAAAGGCGTGCAATTGATTGCAGTATATAGGCCACGGCTAAAATGGCGTGCAATTGATTGCAATATATAGGCCACGGTTAGAAAGGCGTGCAATTGATTGCAGTATATAGGCCACGGTTAGAAAGGCGTGCAATTGATTGCTGTATACAGGCCACGGTTAGAAAGGCGTGCAATTGATTGCAGTATATATGCCACGGTTAGAAAGGCGTGCAATTCATTGCAGTATATATGCCACGGTTAGAAAGGCGTGCAATTGATTGCAATATATAGGCCATGGTTAGAAAGGCGTGCAATTGATTGCAATATATAGGCCACGGTTAGAATGGCGTGCAATTGATTGCATTATATAGGCCACGGTTAGAAAGGCGTGCATTTGATTACAATATATAGGCCACGGTTAGAAAGGTGTGCAATTGATTGCAGTATATAGGCCACGGTTAGAAAGGCGTGCAATTGATTGCAATATATAGGCCACGGTTAGAAAGGCGTGCAATTGATTGCAGTATATAGGCCACGATTAGAAAGGCGTGCTTTTGATTGCAATATATAGGCCACGGTTAGAAAGGCGTGCAATTGATTGCAATATATATGCCACGGTTATAAAGGCGTGCAATTGATTGCAGTGTATCGGCCACGGTTAGAAAGGCGTGCAATTGATTGCATTATATAGGCCACGATTAGAAAGGCGTGCAATTGATTGCAATATATAGGCCACGGTTAGAATGGCGTGCAATTGATTGCAATATATAGGCCACGTTTAGAAAGGCGTGCAATTGATTGCAGTATATAGGCCCCGATTAGAAAGGCGTGTAATTGATTGCAGAATATAGGCCACGGTTAGAAAGGCGTGCAATTGATTGCAGTATATAGGCCACGGTTAGAAAGGCGTGCAATTGATTGCAATATATATGCCACAGTTAGAAAGGCGTGCAATTGATTGCAATATATAGGCCACGGTTAGAATGGCGTGCAATTGATTGCAATATATAGGCCACGGTTAGAATGGCGTGCAATTGATTGCAATATATAGGCCACGGTTAGAAAGGCGTGCAATTGATTGCAATATATAGTCCACGGTTAGAAAGGCGTGCAATTGATTGCAATATATATAGGCCACGGTTAGAAAGGCGTGCAATTGATTGCAATATATAGGCCACGGTTAGAAAGGCGTGTAATTGATTGCAATATATAGGCCACGGTTAGAATGGCGTGCAATTGATTGCAATATATAGGCCACGGTTAGAAAGGCGTGCAATTGATTGCAATATATATGCCACGGTTAGAAAGGCGTGTAATTGCTTGCAATATATAGGCCACGGTTAGAAAGGCGTGCAATTGATTGCAGTATATAGGCCACGGTTAGAATGGCGTGCAATTAATTGCAGTATTATAGGCCACGATTAGAAAGGCGTGCAATTGATTGCAATATATAGGCCACGGTTAGAAAGCCGTGCAATTAATTGCAGTATATAGGCCACGGTTAGAAAGGCGTGCAATTGACTGCAATATATAGGCCACGGTTAGAAAGGCGTGCAATTGATTGCAGTATATAGTCCTTGGTTAGAAAGGCGTGCAATTGATTGCAGTATATAGGCCACGGTTAGAAAGGCGTGCAATTGATTGCAATATATAGGCCACGGTTAGAAAG
Source organism: Saccoglossus kowalevskii (assembly GCF_978046115.1). Taxonomy (NCBI): domain Eukaryota; kingdom Metazoa; phylum Hemichordata; class Enteropneusta; family Harrimaniidae; genus Saccoglossus; species Saccoglossus kowalevskii. Next base: position 32,271,869 of record NC_140658.1, read on the forward strand.
GCGTGCAATTTATTGCAATATATAGGCCACGGTTAGAAAGGCGTGCAATTCTTTGCAGTATATAGGCCATGGTTAGAATGGCGTGCAATTGATTGCAATATATAGGCCACGGTTAGAAAGGCGTGTAATTGATTGCAGTATATAGGCCACGGTTAGAAAGGCGTGCAATTGATTGCAGTATATAGGCCACGGTTAGAAAGGCGTGCAATTGATTGCAATATATAGGCCACGGTTCGAATGGCGTGCAATTGATTGCAATATATAGACCACGGTTAGAAAGGCGTGCAATTGATTGCAGTATATAGGCCATGGTTAGAAAGGCGTGCAATTGATTGCAGTATATAGGCCACGGTTATAAAGGCATGCAATTGATTGCAATATATAGGCCACGGTTAGAAAGGCGTGCAATTGATTGCAATATATAGGCCACGGTTAGAAAGTCGTGCAATTGATTGCAATATATAGGCCACGGTTAGAAAGGTGTGGAGTTGATTGCAATATATAGGCCACGGTTAGAATGGCGTGCAATTGATTGCAGTATATAGGCCACGGTTAGAAAGGCGTGCAATTGATTGCAATATATATGCCACGATAAGAAAGGCGTGCAATTGATTGCAATATATAGGCCACGGTTAGAAAGGCGTGCAATTGATTGCAGTATATAGGCCATGGTTAGAAAGGCGTGCAATTGATTGCAGTATATAGGCCATGGTTAGAAAGGCGTGCAATTGATTGCAGTATATAGGCCACGGTTAGAAAGGCGTGCAATTGATTGCAATATATAGGCCACGGTTAGAAAGGCGTGCAATTGATTGCAATATATAGGCCACGGTTAGAAAGGCGTGCAATTGATTGCAATATATAGGCCACGGTTAGAATGGCGTGCAATTGATTGCAATTTATAGGCCATGGTTAGAAAGGCGTGCAATTGATTGCAGTATATAGGCCATGGTTAGAAAGGCGTGCAATTGATTGCAGTATATAGGCCACGGTTATAAAGGCGTGCAATTGATTGCAATATATAGGCCACGGTTAGAAAGGCGTGCAATTGATTGCAATATATAGGCCACGGTTAGAAAGTCGTGCAATTGATTGCAATATATAGGCCACGGTTAGAAAGGTGTGGAGTTGATTGCAATATATAGGCCACGGTTAGAATGGCGTGCATTTGATTGCAGTATATAGGCCACGGTTAGAAAGGCGTGCAATTGATTGCAATATATATGCCACGATAAGAAAGGCGTGCAATTGATTGCAATATATAGGCCACGGTTAGAAAGGCGTGCAATTGATTGCAGTATATAGGCCATGGTTAGAAAGGCGTGCAATTGATTGCAGTATATAGGCCATGGTTAGAAAGGCGTGCAATTGATTGCAGTATATAGGCCACGGTTAGAAAGGCGTGCAATTGATTGCAATATATAGGCCACGGTTAGAAAGGCGTGCAATTGATTGCAATATATAGGCCACGGTTAGAAAGGCGTGCAATTGATTGCAACATATAGGCCACGGTTAGAATGGCGTGCAATTGATTGCAATATATAGGCCATGGTTAGAAAGGCGTGCAATTGATTGCAATATATAGGCCACGGTTAGAAAGGCGTGCAATTGATTGCAATATATAGGCCACGGTTAGAAAGGCGTGCAATTGATTGCAATATATAGGCCACGGTTAGAAAGGCGTGTAATTGATTGCAATATATAGGCCACGGTTAGAAAGGCGTGCAATTTATTGCAATATATAGGCCACGGTTAGAAAGGCGTGCAATTGATTGCAATATATAGGCCACGGTTAGAATGGCGTGCAATTGATTGCAATATATAGGCCACGGTTAGAAAGGCGTGCAATTGATTGCAGTATATATGCCATGGTTAGAAAGGCGTGCAATTGATTGCAGTATATAGGCCACGGTTAGAAAGGTGTGCAATTGATTGCAATATATATGCCACGATAAGAAAGGCGTGCAATTGATTGCAATATATAGGCCACGGTTAGAAAGGCGTGCAATTGATTGCAGTATATAGGCCATGGTTAGAAAGGCGTGCAATTGATTGCAGTATATAGGCCATGGTTAGAAAGGCGTGCAATTGATTGCAGTATATAGGCCACTGTTAGAAAGGCGTGCAATTGATTGCAATATATAGGCCACGGTTAGAAAGGCGTGCAATTGATTGCAATATATAGGCCACGGTTAGAAAGGCGTGCAATTGATTGCAATATATAGGCCACGGTTAGAATGGCGTGCAATTGATTGCAATATATAGGCCATGGTTAGAAAGGCGTGCAATTGATTGCAATATATAGGCCACGGTTAGAAAGGCGTGCAATTGATTGCAATATATAGGCCACGGTTAGAAAGGCGTGCAATTGATTGCAATATATAGGCCACGGTTAGAAAGGCGTGTAATTGATTGCAATATATAGGCCACGGTTAGAAAGGCGTGCAATTTATTGCAATATATAGGCCACGGTTAGAAAGGCGTGCAATTGATTGCAATATATAGGCCACGGTTAGAATGGCGTGCAATTGATTGCAATATATAGGCCACGGTTAGAAAGGCGTGCAATTGATTGCAGTATATAGGCCACGGTTAGAAAGGCGTGCAATTGATTGCAGTATATAGGCCACGGTTAGAAAGGCGTGCAATTGATTGCAATATATAGGCCACGGTTAGAAAGGCGTGCAATTGATTGCAATATATAGGCCACGGTTAGAAAGGCGTGCAATTGATTGCAATATATAGGCCACGGTTAGAAAGGAGTGTGGTTGATTGCAATATATAGGCCACTGTTAGAAAGGCGTGCAATTGATTGCAGTATATAGGCCACGGTTAGAAAGGCGTGCAATTGATTGCAGTATACAGGCCACGGTTAGAAAGGCGTGCAATTGATTGCAATATATATGCCACGATAAGAAAGGCGTGCAATTGATTACAATATATAGGCCACGGTTAGAAAGGCGTGCAATTTATTGCAATATATAGATAGGCCTGTCTAACATTTACTGGTGACTAAATATGCAAATAACATTGATATTTGCAGCAATGCTCGAAAGGATATGTCAAATGGAATACAAACATACAAAAACATTGATTGATATTTGTATGGAGAACCAAATTCAACAAATCCTCAAAGACAGTATCAGTTAGAAGACAAGTATCGTTACTCTTGTTGCATTTCCATCTGCCTTCTACTAAAAAGGTCTGAGATAGTTCACAGCAACCCTGATTACAATCAAATTGATTGTAAATATAGAAAATACGCCGAGTAGAAATAGCACATTGGAGTCTGCCATGCTTAACATTTCTAATGTACTAGTAACAATGTCACATTCTAAACAGTGCCTACATATTAAAGACAACGTTCAGTCATTTACTGCCAGGTCAGTGAACTATAGACATGGAGCTCTGTACACATGCAGTAGTGGGGGAATATGTCTACATATAGTTTACATTAAAACATATTTCAATTATATTCATTTTCTCTAAAATGACGAGTGGTAAGTCAGCATAAACTTATACAAAATGCAAAGTACACACATTCATTTACATTTTAGGTGTATTTGAATTTTAGTTTTCTGTCACTATCAAAATAAGTCTTGGAAGTTTGTTGGAGCTTAACGCCGTGACTAGACAGGAAATTACTTACAGATCTACATATTCATGAACTTATCACTTTGCCCATACGTGTATACAAATTGGTGTTCTTTGGTGGAAAGTCAGTTGATGAGAATGTTTGAGAGGGGGCTGTGAAGGTTAAGTAGTGAATGACTTGTTTGTTTGTTCATGGTATTCTAGTGCTTGGCAATGCCTTTAACAGTGCATTTTTTATTCTGTATTTAGCAAACACCACATTTTAAATATGAATCCAGCAAGTGTCGTTGTTTTGTTCGTATTCAACATCTATAATGCTATTTTTATTTCATTCATTCTTAGTAACATTTCTCCATGTGTTTTACTCTGGTGTGCAAGATACAAATATGTAGAATTAGAAATATCCCAATTTGTTATTTGTGCCACAAGTAGTTGGCATATGATGCTATAAAAACCGATAAGCCATTCAATTCACATAAAGTATACAGCCAGTAGCAATCTCTGCATACGAACATTTGGAATTAAATCTGCATTGGTTTCATCAGGTTTATTTGCTTTCCATTATGGCATTTACGATTGCAAATTTACACTTAATTATACATACGATGCTAGAATAGTTCAAAAACGGTACAGTGAGTGGGAGTAAGTGAATTGTGTTACTATCCTATCTTGGGGGGGGGTGTTAAGACCATTCAATAATTTGGATATCTCTGTGACCAGTGGCTGTTCTTAACATTACACTAGACTGATACAGAGACCGATGTTTACATAACTTGAATGTTATCGTGGCATAAGTGTATGTAGCCAGAGTACAAAGATGATATGATATTTACTGAATTACGTGACAGACTGAACATTCCCTTTTTGTTTTAGAAGGTCATCATCTGTCATTTCACGCATGTAAATCGGCGTAATTAGAAAGTAGCGTGACTAATATGAACATAAATTAAGTGAATACGATTTGACCAGTGTCTTGTACAACCAGATGGCTCGGCAGAGAGTGAGTTATGTTGGGGTTAGAAAGAAAAATCACGTCTAAAAAATAAATTACAAAACAATTGATAAAAGTCACACGTATATTTGAACTATGGTGTAAATACTTGTTTTTTATTATATAAATGACGTCATACCTAATACTTTCTCAAACCCGTCACTTTAGTTTAGACGTAGGGATTATGCGGTTGAAATGTTTGAGAGATTTGAGAGGTTTGAGAGGTAGCCTAATGCGTTCTATTTCAAGAATGACACATTTATGTTTCCGTGTTCATACACCGTAAAATATACTTAATTGAAAAGAGCATGATATAAAATGTTGAAAGAGACCGAGTAATGTCACGTGGGTAACATATAATTACGTGATTCGTGTATGCATATACCTAAGGCAGTATTTTAAATTATAGGCAAACTTCATATTAAGCTACAAATTCTCAAAGTAAATTACGTAAACCACATATACAGATGTTAAAGTTTGCGTGTTTATTGTTACATTATTAATACTTATTAAGTTGCAAGATAGATAATATATTTGAACATGTTTAAATAATTGCGTTTGATATAGCATTAATAATAATAATATGATACAATATTCTGTGAAATAATTCAATTCAAATTACATATACGTATATGTAAATCTAGGCACATGCGCGTTCGCGCTTTAGACTGTTTCATTGATCGAATTCTGCTGTGTTCGCTACCATGGCAACGTGTTTGTTTGATAATAAATCATAATAAATATCATGCAGATGGTCTTGAACGACTATTGATTCTTCAGTATAAACTGGTGTAAATTATATTCGTCAGAAATTATTATTTTCATTGCTTAGCGGATCGAACCCATTGGCTAAGCAGTTATAGTCAAGGTTTAAAGGTCAAAGAGCAGAGCAAAGGGCGACAAATCATTAAAAAAAAATTCAAAATCAAAATGAAAAAAAAAATATTTTCAAAACTGAGGACTGAGAAAATACAATTTTAAAGTGGCAATAGTTGTAAATTTGATATTTTTGTTTAGTTATAGCCACATAAAAATGACCGATTATTACCGAAATATTGTCAATATCTCATAAAATGCGATGTGAAAACTTGTTTAAATTGGCCACGTTGTACAGACCATGGACAATTATTACGCACGACGCAGACTAACGTAAAATGTAAATATATTTCAAAAGTAAAAGTGAAATGTACAAATTGCATTTGTATTTGTAATTTTCATTCTCATTTATCCTTTTTGACTCCCGTGTGCGAAGCACAAAAAGGAGTCTTTGCAGTTACCCTGTCTGTCTGTATGTCTGTATGTATGTATGTCTGTATGTATGTATGTATGTCACTTTTTTTGTTCCACCGTTATCTCAAGAACCACTAATCAAATTTCAATGAAACTTGGCACATGTATGCTCTGAACTAATGCGCAGATTTTATTAGTTTTGGGTAAAAATCTGTTAATATTATTAATTACCTAATTTACGTAATGATTAATCAATTTTCGGCTTTTCCACTGATATCTCAAGTACTAATCATAACATTTCAATAAAACTTGGTACATAGATGTCATATGACACTGCACAGACCTGATAGTGTTTAGGGTAATATCATTACATATTAATTACCTAATTTGCAAAACTAATTAATTTTCAGCTTTTGATATTTTGAGTAGTAATGATCACATTTCAATGAAACTTGGTACATAGTTACTTGAGGACTGTGCAGAGACCTAATTAGTTTTTGGGTAAATATTTGTGCATATTAATCACCTCATTAGCATAATAATTAATATTTGTTTGGTTCTAATTACATTTCAATGAAACTTGGTACATTGTGCAGACCTTATTAGTTTTACACTTAAATCTGTTCATATTAGTTACCTTATTTACATAATTAGTTTTCTGCGTTTCCATCAACATCTCAAGTTCAAGTAATTTTGAATTAATTTTTAATGTGTCTCCAATACTCCCAGCACACGGGAGTTCTTTCTAAGCTTTCTTTGATTAACTTTGATATCGATTTAAATTGTGAAACAAAATATGTTTAAATGCAAATAAAAATTATAAATGCGTTAAATAGGGAAAAAAATAGACAATACCTTTCAAATACATGCCGTTTACATATGTATGTACCTTTTCTAATTCCACTCTAAATAAAGATTTTCTTTTCTGTACGATTTACATTGACATCCATGACGTATGGGCACGATTTACATTGACATCCATGACGTATGGGCACGATTTACATTGATATCTATGACGTATGGATAAGATTTACGTGACATCCATGACGTATGGGCACGATTTACATTGATATCTATGACGTATGGGTACGATTTACATTGACATCTATGACGTATGGGTACGATTTACATTGACATCTATGACGTCTGGGTACGATTTACATTGACATCTATGACGTGTGGGCATGATTTACATTGATATATATGACGTATGGTACGATTTACATTGACATCTATGACGTATGGATACGATTCACGTGACATCCATGACGTATGGGCACGATTTACATTGATATCTATGGCGTATGGGCACGATTTACATTGACATCTATGACGTATGGTTACGATTTATATTGACATCTATGACGTATGGGCACAATTTACATTGACATCTGTGACGTATGGGCACAATTTACATTGACATCTATGACGTATGGGCACGATTTACATGAATGACGTATGAGTACGATTTACATTGACATCTATGACGTATGGGCACAATTTACATTGACATCTATGACGTATGGGCACGATTTACATGAATGACGTATGAGTACGATTTACATTGACATCTATGACGTATGGATATGATTTACATTGACATATATGACGTATGGGTACGATTTATATTGACATCTATGACGTATGGGTACGATTTACATTGACATCTATGACGTATGGGCACAATTTACATTGACATCTATGACGTGTGGGCATGATTTATATTGACATCTATGACGTGTGGGCATGATTTATATTGACATTTATGACGTATGGGCACGATTTACATTGACATCTATGACACGTATGGGCATGATTTATATTGATATATATGACGTGTGGGCATGATTTATATTGACATCTATGACGTGTGGGCATGATTTATATTGACATCTATGAGGTATGGGCATTGTCATCAAACATTTCTCTAGGTTTGTCACATACATTTCTTAATGAGGTTTGACACAACTTCAATGGAAAAAGGATTTCAAACTAATAGTAAATGATTTGTTAAATTAACGCTCTGTTCTTTCTTTGTTTCAGGCATTTCAGTAACTGTCAGCATACTCACACTAACTGCCATGAGTATTGAACGCTACCTCGCGATAAAACATCCAATGAGGGCACGCCGAATATCCAAAGTTAATCTCATTCGTAAAGTCATTGTTGTCATTTGGATCCTTGCGCTTGTGATTACGTCACCGATACTCTATGTAAAAGAGGTGCTGCGCCACCAAGTGTTCACTGTTGATGTATTTACGTGTACAGAAGTATGGCCTAACGGTGAGATATCACGCATGGCATATAGTATGGTACTCCTGATGTTTATGTACGTCCTTCCTGCTGGTTTAATATTTACTGCATATACCCTGATTGGCCGACGTCTGTGTACTGAAGAGAAGAGACTCACTCGATCGGCAACCAGCTTACCCTATAACCAAAAATGCAGAAATCAGCGAAATTACGTCACGTCTGTGCTCAAAGGAAGACGAAAAATCGCCCGGATGTTGCTTGTTGTGGCCTTTCTATTTGTCATATGTTGGCTTCCATACAATGTGCTGACGGTGTGGAGAGATTTCCATATTGGAAAACCAAGTGATTCCGACGTTAAAATTGTCATCTCAATAATGCCGTTTGCATCCTTACTCGGACATGCCAACAGTGCGTTTAATCCAATCGTGTACTCATTTCTGCATAAAAGTTTCCGAAAGCATTTCAAAACAGCATTCCAGTGTGGAGTATCACGTGGACCACCGGTGAGTGTAGAAATGCTACCAGTTTAGTTTCATGGTCAAACAGGTTACTGCATGAGAAGCCTAGTTAGGTCCACATGTGTCTCTTCTCTATTCGTTTTCTCTCTCTGCATATTAAGATGAATGAATGTAGATAACGTGCTTTTATCTTGCATACATCCTTAATCACTTGTAATTATTTTAGTTTTACTTTCGCCTGTCCATATTTCATAAGCGTTTATCCAGCTTTCTTCAAATATATCCTTATGATTGTTCTCTTCGTTGTATTTTTCAGTCTAACCACTACCTTCCCAATAGAATGCGACCCTCAATCAGCCGTAGCACTAGCACTAGCCAAAGTACCCGATGGTCGCAGGTCAGCTGGTCGCGCAGTATGGCTGCCTTGAGGGAGCGTGTTAATTCCAGGCGGTCTGGAGGCAGGGTGTTAAACACTAGAAAAACGTCATTTAAATCTATGTGTACCAATAGCACTCATAGTAATGGATTGCATCAAAGCTACGTGCTTCAGTACAATTCAAGACAAATGCGTCGAAAGAGACAAATAATCATTATGCAGCGACCTCTCGCGCTTGCATCAACCATCACCGAAGAAAGTTCTAACTGCCAATCAAGTGTATCAAGAAGAAGTTCAAATGCTCATTCATATGCCATGAATAAATTACATGTATTAAAAGAGGAGACAAATCAGGAGAATGACACCTCTCCAAGTACCTGCATCAGGATGCTTTTGCGAACGGAAAGTGCCCCAGCCTGCTACGACGAAGTTCCTGAATTACAAGTCAACGGTGAACCCAGAATGGAGGAAGATGACAGTGTACACAAAGTTGAAGTCGGGGAGAGCGATGATAATGATAGCGTGTTCACTCCATCAACATGTGCAGATTACAATGTAACTATCAGGAAAGATTCATTGCTGAGTTCTACACGTAACCAATTTACCAACACAGACCAGATCATTGGGAGCGACGACGACACTGATGACATCTACTGTCATGCTGAAAATATGACACGTCAGAATGCTAATTTGCATCATTTAACATTGGAAGATAATGTTATAGAAGAAGATGAGACTTCGTTTTCGGGTGACCTTGACTTAGGTCCAGCTGTGATTACCTTGAATCGATCGCCGAGAGTTCCTGTCAGGACAATTATCTACAAGGCATCAAGTGTATAAATTAATGTGTGGTTCACAGATAGTTTTAAAACATGATTCTTTCTATATGACATGTATTTTTGTTTAACGGAGGTGATGTGTTTGACTTTGTCGAAACATTACAACTCTGCACATGAAGGACTTGCTCACAGTGATGCAGTATTGCAAGTACTCACTAAGGTTTCTGGATATCAATGTAATAATAATTACAATAGTGGTTCAATATTGTATACATGCACGCTATATATTTGCATGTTTATGGCAACCTGCCATATTTGGATTAGTGAGAGAAACTGCATTCAATTATTTAATCAGGCCACAATCGTTATTACGTAATTCTCAGATGCGGTCGATAGTATTTTGTTTTGTATCTGGTTGTTTGAAGCTCAGTGCCAATGCATGTGACAATATATGTATAAATCATATTGCAGTGGTGAACAAGAATGCCGAATAAATTTACATTTCAAACACATGAACAATAAATGTATTTAGTTAATGTGGTTTAATTGCAGAACACGGCGTCCTTCAAAATATAAACTTGCCTCATTGTTGTACGACAAACGTTTCACATGTCATGGTGATGGAAAGATGTCATCGTTAAATACTTTAGCATTCCTATAAGTACTTTTCATTGTCAATGTATTCAGCTCTGTTACACTTCACATATCACAACTATTGTTTTCTTACTTTTTATTATACATTTTAAGTTGTAAGCGTTTATTAAAGAAATAAATTTGTCTTATTGGAAAACTGTTTCAACTAATAGATTGACATATAAAGAGTTTAATTTCGCCATCACTTACACACAGTTTTAAAAACTATGAATTACTATTAGGAAATGGCAGAGTTTTTATACTGCATGTGTATATGACATGGAAAGGCAATTTTGTATCTAATAACAACATCTAAAACTACGTACATGTTTAACACTATAAATTTTACATCCGTACAATATGTGAACTTGTGACATCAAGTTTGATTTGTCACATGCATGTGCCATGTATGTTTCGTCAGCAATTAGTCGTATTAATTGACACCACCACGCTATTCTGTTTCCATGGCAACAATATTGTCAACGTTGCTAATCACATTGTACTTGCACATATATGAATGTTGTGTAATGTAATGAATGTAGCTAATTCAACGGTTCAATTGTGGCTATACGACCTATATGTATTCGTGGTTTCATTCAGTATGTCTATTTTTCAGTCTCTATCGAATATATAAACGCATTACATGGTAAATGTATGTCCCTGCTACTCACTAGTCACATGCCCAAGGCCATTACATACAGTATAATATAACTAGCTAAGTCATTTCGGATGAAAGATCACTCCTCTAATTAAATGTTTAAAATAGATATACATTGTACTACACGCGTGCAACACAAATAGTATTACCTGGGGTTATCACCAGTGTTCAACGTCTTTCCTCACTCAGGCACGTTCACAAAACCCAGAGCCAACAGTTCTGTCATGTTATTTAGTGAAAATCCATCGTTCTTGCCACGAGGCATTCAATAGAGAATTGTACTAGATGTCTTCTTAGGGTAATAGAAAAAAAAACTGGATGTAAAATAGCACATCTTATTTTTGCAATAAATTTTATCATGATTGTATTTGAAATTTAAAAAGAACAATTCGAAGAATACATACTGAGCTTGGAAATGTGCAAACGCTGTTGATTTCTGGTACATGTACCTACATTTAAGCCTAACATTGTGTGCATTATAGTTAATCATATTTCAGCGAGACCGTAGTGACAGTTGTCACAAGCGATTCATCGTCTGTATGACCAGATATATGACCATATATGAGGCATATGCATATTTGACTGATCACTGAATTTAGTATTTTATGCAGCACATTATAGAGTTGAACTAATTACTCTGTTACTAATTCAAATAAAATCAACTATTCCCCAACAAAAATGATATATGAACCATATGTGGCTCTAAATAAGTCAGCCTATTACGGCTGACTTAATATATCGTACGACAGTCCAGGTAAAGTTGAAGTCACACTTTAGAAATGTTAGCCTAAATATAATTGCATAACTTGAATACAAAACTTTTAAATGCATCTTTGTCAACCAATGCCAGCAGTCGACATGCACTAATGCAGCTAATCATAAGGCGTTTTTAAAGCAGGGGCCAAAACATTTATCACAGTGAAATTGACTTGAATAGATAAATGATTTAGTTACTTTTACAGAAGTAGATATACCATTGAGTCCCTGAATATTTAAACCAATTCTAAATCTAAATACACTATGCACTATAGATCAACGATATTGACAGACAATTCGTTACCTGCTCAATTAATGACGGAAACAGCTTTAGCTTCATTCGTGTTATATTTAAATGAACATCTTACAGATGTTTTATGCTTCAAATTGACATTGTCAGGGATGTAATTTTTTTTTATAAACTTGAATCAGTGCCTCGACTACACAGCGTACCCAGATTATTTTCACCATGTAGCATTGTGGGAGAATTATTGCAGGGTCAAAATAGATATAATTGACACGAACATAAAATATAGAAAATATTTATCTTTATCAAACTGACACATAACGTGTGTATGTCGATTGAAAAATACTGGATCTTCTATTTAAATTTAAGTTATTTACTATCGTGTATTTTATATGCGAGGATTGCACGAGTCAATTTAAACATTACCTTACATTCATGATCATTGGTTTCGTGTATGTTATGTGTTTTATAGAATTCATTCTATTCTATGACAACCCATTATACATATACTCTCTATATGTTATGTGTTTTATAGAATTCATTCTATTCTATGACAACCCATTATACATATACTCTCTATATGTTATGTGTTTTATAGAATTCATTCTATTCTATGACAACCCATTATACATATACTCTCTATATGTTATGTGTTTTATAGAATTCATTCTATTCTATGACAACCCATTATACATATACTCTCTGTATGTTATGTGTTTTATAGAATTCATTCTATTCTATGACAACCCATTATGCATATACTCTCTGTATGTTATGTGTTTTATAGGATTCATTCTATTCTATGACAACCCATTATACATATACTCTCTATATGTTATGTGTTTTGTAGAATTAATTCTATTCTATGACAACCCATTATACATATACTCTCTATATGTTATGTGTTTTATAGAATTCATTCTATTCTATGACAACCCATTCTACATATTCTCTTTATATGTTATGTGTTTTATAGAATTCATTCTATTCTATGACAACCCATTCTACATATACTCTCTATTTGTTATGTGCTTTATAGAATTCATTCTATTCTATGACAACCAATTACACATATACTCTCTATATGCTATGTGTTTTATAGAATTCATTCTATTCTATGACAACCCATTATACATATACTCTCTATATGCTATGTGTTTTATAGAATTCATTCTATTCTATGACAACCCATTATACATATACTCTCTATATGTTATGTGTTTTATAGAATTCATTCTATTCTATGACAACCCATTATACATATACTCTCTATATGTTATGTATTTTATAGAATTCATTCTATTCTATGACAACCCATTATACATATACTCTCTATATGTTATGTGTTTTATATAATTCATTCTATTCTATAACAACGCATTATACATATACTCTCGTACATGTTATGTGTTTTTTAGAATTCATTCCATTCTATGACAACCCAATACACATATACTCTCTATATGTTATGGGTTTTATGGAATTAATTCTATTCTATGACAACCCATTATACATATACTCTCTATATGTTATGTGTTTTATAGAATTCATTCTATTCTATGACAACCCATTATACATATACTCTCTATATGTAATGTGTTTTATAGAATTCATTCTATTCTATGACAACCCATTATACATATACTCTCTATATGTTATGTGTTTTATAGAATTCATTCTATTCTATGACAACCCATTATACATATACTCTCTATATGTAATGTGTTTTATAGAATTCATTCTATTCTATGACAACCCATTATACATATACTCTCTATATGTTATGTGCTTTATAGAATTAATTCTATTCTATGACAACCCATTATACATATACTCTCTATATGTTATGTGCTTTATAGAATTAATTCTATTCTATGACAACCCATTATACATATACTCTCTATATGTTATGTGCTTTATAGAATTAATTCTATTCTATGACAACCCATTATACATATACTCTCTATATGTTATGTGTTTTGTAGAATTAATTCTATTCTATGACAACCCATTATACATATACTCTCTATATGTTATGTGCTTTATAGAATTAATTCTATTCTATGACAACCCATTATACATATACTCTCTATATATTATGTGTTTTGTAGAATTAATTCTATTCTATGACAACCCATTATACATATACTCTCTATATGTTATGTGTTTTATAGAATTCATTCTATTCTATGACAACCCATTATACATATACTCTCTATATGTTATGTGTTTTATAGAATTAATTCTATTCTATGACAACCCATTATACATATACTCTCTATATATTATGTGTTTTGTAGAATTAATTCTATTCTATGACAACCCATTATACATATACTCTCTATATGTTATGTGTTTTATAGAATTCATTCTATTCTATGACAACCCATTATACATATACTCTCTATATATTATGTGTTTTGTAGAATTAATTCTATTCTATGACAACCCATTATACATATACTCTCTATATGTTATGTGCTTTATAGAATTCATTCTATTCTATGACAACCCATTATACATATACTCTCTATATATTATGTGTTTTGTAGAATTAATTCTATTCTATGACAACCCATTATACATATACTCTCTATATGTTATGTGCTTTATAGAATTCATTCTATTCTATGACAACCCATTATACATATACTCTCTATATGTTATGTGTTTTATAGAATTCATTCTATTCTATGACAACCCATTATACATATACTCTCTATATATTATGTGTTTTGTAGAATTAATTCTATTCTATGACAACCCATTATACATATACTCTCTATATGTTATGTGTTTTATAGAATTCATTCTATTCTATGACAACCCATTATACATATACTCTCTATATATTATGTGTTTTGTAGAATTAATTCTATTCTATGACAACCCATTCTACATATACTCTCTATATGTTATGTGTTTTATAGAATTCATTCTATTCTATGACAACCCATTATACATATACTCTCTGTATGTTATGTGTTTTATAGAATTCATTCTATTCTATGACAACCCATTATGCATATACTCTCTGTATGTTATGTGTTTTATAGGATTCATTCTATTCTATGACAACCCATTATACATATACTCTCTATATGTTATGTGTTTTGTAGAATTAATTCTATTCTATGACAACCCATTATACATATACTCTCTATATGTTATGTGTTTTATAGAATTCATTCTATTCTATGACAACCTATTCTACATATTCTCTTTATATGTTATGTGTTTTATAGAATTCATTCTATTCTATGACAACCCATTCTACATATACTCTCTATTTGTTATGTGCTTTATAGAATTCATTCTATTCTATGACAACCAATTACACATATACTCTCTATATGCTATGTGTTTTATAGAATTCATTCTATTCTATGACAACCCATTATACATATACTCTCTATATGCTATGTGTTTTATAGAATTCATTCTATTCTATGACAACCCAATACACATATACTCTCTATATGTTATGGGTTTTATGGAATTAATTCTATTCTATGACAACCCATTATACATATACTCTCTATATGTTATGTGTTTTATAGAATTCATTCTATTCTATGACAACCCATTATACATATACTCTCTATATGTAATGTGTTTTATAGAATTCATTCTATTCTATGACAACCCATTATACATATACTCTCTATATGTTATGTGTTTTATAGAATTCATTCTATTCTATGACAACCCATTATACATATACTCTCTATATGTTATGTGCTTTATAGAATTAATTCTATTCTATGACAACCCATTATACATATACTCTCTATATATTATGTGTTTTGTAGAATTAATTCTATTCTATGACAACCCATTATACATATACTCTCTATATGTTATGTGTTTTATAGAATTCATTCTATTCTATGACAACCCATTATACATATACTCTCTATATGTTATGAGTTTTATAGAATTCATTCTATTCTATGACAACCCATTCTACATATACTCTCTATATGTTATGTGTTTTATAGAATTCATTCTATTCTATGACAACCCATTATACATATACTCTCTGTATGTTATGTGTTTTATAGAATTCATTCTATTCTATGACAACCCATTATGCATATACTCTCTGTATGTTATGTGTTTTATAGGATTCATTCTATTCTATGACAACCCATTATACATATACTCTCTATATGTTATGTGTTTTGTAGAATTAATTCTATTCTATGACAACCCATTATACATATACTCTCTATATGTTATGTGTTTTATAGAATTCATTCTATTCTATGACAACCCATTCTACATATTCTCTTTATATGTTATGTGTTTTATAGAATTCATTCTATTCTATGACAACCCATTCTACATATACTCTCTATTTGTTATGTGCTTTATAGAATTCATTCTATTCTATGACAACCAATTACACATATACTCTCTATATGCTATGTGTTTTATAGAATTCATTCTATTCTATGACAACCCATTATACATATACTCTCTATATGCTATGTGTTTTATAGAATTCATTCTATTCTATGACAACCCATTATACATATACTCTCTATATGTTATGTGTTTTATAGAATTCATTCTATTCTATGACAACCCATTATACATATACTCTCTATATGTTATGTATTTTATAGAATTCATTCTATTCTATGACAACCCATTATACATATACTCTCTATATGTTATGTGTTTTATATAATTCATTCTATTCTATAACAACGCATTATACATATACTCTCTACATGTTATGTGTTTTTTGGAATTCATTCCATTCTATGACAACCCAATACACATATACTCTCTATATGTTATGGGTTTTATGGAATTAATTCTATTCTATGACAACCCATTATACATATACTCTCTATATGTTATGTGTTTTATAGAATTCATTCTATTCTATGACAACCCATTATACATATACTCTCTATATGTAATGTGTTTTATAGAATTCATTCTATTCTATGACAACCCATTATACATATACTCTCTATATGTTATGTGTTTTATAGAATTCATTCTATTCTATGACAACCCATTATACATATACTCTCTATATGTTATGTGCTTTATAGAATTAATTCTATTCTATGACAACCCATCATACATATACTCTCTATATGTTATGTGTTTTATAGTATTCATTCTATTCTATGACAACCCATTATACATATACTCTCTCTATGTTATGTGTTTTATAGAATTAATTCTATTCTATGACAACCCATTATACATATACTCTCTATATGTTATGTGTTTTATAGAATTCATTCTATTCTAAGACAACCCATTATACATATACTCTCTATATGTTATGTGTTTTATAGAATTCATTCTATTCTATGACAACCCATTATACATATACTCTCTATATGTTATATGTTTTATAGAATTCATTCTATTCTATGACAACCCATTATACATATACTCTCTATATGTTATGTGTTTTATAGAATTCATTCTATTCTATGACAACCCATTATACATATACTCTCTATATGTTATGTGTTTTATAGAATTCATTATATTTTATGACAACCCATTATACATATACTCTCTATATGTTATATGTTTTATAGAATTCATTCTATTCTATGACAACCCATTATACATATACTCTCTATATGTTGTACAATTTGTTTTGTACTCTACAGACTTGGAAATTTTATTTGAAGTTGAAATATGTCGTCGTTTCCGATCTTTCCAAAACTGATAGCCACATTATAATCTACATTCTGCTGCTCCTATATTATCGCAATATACAGTTTGCACGTCTCGTCCAGTATGCCATAACTCAAATACGCATTCAAATTTGTCCTTTGAAACCAAAGGTTTCTGCAGTTTCGTTAGAAAATATATTTTAAGATTGAACACCGTTGCTCATTAGAACGCTACCGAGTTAACATATTTATAAAACCACTCTTTATTTACTGGATTTTGAGATGTTAAACCTTTAAATGTTATTACGTTCTAGTGACACTCATCGACTAACTTACTATTAATGGAGTGTGTAGTAATTGTGTCCTCTGCGCTTGTTATTTTATGTCGACTCTGGTTACTCAAGCGTTTATCTCCTAGTATTATCTCGTACACCCAAATAGATCTAATAAAAGCTCCATCATATATATATACGTATATTTATGTAATAAGAAAGTTTTAGTCATTTCAAATATACCCAATAATTCTCGTGTCGTGTTAAACAACGTTCCAATATTTCGATGGAGGAATGTAAACGAATATAACTACTATAAATACATAATATGACACTTGTTTTTTTCTTAAAATCCCAATTTATATTGAACTGAACACTGCTTATTTACTAGCTTATGACAAACAACAAGTGTAACAAGTTAGACCACTAACCAATTTCCTGTTCCAGTAATCAAAAGAAAAAGTTCCGGTAAATTGAACACTTTACTTAGAATTTGATATATCTATGTCAGACTAAATTATTTGTTTTTTGAAAGGTTGTTAGACCAATCTCAAGCAATTTTAACGCTGCCAGTGATATGAGATAAACGCAATCAAAGACAAGAACGTTGTCTATCCTACACTACATACATTGGTTTGTGTTTTTTTCGATGAATTGAATGATGAACAGAATTTTAGTATTCCACTCTATTCTGAAGTGTACTTCTCTGGCGCATCTCAAACCGCTCTAATGGTTTGCAGATAATGCAATTGGCCATCGCTTTTAGAAGCTATCAATTTCTTCCCATAGTGCAACTGGCAGATTTTAAAACCTTATTACGTAAATTAGAATGTGACAAATCTTAGATCATGGTTGTTTTTACTCAGGGTAAACTCAGGTAGAGCTACAACAGCGGCGACTACATATCAATCTAATTACATTTGGTAATAATGGTATGAATAACAATAAATAAATAAATAAATCAGCGTTTTAAATCCGCGTATGATAGCTATTAGTTTCATTGATTCAGGGTTTGAATTCTAGAGTTTTGTTGCTGATATAAGGCAGGTTTGACATGTGAAAAGGGATGTGCTCCCTCTTTTCTGAACACCTGACACCTAACCACTTCATGACACCATGGGGTCAAGATATATATTTGTTTACTGATTTGACTGAGTTGTGTGAAATACTTGAATGTTTTGTTCTGTGGATTGTCATTATTTGTGTTCTAGAACTTATATATTTCAAATTATGTTCAACGAGCTATGGTTATTCCCACTTTACAAGGTTGGATACCCAAGTTATATTCAAGTGGGTAACGGTCAAAGACGTCACGAACAAGGTCCATAAATCACATAACCAACTGCGAGATTCAAAACGACAAAGATATTTTATCAATTTTACTTCACGAACGCATTTGCAGTAACGGTCACTCTTGTTTTTTGGAATCGTTTTCAATATCTTCTTCGTTAGTAGACTTGATTCTGTGTGAGAAATAATCTTTGTATACCCCCGGACATTAATCCGAATCACAGTGGTTTACAGTCTGCATAGATGCATACAACGACAGTGGTTTACAATCTGCATATGAATACAACCACATTGGTTTACATTCTGTATACAAATACAACATCAGTGGTTTACAATCTGCATACGAATACAACAACAGTGGTTCACAATCTGCATATGAATACAAAGACACTGGTTTACAATCTGCATATGAATACAACCACACTGGTTTACAATCTGCATATGAATACAACCCCAGTGGTTTACAATCTGCATATGAATACAACCCCAGTGGTTTACAATCTGCATATGAATACAACCACACTGGTTAACAATCTGCATATGAATACAACCCCAGTGGTTTACAATCTGCATATGAATACAACCACACTGGTTTACAATCTGCATATAAATACAACTAAAGTGGTTTAGAATCTGTATATAAATACAACTACAGTGGTTTACAATCTGTATATGAATACAACAATAGTGATTCACAATCTGCATATTAATACAACCACAGTGGTTTACAATCTGCATACGAATAATACAACCACAGTAGTTTACAATCTGCATATGAATACAACAACAGTGGTTTACGATCTGCATATAAATACAACAGTGGTTTACAATCTGCATATGAATACAACCACAGTGGTTTACAATCTGCATATGAATACAACCACAGTGGTTTACAATCTGCATATGAATACAACCACACTGGTTTACAATCTGCATACGAATACAACAACAGTGGTTTACAATTTGCATATAAATACAACTACAGTGGTTCACAATCTGCATATGAATACAACCATAGTGATTTACAATCTGCATATTAATACAACCACAGAAGTTTACAATCTGCATATGAATACAACAACAGTGGTTTACGATCTGCATATGAATACAACAACAGTGATTTACAATCTGCATATGAATACAACCATAGTGATTTACAATCTGCATAAGAATACAACAACAGTGGTTTACGATCTGCATATGAATACAACCACAGTGGTTTACAATCTGCATATTAATACAACCACAGTAGTTTACAATCTGCATATGAATACAACCACAGTGGTTTACAATCTGCATACGAATACATCCACAGTGATTTACAATCTGCATAGGAATAGAACAACAGTGGTTTACAATCTGCATAGGAATACAACAACAGTGGTTTACAATCTGCATAGGAATACAATAACAGTGGTTTACAATCTGCATAGGAATACAACAACAGTGGTTTACAATCTGCATATGAATACAACCATTGTGGTTTACAATCTGCATATAAATACAACAGTGGTTTACAATCTGCATATGAATACAACCACAGTGGTTTACAATCTGCATATGAATACAACCACAGTGGTTTACAATCTGCATATGAATACAACCACACTGGTTTACAATCTGCATACGAATACAACAACAGTGGTTTACAATTTGCATATAAATACAACTACAGTAGTTCACAATCTGCATATGAATACAACCATAGTGATTTACAATCTGCATATTAATACAACCACAGAAGTTTACAATCTGCATATGAATACAACAACAGTGGTTTACGATCTGCATATGAATACAACAACAGTGATTTACAATCTGCATATGAATACAACCATAGTGATTTACAATCTGCATAAGAATACAACAACAGTGGCTTACGATCTGCATATGAATACAACCACAGTGGCTTACAATCTGCATATTAATACAACCACAGTGATTTACAATCTGCATATGAATACAACCACAGTGGTTTACAATCTGCATACGAATACATCCACAGTGATTTACAATCTGCATAGGAATAGAACAACAGTGGTTTACAATCTGCATAGGAATACAACAACAGTGGTTTACAATCTGCATAGGAATACAATAACAGTGGTTTACAGTCTGCATAGGAATACAACAACAGTGGTTTGCAATCTGCATATGAATACAACCATTGTGGTTTACAATCTGCATAGGAATACAACAAAAGTGGTTTACAATCTGCATATGAATACAACCATTGTGGTTTACAATCTGCATAGGAATACAACCATTGTGGTTTACAGTCTGCATAGGAATAGAACAACAGTGGTTTACAATCTGCATAGGAATACAATAACAGTGGTTTACAATCTGCATAGGAATACAACAACAGAGGTTTACAATCTGCATATGAATACAACCATTGTGGTTTACAATCTGCATAGGAATACAACAACAGTGGTTTACAATCTGCATAGGAATACAACCATTGTGGTTTACAATCTGCATAGGAATACAACCATTGTGGTTTACAGTATGCATAGGAATACAACAACAGTGGTTTACAATCGGCATATGAATACAACAACAGTGGTTAACAATCTGCATATGAATACAACCATTGCGGTTTACAATCTGCATAGGAATACAACGACTGTGGTTTACATTCTGAATATTAATACAACCATAGTGATTTACAATCTGCATATTAATACAACAACAGTGGTTTACAATCTGCATATGGATACAACCACAGTGATTTACAATCTGCATATTAATACAACAACAGTTGTTTACAATCTGCATATGAATACAACCATAGTGATTTACAATCTGCATATTAATACAACAACAGTGGTATACAATCTGCATATGAATACAACAACAGTGGTTTACAATCTGCATACGAATACAACAACAGTGATTTACGATCTGCATCTAAATACAACAGTGGTTTACAATCTGCATATGAATACAACCACAGTGGTTTACGATCTGCATATGAATACAACCACACTGGTTTACAATCTGCCTATTAATACAACAACAGTGGTTTACAATCTGCATATGAATACAACAACAGTGGTTTACAATCTGTATACGAATAATACAACCACAGAAGTTTACAATCTGCATATGAATACAACAACAGTGGTTTACAATCTGCATACGAATACAACAACAGAGGTTGACAATCTGCATACGAATACAACTACAGTGGTTTACGATCTGCATATAAATACAACAGTGGTTTACAATCTGCATATGAATACAACCACAGTGGTTTACAATCTGCATATGAATACAACCACACTGGTTTACAATCTGCATATGAATACAACCCCAGTGGTTTATAATCTGCATATGAATACAACCACACTGGTTTACAATCTGCATAGGAATACAACAACAGTGGTTTACAATCTGCATATGAATACAACCATTGTGGTTTACAATCTGCATATAAATACAACAGTGGTTTACAATCTGCATATGAATACATCCACAGTGGTTTACAATCTGCATATGAATACAACCACAGTGGTTTACAATCTGCATATGAATACAACCACACTGGTTTACAATCTGCATACGAATACAACAACAGTGGTTTACAATTTGCATATAAATACAACTACAGTGGTTCACAATCTGCATATGAATACAACCATAGTGATTTACAATCTGCATATTAATACAACCACAGAAGTTTACAATCTGCATATGAATACAACAACAGTGGTTTACGATCTGCATATGAATACAACAACAGTGATTTACAATCTGCATATGAATACAACCATAGTGATTTACAATCTGCATAAGAATACAACAACAGTGGCTTACGATCTGCATATGAATACAACCACAGTGGTTTACAATCTGCATATTAATACAACCACAGTGATTTACAATCTGCATATGAATACAACCACAGTGGTTTACAATCTGCATACGAATACATCCACAGTGATTTACAATCTGCATAGGAATAGAACAACAGTGGTTTACAATCTGCATAGGAATACAACAACAGTGGTTTACAATCTGCATAGGAATACAATAACAGTGGTTTACAGTCTGCATAGGAATACAACAACAGTGGTTTGCAATCTGCATATGAATACAACCATTGTGGTTTACAATCTGCATAGGAATACAACAAAAGTGGTTTACAATCTGCATATGAATACAACCATTGTGGTTTACAATCTGCATAGGAATACAACCATTGTGGTTTACAGTCTGCATAGGAATAGAACAACAGTGGTTTACAATCTGCATAGGAATACAATAACAGTGGTTTACAATCTGCATAGGAATACAACAACAGTGGTTTACAATCTGCATATGAATACAACCATTGTGGTTTACAATCTGCATAGGAATACAACAACAGTGGTTTACAATCTGCATAGGAATACAACCATTGTGGTTTACAATCTGCATAGGAATACAACCATTGTGGTTTACAGTATGCATAGGAATACAACAACAGTGGTTTACAATCGGCATATGAATACAACAACAGTGGTTAACAATCTGCATATGAATACAACCATTGTGGTTTACAGACTGCATAGGAATACAACGACTGTGGTTTACATTCTGAATATTAATACAACCATAGTGATTTACAATCTGCATATTAATACAACAACAGTGGTTTACAATCTGCATATGGATACAACCACAGTGATTTACAATCTGCATATTAATACAACAACAGTTGTTTACAATCTGCATATGAATACAACCATAGTGATTTACTATCTGCATATTAATACAACAACAGTGGTATACAATCTGCATATGAATACAACAACAGTGGTTTACAATCTGCATACGAATACAACAACAGTGATTTACGATCTGCATATAAATACAACAGTGGTTTACAATCTGCATATGAATACAACCACAGTGGTTTACGATCTGCATATGAATACAACCACACTGGTTTACAATCTGCCTATTAATACAACAACAGTGGTTTACAATCTGCATATGAATACAACAACAGTGGTTTACAATCTGTATACGAATAATACAACCACAGAAGTTTACAATCTGCATATGAATACAACAACAGTGGTTTACAATCTGCATACGAATACAACAACAGAGGTTTACAATCTGCATACGAATACAACTACAGTGGTTTACGATCTGCATATAAATACAACAGTGGTTTACAATCTGCATATGAATACAACCACAGTGGTTTACAATCTGCATATGAATACAACCACACTGGTTTACAATCTGCATATGAATACAACCCCAGTGGTTTATAATCTGCATATGAATACAACCACAGTGGTTTACAATCTGCATATAAATACAACAGTGGTTTACAATCTGCATACGAATACAACTACAGTGGTTTACGATCTGCATATAAATACAACAGTGGTTTACAATCTGCATATGAATACAACCACAGTGGTTTACAATCTGCATATGAATACAACCACACTAGTTTAGAATCTGCATATGAATACAAACCCAGTGGTTTATAATCTGCATATGAATACAACCACAGTGGTTTACAATCTGCATATAAATACAACAGTGGTTTACGATCTGCATATGAATACAAACACACTGGTTTACAATCTGCATAGGAATACAACCCCAGTGGTTTATAATCTGCATACGAATACAACAACAGTGGTTTACGATCTGCATATAAATACAACAGTGGTTTACGATGTGCATATGAATACAACCACACTGGTTTAAATCTGCATACGAATACAACCACAGTGGTTTACAATCTGCATAAGAATACAACAACAGTGGTTTACAATCTGCATATGAATACAACAACAGTGGTTTACGATCTGCATATAAATACAACAGTGGTTTATAATCTGCATATGAATGCAACCACAGTGGTTTACAATCTGCATACGAATACAACCACAGTGGTTTACAATCTGCATAGGAATACAACAACAGTGGTTTACAATCTGCATAGGAATACAACAATAGTGGTTTACAATCTGCATAGGAATACAACAACAGTGATTTACAATCTGCATACGAATACAACCACAGTGGTTTACATTCAGCATAGGAATACAACAACAGTGGTTTACAATCTGCATAGGAATACAACAACAGTGGTTTACAATCTGCATATGAATACAAAAACAGTGGTTTAAAATCTGCATACGAATACAACCACAGTGATTTACAATCTGCATATTAATACAACCATTGTGGTTTACAATCTGCATAGGAATACAAAAACAGTGGTTTACAATCTGCATAGGAATACAACAACAGTGGTTTAAAATCTGCATAGGAATACAACCACAGTGATTTACAATCTGCATAGGAATACAAAAACAGTGGTTTAAAATCTGCATATGAATACAACCATTGTGGTTTACAATCTGCATAGGAATACAACCGATGTGATTTACAATCTGCATATTCATACAACCATATTGATTTACAATCTGCATATTAATA
Source organism: Saccoglossus kowalevskii (assembly GCF_978046115.1). Lineage (NCBI taxonomy): Eukaryota > Metazoa > Hemichordata > Enteropneusta > Harrimaniidae > Saccoglossus > Saccoglossus kowalevskii. The sequence goes on from NC_140658.1 coordinate 32,297,522, forward strand.
CAACAACAGTGGTTTACAATCTGCATATGAATACAAGCACAGTGATTTACAATCTGCATATTAATATAACAACAGTGGTTTACAATCTGCATATGAATACAACCACAGTGATTTACAATCTGCATATTAATACAACAACAGTTGTTTACAATCTGCATATGAATACAACCACAGTGATTTACAATCTGCATATTAATACAACAACAGTTGTTTACCATCTGCATATGAATACAACCATAGTGATTTACAATCTGCATATTAATACAACAACAGTTGTTTACAATCTGCATATGAATACAACCACAGTGATTTACAATCTGCATATTTATACAACAACAGTGGTTTACAATCTGCATATCAATACACCAACACTGGTTTACAATCTGTATACGAATAATACAACCACAGTAGTTTGCAATCTGCATATGAGTACAACAACAGTGGTTTACAATCTGCATACGAATACAACAACAGTGGTTTACAATCTGCATACGAATACAACAACAGTGGTTTACGATCTGCATATAAATACAACAGTGGTTTACGATCTGCATATAAATACAACAGTGGTTTACAATCTGCATATGAATACAACCACACTGGTTTACAATCTGCATACGAATACAACAACAGTGGTTTACAATCTGCATATGAATACAACAGCAGTGGTTTACAATCTGCAGACGAATACAACCACAGTGGTTTACAATCTGCATATGAATACAACAACATTGGTTTACAATCTGCATAGGAATAGAACAACAGTGGTTTACAATCTGCATAGGAATACAACCACAGTGATTTACAATCTGCATATTAATACAACCATCGTGGTTTACAATCTGCATAGGAATACAACAACAGTGGTTTACAATCTGCATATGAATACAACAACAGTGGTTTACAATCTGCATACGAGTACAACAACAGTGGTTTACAATCTGCATACGAATACAACAACAGTGGTTTACGATCTGCATATAAATACAACAGTGGTTTACAATCTGCCTATGAATACAACCACACAGGTTTACAATCTGCATACGAATACAACAACAGTGGTTTACAATCTGCATATGAATACAACAACAGTGGTTTACAATCTGCATACGAATACAACCACAGTGGTTTACAATCTGCATAGGAATACAACAACATTGGTTTACAATCTGCATAGGAATAGAACAACAGTGGTTTACAATCTGCATAGGAATACAACCACAGTGATTTACAATCTGCATATTAATACAACCATTGTGGTTTACAATCTGCATAGGAATACAACAACAGTGCTTTACAATCTGCATATTAATACAACCATTGTGGTTTACAATCTGCATATGAATACAACCATAGTGATTTACAATCTGAATATGAATACAACCATAGTGATTTACAATCTGCATATTACTACAACAACAGTTGTTTACAACCTGCATATGAATACAACCATAGTGATTTACAATCTGCATATTTATAGAACAACAGTGGATTACAATCTGCATATGAATACAACAACAGTGGTCTACAATCTGTATACGAATAATACAACCACAGTAGTTTACAATCTGCATACGAATACAACAACAGTGGTTTACAATCTGCATACGAATACAACAACAGTGGTTTACGATCTGCATATGAATACAACCACACTGGTTTACAATCTGCATATGAATACAACCACAGTGGTTTATTATCTACATATGAATACAACCACAGTGGTATATAATCTGCATAGATGCAGACAACCACAGTAGTTTACAATCTGCATATGAATACATCCACAGTGGTTTACAATCTGCATAGATGCATACAACCACAGTAGTTTATAATCTGCATATGAATACAACCGCAGTGGTTTACAATCCGCATATGAATACAACCACAGTAGTTTATAATCTGCATACGAATAAAACCACAGTGGTTTACAATCTGCATATGAATAAAACCACAGTAGTTTATAATCTGCATATGAATACAACCACAGTGGTTCACAATCTGCATATGAATACAACCATAGTGGTTTACAATCTGCATATGAATACAACCATAGTGGTTTACAATCTGCATATGAATACAACCACACTGGTTTACAATCTGCATACGAATACAACAACAGTGGTTTACAATCTGCCTATGTATACTACAACTGTGGTTTACAATTTGCATACGAATACAACCACAGTGGTTTACAATCTGCATAGGAATACAACAACATTGCTTTCCAATCTGCATAGGAATAGAACAACAGTGGTTTACAATCTACATAGGAATACAACCACAGTGATTTACAATCTGCATATTAATACAACTATTGTGGTTTACAATCTGAATAGGAATACAACAACAGTGGTTTACAATCTGCATAGGAATACAACAACAGTGCTTTACAATCTACATAATAATACAACCATTGTGGTTTACAATCTGCATATGAATACAACCATAGTGATTTACAATCTGCATATCAATACAATCATTGTGGCTTACAATCTGCATATGCATACAACTAATTGTGTTTTACAATCTGCATATTAATACAACCATAGTGATTTACAATCTGCATATGAATACAACCATTGTGGTTTACAATCTGCATAGGAATACAACCATTGTGGTTTACAATCTGCATATTAATACAACCATAGTGATTTACAATCTGCATATTAATACAACAACAGTGGTTTACAATCTGCATATGAATACAACCACAGTGATTTACAATCTGCATATGAATACAACAACAGTGGTTTACAATCTGCATATGAATACAACCACAGTGATTTACAATCTGCATATTACTACAACAACAGTTGTTTACAATCTGCATATGAATACAACCATAGTGATTTACAATCTGCATATTTATAGAACAACAGTGGTTTACAATCTGCATATGAATACAACAACAGTGGTTTACAATCTGCATACGAATACAACCACACTGGTTTACAATCTGCATACGAATAATACAACCACAGTAGTTTACAATCTGCATACGAATACAACAACAGTGGTTTACAATCTGCATACGAATACAACAACAGTGGTTTACGATCTGCATATTAATACAACCACACTGGTTTACAATCTGCATATGAATACAACCCCAGTGGTTTATAATCTGCATATGAATACAACCACAGTGGTTTACAATCTGCATATGAATACAACCCCAGTGGTTTACAATCTGCATATGAATACAACCACAGTGGTTTATTATCTGCATATGAATACAACCACAGTGGTTTATAATCTGCATAGATGCATACAACCACACTAGTTTACAATCTGCATATGAATACAACCGCAGTGGTTTACAATCTGCATAGATGCATACAACCACACTAGTTTACAATCTCCATATGAATACAACCGCAGTGGTTTACAATCTGCATAGATGCATAGAACCACTGTAGTTTATAATCTGCATATGAATACAACCACAGTGGTTTACAATCCGCATATGAATTCAACCACAGTAGTTTATAATCTGCATATGAATAAAACCACAGTGGTTTACAATCTGCATATGAATACAACCACAGTAGTTTATAATCTGCATATGAATACAACCACAGTGGTTTACAATCTGCATAGATGCATACAACCACAGTAGTTTATAATCTGCATATGAATACAACCACAGTGGTTTACAATCTGCATAGATGCATACAACCACAGTAGTTTATAATCTGCATATGAATACAACCACAGTGGTTTACAATCCGCATATGAATTCAACCACAGTAGTTTATACTCTGCATATGAATAAAACCACAGTGGTTTACAATCTGCATATGAATACAACCACAGTAGTTTATAATCTGCATATGAATACAACCACAGTGGTTTACAATCTGCATATGAATACAACCATAGTGGTTTACAATCTGCATATGAATACAACCATAGTGGTATACAATCTGCATATGAATACAACCACAGTGGTATACAATCTGCATATGAATACAACCACAGTGGTTTACAATCTGCATATGAATACAACCACAGTAGTTTATAATCTGCATATGAATACAACCACAGTGGTTTACAATCTGCATATTAATACAACCACAGTGGTTTATAATCTGCATATGAATACAACCATTGTGGTTTACAATCTGTATATGAATACAACCACAGTAGTTTATAATCTGCATATGAATACAACCATAGTGATTTACAATCTGCATATCAATACAATCATTGTGGCTTACAATCTGCATATGCATACAACTAATTGTGGTTTACAATCTGCATATTAATACAACCATAGTGATTTACAATCTGCATATGAATACAACCATTGTGGTTTACAATCTGCATAGGAATACAACCATTGTGGTTTACAATCTGCATATTAATACAACCATAGTGATTTACAATCTGCATATTAATACAACAACAGTGGTTTACAATCTGCATATGAATACAACCACAGTGATTTACAATCTGCATATGAATACAACAACAGTGGTTTACAATCTGCATATGAATACAACCACAGTGATTTACAATCTGCATATTACTACAACAACAGTTGTTTACAATCTGCATATGAATACAACCATAGTGATTTACAATCTGCATATTTATAGAACAACAGTGGTTTACAATCTGCATATGAATACAACAACAGTGGTTTACAATCTGCATACGAATACAACCACACTGGTTTACAATCTGCATACGAATAATACAACCACAGTAGTTTACAATCTGCATACGAATACAACAACAGTGGTTTACAATCTGCATACGAATACAACAACAGTGGTTTACGATCTGCATATTAATACAACCACACTGGTTTACAATCTGCATATGAATACAACCCCAGTGGTTTATAATCTGCATATGAATACAACCACAGTGGTTTACAATCTGCATATGAATACAACCCCAGTGGTTTACAATCTGCATATGAATACAACCACAGTGGTTTATTATCTGCATATGAATACAACCACAGTGGTTTATAATCTGCATAGATGCATACAACCACACTAGTTTACAATCTGCATATGGATACAACCGCAGTGGTTTACAATCTGCATAGATGCATACAACCACACTAGTTTACAATCTCCATATGAATACAACCGCAGTGGTTTACAATCTGCATAGATGCATAGAACCACTGTAGTTTATAATCTGCATATGAATACAACCACAGTGGTTTACAATCCGCATATGAATTCAACCACAGTAGTTTATAATCTGCATATGAATAAAACCACAGTGGTTTACAATCTGCATATGAATACAACCACAGTAGTTTATAATCTGCATATGAATACAACCACAGTGGTTTACAATCTGCATAGATGCATACAACCACAGTAGTTTATAATCTGCATATGAATACAACCACAGTGGTTTACAATCTGCATAGATGCATACAACCACAGTAGTTTATAATCTGCATATGAATACAACCACAGTGGTTTACAATCCGCATATGAATTCAACCACAGTAGTTTATAATCTGCATATGAATAAAACCACAGTGGTTTACAATCTGCATATGAATACAACCATAGTGGTTTACAATCTGCATATGAATACAACCACAGTGGTTTACAATCTGCATATGAATACAACCATAGTGGTTTACAATCTGCATATGAATACAACCATAGTGGTATACAATCTGCATATGAATACAACCACAGTGGTATACAATCTGCATATGAATACAACCACAGTGGTTTACAATCTGCATATGAATACAACCACAGTAGTTTATAATCTGCATATGAATACAACCACAGTGGTTTACAATCTGCATATGAATACAACCACAGTGGTTTACAATCTGCATATGAATACAACCATTGTGGTTTACAATCTGTATATGAATACAACCACAGTAGTTTATAATCTGCATATGAATACAACCACAGTGGTTTACAATCTGCATAGATGCATACAACCACAGTGGTTTACAATCTGCATATGAATACAACCACAGTGGTTTACAATCTGTATATAAATAAAACCACAGGTTTCAGTTAGGGCTTTGACGTTATGACGTTTTCCAATACAGTTCCTGTGTATTACGTTCAAAATCGTAGTGCATTATCTGAAGCTTTGAAATGTAATGAAACGTAGTGTTTATTGAAAAGCAGTGTGACACCAAATTATCGCGTCAAAATCTCGACTCCTTGTAAACGTTGCAATATTTACGACTCGAATTTACGGCATGTACGGTTGTAATTGCTCAAATAGAATGAACCTCGTTATTTTGTTAATACAATCTTGTGATTTTTACGGAGCGGAGTCTCCCGGTCTATCATTCAATGAATGATTATTTTGTAACGCATATTTCGCGTGACAGACTATTTTCTAACCACCTAAGAATTGACAAATTTCCTGCTGATCTACTGAATCTGTCGTTTTACAATGCAACCAATTGTAGATAATGTGTTTAAAAGCCCATACTTGTAGTCGTAATTGGCTGCGGTTGTGGATATACTATTAACCCACTTAGGTGCGATGATAATGTGCCACTCTTAAATATTTTATAAATTTCTTGACAGTCAATAGAAGTGAATTTCTGCAATTAGCAATTAATGCAAAGCCAACTGCGATGTCAAATTCCCACCATAAATTAGTGTATCTTGTAATAATCTAATATATTCAAGTTACGTTTATTCGATTTACAGAGAACTTTCCCGAGTTTGTTAAAACATCCCAGTTAACTAATAAAACGTGCAGTTTGCTACAAAAGAATTGTTCGAACAACAGCAGAAAACCTGAATTGTTAATGAGAAATAGGGCATGGTTAAAACCAACAATGAAGAAGGGGTAAAAAGGTCTCTGGACTCGTACTCGACCACGTCCCGTTAATTGAAAGACAGTGGCCGGGTAGTCTTACTCGAACATAGTTATACTTGAACATAATTTAGCTACTTGTTTTGTTTGTCCGCAGCCCAATCAAAGGTTGTGTGTTGTCACCGAGCCCGTGTGTAAGGTAATTATTTTGTGTATAAATAACAACGGCTAGTTATAGCGAACTACATGTTGCATTTCATCTCAAATACTTAGCTAGTTCAGTAGAATGACCATGCATTCAAACAGCTTGTCGATCTGGAAATCATCTGCTTACTGGGAGATGCAACAACGGAACAGCCATTACTCGTCAGGAAACTAGTAAACACCGACCAAAACTGTTAATTAACAAAAGTTAGAGACGAGCCTAAGATTACCTAAAATTGTTCGGTTTAAGTGCGTAAACCTCCGTTGAATGTTATATCGCAAATATTGGGAATTTATCGCGATTACTGCGTATATATCTCATGCGATACAACATAAATGGGGAGGGGGAAATGAGGGTAGCTGTGACAGGTTATATGAAATAAAAAAAGTCATTTTACAGGAAATAAAATGGAAAGTTCCATTTACAGTAAAAAATAGGTTTTCACACTTTACAGATAAAGCAAATGCCTAATTACATTTTGCACTTTTATAATATACTTGATCATTTGTGTTTAAAAATCAAAATTGCATGAGAATTGCGACATTTATTGTGGAAAATGCGTTATACGCTTACAACAAATAAGATCTTTGTACAAATTACGGACGAATAACATAGCAGATTACATTTTTCTTGCCCATGTCAACGAATTTACGTATTTTAATTATTTAAATGACATTAATACGAAAACAAAAACAAGTTATTACAGTTTACAACAATACCTCTTGCCGACCCTCATAAATAATTAGGCCAATAATCTGATTAGCAGAAAAAGTCACGTGTTAGATGACATACCTCACACATACAATAACCAATTGTTAGATGACATACCTCACACATACAATAACCAATTGTTAGATGACATACCTCACACATACAATAACCAATTGTTAGATGACATACCTCACACATACAATAACCAATTGTTAGATGACATACCTCACACATACAATAACCAATAGTTAGATGACATGCCTCACACATACAATAAACAATTGTTAGATGACATACCTCACACATACAATAACCAATTGTTAGATGACATGCCTCACACATACAATAAACAATTGTTAGATGACATGCCTCACACATACAATAACCAATTGTTAGATGACATACCTCATACATACAATAACCACTTGTTAGATGACACGCCTCATACATACAATAACCAATTGTTAGATGACATAATTCACACATACAATAACCAATTATTAGATGACATGCCTCACACATACAATAACCAATTGTTAGATGACATGCTCCACACATTCAATAACCAATTGTTAGATGACATGCTCCACACATACAATAACCAATTGTTAGATGACAGGCCTCACACATACAAAAACCAATTGTTAGATAACATGCATCATACAAACAATAACCAATTGTTAGATGACATGCTCCACACATACAATAACCAATTGTTAGATGACATGCCTCACACATACAATAACCAATTGTTAGATGACATGCTCCACACATACAATAACCAATTGTTAGATGACATGCTCCACAAATACAAAAACCAATTGTTAGATAACATGCCTCATACATACAATAACCAATTGTTAGATAACATGCCTCATACATACAATTACCAATTGTTAGATGACATGCCTCACACATACAATAACCAATTGTTAGATAAGATGCCTCACACATACAGTAACCAATTGTTAGATGACACGCCCCAAACATACAATAACCAATTGTTAGACGACATGCCTCACACATACAATAACCAATTGTTAGATGACACGCCCAACACATACAATAACCAATTGTTAGATGACATGCCTCACACATACAGTAACCAATTGTTAGATGACACGCCCCAAACATACAATAACCAATTGTTAGACGACATGCCTCACACATACAATAACCAATTGTTAGATGACACGCCCAACACATACAATAACCAATTTTTAGATAACATGCATCATGTATACAATAACCACTTGTTAGATGACATGCCTCACACATACAATAACCAATTGTTAGATGACATGCCTCACACATACAATAACCAATTGTTAGATAACATGCATCACACATACAATAACCAATTGTTAGATGACATGCCTCACACTTTCAATAACCAATTGTTAGATGACACGCCTCACACATACAATAACCAATTATTAGATAACATGCATCATACATACAATAACCAATTGTTAGATGACACGCCACACACATACAATAACAAATTGTTAGACGACATGCCTCACACATTCAATAACCAATTGTTAGATGACACGCCCCACACATACAATAACCGATTATTAGATAACATGCTCCACACATACAATAACCAATTGTTAGATAAGATTCCTCATATATACAATAACCAATTGTTACATGACACGTCTCATACATACAATAACCACTTGTTAGATGACACGCCTCATACATACAATAACCAATTGTTAGTTGACATTCTCCACACATACAATAACCAATTGTTAGATGACATGCCTCACACATACAATAACCAATTGTTAGATGACATGCCTCATACATACAATAACCAATTGTTAGATGACATGCCTCACACATACAACAACCAATTGTTAGATGACAGGCCTCACACATACAAAAACCAATTGTTAGATAACATGCATCATACAAACAATAACCAATTGTTAGATGACATGCTCCACACATACAATAACCAATTGTTAGATGACATGCCTCATACATACAATAACCAATTGTTAGATGACATGCCTCACACATACAACAACCAATTGTTAGATGACACGCCTCACACATACAATAACCAATTGTTAGATGACATGCCCCACACATACAATAACCAATTATTAGATAACATGCATTATACATACAATAACCAATTGTTAGATGACATGCTCCACACATACAATAACCAATTGTTAGATAACATGCCTCATACATACAATAACCAATTGTTACATGACACGCCTCATACATACAATAACCAATTGTTAGATAATATGCCTCATACATACAATAACCACTTGTTAGATAACATGCCTCATACATACAATAAGCAATTGTTAGATAACATGCATCACACATACAATAACCAATTGTTAGATGACATGCCTCACACATACAATAACCAATTATTACACGACACGTCTCATACATACAATAACCAATTGTTAGATAACATGCCTCATACATACAATAACCAATTGTTAGATAACATGCCTCATACATGCAATAACCAATTATTAGATAACATGCATCACGCCTACAATAACCAATTGTTAGATAACATGCCTCATACATACAATAACCACTTGTTAGATGACATGCCTCACACATACAATAACCAATTGTTAGATGACATGCCTCACGCATACAGTAACCAATTGTTAGATGACCCGCCCCAAACATACAATAACCAATTGCTAGATGACATGCGTCATACATACAATAACCAATTGTTAGATGACACGCCTCACACATACAATAACCAATTATAAGATAACATGCATCACACATACTATAACCAATTGTTAGATGACACGCCACACACATACAATAACCAATTGTTAGACGACATGCCTCATACATACAATAACCAATTGTTACATGACACGCCCTACACATACAATAACCAATTGCTAGATGACATGCCTCATACATACAATAACCAATTGTTAGATGACACGCCTCACACATACAATAACCAATTATTAGATAACATGCATCACACATACTATAACCAATTGTTAGTTGACACGCCACACACATGCAATAACCAATTGTTAGACGACATGCCTAATACATACAATAACCAATTGTTAGATGACACGCCTCACACATACAATAACCAATTGTTAGATGACACGCCTCACACATACAATATCCACTTGTTAGATAACATGCATCACACATACTATAACCAATTGTTAGTTGACACGCCACACACATGCAATAACCAATTGTTAGACGACATGCCTAATACATACAATAACCAATTGTTAGATGACACGCCTCACACATACAATAACCTATTATTAGATAACATGCCTCATACATACAATATCCACTTGTTAGATGACACGCCTCATACATACAATAACCAATTGTTAGATGACATGTTCCACACATACAATAACCAATTGTTAGATAAGATGCCTCATACATACAGTAAGCAATTGTTACATGACACGTCTCATACATACAATAACCAATTGTTAGATAACATGCCTCATACAAACAATAACCAAATGTTAGATAACATGCCTCATACATACAATAACCACTTGTTAGATGACACGCCACATACATATAATAACCAATTGTTAGATGACATGCTCCACACATATATTAACCAATTGTTAGATGACATGCCTCACACATACAATAACCAATTGTTAGATAACATGCTCCACACATACAATAACCAATTGTTAGATAAGATGCCTCATATATACAATAACCAATTGTTACACGACACGTCTCATACATACAATAACCAATTGTTAGATAACATGCCTCATACTTACAATAACCAATTGTTAGATGACATACCTCACACATACAATTACCAATTGTTAGACGACATGCCTCACACATACAATAACCAATTGTTAGATAACATGCTCAACACATACAATAACCACTTGTTAGATAATATGCCTCATATATACAATAACCAATTGTTACACGACACGTCTCATACATACAATAACCAATTGTTAGATAACATGCCTCATACTTACAATAACCAATTGTTAGATGACATGCCTCATACTTACAATAACCAATTGTTAGATGACATACCTCACACATACAATAACCACTTGTTAGATGACATGCCTCACACATACAATAACCAATTGTTAGATGACATGCCTCATACATACAATAACCAATTGTTAGATGACATGCCTCATACATACAATAACCAATAGTTAGATGACACGCCACACACATACATTAACCAATTGTTAGATGACATGCCTCACACATACAATAACCAATTGTTAGATGACATGCCTCACACATACAGTAACCAATTGTTAGATGACACGCCCCAAACATACAATAACCAATTGTTAGACGACATGCCTCACACATACAATAACCACTTGTTAGATAACATGCCTCATACATACAATAAGCAATTGTTAGATAACATGCATCACACATACAATAACCAATTGTTAGATGACATGCCTCACACATTCAATAACCAATTGTTAGATGATATGCCTCACACATGCAATAACCAATTGTTAGATGACACGCCTCACACATACAATAAACAATTGTTAGATGACATGCCTCACACATACAATAACCAATTGTTAGATGACATGCCTCACACATACTATAACCATTTGTTAGATAACATGCCTCATACATACAATAACCAATTGTTAGATAACGTGCCTCATACATACAATAATCAATTGTTAGATGACATGCCCCACACATACAATAACCAATTGTTAGATAGAATGCCTCATACATACAATAACCAATTATTAGATATCATGCATCACACATACAATAACCAATTGTTAGATGACATGCCTCACACATACAACAACCAATTGTTAGACGACATGCATCACACATACAATAACCAATTGTTTGATGACACGCCCCATACATACAATAACCAATTATTAGATAACATGCATCATACATACAATAACCACTTGTTAGATGACATGCCTCACACATACAATAACCAATCGGAAGATGACATGCCTCCCACATACAGTAACCAATTGTTAGATGACACGCCACACACATACAATAACCAATTGTTAGACGACATGCCTCACACATACAATAACCAATTGTTAGATGACATGCCGCACACATACAATAATCAATTATTAGATAACATGCATCAAGCATACAATAACCACTTGTTAGATGACATGCCTCACACAAACAATAACCATTTGTTAGATGACATGCCTAATACATACAATAACCAATTATTAGATAACATGCCGCACACATACAATAACCAATTATTAGATAACATGCCTCATACATACAATAACCACTTGTTAGATGACACGCCTCATACATACAATAACCAAATGTTAGATGACAAGCTCCACACATACAATAACCAATTGTTAGATGACATGCCTCACACATACAATAACCAATTGTTACACGACACGTCTCATACATACAATAATCAATTGTTAGATAACATGCCTCATACATACAATAACCAATTGTTAGATAACATGCCTCATACATACAATTACCAATTATTAGATGACATGCCCCACGCATAAAATAACCAATTGTTAGATGACACGCCCAACACATACAATAACCACTTGTTAGATGACATGCCTCACGCATACAATAACCAATTGTTAGATGACACGCCCCAAACATACAATAACCAATTGCTAGATGACATGCCTCATACATACAATAACCAATTGTTAGATGACACGCCTCACACATACAATAACCAATTATTAGATAACAAGCACCACACATACAATAACCAATTGTTAGATGACATGCCTCACACATACAATAACCAATTGTTACACGATACGTCTCATACATACAATAACCACTTGTTAGATAACATCCCTCATACATACAATAACCAATTGTTAGATGACATGCCTCATACATGCAATGACCAATTATTAGATAACATGCATCACGCCTACAATAACCAATTGTTAGATGACACGCCCAACACATAGAATAACCGCTTGTTAGATGACATGCCTCACACATACAATAACAATTGTTAGATGACATGCCTCACACATACAGTAACCAATTGTTAGATGACACGCCCCAAACATACAATAACCAATTGCTAGATGACATGCCTCATAAATCCAATAACCAATTGTTAGATGACACGCCTCACACATACAATAACCAATTATTAGATAACATGCATCACACATACTATAACCAATTGTTAGATGACACGCCACACACATACAATAACCAAATGTTAGACGACATGCCTCATACATACAATAACCAATTGTTACATGACACGCCCTACACATACAATAACCAATTGCTAGATGACATGCCTCATACATACAATAACCAATTGTTAGATGACACGCCTCACACATACAATAACCAATTATTAGATAACATGCATCACACATACTATAACCAATTGTTAGATGACACGCCACACACATACAATAACCAATTGTTATACGACATGCCTCATACATACAATAACCAATTGTTAGATGACACGCCTCACACATACAATAACCAATTGTTAGATGACATGCCTCACACATACAATAACCAATTGTTAGATGACATGCCTCATACATACAATAACCAATTATTAGATAACATGCCGCACACATACAATAACCAATTATTAGATAACATGCCTCATACATACAATAACCACTTGTTAGATGACACGCCTCATACATACAATAACCAATTGTTAGATGACATGCTCCACACATACAATAACCAATTGTTAGATGACATACCTCATATATACAACAACCAATTGTTAGATAAGATGCCTCATACATACAGTAAGCAAATGTTACATGACACGTCTCATACATACAATAACCAAATGTTAGATAACATGCCTCATACATACAATAACCACTTGTTAGATAACATGCCTCATATATTCAATTACCAATTGTTAGACGACATGCCTCACACATACAATAACCAATTGTTAGATAAGATGCCTCATACATACAGTAAGCAATTGTTACATGACACGTCTCATACATACAATAACCAATTGTTAGATAACATGCCTCATACATACAATAACCAGATGTTAGATAACATGCCTCATACATACAATAACCACTTGTTAGATGACACGCCACATACATATAATAACCAATTGTTAGATGACATGCTCCACACATATATTAACCAATTGTTGGATGACATGCCTCACACATACAATAACCAATTGTTAGATAAGATGCCTCACACATACAATAACCAATTGTTAGATGACATGCCTCACACATACAGTAACCAATTGTTAGATGACACGCCCCAAACATACAATAACCAATTGTTAGACGACATGCCTCACACATACAATAACCACTTGTTAGATAACATGCCTCATACATACAATAAGCAATTGTTAGATAACATGCATCACACATACAATAACCAATTGTTAGATGACATGCCTCCCACATTCAATAACCAATTGTTAGATGACATGCCTCACACATGCAATAACCAATTGTTAGATGACACGCCTCACACATACAATAAACAATTGTTAGATGACATGCCTCACACATACAATAACCAATTGTTAGATGACATGCCTCACACATACAATAACCATTTGTTAGATAATATGCCTCATACACACAATAACCAATTGTTAGATAACATGCCTCATACATACAATAATCAATTGTTGGATGACACGCCTCACACATACAATAACCAATTATTAGATAACATGCATCACACATACTATAACCAATTGTTAGTTGACACGCCACACACATACAATAACCAATTGTTAGACGACATGCCTAATACATACAATAACCAATTGTTAGATGACACGCCTCACACATACAATAACCTATTGTTAGATGACATGCCTCACACATACAATAACCAATTGTTAGATGACATGCCTCATACATACAATAACCAATTATTAGATAACATGCCGCACACATACAATAACCAATTATTAGATAACATGCCTCATAATACAATAACCACTTGTTAGATGACACGCCTCATACATACAATAACCAATTGTTAGATGACATGCTCCACACATACAATAACCAATTGTTAGATAACATGCCTCACACATACAATAACCAATTGTTAGATAAGATGCCTCATACATACAATAACCAAATGTTAGATAACATGCCTCATACATACAATAACCACTTGTTAGATGACACGCCTCATACATATAATAACCAATTATTAGATGACATGCTCCACACATATATTAACCAATTGTTAGATAACATGCCTCATACATACAATTACCAATTGTTAGATGACATGCCTCATACATACAATAACCAATGGTTAGATGACACGCCACACACATACATTAACCAATTGTTAGATGACATGCCTCACACATACAATAACCAATTGTTAGATGACATGCCTCACACATACAGTAACCAATTGTTAGATGACACGCCCCAAACATACAATAACCAATTGTTAGACGACATGCCTCACACATACAATAACCACTTGTTAGATAACATGCCTCATACATACAATAAGCAATTGTTAGATAACATGCATCACACATACAATAACCAATTGTTAGATGACATGCCTCACACATTCAATAACCAATTGTTAGATGACATGCCTCACACATGCAATAACCAATTGTTAGATGACACGCCTCACACATACAATAAACATTTGTTAGATGACATGCCTCACACATACAATAACCAATTGTTAGATGACATGCCTCACACATACTATAACCATTTGTTAGATAACATGCCTCATACATACAATAACCAATTGTTAGATAACATGCCTCATACATACAATAATCAATTGTTAGATGACATGCCCCACACATACAATAACCAATTGTTAGATAGAATGCCTCATACATACAATAACCAATTATTAGATAGCATGCATCACACATACAATAATCAATTGTTAGATGACATGCCTCACACATACAACAACCACTTGTTAGACGACATGCCTCACACATGCAATAACCAATTGTTTGATGACACGCCCCATACATACAATAACCAATTATTAGATAACATGCATCATACATACAATAAACACTTGTTAGATGACATGCCTCACACATACAATAACCAATCGGAAGATGACATGCCTCCCACATACAGTAACCAATTGTTAGATGACACGCCACACACATACAATAACCAATTGTTAGACGACATGCCTCACACATACAATAACCAATTGTTAGATGACATGCCCCACACATACAATAATCAATTATTAGATAACATGCATCAAGCATACAATAACCACTTGTTAGATGACATGCCTCACACAAACAATAACCATTTGTTAGATGACATGCCTCATACATACAATAACCAATTACTAGATAACATGCCGCACACATACAATAACCAATTATTAGAAAACATGCCTCATACATACAATAACCACTTGTTAGATGACACGCCTCATACATACAATAACCAAATGTTAGATGACAAGCTCCACACATACAATAACCAATTGTTAGATAACATGCCTCATATATACAATAACCAATTGTTAGATGACATGCCTCACACATACAATAGCCAATTGTTAGATAAGATGCCTCATACATACAATAAGCAATTGTTACATGAAACGTCTCATACATAAAATAACCATCTGTTAGATAACATGCATCATACATACAATAACCACTTGTTAGATGACACGCCTCATACATACAATAACCAATTGTTAGATGACATGCTCCACACATACAATAACCAATTGTTAGATGACATGCCTCTCACATACAATAACCAATTGTTAGATAACATGCTCCACACATACAATAACCAATTGTTAGATGACATGCCTCACACATACAATAACCAATTGTTACACGACACGTCTCATATATACAATAATCAATTGTTAGATAACATGCATCATACATGCAATAACCAATTATTAGATAACATGCATCACGCCTACAATAACCAATTGTTAGATGACACGCCCAACACATACAATAACCACTTGTTAGATGACATGCCTCACGCATACAATAACCAATTGTTAGATGACACGCCCCAAACATACAATAACCAATTGCTAGATGACATGCCTCATACATACAATAACCAATTGTTAGATGACACGCCTCACACATACAATAACCAATTATTAGATAACATGCTCCACACATACAATAACCAATTGTTAGATGACACGCCTCACACATACAATAACCTATTGTTAGATGACATGCCTCACACATACAATAACCAATTGTTAGATGACATGCCTCATACATACAATAACCAATTATTAGATAACATGCCGCACACATACAATAACCAATTATTAGATAACATGCCTCACACATACAATAACCAATTGTTAGATGACATGCCTCACACATACAGTAACCAATTGTTAGATGACACGCCCCAAACATACAATAACCAATTGTTAGACGACATGCCGCACACATACAATAACCAATTATTAGATAACATGCCTCACACATACAATAACCAATTGTTAGATGACATGCCTCACACATACAGTAACCAATTGTTAGATAACATGCTCCACACATACAATAACCAATTGTTAGATGACATGCCTCACACATACAATAACCAATTGTTACACGACACGTCTCATATATACAATAATCAATTGTTAGATAACATGCATCATACATGCAATAACCAATTATTAGATAACATGCATCACGCCTACAATAACCAATTGTTAGATGACACGCCCAACACATACAATAACCACTTGTTAGATGACATGCCTCACGCATACAATAACCAATTGTTAGATGACACGCCCCAAACATACAATAACCAATTGCTAGATGACATGCCTCATACATACAATAACCAATTGTTAGATGACACGCCTCACACATACAATAACCAATTATTAGATAACATGCTCCACACATACAATAACCAATTGTTAGATGACACGCCTCACACATACAATAACCTATTGTTAGATGACATGCCTCACACATACAATAACCAATTGTTAGATGACATGCCTCATACATACAATAACCAATTATTAGATAACATGCCGCACACATACAATAACCAATTATTAGATAACATGCCTCACACATACAATAACCAATTGTTAGATGACATGCCTCACACATACAGTAACCAATTGTTAGATGACACGCCCCAAACATACAATAACCAATTGTTAGACGACATGCCTCACACATACAATAACCACTTGTTAGATAACATGCCTCATACATACAATAAGCAATTGTTAGATAACATGCATCACACATACAATAACCAATTGTTAGATGACATGCCTCACACATTCAATAACCAATTGTTAGATGACATGCCTCACACATGCAATAACCAATTGTTAGATGACACGCCTCACACATACAATAAACATTTGTTAGATGACATGCCTCACACATACAATAACCAATTGTTAGATGACATGCCTCACACATACTATAACCATTTGTTAGATAACATGCCTCATACATACAATAACCAATTGTTAGATAACATGCCTCATACATACAATAATCAATTGTTAGATGACATGCCCCACACATACAATAACCAATTGTTAGATAGAATGCCTCATACATACAATAACCAATTATTAGATAGCATGCATCACACATACAATAATCAATTGTTAGATGACATGCCTCACACATACAACAACCACTTGTTAGACGACATGCCTCACACATACAATAACCAATTGTTTGATGACACGCCCCATACATACAATAACCAATTATTAGATAACATGCATCATACATACAATAAACACTTGTTAGATGACATGCCTCACACATACAATAACCAATCGGAAGATGACATGCCTCCCACATACAGTAACCAATTGTTAGATGACACGCCACACACATACAATAACCAATTGTTAGACGACATGCCTCACACATACAATAACCAATTGTTAGATGACATGCCCCACACATACAATAATCAATTATTAGATAACATGCATCAAGCATACAATAACCACTTGTTAGATGACATGCCTCACACAAACAATAACCATTTGTTAGATGACATGCCTCATACATACAATAACCAATTACTAGATAACATGCCGCACACATACAATAACCAATTATTAGAAAACATGCCTCATACATACAATAACCACTTGTTAGATGACACGCCTCATACATACAATAACCAAATGTTAGATGACAAGCTCCACACATACAATAACCAATTGTTAGATAACATGCCTCATATATACAATAACCATTTGTTAGATAATATGCCTCATACACACAATAACCAATTGTTAGATAACATGCCTCATACATACAATAATCAATTGTTGGATGACACGCCTCACACATACAATAACCAATTATTAGATAACATGCATCACACATACTATAACCAATTGTTAGTTGACACGCCACACACATACAATAACCAATTGTTAGACGACATGCCTAATACATACAATAACCAATTGTTAGATGACACGCCTCACACATACAATAACCTATTGTTAGATGACATGCCTCACACATACAATAACCAATTGTTAGATGACATGCCTCATACATACAATAACCAATTATTAGATAACATGCCGCACACATACAATAACCAATTATTAGATAACATGCCTCACACATACAATAACCAATTGTTAGATGACATGCCTCACACATACAGTAACCAATTGTTAGATGACACGCCCAAACATACAATAACCAATTGTTAGACGACATGCCTCACACATACAATAACCACTTGTTAGATAACATGCCTCATACATACAATAACCAATTGTTAGATGACATGCCTCATACATGCAATGACCAATTATTAGATAACATGCATCACGCCTACAATAACCAATTATTAGATAACATGCATCACGCCTACAATAACCAATTGTTAGATGGCATGCATCACACATACTATAACCAATTGTTAGATAACATGCATCACACATACAATAAGCAATTGGTAGATAACATGCACCACACATACAATAACCAATTGTTAGATAACATGCATCACACATACAATAAGCAATTGGTAGATAACATGCACCACACATACAATAACCAATTGTTAGATAACATGCCTCACACATACAATAACCAATTGTTTGATGACACGCCTCATACATACAATAACCAATTGTTAGATAACATGTCTCATACATACAATAACCAATTGTTAGATAACATGCCTCACACATACAATAACCATTTGTTAGATAACATGCATCATACATACAATAACTAATTGTTTGATAACATGCCTCATACATACAATAACCAATTGTTAGATAGAATGCCTCATACATACAAAAACCAATTATTAGATAGCATGCATCACACATACAATAACCAATTGTTAGATGACATGCCCCACACATACAATAACCAATTGTTAGATAGAATGCCTCATACATACAATAACCAATTATTAGATAGCATGCATCACACATACAATAAGCAATTGGTAGATAACATGCACCACACATACAATAACCAATTGTTAGATAACATGCATCACACATACAATAAGCAATTGGTAGATAACATGCACCACACATACAATAACCAATTGTTAGATAACATGCCTCACACATACAATAACCAATTGTTAGATGACATGCCTCACACATACAGTAACCAATTGTTAGATGACACGCCCCAAACATACAATAACCAATTGTTAGACGACATGCCTCACACATACAATAACCACTTGTTAGATAACATGCCTCATACATACAATAAGCAATTGTTAGATAACATGCATCACACATACAATAACCAATTGTTAGATGACATGCCTCACACATTCAATAACCAATTGTTAGATGACATGCCTCACACATGCAATAACCAATTGTTAGATGACACGCCTCACACATACAATAAACATTTGTTAGATGACATGCCTCACACATACAATAACCAATTGTTAGATGACATGCCTCACACATACTATAACCATTTGTTAGATAACATGCCTCATACATACAATAACCAATTGTTAGATAACATGCCTCATACATACAATAATCAATTGTTAGATGACATGCCCCACACATACAATAACCAATTGTTAGATAGAATGCCTCATACATACAATAACCAATTATTAGATAGCATGCATCACACATACAATAATCAATTGTTAGATGACATGCCTCACACATACAACAACCACTTGTTAGACGACATGCCTCACACATACAATAACCAATTGTTTGATGACACGCCCCATACATACAATAACCAATTATTAGATAACATGCATCATACATACAATAAACACTTGTTAGATGACATGCCTCACACATACAATAACCAATCGGAAGATGACATGCCTCCCACATACAGTAACCAATTGTTAGATGACACGCCACACACATACAATAACCAATTGTTAGACGACATGCCTCACACATACAATAACCAATTGTTAGATGACATGCCCCACACATACAATAATCAATTATTAGATAACATGCATCAAGCATACAATAACCACTTGTTAGATGACATGCCTCACACAAACAATAACCATTTGTTAGATGACATGCCTCATACATACAATAACCAATTACTAGATAACATGCCGCACACATACAATAACCAATTATTAGAAAACATGCCTCATACATACAATAACCACTTGTTAGATGACACGCCTCATACATACAATAACCAAATGTTAGATGACAAGCTCCACACATACAATAACCAATTGTTAGATAACATGCCTCATATATACAATAACCATTTGTTAGATAATATGCCTCATACACACAATAACCAATTGTTAGATAACATGCCTCATACATACAATAATCAATTGTTGGATGACACGCCTCACACATACAATAACCAATTATTAGATAACATGCATCACACATACTATAACCAATTGTTAGTTGACACGCCACACACATACAATAACCAATTGTTAGACGACATGCCTAATACATACAATAACCAATTGTTAGATGACACGCCTCACACATACAATAACCTATTGTTAGATGACATGCCTCACACATACAATAACCAATTGTTAGATGACATGCCTCATACATACAATAACCAATTATTAGATAACATGCCGCACACATACAATAACCAATTATTAGATAACATGCCTCACACATACAATAACCAATTGTTAGATGACATGCCTCACACATACAGTAACCAATTGTTAGATGACACGCCCCAAACATACAATAACCAATTGTTAGACGACATGCCTCACACATACAATAACCACTTGTTAGATAACATGCCTCATACATACAATAACCAATTGTTAGATGACATGCCTCATACATGCAATGACCAATTATTAGATAACATGCATCACGCCTACAATAACCAATTATTAGATAACATGCATCACGCCTACAATAACCAATTGTTAGATGGCATGCATCACACATACTATAACCAATTGTTAGATAACATGCATCACACATACAATAAGCAATTGGTAGATAACATGCACCACACATACAATAACCAATTGTTAGATAACATGCATCACACATACAATAAGCAATTGGTAGATAACATGCACCACACATACAATAACCAATTGTTAGATAACATGCCTCACACATACAATAACCAATTGTTTGATGACACGCCTCATACATACAATAACCAATTGTTAGATAACATGTCTCATACATACAATAACCAATTGTTAGATAACATGCCTCACACATACAATAACCATTTGTTAGATAACATGCATCATACATACAATAACTAATTGTTTGATAACATGCCTCATACATACAATAACCAATTGTTAGATAGAATGCCTCATACATACAAAAACCAATTATTAGATAGCATGCATCACACATACAATAACCAATTGTTAGATGACATGCCCCACACATACAATAACCAATTGTTAGATAGAATGCCTCATACATACAATAACCAATTATTAGATAGCATGCATCACACATACAATAACCAATTGTTAGATGACATGCCTCACACATGCAATAACCAATTGTTAGATGACATGCCTCACGCATACAATAACCAATTGTTAGATGACACGCCCCAAACATACAATAACCAATTGCTAGATGACATGCCTCATACATACAATAACCAATTGTTAGATGACACGCCTCACACATACAATAACCAATTATTAGATAACATGCTCCACACATACAATAACCAATTGTTAGATGACATGCCTCACACATACAATAACCAATTGTTACACGATACGTCTCATACATACAATAACCAATTGTTAGATAACATCCCTCATACATACAATAACCAATTGTTAGATGACATGCCTCATACATGCAATGACCAATTATTAGATAACATGCATCACGCCTACAATAACCAATTATTAGATAACATGCATCACGCCTACAATAACCAATTGTTAGATGACATGCATCACACATACTATAACCAATTGTTAGATAACATGCATCACACATACAATAAGCAATTGGTAGATAACATGCACCACACATACAATAACCAATTGTTAGATAACATGCCTCACACATACAATAACCAATTGTTTGATGACACGCCTCATACATACAATAACCAATTGTTAGATAACATGTCTCATACATACAATAACCAATTGTTAGATAACATGCCTCACACATACAATAACCATTTGTTAGATAACATGCATCATACATACAATAACTAATTGTTTGATAACATGCCTCATACATACAATAACCAATTGTTAGATAGAATGCCTCATACATACAAAAACCAATTATTAGATAGCATGCATCACACATACAATAACCAATTGTTAGATGACATGCCCCACACATACAATAACCAATTGTTAGATAGAATGCCTCATACATACAATAACCAATTATTAGATAGCATGCATCACACATACAATAACCAATTGTTAGATGACATGCCTCACACATGCAATAACCAATTGTTAGATGACATGCCTCACACATACAATAACCATTTGTTAGATAACATGCATCATACATACAATAACCAATTGTTAGATAACATGCCTCATACATACAATAATCAATTATTAGATAACATGCATCATACATACAATAAACACTTGTTAGATGACATGCCTCACACATACAATAACCAATCGGAAGATGACATGCCTCCCACATACAGTAACCAATTGTTAGATGACACGCCACACACATACAATAACCAATTGTTAGACGACATGCCTCACACATACAATAACCAATTGTTAGATGACATGCCCCACACATACAATAATCAATTATTAGATAACATGCATCAAGCATACAATAACCACTTGTTAGATGACATGCCTCACACAAACAATAACCATTTGTTAGATGACATGCCTCATACATACAATAACCAATTACTAGATAACATGCCGCACACATACAATAACCAATTATTAGAAAACATGCCTCATACATACAATAACCACTATTTAGATGACACGCCTCATATATACAATAACCAAATGTTAGATGACAAGCTCCACACATACAATAACCAATTGTTAGATAAGATGCCTCATACATACAATAACCAATTGTTAGACGACATGCCTCACACATACAATAACCAATTGTTAGATGACATGCCCCACACATACAATAATCAATTATTAGATAACATGCATCAAGCATACAATAACCACTTGTTAGATGACATGCCTCACACAAACAATAACCATTTGTTAGATGACATGCCTCATACATACAATAACCAATTACTAGATAACATGCCGCACACATACAATAACCAATTATTAGATAACATGCCTCATATATACAATAACCAATTGTTAGATGACATGCCTCACACATACAATAGCCAATTGTTAGATAAGATGCCTCATACATACAATAAGCAATTGTTACATAAAACGTCTCATACATAAAATAACCATCTGTTAGATAACATGCATCATACATACAATAACCACTTGTTAGATGACACGCCTCATACATACAATAACCAATTGTTAGATGACATGCTCCACACATACAATAACCAATTGTTAGATGACATGCCTCTCACATACAATAACCAATTGTTAGATAACATGCTCCACACATACAATAACCAATTGTGAGATGACATGCCTCACACATACAATAACCAATTGTTACACGACACGTCTCATACATACAATAATCAATTGTTAGATAACATGCCTCATACATACAATAACCAATTGTTAGATAACATGCATCATACATGCAATAACCAATTATTAGATAACATGCATCACGCCTACAATAACCAATTGTTAGATGACACGCCCAACACATACAATAACCACTTGTTAGATGACATGCCTCACGCATACAATAACCAATTGTTAGATGACACGCCCCAAACATACAATAACCAATTGCTAGATGACATGCCTCATACATACAATAACCAATTGTTAGATGACACGCCTCATACATACAATAACCAATTATTAGATAACATGCTCCACACATACAATAACCAATTGTTAGATGACATGCCTCACACATACAATAACCAATTGTTACACGATACGTCTCATACATACAATAACCAATTGTTAGATAACATCCCTCATACATACAATAACCAATTGTTAGATGACATGTCTCATACATGCAATGACCAATTATTAGATAACATGCATCACGCCTACAATAACCAATTGTTAGATGACACGCCCAACACATACAATAACCACTTGTTAGATGACATGTCTCACACATACAATAACAATTGTTAGATGACATGCCTCACACATACAGTAACCAATTGCTAGATGACATGCCTCATACATACAATAACCAATTGTTAGATGACACGCCTCACACATACAATAGCCAATTATTAGATAACATGCATCACACATACTATAACCAATTGTTAGACGACATGCCTCATACATACAATAACCAAATGTTAGACGACATGCCTCATACATACAATAACCAATTGTTACATGACACGCCCTACACATACAATAACCAATTGCTAGATGACATGCCTCATACATACAATAACCAATTGTTAGATGACACGCCTCACACATACAATAACCAATTATTAGATAACATGCATCACACATACTATAACCAATTGTTAGATAACATGCATCACACATACAATAAGCAATTGTTAGATAACATGCATCACACATACAATAACCAATTGTTAGATAACATTCCTCACACATACAATAACCAATTGTTTGATGACACGCCTCATACATACAATAACCAATTGTTAGATAACATGGCTCATACATACAATAACCAATTGTTAGATAACATGCATCACACATACAATAACCAATTGTTAGATAACATGCATCACACATACGATAACCAATTGTTAGATAACATGCCTCACACATACAATAACCATTTGTTAGATAGAATGCCTCATACATACAAAAACCAATTATTAGATAGCATGCATCACACATACAATAACCAATTGTTAGATGACATGCCCCACACATACAATAACCAATTGTTAGATAGAATGCCTCATACATACAATAACCAATTATTAGATGACATGCCTCACACATACAATAACCATTTGTTAGATAAAATGCATCATACATACAATAACCAATTGTTAGATAACATGCCTCATACATACAATAACCAATTGTTAGATGACATGCCCCACACATACAATAACCAATTGTTAGATAGAATGCCTCATACATAAATTAACCAATTATTAGATAGCATGCATCACACATACAATAACCAATTGTTAGACGACATGCCTCACACATACAATAACCAATTGTTTGATGACACGCCTCATACATACAATAACCAATTGTTTGATGACACGCCCCATACATACAATAACCAATTATTAGATAACATGCATCATACATACAATAACCACTTGTTAGATGACATGCCTCACACATACAATAACCAATCGGAAGATGACATGCCTCCCACATACAGTAACCAATTGTTAGATGACACGCCACACACATACAATAACCAATTATTAGATAACATGCATCATACATACAATAACCACTTGTTAGATGACATGCCTCACACATACAATAACCAATCGGAAGATGACATGCCTCCCACATACAGTAACCAATTGTTACATGACACGCCCTACACATACAATAACCAATTGTTAGATAACATGCCTCACACATACAATAACCAATTGTTAGATAAGATGCCTCATACATACAATAACCAAATGTTAGATAACATGCCTCATACATACAATAACCACTTGTTAGATGACACGCCTCATACATATAATAACCAATTGTTAGATGACATGCTCCACACATATATTAACCAATTGTTAGATAACATGCCTCATACATACAATTACCAATTGTTAGATGACATGCCTCATACATACAATAACCAATGGTTAGATGACACGCCACACACATACATTAACCAATTGTTAGATGACATGCCTCACACATACAATAACCACTTGTTAGATGACATGCCTCACACATACAGTAACCAATTGTTAGATGACACGCCCCAAACATACAATAACCAATTGTTAGACGACATGCCTCACACATACAATAACCACTTGTTAGATAACATGACTCATACATACAATAAGCAATTGTTAGATAACATGCATCACACATACAATAACCAATTGTTAGATGACATGCCTCACACATTCAATAACCAATTGTTAGATGACATGCCTCACACATGCAATAACCAATTGTTAGATGACACGCCTCACACATACAATAAACAATTGTTAGATGACATGCCTCACACATACAATAACCAATTGTTAGATGACATGCCTCACACATACTATAACCATTTGTTAGATAACATGCCTCATACATACAATAACCAATTGTTAGATAACATGCCTCATACATACAATAATCAATTGTTAGATGACATGCCCCACACATACAATAACCAATTGTTAGATAGAATGCCTCATACATACAATAACCAATTATTAGATAGCATGCATCACACATACAATAACCAATTGTTAGATGACATGCCCCACACATACAACAACCAATTGTTAGACGACATGCCTCACACATACAATAACCAATTGTTTGATGACACGCCCCATACATACAATAACCAATTATTAGATAACATGCATCATACATACAATAAACACTTGTTAGATGACATGCCTCACACATACAATAACCAATCGGAAGATGACATGCCTCCCACATACAGTAACCAATTGTTAGATGACACGCCACACACATACAATAACCAATTGTTAGACGACATGCCTCACACATACAATAACCAATTGTTAGATGACATGCCCCACACATACAATAATCAATTATTAGATAACATGCATCAAGCATACAATAACCACTTGTTAGATGACATGCCTCACACAAACAATAACCATTTGTTAGATGACATGCCTCATACATACAATAACCAATTACTAGATAACATGCCGCACACATACAATAACCAATTATTAGAAAACATGCCTCATACATACAATAACCACTATTTAGATGACACGCCTCATATATACAATAACCAAATGTTAGATGACAAGCTCCACACATACAATAACCAATTGTTAGATAAGATGCCTCATACATACAATAACCAATTGTTAGACGACATGCCTCACACATACAATAACCAATTGTTAGATGACATGCCCCACACATACAATAATCAATTATTAGATAACATGCATCAAGCATACAATAACCACTTGTTAGATGACATGCCTCACACAAACAATAACCATTTGTTAGATGACATGCCTCATACATACAATAACCAATTACTAGATAACATGCCGCACACATACAATAACCAATTATTAGATAACATGCCTCATATATACAATAACCAATTGTTAGATGACATGCCTCACACATACAATAGCCAATTGTTAGATAAGATGCCTCATACATACAATAAGCAATTGTTACATAAAACGTCTCATACATAAAATAACCATCTGTTAGATAACATGCATCATACATACAATAACCACTTGTTAGATGACACGCCTCATACATACAATAACCAATTGTTAGATGACATGCTCCACACATACAATAACCAATTGTTAGATGACATGCCTCTCACATACAATAACCAATTGTTACACGACACGTCTCATATATACAATAATCAATTGTTAGATAACACGCCTCATACATACAATAACCAATTGTTAGATGACATGCTCCACACATACAATAACCAATTGTTAGATGACATGCCTCTCACATACAATAACCAATTGTTAGATAACATGCTCCACACATACAATAACCAATTGTTAGATGACATGCCTCACACATACAATAACCAATTGTTAGATGACATGCCTCACACATACAATAACCAATTGTTACACGACACCTCTCATATATACAATAATCAATTGTTAGATAACATGCCTCATACATACAATAACCAATTGTTAGATAACATGCATCATACATGCAATAACCAATTATTAGATAACATGCATCACGCCTACAATAACCAATTGTTAGATGACACGCCCAACACATACAATAACCACTTGTTAGATGACATGCCTCACGCATACAATAACCAATTGTTAGATGACACGCCCCAAACATACAATAACCAATTGCTAGATGACATGCCTCATACATACAATAACCAATTGTTAGATGACACGCCTCACACATACAATAACCAATTATTAGATAACATGCTCCACACATACAATAACCAATTGTTAGATGACATGCCTCACACATACAATAACCAATTGTTACACGATACGTCTCATACATACAATAACCAATTGTTAGATAACATCCCTCATACATACAATAACCAATTGTTAGATGACATGCCTCATACATGCAATGACCAATTATTAGATAACATGCATCACGCCTACAATAACCAATTATTAGATAACATGCATCACGCCTACAATAACCAATTGTTAGATGGCATGCATCACACATACTATAACCAATTGTTAGATAACATGCATCACACATACAATAAGCAATTGGTAGATAACATGCACCACACATACAATAACCAATTGTTAGATAACATGCATCACACATACAATAAGCAATTGGTAGATAACATGCACCACACATACAATAACCAATTGTTAGATAACTTGCCTCACACATACAAAAACCAATTGTTTGATGACACGCCTCATACATACAATAACCAATTGTTAGATAACATGTCTCATACATACAATAACCAATTGTTAGATAACATGCCTCACACATACAATAACCATTTGTTAGATAACATGCATCATACATACAATAACTAATTGTTTGATAACATGCCTCATACATACAATAACCAATTGTTAGATAGAATGCCTCATACATACAAAAACCAATTATTAGATAGCATGCATCACACATACAATAACCAATTGTTAGATGACATGCCCCACACATACAATAACCAATTGTTAGATAGAATGCCTCATACATACAAAAACCAATTATTAGATAGCATGCATCACACATACAATAACCAATTGTTAGATGACATGCCTCACACATGCAATAACCAATTGTTAGATGACATGCCTCACACATACAATAACCATTTGTTAGATAACATGCATCATACATACAATAACCAATTGTTAGATAACATGCCTCATACATACAATAATCAATTATTAGATAACATGCATCATACATACAATAAACACTTGTTAGATGACATGCCTCACACATACAATAACCAATCGGAAGATGACATGCCTCCCACATACAGTAACCAATTGTTAGATGACACGCCACACACATACAATAACCAATTGTTAGACGACATGCCTCACACATACAATAACCAATTGTTAGATGACATGCCCCACACATACAATAATCAATTATTAGATAACATGCATCAAGCATACAATAACCACTTGTTAGATGACATGCCTCACACAAACAATAACCATTTGTTAGATGACATGCCTCATACATACAATAACCAATTACTAGATAACATGCCGCACACATACAATAACCAATTATTAGAAAACATGCCTCATACATACAATAACCACTTGTTAGATGACACGCCTCATATATACAATAACCAAATGTTAGATGACAAGCTCCACACATACAATAACCAATTGTTAGATAACATGCCTCATATATACAATAACCAATTGTTAGATGACATGCCTCACACATACAATAGCCAATTGTTAGATAAGATGCCTCATACATACAATAAGCAATTGTTACATGAAATGTCTCATACATAAAATAACCATCTGTTAGATAACATGCATCATACATACAATAACCACTTGTTAGATGACACGCCTCATACATACAATAACCAATTGTTAGATGACATGCTCCACACATACAATAACCAATTGTTAGATGACATGCCTCTCACATACAATAACCAATTGTTAGATAACATGCTCCACACATACAATAACCAATTGTTAGATGACATGCCTCACACATACAATAACCAATTGTTACACGACACGTCTCATACATACAATAATCAATTGTTAGATAACATGCCTCATACATACAATAACCAATTGTTAGATAACATGCATCATACATGCAATAACCAATTATTAGATAACATGCATCACGCCTACAATAACCAATTGTTAGATGACACGCCCAACACATACAATAACCACTTGTTAGATGACATGCCTCATGCATACAATAACCAATCGTTAGATGACACGCCCCAAACATACAATAACCAATTGCTAGATGACATGCCCCATACATACAATAACCAATTGTTAGATGACACGCCTCATACATACAATAACCAATTATTAGATAACATGCTCCACACATACAATAACCAATTGTTAGATGACATGCCTCACACATACAATAACCAATTGTTACACGATACGTCTCATACATACAATAACCAATTGTTAGATAACATCCCTCATACATACAATAACCAATTGTTAGATGACATGCCTCATACATGCAATGACCAATTATTAGATAACATGCATCACGCCTACAATAACCAATTGTTAGATGACACGCCCAACACATACAATAACCACTTGTTAGATGACATGTCTCACACATACAATAACAATTGTTAGATGACATGCCTCACACATACAGTAACCAATTGCTAGATGACATGCCTCATACATACAATAACCAATTGTTAGATGACACGCCTCACACATACAATAGCCAATTATTAGATAACATGCATCACACATACTATAACCAATTGTTAGACGATATGCCTCATACATACAATAACCAAATGTTAGACGACATGCCTCATACATACAATAACCAATTGTTACATGACACGCCCTACACATACAATAACCAATTGCTAGATGACATGCCTCATACATACAATAACCAATTGTTAGATGACACGCCTCACACATACAATAATCAATTATTAGATAACATGCATCACACATACTATAACCAATTGTTAGATAACATGCATCACACATACAATAAGCAATTGTTAGATAACATGCATCACACATACAATAACCAATTGTTAGATAACATTCCTCACACATACAATAACCAATTGTTTGATGACACGCCTCATACATACAATAACCAATTGTTAGATAACATGGCTCATACATACAATAACCAATTGTTAGATAACATGCATCACACATACAATAACCAATTGTTAGATAACATGCATCACACATACGATAACCAATTGTTAGATAACATGCCTCACACATACAATAACCATTTGTTAGATAGAATGCCTCATACATACAAAAACCAATTGTTAGATAGCATGCATCACACATACAATAACCAATTGTTAGATGACATGCCCCACACATACAATAACCAATTGTTAGATAGAATGCCTCATACATACAATAACCAATTATTAGATGACATGCCTCACACATACAATAACCATTTGTTAGATAAAATGCATCATACATACAATAACCAATTGTTAGATAACATGCCTCATACATACAATAACCAATTGTTAGATGACATGCCCCACACATACAATAACCAATTGTTAGATAGAATGCCTCATACATAAATTAACCAATTATTAGATAGCATGCATCACACATACAATAACCAATTGTTAGACGACATGCCTCACACATACAATAACCAATTGTTTGATGACACGCCTCATACATACAATAACCAATTGTTTGATGACACGCCCCATACATACAATAACCAATTATTAGATAACATGCATCATACATACAATAACCACTTGTTAGATGACATGCCTCACACATACAATAACCAATCGGAAGATGACATGCCTCCCACATACAGTAACCAATTGTTAGATGACACGCCACACACATACAATAACCAATTATTAGATAACATGCATCATACATACAATAACCACTTGTTAGATGACATGCCTCACACATACAATAACCAATCGGAAGATGACATGCCTCCCACATACAGTAACCAATTGTTACATGACACGCCCTACACATACAATAACCAATTGTTAGATGACATGCCTCATACATACAATAACCAATTGTTAGATGACATGCTCCACACATACAAAAACCAATTGTTAGATAACATGCCTCACACATACAATAACCAATTGTTAGATAAGATGCCTCATACATACAATAACCAAATGTTAGATAACATGCCTCATACATACAATAACCACTTGTTAGATGACACGCCTCATACATATAATAACCAATTGTTAGATGACATGCTCCACACATATATTAACCAATTGTTAGATAACATGCCTCATACATACAATTACCAATTGTTAGATGACATGCCTCATACATACAATAACCAATGGTTAGATGACACGCCACACACATACATTAACCAATTGTTAGATGACATGCCTCACACATACAATAACCAATTGTTAGATGACATGCCTCACACATACAGTAACCAATTGTTAGATGACACGCCCCAAACATACAATAACCAATTGTTAGACGACATGCCTCACACATACAATAACCACTTGTTAGATAACATGACTCATACATACAATAAGCAATTGTTAGATAACATGCATCACACATACAATAACCAATTGTTAGATGACATGCCTCACACATTCAATAACCAATTGTTAGATGACATGCCTCACACATGCAATAACCAATTGTTAGATGACACGCCTCACACATACAATAAACAATTGTTAGATGACATGCCTCACACATACAATAACCAATTGTTAGATGACATGCCTCACACATACTATAACCATTTGTTAAATAACATGCCTCATACATACAATAACCAATTGTTAGATAACATGCCTCATACATACAATAATCAATTGTTAGATGACATGCCCCACACATACAATAACCAATTGTTAGATAGAATGCCTCATACATACAATAACCAATTATTAGATAGCATGCATCACACATACAATAACCAATTGTTAGATGACATGCCCCACACATACAACAACCAAATGTTAGACGACATGCCTCACACATACAATAACCAATTGTTTGATGACACGCCCCATACATACAATAACCAATTATTAGATAACATGCATCATACATACAATAAACACTTGTTAGATGACATGCCTCACACATACAATAACCAATCGGAAGATGACATGCCTCCCACATACAGTAACCAATTGTTAGATGACACGCCACACACATACAATAACCAATTGTTAGACGACATGCCTCACACATACAATAACCAATTGTTAGATGACATGCCCCACACATAAAATAATCAATTATTAGATAACATGCATCAAGCATACAATAACCACTTGTTAGATGACATGCCTCACACAAACAATAACCATTTGTTAGATGACATGCCTCATACATACAATAACCAATTACTAGATAACATGCCGCACACATACAATAACCAATTATTAGAAAACATGCCTCATACATACAATAACCACTTGTTAGATGACACGCCACATACATACAATAACCAAATGTTAGATGACAAGCTCCACACATACAATAACCAATTGTTAGATAACATGCCTCATATATACAATAACCAATTGTTAGATGACATGCCTCACACATACAATAGCCAATTGTTAGATAAGATGCCTCATACATACAATAAGCAATTGTTACATGAAACGTCTCATACATAAAATAACCATCTGTTAGATAACATGCATCATACATACAATAACCACTTGTTAGATGACACGCCTCATACATACAATAACCAATTGTTAGATGACATGCTCCACACATACAATAACCAATTGTTAGATGACATGCCTCTCACATACAATAACCAATTGTTAGATAACATGCTCCACACATACAATAACCAATTGTTAGATGACATGCCTCACACATACAATAACCAATTGTTACACGACACGTCTCATACATACAATAATCAATTGTTAGATAACATGCCTCATACATACAATAACCAATTGTTAGATAACATGCATCATACATGCAATAACCAATTATTAGATAACATGCATCACGCCTACAATAACCAATTGGTAGATGACACGCCCAACACATACAATAACCACTTGTTAGATGACATGCCGCACGCATACAATAACCAATTATTAGATGACACGCCCCAAACATACAATAACCAATTGCTAGATGACATGCCTCATACATACAATAACCAATTGTTAGATGACACGCCTCACACATACAATAACCAATTATTAGATAACATGCTCCACACATACAATAACCAATTGTTAGATGACATGCCTCACACATACAATAACCAATTGTTACACGATACGTCTCATACATACAATAACCAATTGTTAGATAACATCCCTCATACATACAATAACCAATTGCTAGATGACATGCCTCATACATGCATTGACCAATTATTAGATAACATGCATCACGCCTACAATAACCAATTGTTAGATGACACGCCCAACACATACAATAACCACTTGTTAGATGACATGTCTGACACATACAATAACAATTGTTAGATGACATGCCTCACACATACAGTAACCAATTGTTAGATGACACGCCCCAAACATACAATAACCAATTGCTAGATGACATGCCTCATACATACAATAACCAATTGTTATATGACACGCCTCACACATACAATAGCCAATTATTAGATAACATGCATCACACATACTATAACCATTTGTTAGATGACACGCCACACACATACAATAACCAAATGTTAGACGACATGCCTCATACATACAATAACCAATTGTTACATGACACGCCCTACACATACAATAACCAATTGCTAGATGACATGCCTCATACATACAATAACCAATTGTTAGATGACACGCCTCACACATACAATAACCAATTATTAGATAACATGCATCACACATACTATAACCAATTGTTAGATAACATGCATCACACATACAATAAGCAATTGTTAGATAACATGCATCACACATACAATAACCAATTGTTAGATAACATGCCTCACACATACAATAACCAATTGTTTGATGACACGCCTCATACATACAATAACCAGTTGTTAGATAAAATGCCTCATACATACAATAACCAATTGTTAGATAACATGCATCACACATACAATAACCAATTGTTAGATAACATGCATCACACATACGATAACCAATTGTTAGATAACATGCCTCACACATACAATAACCATTTGTTAGATAACATGCATCATACATACAATAACCAATTGTTTGATAACATGCCTCATACATACAATAACCAATTATTAGATAGAATGCCTCATACATACAAAAACCAATTATTAGATAGCATGCATCACACATACAATAACCAATTGTTAGATGACATGCCCCACACATACAATAACCAATTGTTAGATAGAATGCCTCATACATACAATAACCAATTGTTAGATAACATGCATCATACATGCAATAACCAATTATTAGATAACATGCATCACGCCTACAATAACCAATTGTTAGATGACACGCCCAACACATACAATAACCACTTGTTAGATGACATGCCTCACGCATACAATAACCAATCGTTAGATGACACGCCCCAAACATACAATAACCAATTGCTAGATGACATGCCTCATACATACAATAACCAATTGTTAGATGACACGCCTCATACATACAATAACCAATTATTAGATAACATGCTCCACACATACAATAACCAATTGTTAGATGACATGCCTCACACATACAATAACCAATTGTTACACGATACGTCTCATACATACAATAACCAATTGTTAGATAACATCCCTCATACATACAATAACCAATTGTTAGATGACATGCCTCATACATGCAATGACCAATTATTAGATAACATGCATCACGCCTACAATAACCAATTGTTAGATGACACGCCCAACACATACAATAACCACTTGTTAGATGACATGTCTCACACATACAATAACAATTGTTAGATGACATGCCACACACATACAGTAACCAATTGCTAGATGACATGCCTCATACATACAATAACCAATTGTTAGATGACACGCCTCACACATACAATAGCCAATTATTAGATAACATGCATCACACATACTATAACCAATTGTTAGACGACATGCCTCATACATACAATAACCAAATGTTAGACGACATGCCTCATACATACAATAACCAATTGTTACATGACACGCCCTACACATACAATAACCAATTGCTAGATGACATGCCTCATACATACAATAACCAATTGTTAGATGACACGCCTCACACATACAATAACCAATTGTAAGATAACATGCATCACACATACAATAACCAATTGTTAGATAACATGCATCACACATACGATAACCAATTGTTAGATAACATGCCTCACACATAAAATAACCATTTGTTAGATAGAATGCCTCATACATACAAAAACCAATTATTAGATAGCATGCATCACACATACAATAACCAATTGTTAGATGACATGCCCCACACATACAATAACCAATTGTTAGATAGAATGCCTCATACATACAATAACCAATTATTAGATGACATGCCTCACACATACAATAACCATTTGTTAGATAAAATGCATCATACATACAATAACCAATTGTTAGATAACATGCCTCATACATACAATAACCAATTGTTAGATGACATGCCCCACACATACAATAACCAATTGTTAGATAGAATGCCTCATACATAAATTAACCAATTATTAGATAGCATGCATCACACATACAATAACCAATTGTTAGACGACATGCCTCACACATACAATAACCAATTGTTTGATGACACGCCTCATACATACAATAACCAATTGTTTGATGACACGCCCCATACATACAATAACCAATTATTAGATAACATGCATCATACATACAATAACCACTTGTTAGATGACATGCCTCACACATACAATAACCAATCGGAAGATGACATGCCTCCCACATACAGTAACCAATTGTTAGATGACACGCCACACACATACAATAACCAATTATTAGATAACATGCATCATACATACAATAACCACTTGTTAGATGACATGCCTCACACATACAATAACCAATCGGAAGATGACATGCCTCCCACATACAGTAACCAATTGTTACATGACACGCCCTACACATACAATAACCAATTGTTAGATGACATGCCTCATACATACAATAACCAATTGTTAGATGACATGCTCCACACATACAAAAACCAATTGTTAGATAACATGCCTCACACATACAATAACCAATTGTTAGATAAGATGCCTCAAACATACAATAACCAAATGTTAGATAACATGCCTCATACATACAATAACCACTTGTTAGATGACACGCCTCATACATATAATAACCAATTGTTAGATGACATGCTCCACACATATATTAACCAATTGTTAGATAACATGCCTCATACATACAATTACCAATTGTTAGATGACATGCCTCATACATACAATAACCAATGGTTAGATGACACGCCACACACATACATTAACCAATTGTTAGATGACATGCCTCACACATACAATAACCAATTGTTAGATGACATGCCTCACACATACAGTAACCAATTGTTAGATGACACGCCCCAAACATACAATAACCAATTGTTAGACGACATGCCTCACACATACAATAACCACTTGTTAGATAACATGACTCATACATACAATAAGCAATTGTTAGATAACATGCATCACACATACAATAACCAATTGTTAGATGACATGCCTCACACATTCAATAACCAATTGTTAGATGACATGCCTCACACATGCAATAACCAATTGTTAGATGACACGCCTCACACATACAATAAACAATTGTTAGATGACATGCCTCACACATACAATAACCAATTGTTAGATGACATGCCTCACACATACTATAACCATTTGTTAGATAACATGCCTCATACATACAATAACCAATTGTTAGATAACATGCCTCATACATACAATAATCAATTGTTAGATGACATGCCCCACACATACAATAACCAATTGTTAGATAGAATGCCTCATACATACAATAACCAATTATTAGATAGCATGCATCACACATACAATAACCAATTGTTAGATGACATGCCCCACACATACAACAACCAAATGTTAGACGACATGCCTCACACATACAATTACCAATTGTTTGATGACACGCCCCATACATACAATAACCAATTATTAGATAACATGCATCATACATACAATAAACACTTGTTAGATGACATGCCTCACACATACAATAACCAATCGGAAGATGACATGCCTCCCACATACAGTAACCAATTGTTAGATGACACGCCACACACATACAATAACCATTTGTTAGACGACATGCCTCACACATACAATAACCAATTGTTAGATGACATGCCCCACACATACAATAATCAATTATTAGATAACATGCATCAAGCATACAATAACCACTTGTTAGATGACATGCCTCACACAAACAATAACCATTTGTTAGATGACATGCCTCATACATACAATAACCAATTACTAGATAACATGCCGCACACATACAATAACCAATTATTAGAAAACATGCCTCATACATACAATAACCACTTGTTAGATAACATGCCTCATATATACAATAACCAATTGTTAGATGACATGCCTCACACATACAATAGCCAATTGTTAGATAAGATGCCTCATACATACAATAAGCAATTGTTACATGAAACGTCTCATACATAAAATAACCATCTGTTAGATAACATGCATCATACATACAATAACCACTTGTTAGATGACACGCCTCATACATACAATAACCAATTGTTAGATGACATGCTCCACACATACAATAACCAATTGTTAGATGACATGCCTCTCACAT
The DNA here is from genome assembly GCF_978046115.1 of Saccoglossus kowalevskii. Classification (NCBI taxonomy): domain Eukaryota; kingdom Metazoa; phylum Hemichordata; class Enteropneusta; family Harrimaniidae; genus Saccoglossus; species Saccoglossus kowalevskii. The sequence goes on from NC_140658.1 coordinate 32,338,640, forward strand.
ACAATAACCAATTGTTAGATAACATGCTCCACACATACAATAACCAATTGTTAGATGACATGCCTCACACATACAATAACCAATTGTTACACGACACGTCTCATACATACAATAATCAATTGTTAGATAACATGCCTCATACATACAATAACCAATTGTTAGATAACATGCATCATACATGCAATAACCAATTATTAGATAACATGCATCACGCCTACAATAACCAATTGGTAGATGACACGCCCAACACATACAATAACCACTTGTTAGATGACATGCCGCACGCATACAATAACCAATTATTAGATGACACGCCCCAAACATACAATAACCAATTGCTAGATGACATGCCTCATACATACAATAACCAATTGTTAGATGACACGCCTCACACATACAATAACCAATTATTAGATAACATGCTCCACACATACAATAACCAATTGTTAGATGACATGCCTCACACATACAATAACCAATTGTTACACGATACGTCTCATACATACAATAACCAATTGTTAGATAACATCCCTCATACATACAATAACCAATTGCTAGATGACATGCCTCATACATGCAATGACCAATTATTAGATAACATGCATCACGCCTACAATAACCAATTGTTAGATGACACGCCCAACACATACAATAACCACTTGTTAGATGACATGTCTCACACATACAATAACAATTGTTAGATGACATGCCTCACACATACAGTAACCAATTGTTAGATGACACGCCCCAAACATACAATAACCAATTGCTAGATGACATGCCTCATACATACAATAACCAATTGTTATATGACACGCCTCACACATACAATAGCCAATTATTAGATAACATGCATCACACATACTATAACCAATTGTTAGATGACACGCCACACACATACAATAACCAAATGTTAGACGACATGCCTCATACATACAATAACCAATTGTTACATGACACGCCCTACACATACAATAACCAATTGCTAGATGACATGCCTCATACATACAATAACCAATTGTTAGATGACACGCCTCACACATACAATAACCAATTATTAGATAACATGCATCACACATACTATAACCAATTGTTAGATAACATGCATCACACATACAATAAGCAATTGTTAGATAACATGCATCACACATACAATAACCAATTGTTAGATAACATGCCTCACACATACAATAACCAATTGTTTGATGACACGCCTCATACATACAATAACCAGTTGTTAGATAAAATGCCTCATACATACAATAACCAATTGTTAGATAACATGCATCACACATACAATAACCAATTGTTAGATAACATGCCTCACACATACGATAACCAATTGTTAGATAACATGCCTCACACATACAATAACCATTTGTTAGATAACATGCATCATACATACAATAACCAATTGTTTGATAACATGCCTCATACATACAATAACCAATTATTAGATAGAATGCCTCATACATACAAAAACCAATTATTAGATAGCATGCATCACACATACAATAACCAATTGTTAGATGACATGCCCCACACATACAATAACCAATTGTTAGATAGAATGCCTCATACATACAATAACCAATTATTAGATAGCATGCATCACACATACAATAACCAATTGTTAGATGACATGCCTCACACATGCAATAACCAATTGTTAGATGACATGCCTCACACATACAATAACCATTTGTTAGATAACATGCATCATACATACAATAACCAATTGTTAGATAACATGCCTCATACATTCAATAACCAATTGTTAGATGACATGCCCCACACATACAATAACCAATTGTTAGATAGAATGCCTCATACATAAATTAATCAATTATTAGATAGCATGCATCACACATACAATAACCAATTGTTAGACGACATGCCTCACACATACAATAACCAATTGTTTGATGACACGCCTCATACATACAATAACCAATTGTTTGATGACACGCCCCATACATACAATAACCAATTATTAGATAACATGCATCATACATACAATAACCACTTGTTAGATGACATGCCTCACACATACAATAACCAATCGGAAGATGACATGCCTCCCACATACAGTAACCAATTGTTAGATGACACGCCACACACATACAATAATCAATTATTAGATAACATGCATCATACATACAATAACCACTTGTTAGATGACATGCCTCACACATACAATAACCAATCGGAAGATGACATGCCTCCCACATACAGTAACCAATTGTTACATGACACGCCCTACACATACAATAACCAATTGTTAGATGACATGCCTCATACATACAATAACCAATTGTTAGATGACACGCCTCACACATACAATAACCAATTATTAGATAACATGCATCACACATACAATAACCAATTCTTAGATGACATGCCTCACACATACAACAACCAATTGGTAGATGACACGCCTCACACATACAATAACCAATTGTTAGATGACATGCCCCACACATACAATAACCAATTATTAGATAACATGCATTATACATACAATAACCTATTGTTAGATAACATGCCTCATACATACAATAAGCAATTGTTAGATAACATGCATCACACATACAATAACCAATTGTTAGGTAACATGCCTCACACATACAATAACCAATTGTTTGATGACACGCCTCATACGTACAATAACCAATTGTTAGATAACATGCCTCATACATACAATAAGCAATTGTTAGATAACATGCATCACACATACAATAACCAATTGTTAGATAACATGCCTCACACATACAATAACCAATTGTTTGATGACACGCCTCATACATACAATAACCAATTGTTAGATAACATGCCTCATACATACAATAAGCAATTGTTAGATAACATGCATCACACATACAATCACCAATTGTTAGATAACATGCCTCACACATACAATAACCATTTGTTAGATAACATGCATCATACATACAATAACCACTTGTTAGATGACATGCCTCACACATACAATAACCAATCGGAAGATGACATGCCTCCCACATACAGTAACCAATTGTTAGATGACACGCCCCACACATACAATAACCAATTGTTAGACGACATGCCTCACACATACAATAACCAATTGTTAGATGACACGCCACACACATACAATAACCAATTATTAGATAACATGCATCACACATACAATAACCAATTGTTAGATGACATGCCTCACACATGCAATAACCAATTGTTAGATGACATGCCTCACACATACAATAACCAATTGTTAGATGGCATGCCTCACACATACAACAACTAATTGTTAGATGACACGCCTCACACATACAATAACCAATTGTTAGATGACATGCCAAACACATACAATAACCAATTATTAGATAACATGCATTATACATACAATAACCTATTGTTAGATATCATGCCTCATACATACAATAACCAATTGTTACATGACACGCCTCATACATACAATAACCAATTGTTAGATAACATGTCTCATACATACAATAACCACTTGTTAGATGACATGCCTCATACATACAATAACCAATTGTTAGATAACATGCCTCATACATACAATAAGCAATTGTTAGATAACATGCATCACGCATACAATAACCAATTGTTAGATAACATGCCTCACACATACAATAACCAATTGTTTGATGACACGCCTCATACATACAATAACCAATTGTTAGACAACATGCCTCATACATGCAATAAGCAATTGTTAGATAACATGCATCACACATACAATAACCAATTGTTAGATAACATGCCTCACACATACAATAACCATTTGTTAGATAACATGCATCATACATACAATAACCAATTGTTAGATAATATGCCTCATACATACAATAACCAATTGTTAGATGACATGCCCCTCACATACAATAACCAATTGTTATATAGAATGCCTCATACATACAATAACCAATTATTAGATAGCATGCATAACACATACAATAACCAATTCTTAGATGACACGCCCCACACATACAATAACCAATTGATAGATGACATGTCTCATACATACAATAACCAATTGTTAGATAACATGCCTCATACATACAGTAACCAATTGTTAGATAACGTGCCTCATACATACAATAACCAATTGTTAGATGACATGCCTCACACATACAATAACCAATTGTTTGATGACGCGCCTCATACATACAATAACCAATTGTTAGATAGCATGCCTCATACATACAATAACCAATTGTTAGATAACGTGCCTCACACATACAATAACCAATTGTTAGATGACATGCCCCACACATACAATAACCAATTGTTAGACGACATGCCTCACACATACAATAACGAATTGTTAGATGACACGCCCCACACATACAATAACCAATTGTTAGATGACATGCCTCACACATACAATAACCAATTGTTAGATGACACGCCTCACACATACAATAACCAATTGTTAGATGACATGCCTCACACATACAATAACCATTTGTTAGATGACACGCCTCATACATACAGTAACCAATTGTTAGATAACATGCATCATACAAACAATAACCAATTGTTAGATGACATGCCTCACACATACAATAATCAATTGTTAGATGACATGCTCCACACATACAATCCAAAATAACAAATTAGTCTTTCCCCGTTTCTACATTCCTAATTAAATAATCCGCTCCAATATTATCAGCATCTTTTATACTAATAACTCTATACTGGAATGACTGAAAGTACAGTGCCCATCACATAATGCGACCATTGCTAAACTTAGCCGTTTACATATATGTCAATGGGCAATGATCAGTCTCAATCTAAAACTAAACAGCATATCAATAGGGTTGAAATTTATTTATATCCCACACTAGAGCATTTCTCAATGATGGCAGAATTCACCTCTGCCTTACTAATTTTCCTACATGCATATGCTATTGGAAAGCCAACATCATCATGTTATTGAACTAAAACTCCCCTTAACCCTACGTCTGATGCATCTGTGCGCAGTACAAATGTGCGGTCAAAATCCGGCAAGTTGCTCGAATGTTAACTGATGCTGGACCTCCCAAGTGATTTTCTTCGGTTTTCCCTTTTTTGTCAGGTCATGAAGGGGGCTAGCGATAGATGCAAAATTTGAAACAAACGTAAGATAATATGAAGCAAAGGCCGACAAATGATCGTACCTGTTTTATGGTTGTTGGTTGGCAAGTACCCTGTAATAATTTTATTTTATCTGGTACCATGCCCAACTGTCCTTGCCCCACCATATGGCCTAGAAACTCCAGCTGTGCAAAACCAACCTAACATTTGGATGGCTTGGCATTCAAGCCTGCCTTCTGGAGACTGCGTAGCACATAATCAAGGCATTCAATGTGTTCACTCCAAGTTTAATTATATATAAGAATATCGTCCACAAAGTGCACTATTCTTCCATGCATACCCTCGAGAATCTTTTGTATCGTCCTGTTGAACGTACTGGGACTATTTACAAGACCAAACGGCATGTTCTGAAATGTCGAGCATATTTGACATCTGTCAGGCTGACGTGGGATTTCACCACCAACAGTCTGCCCAGCTATCATGCGCGACTCGTGTTCGCCACTGGACTGATTGTCCCCTCTGGGTATATTATCTGTGACCTCTTTCGGGTCACCAGGAATTACACCTGAACCACCTGTATTAAAAACCTCATGTCTTTCACGACTTTCAATCTTGCCGATTCCACATTTATGATTCACACAGAGATCCTGGGGCCCCTTAGCCCCAGGGATATTACCTATCAACAAATCATACATACTCATATATGCCGCCTTTACAAGGCCAGTGTAATATGGTGTGGTGACGTGTACATCCACCTCAGGTGTCATCGTATATGAACCATCGAACATTACACATTTACGAGTTTAACCATTAAACTATGAGGGCAGTGCCAAACTTTTTCTGATAACTACACCCGGACAGCCAGTATCCCACAAAGTCCTGATCTTATGGCCATTCACAACACCTTAAGTGACTGGCATATTAAAATATGTCACCTCAGCACGCACATCCTCGCTAACTGCCCCTGAACATGTAATAACAGTGTTAGCTTTATGTACATTATTGCTTTAGGCAATAACAAACAAGCAGATACAATAGTAGCATCTGACTGGGCTCATGTACCAGTTGGTGCTTTAACACAGGCTGAAAAACACTGTTCACGTTTGTGAACAACACGACCACAACGAAAACTTTTCAACTGTTTATTACCACTGACCTTGCTTGTCTGTGTTTGTGATTTATCTATCGGACTCCTACCATTTTTACTTGGAGCATTTTAATTGACCTTTGATACACCAATACCCTTAGCCCTTTGGTCAGTGTAATCACGAGCCTCAATTATGACGTCAGCGAATTCACCAACTTGATCTGAAGTATGGCAGTTATGTTCCCGTAAGAACACCAACATATCGGGACTACAGGTACTGAAATATTGTTCACATAGAATCAATTCCATGGACACATCCAGTGTTTTCTCAATACCTGACATCTCAATCCACTGATTTAAATAGTGAGTCAACCGAACCAAGAACTGTTTGGCATTCTCATATTTAAAGGGAGTACTATTACGATATTTATTACGATACCCTTCCTTAGTCAGATTATATGCTTTCAAGATCGCTGCCTTCACAATAGACCAAACACGCACTAAACGCCACGCCCCAAACAGGCTTCTGCCACCCGCAGTTTTCTGCATATATCTCAAAACGATTAATATATACATCCATGTCATAATTTTCCTTATAAACGGGGGGGTTGTATCTTTGCCACAAATGGGGATTGTTTTGGACGCTGTGCTTTAATTTTAGCAACCTCGAGCTTAGCTAACTTTACCTGCATTTCGCGCTCGCTTTCTTCTCTTTCTCGCTCGCTTGCTTCTCTTGCTCGCTAAATTTTGCGCTCGCTCGCTTTTCGTTCTCGCCGAGCCAACTGCTCTTCTCGTTCTTCAGCCTGTAGCGTAGCAAACTGAGCCTGCACATATTTATCTAACTCAGCATCTTGATAGCCAAGTTGCTGTCTTTCATCTCTCAAACCAATGATGTTTATCTGGAATTGTGAGCCCCCCTTTCCCTTGGGAGTTTTAGTTTTAATTCCAAACCCTTTAGACATATTAAAATAATGATAATTATAATAACAATAAGAGATTAATATGCAAATACAACTGCGTAAGTTCATAATTCAAGTTCACACCAATCCACCAGTTCAACTGTAATATACGCCATAAAGTCACGGCATTGGCTTATTTATTTCTCATTAAAGTAATGGCTGCCAAACCCTCTTCTGACACCAAATGTCACAAGGCGGAGTCAAGTGTGGCTACCAAACAAGACTGCCCCTGTGTTGTGGGTTCTTTTTCCCCCACTGCTACTTTTTAGCATTAATTGTGACTTGTATATTTGTATACAACCAACAAGCAATAACTGGTGACCCTGGTGTAGTCAGTGTGAACATACAACAGACGCAATTATATACTAGCAGTTAACCGTTTATTAAGTATAACGGGAACAGATTAAAGGTCAATATTACTTAAGTCACACCGTACAAGGCCCAAATCACAGCAGGAATACAAGTCGACTAGAACCATGTGCGTGTTAAACAATTCTCAACGGGTTAGAGCCCGTACAGTAACATGGAGATTACATCTAAATGTAAACGATGTACGGGTGAATCGTTTAAACTGACGCCGTTCCAAACATTAAATATTGCCAAATTACCAGCGTCTGACCAGCCTGCCATACCAACAAGGGGTGTATGACCCATCATTTAAATAGACACTTAAATCACACAATTATAATATATATCTAGGCATCTGTACAGCATTTCTAGTCACCTCGTGACAGCTAGCTTCCTAACTACTTGGTAACTTTCAGACTAGCTGGTTATAGGCAGCAGCTTCAACGTCGTGTATATTATTAGTGTAGTAAATCATCGTCCGTGTCGCTGATTTGCTACGTTGTCAACCACTTAGCCAGTGTATTACGAAATTAAATAGTGGTCAACTGACCAAGAAGTGAATACTCTAGAATGACTGTTATATTTACAGCGTCGTTGAAATCTTTAAACTTATGTGATTACGAGTGTTAAAATTAAACAATGGAGAATACTGAATGACTGAACCATTAAGTGTAATGATTGTTATATTAATATTGTAATACCGGAAGTAGCAGTAAAATGTCATAGATCTTAATAACGATTCATACTGTAGTGAAGCTGTGTTTATAAATCTTTAATTAGGCATCGGTGACAATGTTACAAATACATTGCATACGGCACACAAGAGGTCAAACTCGGGTTATTCTCATTTAGCATGTTGTTACCAATGTTACAGCTCAACCGTACACAATGTTACTGAAAACCTAATTATATCCGAGAAATTACATTTTGGAGGTAGTCCTAATTGCAATTATGATACAAGTATTTCCGTTATCAACATTGGTTCACATAGCCAAACTGTTATCATCATTGATCCACATCGCCACACTGTTATCAACATTTATCTACATAGACACACTGTTATCAGCATTGATCTACATAGACACACTGTTATCAACATTGATCTACATAGACACACTGTTATCAACATTGATCTACATAGACACACTGTTATCAACATTGATCCACATAGACACACTGCTATCAACATTGATCTACATAGACACACTGTTATCAATATTGATCTACATAGACACACTGTTATCAACATTGATCTACATAGACACACTGTTTAACATTGATTTACATAGACACAATGTTTTCAACATTGATCCACATAGATGTATTGTTATCAACATTGACCTACATAGATACACTGTTATCAACATTGATCTACATAGATTTACTGTTATCAACATTGATCTACATAGACACTGTTAACAACATTGATCTACATAGACACTGTTAACAACATTGATCTACATAGACACACTGTTATCAATATTGATCTACATAGACACACTGTTATCAACATTGATCTACATAGACACACTGTTTAACATTGATTTACATACACACACTGTTATCAACATTGATCTACATAGACACACTGTTATCAACATTGATCCACATAGACACACTGCTATCAACATTGATCTACATAGACACACTGTTATCAATATTGATCTACATAGACACACTGTTATCAACATTGATCTACATAAACACACTGTTTAACATTGATTTACATAGACACACTATTAACAGCATTGATCTACATAGACACACTGCTATCAACATTGATCTACATAGACACACTGTTATCGACATTGATCTACATAGACTCAATGTTATCAACATTGATCCACATTGATATACTATTATCAACATTGATCTACATAGATGCACTGTTATCGACATTGATCTACATAGACACAATGTTTTCAACATTGATCCACATAGATGTATTGTTATCAAGATTGACCTACATAGATACACTGTTATCAACATTGATCTACATAGATATACTGTTATCAACATTGATCTACATAGATATACTGTTATCAACATTGATCTACATAGACACTGTTAACAACATTGATCTACATAGACACTGTTAACAACATTGATCTACATAGACACACTGTTATCAACATTGATCTATAGACACATTATTATCAACATTGATCTACATAGACAAACTGTTATCAACATTGATCTACATAGACACAATGTTATCAACATTGATCCACATAGATATACTGTTATCAACATTGATCTACATGGATATACTGTTATCAACATTGATCTACATAGACACTGTTAACAACATTGATCTACATAGACACGCTGTTATCAACATTGATCTATAGACACACTATTATCAACATTGATCTACATAGACACACTGTTATCAACATTGATCTACATAGACACAATGTTATCAACATTGATCCACATAGATATACTGTTATCAACATTGATCTACATAGATACACTGTATAAACATTGATCTACATAGACACAATGTTATCAACATTGATCCACATAGATATACTGTTATCCACATTGATCTACATAGACACACTGTTATCCACATTGATAGACACTAATAGCGCCAGTGATCTACCTATTCAAATTAAACAAAATTTCAATTGTGTAAACGTCCTTCTGATTGGGCATGATTTTCGTGTTTAGAATAGACCCGAGTGCGAATTACACTTAAAAAGGTAAATCTTCCTGACAACCAAAATGCAATTTTGCGTTACGGACATTGCGCGTCATGCAGAATATTGCGACCATCGGGTATTTTGGTTTCAAACCAAATTCATGAGAAAATTATTTTTTCTAAATTACGCAAAGAAAAACAAAACAATAATTGCAGTTAACAGTGTATTGTATGTAAGTTTTGTAAATCCTTACAGCGTCTTCGGACGTACGGCAATAATCGGCGTCATTTGTCGATTGAGGCGATTCTGTATGTATGTCAACATTACTCCTAAAAGAAGCTATACGAATAAACCCCACGAATTTGCACCACCGTTCTGTTTATCAATAATGGCTGTATACTAGTTCCCGTTTTTGTACATGTTTTTAGTGCTCTGAAAATTATCATTTTAAAAGAATTTGCTAAACAACCACTGTCCTCATTTTTGTTTCTTCAAACGTGGCATGTCTCTAAATAATGTTAAGTATAAAGTATTTTACGGGTATTTTCATCCTATCATATAAGGTAATGCGAATTCCAAATATGGAATGATTAAAATAAAAACAAAGATAGCTGCCATCAGGGTTTGACCTTACTCCACACAAAGAAGTTCGCTGATTATGTTCTAAAGTTTTTGAATATCGGCATTCCCATGATGTATCCTTGAAAGAAAAAGATGACAGTACGCTGTCGCATCGACCTCCGCTGCGCGTCGGTCGATACTCCAGCTGTACGGTCTCCGTGCATACTTTGAGGTATCCTCGTAATAACCTCATATTATCTTCAAGACGGGGTTGTATTATAATAAGTGCACATTGTAGTGTTATTGTCATATGTAATATGGCTGGGTATAACCATGCCTTCATCGATCACACTATGTACGACCTAGTGAAGTGGCAATACATAATATACGAACGATTTGTCTATTGAAATACTTCCGTTATATAAATTATTCATAATGAAATATGTCGAGACACATTAAAGGATCGTGAGTGCAGCTTTCTGTAAGACTAAATAATACGAGTAGTAACATTAATGTGTTTGGCAGTTATGCCACATATTTGTGAGTTGCTACAAGCGTTGTAATTGATTTGTTGTGTTAGTATGTACAAATCCAATGTGTTCTACAGACACCTTATCCAATGCATGGACATGTTGTGTTAGTATGTACAAATCCAATGTGTTCTACAGACACCTTATCCAATGCATGGACATGTTGTGTTAGTATGTACAAATCCAATGTGTTCTACAGACACCTTATCCAATGCATGGACATGTTGTGTTAGTATGTACAAATCCAATGTGTTCTACAGACACCTTATCCAATGCATGGACATGTTGTGTTAGTATGTACAAATCCAATGTGTTCTACAGACACCTTATCCAATGCATGGACATGTTGTGTTAGTATGTACAAATCCAATGTGTTCTACAGACACCTTATCCAATGCATGGACATTTAATCCTTTTATATATTAAAAAGGTTTCGATTTTTAACACCAGAAATTTGCTAGCTCGCCTCTAGAGATGTGATATATAGGCTTATTTAGATGGAGTGTGATTCCGTGTTGTCATATGATGCCAGGATGTACTACACATAATGAGATGTTTGGTACTGTACCACCTTCCGTTTTTACATGTGAAATTTGAATCAATGTTGTACATCAATTTGTGAGCGTAATTTTCAATAACATAGTATGAAATGCCAAGAAGACGCAATTATTAATCCCATATATAACGAGCTAATTGGGCACAAAACGTACATTATACATTCGTGAATACTATTCTTTTTTTAGACTGTGATGACCAGAGTTCGATTTTGAGAATTTTTTTGTAATTATCCCGACCAATTAAAACTCTCTTGATCACTATTTTACAAGATTTTGCGACATTTACAGCGCATATAAATCATTATCATAATTATCCTTGTCAATAAAAGTACTCTTAGCAACGGCCCATAACAGTCGTATAATATAAACATAATTGTGATATGTTAAATTAACATTATTTTTCGAATATTGGCAAATACCATCGAACTGCAAAAAATCATATTCTAATGCATATAATGTAGGCACGAAATAATGTATAACTGAGATTGATGATCTTTCGCCCACTTTACCACAGAGCCAATATATTGCTTCGGACATTTTCTAGATGCAGTAGTAATGTTAAAATGTCATTGTTTCGAACCTTTTTTTGTAACATGTATTGTTCACATCTTTGGTTTCAACATAGTCGTGAAAGTATTTGTGATCTTCGTGTTGCGTATAATAATGCATTTCGTTTTTTCTTTGGTCGGCCCAGGGACTGTAGTGCTAGCGATATGTTTGTGTCCTCCAACATTCCCACATTTGATGCTCTTAGACGAAACATGCTTTTTTTCACTCTATACGCGTCTCACTAATAGTAATATGAGAATTGTTACAGTGCTTTTATCGTCAGACACATATTTATGTTCGAAGTGTTATGTTCTGTACCGTAAACTTACGCCATAGCTACACGAGAACAATGAATTTATTCATTAGTCTTTTTTATGTTTTTTCTCTTCCTTTGTTTATATTTACTGTTTTTTGTTGTTTTTTTTTAATATGGGATGTACGAACTTGTCCCTTTATATCCTGCAATACAGATTTAATAATCATAATCATAATAATAATAATAATAATTTAGCAAAATCTCATGAGATCTTCAAATATTATGCTATGCGATTCACTTAAGCGTATTTTCATTACGTAAGGAGATACCGTGAAAACTAATGAGACTATGACGTCATCTGATGCACCGATAGGAATCATTTGCGTTATCATCAATACAAGGTATTGGAATTGTAGATGTGAGAAGATTGGCATGATCGTTATGACAACGATAGAAAATTAAATGGTATTCAGTATATGGTATATATGATAATGGTAACCATGGTGACGATGTTGTTGCATTTGTATTGGGTGTCAGTGACCACATAACCCAAATACATCAATGTTAAGGGCGCTTTTTGGCTAAAAAGTTGCTCAAAGTTTGCTGAAACGGCCGAAGAAATCAGTTCGACTGTGAAAATGGGGTCAAACTAACGGCGCATACTGGCATACTTCTCTTCCAGGGCGTCTTATAACTCGCTATGCACTATTTGAATCACGAATTCGTCGTTTTTGTGTGGAAAACCCCCTGGAATACTAACACCTAATTAAACGGAGCGCATAGAACACTTTCCTGGGGTATTTGAAACCAAAAATTGTCATTACAGCTCAGCAGCCAGTCAGCGACGGCATTACACTTAGATGACAAGTTCGGTTTCAAATACCCCGGCTTAGTGTTCTAGGTTCTTCGTGTAATAAGGTGTTCGTATGCAAGAAATGAATTTTGTTATCAGTTGGCTTAATATTTCCCCCAATGGATCGTATTTTTGTGAAAGATTGGTATTTTTGTCCTGATTTGTAGGAATCTGGAAAACGCGTTTCACAACTTGCCTCTTTTAGTTTTATGCCGCATTCAAGATGGCGACCCCCATATAGTAAATATCGTAATATTTTATTATCACGTGTGCGCCAGCTGACTGTTGATAGACCCTCACATGAAACGTCATGTTTGGTTTGAGGGTAGTGTTAAGGTGGATAGACCCTCACATGAAACGTCATTTTTGGGGGTAGTGTTTTGGTGGATCGATCGTCATATGAAATGTCGTGTTTGGGGCTAGTGTTAAGGTGGATAGATCCTCACATGAAACGTCGTGTTTGGGGTGGTGCTAGCTGGAAAGACCCTCACAAGAACGGCATGTTGTATTGGTAGTGTTGATTTGGAAAGACCCTCCCGTGGAATACCTGTCTTAAAAGTAAAACGAAAAAAATAATCATTTTTAATGATTTTCTTGCATAAAAGCTTCATGCATTCCTTGAATTAGACTATGAAACCATGGGATACGTGGTACGTGGTTTTCCATTATAAATCTTATTTTAGTTTGTAGTTTGAGATTAGGGTTAATCTAAGTTATCTCTTCAGCAGTAAACATGTTAACGTCGGTTTAGTCATTCAGCTAATTTCAAGTTTCCAAAGCAGTTATTATATAATTAATAGTGAGTACAGAAGAATGGCAAACTTTTAAAGAAGTGTTTGGTGAGTGGTTGTCAATGTTGTAAACATGCAAACTATATAGCCGTCTATCATAGCCATGCACTCTGCAATACAATATTTAAAATGAGATATAAAAGGGACCACAACTAGAGACCCTCGTGCAGTGTAGTAAACTTACTTAGACGGATTGTCGAGTGTGATGCTATGATTGTGAAAGTAATAATTTATTTTGCAGTCACTATACGGCATTCATACATATAAGTATTATCATCTATGGTATATATTATTAAAGACTTCCTCAATATTTAACATACATTCAATGGTCCAGCAGGGCTATGAATAATCAAAGCTGGTTCTTTTATTTATCTCCTCCTTTGACGGGTTATATTCAGCACTCCAGATAAGAATATATCAAGTATTCATATGGCACAAAACACTGAATGCTGAAAACTGCAGTATGTCGTTTTAGCCGTCAATAACTAATATATCAGATATAAAATATTTAAATATGTATTGCATGACCTTGATCGATGAACGCTGTATTTACTGTATATGAAAAAGTGCTTGTATAACCTTATTTACAAGAACCTTTTAAATAAATAAATAAATAAATAAATAAATAAATAAATAAATAAATAAATAAATAAATAATTAAATAAATAAATAAAATACTTTTAATCCATTCTTTGGCGCTGTTTTTAACCGTGTGTAATTACTCAGGCCAGTATTCATTGATTTATCATAATTCAAGTTCAGCGGGAACAAAACGATTCTAAGTGCTAAAATGTTGCATTAACAATACAACTGTGCGAGTCCTTGTAGCATACATCATGTCTGTGAGTGTTGCCGACTTTTAGAGTGAAACTCTTATCACATAATATTCAAATCTTTCACTACCCAGACTTCGTATCGATATTCAAATGTTGATTAATTGCGCATTTTTTTTCCACTGAAAAATGCCTACTGCTGAACGCATGAAATGAATTTGTCTTGTATTTTCGTTGGAATGAAAGACTGGCACGATCAGTGTGATACAAAGACTGTAAGTACTGACTGGTTATCTCATGACCAACTGCTGTTTGATGGAGAGTGGAACATTTATTGTGTTGTGAGGCGTTTATGTTTTCCGTGAAAGAAAAAAAACGAAACACGCGACAGATGTTACTCTTGTGAAACTACTCATTAGTGTCTCAAAACACTAAATCTCTAGTTTTTCAAGGTTACTGATAAGTCAACGCCAATCATCATATCGTGTTTATCATATTACACATGAGATTAGATCAGGTTACAAAATATGACGTCAGTTACAATGTTCATGATTGGATGAAATCTACAGAGTTGCGCATGCGTGTATGACCTGGTTCTGTTAAATATAATGACCAAGGTCGTTTCATTCAAAGAAAGCCACATGTTGATTGTCATGATCTTAAACGATGTCAAATCAAACTCATGTGTGGTCAATGAGATTTCATCATTTGGAAATATGAGCAATAATAATATGTACCACGTGAACATTGCGATTATAATCGAATAAGAAAGAAAATTGTAATTACTTTTTTATTCACCTCAACAGGTAAGGAGCCCAAATATAGATCAGGATGTCCCAGCTTTTACGATGGTACCATGGAAATCCACGAGGACAGAAACGGCGGGCAGAGCCGACAGCTGTTATCGTCCACATAAAATATGTGTTTAAATGTACTCTAAATTAAACTGCTAATACATGAATTAGGTATTGCGTTTTCATTAAAATAACTCTTGTATAGAGGGGAAAAACCACTAATACCAAAAAATTGATTAAAATATTTTAGACGCAATTATAAGGTACAAATGAATCAAAAATCTTGTTTACCCAAAATAAAAATAAAATTACCAATATTGACGTATTGTCTTTAGAATTGCCGCAATGCTATATTTTTGTTGCATTCCACGTGCTTGAACAACTTTATATTCATCAGTCATCCGAAATAAAATTATTTTCTGAAACAAGTACTCCCGTGTTGGTGCTTATTTTGTAGCTTTAATGTCGCAATGTTTCTAGTGGTGGCTTCAGGCACTGTAATTTAAAGGCCTACTTGTGCATCGCAATGGCCATATTACATCAACTCATCAATACAAGAATTGATAACAACGCTATTAGCAAATATGCTGTCAGTAAGGGATTATTATGGTGGATTAGACACGTTCCTTCTTTTGTCCACTGATGCCCTTTTCCCTGGTTTAGCCACTCCAACAAAAATAGTGGTTAACCTCGCTTTCAATTTGGCTCTAATATCCCACCATTTACTTGGATAATTCTCTACCACACTAGCAACGTTTTTTTCACACGTCCGCCTCAGATTTATTATCGTGTCGTAGGTATGTTCCAGTATTTAAAAAAAAAATGTCAGACACGTGACCACTTGACAGTATAAGTAGGGAATAACTCTGTATTAGTTTGAATGACTATTTCTGAGTTGATCTACTCAATTATCATAATTAATGCAACTTTTATTATTCATGTTGCAAATAAGTTTGTAAATAAGTTTTTAATATCGAGAGAAATAAGTATAAGTTATTGTTTTTAATTAAAGAGATACAAACAGATTGTGTCTTGAATTTTATATTAAAAAGGAATTATAGTCATTAAGGAGGAATCCGAAAAAGGCAATGTTTTAAAGTATACTCATTCCAGCATGACTTGTTTTATTAAGTTTTAATTACCTAAACAAAAAATCTGACCTACAAATAAATATAAAACGAAGCATTATCCTGGCAAATTGTTTTTCATTACATTGCAAAGAGTCACCAATACTAAGTAACATAAAGCTACGTAGATGGCACAACCTGCAGAGTGCATATGACGAACGTGAAAAACATTTTCGTTTGACCTTCGCTGCGTATGAGGAATTCAGGTAAATTTCCCCTCTCATAATCCAATATATTCTTGTTAAAAATAACATTCACTTTGTTTTACTTCGCTGTGTATAAAGGATTCAGGTAAATTTCCACTCCCATAATCCAATATATTCTTGTTAAAAATAACATTCACTTTGTTTTACTTCGCTGTGTATAAAGGATTCAGGTAAATTTCCCCTCCCATAATACAATATATTCATGTTAAAAATAACATTCACTTTGTTTTACTTCGCTGTGTATAAAGGATTCAGGTAAATTTCCCCTCTCACAGTCCAATATATTCTTGTCAAAAATAACATTCATTTTGTTTTACTTCGCTGTGTATAAAGGATTCAGGTAAATTTCCCCTCCCATAATACAATATATTCATGTTAAAAATAACATTCACTTTGTTTTACTTCGCTGTGTATAAAGGATTCAGGTAAATTTCCCCTCTCACAGTCCA
Source organism: Saccoglossus kowalevskii (assembly GCF_978046115.1). Taxonomy (NCBI): domain Eukaryota; kingdom Metazoa; phylum Hemichordata; class Enteropneusta; family Harrimaniidae; genus Saccoglossus; species Saccoglossus kowalevskii. Next base: position 32,356,213 of record NC_140658.1, read on the forward strand.
ATATATTCTTGTCAAAAATAACATTCATTTTGTTTTACTTCGATGTGTATAAAGGATTCAGGTAAATTTCCACTCCCATAATCCAATATATTCTTGTTAAAAATAATATTCACTTTGTTTTACTTCGCTGTGTATAAAGGATTCAGGTAAATTTCCACTCCCATAATCCAATATATTCTTGTTAAAAATAATATTCACTTTGTTTTACTTCGCTGTGTATAAAGGATTCAGGTAAATTTCCCCTCCCATAATACAATATATTCATGTTAAAAATAACATTATCTTTGTTTTACTTCGCTGTGTATAAAGGATTCAGGTAAATTTCCCCTCCCATAATACAATATATTCATGTTAAAAATAACATTCACTTTGTTTTACTTCGCTGTGTATAAAGGATTCAGGTAAATTTCCCCTCTCACAGTCCAATATATTCTTGTCAAAAATAACATTCATTTTGTTTTACTTCGCTGTGTATAAAGGATTCAGGTAAATTTCCACTCCCATAATCCAATATATTCTTGTTAAAAATAACATTCTCTTTGTTTTACTTCGCTGTGTATAAAGGATTCAGGTAAATTTCCCCTCCCATAATACAATATATTCTTGTCAAAAATAACATTCACTTTGTTTTACTTCGCTGTGTATAAAGGATTCAGGTAAATTTCCCCTCCCATAATCCACTATATTCTTGTCAAAAATAACATTCTCTTTGTTTTACTTCGCTGTGTATAAAGGATTCAGGTAAATTTCCCCTCCCATAATGCAATATATTCTTGTTAAAAATAACATTCACTTTGTTTTACTTCGCTGTGTATAAAGGATTCAGGTAAATTTCCCCACTCACAGTCCAATATATTCTTGTCAAAAATATCATTCACTTTGTTTTACTTCGCTGTGTATAAAGAATTCAGGTAAATTTCCCCTCCCATAATACAATATATTCTTGTTAAAAATAACATTCTCTTTGTTTTACTTCGCTGTGTATAATAGATTCAGGTAAATTTCCACTCCCATAATCCAATATATTCTTGTCAAAAATAACATTCTCTTTGTTTTACTTCGCTGTGTATAAAGGATTCAGGTAAATTTCCCCTCCCATAATGCAATATATTCTTGTTAAAAATAACATTCACTTTGTTTTACTTCGCTGTGTATAAAGGATTCAGGTAAATTTCCCTTCCCATAATACAATATATTCATGTTAAAAATAACATTCACTTTGTTTTACTTCGCTGTGTATAAAGGATTCAGGTAAATTTCCACTCCCATAATCCAATATATTCTTGTTAAAAATAACATTCATTTTGTTTTACTTCGCTGTGTATAAAGGATTCAGGTAAATTTCCACTCCCATAATCCAATATATTCTTGTTAAAAATAACATTCACTTTGTTTTACTTCGCTGTGTATAAAGGATTCAGGTAAATTTCCCCTCCCATAATACAATATATTCTTGTTAAAAATAACATTCTCTTTGTTTTACTTCGCTGTGTATAAAGGATTCAGGTAAATTTCCACTCCCATAATGCAATATATTCTTGTTAAAAATAACATTCACTTTGTTTTACTTCGCTGTGTATAAAGGATTCAGGTAAATTTCCCCTCCCATAATACAATATATTCTTGTTAAAAATAACATTCTCTTTGTTTTACTTCGCTGTGTATAAAGGATTCAGATAAATTTCCACTCCCATAATCCAATATATTCTTGTCAAAAATAACATTCTCTTTGTTTTACTTCGCTGTGTATAAAGGATTCACGTAAATTTCCCCTCTCATAGTCCAATATATTCTTGTCAAAAATATAATTCACTTTGTTTTACTTCGCTGTGTATAAAGAATTCAGATAAATTTCCCCTCCCATAATACAATATATTCTTGTTAAAAATAACATTCTCTTTGTTTTACTTCGCTGTATATAAAGGATTCAGGTAAATTTCCACTCCCATAATCCAATATATTCTTGTCAAAAATAACATTCTCTTTGTTTTACTTCGCTGTGTATAAAGGATTCAGGTAAATTTCCACTCCCATAATGCAATATATTCTTGTTAAAAATAACATTCACTTTGTTTTACTTCGCTGTGTATAAAAGATTCAGGTAAATTTCCCCTCTCATAGTCCAATATATTCTTGTCAAAAATAACATTCACTTTGTTTTACTTCGCTGTGTATAAAGGATTCAGGTAAATTTCCCCTCTCATAGTCCAATATATTCTTGTCAAAAATAACATTCACTTTGTTTTACTTCGCTATGTATAAAGGATTCAGGTAAATTTACCCTCCCATAATCCAATATATTCTTGTCAAAAATAACATTCTCTTTGTTTTACTTCGCTGTGTATAAAGGATTCAGGTAAATTTCCCCTCCCATAATGCAATATATTCTTGTCAAAAATAGCATTCACTTTGTTTTACTTCGCTATGTATAAAGGATTCAGGTAAATTTCCCCTCCCATAATACAATATATTCATATTAAAAATAACATTATCTTTGTTTTACTTCGCTGAGTATAAAGGATTCAGGTAAATTTCCCCTCCCATAATGCAATATATTCTTGTTAAAAATAACATTCACTTTGTTTTACTTCGCTGTGTATAAAGGATTCAGGTAAATTTCCCCTCTCATAGTCCAATATATTCTTGTCAAAAATATCATTCACTTTGTTTTACTTCGCTATGTATAAAGGATTCAGGTAAATTTCCCCTCCCATAATACAATATATTCTTGTCAAAAATAACATTCACTTTGTTTTACTTCGCTATGTATAAAGGATTCAGGTAAATTTCCCCTCCCATAATGCAAATATATTCTTGTTAAAAATATCATTCACTTTGTTTTACTTCGCTATGTATAAAGGATTCAGGTAAATTTCCCCTCCCATAATACAATATATTCTTGTCAAAAATAACATTCACTTTGTTTTACTTCGCTGTGTATAAAAGATTCAGGTAAATTTCCACTCCCATAATCCAATATATTCTTGTCAAAAATAACATTATCTTTGTTTTACTTCGCTGAGTATAAAGGATTCAGGTAAATTTCCCCTCCCATAATGCAATATATTCTTGTTAAAAATAACATTCACTTTGTTTTACTTCGCTGTGTATAAAGGATTCAGGTAAATTTCCCCTCTCATAGTCCAATATATTCTTGTCAAAAATATCATTCACTTTGTTTTACTTCGCTATGTATAAAGGATTCAGGTAAATTTCCCCTCCCATAATACAATATATTCTTGTCAAAAATAACGTTCACTTTGTTTTACTTCGCTGTGTATGAGGAATTCACGTAAATTTACCCTCTCATAATCCAATATATTCTTGTTAAAAATAACATTCACTTTGTTTTACTTCGCTATGTATAAAGGATTCAGGTAAATTTCCCCTCCCATCATCCAATATATTCTTGTCAAAAATAACGTTCACTTTGTTTTACTTCGCTGTGTATGAGGAATTCACGTAAATTTACCCTCTCATAATCCAATATATTCTTGTTAAAAATAACATTCACTTTGTTTTACTTCGCTGTGTATAAAGGATTCAGGTAAATTTCCACTCCCATAATCCAATACATTCTTGTTAAAAATAACATTCACTTTGTTTTACTTCGCTGTGTATAAAGGATTCAGGTAAATTTCCACTCCTATAATACAATATATTCTTGTCAAAAATAACATTCACTTTGTTTTACTTCGCTGTGCTCCAATTTTCTACTGTCTGTTTATTTTCATTTTCTTTACTTTTAGAACAAAAAATGTTTTCGATATTTCGATGTTTTTGTATCAAATATAACCGACCTACATACAATTGAAGTACTTATTTAGTAATTTGGTACTAGTAATGGTCCTGGTCCAGGCTCGGGGACTACGTTAGTGGACATCTCACATCGCCAAAATGATTTTTGGAAAGTTTGTTCGATAATAGCTCGTCTGATATGAATAATAAGAATAATGACAAATGGCTACGGGCTTGCACAAATAATTCAATAAACTGACGTTCAATCGCTATCCGACTCATATCTTTACATACACATGTAAGTCTAATCCAGTATAGCGTAAGGCTAATCATGCGTAGGTGATTTGAAAAGACCTAAAAATAGAATTGTCGTTCTACCGTGGATGTGAATTTATCTATTTGTGAGCGAGTGTGTGTATTCACTGGATATCCGCGTTTTTAAATGGACATGTAATGAAAACATGTAATGAAAACCAGTGATGAGTGTATAACCTGGGCTACAAAATGCCCCATTCCCTTTGGATATACTGAAGGAGTACTGTATTTCAATTAGCAATCATTCTTGTGTTTCATCCGTGATATAAACACTTCTGTCGGCTTATTAAAAGATCCAGTATTTATCATACCCTCTATGTACGTTGGCATGTAAGCAAAAATAATATAAAAATCAAATCTATTAATGTAAATTTTAAATTTTGATTTTTAAATGAAATTAATAATAGAACATATATATATATAACATTGTAATCACCTACTTTAAATTCTGTGTAGTGATTGGTTAACGCGGCGTTCCATTCTATTCATATGGAAATACTTGCAGATTTGAAAACTATAATTCACCACGATTGCGTGAGACATGGCGACCTTCTTTAAACATATTAAAACATTGACATCAAAACGAGTACTAGTATTTCAAACACACCAAAACGCCGGCATCCAGAGTTTTCAGTCATTAAATTGTCAGTCATTAAATTGTCATTGAAAATTATTGTAACTACACAGAATTTTAAAATTCTCCGATTTCATCACGCCCTCTGCACCCAACCACAAATCTTTGATATCATCAAGATTCACCAATTTTTAATGAATCCATAATCCATGGTAAATCTCTATACTCTATACTTACGTACAATTTAATAAACTATATCCATCACAACAACAACACTCGACAGAAAAATCGGTATCGGCTGTATAAAAAAAACTTCAATAGAAAAAAATTGCAATATCGTATGCTGACTCAATGCAGCTTGAAGAACAAATTAAAAAATACTTACTCACTCACTCACTCACTCACTCACTCACTCACTCATTCACCCACAAAACCACCCACCCACTCACTCACTCACTCACTCACAGTATTCACAATGCTATGAAGTATTTTAAATGCACATATGAAATTATCCCGTGGAATACTTCACAAACACCGAATAAACAACCAATATTTTCTTGTTGTTGTTGTTTTTTGCTCATCTGCATATCGAACGTGGAGCTATGGAGTATATGTTCAAGGGTACAACAAAGTAAAATGCGGTACATCTGAATTACATCAACACGTATTCGAAAGATTTATGTATTCGTCAAGATGCATCTTGGCTACATTTGCTTTTTGTCCCGTGATACACCTTTTCATCTGGTACAAGTGTACAAGTTAGCAAATTACCCCAAGGGTAGCTACAGCTGTAGATATGATATTCAAATGCGAAAAAATTAAAATCTATAGCGTTTTAGGTGGCCGATAGCACACCTGTGTCCGTTCCCAATTACCATACTAACTGCACGTTAGTTATGGAAATCCTATTACGTATAATAAACGAAATGATTAACACGGTCAGACTCTGACTTGGGAATTGCGAGGCCAATACTATGATGCTTGATTACTACGGTGTGGACTTTTGATATGACGCAATAAAATACATGGTAATCATATGTCATTCAAATCTGTGTATCGTTATTACAACATTGCATAGCCGAGCCCTCATCGCGGCAGGTACACTATCTTTTATACCAAAAAATGTTCTTATCTGATGACGTTACGCTTAACCTCGATTTGAAAAGTGTACATGAAGTGTGTATTCAATTTAATTAAAATAAGCATGACAACGTTGACGTGATGTAAAAGAACTAGTAGATTAGTTCAAACATATCAACTACTACGTGCAGAGTGTTTTGATGAGCGTGTTATGTGGACCCTGGTATGGGACTAGTAGTGTTTGAAGTTGCATACACACTGGCAAATTCACTGTTATGCTACTAATTAAAACATAATGATGCATATTATTATACATCTGTCACTGTAACGCCATAAGTTACAGCGTGCGTAATTTGGCGGTATTTTACGGGGTATTTCATCCTACCATATTAAGAAATGGGAATTCCAAATATGGAATGATCACGCGCGTAAGCGTCCTCTAATAATAAAAACAAACATGGCTGCCTGCAGGGTTTGTACAACCGCAAAGTATGCACTAGGACAGTACGCCGTCGCATCGACCGCCGCTGCACGTCGGTCGATAATCCCACTGTACTTTTTTCGTGCACACTTTTCGGTATCCTAGTAATAACCTCATATTAACATTACCTCTATATATAGTTCTCAAACTCAGTGTGATACAATGATACCCTGGCAGTACAGTATATTCCAAACTATCACTTTTATGTTGACTAAAGTTATCTCTCTTGAATTTATGTGGATCGGTGTTGTAAAAAAACAGCTTGTGATTTGTGGCAAACAGATATGATATGTTGTTCATTCCGCACTGTCTATGGTCTCTTTGGATGCGTATTGAAATTAAAACTGTATAACATAAATGACCTCAATCTGAATTGTAATAACAGAAAATTATTATTGGAACACTGTGTATTACATTGACTGCAAATCATAGTGCGATCACATCGGGTGAGTCCATGGGTCACATTACACGGTGCTACAGTGGAATTTATCTTTTTTATAGCTTCAGATGAAATAGAAATTGGTACGCCAACAGAATTATTTACACAATATTTCTTGTTTGCCTGATTTAATAATAATTATAATGAATCCGTATCTTTGAAAGAATTATTTTCGTTTATCGTCGTTTTTAATCCATCATTATCAATACACATGGGGTATATTATCAGGATATTCATACAACATTTATAGCACAGCTAGTCGACCAAAATAATATTTTCTATCTATTTGCATGTTATTGTCAGAAATACACTCCATGACGGATGACGTGTTACCGAGTAATTTGGTACAACTTGGTAATATTGCCTCAATATTACATGGAGTCAAATTATGAAAAAATACGCAGCATGTGTTCCTTTAAGTAGTTGAGAATGTAAACAATTATCTGTCGATCCCATTTCCACTGCGTAAAGTATGATTTACCAATATAAACTGTATGACACAATCACAGACTCTCGGTCACATAAGGGATTGGTCAGTTACTTCGGCCTGGGGGGGGGGGGGGGGTCGGTGGATCAGTATGGGGGGGGGTTACCCTGTTTTTGATTGTGCGAATAGGGGGTCACCCTGTTTTTGATATCATGAATTGGGGGGTCACCTTGTTTTCCAAAATTCACACACGCGCTCATGCATATATTTTTAAAAATTTTATTTCAGAACAAACGATAAAAAATCGTACAAATTTGTTCTTAATAATAACTATTACCTATATTGCCTATAAATTTGTTGATGCAAAAAATGTTATAGGCTAAATATTTTGAGGTTAAAGTTGCCAAATAACTAACAGATTATGCAATGCGGCTAGAAGCCCAATTATACAGTTAAGTTTTAAGCACATCCCAAGTCCATGTGCTGCTGATATCAGATTATTTTATTTAAAGTCTGAAGTCACTATTGTATGAGATATTTACTGGATGTATCCAATTATAACAGGAGACGGAAAGACAACACAGCGATTAGTACAAAGAGGAGTGACAATTTTTGTTCAGCAAATCAAAAAAGTTAAATTTGTGAAAATGCAGATATATAAATTAAAACAAATGATGACAAAATAAATAAATAGTTTTTTGTCTTTTTAACTTTTAAATATGCATATTTTGCTCTGTAAAATACCAAAATCCAACACAAATTTAAGCAAAAATCAAAGTTTGACTGTGCTTCGGGTGTAAAGCTTTCCTGGTCTATAAGATATGAAAGATATTTTAAATCCAACTTAGTTTTTAAAGAGTTCAAACCGCCTAGATTCAAATTCTCTTTTCCTATCTTATAAGGGCGTTTATCGAGTGAGTACTCCACAGCTTTGCTTTTATTTACTATCTTTAGCAGCATAGGTTTCCCTCCTTCCTGCAGCCTTTTCTGTAGTCATTTTTTGGCTTTATGCTTCCCCTCCCCTCCTAAGGTCCATTAAATGCAAACGCTAAAAAATATGTCAAAATTATGGAAAACCATGATATTTTCAATGCACATATAATACATTTTGTAATCATGTCAGAGCCAAAACTGTTAATGTTTCTTTGTTTTTTGTTGTTGTTATTTTGGGGGGGGCATGTTTTAAAATATAATGTTGACGGGGGGTCACCCACTTTTTTTTATTTGATAGGGGGTGGGTCAACTGAGATTTGCAGCTGGCAAAATGGAATCTGCCGACCCCCGCCCCCTAGGCCGAAGTAACTGACCAATCCCTAAGTCATTCGTAATTTCCAAATATTTTTTTTCAAGTCAATAATGTACTAAAATATAGCAAGCCATTTTGTATTCTGGGTACGCATAGCGCCACTCTTGTGTAATTGATTGCATCCAGATTGTAATACGAGATGTAAAACTCGAACAGTAATTAAATGTTAATAGCTTGGTAACGAAGATTGAAGAAATCCAAGCCAGCGTCTACGTCAGCGAGGACATAGTTCAATTGACAGTGTAATATAAACTGACATTTATGCGATAATTCAACTTAATACAACTTTAATTACGCGATGTCTCAATCTTATTGCAAAATGGATGCCGTTCAGTAGCATTCGACCATTGATTCCAATCTGACAGTGCGTAAACCAAAACATAAATACATGTTATCATCCGTGAAATCATATTTATTATTGTTCAATCATCGTAATATGTGGATATATACTTGGATATTCGTAGTAGCATAAATTCGTATACGTATTGCAACATTCCTAGGAACTAAGCTGTAAAAAAAGATTAATAATCATACTAACAGATAGAACATGCCAAAGAATCAGTGTGCTCAACTGTCCATGTGTTGCATACACTGTCCGTAAAACGTGATAATGCTAATGTTCCACCTTAGCATACTGCTGAGAAGTTATCACACATGACTTTAAAAAAAACATTCACAATTAAACATATTAGTAAATTTTGAAATAATTGTCCTGTAAATTTTATAGTGGAATCTTCAGCATACCGCAGTTGATTCCCCGACGTGGCCCCATAGTACATGTACCGGTAATGCGATGACTGACATTGTATGTTGCTGGCAGGCATGCGAATATATAGAAAAGTGAGACGTCAGCAATAGCAGCCTGATGTTAATTAATGTGGATTCCTCGATCGAAGAATTTACGGGGAACATTTAAATTGAGACCCAACACATCACAAATAAGAAATGGTATTCACAAAGCGGAACGTCATGACAAAGTCCTTCAGAGAGAGCAAACGTTTAGACATTGAATCCACGCAGTCTGGGACGATATAACGTTTTGAGAATCGGGACGTTAAATACAATATGGGATATTAATGATTTTGGAGTGTCAGAAATTGTGTACTCATGCAGCTAGTTCATCGCCTAAAAATGACGTCAATGTGTAAACAGAGGCGATGAGTTGTGTTTTTTTTGCCATTGTGTGTAAACCGATATGCCTCATCAGCACTTCCATCTCCGTACTTAGAGTAAAGGCGTGCATACAAGCCCTCAATGGCAGAATAGTGAAGCATAAATATTACAGTTATTCGATGCGCGTGCTACGTGATCTTATTCAATTGTTTGATGTGTACAGGGCTAAATACCAACTTCAGAAACTAATGTTATTACTTCACCAATAGGTTTCATGCAACATGAAATCGTATTACTGCGTCGAATTTAAGTAAATTGTCGCCAATAAAACAGTCAGTTTATTCTGCTTAATGCACAAAAACAGATAATATTCTATGTTTGGTGCATTCACTTTTCTGTACGGTAACATCAAGAGGTTAGACTGCACTGTATACACACGGCCCTGTAAAATGAAATCAATCAAACAAGCGAAGTTTGATGAGAGTGTGAATGAGTTTTTTGTTGGTCCTGACGACGATAAAAGATGAAAATGCATTCAAAAAAAGAAACAACGCGTTACTCTCGTTCCCCTCGTGTTAAATGCTGTTATACACAGACCCATCAATGTGTTACTCTCGTTCGCCTAGTGTTAAATGCTGTTATACACAGACACATCAATGTGTTACTCTCGTTCCCCTATTGTTAAATGTTGTTATACACAGACACACCAATGTGTTACTCTCGTTCCCCTAGTGTTAAATGCTGTTATACACAGACCCACCAAAGTGTTACTCTCGTTCCCATAGTGTTAAATGCTGTTATACACAGACACATCAATGTGTTACTCTCGTTCCCCTAGTGTTAAATGCTGTTACACACAGACACATCAATGTGTTACTCTCGTTCCCCTAGTGTTAAATGCTGTTATAAACAGACACATCAATGTGTTACGCTCGTTCCCCTAGTGTTTAAAGCTGCTATACACAGACATTCCAATGTGTTACTCTCTTTCCCCTAGTGTTAAATGCTGTTATACACAGACACTCCAATGTGTTACTCTCGTTCCCCTAGTGTTAAATGCTGTTATACACAGACACTCCAATGAGTTACTGTCGTTCCCCTAGTGTTAAATGCTGTCATACACAGACATATCGATGTGTTACTCTCGTTCCCCTATTGTTAAATGCTGTTACACACAGACACTCCAATGTGTTACTCTTGTTCCCCTAGTGTTAAATGCTGTTATACACAGACACACCAATGTGTTACTCTCATTCACCCTAGTGTTAAAGGCTGTTACACACAGACACATCAATGTGTTACTTTCGTTCCCCTAGTGTTAAATGCTGTTACACACAGACACTCCAATGTGTTACTCTTGTTCCCCTAGTGTTAAATGATGTTACAAACAGACACTCCAATGTGTTACTCTCATTCATCCTAGTGTCAAATGCTGTTAAACACAGACACTCCAATGTGTTTCTCTCGTTCCCCTAATGTTAAATTCTGTTACACACAGACACTCCAATGTGTTACTCTCGTTACCCTAGTGTTCAATGCTGTTACACACAGACACTCCAATGAGTTACTGTCGTTCCCCTAGTGTTAAATGCTGTCATACACATACATATCGATGTGTTACTCTCGTTTCCCTATTGTTAAATGCTGTTACACACAGACACTCCAATGTGTTACTCTTGTTCCCCCAGTGTTAAATGCTGTTATACACAGACACACCAATGTGTTACTCTCATTCACCCTAGTGTTAAAGGCTGTTACACACAGACACATCAATGTGTTACTCTCGTTCCCCTAGTGTTAAATGCTGTTACACACATACACTCCAATGTGTTACTCTCGTTCCCCTATTGTTAAATGCTATTATAAACAGTCACATCAATGTGTTACTCTCGTTCCCCTAGTGTTAAATGCTGTTACACACAGACACTCCAATGTGTTACTCTCGTTCCCCTAGTGTTAAATGCTGTTATACACAGAGCCATCAATGTGTTACTCTCGTTCCCATAGTGTTAAATGATGTTATACACAGACACATCAATGTGTTCCTATCGTTCCCCTAGTGTTAAATGCTGTTACACACAGACACATCAATGTGTTACTCTCGTTCCCCTAGTGTTAAATGCTGTTATAAACAGACACATCAATGTGTTACGCTCTTTCCCCTAGTGTTAAATGCTGTTATACACAGACACTCCAATGTGTTACTCTCGTTCCCCTAGTGTTAAATGCTGTTATACACAGACACTCCAATGAGTTACTGTCGTTCCCCTAGTGTTAAATGCTGTCATACACAGACATATCGATGTGTTACTCTCGTTCCCCTATTGTTAAATGCTGTTACACACAGACACTCCAATGTGTTACTCTTGTTCCCCTAGTGTTAAATGCTGTTATACACAGACACACCAATGTGTTACTCTCATTCACCCTAGTGTTAAAGGCTGTTACACACAGACACATCAATGTGTTACTCTCGTTCCCCTAGTGTTAAATGCTGTTACACACAAACACTCCAATGTGTTACTCTCGTTCCCTTCGTGTTAAATGCTGTCATACACAGACACTCCATGTGTTGCTTTCGTTCCCCTAGTGTTAAATGCTGTTATAAACAGACACATCAATGCGTTACTCTCGTTCCCTTAGTGTCAAATGCTGATATACACAGACCCATCAATGTGTTACTCTCGTTCTCCTAGTGTTAAATGCTGTTATACACAGACACATCAATGTGTTACTCTCGTTCCCCTAGTGTTAAATGCTGTTATAAACAGACACATCAATGTGTTACTCTCGTTCCCCTAGTGTTAAATGCTGTTACACACAGACACTCCAATGTGTTACTCTCGTTCCCCTATTGTTTAATGCTGTTATAAACAGACACATCAATGTGTTACTCTCGTTCCCCTAGTGTTAAATGCTGTTATACACAGACACTCCAATGTGTTACTCTCGTTCCCATAGTGTTAAATGCTGTTATACACAGACACATCAATGTGTTACTCTCATTCATCCTAGTGTTAAATGCTGTTATACACAGACACTCCGATGTGTATCTCGTTCTCCTAATGTTAAATTCTGTTACACACAGACACTCCAATGTGTTACTCTCGTTTCCCTAGTGTTAAATGCTGTTACACACAGACACTCCAATGTGTTACTCTCGTTCCCCTAGTGTTCAATGCTGTTATACACAGACACTCCAATGTGTTACTCTCGTTCCCCTAGTGTTAAATGCTGTTATACACAAAGACATCAATGTGTTACTCTCGTTCCCCTAGTGTTAAATGCTGTTATACACAGATACATCAATGTGTTACTCTCGTTCCCCTAGTGTTAAATGCTGTTATAAACAGACACATCAATGTGTTATGCTCGTTCCCCTAGTGTTAAATACTGTTATACACAGACACTCCAATGTGTTACTCTCGTTCCTCTCGTGTTAAATGCTGTCATACACAGACACTCCAATGTGTTGCTTTCGTTCCCCTGGTATTAAATGCTGTTATAATCATACACATCAATGCGTTACTCTCGTTCCCCTTGTGTCAAATGCTGTTATACACAGACACATCAATGTGTTACTCTCGTTCCCCTAGTGTTAAATGCTGTTATAAACAGACACATCAATGCGTTACTCTCGTTCCCCTAGTATTAAATGCTGATATAAACAGACACATCAATGTGTTACTATCGTTCACCCTAGTGTTAAATGCTGTTATACGCAGACATGCCAATGTGTTACTCTCGTTCATCCAAGTTTTAAATGCTGTTATACACAGACACTCCAATGTGTTACTCTCGTTCCCCCTAGTGTTAAATGCTGTTATACACAGACACTCCAATGTGGTACGCTCGTTCTTCCAAGTGTTAAATGCTGTTATACACAGACACTCCAATGTGGTACTCTCGTTCATCCTAGAGTTAAATACTGTTATACTCATACACTCCAATGTGTTACTCTCGTTCCCCTAGGGTTAAATGCTGTTATAAACAGACACATCAATGTGTTACGCTCGTTCCCCTAGTGTTAAATACTGTTATACACAGACACTCCAATGTGTTACTCTCGTTCCCCTTGTGTTAAATGCTGTCATACTCAGACACTCCAATGTGTTGCTATTGTTCCCCTGGTGCTAAATGCTGTTATAAACAGACACATCAATGCGTTACTCTCGTTCCCCTAGTGTCAAATGCTGATATACACAGACACATCAATGTGTTACTCTCGTTCTCCTAGTGTTAAATGCTGTTATACACAGATACATCAATGTGTTACTCTCGTTCTCCTAGTGTTAAATTCTGTTATAAACACACACATCGATGCGTTACTCTCGTTCCCCTAGTATTAAATTCTGATATATACAGACACTCCAATGTGTTACTCTCGTTCCCCTATTGTTAAATGCTGTTATAAACAGACACATCAATGTGTTACTCTCGTTCCCCTAGTGTTAAATGCTGTTACACACAGACACTCCAATGTGTTACTCTCGTTCCCCTATTGTTTAATGCTGTTATAAACACACACATCAATGTGTTACTCTCGTTCCCCCTAGTGTTAAATGCTGTTATACACAGACACTCCTATGTGGTACTCTCGTACCCCTAGTATTAAATGCTGTTATACACAGACACTCCAATGTGGTACGCTCGTTCTTCCAAGTGTTAAATGCTGTTATACACAGACACTCCAATGTGGTACTCTCGTTCATCCTAGAGTTAAATGCTGTTACACACAGACACTCCAATGTGTTACTCTCGTTCCCATAGTGTTAAATGCTGTTATACACAGACACATCAATGTGTTACTCTCATTCATCCTAGTGTTAAATGCTGTTATACACAGACACTCCGATGTGTATCTCGTTCTCCTAATGTTAAATTCTGTTACACACAGACACTCCAATGTGTTACTCTCGTTTCCCTAGTGTTAAATGCTGTTACACACAGACACTCCAATGTGTTACTCTCGTTCCCCTAGTGTTCAAAGCTGTTAGACACAGACACTCCAATATGTTACTCTCGTTCCCCTAGTGTTAAATGCTGTTATACACAAACACATCAATGTGTTACTCTCGTTCCCCTAGTGTTAAATGCTGTTATACACAGACACATCAATGTGTTACTCTCGTTCCCCTAGTGTTAAATGCTGTTATAAACAGACACATCAATGTGTTATGCTCGTTCCCCTAGTGTTAAATACTGTTATACACAGACACTCCAATGTGTTACTCTCGTTCCTCTCGTGTTAAATGCTGTCATACACAGACACTCCAATGTGTTGCTTTCGTTCCCCTGGTATTAAATGCTGTTATAATCATACACATCAATGCGTTACTCTCGTTCCCCTTGTGTCAAATGCTGTTATACACAGACACATCAATGTGTTACTCTCGTTCCCCTAGTGTTAAATGCTGTTATAAACAGACACATCAATGCGTTACTCTCGTTCCCCTAGTATTAAATGCTGATATAAACAGACACATCAATGTGTTACTATCGTTCACCCTAGTGTTAAATGCTGTTATACGCAGACATGCCAATGTGTTACTCTCGTTCATCCAAGTTTTAAATGCTGTTATACACAGACACTCCAATGAGTTACTCTCGTTCCCCCTAGTGTTAAATGCTGTTATACACAGACACTCCAATGTGGTACGCTCGTTCTTCCAAGTGTTAAATGCTGTTATACACAGACACTCCAATGTGGTACTCTCGTTCATCCTAGTGTTAAATACTGTTATACACATACACTCCAATGTGTTACTCTCGTTCCCCTAGGGTTAAATGCTGTTATAAACAGATACATCAATGTGTTACGCTCGTTCCCCTAGTGTTAAATACTGTTATACACAGACACTCCAATGTGTTACTCTCGTTCCCCTTGTGTTAAATGCTCTCATACTCAGACACTCCAATGTGTTGCTATTGTTCCCCTGGTGCTAAATGCTGTTATAAACAGACACATCAATGCGTTACTCTCGTTCCCCTAGTGTCAAATGCTGATATACACAGACACATCAATGTGTTACTCTCGTTCTCCTAGTGTTAAATGCTGTTATACACAGATACATCAATGTGTAACTCTCGTTCTCCTAGTGTTAAATTCTGTTATAAACACACACATCGATGCGTTACTCTCGTTCCCCTAGTATTAAATTCTGATATATACAGACACTCCAATGTGTTACTCTCGTTCCCCTATTGTTAAATGCTGTTATAAACAGACACATCAATGTGTTACTCTCGTTCCCCTAGTGTTAAATGCTGTTACACACAGACACTCCAATGTGTTACTCTCGTTCCCCTATTGTTTAATGCTGTTATAAACACACACATCAATGTGTTACTCTCGTTCCCCCTAGTGTTAAATGCTGTTATACACAGACACTCCTATGTGGTACTCTCGTACCCCTAGTATTAAATGCTGTTATACACAGACACTCCAATGTGGTACGCTCGTTCTTCCAAGTGTTAAATGCTGTTATACACAGACACTCCAATGTGGTACTCTCGTTCATCCTAGAGTTAAATGCTGTTACACACAGACACTCCAATGTGTTACTCTCGTTCCCATAGTGTTAAATGCTGTTATACACAGACACATCAATGTGTTACTCTCATTCATCCTAGTGTTAAATGCTGTTATACACAGACACTCCGATGTGTATCTCGTTCTCCTAATGTTAAATTCTGTTACACACAGACACTCCAATGTGTTACTCTCGTTTCCCTAGTGTTAAATGCTGTTACACACAGACACTCCAATGTGTTACTCTCGTTCCCCTAGTGTTCAAAGCTGTTAGACACAGACACTCCAATATGTTACTCTCGTTCCCCTAGTGTTAAATGCTGTTATACACAAACACATCAATGTGTTACTCTCGTTCCCCTAGTGTTAAATGCTGTTATACACAGACACATCAATGTGTTACTCTCGTTCCCCTAGTGTTAAATGCTGTTATAAACAGACACATCAATGTGTTACGCTCGTTCCCCTAGTGTTAAATACTGTTATACACAGACACTCCAATGTGTTACTCTCGTTCCTCTCGTGTTAAATGCTGTCATACACAGACACTCCAATGTGTTGCTTTCGTTCCCCTGGTATTAAATGCTGTTATAAACATACACATCAATGTGTTACTCTCGTTCCTCTAGTGTTAAATGCTGTTATAAACAGACACATCAATGCGTTACTCTCGTTCCCCTAGTATTAAATGCTGATATAAACAGACACATCAATGTGTTACTATCGTTCACCCTAGTGTTAAATGCTGTTATACGCAGACATGCCAATGTGTTACTCTCGTTCACCCAAGTTTTAAATGCTGTTATACACTGACACTCCAATGTGTTACTCTCGTTCCCCCTAGTGTTAAATGCTGTTATACACAGACACTCCAATGTGGTACGCTCGTTCTTCCAAGTATTAAATGCTGTTATACACAGACACTCCAATGTGGTACTCTCGTTCATCCTAGAGTTAAATACTGTTATACACATACACTCCAATGTGTTACACTCGTTCATCCTAGTGTTAAATGCTGTTATACACAGACACTCCTATGTGGTACTCTCGTACCCCTAGTATTAAATGCTGTTATACACAGATACATCAATGTGTTACTCTCGTTCCCCTAGGGTTAAATGCTGTTATAAACAGACACATCAATGTGTTACGCTCGTTCCCCTAGTGTTAAATACTGTTATACACAGACACTCCAATGTGTTACTCTCGTTCCCCTCGTGTTAAATGCTGTCATACACAGACACTCCAATGTGTTGCTTTCGTTCCCCTGGTGCTAAATGCTGTTATAAACAGACACATCAATGCGTTACTCTCGTTCCCCTAGTGTCAAATGCTGATATACACAGACACATCAATGTGTTACTCTCGTTCTCCTGGTGTTAAATGCTGTTATACACAGATACATCAATGTGTTACTCTCGTTCTCCTAGTGTTAAATGCTGTTATAAACAGACACATCGATGCGTTACTCTCGTTCCCTTAGTGTCAAATGCTGATATACACAGACCCATCAATATGTTACTCTCGTTCCCATAGTGTTAAATGCTGTTATACACAGACACTCCAATGAGTTACTGTCGTTCCCCTAGTGTTAAATGCTGTCATACACATACATATCGATGTGTTACTCTCGTTCCCCTATTGTTAAATGCTGTTACACACAGACACTCCAATGTGTTACTCTTGTTCCCCTAGTGTTAAATGCTGTTATACACAGACACACCAATGTGTTACTCTCATTCACACTAGTGTTAAAGGCTGTTACACACAGACACATCAATCTGTTACTCTCGTTCCCCTAGTGTTAAATGCTGTTACACACATACACTCCAATGTGTTACTCTCGTTCCCCTATTGTTAAATGCTATTATAAACAGACACATCAATGTGTTACTCTCGTTCCCCTAGTGTTAAATGCTGTTACACACAGACACTCCAATGTGTTACTCTCGTTCGCCTAGTGTTAAATGCTGTTATACACAGAGCCATCAATGTGTTACTCTCGTTCCCAAAGTGTTAAATGATGTTATACACAGACCCATCAATGTGTTACTCTCGTTCCCATAGTGTTAAATGCTGTTATACACAGACACTCCAATGAGTTACTGTCGTTCCCCTAGTGTTAAATGCTGTCATACACAGACATATCGATGTGTTACTCTCGTTCCCCTATTGTTAAATGCTGTTACACACAGACACTCCAATGTGTTACTCTTGTTCCCCTAGTGTTAAATGCTGTTATACACAGACACAGCAATGTGTTACTCTCATTCACCCTAGCGTTAAAGGCTGTTACACACAGACACATCAATGTGTTACTCTCGTTCCCCTAGTGTTAAATGCTGTTACACACAAACACTCCAATGTGTTACTCTCGTTCCCCTAGTGTTAAATGATGTTACAAACAGACACTCCAATGTGTTACTCTCATTCATCCTAGTGTTAAATGCTGTTAAACACAGACACTCCAATGTGTTTCTCTCGTTCCCCTAATGTTAAATTCTGTTACACACAGACACTCCAATGTGTTACTCTCGTTACCCTAGTGTTCAACGCTGTTACACACAGACACTCCAATGTGTTACTCTCGTTCCCCTAGTGTTAAATGCTGTTATACACAGACACATCAATGTGTTACTCTCGTTCCCCTAGTGTTAAATGCTGTTATACACAGACACATCAATGTGTTACTCTCGTTCCCATAGTGTTAAATGCTGTTATAAACAGACACATCAATGTGTTACGCTCGTTCCCCTAGTGTTAAATACTGGTATACACAGACACTCCAATGTGTTACTCTCGTTCCCTTCGTGTTAAATGCTGTCATACACAGACACTCCATGTGTTGCTTTCGTTCCCCTTGTGTCAAATGCTGTTATACACAGACACATCAATGTGTTACTCTCGTTCCCCTAGTGTTAAATGCTGTTATAAACAGACACATCAATGCGTTACTCTCGTTCCCCTAGTATTAAATGCTGATATAAACAGACACATCAATGTGTTACTATCGTTCACCCTAGTGTTAAATGCTGTTATACGCAGACATGCCAATGTGTTACTCTCGTTCATCCAAGTTTTAAATGCTGTTATACACAGACACTCCAATGTGTTACTCTCGTTCCCCCTAGTGTTAAATGCTGTTATACACAGACACTCCAATGTGGTACGCTCGTTCTTCCAAGTGTTAAATGCTGTTATACACAGACACTCCAATGTGGTACTCTCGTTCATCCTAGAGTTAAATACTGTTATACACATACACTCCAATGTGTTACTCTCGTTCCCCTAGGGTTAAATGCTGTTATAAACAGACACATCAATGTGTTACGCTCGTTCCCCTAGTGTTAAATACTGTTATACACAGACACTCCAATGTGTTACTCTCGTTCCCCTTGTGTTAAATGCTGTCATACTCAGACACTCCAATGTGTTGCTATTGTTCCCCTGGTGCTAAATGCTGTTATAAACAGACACATCAATGCGTTACTCTCGTTCCCCTAGTGTCAAATGCTGATATACACAGACACATCAATGTGTTACTCTCGTTCTCCTAGTGTTAAATGCTGTTATACACAGATACATCAATGTGTAACTCTCGTTCTCCTAGTGTTAAATTCTGTTATAAACACACACATCGATGCGTTACTCTCGTTCCCCTAGTATTAAATTCTGATATATACAGACACTCCAATGTGTTACTCTCGTTCCCCTATTGTTAAATGCTGTTATAAACAGACACATCAATGTGTTACTCTCGTTCCCCTAGTGTTAAATGCTGTTACACACAGACACTCCAATGTGTTACTCTCGTTCCCCTATTGTTTAATGCTGTTATAAACACACACATCAATGTGTTACTCTCGTTCCCCCTAGTGTTAAATGCTGTTATACACAGACACTCCTATGTGGTACTCTCGTACCCCTAGTATTAAATGCTGTTATACACAGACACTCCAATGTGGTACGCTCGTTCTTCCAAGTGTTAAATGCTGTTATACACAGACACTCCAATTTGGTACTCTCGTTCATCCTAGAGTTAAATGCTGTTACACACAGACACTCCAATGTGTTACTCTCGTTCCCATAGTGTTAAATGCTGTTATACACAGACACATCAATGTGTTACTCTCATTCATCCTAGTGTTAAATGCTGTTATACACAGACACTCCGATGTGTATCTCGTTCTCCTAATGTTAAATTCTGTTACACACAGACACTCCAATGTGTTACTCTCGTTTCCCTAGTGTTAAATGCTGTTACACACAGACACTCCAATGTGTTACTCTCGTTCCCCTAGTGTTCAAAGCTGTTAGACACAGACACTCCAATATGTTACTCTCGTTCCCCTAGTGTTAAATGCTGTTATACACAAACACATCAATGTGTTACTCTCGTTCCCCTAGTGTTAAATGCTGTTATACACAGACACATCAATGTGTTACTCTCGTTCCCCTAGTGTTAAATGCTGTTATAAACAGACACATCAATGTGTTACGCTCGTTCCCCTAGTGTTAAATACTGTTATACACAGACACTCCAATGTGTTACTCTCGTTCCTCTCGTGTTAAATGCTGTCATACACAGACACTCCAATGTGTTGCTTTCGTTCCCCTGGTATTAAATGCTGTTATAAACATACACATCAATGTGTTACTCTCGTTCCTCTAGTGTTAAATGCTGTTATAAACAGACACATCAATGCGTTACTCTCGTTCCCCTAGTATTAAATGCTGATATAAACAGACACATCAATGTGTTACTATCGTTCACCCTAGTGTTAAATGCTGTTATACGCAGACATGCCAATGTGTTACTCTCGTTCACCCAAGTTTTAAATGCTGTTATACACTGACACTCCAATGTGTTACTCTCGTTCCCCCTAGTGTTAAATGCTGTTATACACAGACACTCCAATGTGGTACGCTCGTTCTTCCAAGTGTTAAATGCTGTTATACACAGACACTCCAATGTGGTACTCTCGTTCATCCTAGAGTTAAATACTGTTATACACATACACTCCAATGTGTTACACTCGTTCATCCTAGTGTTAAATGCTGTTATACACAGACACTCCTATGTGGTACTCTCGTACCCCTAGTATTAAATGCTGTTATACACAGATACATCAATGTGTTACTCTCGTTCCCCTAGGGTTAAATGCTGTTATAAACAGACACATCAATGTGTTACGCTCGTTCCCCTAGTGTTAAATACTGTTATACACAGACACTCCAATGTGTTACTCTCGTTCCCCTCGTGTTAAATGCTGTCATACACAGACACTCCAATGTGTTGCTTTCGTTCCCCTGGTGCTAAATGCTGTTATAAACAGACACATCAATGCGTTACTCTCGTTCCCCTAGTGTCAAATGCTGATATACACAGACACATCAATGTGTTACTCTCGTTCTCCTGGTGTTAAATGCTGTTATACACAGATACATCAATGTGTTACTCTCGTTCTCCTAGTGTTAAATGCTGTTATAAACAGACACATCGATGCGTTACTCTCGTTCCCTTAGTGTCAAATGCTGATATACACAGACCCATCAATATGTTACTCTCGTTCCCATAGTGTTAAATGCTGTTATACACAGACACTCCAATGAGTTACTGTCGTTCCCCTAGTGTTAAATGCTGTCATACACATACATATCGATGTGTTACTCTCGTTCCCCTATTGTTAAATGCTGTTACACACAGACACTCCAATGTGTTACTCTTGTTCCCCTAGTGTTAAATGCTGTTATACACAGACACACCAATGTGTTACTCTCATTCACACTAGTGTTAAAGGCTGTTACACACAGACACATCAATCTGTTACTCTCGTTCCCCTAGTGTTAAATGCTGTTACACACATACACTCCAATGTGTTACTCTCGTTCCCCTATTGTTAAATGCTATTATAAACAGACACATCAATGTGTTACTCTCGTTCCCCTAGTGTTAAATGCTGTTACACACAGACACTCCAATGTGTTACTCTCGTTCGCCTAGTGTTAAATGCTGTTATACACAGAGCCATCAATGTGTTACTCTCGTTCCCAAAGTGTTAAATGATGTTATACACAGACCCATCAATGTGTTACTCTCGTTCCCATAGTGTTAAATGCTGTTATACACATACACTCCAATGAGTTACTGTCGTTCCCCTAGTGTTAAATGCTGTCATACACAGACATATCGATGTGTTACTCTCGTTCCCCTATTGTTAAATGCTGTTACACACAGACACTCCAATGTGTTACTCTTGTTCCCCTAGTGTTAAATGCTGTTATACACAGACACAGCAATGTGTTACTCTCATTCACCCTAGCGTTAAAGGCTGTTACACACAGACACATCAATGTGTTACTCTCGTTCCCCTAGTGTTAAATGCTGTTACACACAAACACTCCAATGTGTTACTCTCGTTCCCCTAGTGTTAAATGATGTTACAAACAGACACTCCAATGTGTTACTCTCATTCATCCTAGTGTTAAATGCTGTTATACACAGACACTCCAATGTGTTACTCTCGTTCCCTTCGTGTTAAATGCTGTCATACACAGACACTCCATGTGTTGCTTTCGTTCCCCTAGTGTTAAATGCTGTTATAAACAGACACATCAATGCGTTACTCTCGTTCCCTTAGTGTCAAATGCTGATATACACAGACCCATCAATGTGTTACTCTCGTTCTCCTAGTGTTAAATGCTGTTATACACAGACACATCAATGTGTTACTCTCGTTCCCCTAGTGTTAAATGCTGTTATAAACAGACACATCAATGTGTTACTCTCGTTCCCCTAGTGTTAAATGCTGTTACACACAGACACTCCAATGTGTTACTCTCGTTCCCCTATTGTTTAATGCTGTTATAAACAGACACATCAATGTGTTACTCTCGTTCCCCTAGTGTTAAATGCTGTTATACACAGACACTCCAATGTGTTACTCTCGTTCCCATAGTGTTAAATGCTGTTATACACAGACACATCAATGTGTTACTCTCATTCATCCTAGTGTTAAATGCTGTTATACACAGACACTCCGATGTGTATCTCGTTCTCCTAATGTTAAATTCTGTTACACACAGACACTCCAATGTGTTACTCTCGTTTCCCTAGTGTTAAATGCTGTTACACACAGACACTCCAATGTGTTACTCTCGTTCCCCTAGTGTTCAATGCTGTTATACACAGACACTCCAATGTGTTACTCTCGTTCCCCTAGTGTTAAATGCTGTTATACACAGATACATCAATGTGTTACTCTCGTTCCCCTAGTGTTAAATGCTGTTATAAACAGACACATCAATGTGTTATGCTCGTTCCCCTAGTGTTAAATACTGTTATACACAGACACTCCAATGTGTTACTCTCGTTCCTCTCGTGTTAAATGCTGTCATACACAGACACTCCAATGTGTTGCTTTCGTTCCCCTGGTATTAAATGCTGCTATAATCATACACATCAATGCGTTACTCTCGTTCCCCTTGTGTCAAATGCTGTTATACACAGACACATCAATGTGTTACTCTCGTTCCCCTAGTGTTAAATGCTGTTATAAACAGACACATCAATGCGTTACTCTCGTTCCCCTAGTATTAAATGCTGATATAAACAGACACATCAATGTGTTACTATCGTTCACCCTAGTGTTAAATGCTGTTATACGCAGACATGCCAATGTGTTACTCTCGTTCATCCAAGTTTTAAATGCTGTTATACACAGACACTCCAATGTGTTACTCTCGTTCCCCCTAGTGTTAAATGCTGTTATACACAGACACTCCAATGTGGTACGCTCGTTCTTCCAAGTGTTAAATGCTGTTATACACAGACACTCGAATGTGGTACTCTCGTTCCCCTAGTGTTAAATGCTGTTATACACAGACACATCAATGTGTTACTCTCATTCATCCTAGTGTTAAATGCTGTTATACACAGACACTCCGATGTGTATCTCGTTCTCCTAATGTTAAATTATGTTACACACAGACACTCCAATGTGTTACTCTCGTTTCCCTAGTGTTAAATGCTGTTACACACAGACACTCCAATGTGTTACTCTCGTTCCCCTAGAGTTCAAAGCTGTTAGACACAGACACTCCAATGTGTTACTCTCGTTCCCCTAGTGTTAAATGCTGTTATACACAAACACATCAATGTGTTACTCTCGTTCCCCTAGTGTTAAATGCTGTTATACACAGACACATCAATGTGTTACTCTCGTTCCCCTAGTGTTAAATGCTGTTATAAACAGACACATCAATGTGTTACGCTCGTTCCCCTAGTGTTAAATACTGTTATACACAGACACTCCAATGTGTTACTCTCGTTCCTCTCGTGTTAAATGCTGTCATACACAGACACTCCAATGTGTTGCTTTCGTTCCCCTGGTATTAAATGCTGTTATAAACATACACATCAATGTGTTACTCTCGTTCCTCTAGTGTTAAATGCTGTTATAAACAGACACATCAATGCGTTACTCTCGTTCCCCTAGTATTAAATGCTGATATAAACAGACACATCAATGTGTTACTATCGTTCACCCTAGTGTTAAATGCTGTTATACGCAAACATGCCAATGTGTTACTCTCGTTCACCCAAGTTTTAAATGCTGTTATACACTGACACTCCAATGTGTTACTCTCGTTCCCCCTAGTGTTAAATGCTGTTATACACAGACACTCCAATGTGGTACGCTCGTTCTTCCAAGTGTTAAATGCTGTTATACACAGACACTCCAATGTGGTACTCTCGTTCATCCTAGAGTTAAATACTGTTATACACATACACTCCAATGTGTTACTCTCGTTCATCCTAGTGTTAAATGCTGTTATACACAGACACATCAATGTGTTACTCTCGTTCCCCTAGGGTTAAATGCTGTTATAAACAGACACATCAATGTGTTACGCTCGT
Organism: Saccoglossus kowalevskii; assembly: GCF_978046115.1. Classification (NCBI taxonomy): domain Eukaryota; kingdom Metazoa; phylum Hemichordata; class Enteropneusta; family Harrimaniidae; genus Saccoglossus; species Saccoglossus kowalevskii. The sequence continues at coordinate 32,381,138 of NC_140658.1, forward strand.
TCCCCTAGTGTTAAATACTGTTATACACAGACACTCCAATGTGTTACTCTCGTTCCCCTTGTGTTAAATGCTGTCATACTCAGACACTCCAATGTGTTGCTATCGTTCCCCTGGTGCTAAATGCTGTTATAAACAGACACATCAATGCGTTACTCTCGTTCCCCTAGTGTCAAATGCTGATATACACAGACACATCAATGTGTTACTCTCGTTCTCCTAGTGTTAAATGCTGTTATACACAGATACATCAATGTGTTACTCTCGTTCTCCTAGTGTTAAATGCTGTTATAAACAGACACATCGATGCGTTACTCTCGTTCCCCTAGTATTAAATTCTGATATATACAGACACTCCAATGTGTTACTCTCGTTCCCCTATTGTTAAATGCTGTTATAAACAGACACATCAATGTGTTACTCTCGTTCCCCTAGTGTTAAATGCTGTTACACACAGACACTCCAATGTGTTACTCTCGTTCCCCTATTGTTTAATGCTGTTATAAACACACACATCAATGTGTTACTCTCGTTCCCCTAGTGTTAAATGCTGTTACACACAGACACTCCAATGTGTTACTCTCGTTCCCATAGTGTTAAATGCTGTTATACACAGACACATCAATGTGTTACTCTCATTCATCCTAGTGTTAAATGCTGTTATACACAGACACTCCGATGTGTATCTCGTTCTCCTAATGTTAAATTCTGTTACACACAGACACTCCAATGTGTTACTCTCGTTTCCCTAGTGTTAAATGCTGTTACACACAGACACTCCAATGTGTTACTCTCGTTCCCCTAGTGTTCAAAGCTGTTAGACACAGACACTCCAATGTGTTACTCTCGTTCCCCTAGTGTTAAATGCTGTTATACACAAACACATCAATGTGTTACTCTCGTTCCCCTAGTGTTAATCGCTGTTATACACAGACACATCAATGTGTTACTCTCGTTCCCCTAGTGTTAAATGCTGTTATAAACAGACACATCAATGTGTTACGCTCGTTCCCCTAGTGTTAAATACTGTTATACACAGACACTCCAATGTGTTACTCTCGTTCCTCTCGTGTTAAATGCTGTCATACACAGACACTCCAATGTGTTGCTTTCGTTCCCCTGGTATTAAATGCTGTTATAAACATACACATCAATGCATTACTCTCGTTTCCCTTGTGTCAAATGCTGTTATACACAGACACATCAATGTGTTACTCTCGTTCCTCTAGTGTTAAATGCTGTTTTAAACAGACACATCAATGCGTTACTCTCGTTCCCCTAGTATTAAATGCTGATATAAACAGACACATCAATGTGTTACTATCATTCACCCTAGTGTTAAATGCTGTTATACGCAGACATGCCAATGTGTTACTCTCGTTCACCCAAGTTTTAAATGCTGTTATACACTGACACTCCAATGTGTTACTCTCGTTCCCCCTAGTGTTAAATGCTGTTATACACAGACACTCCAATGTGGTACGTTCGTTCTTCCAAGTGTTAAATGCTGTTATACACAGACACTCCAATGTGGTACTCTCGTTCATCCTAGAGTTAAATACTGTTATACACATACACTCCAATGTGTTACTCTCGTTCATCCTAGTGTTAAATGCTGTTATACACAGACACTCCTATGTGGTACTCTCGTACCCCTAGTATTAAATGCTGTTATACACAGATACATCAATGTGTTACTCTCGTTCCCCTAGGGTTAAATGCTGTTATAAACAGACACATCAATGTGTTACGCTCGTTCCCCTAGTGTTAAATACTGTTATACACAGACACTCCAATGTGTTACTCTCGTTCCCCTCGTGTTAAATGCTGTCATACACAGACACTCCAATGTGTTGCTTTCGTTCCCCTGGTGCTAAATGCTGTTATAAACAGACACATCAATGCGTTACTCTCGTTCCCCTAGTGTCAAATGCTGATATACACAGACACATCAATGTGTTACTCTCGTTCTCCTGGTGTTAAATGCTGTTATACACAGATACATCAATGTGTTACTCTCGTTCTCCTAGTGTTAAATGCTGTTATAAACAGACACATCGATGCGTTACTCTCGTTCCCCTAGTATTAAATGCTGATATATACAGACACTCCAATGTGTTACTCTCGTTCCCCTATTGTTAAATGCTGTTATAAACAGGCACATCAATGTGTTACTCTCGTTCCCCTAGTGTTAAATGCTGTTACACACAGACACTCCAATGTGTTACTCTCGTTCCCCTATTGTTTAATGCTGTTATAAACAGACACATCAATGTGTTACTCTCGTTCCCCTAGTGTTAAATGCTGTTACACACAGACACTCCAATGTGTTACTCTCGTTCCCATAGTGTTAAATGCTGTTATACACAGACACATCAATGTGTTACTCTCATTCATCCTAGTGTTAAATGCTGTTATACACAGACACTCCGATGTGTATCTCGTTCTCCTAATGTTAAATTCCGTTACACACAGACACTCCAATGTGTTACTCTCTTTTCCCTAGTGTTAAATGCTGTTACACACAGACACTCCAATTTGTTACTCTCGTTCCCCTAGTGTTCAATGCTCTTATACACAGACACTCCAATGTGTTACTCTCGTTCCCCTAGTGTTAAATGCTGTTATACACAAACACATCAATGTGTTACTCTCGTTCCCCTAGTGTTAAATGCTGTTATACACAGACACATCAATGTGTTACTCTCGTTCCCCTAGTGTTAAATGCTGTTATAAACAGACACATCAATGTGTTACGCTCGTTCCCCTAGTGTCAAATACTGTTATACACAGACACTCCAATGTGTTACTCTCGTTCCCCTAGTGTTAAATGCTGTTATACACAGATACATCAATGTGTTACTCTCGTTCCCCTAGTGTTAAATGCTGTTATAAACAGACACATCAATGTGTTATGCTCGTTCCCCTAGTGTTAAATACTGTTATACACAGACACTCCAATGTGTTACTCTCGTTCCTCTCGTGTTAAATGCTGTCATACACAGACACTCCAATGTGTTGCTTTCGTTCCCCTGGTATTAAATGCTGCTATAATCATACACATCAATGTGTTACTCTCGTTCCCCTAGTGTTAAATGCTGTTATAAACAGACACATCAATGCGTTACTCTCGTTCCCCTAGTATTAAATGCTGATATAAACAGACACATCAATGTGTTACTATCGTTCACCCTAGTGTTAAATGCTGTTATACGCAGACATGCCAATTTGTTACTCTCGTTCATCCAAGTTTTAAATGCTGTTATACACAGACACTCCAATGTGTTACTCTCGTTCCCCCTAGTGTTAAATGCTGTTATACACAGACACTCCAATGTGGTACGCTCGTTCTTCCAAGTGTTAAATGCTGTTATACACAGACACTCGAATGTGGTACTCTCGTTCCCCTAGTGTTAAATGCTGTTATACACAGACACATCAATGTGTTACTCTCATTCATCCTAGTGTTAAATGCTGTTATACACAGACACTCCGATGTGTATCTCGTTCTCCTAATGTTAAATTATGTTACACACAGACACTCCAATGTGTTACTCTCGTTCCCCTAGTGTTCAATGCTGTTATACACAGACACTCCAATGTGTTACTCTCGTTCCCCTAGTGTTAAATGCTGTTATACACAAACACATCAATGTGTTACTCTCGTTCCCCTAGTGTTAAATGCTGTTATACACAGATACATCAATGTGTTACTCTCGTTCCCCTAGTGTTAAATGCTGTTATAAACAGACACATCAATGTGTTATGCTCGTTCCCCTAGTGTTAAATACTGTTATACACAGACACTCCAATGTGTTACTCTCGTTCCTCTCGTGTTAAATGCTGTCATACACAGACACTCCAATGTGTTGCTTTCGTTCCCCTGGTATTAAATGCTGCTATAATCATACACATCAATGCGTTACTCTCGTTCCCCTTGTGTCAAATGCTGTTATACACAGACACATCAATGTGTTACTCTCGTTCCCCTAGTGTTAAATGCTGTTATAAACAGACACATCAATGCGTTACTCTCGTTCCCCTATTATTAAATGCTGATATAAACAGACACATCAATGTGTTACTATCGTTCACCCTAGTGTTAAATGCTGTTATACGCAGACATGCCAATGTGTTACTCTCGTTCATCCAAGTTTTAAATGCTGTTATACACAGACACTCCAATGTGTTACTCTCGTTCCCCCTAGTGTTAAATGCTGTTATACACAGACACTCCAATGTGGTACGCTCGTTCTTCCAAGTGTTAAATGCTGTTATACACAGACACTCGAATGTGGTACTCTCGTTCCCCTAGTGTTAAATGCTGTTATACACAGACACATCAATGTGTTACTCTCATTCATCCTAGTGTTAAATGCTGTTATACACAGACACTCCGATGTGTATCTCGTTCTCCTAATGTTAAATTATGTTACACACAGACACTCCAATGTGTTACTCTCGTTTCCCTAGTGTTAAATGCTGTTACACACAGACACTCCAATGTGTTACTCTCGTTCCCCTAGAGTTCAAAGCTGTTAGACACAGACACTCCAATGTGTTACTCTCGTTCCCCTAGTGTTAAATGCTGTTATACACAAACACATCAATGTGTTACTCTCGTTCCCCTAGTGTTAAATGCTGTTATACACAGACACATCAATGTGTTACTCTCGTTCCCCTAGTGTTAAATGCTGTTATAAACAGACACATCAATGTGTTACGCTCGTTCCCCTAGTGTTAAATACTGTTATACACAGACACTCCAATGTGTTACTCTCGTTCCTCTCGTGTTAAATGCTGTCATACACAGACACTCCAATGTGTTGCTTTCGTTCCCCTGGTATTAAATGCTGTTATAAACATACACATCAATGTGTTACTCTCGTTCCTCTAGTGTTAAATGCTGTTATAAACAGACACATCAATGCGTTACTCTCGTTCCCCTAGTATTAAATGCTGATATAAACAGACACATCAATGTGTTACTATCGTTCACCCTAGTGTTAAATGCTGTTATACGCAGACATGCCAATGTGTTACTCTCGTTCACCCAAGTTTTAAATGCTGTTATACACTGACACTCCAATGTGTTACTCTCGTTCCCCCTAGTGTTAAATGCTGTTATACACAGACACTCCAATGTGGTACGCTCGTTCTTCCAAGTGTTAAATGCTGTTATACACAGACACTCCAATGTGGTACTCTCGTTCATCCTAGAGTTAAATACTGTTATACACATACACTCCAATGTGTTACTCTCGTTCATCCTAGTGTTAAATGCTGTTATACACAGACACATCAATGTGTTACTCTCGTTCCCCTAGGGTTAAATGCTGTTATAAACAGACACATCAATGTGTTACGCTCGTTCCCCTAGTGTTAAATACTGTTATACACAGACACTCCAATGTGTTACTCTCGTTCCCCTTGTGTTAAATGCTGTCATACTCAGACACTCCAATGTGTTGCTATCGTTCCCCTGGTGCTAAATGCTGTTATAAACAGACACATCAATGCGTTACTCTCGTTCCCCTAGTGTCAAATGCTGATATACACAGACACATCAATGTGTTACTCTCGTTCTCCTAGTGTTAAATGCTGTTATACACAGATACATCAATGTGTTACTCTCGTTCTCCTAGTGTTAAATGCTGTTATAAACAGACACATCGATGCGTTACTCTCGTTCCCCTAGTATTAAATTCTGATATATACAGACACTCCAATGTGTTACTCTCGTTCCCCTATTGTTAAATGCTGTTATAAACAGACACATCAATGTGTTACTCTCGTTCCCCTAGTGTTAAATGCTGTTACACACAGACACTCCAATGTGTTACTCTCGTTCCCCTATTGTTTAATGCTGTTATAAACACACACATCAATGTGTTACTCTCGTTCCCCTAGTGTTAAATGCTGTTACACACAGACACTCCAATGTGTTACTCTCGTTCCCATAGTGTTAAATGCTGTTATACACAGACACATCAATGTGTTACTCTCATTCATCCTAGTGTTAAATGCTGTTATACACAGACACTCCGATGTGTATCTCGTTCTCCTAATGTTAAATTCTGTTACACACAGACACTCCAATGTGTTACTCTCGTTTCCCTAGTGTTAAATGCTGTTACACACAGACACTCCAATGTGTTACTCTCGTTCCCCTAGTGTTCAAAGCTGTTAGACACAGACACTCCAATGTGTTACTCTCGTTCCCCTAGTGTTAAATGCTGTTATACACAAACACATCAATGTGTTACTCTCGTTCCCCTAGTGTTAATCGCTGTTATACACAGACACATCAATGTGTTACTCTCGTTCCCCTAGTGTTAAATGCTGTTATAAACAGACACATCAATGTGTTACGCTCGTTCCCCTAGTGTTAAATACTGTTATACACAGACACTCCAATGTGTTACTCTCGTTCCTCTCGTGTTAAATGCTGTCATACACAGACACTCCAATGTGTTGCTTTCGTTCCCCTGGTATTAAATGCTGTTATAAACATACACATCAATGCATTACTCTCGTTTCCCTTGTGTCAAATGCTGTTATACACAGACACATCAATGTGTTACTCTCGTTCCTCTAGTGTTAAATGCTGTTTTAAACAGACACATCAATGCGTTACTCTCGTTCCCCTAGTATTAAATGCTGATATAAACAGACACATCAATGTGTTACTATCATTCACCCTAGTGTTAAATGCTGTTATACGCAGACATGCCAATGTGTTACTCTCGTTCACCCAAGTTTTAAATGCTGTTATACACTGACACTCCAATGTGTTACTCTCGTTCCCCCTAGTGTTAAATGCTGTTATACACAGACACTCCAATGTGGTACGTTCGTTCTTCCAAGTGTTAAATGCTGTTATACACAGACACTCCAATGTGGTACTCTCGTTCATCCTAGAGTTAAATACTGTTATACACATACACTCCAATGTGTTACTCTCGTTCATCCTAGTGTTAAATGCTGTTATACACAGACACTCCTATGTGGTACTCTCGTACCCCTAGTATTAAATGCTGTTATACACAGATACATCAATGTGTTACTCTCGTTCCCCTAGGGTTAAATGCTGTTATAAACAGACACATCAATGTGTTACGCTCGTTCCCCTAGTGTTAAATACTGTTATACACAGACACTCCAATGTGTTACTCTCGTTCCCCTCGTGTTAAATGCTGTCATACACAGACACTCCAATGTGTTGCTTTCGTTCCCCTGGTGCTAAATGCTGTTATAAACAGACACATCAATGCGTTACTCTCGTTCCCCTAGTGTCAAATGCTGATATACACAGACACATCAATGTGTTACTCTCGTTCTCCTGGTGTTAAATGCTGTTATACACAGATACATCAATGTGTTACTCTCGTTCTCCTAGTGTTAAATGCTGTTATAAACAGACACATCGATGCGTTACTCTCGTTCCCCTAGTATTAAATGCTGATATATACAGACACTCCAATGTGTTACTCTCGTTCCCCTATTGTTAAATGCTGTTATAAACAGGCACATCAATGTGTTACTCTCGTTCCCCTAGTGTTAAATGCTGTTACACACAGACACTCCAATGTGTTACTCTCGTTCCCCTATTGTTTAATGCTGTTATAAACAGACACATCAATGTGTTACTCTCGTTCCCCTAGTGTTAAATGCTGTTACACACAGACACTCCAATGTGTTACTCTCGTTCCCATAGTGTTAAATGCTGTTATACACAGACACATCAATGTGTTACTCTCATTCATCCTAGTGTTAAATGCTGTTATACACAGACACTCCGATGTGTATCTCGTTCTCCTAATGTTAAATTCCGTTACACACAGACACTCCAATGTGTTACTCTCTTTTCCCTAGTGTTAAATGCTGTTACACACAGACACTCCAATTTGTTACTCTCGTTCCCCTAGTGTTCAATGCTCTTATACACAGACACTCCAATGTGTTACTCTCGTTCCCCTAGTGTTAAATGCTGTTATACACAAACACATCAATGTGTTACTCTCGTTCCCCTAGTGTTAAATGCTGTTATACACAGACACATCAATGTGTTACTCTCGTTCCCCTAGTGTTAAATGCTGTTATAAACAGACACATCAATGTGTTACGCTCGTTCCCCTAGTGTCAAATACTGTTATACACAGACACTCCAATGTGTTACTCTCGTTCCTCTCGTGTTAAATGCTGTCATACACAGACACTCCAATGTGTTGCTTTCGTTCCCCTGGTATTAAATGCTGTTATAAACATACACATCAATGCGTTACTCTCGTTCCCCTTGTGTCAAATGCTGTTATACACAGACACATCAATGTGTTACTCTCGTTCCCCTAGTGTTAAATGCTGTTATAAACAGACACATCAATGCGTTACTCTCGTTCCCCTAGTATTAAATGCTGATATAAACAGACACATCAATGTGTTACTATCGTTCACCCTAGTGTTAAATGCTGTTATACGCAGACATGCCAATGTGTTACTCTCGTTCATCCAAGTTTTAAATGCTGTTATACACAGACACTCCAATGTGTTACTCTCGTTCCCCCTAGTGTTAAATGCTGTTATACACAGACACTCCAATGTGGTACGCTCGTTCTTCCAAGTGTTAAATGCTGTTATACACAGACACTCCAATGGGGTACACTCGTTCATCCTAGAGTTAAATACTGTTATACACATACACTCTAATGTGTTACTCTCGTTCATCCTAGTGTTAAATGCTGTTATACACAGACACTCCTATGTGGTACTCTCGTACCCCTAGTATTCAATGCTGTTATACAAAGACACTCCAATGTGGTACTCTCGTACCCCTAGTGTTAAATGCTGTTATACACAGACACTCCAATGTGGTACTTTCATTTATCCTGGTGTTAAATGCTGTTATACACAGACACACCAATGTGTTACTCTCGTTCATCCTAGTGTTAAATGCTGTTATACACAGACACTCCAATGTGTTACTCTCGTTCACCCTAGTGTTAAATGCTGTTATACACAGACACTCCAATGTGTTACTCTCGTTCCCCTAGTGTTAAATGCTGTTATACACAGACACTCAAATGTGTTACTCTCGTTCTCCTAGTGTCAAATGCTTTTTTACACAGACACTACAATGTGATACTCTCGTTCCTCTCGTGTCAAATGCTGTTACACACAGACATTCCAATGTGTTACTCTCATTTATCCTAGTGTTAAATGCTGTTATACACAGACACACCAATGTTTTACCCTAGTTCACCCTAGTGTTAAATGCTGTTATACCAGACACTCCAATGTGGTACTCTCGTTCATCCTAGTGTTAAATGCTGTTATACACAGACACTCCAATGTGGTACTCTCGTTCATCCTAGTGTTAAATGCTGTTAATGACAGACACTTCAATGTGTTACTCTCGTTCATCCTAGTGTTAAATGCTGTTATACACAGACACTCCAATATGTTACTCTCGTACCCCTAGTGTTAAATGCTGTTATACACAGACACTCCAATGTGGTACTCTCGTTACCCTAGTGTTAAATATTGTTACATACAGACACATCAATGTGTTACTCTCATTCATCCTAGTGTTAAATGCTGTTATACACAGACACTCAAATGTGTTACTCTCGTTCATCCTAGTGTTTAATGATGTTATACACAGACACTCCAATGTGGTACTCTCATTCATCCTAGTGTTAAATGCTGTTATACACAGACACTCCTATGTGGTACTCTCGTACCCCTAGTATTAAATGCTGTTATACACAGATACATCAATGTGTTACTCTCGTTCCCCTAGGGTTAAATGCTGTTATAAACAGACACATCAATGTGTTACGCTCGTTCCCCTAGTGTTAAATACTGTTATACACAGACACTCCAATGTGTTACTCTCGTTCCCCTCGTGTTAAATGCTGTCATACACAGACACTCCAATGTGTTGCTTTCGTTCCCCTGGTGCTAAATGCTGTTATAAACAGACACATCAATGCGTTACTCTCGTTCCCCTAGTGTCAAATGCTGATATACACAGACACATCAATGTGTTACTCTCGTTCTCCTGGTGTTAAATGCTGTTATACACAGATACATCAATGTGTTACTCTCGTTCTCCTAGTGTTAAATGCTGTTATAAACAGACACATCGATGCGTTACTCTCGTTCCCCTAGTATTAAATGCTGATATATACAGACACTCCAATGTGTTACTCTCGTTCCCCTATTGTTAAATGCTGTTATAAACAGGCACATCAATGTGTTACTCTCGTTCCCCTAGTGTTAAATGCTGTTACACACAGACACTCCAATGTGTTACTCTCGTTCCCCTATTGTTTAATGCTGTTATAAACAGACACATCAATGTGTTACTCTCGTTCCCCTAGTGTTAAATGCTGTTACACACAGACACTCCAATGTGTTACTCTCGTTCCCATAGTGTTAAATGCTGTTATACACAGACACATCAATGTGTTACTCTCATTCATCCTAGTGTTAAATGCTGTTATACACAGACACTCCGATGTGTATCTCGTTCTCCTAATGTTAAATTCCGTTACACACAGACACTCCAATGTGTTACTCTCTTTTCCCTAGTGTTAAATGCTGTTACACACAGACACTCCAATTTGTTACTCTCGTTCCCCTAGTGTTCAATGCTCTTATACACAGACACTCCAATGTGTTACTCTCGTTCCCCTAGTGTTAAATGCTGTTATACACAAACACATCAATGTGTTACTCTCGTTCCCCTAGTGTTAAATGCTGTTATACACAGACACATCAATGTGTTACTCTCGTTCCCCTAGTGTTAAATGCTGTTATAAACAGACACATCAATGTGTTACGCTCGTTCCCCTAGTGTCAAATACTGTTATACACAGACACTCCAATGTGTTACTCTCGTTCCTCTCGTGTTAAATGCTGTCATACACAGACACTCCAATGTGTTGCTTTCGTTCCCCTGGTATTAAATGCTGTTATAAACATACACATCAATGCGTTACTCTCGTTCCCCTTGTGTCAAATGCTGTTATACACAGACACATCAATGTGTTACTCTCGTTCCCCTAGTGTTAAATGCTGTTATAAACAGACACATCAATGCGTTACTCTCGTTCCCCTAGTATTAAATGCTGATATAAACAGACACATCAATGTGTTACTATCGTTCACCCTAGTGTTAAATGCTGTTATACGCAGACATGCCAATGTGTTACTCTCGTTCATCCAAGTTTTAAATGCTGTTATACACAGACACTCCAATGTGTTACTCTCGTTCCCCCTAGTGTTAAATGCTGTTATACACAGACACTCCAATGTGGTACGCTCGTTCTTCCAAGTGTTAAATGCTGTTATACACAGACACTCCAATGGGGTACACTCGTTCATCCTAGAGTTAAATACTGTTATACACATACACTCTAATGTGTTACTCTCGTTCATCCTAGTGTTAAATGCTGTTATACACAGACACTCCTATGTGGTACTCTCGTACCCCTAGTATTCAATGCTGTTATACAAAGACACTCCAATGTGGTACTCTCGTACCCCTAGTGTTAAATGCTGTTATACACAGACACTCCAATGTGGTACTTTCATTTATCCTGGTGTTAAATGCTGTTATACACAGACACACCAATGTGTTACTCTCGTTCATCCTAGTGTTAAATGCTGTTATACACAGACACTCCAATGTGTTACTCTCGTTCACCCTAGTGTTAAATGCTGTTATACACAGACACTCCAATGTGTTACTCTCGTTCCCCTAGTGTTAAATGCTGTTATACACAGACACTCAAATGTGTTACTCTCGTTCTCCTAGTGTCAAATGCTTTTTTACACAGACACTACAATGTGATACTCTCGTTCCTCTCGTGTCAAATGCTGTTACACACAGACATTCCAATGTGTTACTCTCATTTATCCTAGTGTTAAATGCTGTTATACACAGACACACCAATGTTTTACCCTAGTTCACCCTAGTGTTAAATGCTGTTATACCAGACACTCCAATGTGGTACTCTCGTTCATCCTAGTGTTAAATGCTGTTATACACAGACACTCCAATGTGGTACTCTCGTTCATCCTAGTGTTAAATGCTGTTAATGACAGACACTTCAATGTGTTACTCTCGTTCATCCTAGTGTTAAATGCTGTTATACACAGACACTCCAATATGTTACTCTCGTACCCCTAGTGTTAAATGCTGTTATACACAGACACTCCAATGTGGTACTCTCGTTACCCTAGTGTTAAATATTGTTACATACAGACACATCAATGTGTTACTCTCATTCATCCTAGTGTTAAATGCTGTTATACACAGACACTCAAATGTGTTACTCTCGTTCATCCTAGTGTTTAATGATGTTATACACAGACACTCCAATGTGGTACTCTCATTCATCCTAGTTTTAAATGCTGTTATACACAGACACACCAATGTGTTACTCTCGTTCATCCTGGTGTTTAATGCTGTTATACACAGACACTCCAATGTGTTACTCTCGTTCATCCTAGTTTTAAATGCTGTTATACACAGACACACCAATGTGTTACTCTCGTTCATCCTAGTGTTTAATGCTGTTATACACAGACATGTCAGTGTGTTACGCTCGTTCATCCTAGTTTTAAATACTGTTATACACAGACACTCCAATATGTTACTCTCGTTCAGCCTAGTGTCAAATGCTGTTATACACAGACACTCCAATGTGTTACTCTCGTTCATCCTAGATGTAAATGCTGTTATACACAGATACTCCAATGTGTTACTCTCGTTCATCCTAGTTTTAAATGCTGTTATACACAGACACACCAATGTGTTACTCTCGTTCATCCTAGATGTAAATGCTGTTATACACAGATACTCCAATGTGTTACTCTCGTACCCCTAGTGTTAAATGCTGTTATAAACAGACACATGAATGTGGTACTCTCGTTCCCCTAGTGTTTAATGCTGTTATACACAGACACTCCAATGTGTTACTCTCGTTCCTCTCGTGTTAAATGCTGTCATACACAGACACTCCAATGTGTTGCTTTCGTTCCCCTGGTATTAAATGCTGTTATAAACATACACATCAATGCGTTACTCTCGTCCCCCTTGTGTCAAATGCTGTTATACACAGACACATCAATGTGTTACTCTCGTTCTCCTAGTGTTAAATGCTGTTATAAACAGACACATCAATGCGTTACTCTCGTTCCCCTAGTATTAAATGCTGATATAAACAGACACATCAATGTGTTACTATCGTTCACCCTAGTGTTAAATGCTTTTATACGCAGACATGCCAATGTGTTACTCTCGTTCATCCAAGTTTTAAATGCTGTTATACACAGACACTCCAATGTGTTACTTTCGTTCCCCCTAGTGTTAAATGCTGTTATACACAGACACTCCAATGTGGTACGCTCGTTCTTCCAAGTGTTAAATGCTGTTATACACAGGCACTCCAATGTGGTACTCTCGTTCATCCTAGAGTTAAATACTGTTATACACATACACTCTAATGTGTTACTCTCGTTCATACTAGTGTTAAATGCTGTTATACACAGACACTCCTATGTGGTACTCTCGTACCCGTAGTATTAAATGCTGTTATACACAGACACTCCAATGTGGTACTCTCGTACCCCTAGTGTTAAATGCTGTTATACACAGACACTCCAATGTGGTACTCTCATTTATCCTGGTGTTAAATGCTGTTATACACAGACACACCAATGTGTTACTCTCGTTCACCCTAGTGTTAAATACTGTTATACACATACACTCCAATGTGTTACTCTCGTTCATCCTAGTGTTAAATGCTGTTATACACAGACACTCCAATGTGTTACTCTCGTTCCCCTAGTGTCAAATGCTGTTTTACACCGACTCTTCAATGTGTTACTCTTGTTCACCCTAGTGTTAAATGCTGTTATACCAGACACTCCAATGTGGTACTCTCATTTATCCTAGTGTTAAGTGCTGTTATACACAGACACACCAATGTTTTACCCTAGTTCACCCTAGTGTTAAATGCTGTTAATGACAGACACTTCAATGTGTTACTCTCGTTCATCCTAGTGTTAAATGCTGTTATACACAGACACTCCAATATGTTACTCTCGTACCCCTAGTGTTAAATGCTGTTATACACAGACACTCCAATGTGGTACTCTCGTTACCCTAGTGTTAAATATTGTTACATACAGACACATCAATGTGTTACTCTCATTCATCCTAGTGTTAAATGCTGTTATACACAGACACTCAAATGTGTTACTCTCGTTCATCCTAGTGTTTAATGCTGTTATACACAGACACTCCAATGTGGTACTCTCATTCATCCTAGTTTTAAATGATGTTATACACAGACACACCAATGTGTTACTCTCGTTCATCCTAGTGTTTAATGCTGTTATACACAGACACTCCAATGTGTTACTCTCGTTCATCCTAGTTTTAAATGCTGTTATACACAGACACACCAATGTGTTACTCTCGTTCATCCTAGTGTTTAATGCTGTTATACACAGACATGTGAATGTGTTACGCTCGTTCATCCTAGTTTTAAATGATGTTATACACAGACACTCCAATGTGTTACTCTCGTTCACCCTAGTGTTAAATGCTGTTATACGCAGACTCTCCAATGTGTTACTCTCGTTCATCCTAGATTTAAACGCTGTTATACACAGACAAACCAATGTGTTACTCTCGTTCATCCTAGTGTTAAATGCTATTAATTACAGGCACTCCAATGTGTTACTCTCGTTCACCCTAGTGTTAAATGCTGTTTATACACAGACACTCCAATGTGGTACTCTCGTTCTTCATAGTGTTAAATGCTGTTAAACGCAGACACTCCAATGTGGTACTCTTGTTCATCCTAGTGTTAAATACTGTTATGCACAGACACTCCAATATGTTACTCTCGTTCAGCCCAGTGTCAAATGCTGTTATACACAGACACTCCAATGTGTTACTCTCGTTCATCCTAGATTTAAATGCTGTTATACACAGACACACCAATGTGTTACTCTCGTTCATCCTAGATGTAAATGCTGTTATACACAGATACTCCAATGTGTTACTCTCGTATCCCTAGTGTTAAATGCTGTTATAAACAGACACATGAATGTGGTACTCTCGTTCCCCTAGTGTTTAATACTGTTATACACAGACACACCAATGTGTTACTCTCGTTCATCCTAGTGTGTAATGCTGTTATAAACAGACACATGAATGTGGTACTCTCGTTCCCCTAGTGTTTAATGCTGTTATACACAGACACTCCAATGTGTTACTCTCGTTCCTCTCGTGTTAAATGCTGTCATACACAGACACTCCAATGTGTTGCTTTCGTTCCCCTGGTATTAAATGCTGTTATAAACATACACATCAATGCGTTACTCTCGTCCCCCTTGTGTCAAATGCTGTTATACACAGACACATCAATGTGTTACTCTCGTTCTCCTAGTGTTAAATGCTGTTATAAACAGACACATCAATGCGTTACTCTCGTTCCCCTAGTATTAAATGCTGATATAAACAGACACATCAATGTGTTACTATCGTTCACCCTAGTGTTAAATGCTTTTATACGCAGACATGCCAATGTGTTACTCTCGTTCATCCAAGTTTTAAATGCTGTTATACACAGACACTCCAATGTGTTACTTTCGTTCCCCCTAGTGTTAAATGCTGTTATACACAGACACTCCAATGTGGTACGCTCGTTCTTCCAAGTGTTAAATGCTGTTATACACAGGCACTCCAATGTGGTACTCTCGTTCATCCTAGAGTTAAATACTGTTATACACATACACTCTAATGTGTTACTCTCGTTCATACTAGTGTTAAATGCTGTTATACACAGACACTCCTATGTGGTACTCTCGTACCCGTAGTATTAAATGCTGTTATACACAGACACTCCAATGTGGTACTCTCGTACCCCTAGTGTTAAATGCTGTTATACACAGACACTCCAATGTGGTACTCTCATTTATCCTGGTGTTAAATGCTGTTATACACAGACACACCAATGTGTTACTCTCGTTCACCCTAGTGTTAAATACTGTTATACACATACACTCCAATGTGTTACTCTCGTTCATCCTAGTGTTAAATGCTGTTATACACAGACACTCCAATGTGTTACTCTCGTTCCCCTAGTGTCAAATGCTGTTTTACACCGACTCTTCAATGTGTTACTCTTGTTCACCCTAGTGTTAAATGCTGTTATACCAGACACTCCAATGTGGTACTCTCATTTATCCTAGTGTTAAGTGCTGTTATACACAGACACACCAATGTTTTACCCTAGTTCACCCTAGTGTTAAATGCTGTTAATGACAGACACTTCAATGTGTTACTCTCGTTCATCCTAGTGTTAAATGCTGTTATACACAGACACTCCAATATGTTACTCTCGTACCCCTAGTGTTAAATGCTGTTATACACAGACACTCCAATGTGGTACTCTCGTTACCCTAGTGTTAAATATTGTTACATACAGACACATCAATGTGTTACTCTCATTCATCCTAGTGTTAAATGCTGTTATACACAGACACTCAAATGTGTTACTCTCGTTCATCCTAGTGTTTAATGCTGTTATACACAGACACTCCAATGTGGTACTCTCATTCATCCTAGTTTTAAATGATGTTATACACAGACACACCAATGTGTTACTCTCGTTCATCCTAGTGTTTAATGCTGTTATACACAGACACTCCAATGTGTTACTCTCGTTCATCCTAGTTTTAAATGCTGTTATACACAGACACACCAATGTGTTACTCTCGTTCATCCTAGTGTTTAATGCTGTTATACACAGACATGTGAATGTGTTACGCTCGTTCATCCTAGTTTTAAATGATGTTATACACAGACACTCCAATGTGTTACTCTCGTTCACCCTAGTGTTAAATGCTGTTATACGCAGACTCTCCAATGTGTTACTCTCGTTCATCCTAGATTTAAACGCTGTTATACACAGACAAACCAATGTGTTACTCTCGTTCATCCTAGTGTTAAATGCTATTAATTACAGGCACTCCAATGTGTTACTCTCGTTCACCCTAGTGTTAAATGCTGTTTATACACAGACACTCCAATGTGGTACTCTCGTTCTTCATAGTGTTAAATGCTGTTAAACGCAGACACTCCAATGTGGTACTCTTGTTCATCCTAGTGTTAAATACTGTTATGCACAGACACTCCAATATGTTACTCTCGTTCAGCCCAGTGTCAAATGCTGTTATACACAGACACTCCAATGTGTTACTCTCGTTCATCCTAGATTTAAATGCTGTTATACACAGACACACCAATGTGTTACTCTCGTTCATCCTAGATGTAAATGCTGTTATACACAGATACTCCAATGTGTTACTCTCGTATCCCTAGTGTTAAATGCTGTTATAAACAGACACATGAATGTGGTACTCTCGTTCCCCTAGTGTTTAATACTGTTATACACAGACACACCAATGTGTTACTCTCGTTCATCCTAGTGTGTAATGCTGTTATACACAGACACTCCAATGTGTTACTCTCGTTCATCCTAGTTTTAAATGCTGTTATACACAGACACACCGATGTGTTACTCTCGTTCATCCTAGATGTAAATGCTGTTATACACAGATACTCCAATGTGTTACTCTCGTATCCCTAGTGTTAAATGCTGTTATAAACAGACACATGAATGTGGTACTCTCGTTCCCCTAGTGTTTAATACTGTTATACACAGACACACCAATGTGTTACTCTCGTTCATCCTAGTGTGTAATGCTGTTATACACAGACACTCCAATGTGTTACTCTCGTTCATCCTAGTTTTAAATGCTGTTATACACAGACACACCGATGTGTTACTCTCGTTCATCCTAGTGTTAAATGCTGTTATACGCAGACTCTCCAATGTGTTACTCTCGTTCATCCTAGATTTAAACGCTGTTATACACAGACACACCAATGTGTTACTCTCGTTAATCCTAGTGTTAAATGCTGTTATACACAGACACTCCAATGTGTTACTCTCGTTCCCCAAGTGTCAAATGCTTTTATACACAGACACTACAATGTGTTACTCTCATTCCTCTCGTGTCAAATGCTGTTACACACAGACATTCCAATGTGTTACTCTCATTTATCCTAGTGTTAAATGCTGTTATACACAGACACACCAATGTTTTACTCTTGTTCTTCCTAGTGTTAAATGCTGTTTTACACCGACTCTCCAATGTGTTACTCTTGTTCACCCTAGTGTTAAATGCTGTTATACCAGACACTCCAATGTGGTACTCTCGTTCATCCTAGTGTTAAATGCTGTTATACACAGACAATACAATGTGGTACTCTCGTTCATCCTAGTGTTAAATGCTGTTAATGACAGACACTTCAATGTGTTACTCTCGTTCATCCTAGTGTTAAATGCTGTTATACACAGACACTCCAATATGTTACTCTCGTACCCCTAGTGTTAAATGCTGTTATACACAGACACTCCAATGTGGTACTCTCGTTACCCTAGTGTTAAATATTGTTACATACAGACACATCAATGTGTTACTCTCATTCATCCTAGTGTTAAATGCTGTTATACACAGACACTCCAATGTGTTACTCTCGTTCATCCTAGTTTTAAATGCTGTTATACACAGACACACCAATGTGTTACTCTCGTTCATCCTAGTGTTTAATGCTGTTATACACAGACATGTCAATGTGTTACGCTCGTTCATCCTAGTTTTAAATGATGTTATACACAGACACTCCAATGTGTTACTCTCGTTCAGCCTAGTGTTAAATGCTGTTATACGCAGACTCTCCAATGTGTTACTCTCGTTCATCCTAGATTTAAACGCTGTTATACACAGACAAACCAATGTGTTACTCTCGTTCATCCTAGTGTTAAATGCTATTAATGACAGACACTCCAATGTGTTACTCTCGTTCACCCTAGTGTTAAATGCTGTTATACGCAGACACTCCAATGTGGTACTCTTGTTCATCCTAGTGTTGAATACTGTTATACGCAGACACTCCAATATGTTTCTCCCGTTCAGCCCAGTGTCAAATGCTGTTATACACAGACACTCCAATGTGTTACTCTCGTTCATCCTAGTTTTAAATGCTGTTATACACAGACACACCAATGTGTTACTCTCGTTCATCCTAGATGTAAATGCTGTTATACACAGATACTCCAATGTGTTACTCTCGTACCCCTAGTGTTAAATGCTGTTATAAACAGACACATGAATGTGGTACTCTCGTTCCCCTAGTGTTTAATGCTGTTATACACAGACACTCCAATGTGGTACTCTCATTCATCCTAGTTTTAAATGCTGTTATACACAGACACACCAATGTGTTACTCTCGTTCATCCTAGTGTGTAATGCTGTTATACACAGACACTCCAATGTGTTACTCTCGTTCATCCTAGTTTTAAATGCTGTTATACACAGACACACCGATGTGTTACTCTCGTTCATCCTAGTGTTAAATGCTGTTATACGCAGACTCTCCAATGTGTTACTCTCGTTCATCCCAGATTTAAACGCTGTTATACACAGACACACCAATGTGTTACTCTCGTTAATCCTAGTGTTAAATGCTGTTAATGACAGACACTCCAATGTGTTACTCTCGTTCACCCTAGTGTTAAATGCTGTTTATACACAGACACTCCAATGTGGTACTCTCGTTCTTCCTAGTGTTAAATGCTGTTATTCGCAGACACTCCAATGTGGTACTCTCGTTCATCCTAGTGTTAAATACTGTTATACACAGACACTCCAATATGTTACTCTCGTTCAGCCTAGTGTCAAATGCTGTTATACACAGACACTCCAATGTGTTACTCCCGTTCCCCTATTGTTCAATGCTGTTATAAACAGACACATCAATGTGGTACTCTCGTTCCCCTAGTGTTAAATGCTGTTGCACACAGACACTCCAATGTGTTACTCTCGTTCCCCTAGTGATAAATGCTGTTACACACAGACACTCCAGTGTCTTACTCTCGTTCCCCTAGTGCTAAATGCTGTTACATACAGATACTCCAATGTGTTACTCTCATTTATCCTGGTGTTAAATGCTGTTATACACAGACACACCAATGTGTTACTCTCGTTCATCCTAGTGTGTAATGCTGTTATACACAGACACTCCAATGTGTTACTCTCGTTCATCCTAGTTTTAAATGCTGTTATACACAGACACACCGATGTGTTACTCTCGTTCATCCTAGTGTTAAATGCTGTTATACGCAGACTCTCCAATGTGTTACTCTCGTTCATCCCAGATTTAAACGCTGTTATACACAGACACACCAATGTGTTACTCTCGTTAATCCTAGTGTTAAATGCTGTTAATGACAGACACTCCAATGTGTTACTCTCGTTCACCCTAGTGTTAAATGCTGTTTATACACAGACACTCCAATGTGGTACTCTCGTTCTTCCTAGTGTTAAATGCTGTTATTCGCAGACACTCCAATGTGGTACTCTCGTTCATCCTAGTGTTAAATACTGTTATACACAGACACTCCAATATGTTACTCTCGTTCAGCCTAGTGTCAAATGCTGTTATACACAGACACTCCAATGTGTTACTCCCGTTCCCCTATTGTTCAATGCTGTTATAAACAGACACATCAATGTGGTACTCTCGTTCCCCTAGTGTTAAATGCTGTTGCACACAGACACTCCAATGTGTTACTCTCGTTCCCCTAGTGATAAATGCTGTTACACACAGACACTCCAGTGTCTTACTCTCGTTCCCCTAGTGCTAAATGCTGTTACATACAGATACTCCAATGTGGTACTCTCATTCATCCTAGTTTTAAATGCTGTTATACACAGACACACCAATGTGTTACTCTCGTTCATCCTAGTGTGTAATGCTGTTATACACAGACACTCCAATGTGTTACTCTCGTTCATCCTAGTTTTAAATGCTGTTATACACAGACACACCGATGTGTTACTCTCGTTCATCCTAGTGTTAAATGCTGTTATACGCAGACTCTCCAATGTGTTACTCTCGTTCATCCCAGATTTAAACGCTGTTATACACAGACACACCAATGTGTTACTCTCGTTAATCCTAGTGTTAAATGCTGTTAATGACAGACACTCCAATGTGTTACTCTCGTTCACCCTAGTTTTAAATGCTGTTATACACAGACACTCCAATGTGTTACTCTCGTTCCCCTAGTGTTAAATGCTGTTATACACAGACACTCCAATGTGTTACTCTCGTTCCCCTAGTGTTAAATGCTGTTATACACAGACACTCCAATGTGTTACTCTCGTTACCCTAGTGTCAAATGCTTTTATACACAGACAATACAATGTGTTACTCTCGTTCCCCTCGTGTCAAATACTGTTACGCACAGACATTCCATTGTATTTATCCTAGTGTTAAATGCTGTTATACACAGACACACCAATGTTTTACTCTTGTTCTGCCTAGTGTCAAATGCTGTTTTACACCAACACTCCAATGTGTTACTCTCGTTAACCCTAGTGTAAAATGCTGTTAAATACAGACACTTCAATGTGTTACTCTCGTTCATCCTAGTGTTAAATGCTGTTATACACAGACACTCCAATGTGTTACTCTCGTACCCCTAGTGATAAATGCTGTTATACACAGACACTCCAATGTGGTACTCTCGTTACCCTAGTGTTAAATATTGTTACATACAGACACATCAATGTGTTACTCTCATTCATCCTAGTGTTAAATGCTGTTATACACAGACACTCCAATGTGTTACTCTCGTTCCCCTAGTGTTAAATTATGTTACACACAGACACTCCAATGTGTTACTCTCGTTCCCCTAGTGTCAAATGTTGTTATACACAGACACTCCAATGTGTTACTATCGTTCCCCTAGTGTTAAATGCTGTTACACACAGACACTTCAATGTGTTACTCTCATTTATCCTGGTGTTAAAGGCTGTTATACACAGACACACCAATGTGCTACTCTCGTTCACCCTAGTGTTAAATACTGTTATACACAGACACTAGAATGTGGTACTCTCATTCATGCTAGTGTTAAATGGTGTTATACACAGGCACTCCAATGTGATACTCTCGTTCCCCTGGTGTTAAATTCTCTTACACACAGACACTCAAATGTGTTACTCTCGTTCCCCCAGTGTCAAATGCTGTTATACACAGACACTCCAATGTGTTACTCTCGTTCATCCTAGTTTTAAATGCTGTTATACAAAGACACACCAATGTGTTACTCTCGTTCACCCTAGTGTTAAATGCTGTTATACACAGACACTCCAATGTGTTACCCTCGTTCATCCTAGTTTTAAGAGCTGTTATACACAGACACTCCAATGTGTTACTCTCGTTCACCCTAGTGTTAAATGCTGTTATACACAGACACTCCAATGTGGTACGCTCGTTCTTCCTAGTGTTAAATGCTGTTATACACAGACACTCCAATGTGGTGCTCTCGTTCATCCTAGAGTTAAATACTGTTATACACGTACACTCCAATGTGTTACTCTCGTTCATCCTAGTGTTAAATGCTGTTATACACAGACACTCCTATGTGGTACTCTCGTACCCCTAGTGATAAATGCTGTTATACACAGACACTCCAATGTGGTACTCTCGTACCTCTAGTGTTAAATGCTGTTATACACAGACACACCAATGTGTTACTCTCGTTCACCCTAGTTTTAAATGCTGTTATACGCAGACACTCCAATGTGTTACTCTCGTTCCCCTATTGTTAAATGCTGTTATACACAGACACTCCAATGTGTTACTCTCGTTCCCCTAGAGTCAAATGCTTTTATACACAGACACTACAATGTGTTACTCTCGTTCCCCTCATGTCAAATACTGTTACACACAGACATTCCATTGTGTTACTCTCATTTATCCTAGTGTTAAATGCTGTTGTACACAGACACACCAATGTTTTACTCTTGTTCTTTCTAGTGTTAAATGCTGTTTTACACCGACTCTCCAATGTGTTACTCTCGTTCACCCTAGTGTTAAATGCTGTATACCAGACACTCCAATGTGGTACACTCGTTCATCCTAGTGTTAAATGCTGTTATACTCAGACACTCCAATGTGTTACTCTCATTCATCCTAGTGTTAAATGCTGTTATACACAGACACTCCTATGTGGTACACTCGTACCCCTAGTGTTAAATGCTGTTATACACAGACACACCAATGTGGTACTCTCGTACCCCTAGTGTTAAATGCTGTTATACACAGACACACCAATGTGTTACTCTCGTTCATCCTAGTGTTAAATGCTGTTATACACAGACACTCCAATGTGTTACTCTCGTTCACCCTAGTTTTAAATGCTGTTATACACAGACACTCCAATGTGTTACTCTCGTTCACCCTAGTGTTAAATGCTGTTATACACAGACACTCCAATGTGTTACTCTCGTTCCCCTAGTGTCAAATGCTTTTATACACAGACAATACAATGTGTTACTCTCGTTCCCCTCGTGTCAAATACTGTTACGCACAGACATTCCATTGTATTTATCCTAGTGTTAAATGCTGTTATACACAGACACACCAATGTTTTACTCTTGTTCTGCCTAGTGTCAAATGCTGTTTTACACCAACACTCCAATGTGTTACTCTCGTTAACCCTAGTGTAATATGCTGTTAAATACAGACACTTCAATGTGTTACTCTCGTTCATCCTAGTGTTAAATGCTGTTATACACAGACACTCCAATGTGTTACTCTCGTACCCCTAGTGATAAATGCTGTTATACACAGACACTCCAATGTGGTACTCTCGTTACACTAGTGTTAAATATTGTTACATACAGACACATCAATGTGTTACTCTCATTCATCCTAGTGTTAAATGCTGTTATACACAGACACTCCAATGTGTTACTCTCGTTCCCCTAGTGTTAAATTATGTTACACACAGACACTCCAATGTGTTACTCTCGTTCCCCTAGTGTCAAATGTTGTTATACACAGACACTCCAATGTGTTACTATCGTTCCCCTAGTGTTAAATGCTGTTACACACAGATACTTCAATGTGTTACTCTCATTTATCCTGGTGTTAAAGGCTGTTATACACAGACACACCAATGTGCTACTCTCGTTCACCCTAGTGTTAAATACTGTTATACACAGACACTAGAATGTGGTACTCTCATTCATGCTAGTGTTAAATGGTGTTATACACAGGCACTCCAATGTGATACTCTCGTTCCCCTAGTGTTAAATTCTCTTACACACAGACACTCAAATGTGTTACTCTCGTTCCCCCAGTGTCAAATGCTGTTATACACAGACACTCCAATGTGTTACTCTCGTTCCCCTCGTGTCAAATGCTGTTACACCTACATTCCAATGTGTTACTCTCATTTATCCTAGTGTTAAATGCTGTTATACACAGACACACCAATGTTTTACTCTTGTTTTTCCTAGTGTTAAATGCTGTTTTACTCAGACACTCCAATTTGTTACTCTCGTTCACCCTAGTGTTAAATACTTTTATACCAGACACTCCAATGTGGTACTCTCGTTCATCCTAGTGTTAAATGCTGTTATACACAGACTCTCCAATGTGTTACTCTCGTTCATCCTAGTGTTAAATGCTGTTATACACAGACACTTCAATGTGTTACTCTTGTTCATCCTAGTGTGTAATGCTGTTATACACAAACACACCAATGTTTTACTCTCTTACCCCTAGTGTTAAATGATGTTATACACATATACTCCAATATGGTACTCTCGTTCCCCTAGTGTTAAATATTTTTACATATAGACACATCAATGTGTTACTCTCATTCATCCTAGTGTTAAATGCTGTTATACACAGACACTCCAATGTGTTACCCTCGTTCATCCTAGTTTTAAATGCTGTTATACACAGACACACCAATGTGTTACTCTCGTTCACCCTAGTGTTAAATGCTGTTATACACAGACACTCCAATGTGTTACTCTCGTTCATCCTAGTTTTAAGAGCTGTTATACACAGACACTCCAATGTGTTACTCTCGTTCACCCTAGTGTTAAATGCTGTTATACACAGACACTCCAATGTGGTACGCTCGTTCTTCCTAGTGTTAAATGCTGTTATACACAGACACTCCAATATGGTGCTCTCGTTCATCCTAGAGTTAAATACTGTTATACACTTACACTCCAATGTGTTACTCTCGTTCATCCTAGTGTTAAATGCTGTTATACACAGACACTCCTATGTGGTACTCTCGTACCCCTAGTGTTAAATGCTGTTATACACAGACACTCCAATGTGGTACTCTCGTACCTCTAGTGTTAAATGCTGTTATACACAGACACACCAATGTGTTACTCTCGTTCACCCTAGTTTTAAATGCTGTTATACACAGACACTCCAATGTGTTACTCTCGTTCCCCTAGTGTTAAATGCTGTTATACACAGACACTCCAATGTGTTACTCTCGTTCCCCTAGTGTCAAATGCTTTTATACACAGACACTACAATGTGTTACTCTCGTTCCCCTCATGTCAAATACTGTTACACACAGACATTCCATTGTGTTACTCTCATTTATCCTAGTGTTAAATGCTGTTGTACACAGACACACCAATGTTTTACTCTTGTTCTTTCTAGTGTTAAATGCTGTTTTACACCGACTCTCCAATGTGTTACTCTCGTTCACCCTAGTGTTAAATGCTGTATACCAGACACTCCAATGTGGTACACTCGTTCATCCTAGTGTTAAATGCTGTTATACTCAGACACTCCAATGTGTTACTCTCATTCATCCTAGTGTTAAATGCTGTTATACACAGACACTCCTATGTGGTACTTTCGTACCCCTAGTGTTAAATGCTGTTATACACAGACACACCAATGTGGTACTCTCGTACCCCTAGTGTTAAATGCTGTTATACACAGACACACCAATGTGTTACTCTCGTTCATCCTAGTGTTAAATGCTGTTATACACAGACACTCCAATGTGTTACTCTCGTTCACCCTAGTTTTAAATGCTGTTATACACAGACACTCCAATGTGTTACTCTCGTTCCCCTAGTGTTAAATGCTGTTATACACAGACACTCCAATGTGTTACTCTCGTTCCACTAGTGTCAAATGCTTTTATACACAGACAATACAATGTGATACTCTCGTTCCCCTCGTGTCAAATACTGTTACACACAGACATTCCATTGTGTTACTCTCATTTATCCTAGTGTTAAATGCTGTTATACACAGACACACCAATGTTTTACTCTTGTTCTGCCTAGTGTCAAATGCTGTTTTACACCAACACTCCAATGTGTTACTCTCGTTAACCCTAGTGTTAAATGCTGTTAAATACAGACACTTCAATGTGTTACTCTCGTTCATCCTAGTGTTAAATGCTGTTATACACAGACACTCCAATGTGTTACTCTCGTACCCCTAGTGATAAATGCTGTAATACACAGACACTCCAATGTGGTACTGTCGTTACCCTAGTGTTAAATACTGTTACACACAGACACTCCAATATGTTACTCTCGTTCATCCTAGTGTTAAATGCTGTTATACGCAGACTCTCCAATGTGTTATTCTCGTATCCCTAGTGTTAAATGCTGTTATACACAGACACTCCAATGTGGTACTCTCGTTCCCCTAGTGTTAAATGTTGTTACATATAGACACATCAATGTGTTACTTTCATTCATCCTAGTGTTAAATGCTGTTATAAAGAGACATGCCAATGTGTTTCTCTCGTTCATCCTAGTTTTAGATGCTGTTATACAGAGACTCTCCAATGTGTCACACTCGTTCACCCTAGTGTTAAATGCTGTTACACACAGACACTCCAATGTGTTACCCTCGTTCGTCCTAGTTTTAAATGCTGTTATACACAGACACTCCAATGTGTTACTCTCGTTCACCCTAGTGTTAAATGCTGTTATACACAGACACTCCAATGTGGTACGCTCGTTCTTCCTAGTGTTAAATGCTGTTATACACAGACACTACAATGTGGTACTCTCGTTCATCCTAGAGTTAAATACTGTTATACACATACTCTCCAATGTGGTACTCTCGTTCATCCTAGTGTTAAATGCTGATATACACAGACACTCCTATTTGGTACTCTCGTACCCCTAGTGTTAAATGCTGTTATACACAGACACTCCAATGTGGTATTCTCGTACCCCTAGTGTTAAATGCTGTTATACATAGACACTCCAATGTGGTACTCTCATTTATCCTGGTGTTAAATGTTGTTATACACAGACACACCAATGTGTTACTCTCGTTCATCCTAGTGTTAAATGCTGTTATACACAGACACTCCAATGTGTTACTCTCGTTCACCCTAGTGTTAAATTCTGTTATACACAGACACTCCAATGTGTTACTCTCGTTCCCCTAGTGTTAAATGGTGTTATACACAGACACTCCAATGTGTTACTCTCGTTCCCCTAGTGTCAAATGCTGTTATACACAGACACTACAATGTGTTACTCTCGTTCCCCTCGTGTCAAATGCTGTTATACCAGACACTCCAATGTGGTACTCTCTTTCATCCTAGGGTTAAATGCTGTTATACACAGACACTCCAATGTGGTGCTCTCGTTCATCCTAGTGTTAAATGCTGTTAATGACAGACACTTCAATGTGTTACTCTCATTCATTCTAGTGTTAAATGCTGTTATACACAGACACTCCAATGTGTTACTCTCGTTCATCCTAGTGTTTAATGCTGTTATACACAGACACTCCAATGTGGTACTCTCATTCATCCTAGTTTTAAATGCTGTTATACACAGACACACCAATGTGTTACTCTCGTTCATCCTAGAGTTTAATGCTGTTATACCAGACACTCCAATGTGTTACTCTCGTTCATCCTAGTTTTAAATGCTGTTACACACAGACACTCCAATGTGTTACCCTCGTTCGTCCTAGTTTTAAATGCTGTCATACACAGACAATCCAATGTGTTACTCTCGTTCACCCTAGTGTTAAATGCTGTTATACACAGACACTCCAATGTGGTACGCTCGTTCTTCCTAGTGTTAAATGCTGTTATACACAGACACTACAATGTGGTACTCTCGTTCATCCTAGAGTTAAATACTGTTATACACATACTCTCCAATGTGGTACTCTCGTTCATCCTAGTGTTAAATGCTGATATACACAGACACTCCTATTTGGTACTCTCGTACCCCTAGTGTTAAATGCTGTTATACACAGACACTCCAATGAGGTACTCTCGTACCCCTAGTGTTAAATGCTGTTATACATAGACACTCCAATGTGGTACTCTCATTTATCCTGGTGTTAAATGTTGTTATACACAGACACTCCAATGTGTTACTCTCGTTCCCCTAGTGTCAAATGCTTTTATACACAGACACTACAATGTGTTACTCTCGTTCCCCTCATGTCAAATACTGTTACACACAGACATTCCATTGTGTTACTCTCATTTATCCTAGTGTTAAATGCTGTTGTACACAGACACACCAATGTTTTACTCTTGTTCTTTCTAGTGTTAAATGCTGTTTTACACCGACTCTCCAATGTGTTACTCTCGTTCACCCTAGTGTTAAATGCTGTATACCAGACACTCCAATGTGGTACACTCGTTCATCCTAGTGTTAAATGCTGTTATACTCAGACACTCCAATGTGTTACTCTCATTCATCCTAGTGTTAAATGCTGTTATACACAGACACTCCTATGTGGTACTTTCGTACCCCTAGTGTTAAATGCTGTTATACACAGACACACCAATGTGGTACTCTCGTACCCCTAGTGTTAAATGCTGTTATACACAGACACACCAATGTGTTACTCTCGTTCATCCTAGTGTTAAATGCTGTTATACACAGACACTCCAATGTGTTACTCTCGTTCACCCTAGTTTTAAATGCTGTTATACACAGACACTCCAATGTGTTACTCTCGTTCCCCTAGTGTTAAATGCTGTTATACACAGACACTCCAATGTGTTACTCTCGTTCCACTAGTGTCAAATGCTTTTATACACAGACAAGACAATGTGATACTCTCGTTCCCCTCGTGTCAAATACTGTTACACACAGACATTCCATTGTGTTACTCTCATTTATCCTAGTGTTAAATGCTGTTATACACAGACACACCAATGTTTTACTCTTGTTCTGCCTAGTGTCAAATGCTGTTTTACACCAACACTCCAATGTGTTACTCTCGTTAACCCTAGTGTTAAATGCTGTTAAATACAGACACTTCAATGTGTTACTCTCGTTCATCCTAGTGTTAAATGCTGTTATACACAGACACTCCAATGTGTTACTCTCGTACCCCTAGTGATAAATGCTGTTATACACAGACACTCCAATGTGGTACTGTCGTTACCCTAGTGTTAAATACTGTTACACACAGACACTCCAATATGTTACTCTCGTTCATCCTAGTGTTAAATGCTGTTATACGCAGACTCTCCAATGTGTTATTCTCGTATCCCTAGTGTTAAATGCTGTTATACACAGACACTCCAATGTGGTACTCTCGTTCCCCTAGTGTTAAATGTTGTTACATATAGACACATCAATGTGTTACTTTCATTCATCCTAGTGTTAAATGCTGTTATAAAGAGACATGCCAATGTGTTTCTCTCGTTCATCCTAGTTTTAGATGCTGTTATACAGAGACTCTCCAATGTGTCACACTCGTTCACCCTAGTGTTAAATGCTGTTACACACAGACACTCCAATGTGTTACCCTCGTTCGTCCTAGTTTTAAATGCTGTTATACACAGACACTCCAATGTGTTACTCTCGTTCACCCTAGTGTTAAATGCTGTTATACACAGACACTCCAATGTGGTACGCTCGTTCTTCCTAGTGTTAAATGCTGTTATACACAGACACTACAATGTGGTACTCTCGTTCATCCTAGAGTTAAATACTGTTATACACATACTCTCCAATGTGGTACTCTCGTTCATCCTAGTGTTAAATGCTGATATACACAGACACTCCTATTTGGTACTCTCGTACCCCTAGTGTTAAATGCTGTTATACACAGACACTCCAATGTGGTATTCTCGTACCCCTAGTGTTAAATGCTGTTATACATAGACACTCCAATGTGGTACTCTCATTTATCCTGGTGTTAAATGTTGTTATACACAGACACACCAATGTGTTACTCTCGTTCATCCTAGTGTTAAATGCTGTTATACACAGACACTCCAATGTGTTACTCTCGTTCACCCTAGTGTTAAATTCTGTTATACACAGACACTCCAATGTGTTACTCTCGTTCCCCTAGTGTTAAATGGTGTTATACACAGACACTCCAATGTGTTACTCTCGTTCCCCTAGTGTCAAATGCTGTTATACACAGACACTACAATGTGTTACTCTCGTTCCCCTCGTGTCAAATGCTGTTATACCAGACACTCCAATGTGGTACTCTCTTTCATCCTAGGGTTAAATGCTGTTATACACAGACACTCCAATGTGGTGCTCTCGTTCATCCTAGTGTTAAATGCTGTTAATGACAGACACTTCAATGTGTTACTCTCATTCATTCTAGTGTTAAATGCTGTTATACACAGACACTCCAATGTGTTACTCTCGTTCATCCTAGTGTTTAATGCTGTTATACACAGACACTCCAATGTGGTACTCTCATTCATCCTAGTTTTAAATGCTGTTATACACAGACACACCAATGTGTTACTCTCGTTCATCCTAGAGTTTAATGCTGTTATACCAGACACTCCAATGTGTTACTCTCGTTCATCCTAGTTTTAAATGCTGTTACACACAGACACTCCAATGTGTTACCCTCGTTCGTCCTAGTTTTAAATGCTGTCATACACAGACAATCCAATGTGTTACTCTCGTTCACCCTAGTGTTAAATGCTGTTATACACAGACACTCCAATGTGGTACGCTCGTTCTTCCTAGTGTTAAATGCTGTTATACACAGACACTACAATGTGGTACTCTCGTTCATCCTAGAGTTAAATACTGTTATACACATACTCTCCAATGTGGTACTCTCGTTCATCCTAGTGTTAAATGCTGATATACACAGACACTCCTATTTGGTACTCTCGTACCCCTAGTGTTAAATGCTGTTATACACAGACACTCCAATGAGGTACTCTCGTATCCCTAGTGTTAAATGCTGTTATACACAGACACTCCAATGTGGTACTCTCGTTCCCCTAGTGTTAAATGTTGTTACATATAGACACATCAATGTGTTACTTTCATTCATCCTAGTGTTAAATGCTGTTATAAAGAGACATGCCAATGTGTTTCTCTCGTTCATCCTAGTTTTAGATGCTGTTATACAGAGACTCTCCAATGTGTCACACTCGTTCACCCTAGTGTTAAATGCTGTTACACACAGACACTCCAATGTGTTACCCTCGTTCGTCCTAGTTTTAAATGCTGTTATACACAGACACTCCAATGTGTTACTCTCGTTCACCCTAGTGTTAAATGCTGTTATACACAGACACTCCAATGTGGTACGCTCGTTCTTCCTAGTGTTAAATGCTGTTATACACAGACACTACAATGTGGTACTCTCGTTCATCCTAGAGTTAAATACTGTTATACACATACTCTCCAATGTGGTACTCTCGTTCATCCTAGTGTTAAATGCTGATATACACAGACACTCCTATTTGGTACTCTCGTACCCCTAGTGTTAAATGCTGTTATACACAGACACTCCAATGTGGTATTCTCGTACCCCTAGTGTTAAATGCTGTTATACATAGACACTCCAATGTGGTACTCTCATTTATCCTGGTGTTAAATGTTGTTATACACAGACACACCAATGTGTTACTCTCGTTCATCCTAGTGTTAAATGCTGTTATACACAGACACTCCAATGTGTTACTCTCGTTCACCCTAGTGTTAAATTCTGTTATACACAGACACTCCAATGTGTTACTCTCGTTCCCCTAGTGTTAAATGGTGTTATACACAGACACTCCAATGTGTTACTCTCGTTCCCCTAGTGTCAAATGCTGTTATACACAGACACTACAATGTGTTACTCTCGTTCCCCTCGTGTCAAATGCTGTTATACCAGACACTCCAATGTGGTACTCTCTTTCATCCTAGGGTTAAATGCTGTTATACACAGACACTCCAATGTGGTGCTCTCGTTCATCCTAGTGTTAAATGCTGTTAATGACAGACACTTCAATGTGTTACTCTCATTCATTCTAGTGTTAAATGCTGTTATACACAGACACTCCAATGTGTTACTCTCGTTCATCCTAGTGTTTAATGCTGTTATACACAGACACTCCAATGTGGTACTCTCATTCATCCTAGTTTTAAATGCTGTTATACACAGACACACCAATGTGTTACTCTCGTTCATCCTAGAGTTTAATGCTGTTATACCAGACACTCCAATGTGTTACTCTCGTTCATCCTAGTTTTAAATGCTGTTACACACAGACACTCCAATGTGTTACCCTCGTTCGTCCTAGTTTTAAATGCTGTCATACACAGACAATCCAATGTGTTACTCTCGTTCACCCTAGTGTTAAATGCTGTTATACACAGACACTCCAATGTGGTACGCTCGTTCTTCCTAGTGTTAAATACTGTTATACACATACTCTCCAATGTGGTACTCTCGTTCATCCTAGTGTTAAATGCTGATATACACAGACACTCCTATTTGGTACTCTCGTACCCCTAGTGTTAAATGCTGTTATACACAGACACTCCAATGAGGTACTCTCGTACCCCTAGTGTTAAATGCTGTTATACATAGACACTCCAATGTGGTACTCTCATTTATCCTGGTGTTAAATGTTGTTATACACAGACAATACAATGTGTTACTCTCGTTCCCCTCGTGTCAAATACTGTTACACACAGACATTCCATTGTGTTACTCTCATTTATCCTAGTGTTAAATGCTGTTATACACAGACACACCAATGTTTTACTCTTGTTCTGCCTAGTGTCAAATGCTGTTTTACACCAACACTCCAATGTGTTACTCTCGTTAACCCTAGTGTTAAATGCTATTAAATACAGACACTTCAATGTGTTACTCTCGTTCATCCTAGTGTTAAATGCTGTTATACACAGACACTCCAATGTGTTACTCTCGTACCCCTAGTGATAAATGCTGTTATACACAGACACTCCAATGTGGTACTGTCGTTACCCTAGTGTTAAATACTGTTACACACAGACACTCCAATATGTTACTCTCGTTCATCCTAGTGTTAAATGCTGTTATACGCAGACTCTCCAATGTGTTATTCTCGTACCCCTAGTGTTAAATGCTGTTATACACAGACACTCCAATGTAGTACTCTCGTTCCCCTAGTGTTAAATGTTGTTACATATAGACACATCAATGTGTTACTTTCATTCATCCTAGTGTTAAATGCTGTTATAAACAGACATGCCAATGTGTTTCTCTCGTTCATCCTAGTTTTAGATGCTGTTATACAGAGACTCTCCAATGTGTCACACTCGTTCACCCTAGTGTTAAATGCTGTTACACACAGACACTCCAATGTGTTACCCTCGTTCGTCCTAGTTTTAAATGCTGTTATACACAGACACTCCAATGTGTTACTCTCGTTCACCCTAGTGTTAAATGCTGTTATACACAGACACTCCAATGTGGTACGCTCGTTCTTCCTAGTGTTAAATGCTGTTATACACAGACACTACAATGTGGTACTCTCGTTCATCCTAGAGTTAAATACTGTTATACACATACTCTCCAATGTGGTACTCTCGTTCATCCTAGTGTTAAATGCTGATATACACAGACACTCCTATTTGGTACTCTCGTACCCCTAGTGTTAAATGCTGTTATACACAGACACTCCAATGTGGTACTCTCGTACCCCTAGTGTTAAATGCTGTTATACATAGACACTCCAATGTGGTACTCTCATTTATCCTGGTGTTAAATGTTGTTATACACAGACACACCAATGTGTTACTCTCGTTCATCCTAGTGTTAAATGCTGTTATACACAGACACTCCAATGTGTTACTCTCGTTCACCCTAGTGTTAAATTCTGTTATACACAGACACTCCAATGTGTTACTCTCGTTCCCCTTGTGTTAAATGGTGTTATACACAGACACTCCAATGTGTTACTCTCGTTCCCCTAGTGTCAAATGCTGTTATACACAGACACTACAATGTGTTACTCTCGTTCCCCTCGTGTCAAATGCTGTTATACCAGACACTCCAATGTGGTACTCTCTTTCATCCTAGGGTTAAATGCTGTTATACACAGACACTCCAATGTGGTGCTCTCGTTCATCCTAGTGTTAAATGCTGTTAATGACAGACACTTCAATGTGTTACTCTCATTCATCCTAGTGTTAAATGCTGTTATACACAGACACTCCAATGTGTTACTCTCGTTCATCCTAGTGTTTAATGCTGTTATACACAGACACTCCAATGTGGTACTCTCATTCATCCTAGTTTTAAATGCTGTTATACACAGACACACCAATGTGTTACTCTCGTTCATCCTAGAGTTTAATGCTGTTATACCAGACACTCCAATGTGTTACTCTCGTTCATCCTAGTTTTAAATGCTGTTATACACAGACACACCAATGTGTTACTCTCGTTCATCCTAGTGTTTAATGCTGTTATACACAGACATGCCAATGTTTTACTCTCGTTCATCCTAGTTTTAAATGCTGTTATACACAGACTCTTCAATGTGTCACTCTCGTTCACCCTAATGTTAAATGCTGTTATACACAGACACACCAATGTGTTACTCTCATTCATCCTAGTTTTAAATGCTGTTATACACAGACACACCAATGTGTTACTCTCGTTCATCCTAGTGTTTAATGCTGTTATACACAGACACTCCAATGTGTTACTCTCGTTCATCCTAGTTTTAAAAGCTGTTATACACAGACACACCAATGTGTTACTCTCGTTCATCCTAGTGTTTAATGCTGTTATACGCAGACACTCCAATGTGTTACTGTCGTTCATCCTAGTGTTTAAATGCTGTTATACACAGACATGCCAATGTGTTACTCTCGTTCATCCTAGTTTTAAATGCTGTTATACACAGACACACCAATGTGTTACTCTCGTTAATCCTAGTGTTTAATGCTGTTATACACAGACATGCCAATGTGTTACTCTCGTTCATCCTAGTTTTAAATGCTGTTATACACAGACTCTCCAATGTGGTACTCTCATTCATCCTAGTTTTAAATGCTGTTATACACAGACACACCAATGTGTTACTCTCGTTCATCCTAGAGTTTAATGCTGTTATACCAAACACTCCAATGTGTTACTCTCGTTCATCCTAGTTTTAAATGCTGTTATACACAGACACACCAATGTGTTACTCTCGTTCATCCTAGTGTTTAATGCTGTTATACACAGACATGCCAATGTGTTACTCTCGTTCATCCTAGTTTTAAATGCTGTTATACACAGACTCTTCAATGTGTCACTCTCGTTCACCCTAATGTTAAATGCTGTTATACACAGACACACCAATGTGTTACTCTCATTCATCCTAGTTTTAAATGCTGTTATACACAGACACACCAATGTGTTACTCTCGTTCATCCTAGTGTTTAATGCTGTTATACACAGACACTCCAATGTGTTACTCTCGTTCATCCTAGTTTTAAATACTGTTATACACAGACACACCAATGTGTTACTCTCGTTCATCCCAGTTTTAAAAGCTGTTATACACAGACACACCAATGTGTTACTCTCGTTCATCCTAGTGTTTAATGCTGTTATACGCAGACACTCAAATGTGTTACTGTCGTTCATCCTAGTGTTTAAATGCTGTTATACACAGACATGCCAATGTGTTACTCTCGTTCATCCTAGTTTTAAATGCTGTTATACACAGACACACCAATGTGTTACTCTCGTTAATCCTAGTGTTTAATGCTGTTATACACAGACATGCCAATGTGTTACTCTCGTTCATCCTAGTTTTAAATGCTGTTATACACAGACTCTCCAATGTGGTACTCTCGTTCATCCTAGAGTTAAATACTGTTATACACATACACTCCAATGTGTTACTCTCGTTCATCCTAGTGATAAATGCTGATATACACAGACACTCCTATGTGGTACTCTCGTACCCCTAGTGTTAAATGCTGTTATACACAGACACTCCAATGTGGTACTCTCGTACCCCTAGTGTTAAATGCTGTTATACACAGACACTCCAATGTGGTACTCTCATTTATCCTAGTGTTAAATGCTGTTATACACTGACACTCCAATGTGTTACTCTCGTTCACCCTAGTGTTAAATTCTGTTATACACAGACACTCCAATGTGTTACTCTCGTTCCCCTAGTGTTAAATTCTGTTATACACAGACACTACAATGTGTTACTCTCGTCCCCCCTCGTGTCAAATGCTGTTACACACAGACATACCAATGTGTTACGCTCATTAATCCTAGTGTTAAATGCTGTTATACACAGACACACCAATATTTTAGACTTGTTCTTCCTAGTGTTAAATGCTGTTTTACACAGACACTCCAATGTGTTACTCTCGTTCACCCTAGTGTTAAATGCTGTTATACACAGACATGCCAATGTGTTACTCTCGTTCATCCTTGTTTTAAATGCTGTTATACACAGACACTCCAATGTGTTTCTCTCGTTCACCCTAGTGTTAAATGCTGTTATACACAGACACTCCAATGTGGTACGCTCGTTCTTCCTAGTGTTAAATGCTGTTATACACATACACTCCAATGTGGTACTCTCGTTCATCCTAGTGTTAAATGCTGATATACACAGACACTCCAATGTGGTACTCTCGTACCCCTAGTGTTAAAAGCTGTTATACATAGACACTCCAATGTGGTACTCTCATTTATCCTGGTGTTAAATGCTGTTATACACAGACACACCAATGTGTTACTCTCGTTCATCCTAGTGTTATATGCTTTTATACACAGACACTCCAATGTGTTACTCTCGTTAACCCTAGTGTTAAATGCTGTTATACACAGACACTCCAATGCGTTACTCTCGTTCCCCTAGTGTTAAATGGTGTTATACACAGTCACTCCAATGTGTTACTCTCGTTCCTCTAGTGTCAAATGCTGTTATAAACAGACACTACAATGTGTTACTCTCGTTCCCCTCGTGTCAAATGCTGTTATACCAGACACTCCAATGTGGTACTCTCTTTCATCCTAGTGTTAAATGCTGTTATACACAGATACTCCAATGTGTTACACTCGTTCATCCTAGTGTTTAATGCTGTTATACACAGACACTCCAATGTGGTACTCTCATTCATCCTAGTTTTAAATGCTGTTATACACAGACACACCAATGTGTTACTCTCGTTCATCCTAGAGTTTAATGCTGTTATACGCAAACACTCCAATGTGTTACTCTCGTTCATCCTAGTTTTAAATGCTGTTATACACAGACACACCAATGTGTTACTCTCGTTCATCCTAGTGTTTAATGCTGTTATACACAGACATGCCAATGTGTTACTCTCGTTCATCCTAGTTTTAAATGCTGTTATACACAGACTCTCCAATGCGTCACTCTCGTTCACCCTAATGTTAAATACTGTTATACACAGACACACCAATGTGTTACTCTCATTCATCCCAGTTTTAAATGCTGTTATACACAGACACACCAATGTGCTACTCTCGTTCATCCTAGTGTTTAATGATGTTATACACAGACACTCCAATGTGTTACTCTCGTTCATCCTTGTTTTAAATGCTGTTATACATAGACACACCAATGTGTTACTCTCGTTCATCCTAGTTTTAAATGCTGTTATACACAGACACTCCAATGTGGTACTCTCATTCATCCTAGATTTAAATGTTGTTATACACAGACACACCAATGTGTTACTCTCGTTCATGTTAGTGTTTAATGCTGTTATACGCAGACACTCCATTGTGTTACTGTCGTTCATCCTAGTGTTTAATGCTGTTATACACAGACATGCCAATGTGTTACTCTCGTTCATCCTAGTTTTAAATGCTGTTATACACAGACACACCAATGTGTTACTCTCGTTCATCCTAGTGTTTAATGCTGTTATACACAGACATGCCAATGTGTTACTCTCGTTCATCCTAGTGTTAAATGCTGTTATACACAGACACTCCAATGTGGTACTCTCATTCATCCTAGTTTTAAATGCTGTTATACACAGACACACCAATGTGTTACTCTCGTTCATCCTAGTTTTAAATGCTGTTATACACAGACACACCAATGTGTTACTCTCGTTCATCCTAGTGTTTAATGCTGTTATACACAGACATGCCAATGTGTTACTCTCGTTCATCCTAGTTTTAAATGCTGTTATACACAGACTCTTCAATGTGTCACTCTCGTTCATCCTAATGTTAAATGCTGTTATACACAGACACACCAATGTGTTTCTCTCATTGATCCTAGTTTTAAATGCTGTTATACACAGACACACCAATGTGTTACTCTCGTTCATCCTAGTGTTTAATGCTGTTATACACAGACACTCCAATGTGTTACTCTCGTTCATCCTAGTTTTAAATACTGTTATACACAGACACACCAATGTGTTACTCTCGTTCATCCTAGTTTTAAAAGCTGTTATACACAGACACTCCAATGTGGTACTCTCATTCATCCTAGTTTTAAATGCTGTTATACACAGACACACCAATGTGTTACTCTCGTTCATCCTAGTGTTTAATGCTGTTATACGCAGACACTCCAATGTGTTAATGTCGTTCATCCTAGTGTTTAAATGCTGTTATACACAGACATGCCAATGTGTTACTCTCGTTCATCCTAGTTTTAAATGCTGTTATACACAGACACACCAATGTGTTACTCTCGTTAATCCTAGTGTTTAATGCTGTTATACACAGACATGCCAATGTGTTACTCTCGTTCATCCTAGTTTTAAATGCTGTTATACACAGACTCTCCAATGTGGTACTCTCGTTCATCCTAGAGTTAAATACTGTTATACACATACACTCCAATGTGTTACTCTCGTTCATCCTAGTGATAAATGCTAATATACACAGACACTCCTATGTGGTACTCTCGTACCCCTAGTGTTAAATGCTGTTATACACAGACACTCCAATGTGGTACTCTCGTACCCCTAGTGTTAAATGCTGTTATACACAGACACTCCAATGTGGTACTCTCATTTATCCTAGTGTTAAATGCTGTTATACACTGACACTCCAATGTGTTACTCTCGTTCACCCTAGTGTTAAATGCTGTTATACACAGACACTCCAATGTGTTACTCTCGTTCCCCTAGTGTTAAATTCTGTTATACACAGACACTACAATATGTTACTTTCGTTCCCCCTCGTGTCAAATGCTGTTACACACAGACATTCCAATGTGTTACGCTCATTAATCCTAGTGTTAAATGCTGTTATACACAGACACACCAGTATTTTAGACTTGTTCTTCCTAGTGTTAAATGCTGTTTTACACAGACACTCCAATGTGTTACTCTCGTTCACCCTAGTGTTAAATGCTGTTATACACAGACATGCCAATGTGTTACTCTCGTTCATCCTTGTTTTAAATGCTGTTATACACAGACACTCCAATGTGTTTCTCTCGTTCACCCTAGTGTTAAATGCTGTTATACACAGACACTCCAATGTGGTACGCTCGTTCTTCCTAGTGTTAAATGCTGTTATACACATACACTCCAATGTGGTACTCTCGTTCATCCTAGTGTTAAATGCTGATATACACAGACACTCCAATGTGGTACTCTCGTACCCCTAGTGTTAAATGCTGTTATACATAGACACTCCAATGTGGTACTCTCATTTATCCTGGTGTTAAATGCTGTTATACACAGACACACCAATGTGTTACTTTCGTTCATCCTAGTGTTATATGCTTTTATACACAGACACTCCAATGTGTTACTCTCGTTAACCCTAGTGTTAAATGCTGTTATACACATACACTCCAATGTGTTACTCTCGTTCCCCTAGTGTTAAATGGTGTTATACACAGTCACTCCAATGTGTTACTCTCGTTCCCCTAGTGTCAAATGCTGTTATACACAGACACTACAATGTGTTACTCTCGTTCCCCTCGTGTCAAATGCTGTTATACCAGACACTCCAATGTGGTACTCTCTTTCATCCTAGTGTTAAATGCTGTTATACACAGACACTCCAATGTGGTGCTCTCGTTCATCCTAGTGTTAAATGCTGTTAATGACAGACACTTCAATGTGCTACTCTCGTTCATCCTAGTGTTAAATGCTGTTATACACAGACACTCCAATGTGTTACACTCGTTCATCCTAGTGTTTAATGCTGTTATACACAGACACTCCAATGTGGTACTCTCATTCATCCTAGTTTTAAATGCTGTTATACACAGACACACCAATGTGTTACTCTCGTTCATCCTAGAGTTTAATGCTGTTATACGCAAACACTCCAATGTGTTACTCTCGTTCATCCTAGTTTTAAATGCTGTTATACACAGACACACCAATGTGTTACTCTCGTTCATCCTAGTGTTTAATGCTGTTATACACAGACATGCCAATGTGTTACTCTCGTTCATCCTAGTTTTAAATGCTGTTATACACAGACTCTCCAATGCGTCACTCACGTTCACCCTAATGTTAAATACTGTTATACACAGACACACTAATGTGTTACTCTCATTTATCCCAGTTTTAAATGCTGTTATACACAGACACACCAATGTGCTACTCTCGTTCATCCTTGTGTTTAATGATGTTATACACAGACACTCCAATGTGTTACTCTCGTTCATCCTTGTTTTAAATGCTGTTATACATAGACACACCAATGTGTTACTCTCGTTCATCCTAGTTTTAAATGCTGTTATACACAGACACTCCAATGTGGTACTCTCATTCATCCTAGATTTAAATGCTGTTATACACAGACACACCAATGTGTTACTCTCGTTCATGTTAGTGTTTAATGCTGTTATACGCAGACACTCCATTGTGTTACTGTCGTTCATCCTAGTGTTTAATGCTGTTATACACAGACATGCCAATGTGTTACTCTCGTTCATCCTAGTTTTAAATGCTGTTATACACAGACACACCAATGTGTTACTCTCGTTCATCCTAGTGTTTAATGCTGTTATACACAGACATGCCAATGTGTTACTCTCGTTCATCCTAGTGTTAAATGCTGTTATACACAGACACACCAATATTTTACTCTTGTTCTTCCTAGTGTTAAATGCTGTTATACACAGACACTCCAATGTGTTACTCTCGTTCACCCTAGTGTTAAATGCTGTTATACCAGACATTCCAATGTGGTACTCTCTTTCATCCTAGTGTTAAATTCTGTTATACATAGACACTCCAATGTGGTACTCTCGTTCATCCTAGTGTTAAATGCTGTTAATGACATACACTTCAATGTGTTACTCTCGTTCATCCTAGTGTTAAATGCTGTTATACACAGACACTCCAATGTGTTACTCTCGTACCCCTAGTGTTAAATGCTGTTATACACAGACACTCCAATGTGGTACTCTCGTTACCCTAGTGTTAAATATTGTTACATACAGACACATCAATGTGTTACTCTCATTCATCCTAGTGTTAAATGCTGTTATACACAGACACTCCAATGTGTTACTCTCGTTCATCCTAGTGTTTAATGCTGTTCTACACACACACTCCAATGTGTTACTCTCGTTCATCCTAGTGTTAAATGCTGATATACACAGACACTCCTATGTGGTACTCTCGTACCCCTAGTGTTAAATGCTGTTGTACACCGACACTCCAATGTGGTACTCTTGTACCCCTAGTGTTAAATGCTGTTACACACAGACACTCCACTGTGGTACTCTCATTTATCCTGGTGTTAAATTCTGTTATACACAGACTCACCAATGTGTTACTCTCGTTCATCCTAGTGTTTAATGCTGTTATACACAGACATGCCAATGTGTTACTCTCGTTCATCCTAGTTTTAAATGCTGTTATACACAGACTCCAATGTGCCACTCTCGTTCACCCTAATGTTAAATGCTGTTATACACAGACACACCAATGTGTTACTCTCATTCATCCTAGTTTTAAATGCTGTTATACACAGACACACCAAAGTGCTACTCTCGTTCATCCTAGTGTTTAATGCTGTTATACACAGACACTCCAATGTGTTACTC
This sequence comes from Saccoglossus kowalevskii, assembly GCF_978046115.1. NCBI lineage: Eukaryota > Metazoa > Hemichordata > Enteropneusta > Harrimaniidae > Saccoglossus > Saccoglossus kowalevskii. Next base: position 32,423,372 of record NC_140658.1, read on the forward strand.
TCGTTCATCCTAGTTTTAAATGCTGTTATACACAGACACACCAAAGTGCTACTCTCGTTCATCCTCGTGTTTAATGCTGTTATACACAGACATTCCAATGTGTTACTCTCGTTCATCCTAGATTTAAATGCTGTTATACACAGACACACCAATGTGTTACTCTCCTTCATCCTAGTTTTAAATGCTGTTATACACAGACACTCCAATGTGGTACTCTCATTCATCCTAGTTTTAAATGCTGTTATACACAGACACACCAATGTGTTACTCTCGTTCATCACCAGTGTTAAATGCTGTTATACACAGACACTCCAATGTGTTACTCTCGTTCACCCTAGTGTTAAATGCTGTTATACACAGACACTCCAATGTGTTACTCTCGTTCCCCTAGTGTTAAATGGTGTTATACACAGACACTCCAATGTGTTACTCTCGTTCCCCTAGTGTCAAATGCTGTTATACACGGACACTACAATGTGTTACTCTCGTCCCCCTCGTGTCAAATGCTGTTACACACAGACATTCCAATGTGTTACTCTCATTTATCCTAGTGTTAAATGCTGTTATACACAGACACACCAATATTTTACTCTTGTTCTTCCTAGTGTTAAATGCTGTTTTACACAGACACTCCAATGTGTTACTCTCGTTCACCCTAGTGTTAAATGCTGTTATACCAGACACTCCAATGTGGTACTCTCTTTCGTCCTAGTGTTAAATGCTGTTATACACAGACACTCCAATGTGGTGCTCTCGTTCATCCTAGTGTTAAATGCTGTTAATGACAGACACTTCAATGTATTACTCTCGTTCATCCTAGTGTTAAATGCTGTTATACTCAGACACTCCAATGTGTTACACTCGTTCATCCTGGTGTTTAATGCTGTTATACTCAGACACTCCAATGTGTTACTCTCTTTCATCCTCCAGTTTAATGCTGTTATACGCAGACACTCCAATGTGTTACTCTCGTTCATCCTAGTTTTAAATGCTGTTATACACAGACTCACCAATGTGTTACTCTCGTTCATCCTAGTGTTTAATGCTGTTATACACAGACATGCCAATGTGTTACTCTCGTTCATCCTAGTTTTAAATGCTGTTATACACAGACTCTCCAATGTGCCACTCTCATTCACCCTAATGTTAGATGCTGTTATACACAGACACTCCAATGTGTTACTCTCGTTCATCCTAGTTTTAAATGCTGTTATACACAGACTCACCAATGTGTTACTCTCGTTCATCCTAGTGTTTAATGCTGTTATACACAGACATGCCAATGTGTTACTCTCGTTCATCCTAGTTTTAAATGCTGTTATACACAGACTCTCCAATGTGCCACTCTCATTCACCCTAATGTTAGATGCTGTTATACACAGACACACCAATGTGTTACTCTCATTCATCCTAGTTTTAAATGCTGTTATACACAGACACACCAATGTGCTACTCTCGTTCATCCTAGTGTTTAATGCTGTTATACACAGACACTCCAATGTGTTACTCTTGTTCCCCTAGTGTTAAATGATGTTACAAACAGACACTCCAATGTGTTACTCTCATTCATCCTAGTGTTAAATGCTGTTAAACACAGACACTCCAATGTGTTTCTCTCGTTCCCCTAATGTTAAATTCTGTTACACACAGACACTCCAATGTGTTACTCTCGTTACCCTAGTGTTCAATGCTGTTACACACAGACACTCCAATGTGTTACTCTCGTTCCCCTAGTGTTAAATGCTGTTATACACAGACATATCGATGTGTTACTCTCGTTCCCCTATTGTTAAATGCTGTTTCACACAGACACTCCAATGTGTTACTCTTGTTCCCCTAGTGTTAAATGCTGTTATACACAGACACACCAATGTGTTACTCTCATTCACCCTAGTGTTAAAGGCTGTTACACACAGACACATCAATGTGTTACTCTCGTTCCCCTAGTGTGAAATGCTGTTACACACAAACACTCCAATGTGTTACTCTCGTTCCCCTAGTGTTAAATGATGTTACAAACAGACACTCCAATGTGTTACTCTCATTCATCCTAGTGTTAAATGCTGTTAAACACAGACACTCCAATGTGTTTCTCTCGTTCCCCTAACGTTAAATTCTGTTACACACAGACACTCCAATGTGTTACTCTCGTTACCCTAGTGTTCAATGCTGTTACACACAGACACTCCAATGTGTTACTCTCGTTCCCCTAGTGTTAAATGCTGTTATACACAGACACATCAATGTGTTACTCTCGTTCCCCTAGTGTTAAATGCTGTTATACACAGACACATCAATGTGTTACTCTCGTTCCCATAGTGTTAAATGCTGATATAAACAGACACATCAATGTGTTACGCTCGTTCCCCTAGTGTTAAATACTGGTATACACAGACACTCCAACGTGTTACTCTCGTTCCCTTCGTGTTAAATGCTGTCATACACAGACACTCCATGTGTTGCTTTCGTTCCCCTAGTGTTAAATGCTGTTATAAACAGACACATCAAAGCGTTACTCTCGTTCCCTTAGTGTCAAATGCTGATATACACAGACCCATCAATGTGTTACTCTCGTTCTCCTAGTGTTAAATGCTGTTATACACAGACACATCAATGTGTTACTCTCGTTCCCCTAGTGTTAAATGCTGTTATAAACAGACACATCAATGTGTTACTCTCGTTCCCCTAGTGTTAAATGCTGTTACACACAGACACTCCAATGTGTTACTCTCGTTCCCCTATTGTTTAATGCTGTTATAAACAGACACATCAATGTGTTACTCTCGTTCCCCTAGTGTTAAATGCTGTTATACACAGACACTCCAATGTGTTACTCTCGTTCCCATAGTGTTAAATGCTGTTATACACAGACACATCAATGTGTTACTCTCATTCATCCTAGTGTTAAATGCTGTTATACACAGACACTCCGATGTGTATCTCGTTCTCCTAATGTTAAATTCTGTTACACACAGACACTCCAATGTGTTACTCTCGTTTCCCTAGTGTTAAATGCTGTTACACACAGACACTCCAATGTGTTACTCTCGTTCCCCTAGTGTTCAATGCTGTTATACACAGACACTCCAATGTGTTACTCTCGTTCCCCTAGTGTTAAATGCTGTTATACACAAACACATCAATGTGTTACTCTCGTTCCCCTAGTGTTAAATGCTGTTATACACAGATACATCAATGTGTTACTCTCGTTCCCCTAGTGTTAAATGCTGTTATAAACAGACACATCAATGTGTTATGCTCGTTCCCCTAGTGTTAAATACTGTTATACACAGACACTCCAATGTGTTACTCTCGTTCCTCTCGTGTTAAATGCTGTCATACACAGACACTTCAATGTGTTGCTTTCGTTCCCCTGGTATTAAATTCTGTTATAAACATACACATCAATGCGTTACTCTCGTTCCCCTTGTGTCAAATGCTGTTATACACAGACACATCAATGTGTTACTCTCGTTCCCCTAGTGTTAAATGCTGTTATAAACAGACACATCAATGCGTTACTCTCGTTCCCCTAGTATTAAATGCTGATATAAACAGACACATCAATGTGTTACTATCGTTCACCCTAGTGTTAAATGCTGTTATACGCAGACATGCCAATGTGTTACTCTCGTTCATCCAAGTTTTAAATGCTGTTATACACAGACACTCCAATGTGTTACTCTCGTTCCCCCTAGTGTTAAATGCTGTTATACACAGACACTCCAATGTGGTACGCTCGTTCTTCCAAGTGTTAAATGCTGTTATACACAGACACTCCAATGTGGTACTCTCGTTCATCCTAGAGTTAAATACTGTTATACACATACACTCCAATGTGTTACTCTCGTTCATCCTAGTGTTAAATGCTGTTATACACAGACACTCCAATGTGGTACTCTCGTTCATCCTAGAGTTAAATACTGTTAAACACATACACTCCAATGTGTTACTCTCGTTCATCCTAGTGTTAAATGCTGTTAATGACAGACACTTCAATGTGCTACTCTCGTTCATCCTAGTGTTAAATGCTGTTATACACAGACATTCCAATGTGTTACTCTCGTTCCCCTAGTGTTAAATGCTGTTATACACAAACACATCAATGTGTTACTCTCGTTTCCCTAGTGTTAAATGCTGTTACACACAGACACTCCAATGTGTTACTCTCGTTCCCCTAGTGTTCAATGCTGTTATACACAGACACTCCAATGTGTTACTCTCGTTCCCCTAGTGTTAAATGCTGTTATACACAAACACATCAATGTGTTACTCTCGTTCCCCTAGTGTTAAATGCTGTTATACACAGATACATCAATGTGTTACTCTCGTTCCCCTAGTGTTAAATGCTGTTATAAACAGACACATCAATGTGTTATGCTCGTTCCCCTAGTGTTAAATACTGTTATACACAGACACTCCAATGTGTTACTCTCGTTCCTCTCGTGTTAAATGCTGTCATACACAGACACTCCAATGTGTTGCTTTCGTTCCCCTGGTATTAAATTCTGTTATAAACATACACATGAATGCGTTACTCTCGTTCCCCTTGTGTCAAATGCTGTTATACACAGACACATCAATGTGTTACTCTCGTTCCCCTAGTGTTAAATGCTGTTATAAACAGACACATCAATGCGTTACTCTCGTTCCCCTAGTATTAAATGCTGATATAAACAGACACATCAATTTGTTACTATCGTTCACCCTAGTGTTAAATGCTGTTATACGCAGACATGCCAATGTGTTACTCTCGTTCATCCAAGTTTTAAATGTTGTTATACACAGACACTCCAATGTGTTACTCTCGTTCCCCCTAGTGTTAAATGCTGTTATACACAGACACTCCAATGTGGTACGCTCGTTCTTCCAAGTGTTAAATGCTGTTATACACAGACACTCCAATGTGGTACTCTCGTTCATCCTAGAGTTAAATACTGTTATACACATACACTCCAATGTGTTACTCTCGTTCATCCTAGTGTTAAATGCTGTTATACACAGACACTCCTATGTGGTACTCTCGTACCCCTAGTATTAAATGCTGTTATACACAGACACTCCAATGTGGTACGCTCGTTCTTCCAAGTGTTAAATGCTGTTATACACAGACACTCCAATGTGGTACTCTCGTTCATCCTAGAGTTAAATACTGTTATACACATACACTCCAATGTGTTACTCTCGTTCATCCTAGTGTTAAATGCTGTTATACACAGACACTCCTTTGTGGTACTCTCGTACCCCTAGTATTAAATGCTGTTATACACAGACACATCAATGTGTTACTCTCGTTCCCCTAGGGTTAAATGCTGTTATAAACAGACACATCAATGTGTTACGCTCGTTCCCCTAGTGTTAAATACTGTTATACACAGACACTCCAATGTGTTACTCTCGTTCCCCTTGTGTTAAATGCTGTCATACTCAGACACTCCAATGTGTTGCTATCGTTCCCCTGGTGCTAAATGCTGTTATAAACAGACACATCAATGCGTTACTCTCGTTCCCCTAGTGTCAAATGCTGATATACACAGACACATCAATGTGTTCCTCTCGTTCTCCTAGTGTTAAATGCTGTTATACACAGATACATCAATGTGTTACTCTCGTTCTCCTAGTGTTAAATGCTGTTATAAACAGACACATCGATGCGTTACTCTCGTTCCCCTAGTATTAAATTCTGATATATACAGACACTCCAATGTGTTACTCTCGTTCCCCTATTGTTAAATGCTGTTATAAACAGACACATCAATGTGTTACTCTCGTTCCCCTAGTGTTAAATGCTGTTACACACAGACACTCCAATGTGTTACTCTCGTTCCCCTATTGTTTAATGCTGTTATAAACACACACATCAATGTGTTACTCTCGTTCCCCTAGTGTTAAATGCTGTTACACACAGACACTCCAATGTGTTACTCTCGTTCCCATAGTGTTAAATGCTGTTATACACAGACACATCAATGTGTTACTCTCATTCATCCTAGTGTTAAATGCTGTTATACACAGACACTCCGATGTGTATCTCGTTCTCCTAATGTTAAATTCTGTTACACACAGACACTCCAATGTGTTACCCTCGTTCCCCTAGTGTTCAAAGCTGTTACACACAGACACTCCAATGTGTTACTCTCGTTCCCCTTGCGTTAAATGCTGTTATACACAAACACATCAATGTGTTACTCTCGTTCCCCTAGTGTTAAATGCTGTTATACACAGACACATCAATGTGTTACTCTCGTTCCCCTAGTGTTAAATGCTGTTATAAACAGACACATCAATGTGTTACGCTCGTTCCCCTAGTGTTAAATACTGTTATACACAGACACTCCAATGTGTTACTCTCGTTCCTCTCGTGTTAAATGCTGTCATACACAGACACTCCAATGTGTTGCTTTCGTTCCCCTGGTATTAAATTCTGTTATAAACATACACATCAATGCGTTACTCTCGTTTCCCTTGTGTCAAATGCTGTTATACACAGACACATCAATGTGTTACTCTCGTTCCTCTAGTGTTAAATGCTGTTATAAACAGACACATCAATGCGTTACTCTCGTTCCCCTAGTATTAAATGCTGATATAAACAGACACATCAATGTGTTACTATCGTTCACCCTAGTGTTAAATGCTGTTATACGCAGACACTCCAATGTGGTACGCTCGTTCTTCCAAGTGTTAAATGCTGTTATACACAGACACTCCAATGTGGTACTCTCGTTCATCCTAGAGTTAAATACTGTTATACACATACACTCCAATGTGTTACTCTCGTTCATCCTAGTGTTAAATGCTGTTATACACAGACACTCCTTTGTGGTACTCTCGTACCCCTAGTATTAAATGCTATTATACACAGACACATCAATGTGTTACTCTCGTTCCCCTAGGGTTAAATGCTGTTATAAACAGACACATCAATGTGTTACGCTCGTTCCCCTAGTGTTAAATACTGTTATACACAGACACTCCAATGTGTTACTCTCGTTCCCCTTGTGTTAAATGCTGTCATACTCAGACACTCCAATGTGTTGCTATCGTTCCCCTGGTGCTAAATGCTGTTATAAACAGACACATCAATGCGTTACTCTCGTTCCCCTAGTGTCAAATGCTGATATACACAGACACATCAATGTGTTCCTCTCGTTCTCCTAGTGTTAAATGCTGTTATACACAGATACATCAATGTGTTACTCTCGTTCTCCTAGTGTTAAATGCTGTTATAAACAGACACATCGATGCGTTACTCTCGTTCCCCTAGTATTAAATTCTGATATATACAGACACTCCAATGTGTTATTCTCGTTCCCCTATTGTTAAATGCTGTTATAAACAGACACATCAATGTGTTACTCTCGTTCCCCTAGTGTTAAATGCTGTTACACACAGACACTCCAATGTGTTACTCTCGTTCCCCTATTGTTTAATGCTGTTATAAACACACACATCAATGTGTTACTCTCGTTCCCCTAGTGTTAAATGCTGTTACACACAGACACTCCAATGTGTTACTCTCGTTCCCATAGTGTTAAATGCTGTTATACACAGACACATCAATGTGTTACTCTCATTCATCCTAGTGTTAAATGCTGTTATACACAGACACTCCGATGTGTATCTCGTTCTCCTAATGTTAAATTCTGTTACACACAGACACTCCAATGTGTTACCCTCGTTCCCCTAGTGTTCAAAGCTGTTACACACAGACACTCCAATGTGTTACTCTCGTTCCCCTTGCGTTAAATGCTGTTATACACAAACACATCAATGTGTTACTCTCGTTCCCCTAGTGTTAAATGCTGTTATACACAGACACATCAATGTGTTACTCTCGTTCCCCTAGTGTTAAATGCTGTTATAAACAGACACATCAATGTGTTACGCTCGTTCCCCTAGTGTTAAATACTGTTATACACAGACACTCCAATGTGTTACTCTCGTTCCTCTCGTGTTAAATGCTGTCATACACAGACACTCCAATGTGTTGCTTTCGTTCCCCTGGTATTAAATTCTGTTATAAACATACACATCAATGCGTTACTCTCGTTTCCCTTGTGTCAAATGCTGTTATACACAGACACATCAATGTGTTACTCTCGTTCCTCTAGTGTTAAATGCTGTTATAAACAGACACATCAATGCGTTACTCTCGTTCCCCTAGTATTAAATGCTGATATAAACAGACACATCAATGTGTTACTATCGTTCACCCTAGTGTTAAATGCTGTTATACGCAGACATGCCAATGTGTTACTCTCGTTCACCCAAGTTTTAAATGCTGTTATACACTGACACTCCAATGTGTTACTCTCGTTCCCCCTAGTGTTAAATGCTGTTATACACAGACACTCCAATGTGGTACGCTCGTTCTTCCAAGAGTTAAATGCTGTTATACACAGACACTCCAATGTGGTACTCTCGTTCATCCTAGAGTTAAATACTGTTATACACATACACTCCAATGTGTTACTCTCGTTCATCCTAGTGTTAAATGCTGTTATACACAGACACTCCTATGTGGTACTCTCGTACCCCTAGTATTAAATGCTGTTATACACAGATACATCAATGTGTTACTCTCGTTCCCCTAGGGTTAAATGCTGTTATAAACAGACACATCAATGTGTTACGCTCGTTCCCCTAGTGTTAAATACTGTTATACACAGACACTCCAATGTGTTACTCTCGTTCCCCTCGTGTTAAATGCTGTCATACACAGACACTCCAATGTGTTGCTTTCGTTCCCCTGGTGCTAAATGCTGTTATAAACAGACACATCAATGCGTTACTCTCGTTCCCCTAGTGTCAAATGCTGATATACACAGACACATCAATGTGTTACTCTCGTTCTCCTGGTGTTAAATGCTGTTATACACAGATACATCAATGTGTTACTCTCGTTCTCCTAGTGTTAAATACTGTTATAAACAGACACATCGATGCGTTACTCTCGTTCCCCTAGTATTAAATGCTGATATATACAGACACTCCAATGTGTTACTCTCGTTCCCCTATTGTTAAATGCTGTTATAAACAGACACATCAATGTGTTACTCTCGTTCCCCTAGTGTTAAATGCTGTTGCACACAGACACTCCAATGTGTTACTCTCGTTCCCCTATTGTTTAATGCTGTTATAAACAGACACATCAATGTGTTACTCTCGTTCCCCTAGTGTTAAATGCTGTTACACACAGACACTCCAATGTGTTACTCTCGTTCCCATAGTGTTAAATGCTGTTATACACAGACACATCAATGTGTTACTCTCATTCATCCTAGTGTTAAATGCTGTTATACACAGACACTTCGCTGTGTATCTCGTTCTCCTAATGTTAAATTCTGTTACACACAGACACTCCAATGTGTTACTCTCGTTTCCCTAGTGTTAAATGCTGTTACTCACAGACACTCCAATGTGTTACTCTCGTTCCCCTAGTGTTCAATGCTCTTATACACAGACACTCCAATGTGTTACTCTCGTTCCCCTAGTGTTAAATGCTGTTATACACAAACACATCAATGTGTTACTCTCGTTCCCCTAGTGTTAAATGCTGTTATACACAGACACATCAATGTGTTACTCTCGTTCCCCTAATGTTAAATGCTGTTATAAACAGACACATCAATGTGTTACGCTCGTTCCACTAGTGTTAAATACTGTTATACACAGACACTCCAATGTGTTACTCTCGTTCCTCTCGTGTTAAATGCTGTCATACACAGACACTCCAATGTGTTGCTTTCGTTCCCCTGGTATTAAATTCTGTTATAAACATACACATCAATGCGTTACTCTCGTTCCCCTTGTGTCAAATGCTGTTATACACAGACACATCAATGTGTTACTCTCGTTCCCCTAGTGTTAAATGCTGTTATAAACAGACACATCAATGCGTTACTCTCGTTCCCCTTGTATTAAATGCTGATATAAACAGACACATCAATGTGTTACTATCGTTCACCCTAGTGTTAAATGCTGTTATACGCAGACATGCCAATGTGTTACTCTCGTTCATCCAAGTTTTAAATGCTGTTATACACAGACACTCCAATGTGTTACTCTCGTTCCCCCTAGTGTTAAATGCTGTTATACACAGACACTCCAATGTGGTACGCTCGTTCTTCCAAGTGTTAAATGCTGTTATACACAGACACTCCAATGTGGTACTCTCGTTCATCCTAGAGATAAATACTGTTATACACATACACTCTAATGTGTTACTCTCGTTCATCCTAGTGTTAAATGCTGTTATACACAGACACTCCTATGTGTTACTCTCGTTCCCATAGGGTTAAATGCTGTTATAAACAGACACATCAATGTGTTACGCTCGTTCCCCTAGTGTTAAATACTGTTATAAACAGACACTCCAATGTGTTACTCTCGTTCCCCTCGTGTTAAATGCTGTCATACACAGACACTCCAATGTGTTGCTTTCGTTCCCCTGGTGCTAAATGCTGTTATAAACAGACACATCAATGCGTTACTCTCGTTCCCCTAGTGTCAAATGCTGATATACACAGACACATCAATGTGTTACTCTCGTTCTCCTGGTGTTAAATGCTGTTATACACAGATACATCAATGTGTTACTCTCGTTCTCCTAGTGTTAAATGCTGTTATAAACAGACACATCGATGCGTTACTCTCGTTCCCCTAGTATTAAATGCTGACATATACAGACACTCCAATGTGTTACTCTCGTTCCCCTATTGTTAAATGCTGTTATAAACAGACACATCAATGTGTTACTCTCGTTCCCCTAGTGTTAAATGCTGTTACACACAGACACTCCAATGTGTTACTCTCGTTCCCCTATTGTTTAATGCTGTTATAAACAGACACATCAATGTGTTACTCTTGTTCCCCTAGTGTTAAATGCTGTTACACACAGACACTCCAATGTGTTACTCTCGTTCCCATAGTGTTAAATGCTGTTATACACAGACACATCAATGTGTTACTCTCATTCATCCTAGTGTTAAATGCTGTTATACACAGACACTCCGATGTGTATCTCGTTCTCCTAATGTTAAATTCTGTTACACACAGACACTCCAATGTGTTACTCTCGTTTCCCTAGTGTTAAATGCTGTTACACACAGACACTCCAATGTGTTACTCTCGTTCCCCTAGTGTTCAATGCTCTTATACACAGACACTCCAATGTGTTACTCTCGTTCCCCTAGTGTTAAATGCTGTTATACACAAACACATCAATGTGTTACTCTCGTTCCTCTCGTGTTAAATGCTGTTATACACAGACACATCAATGTGTTACTCTCGTTCCCCTAGTGTTAAATGCTGTTATAAACAGACACATCAATGCGTTACTCTCGTTCCCCTAGTATTAAATGCTGATATAAACAGACACATCAATGTGTTACTATCGTTCACCCTAGTGTTAAATGCTGTTATACGCAGACATGCCAATGTGTTACTCTCGTTCATCCAAGTTTTAAATGCTGTTATACACAGACACTCCAATGTGTTACTCTCGTTCCCCCTAGTGTTAAATGCTGTTATACACAGACACTCCAATGTGGTACGCTCGTTCTTCCAAGTGTTAAATGCTGTTATACACAGACACTCCAATGTGGTACTCTCGTTCATCCTAGAGATAAATACTGTTATACACATACACTCTAATGTGTTACTCTCGTTCATCCTAGTGTTAAATGCTGTTATACACAGACACTCCTATGTGGTACTCTCGTACCCCTAGTATTAAATGCTGTTATACACAGACACTCCAATGTGGTACTCTCGTACCCCTAGTGTTAAATGCTGTTATACACAGACACTCCAATGTGGTACTCTCATTTATCCTGGTGTTAAATGCTGTTATACACAGACACACCAATGTGTTACTCTCGTTCATCCTAGTGTTAAATGCTGTTATACACAGACACTCCAATGTGTTACTCTCGTTCACGCTAGTGTTAAATGCTGTTATACACAGACACTCCAATGTGTTACTCTCGTTCCCCTAGTGTTAAATGCTGTTATACACAGACACTCCAATGTGTTACTCTCGTTCTCCTAGTGTCAAATGCTTTTTTACACAGACACTACAATGTGATACTCTCGTTCCTCTCGTGTCAAATGCTGTTACACACAGACATTCCAATGTGTTACTCTCATTTATCCTAGTGTTAAATGCTGTTATACACAGACACTCCAATGTTTTACCTTAGTTCACCCTAGTGTTAAATGCTGTTATACCAGACACTCCAATGTGGTACTCTCGTTCATCCTAGTGTTAAATGCTGTTTTACACAGACACTCCAATGTGGTACTCTCGTTCATCCTAGTGTTAAATGCTGTTAATGACAGACACTTCAATGTGTTACTCTCGTTCATCCTAGTGTTAAATGCTGTTATACACAGACACTCCAATATGTTACTCTCGTACCCCTAGTGTTAAATGCTGTTATACACAGACACTCCAATGTGGTACTCTCGTTACCCTAGTGTTAAATATTGTTACATACAGACACATCAATGTGTTACTCTCATTCATCCTAGTGTTAAATGCTGTTATACACAGACACTCAAATGTGTTACTCTCGTTCATCCTAGTGTTTAATGCTGTTATACACAGACACTCCAATGTGGTACTCTCATTCATCCTAGTTTTAAATGCTGTTATACACAGACACACCAATGTGTTACTCTCGTTCATCCTAGTGTTTAATGCTGTTATACACAGACACTCCAATGTGTTACTCTCGTTCATCCTAGTTTTAAATGCTGTTATACACAGACACACCAATGTGTTACTCCCGTTCATCCTAGTGTTTAATGCTGTTATACACAGACATGTCAGTGTGTTACGCTCGTTCATCCTAGTTTTAAATGCTGTTATACACAGACACTCCAATGTGTTACTCTCGTTCACCCTAGTGTTAAATGCTGTTATACGCAGACTCTCCAATGTGTTACTCTCGTTCATCCTAGATTTAAACGCTGTTTTACACAGACAAACCAATGTATTACTCTCGTTCCCCTAGTGTTAAATGCTGTTACATACAGATACTCCAATGTGTTACTCTCATTTATCCTGGTGTTAAATGCTGTTATACACAGACACACCAATGTGTTACTCTCGTTCATCCTAGTGTTAAATGCTGTTACATACAGATACTCCAATGTGTTACTCTCATTCATGCTAGTGTTAAATGGTGTTATACACAGGCACTCCAATGTGTTACTCTCGTTCCCCTAGTGTTAAATTCTGTTACACACAGACACTCCAATGTGTTACTCTCGTTCCCCTAGTGTCAAATGCTGTTATACACAGACACTCCAATGTGTTACTATCGTTCCCCTAGTGTTAAACGCTGTTATACACAGACACACCAATGTGTTACTCTCGTTAATCCTAGTGTTAAATGCTGTTAATGACAGACACTACAATGTGTTACTCTCGTTCCCCTAGTGTTACATGCTGTTATACACAGACACTCCAGTGTGTTACTCTCGTTCCCCTAGTGTTAAATGCTGTTATATACAGATACTCCAATGTGTTACTCTCATTTATCCTGGTGTTAAATGCTGTTATACACAGACATGCCAATGTGTTACTCTCGTTCATCCTAGATTTAAACGCTGTTATACACAGACAAACCAATGTATTACTCTCGTTCATCCTAGTGTTAAATGCTATTAATGACAGACACTCCAATGTGTTACTCTCGATCACCCTAGTGTTAAATTCTGTTTATACACAGACACTCCAATGTGGTACTCTCGTTCTTCCCAGTGTTAAATGCTGTCATACGCGGACACTCCAATGTGGTACTCTTGTTCATCCTAGTGTTAAATACTGTTATACACAGACACTCCAATATGTTACTCTCGTTCAGCCTAGTGTCAAATGCTGTTATACACAGACACTCCAATGTGTTACTCTCGTTCACCCTAGTGTTAAATGCTGTTATACACAGACACTCCAATGTGTTACTCTCGTTCCCCTAGTGTTAAATTATGTTATACACAGACACTCCAATGTGTTACTCTCGTTCCCCTAGTGTTCAATGCTCTTATACACAGACACTCCAATGTGTTACTCTCGTTCCCCTAGTGTTAAATGCTGTTATACACAAACACATCAATGTGTTACTCTCGTTCCTCTCGTGTTAAATGCTGTTATACACAGACACATCAATGTGTTACTCTCGTTCCCCTAGTGTTAAATGCTGTTATAAACAGACACATCAATGCGTTACTCTCGTTCCCCTAGTATTAAATGCTGATATAAACAGACACATCAATGTGTTACTATCGTTCACCCTAGTGTTAAATGCTGTTATACGCAGACATGCCAATGTGTTACTCTCGTTCATCCAAGTTTTAAATGCTGTTATACACAGACACTCCAATGTGTTACTCTCGTTCCCCCTAGTGTTAAATGCTGTTATACACAGACACTCCAATGTGGTACGCTCGTTCTTCCAAGTGTTAAATGCTGTTATACACAGACACTCCAATGTGGTACTCTCGTTCATCCTAGAGATAAATACTGTTATACACATACACTCTAATGTGTTACTCTCGTTCATCCTAGTGTTAAATGCTGTTATACACAGACACTCCTATGTGGTACTCTCGTACCCCTAGTATTAAATGCTGTTATACACAGACACTCCAATGTGGTACTCTCGTACCCCTAGTGTTAAATGCTGTTATACACAGACACTCCAATGTGGTACTCTCATTTATCCTGGTGTTAAATGCTGTTATACACAGACACACCAATGTGTTACTCTCGTTCATCCTAGTGTTAAATGCTGTTATACACAGACACTCCAATGTGTTACTCTCGTTCACGCTAGTGTTAAATGCTGTTATACACAGACACTCCAATGTGTTACTCTCGTTCCCCTAGTGTTAAATGCTGTTATACACAGACACTCCAATGTGTTACTCTCGTTCTCCTAGTGTCAAATGCTTTTTTACACAGACACTACAATGTGATACTCTCGTTCCTCTCGTGTCAAATGCTGTTACACACAGACATTCCAATGTGTTACTCTCATTTATCCTAGTGTTAAATGCTGTTATACACAGACACTCCAATGTTTTACCTTAGTTCACCCTAGTGTTAAATGCTGTTATACCAGACACTCCAATGTGGTACTCTCGTTCATCCTAGTGTTAAATGCTGTTTTACACAGACACTCCAATGTGGTACTCTCGTTCATCCTAGTGTTAAATGCTGTTAATGACAGACACTTCAATGTGTTACTCTCGTTCATCCTAGTGTTAAATGCTGTTATACACAGACACTCCAATATGTTACTCTCGTACCCCTAGTGTTAAATGCTGTTATACACAGACACTCCAATGTGGTACTCTCGTTACCCTAGTGTTAAATATTGTTACATACAGACACATCAATGTGTTACTCTCATTCATCCTAGTGTTAAATGCTGTTATACACAGACACTCAAATGTGTTACTCTCGTTCATCCTAGTGTTTAATGCTGTTATACACAGACACTCCAATGTGGTACTCTCATTCATCCTAGTTTTAAATGCTGTTATACACAGACACACCAATGTGTTACTCTCGTTCATCCTAGTGTTTAATGCTGTTATACACAGACACTCCAATGTGTTACTCTCGTTCATCCTAGTTTTAAATGCTGTTATACACAGACACACCAATGTGTTACTCCCGTTCATCCTAGTGTTTAATGCTGTTATACACAGACATGTCAGTGTGTTACGCTCGTTCATCCTAGTTTTAAATGCTGTTATACACAGACACTCCAATGTGTTACTCTCGTTCACCCTAGTGTTAAATGCTGTTATACGCAGACTCTCCAATGTGTTACTCTCGTTCATCCTAGATTTAAACGCTGTTTTACACAGACAAACCAATGTATTACTCTCGTTCCCCTAGTGTTAAATGCTGTTACATACAGATACTCCAATGTGTTACTCTCATTTATCCTGGTGTTAAATGCTGTTATACACAGACACACCAATGTGTTACTCTCGTTCATCCTAGTGTTAAATGCTGTTACATACAGATACTCCAATGTGTTACTCTCATTCATGCTAGTGTTAAATGGTGTTATACACAGGCACTCCAATGTGTTACTCTCGTTCCCCTAGTGTTAAATTCTGTTACACACAGACACTCCAATGTGTTACTCTCGTTCCCCTAGTGTCAAATGCTGTTATACACAGACACTCCAATGTGTTACTATCGTTCCCCTAGTGTTAAACGCTGTTATACACAGACACACCAATGTGTTACTCTCGTTAATCCTAGTGTTAAATGCTGTTAATGACAGACACTACAATGTGTTACTCTCGTTCCCCTAGTGTTACATGCTGTTATACACAGACACTCCAGTGTGTTACTCTCGTTCCCCTAGTGTTAAATGCTGTTATATACAGATACTCCAATGTGTTACTCTCATTTATCCTGGTGTTAAATGCTGTTATACACAGACATGCCAATGTGTTACTCTCGTTCATCCTAGATTTAAACGCTGTTATACACAGACAAACCAATGTATTACTCTCGTTCATCCTAGTGTTAAATGCTATTAATGACAGACACTCCAATGTGTTACTCTCGATCACCCTAGTGTTAAATTCTGTTTATACACAGACACTCCAATGTGGTACTCTCGTTCTTCCCAGTGTTAAATGCTGTCATACGCGGACACTCCAATGTGGTACTCTTGTTCATCCTAGTGTTAAATACTGTTATACACAGACACTCCAATATGTTACTCTCGTTCAGCCTAGTGTCAAATGCTGTTATACACAGACACTCCAATGTGTTACTCTCGTTCACCCTAGTGTTAAATGCTGTTATACACAGACACTCCAATGTGTTACTCTCGTTCCCCTAGTGTTAAATTATGTTATACACAGACACTCCAATGTGGTACTCTCGTTCATCCTAGTGTTAAATGCTGTTATACACAGACTCTCCAATGTGGTACTCTCATTCATGCTAGTGTTAAATGGTGTTATACACAGGCACTCCAATGTGTTACTCTCGTTCCCCTAGTGTTAAATTATGTTACACACAGACACTCCAATATGTTACTCTCGTTCCCCTAGTGTCAAATGCTGTTATACACAGACACTCCAATGTGTTACTATCGTTCCCCTAGTGTTAAATACTGTTACACACAGATACTTCAATGTGTTACTCTCATTTATCCTGGTGTTAAATGCTGTTATACACAGACACACCAATGTGTTACTCTCGTTCACCCTAGTGTTAAATACTGTTATACACAGACACTTCAATGTGTTACTCTTGTTCATCCTAGTGTTTAATGCTGTTATACACAGACACACCAATGTTTTACTCTCATACCCCTAGGGTTAAATGATGTTATACACATATACTCCAATATGGTACTCTCGTTCCCCTAGTGTTAAATATTGTTACATATAGACACATCAATGTGTTACTCTCATTCATCCTAGTGTTAAATGCTGTTATACACAGACACTCCAATGTGTTACCCTCGTTCATCCTAGTTTTAAATGCTGTTATACACAGACACACCAATGTGTTACTCTCGTTCACCCTAGTGTTAAATGCTGTTATACACAGACACTCCAATGTGTTACCCTCGTTCATCCTAGTTTTAAGAGCTGTTATACACAGACACTCCAATGTGTTACTCTCGTTCACCCTAGTGTTAAATGCTGTTATACACAGACACTCCAATGTGGTACGCTCGTTCTTCCTAGTGTTAAATGCTGTTATACACAGACACTCCAATGTGGTGCTCTCGTTCATCCTAGAGTTAAATACTGTTATACACGTACACTCCAATGTGTTACTCTCGTTCATCCTAGTGTTAAATGCTGTTATACACAGACACTCCTATGTGGTACTCTCGTACCCCTAGTGTTAAATGCTGTTATACACAGACACTCCAATGTGGTACTCTCGTACCTCTAGTGTTAAATGCTGTTATACACAGACACACCAATGTGTTACTCTCGTTCACCCTAGTTTTAAATGCTGTTATACACAGACACTCCAATGTGTTACTCTCGTTCCCCTAGTGTTAAATGCTGTTATACACAGACACTCCAATGTGTTACTCTCGTTCCCCTAGTGTCAAATGCTTTTATACACAGACACTACAATGTGTTACTCTCGTTCCCCTCATGTCAAATACTGTTACACACAGACATTCCATTGTGTTACTCTCATTTATCCTAGTGTTAAATGCTGTTGTACACAGACACACCAATGATTTACTCTTGTTCTTTCTAGTGTTAAATGCTGTTTTACACCGACTCTCCAATGTGTTACTCTCGTTCACCCTAGTGTTAAATGCTGTATACCAGACACTCCAATGTGGTACACTCGTTCATCCTAGTGTTAAATGCTGTTATACTCAGACACTCCAATGTGTTACTCTCATTCATCCTAGTGTTAAATGCTGTTATACACAGACACTCCTATGTGGTACTCTCGTACCCCTAGTGTTAAATGCTGTTATACACAGACACACCAATGTGGTACTCTCGTACCCCTAGTGTTAAATGCTGTTATACACAGACACACCAATGTGTTACTCTCGTTCATCCTAGTGTTAAATGCTGTTATACACAGACACTCCAATGTGTTACTCTCGTTCATCCTAGTTTTAAATGCTGTTATACACAGACACTCCAATGTGTTACTCTCGTTCTCCTAGTGTCAAATGCTGTTTTACACCGACTCTCCAATGTGTTACTCTTGTTCACCCTAGTGTTAAATGCTGTTATACCAGACACTCCAATGTGGTACTCTCATTTATCCTAGTGTTAAATGCTGTTATACACAGACACACCAATGTTTTACTCTCATACCCCTAGGGTTAAATGATGTTATACACATATACTCCAATATGGTACTCTCGTTCCCCTAGTGTTAAATATTGTTACATATAGACACATCAATGTGTTACTCTCATTCATCCTAGTGTTAAATGCTGTTATACACAGACACTCCAATGTGTTACCCTCGTTCATCCTAGTTTTAAATGCTGTTATACACAGACACACCAATGTGTTACTCTCGTTCACCCTAGTGTTAAATGCTGTTATACACAGACACTCCAATGTGTTACCCTCGTTCATCCTAGTTTTAAGAGCTGTTATACACAGACACTCCAATGTGTTACTCTCGTTCACCCTAGTGTTAAATGCTGTTATACACAGACACTCCAATGTGGTACGCTCGTTCTTCCTAGTGTTAAATGCTGTTATACACAGACACTCCAATGTGGTGCTCTCGTTCATCCTAGAGTTAAATACTGTTATACACGTACACTCCAATGTGTTACTCTCGTTCATCCTAGTGTTAAATGCTGTTATACACAGACACTCCTATGTGGTACTCTCGTACCCCTAGTGTTAAATGCTGTTATACACAGACACTCCAATGTGGTACTCTCGTACCTCTAGTGTTAAATGCTGTTATACACAGACACACCAATGTGTTACTCTCGTTCACCCTAGTTTTAAATGCTGTTATACACAGACACTCCAATGTGTTACTCTCGTTCCCCTAGTGTTAAATGCTGTTATACACAGACACTCCAATGTGTTACTCTCGTTCCCCTAGTGTCAAATGCTTTTATACACAGACACTACAATGTGTTACTCTCGTTCCCCTCATGTCAAATACTGTTACACACAGACATTCCATTGTGTTACTCTCATTTATCCTAGTGTTAAATGCTGTTGTACACAGACACACCAATGTTTTACTCTTGTTCTTTCTAGTGTTAAATGCTGTTTTACACCGACTCTCCAATGTGTTACTCTCGTTCACCCTAGTGTTAAATGCTGTATACCAGACACTCCAATGTGGTACACTCGTTCATCCTAGTGTTAAATGCTGTTATACTCAGACACTCCAATATGTTACTCTCATTCATCCTAGTGTTAAATGCTGTTATACACAGACACTCCTATGTGGTACTCTCGTACCCCTAGTGTTAAATGCTGTTATACACAGACACACCAATGTGGTACTCTCGTACCCCTAGTGTTAAATGCTGTTATACACAGACACACCAATGTGTTACTCTCGTTCATCCTAGTGTTAAATGCTGTTATACACAGACACTCCAATGTGTTACTCTCGTTCATCCTAGTTTTAAATGCTGTTATACACAGACACTCCAATGTGTTACTCTCGTTCCCCTAGTGTCAAATGCTGTTTTACACCGACTCTCCAATGTGTTACTCTTGTTCACCCTAGTGTTAAATGCTGTTATACACAGACACACCAATGTTTTACTCTCATACCCCTAGGGTTAAATGATGTTATACACATATACTCCAATATGGTACTCTCGTTCCCCTAGTGTTAAATATTGTTACATATAGACACATCAATGTGTTACTCTCATTCATCCTAGTGTTAAATGCTGTTATACACAGACACTCCAATGTGTTACCCTCGTTCATCCTAGTTTTAAATGCTGTTATACACAGACACACCAATGTGTTACTCTCGTTCACCCTAGTGTTAAATGCTGTTATACACAGACACTCCAATGTGTTACCCTCGTTCATCCTAGTTTTAAGAGCTGTTATACACAGACACTCCAATGTGTTACTCTCGTTCACCCTAGTGTTAAATGCTGTTATACACAGACACTCCAATGTGGTACGCTCGTTCTTCCTAGTGTTAAATGCTGTTATACACAGACACTCCAATGTGGTGCTCTCGTTCATCCTAGAGTTAAATACTGTTATACACGTACACTCCAATGTGTTACTCTCGTTCATCCTAGTGTTAAATGCTGTTATACACAGACACTCCTATGTGGTACTCTCGTACCCCTAGTGTTAAATGCTGTTATACACAGACACTCCAATGTGGTACTCTCGTACCTCTAGTGTTAAATGCTGTTATACACTGACACACCAATGTGTTACTCTCGTTCACCCTAGTTTTAAATGCTGTTATACACAGACACTCCAATGTGTTACTCTCGTTCCCCTAGTGTTAAATGCTGTTATACACAGACACTCCAATGTGTTACTCTCGTTCCCCTAGTGTCAAATGCTTTTATACACAGACACTACAATGTGTTACTCTCGTTCCCCTCATGTCAAATACTGTTACACACAGACATTCCATTGTGTTACTCTCATTTATCCTAGTGTTAAAGGCTGTTGTACACAGACACACCAATGTTTTACTCTTGTTCTTTCTAGTGTTAAATGCTGTTTTACACCGACTCTCCAATGTGTTACTCTCGTTCACCCTAGTGTTAAATGCTGTATACCAGACACTCCAATGTGGTACACTCGTTCATCCTAGTGTTAAATGCTGTTATACTCAGACACTCCAATGTGTTACTCTCATTCATCCTAGTGTTAAATGCTGTTATACACAGACACTCCTATGTGGTACTCTCGTACCCCTAGTGTTAAATGCTGTTATACACAGACACACCAATGTGGTACTCTCGTACCCCTAGTGTTAAATGCTGTTATACACAGACACACCAATGTGTTACTCTCGTTCATCCTAGTGTTAAATGCTGTTATACACAGACACTCCAATGTGTTACTCTCGTTCATCCTAGTTTTAAATGCTGTTATACACAGACACTCCAATGTGTTACTCTCGTTCCCCTAGTGTCAAATGCTGTTTTACACCGACTCTCCAATGTGTTACTCTTGTTCACCCTAGTGTTAAATGCTGTTATACCAGACACTCCAATGTGGTACTCTCATTTATCCTAGTGTTAAATGCTGTTATACACAGACACACCAATATTTTACCCTTGTTCACCCTAGTGTTAAATGCTGTTAATGACAGACACTTCAATGTGTTACTCTCGTTCATCCTAGTGTTAAATGCTGTTATACACAGACACTCCAATATGTTACTCTCGTACCCCTAGTGTTAAATGCTGTTATACACAGACACTCCAATGTGGTACTCTCGTTACCCTAGTGTTAAATATTGTTACATACAGACACATCAATGTGTTACTCTCATTCATCCTAGTGTTAAATGCTGTTATACACAGACACTCAAATGTGTTACTCTCGTTCATCCTAGTGTTTAATGCTGTTATACACAGACACTCCAATGTGGTACTCTCATTCATCCTAGTTTTAAATGCTGTTATACACAGACACACCAATGTGTTACTCTCGTTCATCCTAGTGTTTAATGCTGTTATACACAGACATGTCAATGTGTTACGCTCGTTCATACTAGTTTTAAATGATGTTATACACAGACACTCCAATGTGTTACTCTCGTTCACCCTAGTGTTAAATGCTGTTATACGCAGACTCTCCAATGTGTTACTCTCGTTCATCCTAGTGTTAAATGCTATTAATTACAGACACTCCAATGTGTTACTCTCGTTCACCCTAGTGTTAAATGCTGTTTATACACAGACACTCCAATGTGGTACTCTCGTTCTTCCTAGTGTTAAATGCTGTTAAACGCAGACACTCCAATGTGGTACTCTTGTTCATCCTAGTGTTAAATACTGTTATACACAGACACTCCAATATGTTACTCTCGTTCAGCCCAGTGTCAAATGCTGTTATACACAGACACTCCAATGTGTTACTCTCGTTCATCCTAGTTTTAAATGCTGTTATACACAGACACACCAATGTGTTACTCTCGTTCATCCTAGATGTAAATGCTGTTATACACAGATACTCCAATGTGTTACTCTCGTATCCCTAGTGTTAAATGCTGTTATAAACAGACACATGAATGTGGTACTCTCGTTCCCCTAGTGTTTAATACTGTTATACACAGACACACCAATGTGTTACTCTCGTTCATCCTAGTGTGTAATGCTGTTATACACAGACACTCCAATGTGTTACTCTCGTTCATCCTAGTTTTAAATGCTGTTATACACAGACACACCGATGTGTTACTCTCGTTCATCCTAGTGTTAAATGCTGTTATACGCAGACTCTCCAATGTGTTACACTCGTTCATCCTAGTGTTTAATGCTGTTATACACAGACACTCCAATGTGTTACTCTCGTTCATCCTAGTTTTAAATGCTGTTATACACAGACTCTCCAATGTGCCACTCTCGTACCCCTAGTGTTAAATGATGTTATACACATATACTCCAATATGGTACTCTCGTTCCCCTAGTGTTAAATATTGTTACATATAGACACATCAATGTGTTACTCTCATTCATCCTAGTGTTAAATGCTGTTATACACAGACACTCCAATGTGTTACCCTCGTTCATCCTAGTTTTAAATGCTGTTATACACAGACACACCAATGTGTTACTCTCGTTCACCCTAGTGTTAAATGCTGTTATACACAGACACTCCAATGTGTTACCCTCGTTCATCCTAGTTTTAAGAGCTGTTATACACAGACACTCCAATGTGTTACTCTCGTTCACCCTAGTGTTAAATGCTGTTATACACAGACACTCCAATGTGGTACGCTCGTTCTTCCTAGTGTTAAATGCTGTTATACACAGACACTCCAATGTGGTGCTCTCGTTCATCCTAGAGTTAAATACTGTTATACACGTACACTCCAATGTGTTACTCTCGTTCATCCTAGTGTTAAATGCTGTTATACACAGACACTCCTATGTGGTACTCTCGTACCCCTAGTGTTAAATGCTGTTATACACAGACACTCCAATGTGGTACTCTCGTACCTCTAGTGTTAAATGCTGTTATACACAGACACACCAATGTGTTACTCTCGTTCACCTTAGTTTTAAATGCTGTTATACACAGACACTCCAATGTGTTACTCTCGTTCCCCTAGTGTTAAATGCTGTTATACACAGACACTCCAATGTGGTACTCTCGTTCCCCTAGTGTCAAATGCTTTTATACACAGACACTACAATGTGTTACTCTCGTTCCCCTCATGTCAAATACTGTTACACACAGACATTCCATTGTGTTACTCTCATTTATCCTAGTGTTAAATGCTGTTGTACACAGACACACCAATGTTTTACTCTTGTTCTTTCTAGTGTTAAATGCTGTTTTACACCGACTCTCCAATGTGTTACTCTCGTTCACCCTAGTGTTAAATGCTGTATACCAGACACTCCAATGTGGTACACTCGTTCATCCTAGTGTTAAATGCTGTTATACTCAGACACTCCAATGTGTTACTCTCATTCATCCTAGTGTTAAATGCTGTTATACACAGACACTCCTATGTGGTACTCTCGTACCCCTAGTGTTAAATGCTGTTATACACAGACACACCAATGTGGTACTCTCGTACCCCTAGTGTTAAATGCTGTTATACACAGACACACCAATGTGTTACTCTCGTTCATCCTAGTGTTAAATGCTGTTATACACAGACACTCCAATGTGTTACTCTCGTTCATCCTAGTTTTAAATGCTGTTATACACAGACACTCCAATGTGTTACTCTCGTTCCCCTAGTGTCAAATGCTGTTTTACACCGACTCTCCAATGTGTTACTCTTGTTCACCCTAGTGTTAAATGCTGTTATACCAGACACTCCAATGTGGTACTCTCATTTATCCTAGTGTTAAATGCTGTTATACACAGACACACCAATATTTTACCCTTGTTCACCCTAGTGTTAAATGCTGTTAATGACAGACACTTCAATGTGTTACTCTCGTTCATCCTAGTGTTAAATGCTGTTATACACAGACACTCCAATATGTTACTCTCGTACCCCTAGTGTTAAATGCTGTTATACACAGACACTCCAATGTGGTACTCTCGTTACCCTAGTGTTAAATATTGTTACATACAGACACATCAATGTGTTACTCTCATTCATCCTAGTGTTAAATGCTGTTATACACAGACACTCAAATGTGTTACACTCGTTCATCCTAGTGTTTAATGCTGTTATACACAGACACTCCAATGTGGTACTCTCATTCATCCTAGTTTTAAATGCTGTTATACACAGACACACCAATGTGTTACTCTCGTTCATCCTAGTGTTTAATGCTGTTATACACAGACAAGTCAATGTGTTACGCTCGTTCATCCTAGTTTTAAATGATGTTATACACAGACACTCCAATGTGTTTCTCTCGTTCACCCTAGTGTTAAATGCTGTTATACGCAGACTCTCCAATGTGTTACTCTCGTTCATCCTAGTGTTAAATGCTATTAATTACAGACACTCCAATGTGTTACTCTCGTTCACCCTAGTGTTAAATGCTGTTTATACACAGACACTCCAATGTGGTACTCTCGTTCTTCCTAGTGTTAAATGCTGTTAAACGCAGACACTCCAATGTGGTACTCTTGTTCATCCTAGTGTTAAATACTGTTATACACAGACACTCCAATATGTTACTCTCGTTCAGCCCAGTGTCAAATGCTGTTATACACAGACACTCCAATGTGTTACTCTCGTTCATCCTAGTTTTAAATGCTGTTATACACAGACACACCAATGTGTTACTCTCGTTCATCCTAGATGTAAATGCTGTTATACACAGATACTCCAATGTGTTACTCTCGTATCCCTAGTGTTAAATGCTGTTATAAACAGACACATGAATGTGGTACTCTCGTTCCCCTAGTGTTTAATACTGTTATACACAGACACACCAATGTGTTACTCTCGTTCATCCTAGTGTGTAATGCTGTTATACACAGACACTCCAATGTGTTACTCTCGTTCATCCTAGTTTTAAATGCTGTTATACACAGACACACCGATGTGTTACTCTCGTTCATCCTAGTGTTAAATGCTGTTATACGCAGACTCTCCAATGTGTTACTCTCGTTCATCCTAGATTTAAACGCTGTTATACACAGGCACTCCAATGTGTTACTCTCGTTCCCCTAGTGTTAAATTCTGTTACACACAGACACTCCAATGTGTTACTCTCGTTCCCCTAGTGTCAAATGCTTTTATACACAGACACTACAATGTGTTACTCTCGTTCCTCTCGTGTCAAATGCTGTTACACACAGACATTCCAATGTGTTACTCTCATTTATGCTAGTGTTAAATGCTGTTATACACAGACACACCAATGTTTTACTCTTGTTCTTCCTAGTGTTAAATGCTGTTTTACACCGACTCTCCAATGTGTTACTCTTGTTCACCCTAGTGTTAAATGCTGTTATACCAGACACTCCAATGTGGTACTCTCGTTCATCCTAGTGTTAAATGCTGTTATACACAGACAATACAATGTGGTACTCTCGTTCATCCTAGTGTTAAATGCTGTTAATGACAGACACTTCAATGTGTTACTCTCGTTCATCCTAGTGTTAAATGCTGTTATACACAGACACTCCAATATGTTACTCTCGTACCCCTAGTGTTAAATGCTGTTATACACAGACACTCCAATGTGGTACTCTCGTTACCCTAGTGTTAAATATTGTTACATACAGACACATCAATGTGTTACTCTCATTCATCCTAGTGTTAAATGCTGTTATACACAGACACTCAAATGTGTTACTCTCGTTCATCCTAGTTTTAAATGATGTTATACACAGACACTCCAATGTGTTACTCTCGTTCAGCCTAGTGTTAAATGCTGTTATACGCAGACTCTCCAATGTGTTACTCTCGATCATCCTAGATTTAAACGCTGTTATATGCTTTATACGCAGACTCTCCAATGTGTTACTCTCGATCATCCTAGATTTAAACGCTGTTATACACAGACAAACCAATGTGTTACTCTCGTTCATCCTAGTGTTAAATGCTATTAATGACAGACACTCCAATGTGTTACTCTCGTTCTCCCTAGTGTTAAATGCTGTTATACGCAGACACTCCAATGTGGTACTCTTGTTCATCCTAGTGTTAAATACTGTTATACACAGACACTCCAATATGTTACTCCCGTTCAGCCCAGTGTCAAATGCTGTTATACACAGACACTCCAATGTGTTACACTCGTTCATCCAAGTTTTAAATGCTGTTATACACAGACACACCAATGTGTTACTCTCGTTCATCCTAGTGTGTAATGCTGTTATACACAGACACATGAATGTGGTACTCTCGTTCCCCTAGTGTTTAATGCTGTTATACACAGACACTCCAATGTGGTACTCTCATTCATCCTAGTTTTAAATGCTGTTATACACAGACACACCAATGTGTTACTCTCGTTCATCCTAGTGTGTAATGCTGTTATACACAGACACTCCAATGTGTTACTCTCGTTCATCCTAGTTTTAAATGCTGTTATACACAGACACACCGATGTGTTACTCTCGTTCATCCTAGTGTTAAATGCTGTTATACGCAGACTCTCCAATGTGTTACTCTCGTTCATCCCAGATTTAAACGCTGTTATACACAGACACACCAATGTGTTACTCTCGTTACTCCTAGTGTTAAATGCTGTTAATGACAGACACTCCAATGTGTTACTCTCGTTCACCCTAGTGTTAAATGCTGTTTATACACAGACACTCCAATGTGGTACTCTCGTTCTTCCTAGTGTTAAATGCTGTTATTCGCAGACACTCCAATGTGGTACTCTCGTTCATCCTAGGGTTAAATACTGTTATACACAGACACTCCAATATGTTACTCTCGTTCAGCCTAGTGTCAAATGCTGTTATACACAGACACTCCAATGTGTTACTCCCGTTCCCCTATTGTTCAATGCTGTTATAAACAGACACATCAATGTGGTACTCTCGTTCCCCTAGTGTTAAATGTTGTTGCACACAGACACTCCAATGTGTTACTCTCGTTCCCCTAGTGATAAATGCTGTTACACACAGACACTCCAGTGTCTTACTCTCGTTCCCCTAGTGTTAAATGCTGTTACAAACAGATACTCCAATGTGTTACTCTCATTTATCCTGGTGTTAAATGCTGTTATACACAGACACACCAATGTGTTACTCTCGTTCATCCTAGTGTTAAATGCTGTTATACACAGACACTTCAATGATTTACTGTCGTTCACCCTAGTGTTAAATGCTGTTATACACAGACACTCCAATGTGGTACTCTCATTCATGCTAGTGTTAAATGGTGTTATACACAGGCACTCCAATGTGTTACTCTCGTTCCCCAAGTGTTAAATTCTGTTACACACAGACACTCCAATGTGTTACTCTCGTTCCCCTAGTGTCAAATGCTGTTATAAACAGACACTCCAATGTGTTACTATCGTTCCCCTAGTGTTAAACGCTGTTATACACTGACACACCAATGTGTTACTCTCGTTAATCCTAGTGTTAAATGCTGTTAATGACAGACACTACAATGTGTTACTCTCGTTCCCCTAGTGTTACATGCTGTTATACACAGACACTCCAGTGTGTTACTCTCGTTCCCCTAGTGTTAAATGCTGTTATATACAGATACTCCAATGTGTTACTCTCATTTATCCTGGTGTTAAATGCTGTTATACACAGACACACCAATGTGTTACTCTCGTTCATCCTAGTGTTAAATACTGTTATACACAGACACTCCAATATGTTACTCTCGTTCAGCCTAGTGTCAAATGCTGTTATACACAGACACTCCAATGTGTTACTCTCGTTCACCCTAGTGTTAAATGCTGTTATACACAGACACTCCAATGTGTTACTCTCGTTCCCCTAGTGTTAAAATATGTTATACACAGACACTCAAATGTCGTACTCTCGTTCATCCTAGTGTTAAATGCTGTTATACACAGACTCTCCAATGCGGTACTCTCATTCATGCTAGTGTTAAATGGTGTTATACACAGGCACTCCAATGTGTTACTCTCGTTCACCCTAGTGTTAAATACTGTTATACACAGACACTTCAATGTGTTACTCTTGTTCATCCTAGTGTTTAATGCTGTTATACACAGACACACCAATGTTTTACTCTCATACCCCTAGGGTTAAATGATGTTATACACATATACTCCAATATGGTACTCTCGTTCCCCTAGTGTTAAATATTGTTACATATAGACACATCAATGTGTTACTCTCATTCATCCTAGTGTTAAATGCTGTTATACACAGACACTCCAATGTGTTACCCTCGTTCATCCTAGTTTTAAATGCTGTTATACACAGACACACCAATGTGTTACTCTCGTTTACCCTAGTGTTAAATGCTGTTATACGCAGACACTCCAATGTGTTACCCTCGTTCATCCTAGTTTTAAGAGCTGTTATACACAGACACTCCAATGTGTTACTCTCGTTCACCCTAGTGTTAAATGCTGTTATACACAGACACTCCAATGTGGTACACTCGTTCTTCCTAGTGTTAAATGCTGTTATACACAGACACTCCAATGTGGTGCTCTCGTTCATCCTAGAGTTAAATACTGTTATACACGTACACTCCAATGTGTTACTCTCGTTCATCCTAGTGTTAAATGCTGTTATACACAGACACTCCTATGTGGTACTCTCGTACCCCTAGTGTTAAATGCTGTTATACACAGACACTCCAATGTGATACTCTCGTACCTCTAGTGTTAAATGCTGTTGTACACAGACACACCAATGTGTTACTCTCGTTCACCCTAGTTTTAAATGCTGTTATACACAGACACTCCAATGTGTTACTCTCGTTCCCCTAGTGTTAAATGCTGTTATACACAGACACTCCAATGTGTTACTCTCGTTCCCCTAGTGTCAAATGCTTTTATACACAGACACTACAATGTGTTACTCTCGTTCCCCTCATGTCAAATACTGTTACACACAGACATTCCATTGTGTTACTCTCATTTATCCTAGTGTTAAATGCTGTTGTACACAGACACACCATGTTTTACTCTTGTTCTTTCTAGTGTTAAATGCTGTTTTACACCGACTCTCCAATGTGTTACTCTCGTTCACCCTAGTGTTAAATGCTGTATACCAGACACTCCAATGTGGTACACTCGTTCATCCTAGTGTTAATGCTGTTTTACACAGACACTCCTATGTGGTACTCTCGTACCCCTAGTGTTAAATGCTGTTATACACAGACACACCAATGTGGTACTCTCGTACCCCAAGTGTTAAATGCTGTTATACACAGACACACTAATGTGTTACTCTCGTTCACTCTAGTTTTAAATGCTGTTATACACAGACACTCCAATGTGTTACTCTCGTTCCTCTAGTGTTAAATGCTGTTATACACAGACACTCCAATGTGTTACTCTCGTTCCCCTCGTGTCAAATACTGTTACACACAGACATTCCATTGTGTTACTCTCATTTATCCTAGTGTTAAATGCTGTTATACACAGACACACCAATGTTTTACTCTTGTTCTGCCTAGTGTCAAATGCTGTTTTACACCAACACTCCAATGTGTTACTCTCGTTAACCCTAGTGTAAAATGCTGTTAAATACAGACACTTCAATGTGTTACTCTCGTTCATCCTAGTGTTAAATGCTGTTATACACAGACACTCCAATGTGTTACTCTCGTACCCCTAGTGATAAATGCTGTTATACACAGACACTCCAATGTGGTACTCTCGTTACCCTAGTGTTAAATATTGTTACATACAGACACATCAATGTGTTACTCTCATTCATCCTAGTGTTAAATTATGTTACACACAGACACTCCAATGTGTTACTCTCGTTCCCCTAGTGTCAAATGTTGTTATACACAGACACTCCAATGTGTTACTATCGTTCCCCTAGTGTTAAATGCTGTTACACACAGATACTTCAATGTGTTACTCTCATTCATCCTAGTGTTAAATTATGTTACACACAGACACTCCAATGTGTTACTCTCGTTCCCCTAGTGTCAAATGTTGTTATACACAGACACTCCAATGTGTTACTATCGTTCCCCTAGTGTTAAATGCTGTTACACACAGATACTTCAATGTGTTACTCTCGTTCACCCTAGTGTTAAATACTGTTATACACAGACACTAGAATGTGGTACTCTCATTCATGCTAGTGTTAAATGGTGTTATACACAGGCACTCCAATGTGATACTCTCGTTCCCCTAGTGTTAAATTCTCTTACACACAGACACTCAAATGTGTTACTCTCGTTTCCCCAGTGTCAAATGCTGTTATACACAGACACTCC
The DNA here is from genome assembly GCF_978046115.1 of Saccoglossus kowalevskii. NCBI lineage: Eukaryota > Metazoa > Hemichordata > Enteropneusta > Harrimaniidae > Saccoglossus > Saccoglossus kowalevskii. Next base: position 32,454,399 of record NC_140658.1, read on the forward strand.
AATGTGTTACTCTCGTTCCCCTCGTGTCAAATGCTGTTACACCTACATTCCAATGTGTTACTCTCATTTATCCTAGTGTTAAATGCTGTTATACACAGACACACCAATGTTTTACTCTTGTTCTTCCTAGTGTTAAATGCTGTTTTACTCAGACACTCCAATTTGTTACTCTCGTTCACCCTAGTGTTAAATACTTTTATACCAGACACTCCAATGTGGTACTCTCGTTCATCCTAGTGTTAAATGCTGTTATACACAGACTCTCCAATGTGTTACTCTCGTTCATCCTAGTGTTTAATGCTGTTATACACATACACACCAATGTTTTACTCTCATACCCCTAGTGTTAAATGATGTTATACACATATACTCCAATATGGTACTCTCGTTCCCCTAGTGTTAAATATTTTTACATATAGACACATCAATGTGTTACTAATATTCATCCTAGTGTTAAATGCTGTTATACACAGACACTCCAATGTGTTACCCTCGTTCATCCTAGTTTTAAATGCTGTTATACACAGACACACCAATGTGTTACTCTCGTTCACCCTAGTGTTAAATGCTGTTATACACAGACACTCCAATGTGTTACTCTCGTTAACCCTAGTGTTAAATGCTGTTAAATACAGACACTTCAATGTGTTACTCTCGTTCATCCTAGTGTTAAATGCTGTTATACACAGACACTCCAATGTGTTACTCTCGTACCCCTAGTGATAAATACTGTTATACACAGACACTCCAATGTGGTACTGTCGTTACCCTAGTGTTAAATACTGTTACACACAGACACTCCAATATGTTACTCTCGTTCATCCTAGTGTTAAATGCTGTTATACGCAGACTCTCCAATGTGTTATTCTCGTACCCCTAGTGTTAAATGCTGTTATACACAGACACTCCAATGTGGTACTCTCGTTCCCCTAGTGTTAAATGTTGTTACATATAGACACATCAATGTGTTACTTTCATTCATCCTAGTGTTAAATGCTGTTATAAACAGACATGCCAATGTGTTTCTCTCGTTCATCCTAGTTTTAGATGCTGTTATACAGAGACTCTCCAATGTGTCACACTCGTTCACCCTAGTGTTAAATGCTGTTACACACAGACACTCCAATGTGTTACCCTCGTTCGCCCTAGTTTTAAATGCTGTTATACACAGACACTCCAATGTGTTACTCTCGTTCACCCTAGTGTTAAATGCTGTTATACACAGACACTCCAATGTGGTACGCTCGTTCTTCCTAGTGTTAAATGCTGTTATACACAGACACTACAATGTGGTACTCTCGTTCATCCTAGAGTTAAATACTGTCATACACATACTCTCCAATGTGGTACTCTCGTTCATCCTAGTGTTAAATGCTGATATACACAGACACTCCTATTTGGTACTCTCGTACCCCTAGTGTTAAATGCTGTTATACATAGACACTCCAATGTGGTACTCTCATTTATCCTGGTGTTAAATGTTGTTATACACAGACACACCAATGTGTTACTCTCGTTCATCCTAGTGTTAAATGCTGTTATACACAGACACTCCAATGTGTTACTCTCGTTCCCCTAGTGTCAAATGCTGTTATACACAGACACTACAATGTGTTACTCTCGTTCCCCTCGTGTCAAATGCTGTTATACCAGACACTCCAATGTGGTACTCTCTTTCATCCTAGGGTTAAATGCTGTTATACACAGACACTCCAATGTGGTGCTCTCGTTCATCCTAGTGTTAAATGCTGTTAATGACAGACACTTCAATGTGTTACTCTCATTCATCCTAGTGTTAAATGCTGTTATACACAGACACTCCAATGTGTTACTCTCGTTCATCCTAGTGTTTAATGCTGTTATACACAGACACTCCAATGTGGTACTCTCATTCATCCTAGTTTTAAATGCTGTTATACACAGACACACCAATGTGTTACTCTCGTTCATCCTAGAGTTTAATGCTGTTATACCAGACACTCCAATGTGTTACTCTCGTTCATCCTAGTTTTAAATGCTGTTATACACAGACACACCAATGCGTTACTCTCGTTCATCCTAGTGTTTAATGCTGTTATACACAGACATGCCAATGTGTTACTCTCGTTCATCCTAGTTTTAAATGCTGTTATACACAGACTCTTCAATGTGTCACTCTCGTTCACCCTAATGTTAAATGCTGTTATACACAGACACACCAATGTGTCACTCTCATTCATCCTAGTTTTAAATGCTGTTATACACAGACACACCAATGTGTTACTCTCGTTCATCCTAGTGTTTAATGCTGTTATACACAGACACTCCAATGTGTTACTCTCGTTCATCCTAGTTTTAAATACTGTTATACACAGACACACCAATGTGTTACTCTCGTTCATCCTAGTTTTAAAAGCTGTTATACACAGACACTCCAATGTGGTACTCTCATCCATCCTAGTTTTAAATGCTGTTATACACAGACACACCAATGTGTTACTCTCGTTCATCCTAGTGTTTAATGCTGTTATACGCAGACACTCCAATGTGTTACTGTCGTTCATCCTAGTGTTTAAATGCTGTTATACACAGACATGCCAATGTGTTACTCTCGTTCATCCTAGTTTTAAATGCTGTTATACACAGACACACCAATGTGTTACTCTCGTTAATCCTAGTGTTTAATGCTGTTATACACAGACATGCCAATGTGTTACTCTCGTTCATCCTAGTTTTAAATGCTGTTATACACAGACTCTCCAATGTGGTACTCTCGTTCATCCTAGAGTTAAATACTGTTATACACATACACTCCAATGTGTTACTCTCGTTCATCCTAGTGATAAATGCTGATATACACAGACACTCCTATGTGGTACTCTCGTACCCCTAGTGTTAAATGCTGTTATACACAGACACTCCAATGTGGTACTCTCGTACCCCTAGTGTTAAATGCTGTTATACACAGACACTCCAATGTGGTACTCTCATTTATCCTAGTGTTAAATGCTATTATACACTGACACTCCAATGTGTTACTCTCGTTCACCCTAGTGTTAAATGCTGTTATACACAGACACTTCAATGTGTTACTCTCGTTCGCCTAGTGTTAAATTCTGTTATACACAGACACTACAATGTGTTACTCTCGTCCCCCCTCGTGTCAAATGCTGTTACACACAGACATTCCAATGTGTTACGCTCATTAATCCTAGTGTTAAATGCTGTTATACACAGACACACCAATATTTTAGACTTGTTCTTCCTAGTGTTAAATGCTGTTTTACACAGACACTCCAATGTGTTACTCTCGTTCACCCTAGTGTTAAATGCTGTTATACACAGACATGCCAATGTGTTACTCTCGTTCATCCTTGTTTTAAATGTTGTTATACACAGACACTCCAATGTGTTTCTCTCGTTCACCCTAGTGTTAAATGCTGTTATACACAGACACTCCAATGTGGTACGCTCGTTCTTCCTAGTGTTAAATGCTGTTATACACATACACTCCAATGTGGTACTCTCGTTCATCCTAGTGTTAAATGCTGATATACACAGACACTCCAATGTGGTACTCTCGTACCCCTAGTGTTAAATGCTGTTATACATAGACACTCCAATGTGGTACTCTCATTCATCCTAGTTTTAAATGCTGTTATACACAGACACACCAATGTGTTACTCTCCTTCATCCTAGAGTTTAATGCTGTTATACGCAGACACTCCAATGTGTTACTCTCGTTCATCCTAGTTTTAAATGCTGTTATACACAGACACACCAATGTGTTACTCTCATTCATCCTAGTTTTAAATGCTGTTATACACAGACACACCAATGTGTTACTCTCGTTCATCCTAGTGTTTAATGCTGTTATACACAGACACTCCAATGTGTTACTCTCGTTCATCCTAGTTTTAAATACTGTTATACACAGACACACCAATGTGTTACTCTCGTTCATCCTAGTTTTAAAAGCTGTTATACACAGACACTCCAATGTGGTACTCTCATTCATCCTAGTTTTAAATGCTGTTATACACAGACACACCAATGTGTTACTCTCGTTCATCCTAGTGTTTAATGCTGTTATACGCAGACACTCCAATGTGTTACTGTCGTTCATCCTAGTGTTTAAATGCTGTTATACACAGACATGCCAATGTGTTACTCTCGTTCATCCTAGTTTTAAATGCTGTTATACACAGACACACCAATGTGTTACTCTCGTTAATCCTAGTGTTTAATGCTGTTATACACAGACATGCCAATGTGTTACTCTCGTTCATCCTAGTTTTAAATGCTGTTATACACAGACTCTCCAATGTGGTACTCTCGTTCATCCTAGAGTTAAATACTGTTATACACATACACTCCAATGTGTTACTCTCGTTCATCCTAGTGATAAATGCTGATATACACAGACACTCCTATGTGGTACTCTCGTACCCCTAGTGTTAAATGCTGTTATACACAGACACTCCAATGTGGTACTCTCGTACCCCTAGTGTTAAATGCTGTTATACACAGACACTCCAATGTGGTACTCTCATTTATCCTAGTGTTAAATGCTGTTATACACTGACACTCCAATGTGTTACTCTCGTTCACCCTAGTGTTAAATGCTGTTATACACAGACACTCCAATGTGTTACCCTCGTTCGCCCTAGTTTTAAATGCTGTTATACACAGACACTCCAATGTGTTACTCTCGTTCACCCTAGTGTTAAATGCTGTTATACACAGACACTCCAATGTGGTACGCTCGTTCTTCCTAGTGTTAAATGCTGTTATACACAGACACTACAATGTGGTACTCTCGTTCATCCTAGAGTTAAATACTGTTATACACATACTCTCCAATGTGGTACTCTCGTTCATCCTAGTGTTAAATGCTGTTATACATAGACACTCCAATGTGGTACTCTCATTTATCCTGGTGTTAAATGTTGTTATACACAGACACACCAATGTGTTACTCTCGTTCATCCTAGTGTTAAATGCTGTTATACACAGACACTCCAATGTGTTACTCTCGTTCCCCTAGTGTCAAATGCTGTTATACACAGACACTACAATGTGTTACTCTCGTTCCCCTCGTTTCAAATGCTGTTATACCAGACACTCCAATGTGGTACTCTCTTTCATCCTAGGGTTAAATGCTGCTATACACAGACACTCCAATGTGGTGCTCTCGTTCATCCTAGTGTTAAATGCTGTTAATGACAGACACTTCAATGTGTTACTCTCATTCATCCTAGTGTTAAATGCTGTTATACACAGACTCTTCAATGTGTCACTCTCGTTCACCCTAATGTTAAATGCTGTTATACACAGACACACCAATGTGTTACTCTCATTCATCCTAGTTTTAAATGCTGTTATACACAGACACACCAATGTGTTACTCTCGTTCATCCTAGTGTTTAATGCTGTTATACACAGACACTCCAATGTGTTACTCTCGTTCATCCTAGTTTTAAATACTGTTATACACAGACACACCAATGTGTTACTCTCGTTCATCCTAGTTTTAAAAGCTGTTATACACAGACACTCCAATGTGGTACTCTCATCCATCCTAGTTTTAAATGCTGTTATACACAGACACACCAATGTGTTACTCTCGTTCATCCTAGTGTTTAATGCTGTTATACGCAGACACTCCAATGTGTTACTGTCGTTCATCCTAGTGTTTAAATGCTGTTATACACAGACATGCCAATGTGTTACTCTCGTTCATCCTAGTTTTAAATGCTGTTATACACAGACACACCAATGTGTTACTCTCGTTAATCCTAGTGTTTAATGCTGTTATACACAGACATGCCAATGTGTTACTCTCGTTCATCCTAGTTTTAAATGCTGTTATACACAGACTCTCCAATGTGGTACTCTCGTTCATCCTAGAGTTAAATACTGTTATACACATACACTCCAATGTGTTACTCTCGTTCATCCTAGTGATAAATGCTGATATACACAGACACTCCTATGTGGTACTCTCGTACCCCTAGTGTTAAATGCTGTTATACACAGACACTCCAATGTGGTACTCTCGTACCCCTAGTGTTAAATGCTGTTATACACAGACACTCCAATGTGGTACTCTCATTTATCCTAGTGTTAAATGCTATTATACACTGACACTCCAATGTGTTACTCTCGTTCACCCTAGTGTTAAATGCTGTTATACACAGACACTTCAATGTGTTACTCTCGTTCGCCTAGTGTTAAATTCTGTTATACACAGACACTACAATGTGTTACTCTCGTCCCCCCTCGTGTCAAATGCTGTTACACACAGACATTCCAATGTGTTACGCTCATTAATCCTAGTGTTAAATGCTGTTATACACAGACACACCAATATTTTAGACTTGTTCTTCCTAGTGTTAAATGCTGTTTTACACAGACACTCCAATGTGTTACTCTCGTTCACCCTAGTGTTAAATGCTGTTATACACAGACATGCCAATGTGTTACTCTCGTTCATCCTTGTTTTAAATGTTGTTATACACAGACACTCCAATGTGTTTCTCTCGTTCACCCTAGTGTTAAATGCTGTTATACACAGACACTCCAATGTGGTATGCTCGTTCTTCCTAGTGTTAAATGCTGTTATACACATACACTCCAATGTGGTACTCTCGTTCATCCTAGTGTTAAATGCTGATATACACAGACACTCCAATGTGGTACTCTCGTACCCCTAGTGTTAAATGCTGTTATACATAGACACTCCAATGTGGTACTCTCATTCATCCTAGTTTTAAATGCTGTTATACACAGACACACCAATGTGTTACTCTCGTTCATCCTAGAGTTTAATGCTGTTATACGCAGACACTCCAATGTGTTACTCTCGTTCATCCTAGTTTTAAATGCTGTTATACACAGACACACCAATGTGTTACTCTCATTCATCCTAGTTTTAAATGCTGTTATACACAGACACACCAATGTGTTACTCTCGTTCATCCTAGTGTTTAATGCTGTTATACACAGACACTCCAATGTGTTACTCTCGTTCATCCTAGTTTTAAATACTGTTATACACAGACACACCAATGTGTTACTCTCGTTCATCCTAGTTTTAAAAGCTGTTATACACAGACACTCCAATGTGGTACTCTCATTCATCCTAGTTTTAAATGCTGTTATACACAGACACACCAATGTGTTACTCTCGTTCATCCTAGTGTTTAATGCTGTTATACGCAGACACTCCAATGTGTTACTGTCGTTCATCCTAGTGTTTAAATGCTGTTATACACAGACATGCCAATGTGTTACTCTCGTTCATCCTAGTTTTAAATGCTGTTATACACAGACACACCAATGTGTTACTCTCGTTAATCCTAGTGTTTAATGCTGTTATACACAGACATGCCAATGTGTTACTCTCGTTCATCCTAGTTTTAAATGCTGTTATACACAGACTCTCCAATGTGGTACTCTCGTTCATCCTAGAGTTAAATACTGTTATACACATACACTCCAATGTGTTACTCTCGTTCATCCTAGTGATAAATGCTGATATACACAGACACTCCTATGTGGTACTCTCGTACCCCTAGTGTTAAATGCTGTTATACACAGACACTCCAATGTGGTACTCTCGTACCCCTAGTGTTAAATGCTGTTATACACAGACACTCCAATGTGGTACTCTCATTTATCCTAGTGTTAAATGCTGTTATACACTGACACTCCAATGTGTTACTCTCGTTCACCCTAGTGTTAAATGCTGTTATACACAGACACTCCAATGTGTTACCCTCGTTCGCCCTAGTTTTAAATGCTGTTATACACAGACACTCCAATGTGTTACTCTCGTTCACCCTAGTGTTAAATGCTGTTATACACAGACACTCCAATATGGTACGCTCGTTCTTCCTAGTGTTAAATGCTGTTATACACAGACACTACAATGTGGTACTCTCGTTCATCCTAGAGTTAAATACTGTTATACACATACTCTCCAATGTGGTACTCTCGTTCATCCTAGTGTTAAATGCTGATATACACAGACACTCCTATTTGGTACTCTCGTACCCCTAGTGTTAAATGCTGTTATACATAGACACTCCAATGTGGTACTCTCATTTATCCTGGTGTTAAATGTTGTTATACACAGACACACCAATGTGTTACTCTCGTTCATCCTAGTGTTAAATGCTGTTATACACAGACACTCCAATGTGTTACTCTCGTTCCCCTAGTGTCAAATGCTGTTATACACAGACACTACAATGTGTTACTCTCGTTCCCCTCGTGTCAAATGCTGTTATACCAGACACTCCAATGTGGTACTCTCTTTCATCCTAGGGTTAAATGCTGTTATACACAGACACTCCAATGTGGTGCTCTCGTTCATCCTAGTGTTAAATGCTGTTAATGACAGACACTTCAATGTGTTACTCTCATTCATCCTAGTGTTAAATGCTGTTATACACAGACACTCCAATGTGTTACTCTCGTTCATCCTAGTGTTTAATGCTGTTATACACAGACACTCCAATGTGGTACTCTCATTCATCCTAGTTTTAAATGCTGTTATACACAGACACACCAATGTGTTACTCTCGTTCATCCTAGAGTTTAATGCTGTTATACCAGACACTCCAATGTGTTACTCTCGTTCATCCTAGTTTTAAATGCTGTTATACACAGACACACCAATGTGTTACTCTCGTTCATCCTAGTGTTTAATGCTGTTATACACAGACATGCCAATGTGTTACTCTCGTTCATCCTAGTTTTAAATGCTGTTATACACAGACTCTTCAATGTGTCACTCTCGTTCACCCTAATGTTAAATGCTGTTATACACAGACACACCAATGTGTTACTCTCATTCATCCTAGTTTTAAATGCTGTTATACACAGACACACCAATGTGTTACTCTCGTTCATCCTAGTGTTTAATGCTGTTATACACAGACACTCCAATGTGTTACTCTCGTTCATCCTAGTTTTAAATACTGTTATACACAGACACACCAATGTGTTACTCTCGTTCATCCTAGTTTTAAAAGCTGTTATACACAGACACTCCAATGTGGTACTCTCATTCATCCTAGTTTTAAATGCTGTTATACACAGACACACCAATGTGTTACTCTCGTTCATCCTAGTGTTTAATGCTGTTATACGCAGACACTCCAATGTGTTACTGTCGTTCATCCTAGTGTTTAAATGCTGTTATACACAGACATGCCAATGTGTTACTCTCGTTCATCCTAGTTTTAAATGCTGTTATACACAGACTCTCCAATGTGGTACTCTCGTTCATCCTAGAGTTAAATACTGTTATACACATACACTCCAATGTGTTACTCTCGTTCATCCTAGTGATAAATGCTGATATACACAGACACTCCTATGTGGTACTCTCGTACCCCTAGTGTTAAATGCTGTTATACACAGACACTCCAATGTGGTACTCTCGTACCCCTAGTGTTAAATGCTGTTATACACAGACACTCCAATGTGGTACTCTCATTTATCCTAGTGTTAAATGCTATTATACACTGACACTCCAATGTGTTACTCTCGTTCACCCTAGTGTTAAATGCTTTTATACACAGACACTTCAATGTGTTACTCTCGTTCGCCTAGTGTTAAATTCTGTTATACACAGACACTACAATGTGTTACTCTCGTCCCCCCTCGTGTCAAATGCTGTTACACACAGACATTCCAATGTGTTACGCTCATTAATCCTAGTGTTAAATGCTGTTATACACAGACACACCAATATTTTAGACTTGTTCTTCCTAGTGTTAAATGCTGTTTTACACAGACACTCCAATGTGTTACTCTCGTTCACCCTAGTGTTAAATGCTGTTATACACAGACATGCCAATGTGTTACTCTCGTTCATCCTTGTTTTAAATGTTGTTATACACAGACACTCCAATGTGTTTCTCTCGTTCACCCTAGTGTTAAATGCTGTTATACACAGACACTCCAATGTGGTACGCTCGTTCTTCCTAGTGTTAAATGCTGTTATACACATACACTCCAATGTGGTACTCTCGTTCATCCTAGTGTTAAATGCTGATATACACAGACACTCCAATGTGGTACTCTCGTACCCCTAGTGTTAAATGCTGTTATACATAGACACTCCAATGTGGTACTCTCATTCATCCTAGTTTTAAATGCTGTTATACACAGACACACCAATGTGTTACTCTCGTTCATCCTAGAGTTTAATGCTGTTATACGCAGACACTCCAATGTGTTACTCTCGTTCATCCTAGTTTTAAATGCTGTTATACACAGACACACCAATGTGTTACTCTCATTCATCCTAGTTTTAAATGCTGTTATACACAGACACACCAATGTGTTACTCTCGTTCATCCTAGTGTTTAATGCTGTTATACACAGACACTCCAATGTGTTACTCTCGTTCATCCTAGTTTTAAATACTGTTATACACAGACACACCAATGTGTTACTCTCGTTCATCCTAGTTTTAAAAGCTGTTATACACAGACACTCCAATGTGGTACTCTCATTCATCCTAGTTTTAAATGCTGTTATACACAGACACACCAATGTGTTACTCTCGTTCATCCTAGTGTTTAATGCTGTTATACGCAGACACTCCAATGTGTTACTGTCGTTCATCCTAGTGTTTAAATGCTGTTATACACAGACATGCCAATGTGTTACTCTCGTTCATCCTAGTTTTAAATGCTGTTATACACAGACACACCAATGTGTTACTCTCGTTAATCCTAGTGTTTAATGCTGTTATACACAGACATGCCAATGTGTTACTCTCGTTCATCCTAGTTTTAAATGCTGTTATACACAGACTCTCCAATGTGGTACTCTCGTTCATCCTAGAGTTAAATACTGTTATACACATACACTCCAATGTGTTACTCTCGTTCATCCTAGTGATAAATGCTGATATACACAGACACTCCTATGTGGTACTCTCGTACCCCTAGTGTTAAATGCTGTTATACACAGACACTCCAATGTGGTATTCTCGTACCCCTAGTGTTAAATGCTGTTATACACAGACACTCCAATGTGGTACTCTCATTTATCCTAGTGTTAAATGCTGTTATACACTGACACTCCAATGTGTTACTCTCGTTCACCCTAGTGTTAAATGCTGTTATACACAGACACTTCAATGTGTTACTCTCGTTCGCCTAGTGTTAAATTCTGTTATACACAGACACTACAATGTGTTACTCTCGTCCCCCCTCGTGTCAAATGCTGTTACACACAGACATTCCAATGTGTTACGCTCATTAATCCTAGTGTTAAATGCTGTTATACACAGACACACCAATATTTTAGACTTGTTCTTCCTAGTGTTAAATGCTGTTTTACACAGACACTCCAATGTGTTACTCTCGTTCACCCTAGTGTTAAATGCTGTTATACCCAGACATGCCAATGTGTTACTCTCGTTCATCCTTGTTTTAAATGTTGTTATACACAGACACTCCAATGTGTTTCTCTCGTTCACCCTAGTGTTAAATGCTGTTATACACAGACACTCCAATGTGGTACGCTCGTTCTTCCTAGTGTTAAATGCTGTTATACACATACACTCCAATGTGGTACTCTCGTTCATCCTAGTGTTAAATGCTGATATACACAGACACTCCAATGTGGTACTCTCGTACCCCTAGTGTTAAATGCTGTTATACATAGACACTCCAATGTGGTACTCTCATTTATCCTGGTGTTAAATGCTGTTATACACTGACACACCAATGTGTTACTCTCGTTCATCCTAGTGTTATATGCTTTTATACACAGACACTCCAATGTGTTACTCTCGTTAACCCTAGTGTTAAATGCTGTTATACACAGACACTCCAATGTGTTACTCTCGTTCCCCTAGTGTTAAATGGTGTTATACACAGTCACTACAATGTGTTACTCTCGTTCCCCTCGTGTCAAATGCTGTTATACCAGACACTCCAATGTGGTACTCTCTTTCATCCTGGTGTTAAATGCTGTTATACACAGACACACCAATGTGTTACTCTCGTTAATCCTAGTGTTTAATGCTGTTATACACAGACATGCCAATGTGTTACTCTCGTTCATCCTAGTTTTAAATGCTGTTATACACAGACTCTCCAATGTGGTACTCTCGTTCATCCTAGAGTTAAATACTGTTATACACATACACTCCAATGTGTTACTCTCGTTCATCCTAGTGATAAATGCTGATATACACAGACACTCCTATGTGGTACTCTCGTACCCCTAGTGTTAAATGCTGTTAAACACAGACACTCCAATGTGGTACTCTCGTACCCCTAGTGTTAAATGCTGTTATACACAGACACTCCAATGTGGTACTCTCATTTATCCTAGTGTTAAATGCTGTTATACACTGACACTCCAATGTGTTACTCTCGTTCACCCTAGTGTTAAATGCTGTTATACACAGACACTCCAATGTGTTACTCTCGTTCGCCTAGTGTTAAATTCTGTTATACACAGACACTACAATGTGTTACACTCGTCCCCCCTCGTGTCAAATGCTGTTATACCAGACACTCCAATGTGGTACTCTCTTTCATCCTAGTGTTAAATGCTGTTATACACAGACACTCCAATGTGGTGCTCTCGTTCATCCTAGTGTTAAATGCTGTTAATGACAGACACTTCAATGTGCAACTCTCGTTCATCCTAGTGTTAAATGCTGTTATACACAGACACTCCAATGTGTTACACTCGTTCATCCTAGTGTTTAATGCTGTTATACACAGACACTCCAATGTGGTACTCTCATTCATCCTAGTTTTAAATGCTGTTATACACAGACACACCAATGTGTTACTCTCGTTCATCCTAGAGTTTAATGCTGATATACGCAAACACTCCAATGTGTTACTCTCCTTCATCCTAGTTTTAAATGCTGTTATACACAGACACACCAATGTGTTACTCTCGTTCATCCTAGTGTTTAATGCTGTTATACACAGACATGCCAATGTGTTACTCTCGTTCATCCTAGTTTTAAATGCTGTTATACACAGACTCTCCAATGCGTCACTCTCGTTCACCCTAATGTTAAATACTGTTATACACAGACACACCAATGTGCTACTCTCGTTCATCCTAGTGTTTAATGATGTTATACACAGACACTCCAATGTGTTACTCTCGTTCATCCTTGTTTTAAATGCTGTTATACATAGACACACCAATGTGTTACTCTCGTTCATCATAGTTTTAAATGCTGTTATACACAGACACTCCAATGTGGTACTCTCATTCATCCTAGATTTAAATGCTGTTATACACAGACACACCAATGTGTTACTCTCGTTCATGTTAGTGTTTAATGCTGTTATACGCAGACACTCCATTGTGTTACTGTCGTTCATCCTAGTGTTTAATGCTGTTATACACAGACATGCCAATGTGTTACTCTCGTTCATCCTAGTTTTAAATGCTGTTATACACAGACACACCAATGTGTTACTCTCGTTCATCCTAGTGTTTAATGCTGTTATACACAGACATGCCAATGTGTTACTCTCGTTCATCCTAGTGTTAAATGCTGTTATACACAGACACTCCAATGTGGTAATCTCATTCATCCTAGTTTTAAATGCTGTTATACACAGACACACCAATGTGTTACTCTCGTTCATCCTAGAGTTTAATGCTGTTATACGCAGACACTCCAATGTGTTACTCTCGTTCATCCTAGTTTTAAATGCTGTTATACACAGACACACCAATGTGTTACTCTCGTTCATCCTAGTGTTTAATGCTGTTATACACAGACATGCCAATGTGTTACTCTCGTTCATCCTAGTTTTAAATGCTGTTATACACAGACTCTTCAATGTGTCACTCTCGTTCACCCTAATGTTAAATGCTGTTATACACAGACACACCAATGTGTTTCTCTCATTCATCCTAGTTTTAAATGCTGTTATACACAGACACACCAATGTGTTACTCTCGTTCATCCTAGTGTTAAATGCTGTTATACGCAGACTCTCCAATGTGTTATTCTCGTACCCCTAGTGTTAAATGCTGTTATACACAGACACTCCAATGTGGTACTCTCGTTCCCCTAGTGTTAAATGTTGTTACATATAGACACATCAATGTGTTACTTTCATTCATCCTAGTGTTAAATGCTGTTATAAACAGACATGCCAATGTGTTTCTCTCGTTCATCCTAGTTTTAGATGCTGTTATACAGAGACTCTCCAATGTGTCACACTCGTTCACCCTAGTGTTAAATGCTGTTACACACAGACACTCCAATGTGTTACCCTCGTTCGTCCTAGTTTTAAATGCTGTTATACACAGACACTCCAATGTGTTACTCTCGTTCACCCTAGTGTTAAATGCTGTTATACACAGACACTCCAATGTGGTACGCTCGTTCTTCCTAGTGTTAAATGCTGTTATACACAGACACTACAATGTGGTACTCTCGTTCATCCTAGAGTTAAATACTGTTATACACATACTCTCCAATGTGGTACTCTCGTTCATCCTAGTGTTAAATGCTGATATACACAGACACTCCTATTTGGTACTCTCGTACCCCTACTGTTAAATGCTGTTATACATAGACACTCCAATGTGGTACTCTCATTTATCCTGGTGTTAAATGTTGTTATACACAGACACACCAATGTGTTACTCTCGTTCATCCTAGTGTTAAATGCTGTTATACACAGACACTCCAATGTGTTACTCTCGTTCACCCTAGTGTTAAATTCTGTTATACACAGACACTCCAATGTGTTACTCTCGTTCCCCTAGTGTTAAATGGTGTTATACACAGACACTCCAATGTGTTACTCTCGTTCCCCTAGTGTCAAATGCTGTTAAACACAGACACTACAATGTGTTACTCTCGTTCCCCTCGTGTCAAATGCTGTTATACCAGACACTCCAATGTGGTACTCTCTTTCATCCTAGGGTTAAATGCTGTTATACACAGACACTCCAATGTGGTGCTCTCGTTCATCCTAGTGTTAAATGCTGTTAATGACAGACACTTCAATGTGTTACTCTCATTCATCCTAGTGTTAAATGCTGTTATACACAGACACTCCAATGTGTTACTCTCGTTCATCCTAGTGTTTAATGCTGTTATACACAGACACTCCAATGTGGTACTCTCATTCATCCTAGTTTTAAATGCTGTTATACACAGACACACCAATGTGTTACTCTCGTTCATCCTAGAGTTTAATGCTGTTATACCAGACACTCCAATGTGTTACTCTCGTTCATCCTAGTTTTAAATGCTGTTATACACAGACACACCAATGTGTTACTCTCGTTCATCCTAGTGTTTAATGCTGTTATACACAGACATGCCAATGTGTTACTCTCGTTCATCCTAGTTTTAAATGCTGTTATACACAGACTCTTCAATGTGTCACTCTCGTTCACCCTAATGTTAAATGCTGTTATACACAGACACACCAATGTGTTACTCTCATTCATCCTAGTTTTAAATGCTGTTATACACAGACACACCAATGTGTTACTCTCGTTCATCCTAGTGTTTAATGCTGTTATACACAGACACTCCAATGTGTTACTCTCGTTCATCCTAGTTTTAAATACTGTTATACACAGACACACCAATGTGTTACACTCGTTCATCCTAGTTTTAAATGCTGTTATACACAGACACTCCAATGTGGTACTCTCATTCATCCTAGTTTTAAATGCTGTTATACACAGACACACCAATGTGTTACTCTCGTTCATCCTAGTGTTTAAATGCTGTTATACACAGACATGCCAATGTGTTACTCTCGTTCATCCTAGTTTTAAATGCTGTTATACACAGACACACCAATGTGTTACTCTCGTTAATCCTAGTGTTTAATGCTGTTATACACAGACATGCCAATGTGTTACTCTCGTTCATCCTAGTTTTAAATGCTGTTATACACAGACTCTCCAATGTGGTACTCTCGTTCATCCTAGAGTTAAATACTGTTATACACATACACTCCAATGTGTTACTCTCGTTCATCCTAGTGATAAATGCTGATATACACAGACACTCCTATGTGGTACTCTCGTACCCCAAGTGTTAAATGCTGTTATACACAGACACGCCAATGTGGTACTCTCGTACCCCTAGTGTTAAATGCTGTTATACACAGACACTCCAATGTGGTACTCTCATTTATACTAGGGTTAAATGCTGTTATACACTGACACTCCAATGTGTTACGCTCGTTCACCCTAGTGTTAAATGCTGTTATACACAGACACTCCAATGTGTTACTCTCGTTCGCCTAGTGTTAAATTCTGTTATACACAGACACTACAATGTGTTACTCTCGTCCCCCCTCGTGTCAAATGCTGTTACACACAGACATTCCAATGTGTTACGCTCATTAATCCTAGTGTTAAATGCTGTTATACACAGACACACCAATATTTTAGACTTGTTCTTCCTAGTGTTAAATGCTGTTTTACACAGACACTCCAATGTGTTACTCTCGTTCACCCTAGTGTTAAATGCTGTTATACACAGACATGCCAATGTGTTACTCTCGTTCATCCTTGTTTTAAATGCTGTTATACACAGACACTCCAATGTGTTTCTCTCGTTCACCCTAGTGTTAAATGCTGTTATACACAGACACTCCAATGTGGTACGCTCGTTCTTCCTAGTGTTAAATGCTGTTATACACATACACTCCAATGTGGTACTCTCGCTCATCCTAGTGTTAAATGCTGATATACACAGACACTCCAATGTGGTACTCTCGTACCCCTAGTGTTAAATGCTGTTATACATAGACACTCCAATGTGGTACTCTCATTTATCCTGGTGTTAAATGCTGTTATACACAGACACACCAATGTGTTACTCTCGTTCATCCTAGTGTTATATGCTTTTATACACAGACACTCCAATGTGTTACTCTCGTTAACCCTAGTGTTAAATGCTGTTATACACAGACACTCCAATGTGTTACTCTCGTTCCCCTAGTGTTAAATGGTGTTATACACAGTCACTACAATGTGTTACTCTCGTTCCCCTCGTGTCAAATGCTGTTATACCAGACACTCCAATGTGGTACTCTCTTTCATCCTAGTGTTAAATGCTGTTATACACAGACACTCCAATGTGGTGCTCTCGTTCATCCTAGTGTTAAATGCTGTTAATGACAGACACTTCAATGTGCTACTCTCGTTCATCCTAGTGTTAAATGCTGTTATACACAGACACACCAATGTGTTACTCTCATTCATCCTAGTTTTAAATGCTGTTATACACAGACACACCAATGTGTTACTCTCGTTCATCCTAGAGTTTAATGCTGTTATACGCAAACACTCCAATGTGTTACTCTCGTTCATCCTAGTTTTAAATGCTGTTATACACAGACACACCAATGTGTTACTCTCGTTCATCCTAGTGTTTAATGCTGTTATACACAGACATGCCAATGTGTTACTCTCGTTCATCCTAGTTTTAAATGCTGTTATACACAGACTCTCCAATGCGTCACTCTCGTTCACCCTAATGTTAAATACTGTTATACACAGACACACCAATGTGTTACTCTCATTCATCCCAGTTTTAAATGCTGTTATACACAGACACACCAATGTGCTACTCTCGTTCATCCTAGTGTTTAATGATGTTATACACAGACACTCCAATGTGTTACTCTCGTTCATCCTTGTTTTAAATGCTGTTATACATAGACACACCAATGTGTTACTCTCGTTCATCCTAGTTTTAAATGCTGTTATACACAGACACTCCAATGTGGTACTCTCATTCATCCTAGATTTAAATGCTGTTATACACAGACACACCAATGTGGTACTCTCGTTCATGTTAGTGTTTAATGCTGTTATACGCAGACACTCCATTGTGTTACTGTCGTTCATCCTAGTGTTTAATGCTGTTATACACAGACATGCCAATGTGTTACTCTCGTTCATCCTAGTTTTAAATGCTGTTATACACAGACACACCAATGTGTTACTCTCGTTCATCCTAGTGTTTAATGCTGTTATACACAGACATGCCAATGTGTTACTCTCGTTCATCCTAGTGTTAAATGCTGTTATACACAGACACTCCAATGTGGTACTCTCATTCATCCTAGTTTTAAATGCTGTTATACACAGACACACCAATGTGTTACTCTCGTTCATCCTAGAGTTTAATGCTGTTATACGCAGACACTCCAATGTGTTACTCTCGTTCATCCTAGTTTTAAATGCTGTTATACACAGACACACCAATGTGTTACTCTCGTTCATCCTAGTGTTTAATGCTGTTATACACAGACATGCCAATGTGTTACTCTCGTTCATCCTAGTTTTAAATGCTGTTATACACAGACTCTTCAATGTGTCACTCTCGTTCACCCTAATGTTAAATGCTGTTATACACAGACACACCAATGTGTTTCTCTCATTCATCCTAGTTTTAAATGCTGTTATACACAGACACACCAATGTGTTACTCTCGTTCATCCTAGTGTTTAATGCTGTTATACACAGACACTCCAATGTGTTACTCTCGTTCATCCTAGTTTTAAATACTGTTATACACAGACACACCAATGTGTTACTCTCGTTCATCCTAGTTTTAAAAGCTGTTATACACAGACACTCCAATGTGGTACTCTCATTCATCCTAGTTTTAAATGCTGTTATACACAGACACACCAATGTGTTACTCTCGTTCATCCTAGTGTTTAATGCTGTTATACGCAGACACTCCAATGTGTTAATGTCGTTCATCCTAGTGTTTAAATGCTGTTATACACAGACATGCCAATGTGTTACTCTCGTTCATCCTAGTTTTAAATGCTGTTATACACAGACACACCAATGTGTTACTCTCATTAATCCTAGTGTTTAATGCTGTTATACACAGACATGTCAATGTGTTACTCTCGTTCATCCTAGTTTTAAATGCTGTTATACACAGACTCTCCAATGTGGTACTCTCGTTCATCCTAGAGTTAAATACTGTTATACACATACACTCCAATGTGTTACTCTCGTTCATCCTAGTGATAAATGCTGATATACACAGACACTCCTATGTGGTACTCTCGTACCCCTAGTGTTAAATGCTGTTATACACAGACACTCCAATGTGGTACTCTCGTACCCCTAGTGTTAAATGCTGTTATACACAGACACTCCAATGTGGTACTCTCATTTATCCTAGTGTTAAATGCTGTTATACACTGACACTCCAATGTGTTACTCTCGTTCACCCTAGTGTTAAATGCTGTTATACACAGACACTCCAATGTGTTACTCTCGTTCCCCTAGTGTTAAATTCTGTTATACACAGACACTACAATGTGTTACTCTCGTTCCCCCTCGTGTCAAATGCTGTTACACACAGACATTCCAATGTGTTACGCTCATTAATCCTAGTGTTAAATGCTGTTATACACAGACACACCAATATTTTAGACTTGTTCTTCCTAGTGTTAAATGCTGTTTTACACAGACACTCCAATGTGTTACTCTCGTTCACCCTAGTGTTAAATGCTGTTATACACAGACATGCCAATGTGTTACTCTCGTTCATCCTTGTTTTAAATGCTGTTATACACAGACACTCCAATGTGTTACTCTCGTTCATCCTAGTGTTATATGCTTTTATACACAGACACTCCAATGTGTTACTCTCGTTAACCCTAGTGTTAAATGCTGTTATACACAGACACTCCAATGTGTTACTCTCGTTCCCCTAGTGTCAAATGCTGTTATACACAGACACTCCAAGGTGGTATGCTCGTTCTTCCTAGTGTTAAATGCTGTTATACACATACACTCCAATGTGGTACTCTCGTTCATCCTAGTGTTAAATGCTGATATACACAGACACTCCAATGTGGTACTCTCGTACCCCTAGTGTTAAATGCTGTTATACATAGACACTCCAATGTGGTACTCTCATTTATCCTGGTGTTAAATGCTGTTATACACAGACACACCAATGTGTTACTCTCGTTCATCCTAGTGTTATATGCTTTTATACACAGACACTCCAATGTGTTACTCTCGTTAACCCTAGTGTTAAATGCTGTTATACACAGACACTCCAATGTGTTACTCTCGTTCCCCTAGTGTTAAATGGTGTTATACACAGTCACTCCAATGTGTTACTCTCGTTCCCCTAGTGTCAAATGCTGTTATACACAGACACTACAATGTGTTACTCTCGTTCCCCTCGTGTCAAATGCTGTTATACCAGACACTCCAATGTAGTACTCTCTTTCATCCTAGTGTTAAATGCTGTTATACACAGACACTCCAATGTGGTGCTCTCGTTCATCCTAGTGTTAAATGCTGTTAATGACAGACACTTCAATGTGCTACTCTCGTTCATCCTAGTGTTAAATGCTGTTATACACAGACACTCCAATGTGTTACACTCGTTCATCCTAGTGTTTAATGCTGTTATACACAGACACTCCAATGAGGTACTCTCATTCATCCTAGTTTTAAATGCTGTTATACACAGACACACCAATGTGTTACTCTCGTTCATCCTAGAGTTTAATGCTGTTATACGCAAACACTCCAATGTGTTACTCTCGTTCATCCTAGTTTTAAATGCTGTTATACACAGACACACCAATGTGTTACTCTCGTTCATCCTAGTGTTTAATGCTGTTATACACAGACATGCCAATGTGTTACTCTCGTTCATCCTAGTTTTAAATGCTGTTATACACAGACTCTCCAATGCGTCACTCTCGTTCACCCTAATGTTAAATACTGTTATACACAGACACTCCAATGTGTTACTCTCGTTCATCCTTGTTTTAAATGCTGTTATACATAGACACACCAATGTGTTACTCTCGTTCATCCTAGTGTTTAATGCTGTTATACACAGACATGCCAATGTGTTACTCTCGTTCATCCTAGTGTTAAATGCTGTTATACACAGACACTCCAATGTGGTACTCTCATTCATCCTAGATTTAAATGCTGTTATACACAGACACACCAATGTGTTACTCTCGTTCATGTTAGTGTTTAATGCTGTTATACGTAGACACTCCATTGTGTTACTGTCGTTCATCCTAGTGTTTAATGCTGTTATACACAGACATGCCAATGTGTTACTCTCGTTCATCCTAGTTTTAAATGCTGTTATACACAGACACACCAATGTGTTACTCTCGTTCATCCTAGTGTTTAATGCTGTTATACACAGACATGCCAATGTGTTACTCTCGTTCATCCTAGTGTTAAATGCTGTTATACACAGACACACCAATATTTTACTCTTGTTCTTCCTAGTGTTAAATGCTGTTTTACACAGACACTCCAATGTGTTACTCTCGTTCACCCTAGTGTTAAATGCTGTTATACCAGACATTCCAATGTGGTACTCTCTTTCATCCTAGTGTTAAATGCTGTTATACACAGACACTCCAATGTGGTACTCTCGTTCATCCTAGTGTTAAATGCTGTTAATGACATACACTCCAATGTGTTACTCTCGTTCCCCTAGTGTTAAATGGTGTTATACACAGACACTCCAATGTGTTACTCTCGTTCCCCTAGTGTCAAATGCTGTTATACACGGACACTACAATGTGTTACTCTCGTTCCCCTCGTGTCAAATGCTGTTACACACAGACATTCCAATGTGTTACTCTCATTTATCCTAGTGTTAAATGCTGTTATACACAGACACACCAATATTTTACTCTTGTTCTTCCTAGTGTTAAATGCTGTTTTACACAGACACTCCAATGTGTTACTCTCGTTCATCCTAGTGTTAAATGCTGTTAATGACAGACACTTCAATGTATTACTCTCGTTCATCCTAGTGTTAAATGCTGTTATACACAGAAACTCCAATGTGTTACACTCGTTCATCCTAGTGTTTAATGCTGTTATACTCAGACACTCCAATGTGTTACTCTCGTTCATCCTCCAGTTTAATGCTGTTATACGCAGACACTCCAATGTGTTACTCTCGTTCATCCTAGTTTTAAATGCTGTTATACACAGACTCTCCAATGTGCCACTCTCATTCACCCTAATGTTAGATGCTGTTATACACAGACACACCAATGTGTTACTCTCGTTCACCCTAGTGTTAAATGCTGTTATACCAGACACTCCAATGTGGTACTCTCTTTCGTCCTAGTGTTAAATGCTGTTATACAGAGACACTCCAATGAGGTGCTCTCGTTCATCCTAGTGTTAAATGCTGTTAATGACAGACACTTCAATGTATTACTCTCGTTCATCCTAGTGTTAAATGCTGTTATACACAGACACTCCAATGTGTTACACTCGTTCATCCTAGTGTTTAATGCTGTTATACGCAGACACTCCAATGTGTTACTCTCGTTCATCCTCCAGTTTAATGCTGTTATACGCAGACACTCCAATGTGTTACTCTCGTTCATCCTAGTTTTAAATGCTGTTATACACAGACTCACCAATGTGTTACTCTCGTTCATCATAGTGTTTAATGCTGTTATACACAGACATGCCAATGTGTTACTCTCGTCCATCCTAGTTTTAAATGCTGTTATACACAGACTCTCCAATGTGCCACTCTCGTTCACCCTAATGTTAGATGCTGTTATACACAGACACACCAATGTGTTACTCTCATTCATCCTAGTTTTAAATGCTGTTATACACAGACACACCAATGTGCTACTCTCGTTCATCCTAGTGTTTAATGCTGTTATACACAGACACTCCAATGTGTTACTCTCGTTCATCCTAGTTTTAAATGCTGTTATACACAGACACACCAATGTGGTACTCTCTTTCATCCTAGTGTTAAATGCTGTTATACACAGACACTCCAATGTGTTACACTCGTTCATCCTAGTGTTTAATGCTGTTATACACAGACACTCCAATGTGTTACTCTCGTTCATCCTAGATTTAAATGCTGTTATACACAGACTCTCCATTGTGCCACTCTCGTTCACCCAAATGTTAAATGCTGTTATACACAGACACACCAATGTGTTACTCTCATTCATCCTAGTTGTAAATGCTGTTATACACAGACACACCAATTTGCTACTCTCGTTCATCCTAGTGTTTAATGCTGTTATACACAGACATTCCAATGTGTTACTCTCATTCATCCTAGTTTTAAATGCTGTTATACACAGACACACCAATGTGGTACTCTCTTTCATCCTAGTGTTAAATGCTGTTATACACAGACACTCCAATGTGGTGCTCTCGTTCATCCTGGTGTTAAATGCTGTTAATGACAGACACTTCAATGTGTTACTCTCGTTCATCCTAGTGTTAAATGCGGTTATACACAGACACTCCAATGTGTTACACTCGTTCATCCTAGTGTTTAATGCTGTTATACACAGACACTCCAATGTGGTACTCTCATTCATCCTAGTTTTAAATGCTGTTATACACAGACACACCAATGTGTTACTCTCGTTCATCCTAGAGTTTAATGCTGTTATACGCAGACACTCCAATGTGTTACTCTCGTTCATCCTAGTTTTAAATGCTGTTATACACAGACTCACCAATGTGTTACTCTCGTTCATCCTAGCATTTAATGCTGTTATACACAGACATGCCAATGTGTTACTCTCGTTCATCCTAGTTTTAAATGCTGTTATACACAGACTCTCCAATGTGAAACTCTCGTTCACCCTAATGTTAAATGCTGTTATACACAGACACACCAATGTGTTACTCTCATTCATCCAGGTTTTAAATGCTGTTATACACAGACACACCAATGTGCCACTCTCGTTCATCCTAGTGTTTAATGCTGTTATACACAGACACTCCAATGTGTTACTCTCGTTCATCCTAGTTTTAAATGCTGTTATACACAGACACACCAATGTGTTACTCTCCTTCATCCTAGTTTTAAATGCTGTTATACACAGACACTCCAATGTGTTACACTCGTTCATCCTAGTGTTTAATGCTGTTATACGCAGACACTCCAATGTGTTACTCTCGTTCATCCTCCAGTTTAATGCTGTTATACGCAGACACTCCAATGTGTTACTCTCGTTCATCCTAGTTTTAAATGCTGTTATACACAGACTCACCAATGTGTTACTCTCGTTCATCCTAGTGTTTAATGCTGTTATACACAGACATGCCAATGTGTTACTCTCGTCCATCCTAGTTTTAAATGCTGTTATACACAGACTCTCCAATGTGCCACTCTCGTTCACCCTAATGTTAGATGCTGTTATACACAGACACACCAATGTGTTACTCTCATTCATCCTAGTTTTAAATGCTGTTATACACAGACACACCAATGTGCTACTCTCGTTCATCCTAGTGTTTAATGCTGTTATACACAGACACTCCAATGTGTTACTCTCGTTCATCCTAGTTTTAAATGCTGTTATACACAGACACACCAATGTGGTACTCTCTTTCATCCTAGTGTTAAATGCTGTTATACACAGACACTCCAATGTGTTACACTCGTTCATCCTAGTGTTTAATGCTGTTATACACAGACACTCCAATGTGTTACTCTCGTTCATCCTAGTTTTAAATGCTGTTATACACAGACTCTCCATTGTGCCACTCTCGTTCACCCAAATGTTAAATGCTGTTATACACAGACACACCAATGTGTTACTCTCATTCATCCTAGTTGTAAATGCTGTTATACACAGACACACCAATGTGCTACTCTCGTTCATCCTAGTGTTTAATGCTGTTATACACAGACATTCCAATGTGTTACTCTCATTCATCCTAGTTTTAAATGCTGTTATACACAGACACACCAATGTGGTACTCTCTTTCATCCTAGTGTTAAATGCTGTTATACACAGACACTCCAATGTGGTGCTCTCGTTCATCCTGGTGTTAAATGCTGTTAATGACAGACACTTCAATGTGTTACTCTCGTTCATCCTAGTGTTAAATGCGGTTATACACAGACACTCCAATGTGTTACACTCGTTCATCCTAGTGTTTAATGCTGTTATACACAGACACTCCAATGTGGTACTCTCATTCATCCTAGTTTTAAATGCTGTTATACACAGACACACCAATGTGTTACTCTCGTTCATCCTAGAGTTTAATGCTGTTATACGCAGACACTCCAATGTGTTACTCTCGTTCATCCTAGTTTTAAATGCTGTTATACACAGACTCACCAATGTGTTACTCTCGTTCATCCTAGCGTTTAATGCTGTTATACACAGACATGCCAATGTGTTACTCTCGTTCATCCTAGTTTTAAATGCTGTTATACACAGACTCTCCAATGTGAAACTCTCGTTCACCCTAATGTTAAATGCTGTTATACACAGACACACCAATGTGTTACTCTCATTCATCCTGGTTTTAAATGCTGTTATACACAGACACACCAATGTGCCACTCTCGTTCATCCTAGTGTTTAATGCTGTTATACACAGACACTTCAATGTGTTACTCTCGTTCATCCTAGTTTTAAATGCTGTTATACACAGACACACCAATGTGTTACTCTCCTTCATCCTAGTTTTAAATGCTGTTATACACAGACACTCCAATGTGGTACTCTCATTCATCCTAGTTTTAAATGCTGTTATACACAGACACACCAATGTGTTACTCTCGTTCATCCTAGTGTGAAATGCTGTTATACGCAGACACTCCAATGTGTTACTCTCGTTCATCCTCCAGTTTAATGCTGTTATACGCAGACACTCCAATGTGTTACTCTCGTTCATCCTAGTTTTAAATGCTGTTATACACAGACTCACCAATGTGTTACTCTCGTTCATCCTAGTGTTTAATGCTGTTATACACAGACATGCCAATGTGTTACTCTCGTCCATCCTAGTTTTAAATGCTGTTATACACAGACTCTCCAATGTGCCACTCTCGTTCACCCTAATGTTAGATGCTGTTATACACAGACACACCAATGTGTTACTCTCATTCATCCTAGTTTTAAATGCTGTTATACACAGACACACCAATGTGGTACTCTCTTTCATCCTAGTGTTAAATGCTGTTATACACAGACACTCCAATGTGGTGCTCTCGTTCATCCTGGTGTTAAATGCTGTTAATGACAGACACTTCAATGTGTTACTCTCGTTCATCCTAGTGTTAAATGCGGTTATACACAGACACTCCAATGTGTTACACTCGTTCATCCTAGTGTTTAATGCTGTTATACACAGACACTCCAATGTGGTACTCTCATTCATCCTAGTTTTAAATGCTGTTATACACAGACACACCAATGTGTTACTCTCGTTCATCCTAGAGTTTAATGCTGTTATACGCAGACACTCCAATGTGTTACTCTCGTTCATCCTAGTTTTAAATGCTGTTATACACAGACTCACCAATGTGTTACTCTCGTTCATCCTAGCGTTTAATGCTGTTATACACAGACATGCCAATGTGTTACTCTCGTTCATCCTAGTTTTAAATGCTGTTATACACAGACTCTCCAATGTGAAACTCTCGTTCACCCTAATGTTAAATGCTGTTATACACAGACACACCAATGTGCCACTCTCGTTCATCCTAGTGTTTAATGCTGTTATACACAGACACTCCAATGTGTTACTCTCGTTCATCCTAGTTTTAAATGCTGTTATACACAGACACACCAATGTGTTACTCTCCTTCATCCTAGTTTTAAATGCTGTTATACACAGACACTCCAATGTGGTACTCTCATTCATCCTAGTTTTAAATGCTGTTATACACAGACACACCAATGTGTTACTCTCGTTCATCCTAGTGTTAAATGCTGTTATACGCAGACACTCCAATGTGTTACTCTCGTTCATCCTCCAGTTTAATGCTGTTATACGCAGACACTCCAATGTGTTACTCTCGTTCATCCTAGTTTTAAATGCTGTTATACACAGACTCACCAATGTGTTACTCTCGTTCATCCTAGTGTTTAATGCTGTTATACACAGACATGCCAATGTGTTACTCTCGTCCATCCTAGTTTTAAATGCTGCTATACACAGACTCTCCAATGTGCCACTCTCGTTCACCCTAATGTTAGATGCTGTTATACACAGACACACCAATGTGTTACTCTCATTCATCCTAGTTTTAAATGCTGTTATACACAGACACACCAATGTGCTACTCTCGTTCATCCTAGTGTTTAATGCTGTTATACACAGACACTCCAATGTGTTACTCTCGTTCATCCTAGTTTTAAATGCTGTTATACACAGACACACCAATGTGGTACTCTCTTTCATCCTAGTGTTAAATGCTGTTATACACAGACACTCCAATGTGTTACACTCGTTCATCCTAGTGTTTAATGCTGTTATACACAGACACTCCAATGTGTTACTCTCGTTCATCCTAGTTTTAAATGCTGTTATACACAGACTCTCCATTGTGCCACTCTCGTTCACCCAAATGTTAAATGCTGTTATACACAGACACACCAATGTGTTACTCTCATTCATCCTAGTTGTAAATGCTGTTATACACAGACACACCAATGTGCTACTCTCGTTCATCCTAGTGTTTAATGCTGTTATACACAGACATTCCAATGTGTTACTCTCATTCATCCTAGTTTTAAATGCTGTTATACACAGACACACCAATGTGGTACTCTCTTTCATCCTAGTGTTAAATGCTGTTATACACAGACACTCCAATGTGGTGCTCTCGTTCATCCTGGTGTTAAATGCTGTTAATGACAGACACTTCAATGTGTCACTCTCGTTCATCCTAGTGTTAAATGCGGTTATACACAGACACTCCAATGTGTTACACTCGTTCATCCTAGTGTTTAATGCTGTTATACACAGACACTCCAATGTGGTACTCTCATTCATCCTAGTTTTAAATGCTGTTATACACAGACACACCAATGTGTTACTCTCGTTCATCCTAGAGTTTAATGCTGTTATACGCAGACACTCCAATGTGTTACTCTCGTTCATCCTAGTTTTAAATGCTGTTATACACAGACTCACCAATGTGTTACTCTCGTTCATCCTAGCGTTTAATGCTGTTATACACAGACATGCCAATGTGTTACTCTCGTTCATCCTAGTTTTAAATGCTGTTATACACAGACTCTCCAATGTGAAACTCTCGTTCACCCTAATGTTAAATGCTGTTATACACAGACACACCAATGTGTTACTCTCATTCATCCTGGTTTTAAATGCTGTTATACACAGACACACCAATGTGCCACTCTCGTTCATCCTAGTGTTTAATGCTGTTATACACAGACACTCCAATGTGTTACTCTCGTTCATCCTAGTTTTAAATGCTGTTATACACAGACACACCAATGTGTTACTCCACTTCATCCTAGTTTTAAATGCTGTTATACACAGACACTCCAATGTGGTACTCTCATTCATCCTAGTTTTAAATGCTGTTATACACAGACACACCAATGTGTTACTCTCGTTCATCCTAGTGTTAAATGCTGTTATACACAAACACATCAATGTGTTACTCTCGTTCCCCTAGTGTTAAATGCTATTATACACAGACACACCAATGTGTTACTCTCATTCATCCTAGTTTTAAATGCTGTTATACACAGACACACCAATGTGCTACTCTCGTTCATCCTAGTGTTTAATGCTGTTATACACAGACACTCCAATGTGTTACTCTCATTCATCCTAGTTTTAAATGCTGTTATACACAGACACACCAATGTGCTACTCTCGTTCATCCTAGTGTTTAATGCTGTTATACACAGACACTCCAATGTGTTACTCTCGTTCATCCTAGTTATAAATGCTGTTATACACAGACACACCAATGTGTTACTCTCCTTCATCCTAGTTTTAAATGCTGTTATACACAGACACTCCAATGTGGTACTCTCATTCATCCTAGTTTTAAATGCTGTTATACACAGACACACCAATGTGTTACTCTCGTTCATCCTAGTGTGAAATGCTGTTATACGCCAGACACTCCAATGTGTTACTCTCGTTCATCCTCCAGTTTAATGCTGTTATACGCAGACACTCCAATGTGTTACTCTCGTTCATCCTAGTTTTAAATGCTGTTATACACAGACTCACCAATGTGTTACTCTCGTTCATCCTAGTGTTTAATGCTGTTATACACAGACATGCCAATGTGTTACTCTCGTCCATCCTAGTTTTAAATGCTGTTATACACAGACTCTCCAATGTGCCACTCTCGTTCACCCTAATGTTAGATGCTGTTATACACAGACACACCAATGTGTTACTCTCATTCATCCTAGTTTTAAATTTGGTGTATGCTGTTATACACAGACACACCAATGTGGTACTCTCTTTCATCCTAGTGTTAAATGCTGTTATACACAGACACTCCAATGTGGTGCTCTCGTTCATCCTGGTGTTAAATGCTGTTAATGACAGACACTTCAATGTGTTACTCTCGTTCATCCTAGTGTTAAATGCGGTTATACACAGACACTCCAATGTGTTACACTCGTTCATCCTAGTGTTTAATGCTGTTATACACAGACACTCCAATGTGGTACTCTCATTCATCCTAGTTTTAAATGCTGTTATACACAGACACACCAATGTGTTACTCTCGTTCATCCTAGAGTTTAATGCTGTTATACGCAGACACTCCAATGTGTTACTCTCGTTCATCCTAGTTTTAAATGCTGTTATACACAGACTCACCAATGTGTTACTCTCGTTCATCCTAGCGTTTAATGCTGTTATACACAGACATGCCAATGTGTTACTCTCGTTCATCCTAGTTTTAAATGCTGTTATACACAGACTCTCCAATGTGAAACTCTCGTTCACCCTAATGTTAAATGCTGTTATACACAGACACACCAATGTGCCACTCTCGTTCATCCTAGTGTTTAATGCTGTTATACACAGACACTCCAATGTGTTACTCTCGTTCATCCTAGTTTTAAATGCTGTTATACACAGACACACCAATGTGTTACTCTCCTTCATCCTAGTTTTAAATGCTGTTATACACAGACACTCCAATGTGGTACTCTCATTCATCCTAGTTTTAAATGCTGTTATACACAGACACACCAATGTGTTACTCTCGTTCATCCTAGTGTTAAATGCTGTTATACGCAGACACTCCAATGTGTTACTCTCGTTCATCCTCCAGTTTAATGCTGTTATACGCAGACACTCCAATGTGTTACTCTCGTTCATCCTAGTTTTAAATGCTGTTATACACAGACTCACCAATGTGTTACTCTCGTTCATCCTAGTGTTTAATGCTGTTATACACAGACATGCCAATGTGTTACTCTCGTCCATCCTAGTTTTAAATGCTGTTATACACAGACTCTCCAATGTGCCACTCTCGTTCACCCTAATGTTAGATGCTGTTATACACAGACACACCAATGTGTTACTCTCATTCATCCTAGTTTTAAATGCTGTTATACACAGACACACCAATGTGCTACTCTCGTTCATCCTAGTGTTTAATGCTGTTATACACAGACACTCCAATGTGTTACTCTCGTTCATCCTAGTTTTAAATGCTGTTATACACAGACACACCAATGTGGTACTCTCTTTCATCCTAGTGTTAAATGCTGTTATACACAGACACTCCAATGTGTTACACTCGTTCATCCTAGTGTTTAATGCTGTTATACACAGACACTCCAATGTGTTACTCTCGTTCATCCTAGTTTTAAATGCTGTTATACACAGACTCTCCATTGTGCCACTCTCGTTCACCCAAATGTTAAATGCTGTTATACACAGACACACCAATGTGTTACTCTCATTCATCCTAGTTGTAAATGCTGTTATACACAGACACACCAATGTGCTACTCTCGTTCATCCTAGTGTTTAATGCTGTTATACACAGACATTCCAATGTGTTACTCTCATTCATCCTAGTTTTAAATGCTGTTATACACAGACACACCAATGTGGTACTCTCTTTCATCCTAGTGTTAAATGCTGTTATACACAGACACTCCAATGTGGTGCTCTCGTTCATCCTGGTGTTAAATGCTGTTAATGACAGACACTTCAATGTGTTACTCTCGTTCATCCTAGTGTTAAATGCGGTTATACACAGACACTCCAATGTGTTACACTCGTTCATCCTAGTGTTTAATGCTGTTATACACAGACACTCCAATGTGGTACTCTCATTCATCCTAGTTTTAAATGCTGTTATACACAGACACACCAATGTGTTACTCTCGTTCATCCTAGAGTTTAATGCTGTTATACGCAGACACTCCAATGTGTTACTCTCGTTCATCCTAGTTTTAAATGCTGTTATACACAGACTCACCAATGTGTTACTCTCGTTCATCCTAGCGTTTAATGCTGTTATACACAGACATGCCAATGTGTTACTCTCGTTCATCCTAGTTTTAAATGCTGTTATACACAGACTCTCCAATGTGAAACTCTCGTTCACCCTAATGTTAAATGCTGTTATACACAGACACACCAATGTGTTACTCTCATTCATCCTGGTTTTAAATGCTGTTATACACAGACACACCAATGTGCCACTCTCGTTCATCCTAGTGTTTAATGCTGTTATACACAGACACTCCAATGTGTTACTCTCGTTCATCCTAGTTTTAAATGCTGTTATACACAGACACACCAATGTGTTACTCCACTTCATCCTAGTTTTAAATGCTGTTATACACAGACACTCCAATGTGGTACTCTCATTCATCCTAGTTTTAAATGCTGTTATACACAGACACACCAATGTGTTACTCTCGTTCATCCTAGTGTTAAATGTTGTTATACACAAACACATCAATGTGTTACTCTCGTTCCCCTAGTGTTAAATGCTATTATACACAGACACACCAATGTGTTACTCTCATTCATCCTAGTTTTAAATGCTGTTATACACAGACACACCAATGTGCTACTCTCGTTCATCCTAGTGTTTAATGCTGTTATACACAGACACTCCAATGTGTTACTCTCATTCATCCTAGTTTTAAATGCTGTTATACACAGACACACCAATGTGCTACTCTCGTTCATCCTAGTGTTTAATGCTGTTATACACAGACACTCCAATGTGTTACTCTCGTTCATCCTAGTTATAAATGCTGTTATACACAGACACACCAATGTGGTACCCTCTTTCATCCTAGTGTTAAATGCTGTTATACACAGACACTCCAATGTGTTACACTCGTTCATCCTAGTTTTAAATGCTGTAATACACAGACTCTCCAATGTGCCACTCTCGTTCACCCTAATGTTAAATGCTGTTATATACAGACACACCAATGTGTTACTCTCATTCATCCTAGTTTTAAATGCTGTTATACAAAGACACACCAATGTGCTACTCTCGTTCATCCTAGAGTTTAATGCTGTTATACACAGACATTCCAATGTGTTACTCTCGTTCATCCTAGTTTGAAATGCTGTTATACACAGACACACCAATGTGGTACTCTCCTTCATCCTAGTGTTAAATGCTGTTATACACAGACACTCCAATGTGGTGCTCTCGTTCATCCTGGTGTTAAATGCTGTTAATGACAGACACTTCAATGTGTTACTCTCGTTCATCCTAGTGTTAAATGCGGTTATACACAGACACTCCAATGTGTTACACTCGCTCATCCTAGTGTTTAATGCTGTTATACACAGACACTCCAATGTGGTACTCTCATTCATCCTAGTTTTAAATGCTGTTATACACAGACACTACAATGTGTTACTCTCGTTCATCCTAGAGTTTAATGCTGTTATACGCAGACACTCCAATGTGTTACTCTCGTTCATTCTAGTTTTAAATGCTGTTATACACAGACTCACCAATGTGTTACTCTCGTTCATCCTAGTGTTTAATGCTGTTATACACAGACATGCCAATGTGTTACTCTCGTTCATCCTAGTTTTAAATGCTGTTATACACAGACTCTCCAATGTGCAACTCTCGTTCACCCTAATGTTAAATGCTGTTATACACAGACACACCAATGTGTTACTCTCATTCATCCTAGTTTTAAATGCTGTTAATGACAGACACTTCAATGTATTACTCTCGTTCATCCTAGTGTTAAATGCTGTTATACACAGACACTCCAATGTGTTACACTCGTTCATCCTAGTGTTTAATGCTGTTATACACAGACACTCCAATGTGTTACTCTCGTTCATCCTCCAGTTTAATGCTGTTATACGCAGACACTCCAATGTGTTACTCTCGTTCATCCTAGTTTTAAATGCTGTTATACACAGACTCACCAATGTGTTACTCTCGTTCATCCTAGTGTTTAATGCTGTTATACACAGACATGCCAATGTGTTACTCTCGTTCATCCTAGTTTTAAATGCTGTTATACACAGACTCTCCAATGTGCCACTCTCGTTCACCCTAATGTTAGATGCTGTTATACACAGACACACCAATGTGTTACTCTCATTCATCCTAGTTTTAAATGCTGTTATACACAGACACACCAATGTGCTACTCTCGTTCATCCTAGTGTTTAATGCTGTTATACACAGACACTCCAATGTGTTACTCTCGTTCATCCTAGTTTTAAATGCTGTTATACACAGACACACCAATGTGGTACTCTCTTTCATCCTAGTGTTAAATGCTGTTATACACAGACACTCCAATGTGTTACACTCGTTCATCCTAGTGTTTAATGCTGTTATACACAGACACTCCAATGTGTTACTCTCATTCATCCTAGTTTTAAATGCTGTTATACACAGACACACCAATGTGCTACTCTCGTTCATCCTAGTGTTTAATGCTGTTATACACAGACACTCCAATGTGTTACTCTCGTTCATCCTAGTTATAAATGCTGTTATACACAGACACACCAATGTGGTACCCTCTTTCATCCTAGTGTTAAATGCTGTTATACACAGACACTCCAATGTGTTACACTCGTTCATCCTAGTTTTAAATGCTGTTATACACAGACTCTCCAATGTGCCACTCTCGTTCACCCTAATGTTAAATGCTGTTATATACAGACACACCAATGTGTTACTCTCATTCATCCTAGTTTTAAATGCTGTTATACAAAGACACACCAATGTGCTACTCTCGTTCATCCTAGAGTTTAATGCTGTTATACACAGACATTCCAATGTGTTACTCTCGTTCATCCTAGTTTTAAATGCTGTTATACACTGACACACCAATGTGGTACTCTCTTTCATCCTAGTGTTAAATGCTGTTATACACAGACACTCCAATGTGGTGCTCTCGTTCATCCTGGTGTTAAATGCTGTTAATGACAGACACTTCAATGTGTTACTCTCGTTCATCCTAGTGTTAAATGCGGTTATACACAGACACTCCAATGTGTTACACTCGTTCATCCTAGTGTTTAATGCTGTTATACACAGACACTCCAATGTGGTACTCTCATTCATCCTAGTTTTAAATGCTGTTATACACAGACACTACAATGTGTTACTCTCGTTCATCCTAGAGTTTAATGCTGTTATACGCAGACACTCCAATGTGTTACTCTCGTTCATTCTAGTTTTAAATGCTGTTATACACAGACTCACCAATGTGTTACTCTCGTTCATCCTAGTGTTTAATGCTGTTATACACAGACATGCCAATGTGTTACTCTCGTTCATCCTAGTTTTAAATGCTGTTATACACAGACTCTCCAATGTGCCACTCTCGTTCACCCTAATGTTAAATGCTGTTATACACAGACACACCAATGTGTTACTCTCATTCATCCTAGTTTTAAATGCTGTTATACACAGACACACCAATGTGCTACTCTCGTTCATCCTAGTGTTTAATGCTGTTATACGCAGACACTCCAATGTGTTACTGTCGTTCATCCTAGTGTTTAATGCTGTTATACACAGACATGCCAATGTGTTACTCTCGTTCATCCTAGTTTTAAATGCTATTATACACTGACACACAAATGTGTTACACTCGTTCATCCTAGTGTTTAATGCTGTTATACACAGACATGCCAATGTGTTACTCTCGTTCATCCTAGTGTTTAATGCTGTTATACACAGACATGCCAATGTGTTACTCTCGTTCATCCTAGTTTTAAATGCTGTTATACACAGACTCTCCAATGTGCCACTCTCGTTCACCCTAATGTTAAATGCTGTTATACACAGACACACCAATGTGTTACTCTCATTCATCCTAGTTTTAAATGCTGTTAATGACAGACACTTCAATGTATTACTCTCGTTCATCCTAGTGTTAAATGCTGTTATACACAGACACTCCAATGTGTTACACTCGTTCATCCTAGTGTTTAATGCTGTTATACACAGACACTCCAATGTGTTACTCTCGTTCATCCTCCAGTTTAATGCTGTTATACGCAGACACTCCAATGTGTTACTCTCGTTCATCCTAGTTTTAAATGCTGTTATACACAGACTCACCAATGTGTTACTCTCGTTCATCCTAGTGTTTAATGCTGTTATACACAGACATGCCAATGTGTTACTCTCGTTCATCCTAGTTTTAAATGCTGTTATACACAGACTCTCCAATGTGCCACTCTCGTTCACCCTAATGTTAGATGCTGTTATACACAGACACACCAATGTGTTACTCTCATTCATCCTAGTTTTAAATGCTGTTATACACAGACACACCAATGTGCTACTCTCGTTCATCCTAGTGTTTAATGCTGTTATACACAGACACTCCAATGTGTTACTCTCGTTCATCCTAGTTTTAAATGCTGTTATACACAGACACACCAATGTGGTACTCTCTTTCATCCTAGTGTTAAATGCTGTTATACACAGACACTCCAATGTGTTACACTCGTTCATCCTAGTGTTTAATGCTGTTATACACAGACACTCCAATGTGTTACTCTCGTTCATCCTAGTTTTAAATGCTGTTATACACAGACTCTCCATTGTGCCACTCACGTTCACCCAAATGTTAAATGCGGTTATACACAGACACTCCAATGTGTTACACACGCTCATCCTAGTGTTTAATGCTGTTATACACAGACACTCCAATGTGTTACTCTCGTACCCCTTGTGTTAAATGCTGTTATACACAGACACTCCAATGTGGTACTCTCGTTACCCTAGTGTTAAATATTGTTACATACAGACACATCAATGTGTTACACTCGTTCATCCTAGTGTTTAATGCTGTTATACACAGACACTCCAATGTGTTACTCTCGTTCATCCTCCAGTTTAATGCTGTTATACGCAGACACTCCAATGTGTTACTCTCGTTCATCCTAGTTTTAAATGCTGTTATACACAGACTCACCAATGTGTTACTCTCGTTCATCCTAGTGTTTAATGCTGTTATACACAGACATGCCAATGTGTTACTCTCGTTCATCCTAGTTTTAAATGCTGTTATACACAGACTCTCCAATGTGCCACTCTCGTTCACCCTAATGTTAGATGCTGTTATACACAGACACACCAATGTGTTACTCTCATTCATCCTAGTTTTAAATGCTGTTATACACAGACACACCAATGTGCTACTCTCGTTCATCCTAGTGTTTAATGCTGTTATACACAGACACTCCAATGTGTTACTCTCGTTCATCCTAGTTTTAAATGCTGTTATACACAGACACACCAATGTGGTACTCTCTTTCATCCTAGTGTTAAATGCTGTTATACACAGACACTCCAATGTGTTACACTCGTTCATCCTAGTGTTTAATGCTGTTATACACAGACACTCCAATGTGTTACTCTCGTTCATCCTAGTTTTAAATGCTGTTATACACAGACTCTCCATTGTGCCACTCACGTTCACCCAAATGTTAAATGCTGTTATACACAGACACACCAATGTGTTACTCTCATTCATCCTAGTTTTAAATGCTGTTATACACAGACACACCAATGTGCTACTCTCGTTCATCCTAGTGTTTAATGCTGTTATACACAGACATTCCAATGTGTTACTCTCATTCATCCTAGTTTTAAATGCTGTTATACACAGACACACCAATGTGGTACTCTTTTTCATCCTAGTGTTAAATGCTGTTATACACAGACACTCCAATGTGGTGCTTTCGTTCATCCTGGTGTTAAATGCTGTTAATGACAGACACTTCAATGTGTTACTCTCGTTCATCCTAGTGTTAAATGCGGTTATACACAGACACTCCAATGTGTTACACACGCTCATCCTAGTGTTTAATGCTGTTATACACAGACACTCCAATGTGGTACTCTCATTCATCCTAGTTTTAAATGCTGTTATACACAGACACACCAATGTGTTACTCTCGTTCATCCTAGAGTTTAATGCTGTTATACGCAGACACTCCAATGTGTTACTCTCGTTCATCCTAGTTTTAAATGCTGTTATACACAGACTCTCCAATGTGTTACTCTCGTTCATCCTAGCGTTTAATGCTGTTATACACAGACATGCCAATGTGTTACTCTCGTTCATCCTAGTTTTAAATGCTGTTATACACAGACTCTCCAATGTGAAACTCTCGTTCACCCTAATGTTAAATGCTGTTATACACAGACACACCAATGTGTTACTCTCATTCATCCTGGTTTTAAATGCTGTTATACACAGACACACCAATGTGCCACTCTCGTTCATCCTAGTGTTTAATGCTGTTATACACAGACACTCCAATGTGTTACTCTCGTTCATCCTAGTTTTAAATGCTGTTATACACAGACACACCAATGTGTTACTCTCCTTCATCCTAGTTTTAAATGCTGTTATACACAGACACTCCAATGTGGTACTCTCATTCATCCTAGTTTTAAATGCTGTTATACACAGACACACCAATGTGTTACTCTCGTTCATCCTAGTGTTAAATGCTGTTATACACAAACACATCAATGTGTTACTCTCGTTCCCCTAGTGTTAAATGCTATTATACACAGACACACCAATGTGTTACTCTCATTCATCCTAGTTTTAAATGCTGTTATTCACAGACACACCAATGTGCTACTCTCGTTCATCCTAGTGTTTAATGCTGTTATACACAGACACTCCAATGTGTTACTCTCATTCATCCTAGTTTTAAATGCTGTTATACACAGACACACCAATGTGCTACTCTCGTTCATCCTAGTGTTTAATGCTGTTATACACAGACACTCCAATGTGTTACTCTCGTTCATCCTAGTTATAAATGCTGTTATACACAGACACACCAATGTGGTACCCTCTTTCATCCTAGTGTTAAATGCTGTTATACACAGACACTCCAATGTGTTACACTCGTTCATCCTAGTTTTAAATGCTGTTATACACAGACTCTCCAATGTGCCACTCTCGTTCACCCTAATGTTAAATGCTGTTATATACAGACACACCAATGTGTTACTCTCATTCATCCTAGTTTTAAATGCTGTTATACACAGACACACCAATGTGCTACTCTCGTTCATCCTAGTGTTTAATGCTGTGATACACAGACACTCCAATGTGTTACTCTCGTTCATCCTAGTTTTAAATGCTGTTATACACAGACACACCAATGTGTTACTCTCCTTCATCCTAGTTTTAAATGCTGTTATACACAGACACTCCAATGTGGTACTCTCATTCATCCTAGTTTTAAATGCTGTTATGCACAGACACACCAATGTGTTACTCTCGTTCATCCTAGTGTTTAATGCTGTTATACGCAGACACTCCAATGTGTTACTGTCGTTCATCCTAGTGTTTAATGCTGTTATACACAGACATGCCAATGTGTTACTCTCGTTCATCCTAGTTTTAAATGTTATTATACACTGACACACAAATGTGTTACACTCGTTCATCCTAGTGTTTAATGCTGTTATACACAGACATGCCAATGTGTTACTCTCGTTCATCCTAGTGTTTAATGCTGTTATACACAGACATGCCAATGTGTTACTCTCGTTCATCCTAGTTTTAAATGCTGTTATACACAGACTCTCCAATGTGCCACTCTCGTTCACCCTAATGTTAAATGCTGTTATACACAGACACACCAATGTGTTACTCTCATTCATCCTGGTTTTAAATGCTGTTAATGACAGACAC
Organism: Saccoglossus kowalevskii; assembly: GCF_978046115.1. Classification (NCBI taxonomy): domain Eukaryota; kingdom Metazoa; phylum Hemichordata; class Enteropneusta; family Harrimaniidae; genus Saccoglossus; species Saccoglossus kowalevskii. Next base: position 32,493,372 of record NC_140658.1, read on the forward strand.
TTCAATGTATTACTCTCGTTCATCCTAGTGTTAAATGCTGTTATACGCAGACACTCCAATGTGTTACTCTCGTTCATCCTAGTTTTAAATGCTGTTATACACAGACTCACCAATGTGTTACTCTCGTTCATCCTAGTGTTTAATGCTGTTATACACAGACATGCCAATGTGTTACTCTCGTTCATCCTAGTTTTAAATGCTGTTATACACAGACTCTCCAATGTGCCACTCTCGTTCACCCTAATGTTAGATGCTGTTATACACAGACACACCAATGTGTTACTCTCATTCATCCTAGTTTTAAATGCTGTTATACACAGACACACCAATGTGGTACTCTCTTTCATCCTAGTGTTAAATGCTGTTATACACAGACACTCCAATGTGTTACACTCGTTCATCCTAGTGTTTAATGCTGTTATACACAGACACTCCAATGTGTTACTCTCATTCATCCTAGTTTTAAATGCTGTTATACACAGACACACCAATGTGCTACTCTCGTTCATCCTAGTGTTTAATGCTGTTATACACAGACACTCCAATGTGTTACTCTCGTTCATCCTAGTTATAAATGCTGTTATACAAAGACACACCAATGTGGTACCCTCTTTCATCCTAGTGTTAAATGCTGTTATACACAGACACTCCAATGTGTTACACTCGTTCATCCTAGTTTTAAATGCTGTTATACACAGACTCTCCAATGTGCCACTCTCGTTCACCCTAATGTTAAATGCTGTTATATACAGACACACCAATATGTTACTCTCATTCATCATAGTTTTAAATGCTGTTATACAAAGACACACCAATGTGCTACTCTCGTTCATCCTAGAGTTTAATGCTGTTATACACAGACATTCCAATGTGTTACTCTCGTTCATCCTAGTTTTAAATGCTGTTATACACTGACACACCAATGTGGTACTCTCTTTCATCCTAGTGTTAAATGCTGTTATACACAGACACTCCAATGTGGTGCTCTCGTTCATCCTGGTGTTAAATGCTGTTAATGACAGACACTTCAATGTGTTACTCTCGTTCATCCTAGTGTTAAATGCGGTTATACACAGACACTCCAATGTGTTACACTCGTTCATCCTAGTGTTTAATGCTGTTATACACAGACACTCCAATGTGGTACTCTCATTCATCCTAGTTTTAAATGCTGTTATACACAGACACTACAATGTGTTACTCTCGTTCATCCTAGAGTTTAATGCTGTTATACGCAGACACTCCAATGTGTTACTCTCGTTCATTCTAGTTTTAAATGCTGTTATACACAGACTCACCAATGTGTTACTCTCGTTCATCATAGTGTTTAATGCTGTTATACACAGACATGCCAATGTGTTACTCTCGTTCATCCTAGTTTTAAATGCTGTTATACACAGACTCTCCAATGTGCCACTCTCGTTCACCCTAATGTTAAATGCTGTTATACACAGACACACCAATGTGTTACTCTCATTCATCCTAGTTTTAAATGCTGTTATACACAGACACACCAATGTGCTACTCTCGTTCATCCTAGTGTTTAATGCTGTTATACGCAGACACTCCAATGTGTTACTGTCGTTCATCCTAGTGTTTAATGCTGTTATACACAGACATGCCAATGTGTTACTCTCGTTCATCCTAGTTTTAAATGCTATTATACACTGACACACAAATGTGTTACACTCGTTCATCCTAGTGTTTAATGCTGTTATACACAGACATGCCAATGTGTTACTCTCGTTCATCCTAGTGTTTAATGCTGTTATACACAGACATGCCAATGTGTTACTCTCGTTCATCCTAGTTTTAAATGCTGTTATACACAGACTCTCCAATGTGCCACTCTCGTTCACCCTAATGTTAAATGCTGTTATACACAGACACACCAATGTGTTACTCTCATTCATCCTAGTTTTAAATGCTGTTAATGACAGACACTTCAATGTATTACTCTCGTTCATCCTAGTGTTAAATGCTGTTATACACAGACACTCCAATGTGTTACACTCGTTCATCCTAGTGTTTAATGCTGTTATACACAGACACTCCAATGTGTTACTCTCGTTCATCCTCCAGTTTAATGCTGTTATACGCAGACACTCCAATGTGTTACTCTCGTTCATCCTAGTTTTAAATGCTGTTATACACAGACTCACCAATGTGTTACTCTCGTTCATCCTAGTGTTTAATGCTGTTATACACAGACATGCCAATGTGTTACTCTCGTTCATCCTAGTTTTAAATGCTGTTATACACAGACTCTCCAATGTGCCACTCTCGTTCACCCTAATGTTAGATGCTGTTATACACAGACACACCAATGTGTTACTCTCATTCATCCTAGTTTTAAATGCTGTTATACACAGACACACCAATGTGCTACTCTCGTTCATCCTAGTGTTTAATGCTGTTATACACAGACACTCCAATGTGTTACTCTCGTTCATCCTAGTTTTAAATGCTGTTATACACAGACACACCAATGTGGTACTCTCTTTCATCCTAGTGTTAAATGCTGTTATACACAGACACTCCAATGTGTTACACTCGTTCATCCTAGTGTTTAATGCTGTTATACACAGACACTCCAATGTGTTACTCTCGTTCATCCTAGTTTTAAATGCTGTTATACACAGACTCTCCATTGTGCCACTCACGTTCACCCAAATGTTAAATGCTGTTATACACAGACACACCAATGTGTTACTCTCATTCATCCTAGTTTTAAATGCTGTTATACACAGACAAACCAATGTGCTACTCTCGTTCATCCTAGTGTTTAATGCTGTTATACACAGACATTACAATGTGTTACTCTCATTCATCCTAGTTTTAAATGCTGTTATACACAGACACACCAATGTGGTACTCTCTTTCATCCTAGTGTTAAATGCTGTTATACACAGACACTCCAATGTGGTGCTTTCGTTCATCCTGGTGTTAAATGCTGTTAATGACAGACACTTCAATGTGTTACTCTCGTTCATCCTAGTGTTAAATGCGGTTATACACAGACACTCCAATGTGTTGCACACGCTCATCCTAGTGTTTAATGCTGTTATACACAGACACTCCAATGTGGTACTCTCATTCATCCTAGTTTTAAATGCTGTTATACACAGACACACCAATGTGTTACTCTCGTTCATCCTAGAGTTTAATGCTGTTATACGCAGACACTCCAATGTGTTACTCTCGTTCATCCTAGTTTTAAATGCTGTTATACACAGACTCACCAATGTGTTACTCTCGTTCATCCTAGTGTTTAATGCTGTTATACACAGACATGCCAATGTGTTACTCTCGTTCATCCTAGTTTTAAATGCTGTTATACACAGACTCTCCAATGTGCCACTCTCGTTCACCCTAATGTTAAATGCTGTTATACACAGACACACCAATGTGTTACTCTCATTCATCCTGGTTTTAAATGCTGTTATACACAGACACACCAATGTGCTACTCTCGTTCATCCTAGTGTTTAATGCTGTTATACACAGACACTCCAATGTGTTACTCTCGTTCATCCTAGGTTTAAATGCTGTTATACACAGACACACCAATGTGTTACTCTCCTTCATCCTAGTTTTAAATGCTGTTATACACAGACACTCCAATGTGGTACTCTCATTCATCCTAGTTTTAAATGCTGTTATACACAGACACACCAATGTGTTACTCTCGTTCATCCTAGTGTTAAATGCTTTTATACACAAACACATCAATGTGTTACTCTCGTTCCCCTAGTGTTAAATGCTATTATACACAGACACACCAATGTGTTACTCTCATTCATCCTAGTTTTAAATGCTGTTATACACAGACACACCAATGTGCTACTCTCGTTCATCCTAGGGTTTAATGCTGTTATACACAGACACTCCAATGTGTTACTCTCGTTCATCCTAGTTATAAATGCTGTTATACACAGACACACCAATGTGTTACTCTCCTTCATCCTAGTTTTAAATGCTGTTATACACAGACACTCCAATGTGGTACTCTCATTCATCCTAGTTTTAAATGCTGTTATACACAAACACATCAATGTGTTACTCTCGTTCCCCTAGTGTTAAATGCTATTATACACAGACACACCAATGTGTTACTCTCATTCATCCTAGTTTTAAATGCTGTTATACACAGACACACCAATGTGCTACTCTCGTTCATCCTAGTGTTTAATGCTGTTATACACAGACACTCCAATGTGTTACTCTCGTTCATCCTAGTTATAAATGCTGTTATACACAGACACACCAATGTGGTTCCCTCTTTCATCCTAGTGTTAAATGCTTTTATACACAGACACTCCAATGTGTTACACTCGTTCATCCTAGTTTTAAATGCTGTTATACACAGACTCTCCAATGTGCCACTCTCGTTCACCCTAATGTTAAATGCTGTTATATACAGACACACCAATGTGTTACTCTCATTCATCCTAGTTTTAAATGCTGTTATACAAAGACACACCAATGTGCTACTCTTGTTCATCCTAGAGTTTAATGCTGTTATACACAGACATTCCAATGTGTTACTCTCGTTCATCCTAGTTTTAAATGCTGTTATACACAGACACACCAATGTGGTACTCTCTTTCATCCTAGTGTTAAATGCTGTTATACACAGACACTCCAATGTGGTGCTCTCGTTCATCCTGGTGTTAAATGCTGTTAATGTCAGACACTTCAATGTGTTACTCTCGTTCATCCTAGTGTTAAATGCGGTTATACACAGACACTCCAATGTGTTACACTCGTTCATCCTAGTGTTTAATGCTGTTATACACAGACACTCCAATGTGGTACTCTCATTCATCCTAGTTTTAAATGCTGTTATAGACAGACACTAAAATGTGTTACTCTCGTTCATCCTAGAGTTTAATGCTGTTATACGCAGACACTCCAATGTGTTACTCTCGTTCATTCTAGTTTTAAATGCTGTTATACACAGACTCACCAATGTGTTGCTCTCGTTCATCCTAGTGTTTAATGCTGTTATACACAGACATGCCAATGTGTTACTCTCGTTCATCCTAGTTTTAAATGCTGTTATACACAGACTCTCCAATGTGCCACTCTCGTTCACCCTAATGTTAAATGCTGTTATACACAGACACACCAATGTGTTTCTCTCATTCATCCTAGTTTTAAATGCTGTTATACACAGACACACCAATGTGTTACTCTCCTTCATCCTAGTTTTAAATGCTGTTATACACAGACACTCCAATGTGGTACTCTCATTCATCCTAGTTTTAAATGCTGTTATACACAGACACACCAATGTGTTACTCTCGTTCATCCTAGTGTTTAATGCTGTTATACGCAGACACTCCAATGTGTTACTGTCGTTCATCCTAGTGTTTAATGCTGTTATACACAGACATGCCAATGTGTTACTCTCGTTCATCCTAGTTTTAAATGCTATTATACACTGACACACAAATGTGTTACACTCGTTCATCCTAGTGTTTAATGCTGTTATACACAGACATGCCAATGTGTTACTCTCGTTCATCCTAGTGTTTAATACTGTTATACACAGACATGCCAATGTGTTACTCTCGTTCATCCTAGTTTTAAATGCTGTTATACACAGACTCTCCAATGTGCCACTCTCGTTCACCCTAATGTTAAATGCTGTTATACACAGACACACCAATGTGTTACTCTCATTCATCCTAGTTTTAAATGCTGTTAATGACAGACACTTCAATGTATTACTCTCGTTCATCCTAGTGTTAAATGCTGTTATACACAGACACTCCAATGTGTTACACTCGTTCATCCTAGTGTTTAATGCTGTTATACACAGACACTCCAATGTGTTACTCTCGTTCATCCTCCAGTTTAATGCTGTTATACGCAGACACTCCAATGTGTTACTCTCGTTCATCCAAGTTTTAACTGCTGTTATACACAGACTCACCAATGTGTTACTCTCGTTCATCCTAGTGTTTAATGCTGTTATACACAGACATGCCAATGTGTTACTCTCGTTCATCCTAGTTTTAAATGCTGTTATATACAGACTCTCCAATGTGCCACTCTCGTTCACCCTAATGTTAGATGCTGTTATACACAGACACACCAATGTGTTACTCTCATTCATCCTAGTTTTAAATGCTGTTATACACAGACACACCAATGTGCTACTCTCGTTCATCCTAGTGTTTAATGCTGTTATACACAGACACTCCAATGTGTTACTCTCGTTCATCCTAGTTTTAAATGCTGTTATACACAGACACACCAATGTGGTACTCTCTTTCATCCTAGTGTTAAATGCTGTTATACACAGACACTCCAATGTGTTACACTCGTTCATCCTAGTGTTTAATGCTGTTATACACAGACACTCCAATGTGTTACTCTCGTTCATCCTAGTTTTAAATGCTGTTATACACAGACTCTCCATTGTGCCACTCACGTTCACCCAAATGTTAAATGCTGTTATACACAGACACACCAATGTGTTACTCTCATTCATCCTAGTTTTAAATGCTGTTATACACAGACACACCAATGTGCTACTCTCGTTCATCCTAGTGTTTAATGCTGTTATACACAGACATTCCAATGTGTTACTCTCATTCATCCTAGTTTTAAATGCTGTTATACACAGACACACCAATGTGGTACTCTCTTTCATCCTAGTGTTAAATGCTGTTATACACAGACACTCCAATGTGGTGCTTTCGTTCATCCTGGTGTTAAATGCTGTTAATGACAGACACTTCAATGTGTTACTCTCGTTCATCCTAGTGTTAAATGCGGTTATACACAGACACTCCAATGTGTTACACACGTTCACCCTAGTGTTTAATGCTGTTATACACAGACACTCCAATGTGGTACTCTCATTCATCCTAGTTTTAAATGCTGTTATACACAGACACACCAATGTGTTACTCTCGTTCATCCTAGAGTTTAATGCTGTTATACGCAGACACTCCAATGTGTTACTCTCGTTCATCCTAGTTTTAAATGATGTTATACACAGACTCACCAATGTGTTACTCTCGTTCATCCTAGTGTTTAATGCTGTTATACACAGACATGCCAATGTGTTACTCTCGTTCATCCTAGTTTTAAATGCTGTTATACACAGACTCTCCAATGTGCCACTCTCGTTCACCCTAATGTTAAATGCTGTTTTACACAGACACACCAATGTGTTACTCTCATTCATCCTGGTTTTAAATGCTGTTATACACAGACACACCAATGTGCTACTCTCGTTCATCCTAGTGTTTAATGCTGTTATACACAGACACTCCAATGTGTTACTCTCGTTCATCCTAGTTTTAAATGCTGTTATACACAGACACACCAATGTGTTACTCTCCTTCATCCTAGTTTTAAATGCTGTTATACACAGACACTCCAATGTGGTACTCTCATTCATCCTAGTTTTAAATGCTGTTATACACAGACACACCAATGTGTTACTCTCGTTCCCCTAGTGTTAAATGCTATTATACACAGACACACCAATGTGTTACTCTCATTCATTCTAGTTTTAAATCCTGTTATACACAGACACACCAATGTGCTACTCTCGTTCATCCTAGTGTTTAATGCTGTTATACACAGACACTCCAATGTGTTACTCTCGTTCATCCTAGTTATAAATGCTGTTATACACAGACACACCAATGTGGTACCCTCTTTCATCCTAGTGTTAAATGCTGTTATACACAGACACTCCAATGTGTTACACTCGTTCATCCTAGTTTTAAATGCTGTTATACACAGACTCTCCAATGTGCCACTCTCGTTCACCCTAATGTTAAATGCTGTTATACACAGACACACCAATGTGTTACTCTCATTCATCCTAGTTTTAAATGCTGTTATACACAGACACACCAATGTGCTACTCTCGTTCATCCTAGAGTTTAATGCTGTCATACACAGACATTCCAATGTGTTACTCTCGTTCATCCTAGTTTTAAATGCTGTTATACACAGACACACCAATGTGGTACTCTCTTTCATCCTAGTGTTAAATGCTGTTATACACAGACACTCCAATGTGGTGCTCTCGTTCATCCTGGTGTTAAATGCTGTTAATGACAGACACTTCAATGTGTTACTCTCGTTCATCCTAGTGTTAAATGCGGTTATACACAGACACTCCAATGTGTTACACTCGTTCATCCTAGTGTTTAATGCTGTTATACACAGACACTCTAATGTGGTACTCTCATTCATCATAGTTTTAAATGCTGTTATACACAGACACTACAATGTGTTACTCTCGTTCATCCTAGAGTTTAATGCTGTTATACGCAGACACTCCAATGTGTTACTCTCGTTCATCCTAGTTTTAAATGCTGTTATACACAGACTCACCAATGTGTTACTCTCGTTCATCCTAGTGTTTAATGCTGTTTTACACAGACATGCCAATGTGTTACTCTCGTTCATCCTAGTTTTAAATGCTGTTATACACAGACTCTCCAATGTGCCACTCTCGTTCACCCTAATGTTAAATGCTGTTATACACAGACACACCAATGTGTTACTCTCATTCATCCTAGTTTTAAATGCTGTTATACACAGACACACCAATGTGCTACTCTCGTTCATCCTAGTGTTTAATGCTGTTATACACAGACACACCAATGTGTTACTCTCGTTCATCCTAGTTTTAAATGCTGTTATACACAGACACACCAATGTGTTACTCTCGTTCATCCTAGTTTTAAATGCTGTTATACACAGACACACCAATGTGGTACTCTCTTTCATCCTAGTGTTAAATGCTGTTATACACAGACACTCCAATGTGTTACATTCGTTCATCCTAGTGTTTAATGCTGTTATACACAGACACTCCAATGTGTTACTCTCGTTCATCCTAGTTTTAAATGCTGTTATACACAGACTCTCCATTGTGCCACTCACGTTCACCCAAATGTTAAATGCTGTTATACACAGACACACCAATGTGTTACTCTCATTCATCCTAGTTTTAAATGCTGTTATACACAGACACACCAATGTGCTACTCTCGTTCATCCTAGTGTTTAATGCTGTTATACACAGACATTCCAATGTGTTACTCTCATTCATCCTAGTTTTAAATGCTGTTATACACAGACACACCAATGTGGTACTCTCTTTCATCCTAGTGTTAAATGCTGTTATACACAGACACTCCAATGTGGTGCTTTCGTTCATCCTGGTGTTAAATGCTGTTAATGACAGACACTTCAATGTGTTACTCTCGTTCATCCTAGTGTTAAATGCGGTTATACACAGACACTCCAATGTGTTACACACGTTCACCCTAGTGTTTAATGTTGTTATACACAGACACTCCGATGTGGTACTCTCATTCATCCTAGTTTTAAATGCTGTTATACACAGACACACCAATGTGTTACTCTCGTTCATCCTAGAGTTTAATGCTGTTATACGCAGACACTCCAATGTGTTACTCTCGTTCATCCTAGTTTTAAATGCTGTTATACACAGACTCACCAATGTGTTACTCTCGTTCATCCTAGTGTTTAATGCTGTTATACACAGACATGCCAATGTGTTACTCTCGTTCATCCTAGTTTTAAATGCTGTTATACACAGACTCTCCAATGTGCCACTCTCGTTCACCCTAATGTTAAATGCTGTTATACACAGACACACCAATGTGTTACTCTCATTCATCCTGGTTTTAAATGCTGTTATACACAGACACACCAATGTGCTACTCTCGTTCATCCTAGTGTTTAATGCTGTTATACACAGACACTCCAATGTGTTACTCTCGTTCATCCTAGTTTTAAATGCTGTTATACACAGACACACCAATGTGTTACTCTCCTTCATCCTAGTTTTAAATGCTGTTATACACAGACACTCCAATGTGGTACTCTCATTCATCCTAGTTTTAAATGCTGTTATACACAGACACACCAATGTGTTACTCTCGTTCCCCTAGTGTTAAATGCTATTATACACAGACACACCAATGTGTTACTCTCATTCATTCTAGTTTTAAATCCTGTTATACACAGACACACCAATGTGCTACTCTCGTTCATCCTAGTGTTTAATGCTGTTATACACAGACACTCCAATGTGTTACTCTCGTTCATCCTAGTTATAAATGCTGTTATACACAGACACACCAATGTGGTACCCTCTTTCATCCTAGTGTTAAATGCTGTTATACACAGACACTCCAATGTGTTACACTCGTTCATCCTAGTTTTAAATGCTGTTATACACAGACTCTCCAATGTGCCACTCTCGTTCACCCTAATGTTAAATGCTGTTATACACAGACACACCAATGTGTTACTCTCATTCATCCTAGTTTTAAATGCTGTTATACACAGACACACCAATGTGCTACTCTCGTTCATCCTAGAGTTTAATGCTGTCATACACAGACATTCCAATGTGTTACTCTCGTTCATCCTAGTTTTAAATGCTGTTATACACAGACACACCAATGTGGTACTCTCTTTCATCCTAGTGTTAAATGCTGTTATACACAGACACTCCAATGTGGTGCTCTCGTTCATCCTGGTGTTAAATGCTGTTAATGACAGACACTTCAATGTGTTACTCTCGTTCATCCTAGTGTTAAATGCGGTTATACACAGACACTCCAATGTGTTACACTCGTTCATCCTAGCGTTTAATGCTGTTATACACAGACACTCTAATGTGGTACTCTCATTCATCCTAGTTTTAAATGCTGTTATACACAGACACTACAATGTGTTACTCTCGTTCATCCTAGAGTTTAATGCTGTTATACGCAGACACTCCAATGTGTTACTCTCGTTCATCCTAGTTTTAAATGCTGTTATACACAGACTCACCAATGTGTTACTCTCGTTCATCCTAGTGTTTAATGCTGTTTTACACAGACATGCCAATGTGTTACTCTCGTTCATCCTAGTTTTAAATGCTGTTATACACAGACTCTCCAATGTGCCACTCTCGTTCACCCTAATGTTAAATGCTGTTATACACAGACACACCAATGTGTTACTCTCATTCATCCTAGTTTTAAATGCTGTTATACACAGACACACCAATGTGCTACTCTCGTTCATCCTAGTGTTTAATGCTGTTATACACAGACACACCAATGTGTTACTCTCGTTCATCCTAGTTTTAAATGCTGTTATACACAGACACACCAATGTGTTACTCTCCTTCATCCTAGTTTTAAATGCTGTTATACACAGACACTCCAATGTGGTACTCTCATTCATTCTAGTTTTAAATGCTGTTATACACAGACACTCCAATGTGTTACACTCGTTCATCCTAGTGTTTAATGCTGTTATACACAGACACTCTAATGTGGTACTCTCATTCATCCTAGTTTTAAATGCTGTTATACACAGACACTACAATGTGTTACTCTCGTTCATCCTAGAGTTTAATGCTGTTATACGCACACACTCCAATGTGTTACTCTCGTTCATCCTAGTTTTAAATGCTGTTATACACAGACTCACCAATGTGTTACTCTCGTTCATCCTAGTGTTTAATGCTGTTTTACACAGACATGCCAATGTGTTACTCTCGTTCATCCTAGTTTTAAATGCTGTTATACACAGACTCTCCAATGTGCCACTCTCGTTCACCCTAATGTTAAATGCTGTTATACACAGACACACCAATGTGTTACTCTCATTCATCCTAGTTTTAAATGCTGTTATACACAGACACACCAATGTGCTACTCTCGTTCATCCTAGTGTTTAATGCTGTTATACACAGACACTCCAATGTGTTACTCTCGTTCATCCTAGTTTTAAATGCTGTTATACACAGACACACCAATGTGTTACTCTCCTTCATCCTAGTTTTAAATGCTGTTATACACAGACACTCCAATGTGGTACTCTCATTCATTCTAGTTTTAAATGCTGTTATACACAGACACACCAATTTGTTACTCTCGTTCATCCTAGTGTTTAATGCTGTTATACGCAGACACTCCAATGTGTTACTGTCGTTCATCCTAGTGTTTAATGCTGTTATACACAGACATGCCAATGTGTTACTCTCGTTCATCCTAGTTTTAAATGCTGTTATACACTGACACACAAATGTGTTACACTCGTTCATCCTAGTGTTTAATGCTGTTATACACAGACATGCCAATGTGTTACTCTCGTTCATCCTAGTGTTTAATGCTGTTATACACAGACATGCCAATGTGTTACTCTCGTTCATCCTAGTTTTAAATGCTGTTATACACAGACTCTCCAATGTGCCACTCTCATTCACCCTAATGTTAAATGCTGTTATACACAGACACACCAATGTGTTACTCTCATTCATCCTTGTTTTAAATGCTGTTATACGCAGACACACCAATGTGCTACTCTCGTTCATCCTAGTGTTTAATGCTGTTATACACAGACACTCCAATGTGTTACTCTCGTTCATCCTAGTTTTAAATGCTGTTATACACAGACACACCAATGTGTTACTCTCCTTCATCCTAGTTTTAAATGCTGTTATACACAGACACTCCAATGTGGTACTCTCATTCATCCTAGTTTTAAATGCTGTTATACACAGACACACCAATGTGTTACTCTCGTTCATCCTAGTGTTTAATGCTGTTATACGCAGACACTCCAATGTGTTACTGTCGTTCATCCTAGTGTTTAATGCTGTTATACACAGACATGCCAATGTGTTACTCTCGTTCATCCTAGTTTTAGATGCTGCTATACACAGAGACACAAATGTGTTACACTCGTTCATCCTAGTGTTTAATGCTGTTATACACAGACATGCCAATGTGTTACTCTCATTCATCCTAGTGTTAAATGCTGTTATACACAGACACACCAATATTTTACTCTTGATCTTCCTAGTGTTAAATGCTGTTTTACACAGACACTCCAATGTGTTGCTCTCGTTCACCCTAGTGTTAAATGCTGTTATACCAGACACTCCAATGTGGTACTCTCTTTCATCCTAGTGTTAAATGCTGTTATACACAGACACTCCAATGTGGTTCTCTCGTTCATCCTAGTGTTAAATGCTGTTAATGACAGACACTTCAATGTGTTACTCTCGTTCATCCTAGTGTTAAATGCTGTTATACACAGACACTCCAATGTGTTACTCTCGTACCCCTAGTGTTAAATGCTGTTATACACAGACACTCCAATGTGGTACTCTCGTTACCCTAGTGTTAAATATTGTTACATACAGACACATCAATGTGTTACTCTCATTCATCCTAGTGTTAAATGCTGTTATACACAGACACTCCAATGTGTTACTCTCGTTCATCCTAGTGTTTAATGCTGTTATACACAGACGCACCAATGTGTTACTCTCGTTCATCCTAGTGTTTAATGCTGTTTTACACAGACATGCCAATGTGTTACTCTCGTTCATCCTAGTTTTAAATGCTGTTATACACAGACTCTCCAATGTGCCACTCTCGTTCACCCTAATGTTAAATGCTGTTATACACAGACACTCCAATGTGGTACTCTCATTCATTCTAGTTTTAAATGCTGTTATACACAGACACACCAATTTGTTACTCTCGTTCATCCTAGTGTTTAATGCTGTTATACGCAGACACTCCAATGTGTTACTGTCGTTCATCCTAGTGTTTAATGCTGTTATACACAGACATGCCAATGTGTTACTCTCGTTCATCCTAGTTTTAAATGCTGTTATACACTGACACACAAATGTGTTACACTCGTTCATCCTAGTGTTTAATGCTGTTATACACAGACATGCCAATGTGTTACTCTCGTTCATCCTAGTGTTTAATGCTGTTATACACAGACATGCCAATGTGTTACTCTCGTTCATCCTAGTTTTAAATGCTGTTATACACAGACTCTCCAATGTGCCACTCTCATTCACCCTAATGTTAAATGCTGTTATACACAGACACACCAATGTGTTACTCTCATTCATCCTTGTTTTAAATGCTGTTATACGCAGACACACCAATGTGCTACTCTCGTTCATCCTAGTGTTTAATGCTGTTATACACAGACACTCCAATGTGTTACTCTCGTTCATCCTAGTTTTAAATGCTGTTATACACAGACACACCAATGTGTTACTCTCCTTCATCCTAGTTTTAAATGCTGTTATACACAGACACTCCAATGTGGTACTCTCATTCATCCTAGTTTTAAATGCTGTTATACACAGACACACCAATGTGTTACTCTCGTTCATCCTAGTGTTTAATGCTGTTATACGCAGACACTCCAATGTGTTACTGTCGTTCATCCTAGTGTTTAATGCTGTTATACACAGACATGCCAATGTGTTACTCTCGTTCATCCTAGTTTTAGATGCTGCTATACACAGAGACACAAATGTGTTACACTCGTTCATCCTAGTGTTTAATGCTGTTATACACAGACATGCCAATGTGTTACTCTCATTCATCCTAGTGTTAAATGCTGTTATACACAGACACACCAATATTTTACTCTTGATCTTCCTAGTGTTAAATGCTGTTTTACACAGACACTCCAATGTGTTGCTCTCGTTCACCCTAGTGTTAAATGCTGTTATACCAGACACTCCAATGTGGTACTCTCTTTCATCCTAGTGTTAAATGCTGTTATACACAGACACTCCAATGTGGTTCTCTCGTTCATCCTAGTGTTAAATGCTGTTAATGACAGACACTTCAATGTGTTACTCTCGTTCATCCTAGTGTTAAATGCTGTTATACACAGACACTCCAATGTGTTACTCTCGTACCCCTAGTGTTAAATGCTGTTATACACAGACACTCCAATGTGGTACTCTCGTTACCCTAGTGTTAAATATTGTTACATACAGACACATCAATGAGTTACTCTCATTCATCCTAGTGTTAAATGCTGTTATACACAGACACTCCAATGTGTTACTCTCGTTCATCCTAGTGTTTAATGCTGTTGTACACAGACACTCCAATGTGGTACTCTCATTTATCCTAGTTTTAAATGCTGTTATACACAGACACACCAATGTGTTACTCTCGTTCATCCTAGTGTTTAATGCTGTTATACACAGACACTCCAATGTGTTACTCTCGTTCATCCTAGTTTTAAATGCTGTTATACACAGACACACCAATGTGTTACTCTCGTTCATCCTAGTTTTAAATGTTGTTATACACAGACTCTCCAATGTGGTACTCTCATTCATCCTAGAGTTTAATGCTGTTATACGCAGACACTCCAATGTGTTACTCTCGTTCATCCTAGTTTTAAATGCTGTTATACACAGACACACCAATGTGGTACTCTCTTTCATCCTAGTGTTAAATGCTGTTATACACAGACACTCCAATGTGGTACTCTCATTCATTCTAGTTTTAAATGCTGTTATACACAGACACACCAATTTGTTACTCTCGTTCATCCTAGTGTTTAATGCTGTTATACGCAGACACTCCAATGTGTTACTGTCGTTCATCCTAGTGTTTAATGCTGTTATACACAGACATGCCAATGTGTTACTCTCGTTCATCCTAGTTTTAAATGCTGTTAATGACAGACACTTCAATGTGTTACTCTCGTTCATCCTAGTGTTAAATGCTGTTATACACAGACACTCCAAAGTGTTACACTCGTTCATCCTAGTGTTTAATGCTGTTATACACAGACACACCAATGTGTTACTCTCGTTCATCCTAGAGTTTAATGCTGTTATACGCAGACACTCCAATGTGTTACTCTCGTTCATCCTAGTTATAAATGCTGTTATACACAGACTGACCAATGTGTTACTCTCGTTCATCCTAGTGTTTAATGCTGTTATACACAGACATGCCAATGTGTTACTCTCGTTCATCCTAGTTTTAAATGCTGTTATACACAGACTCTCCAATGTGCCACTCTCGTTCACCCTAATGTTAAATGCTGTTATACACAGACACACCAATGTGTTACTCTCATTCATCCTAGTTTTAAATGCTGTTATACACAGACACACCAATGTGCTACTCTCGTTCATCCTAGTGTTTAATGCTGTTATACACAGACACTCCAATGTGTTACTCTCGTTCATCCTAGTTTTAAATGCTGTTATACACAGACAAACCAATGTGTTACTCTCCTTCATCCTAGTTTTAAATGCTGTTATACACAGACACTCCAATGTGGTACTCTCATTCATCCTAGTTTTAAATGCTGTTATACACAGACACACCAATGTGTTACTCTCGTTCATCCTAGTGTTAAGTGCTGTTATACACAGACACTCCAATGTGTTACTCTCGTTCACCCTATTGTTAAATGCTGTTATACACAGACACTCCAATGTGTTACTCTCATTCCCCTAGTGTTAAATGGTGTTATACACAGACACTCCAATGTGTTACTCTCGTTCCCCTAGTGTCAAATGCTGTTATACACGGACACTACAATGTGTTACTCTCATCCCCCTCGTGTCAAATGCTGTTACACACAGACATTCCAATGTGTTACTCTCATTTATCCTAGTGTTAAATGCTGTTATACACAGGCACACCAATATTTTACTCTTGTTCTTCCTAGTGTTAAATGCTGTTTTACACAGACACTCCAATGTGTTACTCTCGTTCACCCTAGTGTTAAATGCTGTTATACCAGACACTCCAATGTGGTACTCTCTTTCATCCTAGTGTTAACTGCTGTTATACACAGACACTCCAATGTGGTGCTCTCGTTCATCCTAGTGTTAAATGCTGTCAATGACAGACACTTCAATGTATTACTCTCGTTCATCCTAGTGTTAAATGCTGTTATACACAGACACTCCAATGTGTTACACTCGTTCATCCTAGTGTTTAATGCTGTTATACACAGACACTCTAATGTGGTACTCTCATTCATCCTAGTTTTAAATGCTGTTATACACAGACACTACAATGTGTTACTCTCGTTCATCCTAGAGTTTAATGCTGTTATACGCACACACTCCAATGTGTTACTCTCGTTCATCCTAGTTTTAAATGCTGTTATACACAGACTCACCAATGTGTTACTCTCGTTCATCCTAGTGTTTAATGCTGTTTTACACAGACATGCCAATGTGTTACTCTCGTTCATCCTAGTTTTAAATGCTGTTATACACAGACTCTCCAATGTGCCACTCTCGTTCACCCTAATGTTAAATGCTGTTATACACAGACACACCAATGTGTTACTCTCATTCATCCTAGTTTTAAATGCTGTTATACACAGACACACCAATGTGCTACTCTCGTTCATCCTAGTGTTTAATGCTGTTATACACAGACACTCCAATGTGTTACTCTCGTTCATCCTAGTTTTAAATGCTGTTATACACAGACACACCAATGTGTTACTCTCCTTCATCCTAGTTTTAAATGCTGTTATACACAGACACTCCAATGTGGTACTCTCATTCATTCTAGTTTTAAATGCTGTTATACACAGACACACCAATTTGTTACTCTCGTTCATCCTAGTGTTTAATGCTGTTATACGCAGACACTCCAATGTGTTACTGTCGTTCATCCTAGTGTTTAATGCTGTTATACACAGACATGCCAATGTGTTACTCTCGTTCATCCTAGTTTTAAATGCTGTTATACACTGACACACAAATGTGTTACACTCGTTCATCCTAGTGTTTAATGCTGTTATACACAGACATGCCAATGTGTTACTCTCGTTCATCCTAGTGTTTAATGCTGTTATACACAGACATGCCAATGTGTTACTCTCGTTCATCCTAGTTTTAAATGCTGTTATACACAGACTCTCCAATGTGCCACTCTCATTCACCCTAATGTTAAATGCTGTTATACACAGACACACCAATGTGTTACTCTCATTCATCCTTGTTTTAAATGCTGTTATACGCAGACACACCAATGTGCTACTCTCGTTCATCCTAGTGTTTAATGCTGTTATACACAGACACTCCAATGTGTTACTCTCGTTCATCCTAGTTTTAAATGCTGTTATACACAGACACACCAATGTGTTACTCTCCTTCATCCTAGTTTTAAATGCTGTTATACACAGACACTCCAATGTGGTACTCTCATTCATCCTAGTTTTAAATGCTGTTATACACAGACACACCAATGTGTTACTCTCGTTCATCCTAGTGTTTAATGCTGTTATACGCAGACACTCCAATGTGTTACTGTCGTTCATCCTAGTGTTTAATGCTGTTATACACAGACATGCCAATGTGTTACTCTCGTTCATCCTAGTTTTAGATGCTGCTATACACAGAGACACAAATGTGTTACACTCGTTCATCCTAGTTTTTAATGCTGTTATACACAGACATGCCAATGTGTTACTCTCATTCATCCTAGTGTTAAATGCTGTTATACACAGACACACCAATATTTTACTCTTGATCTTCCTAGTGTTAAATGCTGTTTTACACAGACACTCCAATGTGTTGCTCTCGTTCACCCTAGTGTTAAATGCTGTTATACCAGACACTCCAATGTGGTACTCTCTTTCATCCTAGTGTTAAATGCTGTTATACACAGACACTCCAATGTGGTTCTCTCGTTCATCCTAGTGTTAAATGCTGTTAATGACAGACACTTCAATGTGTTACTCACGTTCATCCTAGTGTTAAATGCTGTTATACACAGACACTCCAATGTGTTACTCTCGTACCCCTTGTGTTAAATGCTGTTATACACAGACACTCCAATGTGGTACTCTCGTTACCCTAGTGTTAAATATTGTTACATACAGACACATCAATGTGTTACTCTCATTCATCCTAGTGTTAAATGCTGTTATACACAGACACTCCAATGTGTTACTCTCGTTCATCCTAGTGTTTAATGCTGTTGTACACAGACACTCCAATGTGGTACTCTCATTTATCCTAGTTTTAAATGCTGTTATACACAGACACACCAATGTGTTACTCTCGTTCATCCTAGTGTTTAATGCTGTTATACACAGACACTCCAATGTGTTACTCTCGTTCATCCTAGTTTTAAATGCTGTTATACACAGACACACCAATGTGTTACTCTCGTTCATCCTAGTTTTAAATGTTGTTATACACAGACTCTCCAATGTGGTACTCTCATTCATCCTAGAGTTTAATGCTGTTATACGCAGACACTCCAATGTGTTACTCTCGTTCATCCTAGTTTTAAATGCTGTTATACACAGACACACCAATGTGGTACTCTCTTTCATCCTAGTGTTAAATGCTGTTATACACAGACACTCCAATGTGGTGCTCTCGTTCATCCTAGTGTTAAATGCTGTTAATGACAGACACTTCAATGTGTTACTCTCGTTCATCCTAGTGTTAAATGCTGTTATACACAGACACTCCAAAGTGTTACACTCGTTCATCCTAGTGTTTAATGCTGTTATACACAGACACACCAATGTGTTACTCTCGTTCATCCTAGAGTTTAATGCTGTTATACGCAGACACTCCAATGTGTTACTCTCGTTCATCCTAGTTTTAAATGCTGTTATACACAGACTCACGAATGTGTTACTCTCGTTCATCCTAGTGTTTAATGCTGTTATACACAGACATGCCAATGTGTTACTCTCGTTCATCCTAGTTTTAAATGCTGTTATACACAGACTCTCCAATGTGCCACTCTCGTTCACCCTAATGTTAAATGCTGTTATACACAGACACACCAATGTGTTACTCTCATTCATCCTAGTTTTAAATGCTGTTATACACAGACACACCAATGTGCTACTCTCGTTCATCCTAGTGTTTAATGCTGTTATACACAGACACTCCAATGTGTTACTCTCGTTCATCCTAGTTTTAAATGCTGTTATACACAGACAAACCAATGTGTTACTCTCCTTCATCCTAGTTTTAAATGCTGTTATACACAGACACTCCAATGTGGTACTCTCATTCATCCTAGTTTTAAATGCTGTTATACACAGACACACCAATGTGTTACTCTCGTTCATCCTAGTGTTAAGTGCTGTTATACACAGACACTCCAATGTGTTACTCTCGTTCACCCTATTGTTAAATGCTGTTATACACAGACACTCCAATGTGTTACTCTCATTCCCCTAGTGTTAAATGGTGTTATACACAGACACTCCAATGTGTTACTCTCGTTCCCCTAGTGTCAAATGCTGTTATACACGGACACTACAATGTGTTACTCTCATCCCCCTCGTGTCAAATGCTGTTACACACAGACATTCCAATGTGTTACTCTCATTTATCCTAGTGTTAAATGCTGTTATACACAGGCACACCAATATTTTACTCTTGTTCTTCCTAGTGTTAAATGCTGTTTTACACAGACACTCCAATGTGTTACTCTCGTTCACCCTAGTGTTAAATGCTGTTATACCAGACACTCCAATGTGGTACTCTCTTTCATCCTAGTGTTAACTGCTGTCAATGACAGACACTTCAATGTATTACTCTCGTTCATCCTAGTGTTAAATGCTGTTATACACAGACACTCCAATGTGTTACACTCGTTCATCCTAGTGTTTAATGCTGTTATACACAGACACTCCAATGTGTTACTCTCGTTCATCCTACAGTTTAATGCTGTTATACGCAGACACTCCAATGTGTTACTCTCGTTCATCCTAGTTTTAAATGCTGTTATACACAGACTCACCAATGTGTTACTCTCGTTCATCCTAGTGTTTAATGCTGTTATACACAGACATGCCAATGTGTTACTCTCGTTCATCCTAGTTTTAAATGCTGTTATACACAGACTCTCCAATGTGCCACTCTCGTTCACCCTAATGTTAAATGCTGTTATACACAGACACACCAATGTGTTACTCTCATTCATCCTAGTTTTAAATGCTGTTATACACAGACACACCAATGTGCTACTCTCGTTCATCCTAGTGTTTAATGCTGTTATACACAGACACTCCAATGTGTTACTCTCGTTCATCCTAGTTTTAAATGCTGTTATACACAGACACACCAATGTGGTACTCTCTTTCATCCTAGTGTTAAATGCTGTTATACACAGACACTCCAATGTGTTACACTCGTTCATCCTAGTTTTAAATGCTGTTATACACAGACACACCAATGTGCTACTCTCTTTCATCCTAGTGTTAAATGCTGTTATACACAGACACTCCAATGTGTTACACTCGTTCATCCTAGTGTTTAATGCTGTTATACACAGACACTCCAATGTGTTACTCTCGTTCATCCTACAGTTTAATGCTGTTATACGCAGACACTCCAATGTGTTACTCTCATTCATCCTAGTTTTAAATGCTGTTATACACAGACACACCAATGTGCTACTCTCGTTCATCCTAGTGTTTAATGCTGTTATACACAGACACTCCAATGTGTTACTCTCGTTCATCCTAGTTTTAAATGCTGTTATACACAGACAAACCAATGTGTTACTCTCCTTCATCCTAGTTTTAAATGCTGTTATACTCAGACACTCCAATGTGGTACTCTCATTCATCCTAGTTTTAAATGCTGTTATACACAGACACACCAATGTGTTACTCTCGTTCATCCTAGTGTTAAGTGCTGTTATACACAGACACTCCAATGTGTTACTCTCGTTCACCCTATTGTTAAATGCTGTTATACACAGACACTCCAATGTGTTACTCTCATTCCCCTAGTGTTAAATGGTGTTATACACAGACACTCCAATGTGTTACTCTCGTTCCCCTAGTGTCAAATGCTGTTATACACGGACACTACAATGTGTTACTCTCATCCCCCTCGTGTCAAATGCTGTTACACACAGACATTCCAATGTGTTACTCTCATTTATCCTAGTGTTAAATGCTGTTATACACAGGCACACCAATATTTTACTCTTGTTCTTCCTAGTGTTAAATGCTGTTTTACACAGACACTCCAATGTGTTACTCTCGTTCACCCTAGTGTTAAATGCTGTTATACCAGACACTCCAATGTGGTACTCTCTTTCATCCTAGTGTTAACTGCTGTTATACACAGACACTCCAATGTGGTGCTCTCGTTCATCCTAGTGTTAAATGCTGTCAATGACAGACACTTCAATGTATTACTCTCGTTCATCCTAGTGTTAAATGCTGTTATACACAGACACTCCAATGTGTTACACTCGTTCATCCTAGTGTTTAATGCTGTTATACACAGACACTCCAATGTGTTACTCTCGTTCATCCTACAGTTTAATGCTGTTATACGCAGACACTCCAATGTGTTACTCTCGTTCATCCTAGTTTTAAATGCTGTTATACACAGACTCACCAATGTGTTACTCTCGTTCATCCTAGTGTTTAATGCTGTTATACACAGACATGCCAATGTGTTACTCTCGTTCATCCTAGTTTTAAATGCTGTTATACACAGACTCTCCAATGTGCCACTCTCGTTCACCCTAATGTTAAATGCTGTTATACACAGACACACCAATGTGTTACTCTCATTCATCCTAGTTTTAAATGCTGTTATACACAGACACACCAATGTGCTACTCTCGTTCATCCTAGTGTTTAATGCTGTTATACACAGACACTCCAATGTGTTACTCTCGTTCATCCTAGTTTTAAATGCTGTTATACACAGACACACCAATGTGGTACTCTCTTTCATCCTAGTGTTAAATGCTGTTATACACAGACACTCCAATGTGTTACACTCGTTCATCCTAGTGTTTAATGCTGTTATACACAGACACTCCAATGTGTTACTCTCGTTCATCCTACAGTTTAATGCTGTTATACGCAGACACTCCAATGTGTTACTCTCGTTCATCCTAGTTTTAAATGCTGTTATACACAGACTCACCAATGTGTTACTCTCGTTCATCATAGTTTTAAATGCTGTTATACACAGACTCACCAATGTGTTACTCTCGTTCATCCTAGTGTTTAATGCTGTTATACACAGACATGCCAATGTGTTACTCTCGTTCATCCTAGTTTTAAATGCTGTTATACACAGACTCTCCAATGTGCCACTCTCGTTCACCCTAATGTTAAATGCTGTTATACACAGACACACCAATGTGTTACTCTCATTCATCCTAGTTTTAAATGCTGTTATACACAGACACACCAATGTGCTACTCTCGTTCATCCTAGTGTTTAATGCTGTTATACACAGACACTCCAATGTGTTACTCTCGTTCATCCTAGTTTTAAATGCTGTTATACACAGACACACCAATGTGTTACTATCTTTCATCCTAGTGTTAAATGCTGTTATACACAGACACTCCAATGTGGTGCTCTCTTTCATCCTGGTGTTAAATGCTGTTAATGAAAGACACTTCAATGTGTTACTCTCGTTCATCCTAGTGTTAAATGCGGTTATACACAGACACTCCAATGTGTTACACTCGTTCATCCTAGTGTTTAATGCTGTTATACACAGACACTCCAATGTGGTACTCACATTCATCCTAGTTTTAAATGCTGTTATACACAGACACACCAATGTGTTACTCTCGTTCATCCTAGAGGTTAATGCTGTTATACGCAGACACTCCAATGTGTTACTCTCGTTCATCCTAGTTTTAAATGCTGTTATACACAGACTCACCAATGTGTTACTCTCGTTCATCCTAGTGTTTAATGCTGTTATACACAGACATGCCAATGTGTTACTCTCGTTCATCCTAGTTTTAAATGCTGTTATACACAGACTCTCCAATGTGCCATTCTCGTTCACCCTAATGTTAAATGCTGTTATACACAGACACACCAATGTGTTACTCTCATTCATCCTAGTTTTAAATGCTGTTATACACAGACTCACCAATGTGTTACTCTCGTTCATCCTAGTGTTTAATGCTGTTATACACAGACATGCCAATGTGTTACTCTCGTTCATCCTAGTTTTAAATGATGTTATACACAGACTCTCCAATGTGCCACTCTCGTTCACCCTAATGTTAAATGCTGTTATACACAGACACACCAATGTGTTACTCTCATTCATCCTAGTTTTAAATGCTGTTATACACAGACACACCAATGTGCTACTCTCGTTCATCCTAGTGTTTAATGCTGTTATACACAGACACTCCAATGTGTTACTCTCGTTCATCCTAGTTTTAAATGCTGTTATACACAGACACACCAATGTGTTACTCTCCTTCATCCTAGTTTTAAATGCTGTTATACACAGACACTCCAATGTGGTACTCTCATTCATCCTAGTTTTAAATGCTGTTATACACAGACACACCAATGTGTTACTCTCGTTCATCCTAGTGTTTAATGCTGTTATACGCAGACACTCCAATGTGTTACTGTCGTTCATCCTAGTGTTTAATGCTGTTATACACAGACATGCCAATGTGTTACTCTCGTTCATCCTAGTTTTAAATGCTGTTATACACTGACACACAAATGTGTTACACTCGTTCATCCTAGTGTTTAATGCTGTTATACACAGACATGCCAATGTGTTACTCTCGTTCATCCTAGTGTTAAATGCTGTTATACACAGACACACCAATATTTTACTCTTGTTCTTCCTAGTGTTAAATGCTGTTTTACACAGACACTCCAATGTGTTGCTCTCGTTCACCCTAGTGTTAAATGCTGTTATACCAGACACTCCAATGTGGTACTCTCTTTCATCCTAGTGTTAAATGCTGTTATACACAGACACTCCAATGTGGTTCTCTCGTTCATCCTTGTGTTAAATGCTGTTAATGACAGACACTTCAATGTGTTACTCTCGTTCATCCTAGTGTTAAATGCTGTTATACACAGACACTCCAATGTGTTACTCTCGTACCCCTAGTGTTAAATGCTGTTATACACAGACACTCCAATGTGTTACTATCGTTCATTCTAGTGTTTAATGCTGTTGTACACAGACACTCCAATGTGGTACTCTCATTCATCCTAGTTTTAAATGCTGTTATACACAGACACACCAATGTGTTACTCTCGTTCATCCTAGAGTTTAATGCTGTTATACGCAGACACTCCAATGTGTTACTCTCGTTCATCCTAGTTTTAAATGCTGTTATACACAGACACACCAATATTTTACTCTTGTTCTTCCTAGTGTTAAATGCTGTTTTACACAGACACTCCAAAGTGTTGCTCTCGTTCACCCTAGTGTTAAATGCTGTTATACCAGACACTCCAATGTGGTACTCTCTTTCATCCTAGTGTTAAATGCTGTTATACACAGACACTCCAATGTGGTTCTCTCGTTCATCCTAGTGTTAAATGCTGTTAATGACAGACACTTCAATGTGTTACTCTCGTTCATCCTAGTGTTCAATGCTGTTATACACAGACACTCCAATGTGTTACTCTCGTACCCCTAATGTTAAATGCTGTTATACACAGACACTCCAATGTGGTACTCTCGTTACCCTAGTGTTAAATATTGTTACATACAGACACATCAATGTGTTACTCTCATTCATCCTAGTGTTAAATGCTGTTATACACAGACACTCCAATGTGTTACTCTCGTTCATCCTAGTGTTTAATGCTGTTGTACACAGACACTCCAATGTGGTACTCTCATTCATCCTAGTTTTAAATGCTGTTATACACAGACACACCAATGTGTTACTCTCGTTCATCCTAGTGTTTAATGCTGTTATACACAGAAACTCCAATGTGTTACTCTCGTTCATCCTAGTTTTAAATGCTGTTATACACAGACACACCAATGTGGTACTCTCTTTCATCCTAGTGTTAAATGCTGTTATACACAGACACTCCAATGTGGTGCCCTCGTTCATCCTAGTGTTAAATGCTGTTCATGACAGACACTTCAATGTATTACTCTCGTTCATCCTAGTGTTAAATGCTGTTATACACAGACACTCCAATGTGTTACACTCGTTCATCCTAGTGTTTAATGCTGTTATACACAGACACTCCAATGTGTTACTCTCGTTCATCCTACAGTTTAATGCTGTTATACGCAGACACTCCAATGTGTTACTCTCGTTCATCCTAGTTTTAAATGCTGTTATACACAGACTCACCAATGTGTTACTCTCGTTCATCCTAGTGTTTAATGCTGTTATACACAGACATGCCAATGTGTTACTCTCGTTCATCCTAGTTTTAAATGCTGTTATACACAGCCTCTCCAATGTGCCACTCTCGTTCACCCTAATGTTAAATGCTGTTATACACAGACACACCAACGTGTTACTCTCATTCATCCTAGTTTTAAATGCTGTTATACACAGACACACCAATGTGCTACTCTCGTTCATCCTAGTGTTTAATGCTGTTATACACAGACACTCCAATGTGTTACTCTCGTTCATCCTAGTTTTAAATGCTGTTATACACAGACAAACCAATGTGTTACTCTCCTTCATCCTAGTTTTAAATGCTGTTATACACAGACACTCCAATGTGGTACTCACATTCATCCTAGTTTTAAATGCTGTTATACACAGACACACCAATGTGTTACTCTTGTTCATCCTAGTGTTAAATGCTGTTATACACAGACACTCCAATGTGTTACTCTCGTTCACCCTAGTGTTAAATGCTGTTATACACAGACACTCCAATGTGTTACTCTCGTTCCCCTAGTGTTAAATGCTGTTATACACAGACACTCCAATGTGTTACTCTCGTTCCCCTAGTGTCAAATGCTGTTATACACGGACACTACAATGTGTTACTCTCATCCCCCTCGTGTCAAATGCTGTTACACACAGACATTCCAATGTGTTACTCTCATTTATCCTAGTGTTAAATGCTGTTATACACAGACACACCAATATTTTACTCTTGTTCTTCCTAGTGTTAAATGCTGTTTTACACAGACACTCCAATGTGTTACTCTCGTTCACCCTAGTGTTAAATGCTGTTATACCAACACTCCAATGTGGTACTCTCTTTTATCCTAGTGTTAAATGCTGTTATACACAGACACTCCAATGTGGTGCTCTCGTTCATCCTAGTGTTAAATGCTGTTAATCACAGACACTTCAATGTATTACTCTCGTTTATCCTAGTGTTAAATGCTGTTATACACAGACACTCCAATGTGTTACACTCGTTCATCCTAGTGTTTAATGCTGTTATACACAGACACTCCAATGTGTTACTCTCGTTCATCCTACAGTTTAATGCTGTTATACGCAGACACTCCAATGTGTTACTCTCGTTCATCCTAGTTTTAAATGCTGTTATACACAGACTCACCAATGTGTTACTCTCGTTCATCCTAGTGTTTAATGCTGTTATACACAGACATGCCAATGTGTTACTCTTGTTCATCCTAGTTTTAAATGCTGTTATACACAGACTCTCCAATGTGCCACTCTCGTTCACCCTAATGTTAAATGTTGTTATACACAGACACACCAATGTGTTACTCTCATTCATCCTAGTTTTAAATGCTGTTATACACAGACACACCAATGTGCTACTCTCGTTCATCCTAGTGTTTAATGCTGTTATACACAGACACTCCAATGTGTTACTCTCGTTCATCCTAGTTTTAAATGCTGTTATACACAGACACACCAATGTGTTACTCTCTTTCATCCTAGTGTTAAATGCTGTTATACACAGACACTCCAATGTGGTGCTCTCTTTCAGCCTGGTGTTAAATGCTGTTAATGAAAGACACTTCAATGTGTTACTCTCGTTCATCCTAGTGTTAAATGCGGTTATACACAGACACTCCAATGTGTTACACTCGTTCATCCTAGTGTTTAATGCTGTTATACACAGACACTCCAATGTGGTACTCTCATTCATCCTAGTTTTAAATGCTGTTATACACAGACACACCAATGTGTTACTCTCGTTCATCCTAGAGGTTAGTGCTGTTATACGCAGACACTCCAATGTGTTACTCTCGTTCATCCTAGTGTTAAATGCTGTATACCAGACACTCCAATGTGGTACACTCGTTCATCCTAGTGTTAAATGCTGTTATACTCAGACACTCTAATGTGTTACTCTCATTCATCCTAGTGTTAAATGCTGTTATACACAGACACTCCTATGTGGTACTCTCGTACCCCTAGTGTTAAATGCTGTTATACACAGACACACCAATGTGGTACTCTCGTACCCCTAGTGTTAAATGCTGTTATACACAGACACACCAATGTGTTACTCTCGTTCATCCTAGTGTTAAATGCTGTTATACACAGACACTCCAATGTGGTGCTCTCGTTCATCCTAGTGTTAAATGCTGTTAATGACAGACACTTCAATGTATTACTCTCGTTCATCCTAGTGTTAAATGCTGTTATACACAGACACTCCAATGTGTTACACTCGTTCATCCTAGTGTTTAATGCTGTTATACACAGACACTCCAATGTGTTACTCTCGTTCATCCTACAGTTTAATGCTGTTATACGCAGACACTCCAATGTGTTACTCTCGTTCATCCTAGTTTTAAATGCTGTTATACACAGACTCACCAATGTGTTACTCTCGTTCATCCTAGTGTTTAATGCTGTTTTACACAGACATGCCAATGTGTTACTCTCGTTCATCCTAGTTTTAAATGCTGTTATACACAGACTCTCCAATGTGCCACTATCGTTCACCCTAATGTTAAATGCTGTTATACACAGACACACCAATGTGTTACTCTCATTCATCCTAGTTTTAAATGCTGTTATACACAGACACACCAATGTGCTACTCTCGTTCCCCTAGTGTCAAATGCTGTTATACACGGACACTACAATGTGTTACTCTCATCCCCCTCGTGTCAAATGCTGTTACACACAGACATTCCAATGTGTTACTCTCATTTATCCTAGTGTTAAATGCTGTTATACACAGACACACCAATATTTTACTCTTGTTCTTCCTAGTGTTAAATGCTGTTTTACACAGACACTCCAATGTGTTACTCTCGTTCACCCTAGTGTTAAATGCTGTTATACCAACACTCCAATGTGGTACTCTCTTTTATCCTAGTGTTAAATGCTGTTATACACAGACACTCCAATGTGGTGCTCTCGTTCATCCTAGTGTTAAATGCTGTTAATCACAGACACTTCAATGTATTACTCTCGTTTATCCTAGTGTTAAATGCTGTTATACACAGACACTCCAATGTGTTACACTCGTTCATCCTAGTGTTTAATGCTGTTATACACAGACACTCCAATGTGTTACTCTCGTTCATCCTACAGTTTAATGCTGTTATACGCAGACACTCCAATGTGTTACTCTCGTTCATCCTAGTTTTAAATGCTGTTATACACAGACTCACCAATGTGTTACTCTCGTTCATCCTAGTGTTTAATGCTGTTATACACAGACATGCCAATGTGTTACTCTTGTTCATCCTAGTTTTAAATGCTGTTATACACAGACTCTCCAATGTGCCACTCTCGTTCACCCTAATGTTAAATGTTGTTATACACAGACACACCAATGTGTTACTCTCATTCATCCTAGTTTTAAATGCTGTTATACACAGACACACCAATGTGCTACTCTCGTTCATCCTAGTGTTTAATGCTGTTATACACAGACACTCCAATGTGTTACTCTCGTTCATCCTAGTTTTAAATGCTGTTATACACAGACACACCAATGTGTTACTCTCTTTCATCCTAGTGTTAAATGCTGTTATACACAGACACTCCAATGTGGTGCTCTCTTTCAGCCTGGTGTTAAATGCTGTTAATGAAAGACACTTCAATGTGTTACTCTCGTTCATCCTAGTGTTAAATGCGGTTATACACAGACACTCCAATGTGTTACACTCGTTCATCCTAGTGTTTAATGCTGTTATACACAGACACTCCAATGTGGTACTCTCATTCATCCTAGTTTTAAATGCTGTTATACACAGACACACCAATGTGTTACTCTCGTTCATCCTAGAGGTTAGTGCTGTTATACGCAGACACTCCAATGTGTTACTCTCGTTCATCCTAGTGTTAAATGCTGTATACCAGACACTCCAATGTGGTACACTCGTTCATCCTAGTGTTAAATGCTGTTATACTCAGACACTCTAATGTGTTACTCTCATTCATCCTAGTGTTAAATGCTGTTATACACAGACACTCCTATGTGGTACTCTCGTACCCCTAGTGTTAAATGCTGTTATACACAGACACACCAATGTGGTACTCTCGTACCCCTAGTGTTAAATGCTGTTATACACAGACACACCAATGTGTTACTCTCGTTCATCCTAGTGTTAAATGCTGTTATACACAGACACTCCAATGTGGTGCTCTCGTTCATCCTAGTGTTAAATGCTGTTAATGACAGACACTTCAATGTATTACTCTCGTTCATCCTAGTGTTAAATGCTGTTATACACAGACACTCCAATGTGTTACACTCGTTCATCCTAGTGTTTAATGCTGTTATACACAGACACTCCAATGTGTTACTCTCGTTCATCCTACAGTTTAATGCTGTTATACGCAGACACTCCAATGTGTTACTCTCGTTCATCCTAGTTTTAAATGCTGTTATACACAGACTCACCAATGTGTTACTCTCGTTCATCCTAGTGTTTAATGCTGTTTTACACAGACATGCCAATGTGTTACTCTCGTTCATCCTAGTTTTAAATGCTGTTATACACAGACTCTCCAATGTGCCACTATCGTTCACCCTAATGTTAAATGCTGTTATACACAGACACACCAATGTGTTACTCTCATTCATCCTAGTTTTAAATGCTGTTATACACAGACACACCAATGTGCTACTCTCGTTCATCCTAGTGTTTAATGCTGTTATACACAGACACTCCAATGTGTTACTCTCGTTCATCCTAGTTTTAAATGCTGTTATACACAGACACACCAATGTGTTACTCTCTTTCATCCTAGTGTTAAATGCTGTTATACACAGACACTCCAATGTGGTGCTCTCTTTCATCCTGGTGTTAAATGCTGTTAATGAAAGACACTTCAATGTGTTACTCTCGTTCATCCTAGTGTTAAATGCGGTTATACACAGACACTCCAATGTGTTACACTCGTTCATCCTAGTGTTTAATGCTGTTATACACAGACACTCCAATGTGGTACTCTCATTCATCCTAGTTTTAAATGCTGTTATACACAGACACACCAATGTGTTACTCTCGTTCATCCTAGAGGTTAATGCTGTTATACGCAGACACTCCAATGTGTTACTCTCGTTCATCCTAGTTTTAAATGCTGTTATACACAGACTCACCAATGTGTTACACTCGTTCATCCTAGTGTTTAATGCTGTTATACACAGACATGCCAATGTGTTACTCTCGTTCATCCTAGTTTTAAATGCTGTTATACACAGACTCTCCAATGTGCCATTCTCGTTCACCCTAATGTTAAATGCTGTTATACACAGACACACCAATGTGTTACTCTCATTCATCCTAGTTTTAAATGCTGTTATACACAGACACACCAATGTGCTACTCTCGTTCATCCTAGTGTTTAATGCTGTTATACACAGACACTCCAATGTGTTACTCTCGTTCATCCTAGTTTTAAATGCTGTTATACACAAACACACCAATGTGTTACTCTCCTTCATCCTAGTTTTAAATTCTGTTATACACAGACACTCCAATGTGGTACTCTCATTCATCCTAGTTTTCAATGCTGTTATACACAGACACACCAATATGTTACTCTCGTTCATCCTAGTGTTTAATGCTGTTATACGCAGACACTCCAATGTGTTACTGTCGTTCATCCTAGTGTTTAATGCTGTTATACACAGACATGCCAATGTGTTACTCTCGTTCATCCTAGTTTTAAATGTAGTTATACACAGACACACAAATGTGTTACTCTCGTTCATCCTAGTGTTTAATGCTGTTATACACAGACATGCCAATATGTTACTCTCGTTCATCCTAGTGTTAAATGCTGTTATACACAGACACACCAATATTTTACTCTTGTTCTTCCTAGTGTTAAATGCTGTTTTACACAGACACTCCAATGTGTTGCTCTCGTTCACCCTAGTGTTAAATGCTGTTATACCAGACACTCCAATGTGGTACTCTCTTTCATCCTAGTGTTAAATGCTGTTATACACAGACACTCCAATGTGGTTCTCTCGTTCATCCTAGTGTTAAATACTGTTAATGACAGACACTTCAATGTGTTACTCTCGTTCACCCTAGTGATAAATGCTGTTATACACAGACACTCCAATGTGGTACTCTCTTTCATCCTAGTGTTAAATGCTGTTATACACAGAAACTCCAATGTGGTTCTCTCGTTCATCCTAGTGGTAAATGCTGTTAATGACAGACACTTCAATGTGTTACTCTCGTTCCCCTAGTGTTAAATGGTTTTATACACAGACACTCCAATGTGTTACTCTCGTTCCCCTAGTGTCAAATGCTGTTATACACGGACACTACAATGCGTTAATCTCATCCCCCTCGTGTCAAATGCTGTTACACACAGACATTCCAATGTGTTACTCTCATTTATCCTAGTGTTAAATGCTGTTATACACAGACACACCAATATTTTACTCTTGTTCTTCCTAGTGTTAAATGTTGTTTTACACAGACACTCCAATGTGTTACTCTCGTTCACCCTAGTGTTAAATGCTGTTATACCAGACACTCCAATGTGGTACTCTCTTTCATCCTAGTGTTAAATGCTGTTCATGACAGACACTTCAATGTATTACTCTCGTTCATCCTAGTGTTAAATGCTGTTATACACAGACACTCCAATGTGTTACACTCGTTCATCCTAGTGTTTAATGCTGTTATACACAGACACTCCAATGTGTTACTCTCGTTCATCCTAGTTTTAAATGCTGTTATACACAGACACACCAATGTGTTACTCTCGTTCATCCTAGAGGTTAATGCTGTTATACGCAGACACTCCAATGTGTTACTCTCGTTCATCCTAGTTTTAAATGCTGTTATACACAGACTCACCAATGTGTTACACTCGTTCATCCTAGTGTTTAATGCTGTTATACACAGACATGCCAATGTGTTACTCTCGTTCATCCTAGTTTTAAATGCTGTTATACACAGACTCTCCAATGTGCCATTCTCGTTCACCCTAATGTTAAATGCTGTTATACACAGACACACCAATGTGTTACTCTCATTCATCCTAGTTTTAAATGCTGTTATACACAGACACACCAATGTGCTACTCTCGTTCATCCTAGTGTTTAATGCTGTTATACACAGACACTCCAATGTGTTACTCTCGTTCATCCTAGTTTTAAATGCTGTTATACACAAACACACCAATGTGTTACTCTCCTTCATCCTAGTTTTAAATTCTGTTATACACAGACACTCCAATGTGGTACTCTCATTCATCCTAGTTTTCAATGCTGTTATACACAGACACACCAATATGTTACTCTCGTTCATCCTAGTGTTTAATGCTGTTATACGCAGACACTCCAATGTGTTACAGTCGTTCATCCTAGTGTTTAATGCTGTTATACACAGACATGCCAATGTGTTACTCTCGTTCATCCTAGTTTTAAATGTAGTTATACACAGACACACAAATGTGTTACTCTCGTTCATCCTAGTGTTTAATGCTGTTATACACAGACATGCCAATATGTTACTCTCGTTCATCCTAGTGTTAAATGCTGTTATACACAGACACACCAATATTTTACTCTTGTTCTTCCTAGTGTTAAATGCTGTTTTACACAGACACTCCAATGTGTTGCTCTCGTTCACCC
Organism: Saccoglossus kowalevskii; assembly: GCF_978046115.1. NCBI lineage: Eukaryota > Metazoa > Hemichordata > Enteropneusta > Harrimaniidae > Saccoglossus > Saccoglossus kowalevskii. Next base: position 32,526,987 of record NC_140658.1, read on the forward strand.
TAGTGTTAAATGCTGTTATACCAGACACTCCAATGTGGTACTCTCTTTCATCCTAGTGTTAAATGCTGTTATACACAGACACTCCAATGTGGTTCTCTCGTTCATCCTAGTGTTAAATACTGTTAATGACAGACACTTCAATGTGTTACTCTCGTTCACCCTAGTGATAAATGCTGTTATACACAGACACTCCAATGTGGTACTCTCTTTCATCCTAGTGTTAAATGCTGTTATACACAGAAACTCCAATGTGGTTCTCTCGTTCATCCTAGTGGTAAATGCTGTTAATGACAGACACTTCAATGTGTTACTCTCGTTCCCCTAGTGTTAAATGGTTTTATACACAGACACTCCAATGTGTTACTCTCGTTCCCCTAGTGTCAAATGCTGTTATACACGGACACTACAATGCGTTAATCTCATCCCCCTCGTGTCAAATGCTGTTACACACAGACATTCCAATGTGTTACTCTCATTTATCCTAGTGTTAAATGCTGTTATACACAGACACACCAATATTTTACTCTTGTTCTTCCTAGTGTTAAATGTTGTTTTACACAGACACTCCAATGTGTTACTCTCGTTCACCCTAGTGTTAAATGCTGTTATACCAGACACTCCAATGTGGTACTCTCTTTCATCCTAGTGTTAAATGCTGTTCATGACAGACACTTCAATGTATTACTCTCGTTCATCCTAGTGTTAAATGCTGTTATACACAGACACTCCAATGTGTTACACTCGTTCATCCTAGTGTTTAATGCTGTTATACACAGACACTCCAATGTGTTACTCTCGTTCATCCTACAGTTTAATGCTGTTATACGCAGACACTCCAATGTGTTACTCTCGTTCATCCTAGTTTTAAATGCTGTTATACACAGACTCACCAATGTGTTACTCTCGTTCATCCTAGTGTGTAATGCTGTTATACACAGACATGCCAATGTGTTACTCTCGTTCATCCTAGTTTTAAATGCTGTTATACACAGCCTCTCCAATGTGCCACTCTCGTTCACCCTAATGTTAAATGCTGTTATACACAGACACACCAACGTGTTACTCTCATTCATCATAGTTTTAAATGCTGTTATACACAGACACACCAATGTGCTACTCTCGTTCATCCTAGTGTTTAATGCTGTTATACACAGACACTCCAATGTGTTACTCTCGTTCATCCTAGTTTTAAATGCTGTTATACACAGACACACCAATGTGCTACTCTCTTTCATCCTAGTGTTAAATGCTGTTATACACAGACACTCCAATGTGTTACACTCGTTCATCCTAGTGTTTAATGCTGTTATACACAGACACTCCAATGTGTTACTCTCGTTCATCCTACAGTTTAATGCTGTTATACGCAGACACTCCAATGTGTTACTCTCGTTCATCTTAGTTTTAAATGCTGTTATACACAGACTCGCCAATGTGTTACTCTCGTTCATCCAAGTGTTTAATGCTGTTATACACAGACATGCCAATGTGTTACTCTCGTTCATCCTAGTTTTAAATGCTGTTATACACAGACTCTCCAATGTGCCACTCTCGTTCACCCTAATGTTAAATGCTGTTATACACAGACACACCAATGTGTTACTCTCGTTCATCCTAGTTTTAAATGCTGTTATACACAGACACACCAATGTGCTACTCTCGTTCATCCTAGTGTTTAATGCTGTTATACACAGACACTCCAATGTGTTACTCTCGTTCATCCTAGTTTTAAATGCTGTTATACACAAACACACCAATGTGTTACTCTCCTTCATCCTAGTTTTAAATTCTGTTATACACAGACACTCCAATGTGGTACTCTCATTCATCCTAGTTTTCAATGCTGTTATACACAGACACACCAATATGTTACTCTCGTTCATCCTAGTGTTTAATGCTGTTATACGCAGACACTCCAATGTGTTACTGTCGTTCATCCTAGTGTTTAATGCTGTTATACACAGACATGCCAATGTGTTACTCTCGTTCATCCTAGTTTTAAATGTAGTTATACACAGACACACAAATGTGTTACTCTCGTTCATCCTAGTGTTTAATGCTGTTATACACAGACATGCCAATATGTTACTCTCGTTCATCCTAGTGTTAAATGCTGTTATACACAGACACACCAATATTTTACTCTTGTTCTTCCTAGTGTTAAATGCTGTTTTACACAGACACTCCAATGTGTTGCTCTCGTTCACCCTAGTGCTAAATGCTGTTATACCAGACACTCCAATGTGGTACTCTCTTTCATCCTAGTGTTAAATGCTGTTATACACAGACACTCCAATGTGGTTCTCTCGTTCATCCTAGTGTTAAATACTGTTAATGACAGACACTTCAATGTGTTACTCTCGTTCACCCTAGTGATAAATGCTGTTATACACAGACACTCCAATGTGGTACTCTCTTTCATCCTAGTGTTAAATGCTGTTATACACAGAAACTCCAATGTGGTTCTCTCGTTCATCCTAGTGGTAAATGCTGTTAATGACAGACACTTCAATGTGTTACTCTCGTTCCCCTAGTGTTAAATGGTTTTATACACAGACACTCCAATGTGTTACTCTCGTTCCCCTAGTGTCAAATGCTGTTATACACGGACACTACAATGCGTTAATCTCATCCCCCTCGTGTCAAATGCTGTTACACACAGACATTCCAATGTGTTACTCTCATTTATCCTAGTGTTAAATGCTGTTATACACAGACACACCAATATTTTACTCTTGTTCTTCCTAGTGTTAAATGCTGTTTTACACAGACACTCCAATGTGTTACTCTCGTTCACCCTAGTGTTAAATGCTGTTATACCAGACACTCCAATGTGGTACTCTCTTTCATCCTAGTGTTAAATGCTGTTCATGACAGACACTTCAATGTATTACTCTCGTTCATCCTAGTGTTAAATGCTGTTATACACAGACACTCCAATGTGTTACACTCGTTCATCCTAGTGTTTAATGCTGTTATACACAGACACTCCAATGTGTTACTCTCGTTCATCCTACAGTTTAATGCTGTTATACGCAGACACTCCAATGTGTTACTCTCGTTCATCCTAGTTTTAAATGCTGTTATACACAGACTCACCAATGTGTTACTCTCGTTCATCCTAGTGTGTAATGCTGTTATACACAGACATGCCAATGTGTTACTCTCGTTCATCCTAGTTTTAAATGCTGTTATACACAGCCTCTCCAATGTGCCACTCTCGTTCACCCTAATGTTAAATGCTGTTATACACAGACACACCAACGTGTTACTCTCATTCATCCTAGTTTTAAATGCTGTTATACACAGACACACCAATGTGCTACTCTCGTTCATCCTAGTGTTTAATGCTGTTATACACAGACACTCCAATGTGTTACTCTCGTTCATCCTAGTTTTAAATGCTGTTATACACAGACACACCAATGTGCTACTCTCTTTCATCCTAGTGTTAAATGCTGTTATACACAGACACTCCAATGTGTTACACTCGTTCATCCTAGTGTTTAATGCTGTTATACACAGACACTCCAATGTGTTACTCTCGTTCATCCTACAGTTTAATGCTGTTATACGCAGACACTCCAATGTGTTACTCTCGTTCATCTTAGTTTTAAATGCTGTTATACACAGACTCGCCAATGTGTTACTCTCGTTCATCCAAGTGTTTAATGCTGTTATACACAGACATGCCAATGTGTTACTCTCGTTCATCCTAGTTTTAAATGCTGTTATACACAGACTCTCCAATGTGCCACTCTCGTTCACCCTAATGTTAAATGCTGTTATACACAGACACACCAATGTGTTACTCTCGTTCATCCTAGTTTTAAATGCTGTTATACACAGACACACCAATGTGCTACTCTCGTTCATACTAGTGTTTAATGCTGTTATACACAGACACTCCAATGTGTTACTCTCGTTCATCCTAGTTTTAAATGCTGTTATACACAGACACACCAATGTGGTACTCTCTTTCATCCTAGTGTTAAATGCTGTTATACACAGACACTCCAATGTGTTACTCTCGTTCATCCTAGTTTTAAATGCTGTTATACACAGACTCTTCAATGTGCCATTCTCGTTCACCCTAATGTTAAATGCTGTTATACACAGACACACCAATGTGTTACTCTCATTCATCCTAGTTTTAAATGCTGTTATACACAGACACACCAATGTGCTACTCTCGTTCATCCTAGTGTTTAATGCTGTTATACACAGACACTCCAATGTGTTACTCTCGTTCATCCTAGTTTTAAATGCTGTTATACACAGACACACCAATGTGTTACTCTCCTTCATCCTAGTTTTAAATTCTGTTATACACAGACACTCCAATGTGGTACTCTCATTCATCCTAGTTTTAAATGCTGTTATACACAGACACACCAATATGTTACTCTCGTTCATCCTAGTGTTTAATGCTGTTATACACAGACACTCCAATGTGTTACTGTCGTTCATCCTAGTGTTTAATGCTGTTATACACAGACATGCCAATGTGTTACTCTCGTTCATCCTAGTTTTAAATGTAGTTATACACAGACACACAAATGTGTTACTCTCGTTCATCCTAGTGTTTAATGCTGTTATACACAGACATGCCAATGTGTTACTCTCGTTCATCCTAGTGTTAAATGCTGTTATACACAGACACACCAATATTTTACTCTTGTTCTTCCTAGTGTTAAATGCTGTTTTACAGAGACACTCCAATGTGTTGCTCTCGTTCACCCTAGTATTAAATGCTTTTATACCAGACACTCCAATGTGGTACTCTCTTTCATCCTAGTGTTAAATGCTGTTATACACAGACACTCCAATGTGGTTCTCTCGTTCATCCTAGTGTTAAATGCTGTTAATGACAGACACTTCAATGTGTTACTCTCGTTCACCCTAGTGTTAAATGCTGTTATACACAGACACTCCAATGTGGAACTCTCTTTCATCCTAGTGTTAAATGATGTTATACACAGACACTCCAATGTGGTTCTCTCGTTCATCCTAGTGGTAAATGCTGTTAATGACAGACACTTCAATGTGTTACTCTCGTTCCCCTAGTGTTAAATGGTGTTATACACAGACACTCCAATGTGTTACTCTCGTTCCCCTAGTGTTAAATGCTGTTATACACAGACACTCCAATGTGTTACACTCGTTCATCCTAGTGTTTAATGCTGTTATACACAGACACTCCAATGTGTTACTCTCGTTCATCCTACAGTTTAATGCTGTTATACGCAGACACTCCAATGTGTTACTCACGTTCATCCTAGTTTTAAATGCTGTTATACACAGACTCACCAATGTGTTACTCTCGTTCATCCTAGTGTTTAATGCTGTTATACACAGACATGTCAATGTGTTACTCTCGTTCATCCTAGTTTTAAATGCTGTTATACACAGACTCTCCAATGTGCCACTCTCGTTCACCCTAATGTTAAATGCTGTTATACACAGACACACCAATGTGTTACTCTCATTCATCCTAGTTTTAAATGCTGTTATACACAGACACACCAATGTGCTACTCTCGTTCATCCTAGTGTTTAATGCTGTTATACACAGACACTCCAATGTGTTACTCTCGTTCATCCTAGTTTTAAATGCTGTTATACACAGACACACCAATGTGCTACTCTCTTTCATCCTAGTGTTAAATGCTGTTATACACAGACACTCCAATGTGTTACACTCGTTCATCCTAGTGTTTAATGCTGTTATACACAGACACTCCAATGTGTTACTCGCGTTCATCCTACAGTTTAATGCTGTTATACGCAGACACTCCAATGTGTTACTCTCGTTCATCCTAGTTTTAAATGCTGTTATACACAGACTCGCCAATGTGTTACTCTCGTTCATCCAAGTGTTTAATGCTGTTATACACAGACACTCCAATGTGGAACTCTCTTTCATCCTAGTGTTAAATGATGTTATACACAGACACTCCAATGTGGTTCTCTCGTTCATCCTAGTGGTAAATGCTGTTAATGACAGACACTTCAATGTGTTACTCTCGTTCCCCTAGTGTTAAATGGTGTTATACACAGACACTCCAATGTGTTACTCTCGTTCCCCTAGTGTTAAATGCTGTTATACACAGACACTCCAATGTGTTACACTCGTTCATCCTAGTGTTTAATGCTGTTATACACAGACACTCCAATGTGTTACTCTCGTTCATCCTACAGTTTAATGCTGTTATACGCAGACACTCCAATGTGTTACTCACGTTCATCCTAGTTTTAAATGCTGTTATACACAGACTCACCAATGTGTTACTCTCGTTCATCCTAGTGTTTAATGCTGTTATACACAGACATGTCAATGTGTTACTCTCGTTCATCCTAGTTTTAAATGCTGTTATACACAGACTCTCCAATGTGCCACTCTCGTTCACCCTAATGTTAAATGCTGTTATACACAGACACACCAATGTGTTACTCTCATTCATCCTAGTTTTAAATGCTGTTATACACAGACACACCAATGTGCTACTCTCGTTCATCCTAGTGTTTAATGCTGTTATACACAGACACTCCAATGTGTTACTCTCGTTCATCCTAGTTGTAAATGCTGTTATACACAGACACACCAATGTGCTACTCTCTTTCATCCTAGTGTTAAATGCTGTTATACACAGACACTCCAATGTGTTACACTCGTTCATCCTAGTGTTTAATGCTGTTATACACAGACACTCCAATGTGTTACACTAGTTCATCCTACAGTTTAATGCTGTTATACGCAGACACTCCAATGTGTTACTCTCGTTCATCCTAGTTTTAAATGCTGTTATACACAGACTCGCCAATGTGTTACTCTCGTTCATCCAAGTGTTTAATGCTGTTATACACAGACATGCCAATGTGTTACTCTCGTTCATCCTAGTTTTAAATGCTGTTATACACAGACTCTCCAATGTGCCAATCTCGTTCACCCTAATGTTAAATGCTGTTATACACAGACACTCCAATGTGTTACTCTTGTTCATCCTAGTTTTAAATGCTGTTATACACAGACTCTCCAATGTGCCATTCTCGTTCACCCTAATGTTAAATGCTGTTATACACAGACACACCAATGTGTTACTCTCATTCATCCTAGTTTTAAATGCTGTTATACACAGACACACCAATGTGCTACTCTCGTTCATCCTAGTGTTTAATGCTGTTATACACAGACACTCCAATGTGTTACTCTCGTTCATCCTAGTTTTAAATGCTGTTATACACAGACACACCAATGTGTTACTCTCCTTCATCCTAGTTTTAAATTCTGTTATACACAGACACTCCAATGTGGTACTCTCATTCATCCTAGTTTTAAATGCTGTTATACACAGACACACCAATATGTTACTCTCGTTCATCCTAGTGTTTAATGCTGTTATACACAGACACTCCAATGTGTTACTGTCGTTCATCCTAGTGTTTAATGCTGTTATACACAGATATGCCAATGTGTTACTCTCGTTCATCCTAGTTTTAAATGTAGTTATACACAGACACACAAATGTGTTACTCTCGTTCATCCTAGTGTTTAATGCTGTTAATGACAGACACTTCAATGTGTTACTCTCGTTCCCCTAGTGTTAAATGGTGTTATACACAGACACTCCAATGTGTTACTCTCGTTCCCCTAGTGTTAAATGCTGTTATACACAGACACTCCAATGTGTTACACTCGTTCATCCTAGTGTTTAATGCTGTTATACACAGACACTCCAATGTGTTACTCTCGTTCATCCTACAGTTTAATGCTGTTATACGCAGACACTCCAATGTGTTACTCACGTTCATCCTAGTTTTAAATGCTGTTATACACAGACTCACCAATGTGTTACTCTCGTTCATCCTAGTGTTTAATGCTGTTATACACAGACATGTCAATGTGTTACTCTCGTTCATCCTAGTTTTAAATGCTGTTATACACAGACTCTCCAATGTGCCACTCTCGTTCACCCTAATGTTAAATGCTGTTATACACAGACACACCAATGTGTTACTCTCATTCATCCTAGTTTTAAATGCTGTTATACACAGACACACCAATGTGCTACTCTCGTTCATCCTAGTGTTTAATGCTGTTATACACAGACACTCCAATGTGTTACTCTCGTTCATCCTAGTTTTAAATGCTGTTATACACAGACACACCAATGTGCTACTCTCTTTCATCCTAGTGTTAAATGCTGTTATACACAGACACTCCAATGTGTTACACTCGTTCATCCTAGTGTTTAATGCTGTTATACACAGACACTCCAATGTGTTACTCTAGTTCATCCTACAGTTTAATGCTGTTATACGCAGACACTCCAATGTGTTACTCTCGTTCATCCTAGTTTTAAATGCTGTTATACACAGACTCGCCAATGTGTTACTCTCGTTCATCCAAGTGTTTAATGCTGTTATACACAGACATGCCAATGTGTTACTCTCGTTCATCCTAGTTTTAAATGCTGTTATACACAGACTCTCCAATGTGCCAATCTCGTTCACCCTAATGTTAAATGCTGTTATACACAGACACTCCAATGTGTTACTCTTGTTCATCCTAGTTTTAAATGCTGTTATACACAGACTCTCCAATGTGCCATTCTCGTTCACCCTAATGTTAAATGCTGTTATACACAGACACACCAATGTGTTACTCTCATTCATCCTAGTTTTAAATGCTGTTATACACAGACACACCAATGTGCTACTCTCGTTCATCCTAGTGTTTAATGCTGTTATACACAGACACTCCAATGTGTTACTCTCGTTCATCCTAGTTTTAAATGCTGTTATACACAGACACACCAATGTGTTACTCTCCTTCATCCTAGTTTTAAATTCTGTTATACACAGACACTCCAATGTGGTACTCTCATTCATCCTAGTTTTAAATGCTGTTATACACAGACACACCAATATGTTACTCTCGTTCATCCTAGTGTTTAATGCTGTTATACACAGACACTCCAATGTGTTACTGTCGTTCATCCTAGTGTTTAATGCTGTTATACACAGACATGCCAATGTGTTACTCTCGTTCATCCTAGTTTTAAATGTAGTTATACACAGACACACAAATGTGTTACTCTCGTTCATCCTAGTGTTAAATGCTGTTATACACAGACACACCAATATTTTACTCTTGTTCTTCCTAGTGTTAAATGCTGTTATACACAGACACACCAATATTTTACTCTTGTTCTTCCTAGTGTTAAATGCTGTTTTACACAGACACTCCAATGTGTTGCTCTCGTTCACCCTAGTATTAAATGCTTTTATACCAGACACTCCAATGTGGTACTCTCTTTCATCCTAGTGTTAAATGCTGTTATACACAGACACTCCAATGTGGTTCTCTCGTTCATCCTAGTGTTAAATGCTGTTAATGACAGACACTTCAATGTGTTACTCTCGTTCACCCTAGTGTTAAATGCTGTTATACACAGACACTCCAATGTGGTACTCTCTTTCATCCTAGTGTTAAATGCTGTTATACACAGACACTCCAATGTGGTTCTCTCGTTCATCCTAGTGGTAAATGCTGTTAATGACAGACACTTCAATGTGTTACTCTCGTTCCCCTAGTGTTAAATGGTGTTATACACAGACACTCCAATGTGTTACTCTCGTTCCCCTAGTGTTAAATGCTGTTATACACAGACACTCCAATGTGTTACACTCGTTCATCCTAGTGTTTAATGCTGTTATACACAGACACTCCAATGTGTTACTCTCGTTCATCCTACAGTTTAATGCTGTTATACGCAGACACTCCAATGTGTTACTCTCGTTCATCCTAGTTTTAAATGCTGTTATACACAGACTCACCAATGTGTTACTCTCGTTCATCCTAGTGTTTAATGCTGTTATACACAGACATGTCAATGTGTTACTCTCGTTCATCCTAGTTTTAAATGCTGTTATATACAGACTCTCCAATGTGCCACTCTCGCTCACCCTAATGTTAAATGCTGTTATACACAGACACACCAATGTGTTACTCTCATTCATCCTAGTTTTAAATGCTGTTATACACAGACACACCAATGTGCTACTCTCGTTCATCCTAGTGTTTAATGCTGTTATACACAGACACTCCAATGTGTTACTCTAGTTCATCCTAGTTTTAAATGCTGTTATACACAGACACACCAATGTGCTACTCTCTTTCATCCTAGTGTTAAATGCTGTTATACACAGACACTCCAATGTGTTACACTCGTTCATCCTAGTGTTTAATGCTGTTATACACAGACACTCCAATGTGTTACTCTCGTTCATCCTACAGTTTAATGCTGTTATACACAGACACTCCAATGTGTTACTCTCGTTCATCCTAGTTTTAAATGCTGTTATACACAGACTCGCCAATGTGTTACTCTCGTTCATCCAAGTGTTTAATGCTGTTATACACAGACATGCCAATGTGTTACTCTCGTTCATCCTAGTTTTAAATGCTGTTATACACAGACTCTCCAATGTGCCAATCTCGTTCACCCTAATGTTAAATGCTGTTATACACAGACACACCAATGTGTTACTCTCGTTCATCCTAGTTTTAAATGCTGTTATACACAGACACACCAATGTGCTACTATCGTTTATCCTAGTGTTTAATGCTGTTATACACAGACACTCCAATGTGTTACTCTCGTTCATCCTAGTTTTAAATGCTGTTATACACAGACACACCAATGTGGTACTCTCTTTCATCCTAGTGTTAAATGCTGTTATACACAGACACTCCAATGTGGTGCTCTCGTTCATCCTGGTGTTAAATGCTGTTAATGACAGACACTTCAATGTGTTACTCTCGTTCATCCTAGTGTTAAATGCGGTTATACACAGACACTCCAATGTGTTACACTCGTTCATCCTAGTGTTTAGTGCTGTTATACACAGACACTCCAATGTGGTACTCTCATTCATCCTAGTTTTAAATGCTGTTATACACAGACACACCAATGTGTTACTCTCGTTCATCCTAGAGTTTAATGCTGTTATACGCAGACACTCCAAAGTGTTACTCTCGTTCATCCTAGTTTTAAATGCTTTCATACACAGACTCACCAATGTGTTACTCTCGTTCATCCTAGTGTTTAATGCTGTTATACACAGACATGCCAATGTGTTACTCTCGTTCATCCTAGTTTTAAATGCTGTTATACACAGACACTCCAATGTGCCACTCTCGTTCACCCTAATGTTAAATGCTGTTATACACAGACACACCAATGTGTTACTCTCATTCATCCTAGTTTTAAATGCTGTTATACACAGACACTCCAATGTGCTACTCTCGTTCATCCTAGTGTTTAATGCTGTTATACACAGACACTCCAATGTGTTACTCTCGTTCATCCTAGTTTTAAATGCTGTTATACACAGACACACCAATGTGTTACTCTCCTTCACCCTAGTTTTAAATTCTGTTATACACAGACACTCCAATGTGGTACTCTCATTCATCCTAGTTTTAAATGCTGTTATACACAGACACACCAATGTGTTACACTCGTTCATCCTAGTGTTTAATGCTGTTATACGCAGACACTCCAATATGTTACTGTCGTTCATCCTAGTGTTTAATGCTGTTATACACAGACATGCCAATGTGTTACTCTCGTTCATCCTAGTTTTAAATGCAGTTATACACAGACACACAAATGTGTTACTCTCGTTCATGCTAGTGTTAAATGCTGTTATACACAGACACACCAATATTTTACTCTTGTTCTTCCTAGTGTTAAATGCTGTTTTACACAGACACTCCAATGTGTTGCTCTCGTTCACCCTAGTGTTAAATGCTGTTATACCAGACACTCCAATGTGGTACTCTCTTTCATCCTAGTGTTAAATGCTGTTATACACAGACACTCCAATGTGGTTCTCTCGTTCATCCTAGTGTTAAATGCTGTTAATGACAGACACTTCAATGTGTTACTCTCGTTCATCCTAGTGTTAAATGCTGTTAATGACAGACACACCAATGTGTTACTCTCCTTCACCCTAGTTTTAAATTCTGTTATACACAGACACTCCAATGTGTTACTCTCGTTCATCCTAGTTTTAAATGCTGTTATACACAGACTCGCCAATGTGTTACTCTCGTTCATCCAAGTGTTTAATGCTGTTATACACAGACATGCCAATGTGTTACTCTCGTTCATCCTAGTTTTAAATGCTGTTATACACAGACTCTCCAATGTGCCAATCTCGTTCACCCTAATGTTAAATGCTGTTATACACAGACACACCAATGTGTTACTCTCGTTCATCCTAGTTTTAAATGCTGTTATACACAGACACACCAATGTGCTACTATCGTTTATCCTAGTGTTTAATGCTGTTATACACAGACACTCCAATGTGTTACTCTCGTTCATCCTAGTTTTAAATGCTGTTATACACAGACACACCAATGTGGTACTCTCTTTCATCCTAGTGTTAAATGCTGTTATACACAGACACTCCAATGTGGTGCTCTCGTTCATCCTGGTGTTAAATGCTGTTAATGACAGACACTTCAATGTGTTACTCTCGTTCATCCTAGTGTTAAATGCGGTTATACACAGACACTCCAATGTGTTACACTCGTTCATCCTAGTGTTTAATGCTGTTATACACAGACACTCCAATGTGGTACTCTCATTCATCCTAGTTTTAAATGCTGTTATACACAGACACACCAATGTGTTACTCTCGTTCATCCTAGAGTTTAATGCTGTTATACGCAGACACTCCAAAGTGTTACTCTCGTTCATCCTAGTTTTAAATGCTTTCATACACAGACTCACCAATGTGTTACTCTCGTTCATCCTAGTGTTTAATGCTGTTATACACAGACATGCCAATGTGTTACTCTCGTTCATCCTAGTTTTAAATGCTGTTATACACAGACACTCCAATGTGCCACTCTCGTTCACCCTAATGTTAAATGCTGTTATACACAGACACACCAATGTGTTACTCTCATTCATCCTAGTTTTAAATGCTGTTATACACAGACACTCCAATGTGCTACTCTCGTTCATCCTAGTGTTTAATGCTGTTATACACAGACACTCCAATGTGTTACTCTCGTTCATCCTAGTTTTAAATGCTGTTATACACAGACACACCAATGTGTTACTCTCCTTCACCCTAGTTTTAAATTCTGTTATACACAGACACTCCAATGTGGTACTCTCATTCATCCTAGTTTTAAATGCTGTTATACACAGACACACCAATGTGTTACACTCGTTCATCCTAGTGTTTAATGCTGTTATACGCAGACACTCCAATATGTTACTGTCGTTCATCCTAGTGTTTAATGCTGTTATACACAGACATGCCAATGTGTTACTCTCGTTCATCCTAGTTTTAAATGCAGTTATACACAGACACACAAATGTGTTACTCTCGTTCATGCTAGTGTTAAATGCTGTTATACACAGACACACCAATATTTTACTCTTGTTCTTCCTAGTGTTAAATGCTGTTTTACACAGACACTCCAATGTGTTGCTCTCGTTCACCCTAGTGTTAAATGCTGTTATACCAGACACTCCAATGTGGTACTCTCTTTCATCCTAGTGTTAAATGCTGTTATACACAGACACTCCAATGTGGTTCTCTCGTTCATCCTAGTGTTAAATGCTGTTAATGACAGACACTTCAATGTGTTACTCTCGTTCATCCTAGTGTTAAATGCTGTTAATGACAGACACACCAATGTGTTACTCTCCTTCACCCTAGTTTTAAATTCTGTTATACACAGACACTCCAATGTGTTACTCTCGTTCATCCTAGTTTTAAATGCTGTAATACACAGACTCACCAATGTGTTACTCTCGTTCATCCAAGTGTTTAATGCTGTTATACACAGACATGCCAATGTGTTACTCTCGTTCATCCTAGTTTTAAATGCTGTTATACACAGACTCTCCAATGTGCCAATCTCGTTCACCCTAATGTTAAATGCTGTTATACACAGACACACCAATGTGTTACTCTCGTTCATCCTAGTTTTAAATGCTGTTATACACAGACACACCAATGTGCTACTATCGTTTATCCTAGTGTTTAATGCTGTTATACACAGACACTCCAATGTGTTACTCTCGTTCATCCTAGTTTTAAATGCTGTTATACACAGACACACCAATGTGGTACTCTCTTTCATCCTAGTGTTAAATGCTGTTATACACAGACACTCCAATGTGGTGCTCTCGTTCATCCTGGTGTTAAATGCTGTTAATGACAGACACTTCAATGTGTTACTCTCGTTCATCCTAGTGTTAAATGCGGTTATACACAGACACTCCAATGTGTTACACTCGTTCATCCTAGTGTTTAATGCTGTTATACACAGACACTCCAATGTGGTACTCTCATTCATCCTAGTTTTAAATGCTGTTATACACAGACACACCAATGTGTTACTCTCGTTCATCCTAGAGTTTAATGCTGTTATACGCAGACACTCCAATGTGTTACTCTCGTTCATCCTAGTTTTAAATGCTTTTACACACAGACTCACCAATGTGTTACTCTCGTTCATCCTAGTGTTTAATGCTGTTATACACAGACATGCCAATGTGTTACTCTCGTTCATCCTAGTTTTAAATGCTGTTATACACAGACTCTCCAATGTGCCACTCTCGTTCACCCTAATGTTAAATGCTGTTATACACAGACACACCAATGTGTTACTCTCATTCATCCTAGTTTTAAATGCTGTTATACACAGACACTCCAATGTGCTACTCTCGTTCATCCTAGTGTTTAATGCTGTTATACACAGACACTCCAATGTGTTACTCTCGTTCATCCTAGTTTTAAATGCTGTTATACACAGACACACCAATGTGTTACTCTCCTTCACCCTAGTTTTAAATTCTGTTATACACAGACACACCAATGTGTTACTCTCGTTCATCCTAGTTTTAAATGCTGTTATACACAGACACTCCAATGTGATACTCTCATTCATCCTAGTTTTAAATGCTGTTATACACAGACACACCAATGTGTTACTCTCGTTCATCCTAGTGTTTAATGCTGTTATACGCAGACACTCCAATGTGTTACTCTCGTTCATCCTAGTGTTTAATGCTGTTATACACAGACATGCCAATGTGTTATTCTCGTTCATCCTAGTTTTAAATGCTGTTATACACAGACACACCAATGTGTTACTTTCGTTCATCCTAGTGTTTAATGCTGTTATACACAGACATGCCAATGTGTTACTCTCGTTCATCCTAGTTTTAAATGCTGTTATACACAGACTCTCCAATGTGTCACTCTCGTTCACCCTAATGTTAAATGCTGTTATACACACACACTCCAATGTGGTACGCTCGTTTTTCCTAGTGTTAAATGCTGCTATACACAGACACTCCAATGTGGTACTCTCGTTCATCCTAGAGTTAAATACTGATATACACATACACTCCAAAGTGTTACTCTCGTTCATCCTAGTGTTAAATGCTGATACACACAGACACTCCTATGTGGTACTCTCGTACCCCTCGTGTTAAATGCTGTTATACACAGACATTCCAATG
This sequence comes from Saccoglossus kowalevskii, assembly GCF_978046115.1. Taxonomy (NCBI): domain Eukaryota; kingdom Metazoa; phylum Hemichordata; class Enteropneusta; family Harrimaniidae; genus Saccoglossus; species Saccoglossus kowalevskii. The sequence goes on from NC_140658.1 coordinate 32,542,552, forward strand.
TGGTACTCTCGTACCCCTAGTGTTAAATGCTGTTATACACAGACACTCCAATGTGGTACTCTCATTTATCCTGGTGTTAAATGCTGTTATACACAGCCACACCAATGTGTTACTCTAGTTCATCCTAGTGTTAAATGCTGTTATACACAGACACTCCAATGTGTTACTCTCCTTCACCCTAGTTTTAAATTCTGTTTTACACAGACACTCCAATGTGTTACTCTCGTTCATCCTAGTTTTAAATGCTGTTATACACAGACTCGCCAATGTGTTACTCTCGTTCATCCAAGTGTTTAATGCTGTTATACACAGACATGCCAATGTGTTACTCTCGTTCATCCTAGTTTTAAATGCTGTTATACACAGACTCTCCAATGTGCCAATCTCGTTCACCCTAATGTTAAATGCTGTTATACACAGACACACCAATGTGTTACTCTCGTTCATCCTAGTTTTAAATGCTGTTATACACAGACACACCAATGTGCTACTATCGTTTATCCTAGTGTTTAATGCTGTTATACACAGACACTCCAATGTGTTACTCTCGTTCATCCTAGTTTTAAATGCTGTTATACACAGACACACCAATGTGGTACTCTCTTTCATCCTAGTGTTAAATGCTGTTATACACAGACACTCCAATGTGGTGCTCTCGTTCATCCTGGTGTTAAATGCTGTTAATGACAGACACTTCAATGTGTTACTCTCGTTCATCCTAGTGTTAAATGCGGTTATACACAGACACTCCAATGTGTTACACTCGTTCATCCTAGTGTTTAATGCTGTTATACACAGACACTCCAATGTGGTACTCTCATTCATCCTAGTTTTAAATGCTGTTATACACAGACACACCAATGTGTTACTCTCGTTCATCCTAGAGTTTAATGCTGTTATACGCAGACACTCCAATGTGTTACTCTCGTTCATCCTAGTTTTAAATGCTTTTACACACAGACTCACCAATGTGTTACTCTCGTTCATCCTAGTGTTTAATGCTGTTATACACAGACATGCCAATGTGTTACTCTCGTTCATCCTAGTTTTAAATGCTGTTATACACAGACTCTCCAATGTGCCACTCTCGTTCACCCTAATGTTAAATGCTGTTATACACAGACACACCAATGTGTTACTCTCATTCATCCTAGTTTTAAATGCTGTTATACACAGACACTCCAATGTGCTACTCTCGTTCATCCTAGTGTTTAATGCTGTTATACACAGACACTCCAATGTGTTACTCTCGTTCATCCTAGTTTTAAATGCTGTTATACACAGACACACCAATGTGTTACTCTCCTTCACCCTAGTTTTAATTTCTGTTATACACAGACACTCCAATGTGGTACTCTCATTCATCCTAGTTTTAAATGCTGTTATACACAGACACACCAATGTGTTACACTCGTTCATCCTAGTGTTTAATGCTGTTATACGCAGACACTCCAATATGTTACTGTCGTTCATCCTAGTGTTTAATGCTGTTATACACAGACATGCCAATGTGTTACTCTCGTTCATCCTAGTTTTAAATGCTGTTATACACAGACACACAAATGTGTTACTCTCGTTCATGCTAGTGTTAAATGCTGTTATACACAGACACACCAATATTTTACTCTTGTTCTTCCTAGTGTTAAATGCTGTTTTACACAGACACTCCAATGTGTTGCTCTCGTTCACCCTAGTGTTAAATGCTGTTATACCAGACACTCCAATGTGGTACTCTCTTTCATCCTAGTGTTAAATGCTGTTATACACAGACACTCCAATGTGGTTCTCTCGTTCATCCTAGTGTTAAATGCTGTTAATGACAGACACTTCAATGTGTTACTCTCGTTCATCCTAGTGTTAAATGCTGTTATACACAGACACTCCAATGTGTTACTCTCGTACCCCTCGTGTTAAGTGCTGTTATACACAGACACTCCAATGTGGTACTTTCGTTACCCTAGTGTTAAATATTGTTACAAACAGGCACATCAATGTGTTACTCTCATTCATCCTAGTGTTAAATGCTGTTATACACAGACACTCCAATGTGTTACTCTCGTTCATCCTAGTGTTTAATGCTGTTGTACACAGACACTCCAATGTGGTACTCTCATTCATCCTAGTTTTAAATGCTGTTATACACAGACACACCAATGTGTTACTCTCGTTCATCCTAGTGTTTAATGCTGTTATACACAGACACTCCAATGTGTTACTCTCGTTCATCCTAGTTTTAAATGCTGTTATACACAGACACACCAATGTGTTACTCTCGTTCATCCTAGTTTTAAATGCTGTTATACACAGACACTCCAATGTGATACTCTCATTCATCCTAGTTTTAAATGCTGTTATACACAGACACACCAATGTGTTACTCTCGTTCATCCTAGTGTTTAATGCTGTTATACGCAGACACTCCAATGTGTTACTCTCGTTCATCCTAGTGTTTAATGCTGTTATACACAGACATGCCAATGTGTTATTCTCGTTCATCCTAGTTTTAAATGCTGTTATACACAGACACACCAATGTGTTACTTTCGTTCATCCTAGTGTTTAATGCTGTTATACACAGACATGCCAATGTGTTACTCTCGTTCATCCTAGTTTTAAATGCTGTTATACACAGACTCTCCAATGTGTCACACTCGTTCACCCTAATGTTAAATGATGTTATACACACACACTCCAATGTGGTACGCTCGTTTTTCCTAGTGTTAAATGCTGCTATACACAGACACTCCAATGTGGTACTCTCGTTCATCCTAGAGTTAAATACTGATATACACATACACTCCAAAGTGTTACTCTCGTTCATCCTAGTGTTAAATGCAGATACACACAGACACTCCTATGTGGTACTCTCGTACCCCTCGTGTTAAATGCTGTTATACACAGACACTCCAATGTGGTACTCTCGTACCCCTAGTGTTAAATGCTGTTATACACAGACACTCCAATGTGGTACTCTCATTTATCCTGGTGTTAAATGCTGTTATACACAGCCACACCAATGTGTTACTCTAGTTCATCCTAGTGTTAAATGCTGTTATACACAGACACTCCAATGTGTTACTCTCGTTCACCCTAGTGTTAAATGCTGTTATACACAGACACTCCAATGTGTTTCTCTCGTTCCCCTAGTGTTAAATGGCGTTATACACAGACACTCCAATGTGTTACTCTCGTTCCCCTAGTGTCAAATGCTGCTATACACGGACACTACAATGTGTTACTCTCGTCCCCCTCGTGTCAAATGCTGTTACACACAGACATTCCAATCTGTTACTCTCATTTATCCTAGTGTTAAATGCTGTTATACACAGACACACCAATATTTTACTCTTGTTCTTCCTAGTGTTAAATGCTGTTTTACACAGACACTCCAATGTGTTACTCTCGTTCACCCTAGTGTTAAATGCTGTTATACCAGACACTCCAATGTGGTACTCTCTTTCATCCTAGTGTTAAATGCTGTTAATGACAGACACACCAATGTGTTACTCTCATTCATCCTAGTTTTAAATGCTGTTATACACAGACACACCAATGTGCTACTCTCGTTCATCCTAGTGTTTAATGCTGTAATACACAGACACTCCAATGTGTTACTCTCGTTCATCCTAGTTTTAAATGCTGTTATACACAGACACACCAATGTGTTATTCTCCTTCATCCTAGTTTTAAATGCTGTTATACACAGACACTCCAATGTGTTACTCTCGTTCATCCTAGTGTTTAATGCTGTTATACGCAGACACTCCAATATGTTACTCTCCTTCATCCTAGTTTTAAATGCTGTTATACACAGACACTCCAATGTGGTACTCTCATTCATCCTAGTTTTAAATGCTGTTATACACAGACACACCAATGTGTTACACTCGTTCATCCTAGTGTTTAATGCTGTTATACGCAGACACTCCAATGTGTTACTCTCGTTCATCCTAGTGTTTAATGCTGTTATACACAGACACACCAATGTGCTACTCTCGTTCATCCTAGTGTTTAATGCTGTAATACACAGACACTCCAATGTGTTACTCTCGTTCATCCTAGTTTTAAATGCTGTTATACACAGACACACCAATGTGTCACTCTCCTTCATCCTAGTTTTAAATGCTGTAATACACAGACACTCCAATGTGGTACTCTCATTCATCCTAGTTTTAAATGCTGTTATACACAGACACACCAATGTGTTACTCTCGTTCATCCTAGTGTTTAATGCTGTTATACGCAGACACTCCAATGTGTTACTGTCGTTCATCCTAGTGTTTAATGCTGTTATACACAGACATGCCAATGTGTTACTCTCGTTCATCCTAGTTTTAAATGCTGTTATACACAGACACACCAATGTGTTACTCTCCTTCACCCTAGTTTTAAATTCTGTTATACACAGACACTCCAATGTGGTACTCTCATTCATCCTAGTTTAAAATGCTGTTATACACAGACACACCAATGTGTTACACTCGTTCATCCTAGTGTTTAATGCTGTTATACGCAGACACTCCAATATGTTACTGTCGTTCATCCTAGTGTTTAATGCTGTTATACACAGACATGCCAATGTGTTACTCTCGTTCATCCTAGTTTTAAATGCTGTTATACACAGACACACAAATGTGTTACTCTCGTTCATGCTAGTGTTAAATGCTGTTATACACAGACACACCAATATTTTACTCTTGTTCTTCCTAGTGTTAAATGCTGTTTTACACAGACACTCCAATGTGTTGCTCTCGTTCACCCTAGTGTTAAATGCTGTTATACCAGACACTCCAATGTGGTACTCTCTTTCATCCTAGTGTTAAATGCTGTTATACACAGACACTCCAATGTGGTTCTCTCGTTCATCCTAGTGTTAAATGCTGTTAATGACAGACACTTCAATGTGTTACTCTCGTTCATCCTAGTGTTAAATGCTGTTATACACAGACACTCCAATGTGTTACTCTGGTACCCCTCGTGTTAAGTGCTGTTATACACAGACACTCCAATGTGGTACTTTCGTTACCCTAGTGTTAAATATTGTTACAAACAGGCACATCAATGTGTTACTCTCATTCATCCTAGTGTTAAATGCTGTTATACACAGACACTCCAATGTGTTACTCTCGTTCATCCTAGTGTTTAATGCTGTTGTACACAGACACTCCAATGTGGTACTCTCATTCATCCTAGTTTTAAATGCTGTTATACACAGACATACCAATGTGTTACTCTCGTTCATCCTAGTGTTTAATGCTGTTATACACAGACACTCCAATGTGTTACTCTCGTTCATCCTAGTTTTAAATGCTGTTATACACAGACACACCAATGTGTTACTCTCGTTCATCCTAGTTTTAAATGCTGTTATACACAGACACTCCAATGTGATACTCTCATTCATCCTAGTTTTAAATGCTGTTATACACAGACACACCAATGTGTTACTCTCGTTCATCCTAGTGTTTAATGCTGTTATACGCAGACACTCCAATGTGTTACTCTCGTTCATCCTAGTGTTTAATGCTGTTATACACAGACATGCCAATGTGTTATTCTCGTTCATCCTAGTTTTAAATGCTGTTATACACAGACACACCAATGTGTTACTTTCGTTCATCCTAGTGTTTATTGCTGTTATACACAGACATGCCAATGTGTTACTCTCGTTCATCCTAGTTTTAAATGCTGTTATACACAGACTCTCCAATGTGTCACACTCGTTCACCCTAATGTTAAATGCTGTTATACACACACACTCCAATGTGGTACGCTCGTTTTTCCTAGTGTTAAATTCTGCTATACACAGACACTCCAATGTGGTACTCTCGTTCATCCTAGAGTTAAATACTGATATACACATACACTCCAAAGTGTTACTCTCGTTCATCCTAGTGTTAAATGCTGATACACACAGACACTCCTATGTGGTACTCTCGTACCCCTCGTGTTAAATGCTGTTATACACAGACACTCCAATGTGGTACTCTCGTACCCCTAGTGTTAAATGCTGTTATACACAGACACTCCAATGTGGTACTCTCATTTATCCTGGTGTTAAATGCTGTTATACACAGCCACACCAATGTGTTACTCTAGTTCATCCTAGTGTTAAATGCTGTTATACACAGACACTCCAATGTGTTACTCTCGTTCACCCTAGTGTTAAATGCTGTTATACACAGACACTCCAATGTGTTTCTCTCGTTCCCCTAGTGTTAAATGGCGTTATACACAGACACTCCAATGTGTTACTCTCGTTCCCCTAGTGTCAAATGCTGCTATACACGGACACTACAATGTGTTACTCTCGTCCCCCTCGTGTCAAATGCTGTTACACACAGACATTCCAATCTGTTACTCTCATTTATCCTAGTGTTAAATGCTGTTATACACAGACACACCAATATTTTACTCTTGTTCTTCCTAGTGTTAAATGCTGTTTTACACAGACACTCCAATGTGTTACTCTCGTTCACCCTAGTGTTAAATGCTGTTATACCAGACACTCCAATGTGGTACTCTCTTTCATCCTAGTGTTAAATGCTGTTAATGACAGACACACCAATGTGTTACTCTCATTCATCCTAGTTTTAAATGCTGTTATACACAGACACACCAATGTGCTACTCTCGTTCATCCTAGTGTTTAATGCTGTAATACACAGACACTCCAATGTGTTACTCTCGTTCATCCTAGTTTTAAATGCTGTTATACACAGACACACCAATGTGTTATTCTCCTTCATCCTAGTTTTAAATGCTGTTATACACAGACACTCCAATGTGTTACTCTCGTTCATCCTAGTGTTTAACGCTGTTATACGCAGACACTCCAATATGTTACTCTCCTTCATCCTAGTTTTAAATGCTGTTATACACAGACACTCCAATGTGGTACTCTCATTCATCCTAGTTTTAAATGCTGTTATACACAGACACACCAATGTGTTACACTCGTTCATCCTAGTGTTTAATGCTGTTATACGCAGACACTCCAATGTGTTACTCTCGTTCATCCTAGTGTTTAATGCTGTTATACACAGACACACCAATGTGCTACTCTCGTTCATCCTAGTGTTTAATGCTGTAATACACAGACACTCCAATGTGTTACTCTCGTTCATCCTAGTTTTAAATGCTGTTATACACAGACACACCAATGTGTCACTCTCCTTCATCCTAGTTTTAAATGCTGTAATACACAGACACTCCAATGTGGTACTCTCATTCATCCTAGTTTTAAATGCTGTTATACACAGACACACCAATGTGTTACTCTCGTTCATCCTAGTGTTTAATGCTGTTATACGCAGACACTCCAATGTGTTACTGTCGTTCATCCTAGTGTTTAATGCTGTTATACACAGACATGCCAATGTGTTACTCTCGTTCATCCTAGTTTTAAATGCTGTTATACACAGACACACAAATGTGTTACTCTCGTTCATCCTAGTGTTTAATGCTGTTATAAACAGACACTCCAATGTGTTGCTCTCATTCACCCTAGTGTTAAATGCTGTTATACCAGACACTCCAATGTGGTACTCTCTTTCATCCTAGTGTTAAATGCTGTTATACACAGACACTCCAATGTGGTTCTCTCGTTCATCCTAGTGTTAAATGCTGTTAATGACAGACACTTCAATGTGTTACTCTCGTTCATCCTAGTGTTAAATGCTGTTATACACAGACACTCCAATGTGTTACTCTCGTACCCCTAGTGTTAAATGCTGTTATACACAGACACTCCAATGTGGTACTCTCGTTACCCTAGTGTTAAATATTGTTACATACAGACACATCAATGTGTTACTCTCATTCATTCTAGTGTTAAATGCTGTTATACACAGACACTCCAATGTGTTACTCTCGTTCATCCTAGTGTTTAATGCTGTTGTACACAGACACTCCAATGTGGTACTCTCATTCATACTAGATTTAAATGCTGTTATACACCGACACACCAATGTGTTACTCTCGTTCATCCTAGTGTTTAATGCTGTTATACGCAGACACTCCAATGTGTTACTCTCGTTCATCCTAGTGATAAATGCTGTTATACACATACATGCCAATGTGTTACTCTCGTTCATCCTAGTTTTAAATGCTGCTATACACAGACACACCAATGTGTTACTTTCGTTCATCCTAGTGTTTAATGCTGTTATACACAGACATGCCAATGTGTTACTCTCGTTCATCCTAGTTTTAAATGCTGTTATACACAGACTCTCCAATGTGTCACTCTCGTTCACCCTAATGTTAAATGCTGTTATACACACACACTCCAATGTGGTACGCTCGTTTTTCCTAGTGTTAAGTGCTGCTATACACAGACACTCCAATGTGGTACTCTCGTTCATCCTAGAGTTAAATACTCTTATACACATACACTCCAATGTGTTACTCTCGTTCATCCTAGTGTTAAATGCTGATACACACAGACACTCCTATGTGGTACTCTCGTACCCCTAGTGTTAAATGCTGTTATACACAGACACTCCAATGTGGTACTCTCGTACCCCTAGTGTTAAATGCTGTTATACACAGACACTCCAATGTGGTTCTCTCGTTCATCCTATTGTTAAATGCTGTTAATGACAGACACTTCAATGTGTTACTCTCGTTCATCCTAGTGTTAAATGCTGTTATACACAGACACTCCAATGTGTTACTCTCGTACCCCTAGTGTTAAATGCTGTTATACACAGACACTCCAATGTGGTACTCTCGTTACCCTAGTGTTAAATATTGTTACATACAGACACATCAATGTGTTACTCTCATTCATTCTAGTGTTAAATGCTGTTATACACAGACACTCCAATGTGTTACTCTCGTTCATCCTAGTGTTTAATGCTGTTGTACACAGACACTCCAATGTGGTACTCTCATTCATCCTAGTTTTAAATGCTGTTATACACCGACACACCAATGTGTTACTCTCGTTCATCCTAGTGTTTAATGCTGTTATACACAGACACTCCAATGTGTTACTCTCGTTCATCCTAGTTCTAAATGCTGTTATACAGAGACACACCAGTGTGTTGCTCTCGTTCATCCTAGTTTTAAATGCTGTTATACACAGATACTCCAATGTGGTACTCTCATACATCCTAGTTTTAAATGCTGTTATACACAGACACACCAATGTGTTACTCTCGTTCATCCTAGTGTTTAATGCTGTTATACGCAGACACTCCAATGTGTTACTCTCGTTCACCCTAATGTTAAATGCTGTTATACACACACACTCCAATGTGGTACGCTCGTTTTTCCTAGTGTTAAATGCTGCTATACACAGACACTCCAATGTGGTACTCTCGTTCATCCTAGAGTTAAATACTCTTATACACATACACTCCAATGTGTTACTCTCGTTCATCCTAGTGTTAAATGCTGATACACACAGACACTCCTATGTGGTACTCTCGTACCCCTAGTGTTAAATGCTGTTATACACAGACACTCCAATGTGGTACTCTCGTACCCCTAGTGTTAAATGCTGTTATACACAGACACTCCAATGTGTTACTCTCATTCATCCTAGTGTCAAATGCTGTTATACACAGACACTCCAATGTGTTAGTCTCGTTCATCCTAGTGTTTAATGCTGTTATACACAGACATGCCAATGTGTTACTCTCGTTCATTCTAGTTTTAAATGCTGTTATACACAGACTCTCCAATTTGTCACTCTCGTTCACCCTAATGTTAAATGCTGTTATACAGAGACACTCCAATGTGATACTCTCGTTCTTCCTAGTGTTAAATGCTGTTATACACAGACACTCCAATGTGTTACTCTCATTCATCCTAGTGTCAAATGCTGTTATACACAGACACTCCAATGTGTTAGTCTCGTTCATCCTAGTGTTTAATGCTGTTATACACAGACATGCCAATGTGTTACTCTCGTTCATTCTAGTTTTAAATGCTGTTATACACAGACTCTCCAATTTGTCACTCTCGTTCTTCCTAATGTTAAATGCTGTTATACACAGACACTCCAATGTGGTACTTTCGTTCATCCTAGTGTTAAATGCTGTTATACAGACACACCAATGTGTTGCTCTCGTTTCAACATTTCATCATGCCAGTTTCCTTACATTGAGTTTACGAGTTCACGTCAACGAATGAATAAATGTAGTCCTCGTGTATTCAATAAAACATTCAGTATTAATGTATTGCTTACAATTAAATATTGATTTTCTGCTATTTTGATGTATGTGAATAATTGTTTTGGTCGTTTAATGTATGTGAAGATTTTATTTTAAATACTATTAAATTGAATACTTAATATAAAATCACCATTACGGGAACACTGATATTGTTCACATGGCTATTGTCCCTTCCGTAACAATGAGATCAAAACGCTCACGTACAATGTAGCGTGATGCTGTAGTGTCATAAATAATATCTGCGCAACATACAAGACTATTTATTGTATTCATGTAATATTAGTGTCGATATTTTCCAAATTAGTTGCGTGTCTACAATATATCGATAGGAATTTGTATTTACTACGTGTTTATTCATGCAAGAAAAATATGAAATTTAATAGACAAATATTTGTTTGTAACGAGCCTTTGAAATTATCTGTGGAAGATTCAAATTCGAAAAAATAATGTTAGTATTTGTTCAACAGATACACAACGCTGATGATAAAAATGCATGTAAATGGAAATTTGAGTCTGTCTTGAAAAATATTCTCTATCAGTAATTATCGTCAGTATTTCCAATTATGTATCAAGTAGTCGTCAACACTTTTCGTAAAGTGGTCACTTGTAAGGCTGGCGACACAGACCGTAGTGGTACACATGAGAGTACTATGGATAAATTGTACTCCATGGTCTCAAGAAGAAAGTTCTTTTTTCATTCGAAAAATTGCTACGAGAAATATGCTTTACAGTCTACGTGTCATTGAAGAGGTGGCACACACATGAATATTAATGTTGTTATTTTCAAAAATTCATTTAAAAGTAGAAATATAAAGCAATGAACCAAATGCATCTTAAACATAAATCATTATATTTGCGAAATATAAAAATACAATTAATTAGATATTACGACATATCGTGCTCGATATAGATCCCATGCGAGGTAGTCAAACGTGTAAATTACATTTTTCGTTTTCACAAAATTCACACAACCTCGAACCACCACCCATGGTTAATGCATATGCACAGGCGAATAGGGGTTACCCTGTAAGTGTTCTATGATTTTGTTGAGATTGTTCGAATCTCATAGAAATACTCTATAGTAAAACAAAACATGTCTTCAAACTTGAAACGATCTGTTAAATCTGGCCAGTTCTGCAGCGAACGAATTCTCAAATATGTCTATTGCCAATGACCACTCTAAGGTAAGATCACCCTAACATGTGATTAACGATTAAAATATCTTTGACATACATAAAGCTAAGTTTGCCTATTCAAGCCACGTACAATATGACGCACCAAGATATCTCGGCTTCGTGCATTGGAGTTTGAGTTTCTACTTTTCGAAACATCGTACTTTGTCGTTTATGTTCTTATTTGTTTTCCATGATTCGTACTAAGTCTTGCATTTATGTTTGTGTTGTCAAATGCTTTGTACATACCCATTTTCAATATAGTGTGTAATCAACGTCATTCAAACAGACAATTTTGATTAGCTGCGAAGCAGATCGTCGAATAATGCATAGACTGTAAAAAAAAGTATTTTTTATTAAAAATCAACCAAGGTTTAAAACAATATCAAAAGTATGAATGGTGCCCCGTTCACCATATACGTCACTGGTGCACTTCGTCGCTAGATGGCGCTGTTATAATGGATTTCGATTCAAATGACACGTAGTGGTAATTTGCACACATTTCATAATTATACCATTGTATCATATATTACAATATATTAGTAACGCCAGTATTTGTGTCTATGCATTGTAGTAGTATGTGGATTGTAACAAACCACTGCAATTGCTACAAATGTTGTGATCCACGGTATGTATACATTCGTTGTGCGTGATTGAAATAAATGTTACGTAAAAGCCAAGGCGAGTTTTCCATTTATCACGTTAGTGAGAGTATGTGATGAATATACTTGTTGTGATGGAAGCAAGTTATATCCACAGCAAGGAATTAAGAAGGATAACGCTGCCGTCACGTATATTGTGCGCCTCATCTAATATTATATAGCTTGCGATGTCTTGAGTTGACTTGATTTTTATGTAAGTGATTTCAGTGGACAGCTCGTTGTATGTCATACCTACCCATAAAGATAGACTGTTTTAATCAGTTTCGTAATAAAAAAAACATTGTTATACCCCTAGGCGCATAGTTATCGTGTATGTAGTCTGTACTAGTTGTGGGTTTATTAGCCAATGACATTGCTCTCATTACCGTGATTTGTCGCGTTAATCTATCATGGTATATTATCTCTTTTTCCCTTTTCTGTGCATATTCATCCAAATTCCACATTTTACTTATTTATATTGGGATTGTGGGTGTTGTTATTGGTACTTATATTACCGCCGAATAGAGTTTACTTAGTCAATGTACTGTGATAATAACTACGTTACTTATTAAATAAATTTAGAAAATGCGACTGTTATTTCGACCTTGAAGATTACATTAAGATAATGCTCGTTTTTGTGTTCTTCGTTTATATATATTAACATTTCATTCAAAGTATTGTTATTACAATGCAAACAATGCAAATCTGTTTTTACTGGTCATTTCTTTCTTTTAAATGGTATAGAGAAACTAAATCCTACGGGGGGGGGGGTTCAAATCATTTTCCAGATTATCTTTAATGTGTAAACTTTGTTGAGGCTTTAATAACATACTGAACTTAGTATGTAAACGCAGATTATATCTTCACTAATTTGGGAATCTTGTTTTGATCTGTTCTGTAATGCGATGATGATGTGTTACAAATTGTACAATGTTTACTTTATATACACGATACAGTAGATGTCCGGGTTATTTTATCTATCAATCAATTAAAAACAACAACAACAACTTCATAAAACATTAATCACCGAAAAGTTGTTTTTTCCAATAAGATGCAGAAATATCTTTTTGATTATCGACAGAGTTTGGAGTAATGCTCTAGACAATTTTCCTGCAAGGTCAGTGAAGTAGAGTTAATTGATTACCAAAACAAGACAGTACATTGTCACGTGGGAGTATGAAATATACATGCGGTGTCGATAGATACCGCTTGTAAATATTGCAAATTTACTAATTATTATCGTCGTGGGATAGTATTCAGTATTCAAGTAATATTCGATGAATAAAATATGCTAGTGCTAATAATTATTTATAGAACTTGTGGTAAACCATGATCTATGTCACTTATCAGATCTGTTTACTACACAGCCCGCACTGGACATGCAAGCTGTGCTGTCTCTAATTGATATATTCCGGTACAGTACTTCCACATACGGCCTTCTGAGAGTTCAAATATTATCAAACAATAGATGAATCACAAACGCAATGAAGTTAGGTCATTGCTGGCGTACGTACGTACACGATTTCCGAGTGATGTTTCGTACGTATCCACCTCATTTTGGTATAATATATTGAAGATAATATTTGGTAATCGTAGTCCTAAATAACTATTAAAAATAGTATTAAAATTTTGGTATAGCCGGATCGATAGCGGTTGTGTGAGTGGGCAGCAGACGACCAGATAACGCCCACTCTGAAAAAATGTAAGAAGAATGGGTGTAAAACCACCAACATCCTGAGATACTGCGTATTGGGCAACAGTCAGACATGATGTCAAAAGGTCAATCAGATTGGCGGGATTTGTATTACATAGTATAACAAATATAGAGAAATATTAAACAGTTTTATTACACTACCATGATATAAATTAGTATACTTTATGAACAACGATATATTCAATATGAATATAGAAAAAAATCGCAACCTTGGCCTTAATTAATTAATTATTTAAATCATCTTAAACTTATTAATTGATTCAATTGACTACAATACAACTACATCGTCATTGGGCATCATCATGATGGATATTAGACGCTATACAAACTCTTAATTATTATTATTATAATATTCTATTGTATGACCTTGAGCATTATGGGTTCAAGGCAAGTATCAGTTACGGAGTCCGCAAGGTTCTGTGTTTTGGGTCCTAAGTTGTTTTTCTGTACATTAACAATCTTCCCAATCTGACCCAGCCGTTTTATTGACAATGTATTTCACATATTTCATCACATTGCATTTATTATTATTTCAAACTCACTGATCATTCGTATAATACTAATCAGCAACAATAACAAAACCACTATTGAACAGTTGGACATTTCTTAATATCAAACACTGGGTACAGCATACCATTTGAAACAGATAATTTTCTCCCATAGACCATTGAAAACATTTATTAAACAATTATTATTGTCAAAATATTAAGATGTGCCTATTTACTTACTAATTTGGCTTTTTTATTAGTCATCAAGTTTTTTTTTCTATTTTCGCCACTTGCAAGTCATAACCTTTAATGTTATCTTGTTTTCATTATTTATTTCATTATTCTTGTGTTGCTATCGTTACCATGTAATTATTATTATTATCTATGTGATATAAAACTCACTTTCACTTAATAGAGTTATTTCTATACAAGCCGAAATTTAAACCAGCGTGCAGTATGCGCACTATTATACGCAAATCATCGCCAATTTAAACCAGCGTGCAGTATGCGCACTATTATACGCAAATCATCGCCAATTTAAACCAGCGTGCAGTATGCGCACTATTATACGCAAATCATCGCCAATTTAAACCAGCGTGCAGTATGCGCACTAATATACGCAAATCATCGCCAATTTAAACCAGCGTGCAGTATGCGCACTATTATACGCAAATCATCGCCAATTTAAACCAGCGTGCAGTATGCGCACTATTATACGCAAATCATCGCCAATTTAAACCAGCGTGCAGTATGCGCACTATTATACGCAAATCATCGCCAATTTAAACCAGCGTGCAGTATGCGCACTATTATACGCAAATCATCACCAGAATAAAATAGATCTCAATAATGTACAAACAAGAATAACATATATCTAATTAATGAACAAAACAAAAATAAAACAAAGCTAACTTGACGATACGAGTAATGTATAAATTTGGTTTGTTTTATTACAAGAATAGTACATGTTGTACTTTTAAATATCCCCGCTAAGCACGACATCGTAGCGAAAATAGCCAACTTAATTGTTTAAAGTGCATGCGAGTATTATTACCTAAGTTGTAGCCGCCGGTCAGTACAGTTAGTCTGTGCCGCCAGGAAAACCGTGTATAAAGGATTATTTTTAATGGAGATTTTGCTAAAATGAAATTTTGAAGGATAAAGTTTACTACACGACAACAATATTTAGAAAAATATTATTTATTATTTGACAATTCTGAAAGTTTTCGTTTTGTCAAGTGTCAAGAGTTAAAATATATATCCTGCTATGACCAATTAATATTATACATAGTAAGTGGTAGCTGGTAATCATTGTGACTAGTAGTCAGGTGAATTGTAGTCTCTGTTTGAACAGTGTCCAAAAGCAGCGACTGACCATCGTGTATGTGCCGGTGTGAGTCACACAATCAGTACAATTTACAATTTGCCCTGCGATGTAATCTTACATCAGCAGCTACTATGAGCATACATGCATGCATACATACATCGATAAAACTGACAATTTTCACACAGATTATCGTAAATGCGCTGCTATGTCTTTATTCTTATATCTATTGCGGGTGAACCTGTTACTTCAGGATATGTCGTTCTACACAAGTACATTCATATACAGCTGGCTTCTCACGAACATTTGGGGATGGCTGGATTTTACGATTTCTGAAAACGTAAACATTTATAGGCTGCAATAATTACTCCTACTTTTATGGCCTTCCTAACTGATTGAACCATTCATTAAATTGGTCTTAAATAGCAACAAATCGTAAAATCATAGCCATTTTATTTAATCACTTAGTGTAACCAGTGCGAGAGGATTTCCATCCCATCTACTTTACAAGTGTGAGCGCTCGGCCATAGACCCCCCCCCCCTCTATCGGACTTATCTAGAAAAATACCAATCAGGTTACTACAGGTTATTTCATAAAACAACAATATATATCACAAAACATATAAACAACAAATGTCTCTATTTTTAAAATAATGTCTGTAACCTCTCTCACTTACGTGAGTTCCAATAAGCTAATAGACGTGTGTGGATTCGTGTTCGTTTCGTAATAAATATAAGTTCATTAAAAATAAGGTATTCAGTCACGAAGCACGCGAATAACACCGTAGTTACTATGGTAACACGCCGATTCACTACAACACAACTGTATAAACAGTAACCCGACATTGTTTTTTTTTCACTAAAATATGTGTGCTTCTTGCTATGCTCTCAAAAAAGTGAGTGTAGCCCAGGGGTGTCGCCACAACCATTGGTTTGGCTTATTTGTCAAACTTATCTAGTTTAAGTTCATTTTAATAATTGTAATGACACTGTAAATCGTATTTATATTTTAATGTTTCTATTCCCGTTCTCTTCATTTAAATTGAAACACAAAATAATTGTTTATAATTGCTTGCTGTTTATTATGACATCATGGCTAATTAAGTCACCATTCTCATATTTAACAAAACATGTAGTTCTATTGATGCATTATGGGAGAGAAACTATTGTGAATCAGGGTAATTTTTCTGTTGTACCTTAGTGTCTACCATTTGAACCTTCGTATTTTCCTGTTGTACTTTAGTATTTTCCTGTTGTACCTTAGTATTTTTCAGATGTATTTTTTCAGATGTGCCTTAGTATTTTTCAGTTGTACCTTAGTAGCAACTTTTCCATTCCTAATAATGCTAAAATCGATGTTTTAAAATAAAATACAGCATATCATGGATAAAGAGACAAACAGACGCTGTGCATTGTAGTTTTTTTCCAACAACGGTAATTAGATAATTGTTGACACGGAGATGATCACTTTGGGAAGAAATACATCTTGTCAATATTATTCTGAAGAGATCGTGTGGTCAAAATATGAACATATGGTGTATATGTTGATTCTACAATAAATCAGGTCGAGGTCGATCGTTAATTAATTTATGAACGTTCTACTATGTACAGAAGTAAACAACAATTGCTCGCTACATTAGCTTGGCTGAAAAATTAACTTGTCTGGCATTTTCAAGCGAGCATAATTTTGTTAACACGTGTTTTACGCACGACCAGGCAATTACAGGCGATACATGTATGATAATGACTATCATTCATATATAACATTACTTGGTATCAGAATGAAGAACAGCAGTAATCCATCATTGTGTTTGACGATGATCCGCTGCGGCACATGCAAGTGAATTAGTAAATTCACGTTCTCATTCATCACTACGGGTTTTTACATGACATGTAGCGTAAACGAGGTTGAGGTAACCCAGTTATTTTCTGGAAAAAAATCATTGTCCGTATAATATATGTTTAGTAGATGAACAAAACATTGAAGCGGTGTACTGATTGAAATGAGCTCATCGAACGTCTAGAATGGCGGAAGTAAATGTATAGCTAACAATGTCGGTCATAGAAAAATTGATGCTGGCAGTGAAACCAACTCAACCCCATGCAGCTATTGAATACCCATAATTCGTTATATTCCGAGATTAAAACTGGAGTTTAGTGTATAGATAGCGTTGTTCTGGGCGAGAAATTACCAAAAATATATTTCAGGATGTTTTTCTCGACCGCCTAGAAATGTACGTGCCGGTATCGAGAGTTTGAATACTGAGTTAAATTTCATGGCAAATACAGCCCATGCATAGGCATTATTCGATGTCTCTTGTGAGATCCCTTGGCGCACAATATATTCGTCTTCTTCGTTTACATTCTGCTTCATTCATAGTACACTTGATGTAGATAAAAGAAGCCTTTTAGTCGAACGTCTTCCTTGGCGGCATATCAAAATGCATGGGGCTTAGCCACATCAACACAAAGTCTAATTAATGTCAGTAACAGCGAGGGACTACGAAAGTGGTTGATATACGTGTCTTAGCCGTGTAACCTTGCTTGTATTGCTACTTATATCTGCAAATGCACATACGAACATTTTCAACGGCAAATACCATCCCAGTCATACTAATCGATATAATAACTGCCATATTATTTCACGAATGTTGTACAAGCCAATATGGCGTGTGTGAATTTTGTACTACAGTATATATGCTAACCAACATGGTGTGTGTGAATGTTGTACTACAGTATATGTACTAACCAACATGGTGAGTGTGAATGTTTTACTACAGTACACGTACTAGGCAACATGGTGTGTGTGAATGTTGTACTACAGTATATGTACTAACCAACATGGTGTGTGTGAATGTTTTACTACAGTACACGTACTAGGCAACATGGTGTGTGTGAATGTTGTACTACAGTACACGTACTAGGCAACATGGTGTGTGTGAATGTTGTACTACTGTATATGCACTAAACAACATGGTGTGTGTGAATGTTGTACTACAGTATATGTACTAGGCAACATGGTGTGTTAATGTTGTACTGCAGTATGTCACTGGGCAACATAATGTATGTGAATGTTGTACTACAGTATACGTACCAGGCAACAAGGTGTGTGTGAATGTTGTACTACAGTATATGTACTAGACAACATGGTGTGTGTGAATGTTGTACGACAGTATACGCACTAACCAACATGGTGTGTGTGAATGTTTTACTACAGTATATGTACTAACCAACATGGTGTGTGTGATTGTTGTACTACAGTATATGTACTAGCCAACATGGTGTGTGTAAATGTTGTACTACAGTATATATACTAACCAACATGGTATGTGTGAATGTTGTACTACAGTATATGTACTAACCAACATGGTGTGTGTAAATGTTTCACTACAGTATATGTACTAGGCAACATGGTGTGTGTGAATGTTGTACTACAGTATATGTACTAGCCAACATGATGTGTGTGAATGTTGTACTGCAGTATATGTACTAAACAACATGGTGTGTGTGAATGTTGTAATACAGTATATGTACTAACCAACATGGTGTGTGTGAATGTTGTACTACAGTATATGTACTAGCCAATATGGTATGTGTGAATGTTGTACTACTGTATATGTACTAACCAACATGGTGTGTGTGAATGTTGTACTACAGTATATGTACTAACCAACATGGTGTGTGTGTAAATGTTGTGCTACAGTATATGTACTAACCAACATGGTGTGTGTGAATGTTGTACTGCAGTATACGCACTAGACAACATGGTGTGTGTGAATGTTGTACTACAGCATATGTACTAACTAACATGGTGTGTGTGAATGTTGTACTACAGTATATGTACTAACCAACATGGTATGTGTGAATGTTGTACTACAGTATATGTACTAACCAACATGGTGTGTGTGAATGTTGTACTAAAGTATATGTACTAACCAACATGGTGTGTGTGTGAATGTTGTACTACAGTATATGTACTAACCAACATGGTGTGTGCGTGAATGTTGTACTGCAGTATACGCACTATCAACATGATGTGTGCGAACGTTTTACTACAATATATGTACTAGCCAACATGGTATGTGTGAATGTAGTATTGCAGTATATGTACTATGCAACATGGTGTGTTAATGTTGTACTACAGTATATCTACTAACCAACACGGTGTGTGTGAATGTTGTACTGCAGTATATGCACTAACCAACACGGTGTGTGTGAATGTTGTACTACAGTATATGTACTAACCAACATGGTGTGTGTGAATGTTGTACTACAGTATATGTACTAGACAACATGGTGTGTGTGAATGTTGTACTACAGTATATATACTAACCAACATGGTATGTATGAATGTTGTACTACAGTATATGTACTAACCAACATGGTGTGTGTGAATGTTGTACTACAGTATATATACTAACCAACATGGTATGTATGAATGTTGTACTACAGTATATGTACTAGCCAACATGGTGTGTGTGAATGTTGTACTACAGTATATGTACTAGCCAACATGGTGTGTATGAATGTTGTACTACAGTATATGTGCTAACCAACATGGTGTGTGTGAATGTTTCACTACAGTATATGTACTAACCAACATGGTGTGTGTGTGTGAATGTTGTACTACAGTATATGTACTAACCAACATGGTGTGTTTGAATGTGGTGCTACAGTATATGTACTAACCAACATGGTGTGTGTGAATGTTGTAATACAGTATATGTACTAACCAACATGGTGTGTGTGAATGTTGTACTACAGCATATTTACTAACCAACATGGTGTGTGAATGTTTTACTACAGTATATGTGCTTGCCAACATGGTGTGTGTGAATGTTGTACTGCAGTATATGTACTAAACAACATGGTGTGTGTGAATGTTGTACTACAGTATATGTACTAACCAACATGGTGTGTGTGAATGTTGTACTACAGTATATGTACTAGCCAACATGGTGTGTGTAAATGTTGTACTACAGTATATATACTAACCAACATGGTATGTGTGAATGTTGTACTACAGTATATGTACTAACCAACATGGTGTGTGTAAATGTTTCACTACAGTATATGTACTAGGCAACATGGTGTGTGTGAATGTTGTACTACAGTATATGTACTAGCCAACATGATGTGTGTGAATGTTGTACTGCAGTATATGTACTAATCAACATGGTGTGTGTGAATGTTGTAATACAGTATATGTACTAACCAACATGGTGTGTGTGAATGTTGTACTACAGTATATGTACTAGCCAATATGGTATGTGTGAATGTTGTACTACTGTATATGTACTAACCAACATGGTGTGTGTGAATGTTGTACTACAGTATATGTACTAACCAACATGGTGTGTGTGTAAATGTTGTGCTACAGTATATGTACTAACCAACATGGTGTGTGTGAATGTTGTACTGCAGTATACGCACTAGACAACATGGTGTGTGTGAATGTTGTACTACAGCATATGTACTAACTAACATGGTGTGTGTGAATGTTGTACTACAGTATATGTACTAACCAACATGGTATGTGTGAATGTTGTACTACAGTATATGTACTAACCAACATGGTGTGTGTGAATGTTGTACTACTGTATATGTACTAACCAACATGGTGTGTGTGTGAATGTTGTACTACAGTATATGTACTAACCAACATGGTGTGTGCGTGAATGTTGTACTGCAGTATACGCACTATCAACATGATGTGTGCGAACGTTTTACTACAATATATGTACTAGCCAACATGGTATGTGTGAATGTAGTATTGCAGTATATATACTATGCAACATGGTGTGTTAATGTTGTACTACAGTATATCTACTAACCAACACGGTGTGTGTGAATGTTGTACTGCAGTATATGCACTAACCAACACGGTGTGTGTGAATGTTGTACTACAGTATATGTACTAACCAACATGGTGTGTGTGAATGTTGTACTACAGTATATGTACTAGACATCATGGTGTGTGTGAATGTTGTACTACAGTATATATACTAACCAACATGGTATGTATGAATGTTGTACTACAGTATATGTACTAACCAACATGGTGTGTGTGAATGTTGTACTACAGTATATATACTAACCAACATGGTATGTATGAATGTTGTACTACAGTATATGTACTAGCCAACATGGTGTGTGTGAATGTTGTACTACAGTATATGTACTAGCCAACATGGTGTGTATGAATGTTGTACTACAGTATATGTGCTAACCAACATGGTGTGTGTGAATGTTTCACTACAGTATATGTACTAACCAACATGGTGTGTGTGTGTGAATGTTGTACTACAGTATATGTACTAACCAACATGGTGTGTTTGAATGTGGTGCTACAGTATATGTACTAACCAACATGGTGTGTGTGAATGTTGTAATACAGTATATGTACTAACCAACATGGTGTGTGTGAATGTTGTACTACAGCATATTTACTAACCAACATGGTGTGTGAATGTTTTACTACAGTATATGTGCTTGCCAACATGGTGTGTGTGAATGTTGTACTGCAGTATATGTACTAACCAACATGGTGTGTGTGAATGTTGTACTACAGTATATGTACTAACCAACATGGTGTGTGTGAATGTTGTACTACAGTATATGTACTAACCAACATGGTGTGTGTGAATGTTGTACTACAGTATATGTACTAACATGCATGGTGTGTGTGAATGTTGTATTACAGTATATGTACTAACCAACATGGTGTGTGTGAATGTTGTACTGCAGTATATGTACTAAACAACATGGTGTGTGTGAATGTTGTATTACAGTATATGTACTATGCAACATGGTGTGTTAATGTTGTACTACAGTATATCTACTAACCAACACGGTGTGTGAGAATGTTGTACTGCAGTATATGCACTAACCAACACAGTGTGTGTGAATGTTGTACTGCAGTATATGTACTAACCAACATGGTGTGTGTGAATGTTGTACTACAGTATATGTACTAGACAACATGGTGTGTGTGAATGTTGTACTACAGTATATGTACTAACCAACATGGTATGTGTTAATGTTGTACTACAGTATATGTACTAACCAACATGGTGTGTGTGAATGTTGTACTGCAGTATATGTACTAACCAACATGGTGTGTATGAATGTTGTACTACAGTATATGTACTAACCAACATGATGTGTGTGTGAATGTTGTACTACAGTATATGTACTAACCAACATGGTGTCTGTATGAATGTTGTACTACAGTATATGTACTAACCAACATGATGTGTGTAAATGTTTCACTACAGTATATGTACTAACCAACATGGTGTGTGTAAATGCTATACTACAGTATATGTACTTGCCAACATGGTGTGTGTGAATGTTGTACTGCAGTATATGTACTAAACAACATGGTGTGTGTGAATGTTGTATTACAGTATATGTACTATCCAACATGGTGTGTGTGAATGTTTTACTACAGTATATGTACTAACCAACATGGTGTGTGTGTGAATGTTGTACTACAGTATATGTACTAACCAACATGGTGTGTGTGTGAATGTCTTACTACAGTATGCGCACTAGACAACATGGTGTGTGTGAACGTTTTACTACAATATATGTACTAGCCAACATGGTATGTGTAAATGTTGTATTGCAGTATATGTACTATGCAACATGGTGTGTTAATGTTGTACTGCAGTATGTCACTGGGCAACATGATGTGTGTGAATGTTGTACTACAGTATACGTACTAACCAACATGGTGTGTGTAAATGTTTCACTACAGTATATGTACTAGGCAACATGGTGTGTGTGAATGCTGTACTACAGTATATGTACTAGCCAACATGATGTGTGTGAATGTTGTACTGCAGTATATGTACTAAACAACATGGTGTGTGTGAATGTTGTACTACAGTATATGTACTAACCAACATGGTGTGTGTGAATGTTGTACTACAGTATATGTACTAGCCAACATGGTATGTGTGAATGTTGTACTACTGTATATGTACTAACCAACATGGAGTGTGTTAATGTTGTACTACAGTATATGTACTAACCAACATGGTGTGTGTGTAAATGTTGTACTACAGTATATGTACTAACCAACATGGTGTGTGTGAATGTTGTACTGCATTATACGCACTAGACAACATGGTGTGTGTGAATGTTGTACTACAGCATATGTACTAACTAACATGGTGTGTGTGAATGTTGTACTACACTATATGTACTAACCAACATGGTATGTGTGAATGTTGTACTACAGTATATGTACTAACCAACATGGTGTGTGTGAATGTTGTACTAAAGTATATGTACTAACCAACATGGTGTGTGTGTGTGAATGTTGTACTACAGTATATGTACTAACCAACATGGTGTGTGTGTGTGAATGTTGTACTACTGTATATGTACTAACCAACATGGTGTGTGTGTCAATGTTGTACTACAGTATATGTACTAACCAACATGGTGTGTGCGTGAATGTTGTACTGCAGTATACGCACTATCAACATGATGTGTGTGAACGTTTTACTACAATATATGTACTAGCCAACATGGTATGTGTGAATGTAGTATTGCAGTATATGTACTATGCAACATGGTGTGTTAATGTTGTACTACAGTATATCTACTAACCAACACGGTGTGTGAGAATGTTGTACTGCAGTATATGCACTAACCAACACAGTGTGTGTGAATGTTGTACTGCAGTATATGTACTAACCAACATGGTGTGTGTGAATGTTGTACTACAGTATATGTACTAGACAACATGGTGTGTGTGAATGTTGTACTACAGTATATGTACTAACCAACATGGTATGTGTTAATGTTGTACTACAGTATATGTACTAACCAACATGGTGTGTGTGAATGTTGTACTGCAGTATATGTACTAACCAACATGGTGTGTATGAATGTTGTACTACAGTATATGTACTAACCAACATGATGTGTGTGTGAATGTTGTACTACAGTATATGTACTAACCAACATGGTGTCTGTATGAATGTTGTACTACAGTATATGTACTAACCAACATGATGTGTGTAAATGTTTCACTACAGTATATGTACTAACCAACATGGTGTGTGTAAATGCTATACTACAGTATATGTACTTGCCAACATGGTGTGTGTGAATGTTGTACTGCAGTATATGTACTAAACAACATGGTGTGTGTGAATGTTGTACTACTGTATATGTACTAACCAACATGGTGTGTGTTAATGTTGTACTACAGTATATGTACTAACCAACATGGTGTGTGTGTAAATGTTGTACTACAGTATATGTACTAACCAACATGGTGTGTGTGAATGTTGTACTGCAGTATACGCACTAGACAACATGGTGTGTGTGAATGTTGTACTACAGCATATGTACTAACTAACATGGTGTGTGTGAATGTTGTACTACAGTATATGTACTAACCAACATGGTATGTGTGAATGTTGTACTACAGTATATGTACTAACCAACATGGTGTGTGTGAATGTTGTACTAAAGTATATGTACTAACCAACATGGTGTGTGTGTGTGAATGTTGTACTACAGTATATGTACTAACCAACATGGTGTGTGTGTGTGAATGTTGTACTACAGTATATGTACTAACCAACATGGTGTGTGTGTCAATGTTGTACTACAGTATATGTACTAACCAACATGGTGTGTGCGTGAATGTTGTACTGCAGTATACGCACTATCAACATGATGTGTGTGAACGTTTTACTACAATATATGTACTAGCCAACATGGTATGTGTGAATGTAGTATTGCAGTATATGTACTATGTAACATGGTGTGTTAATGTTGTACTACAGTATATCTACTAACCAACACGGTGTGTGAGAATGTTGTACTGCAGTATATGCACTAACCAACACGGTGTGTGTGAATGTTGTACTGCAGTATATGTACTAACCAACATGGTGTGTGTGAATGTTGTACTACAGTATATGTACTAGACAACATGGTGTGTGTGAATGTTGTACTACAGTATATATACTAACCAACATGGTATGTGTTAATGTTGTACTACAGTATATGTACTAACCAACATGGTGTGTGTGAATGTTGTACTACAGTATATGTACTAACCAACATGGTGTGTGTGAATGTTTTACTACAGTATATATACTAACCAACATGGTGTGTGTGAATGTTGTAATACAGTATATGTACTAACCAACATGGTGTGTGTAAATGCTATACTACAGTATATGTACTTGCCAACATGGTGTGTGTGAATGTTGTACTGCAGTATATATACTAACCAACATGGTGTGTGAGAATGTTGTACTACAGCATATGTACTAACCAACATGGTGTGTTTGAATGTTGTACTACAGTATATGTACTAACCAACATGGTGTGTTTGAATGTTGTACTACAGTATATGTACTAACCAACATGGTGTGTTTGAATGTGGTACTACAGTATATGTACTAACCAACATGGTGTATGTGAATGTTGTAATACAGTATATGTACTAACCAACATGGTGTGTGTGAATGTTGTACTACAGCATATTTACTAACCAACATGGTGTGTGAATGTTTTACTACAGTATATGTACTTGCCAACATGGTGTGTGTGGATGTTGTACTGCAGTATATGTACTAAACAACATGGTGTGTGTGAATGTTGTACTACAGTATATGTACTAAACAACATGGTGTGTGTGAATGTTGTACTACAGTATATGTACTAACCAACATGGTGTGTGTGAATGTTGTACTACAGTATATGTACTAACATGCATGGTGTGTGTGAATGTTGTATTACAGTATATGTACTAACCAACATGGTGTGTGTGAATGTTGTACTACACTATATGTACTAACCAACATGGTATGTGTGAATGTTGTACTACAGTATATGTACTAACCAACATGGTGTGTGTGAATGTTGTACTAAAGTATATGTACTAACCAACATGGTGTGTGTGTGTGAATGTTGTACTACAGTATATGTACTAACCAACATGGTGTGTGTGTGTGAATGTTGTACTACTGTATATGTACTAACCAACATGGTGTGTGTGTCAATGTTGTACTACAGTATATGTACTAACCAACATGGTGTGTGCGTGAATGTTGTACTGCAGTATACGCACTATCAACATGATGTGTGTGAACGTTTTACTACAATATATGTACTAGCCAACATGGTATGTGTGAATGTAGTATTGCAGTATATGTACTATGCAACATGGTGTGTTAATGTTGTACTACAGTATATCTACTAACCAACACGGTGTGTGAGAATGTTGTACTGCAGTATATGCACTAACCAACACAGTGTGTGTGAATGTTGTACTGCAGTATATGTACTAACCAACATGGTGTGTGTGAATGTTGTACTACAGTATATGTACTAGACAACATGGTGTGTGTGAATGTTGTACTACAGTATATGTACTAACCAACATGGTATGTGTTAATGTTGTACTACAGTATATGTACTAACCAACATGGTGTGTGTGAATGTTGTACTGCAGTATATGTACTAACCAACATGGTGTGTATGAATGTTGTACTACAGTATATGTACTAACCAACATGATGTGTGTGTGAATGTTGTACTACAGTATATGTACTAACCAACATGGTGTCTGTATGAATGTTGTACTACAGTATATGTACTAACCAACATGATGTGTGTAAATGTTTCACTACAGTATATGTACTAACCAACATGGTGTGTGTAAATGCTATACTACAGTATATGTACTTGCCAACATGGTGTGTGTGAATGTTGTACTGCAGTATATGTACTAAACAACATGGTGTGTGTGAATGTTGTACTACTGTATATGTACTAACCAACATGGTGTGTGTTAATGTTGTACTACAGTATATGTACTAACCAACATGGTGTGTGTGTAAATGTTGTACTACAGTATATGTACTAACCAACATGGTGTGTGTGAATGTTGTACTGCAGTATACGCACTAGACAACATGGTGTGTGTGAATGTTGTACTACAGCATATGTACTAACTAACATGGTGTGTGTGAATGTTGTACTACAGTATATGTACTAACCAACATGGTATGTGTGAATGTTGTACTACAGTATATGTACTAACCAACATGGTGTGTGTGAATGTTGTACTAAAGTATATGTACTAACCAACATGGTGTGTGTGTGTGAATGTTGTACTACAGTATATGTACTAACCAACATGGTGTGTGTGTGTGAATGTTGTACTACAGTATATGTACTAACCAACATGGTGTGTGTGTCAATGTTGTACTACAGTATATGTACTAACCAACATGGTGTGTGCGTGAATGTTGTACTGCAGTATACGCACTATCAACATGATGTGTGTGAACGTTTTACTACAATATATGTACTAGCCAACATGGTATGTGTGAATGTAGTATTGCAGTATATGTACTATGTAACATGGTGTGTTAATGTTGTACTACAGTATATCTACTAACCAACACGGTGTGTGAGAATGTTGTACTGCAGTATATGCACTAACCAACACGGTGTGTGTGAATGTTGTACTGCAGTATATGTACTAACCAACATGGTGTGTGTGAATGTTGTACTACAGTATATGTACTAGACAACATGGTGTGTGTGAATGTTGTACTACAGTATATATACTAACCAACATGGTATGTGTTAATGTTGTACTACAGTATATGTACTAACCAACATGGTGTGTGTGAATGTTGTACTACAGTATATGTACTAACCAACATGGTGTGTGTGAATGTTTTACTACAGTATATATACTAACCAACATGGTGTGTGTGAATGTTGTAATACAGTATATGTACTAACCAACATGGTGTGTGTAAATGCTATACTACAGTATATGTACTTGCCAACATGGTGTGTGTGAATGTTGTACTGCAGTATATATACTAACCAACATGGTGTGTGAGAATGTTGTACTACAGCATATGTACTAACCAACATGGTGTGTTTGAATGTTGTACTACAGTATATGTACTAACCAACATGGTGTGTTTGAATGTTGTACTACAGTATATGTACTAACCAACATGGTGTGTTTGAATGTGGTACTACAGTATATGTACTAACCAACATGGTGTATGTGAATGTTGTAATACAGTATATGTACTAACCAACATGGTGTGTGTGAATGTTGTACTACAGCATATTTACTAACCAACATGGTGTGTGAATGTTTTACTACAGTATATGTACTTGCCAACATGGTGTGTGTGGATGTTGTACTGCAGTATATGTACTAAACAACATGGTGTGTGTGAATGTTGTACTACAGTATATGTACTAAACAACATGGTGTGTGTGAATGTTGTACTACAGTATATGTACTAACCAACATGGTGTGTGTGATTGTTGTACTACAGTATATGTACTAACATGCATGGTGTGTGTGAATGTTGTATTACAGTATATGTACTAACCAACATGGTGTGTGTGAATGTTGTACTGCAGTATATGTACTAAACAACATGGTGTGTGTGAATGTTGTATTACAGTATATGTACTAACCAACATGGTGTGTGTGTGAATGTTGTACTACAGTATATGTACTAACCAACATGGTGTGTGTGTGAATGTCTTACTACAGTATGCGCACTAGACAACATGGTGTGTGTGAACGTTTTACTACAATATATGTACTAGCCAACATGGTATGTGTAAATGTTGTATTGCAGTATATGTACTATGCAACATGGTGTGTTAATGTTGTACTGCAGTATGTCACTGGGCAACATGATGTGTGTGAATGTTGTACTACAGTATACGTACTAGGCAACATGGTGTGTGTGAATGTTGTACTGCAGTATATGTACTAGGCAACATGATGTGTGTGAATGTTGTACTACAGTACACGTACTAGCCAACATGGTGTGAGTGAATGTTTTACTACAGTATACGCACTAGACAACATGGTGAGTGTGAATGTTGTACTACAGTATATGTACTAACCAACATGGTGTGTGTGAATGTTGTACTACAGTATATGTACTAACCAACGTGGTATGTGTCAATGTTGTATTATAGTATATGTACTAACCAACATGGTGTGTGTCAATGTTGTACTACAGTATATGTACTAACCAACGTGGTATGTGTCAATGTTGTACTATAGTATATATACTAACCAACGTGGTATGTGTCAATGTTGTACTACAGTATATGTACTAACCAACATGGTGTGTGTCAATGTTGTACTACAGTATATGTACTAACCAACATGGTGTGTGTCAATGTTGTACTACAGTATAAGTACTAACCAACATGGTGTGTGTAAATGTTTCACTACAGTATATGTACTAACCAACATGGTGTGTGTAAATGCTATACTACAGTATATGTACTTGCCAACATGGTGTGTGTGAATGTTGTACTGCAGTATATGTACTAACCAACATGGTGTGTTTGAATGTTGTACTACAGTATATGTACTAACCAACATGGTGTGTTTGAATGTTGTACTACAGTATATGTACTAACCAACATGGTGTGTTTGAATGTGGTGCTACAGTATATGTACTAACCAACATGGTGTGTGTGAATGTTGTAATACAGTATATGTACTAACCAACATGGTGTGTGTGAATGTTGTACTACAGCATATTTACTAACCAACATGGTGTGTGAATGTTTTACTACAGTATATGTGCTTGCCAACATGGTGTGTGTGAATGTTGTACTGCAGTATATGTACTAAACAACATGGTGTGTGTGAATGTTGTACTACAGTATATGTACTAACCAACATGGTGTGTGTGAATGTTGTACTACAGTATATGTACTAACCAACATGGTGTGTGTGAATGTTGTACTACAGTATATGTACTAACATGCATGGTGTGTGTGAATGTTGTATTACAGTATATGTACTAACCAACATGGTGTGTGTGAATGTTGTACTGCAGTATATGTACTAAACAACATGGTGTGTGTGAATGTTGTATTACAGTATATGTACTATCCAACATGGTGTGTGTGAATGTTTTACTACAGTATATGTACTAACCAACATGGTGTGTGTGTGAATGTTGTACTACAGTATATGTACTAACCAACATGGTGTGTGTGTGAATGTCTTACTACAGTATGCGCACTAGACAACATGGTGTGTGTGAACGTTTTACTACAATATATGTACTAGCCAACATGGTATGTGTAAATGTTGTATTGCAGTATATGTACTATGCAACATGATGTGTGTGAATGTTGTACTGCAGTATATGTACTAAACAACATGGTGTGTGTGAATGTTGTACTACAGTATATGTACTAACCAACATGGTGTGTGTGAATGTTGTACTACAGTATATGTACTAGCCAACATGGTATGTGTGAATGTTGTACTACTGTATATGTACTAACCAACATGGAGTGTGTTAATGTTGTACTACAGTATATGTACTAACCAACATGGTGTGTGTGTAAATGTTGTACTACAGTATATGTACTAACCAACATGGTGTGTGTGAATGTTGTACTGCATTATACGCACTAGACAACATGGTGTGTGTGAATGTTGTACTACAGCATATGTACTAACTAACATGGTGTGTGTGAATGTTGTACTACAGTATATGTACTAACCAACATGGTATGTGTGAATGTTGTACTACAGTATATGTACTAACCAACATGGTGTGTGTGAATGTTGTACTAAAGTATATGTACTAACCAACATGGTGTGTGTGTGTGAATGTTGTACTACAGTATATGTACTAACCAACATGGTGTGTGTGTGTGTGAATGTTGTACTACAGTATATGTACTAACCAACATGGTGTGTGTGTCAATGTTGTACTACAGTATATGTACTAACCAACATGGTGTGTGCGTGAATGTTGTACTGCAGTATACGCACTATCAACATGATGTGTGTGAACGTTT
Organism: Saccoglossus kowalevskii; assembly: GCF_978046115.1. Lineage (NCBI taxonomy): Eukaryota > Metazoa > Hemichordata > Enteropneusta > Harrimaniidae > Saccoglossus > Saccoglossus kowalevskii. Next base: position 32,573,943 of record NC_140658.1, read on the forward strand.
TACTACAATATATGTACTAGCCAACATGGTATGTGTGAATGTAGTATTGCAGTATATGTACTATGCAACATGGTGTGTTAATGTTGTACTACAGTATATCTACTAACCAACACGGTGTGTGAGAATGTTGTACTGCAGTATATGCACTAACCAACACAGTGTGTGTGAATGTTGTACTGCAGTATATGTACTAACCAACATGGTGTGTGTGAATGTTGTACTACAGTATATGTACTAGACAACATGGTGTGTGTGAATGTTGTACTACAGTATATGTACTAACCAACATGGTATGTGTTAATGTTGTACTACAGTATATGTACTAACCAACATGGTGTGTGTGAATGTTGTACTGCAGTATATGTACTAACCAACATGGTGTGTATGAATGTTGTACTACAGTATATGTACTAACCAACATGATGTGTGTGTGAATGTTGTACTACAGTATATGTACTAACCAACATGGTGTCTGTATGAATGTTGTACTACAGTATATGTACTAACCAACATGATGTGTGTAAATGTTTCACTACAGTATATGTACTAACCAACATGGTGTGTGTAAATGCTATACTACAGTATATGTACTTGCCAACATGGTGTGTGTGAATGTTGTACTGCAGTATATGTACTAACCAACATGGTGTGTTTGAATGTTGTACTACAGTATATGTACTAACCAACATGGTGTGTTTGAATGTGGTACTACAGTATATGTACTAACCAACATGGTGTATGTGAATGTTGTAATACAGTATATGTACTAACCAACATGGTGTGTGTGAATGTTGTACTGCAGTATGTCACTGGGCAACATGATGTGTGTGAATGTTGTACTACAGTATACGTACTAACCAACATGGTGTGAGTAAATGTTTCACTACAGTATATGTACTAGGCAACATGGTGTGTGTGAATGTTGTACTACAGTATATGTACTAGCCAACATGATGTGTGTGAATGTTGTACTGCAGTATATGTACTAAACAACATGGTGTGTGTGAATGTTGTACTACAGTATATGTACTAACCAACATGGTGTGTGTGAATGTTGTACTACAGTATATGTACTAGCCAACATGGTATGTGTGAATGTTGTACTACTGTATATGTACTAACCAACATGGTGTGTGTTAATATTGTACTGCAGTATATGAACTAGGCAACATGATGTGTGTGAATGTTGTACTACAGTACACGTACTAGCCAACATGGTGTGAGTGAATGTTTTACTTCAGTATACGCACTAGACAACATGGTGTGTGTGAATGTTGTACTACAGAATATGTACTAACCAACATGGTGAGTGTGAATTTTGTACTACAGTATATGTACTAGCCAACATGGTGTGTGTAAATGTTGTACTACAGTATATGTACTAACCAACATGGTGTGTGTGAATGTTGTACTACAGTACACGTACTAGCCAAAAAGGTGTGTGAATGTTTTAATACAGTATATGTACTAAACAACATGGTGTGTGTGAATGTTGTACTACAGTATATGTACTAACCAACATGGTGTGTGTGAATGTTGTACTACAGCATATGTACTAACTAACATGGTGTGTGTGAATGTTGTACTACAGTATATGTACTAACCAACATGGTATGTGTGAATGTTGTACTACAGTATATGTACTAACCAACATGGTGTGTGTGAATGTTGTACTAAAGTATATGTACTAACCAACATGGTGTGTGTGTGTGAATGTTGTACTACAGTATATGTACTAACCAACATGGTGTGTGTGTGAATGTTGTACTACAGTATATGTACTAACCAACATGGTGTGTGTGTCAATGTTGTACTACAGTATATGTACTAACCAACATGGTGTGTGCGTGAATGTTGTACTGCAGTATACGCACTATCAACATGATGTGTGTGAACGTTTTACTACAATATATGTACTAGCCAACATGGTATGTGTGAATGTAGTATTGCAGTATATGTACTATGCAACATGGTGTGTTAATGTTGTACTACAGTATATCTACTAACCAACACGGTGTGTGAGAATGTTGTACTGCAGTATATGCACTAACCAACACGGTGTGTGTGAATGTTGTACTGCAGTATATGTACTAACCAACATGGTGTGTGTGAATGTTGTACTACAGTATATGTACTAGACAACATGGTGTGTGTGAATGTTGTACTACAGTATATATACTAACCAACATGGTATGTGTTAATGTTGTACTACAGTACATGTACTAACCAACATGGTGTGTGTGAATGTTGTACTACAGTATATGTACTAACCAACATGGTGTGTGTGAATGTTTTACTACAGTATATATACTAACCAACATGGTGTGTGTGAATGTTGTAATACAGTATATGTACTAACCAACATGGTGTGTGTAAATGCTATACTACAGTATATGTACTTGCCAACATGGTGTGTGTGAATGTTGTACTGCAGTATATATACTAACCAACATGGTGTGTGAGAATGTTGTACTACAGCATATGTACTAACCAACATGGTGTGTTTGAATGTTGTACTACAGTATATGTACTAACCAACATGGTGTGTTTGAATGTTGTACTACAGTATATGTACTAACCAACATGGTGTGTTTGAATGTGGTACTACAGTATATGTACTAACCAACATGGTGTATGTGAATGTTGTAATACAGTATATGTACTAACCAACATGGTGTGTGTGAATGTTGTACTACAGCATATTTACTAACCAACATGGTGTGTGAATGTTTTACTACAGTATATGTACTTGCCAACATGGTGTGTGTGGATGTTGTACTGCAGTATATGTACTAAACAACATGGTGTGTGTGAATGTTGTACTACAGTATATGTACTAAACAACATGGTGTGTGTGAATGTTGTACTACAGTATATGTACTAACCAACATGGTGTGTGTGAATGTTGTACTACAGTATATGTACTAACATGCATGGTGTGTGTGAATGTTGTATTACAGTATATGTACTAACCAACATGGTGTGTGTGAATGTTGTACTGCAGTATATGTACTAAACAACATGGTGTGTGTGAATGTTGTATTACAGTATATGTACTAACCAACATGGTGTGTGTGTGAATGTTGTACTACAGTATATGTACTAACCAACATGGTGTGTGTGTGAATGTCTTACTACAGTATGCGCACTAGACAACATGGTGTGTGTGAACGTTTTACTACAATATATGTACTAGCCAACATGGTATGTGTAAATGTTGTATTGCAGTATATGTACTATGCAACATGGTGTGTTAATGTTGTACTGCAGTATGTCACTGGGCAACATGATGTGTGTGAATGTTGTACTACAGAATACGTACTAGGCAACATGGTGTGTGTGAATGTTGTTCTGCAGTATATGTACTAGGCAACATGATGTGTGTGAATGTTGTACTACAGTACACGTACTAGCCAACATGGTGTGAGTGAATGTTTTACTACAGTATACGCACTAGACAACATGGTGAGTGTGAATGTTGTACTACAGTATATGTACTAACCAACATGGTGTGTGTGAATGTTGTACTACAGTATATGTACTAACCAACGTGGTATGTGTCAATGTTGTATTATAGTATATGTACTAACCAACATGGTGTGTGTCAATGTTGTACTACAGTATATGTACTAACCAACGTGGTATGTGTCAATGTTGTACTATAGTATATATACTAACCAACGTGGTATGTGTCAATGTTGTACTACAGTATATGTACTAACCAACATCGTGTGTGTCAATGTTGTACTACAGTATATGTACTAACCAACATGGTGTGTGTCAATGTTGTACTACAGTATAAGTACTAACCAACATGGTGTGTGTAAATGTTTCACTACAGTATATGTAGTAACCAACATGGTGTGTGTAAATGCTATACTACAGTATATGTACTTGCCAACATGGTGTGTGTGAATGTTGTACTGCAGTATATGTACTAACCAACATGGTGTGTTTGAATGTTGTACTACAGTATATGTACTAACCAACATGGTGTGTTTGAATGTTGTACTACAGTATATGTACTAACCAACATGGTGTGTTTGAATGTGGTGCTACAGTATATGTACTAACCAACATGGTGTGTGTGAATGTTGTAATACAGTATATGTACTAACCAACATGGTGTGTGTGAATGTTGTACTACAGCATATTTACTAACCAACATGGTGTGTGAATGTTTTACTACAGTATATGTGCTTGCCAACATGGTGTGTGTGAATTTTGTACTGCAGTATATGTACTAAACAACATGGTGTGTGTGAATGTTGTACTACAGTATATGTACTAACCAACATGGTGTGTGTGAATGTTGTACTACAGTATATGTACTAACCAACATGGTGTGTGTGAATGTTGTACTACAGTATATGTACTAACATGCATGGTGTGTGTGAATGTTGTATTACAGTATATGTACTAACCAACATGGTGTGTGTGAATGTTGTACTGCAGTATATGTACTAAACAACATGGTGTGTGTGAATGTTGTATTACAGTATATGTACTATCCAACATGGTGTGTGTGAATGTTTTACTACAGTATATGTACTAACCAACATGGTGTGTGTGTGAATGTTGTACTACAGTATATGTACTAACCAACATGGTGTGTGTGTGAATGTCTTACTACAGTATGCGCACTAGACAACATGGTGTGTGTGAACGTTTTACTACAATATATGTACTAGCCAACATGGTATGTGTAAATGTTGTATTGCAGTATATGTACTATGCTACATGGTGTGTTAATGTTGTACTGCAGTATGTCACTGGGCAACATGATGTGTGTGAATGTTGTACTACAGTATACGTACTAACCAACATGGTGTGTGTAAATGTTTCACTACAGTATATGTACTAGGCAACATGGTGTGTGTGAATGTTGTACTACAGTATATGTACTAGCCAACATGATGTGTGTGAATGTTGTACTGCAGTATATGTACTAAACAACATGGTGTGTGTGAATGTTGTACTACAGTATATGTACTAACCAACATGGTGTGTGTGAATGTTGTACTACAGTATATCTACTAGCCAACATGGTATGTGTGAATGTTGTACTACTGTATATGTACTAACCAACATGGTGTGTGTTAATGTTGTACTACAGTATATGTACTAACCAACATGGTGTGTGTGTAAATGTTGTACTACAGTATATGTACTAACCAACATGGTGTGTGTGAATGTTGTACTGCAGTATATGCACTAGACAACATGGTGTGTGTGAATGTTGTACTACAGCATATGTACTAACTAACATGGTGTGTGTGAATGTTGTACTACAGTATATGTACTAACCAACATGGTATGTGTGAATGTTGTACTACAGTATATGTACTAACCAACATGGTGTGTGTGAATGTTGTACTAAAGTATATGTACTAACCAACATGGTGTGTGTGTGTGTGTGAATGTTGTACTACAGTATATGTACTAACCAACATGGTGTGTGTGTGTGAATGTTGTACTACAGTATATGTACTATGCAACATGGTGTGTTAATGTTGTACTACAGTATATCTACTAACCAACACGGTGTGTGAGAATGTTGTACTGCAGTATATGCACTAACCAACACGGTGTGTGTGAATGTTGTACTGCAGTATATGTACTAACCAACATGGTGTGTGTGAATGTTGTACTACAGTATATGTACTAGACAACATGGTGTGTGTGAATGTTGTACTACAGTATATATACTAACCAACATGGTATGTGTTAATGTTGTACTACAGTATATGTACTAACCAACATGGTGTGTGTGAATGTTGTACTGCAGTATATGTACTAGCCAACATGTTGTGTGTGAATTTTGTACTACAGTATATGTGCTAACCAACATGGTGTGTGTGAATGTTGTACTACAGTATATGTACTAACCAACATGGTATGTGTGAATGTTGTACTACAGTATATGTACTAACCAACATGATGTGTGTAAATGTTTCACTACAGTATATGTACTAACCAACATGGTGTGTGTAAATGCTATACTACAGTATATGTACTTGCCAACAAGGTGTGTGTGAATGTTGTACTGCAGTATATATACTAACCAACATGGTGTGTGAGAATGTTGTACTACAGTATATGTACTAACCAACATGGTGTGTTTGAATGTTGTACTACAGTATATGTACTAGCCAACATGGTATGTGTGAATGTTGTACTACTGTATATGTACTAACCAACATGGTGTGTGTTAATGTTGTACTACAGTATATGTACTAACCAACATGGTGTGTGTGTAAATGTTGTACTACAGTATATGTACTAACCAACATGGTGTGTGTGAATGTTGTACTGCAGTATACGCACTAGACAACATGGTGTGTGTGAATGTTGTACTACAGTATATGTACTAACCAACATGGTATGTGTGAATGTTGTACTACAGTATATGTACTAACCAACATGGTGTGTGTGAATGTTGTACTAAAGTATATGTACTAACCAACATGGTGTGTGTGTGAATGTTGTACTACAGTATATGTACTAACCAACATGGTGTGTGTGTGTGAATGTTGTACTACAGTATATGTACTAACCAACATGGTGTGTGTGTCAATGTTGTACTACAGTATATGTACTAACCAACATGGTGTGTGCGTGAATGTTGTACTGCAGTATACGCACTATCAACATGATGTGTGTGAACGTTTTACTACAATATATGTACTAGCCAACATGGTATGTGTGAATGTTGTATTGCAGTATATGTACTATGCAACATGGTGTGTTAATGTTGTACTACAGTATATCTACTAACCAACACGGTGTGTGAGAATGTTGTACTGCAGTATATGCACTAACCAACACGGTGTGTGTGAATGTTGTACTGCAGTATATGTACTAACCAACATGGTGTGTGTGAATGTTGTACTACAGTATATGTACTAGACAACATGGTGTGTGTGAATGTTGTACTACAGTATATATACTAACCAACATGGTATGTGTTAATGTTGTACTACAGTATATGTACTAACCAACATGGTGTGTGTGAATGTTGTACTACAGTATATGTACTAACCAACATGGTGTGTGTGAATGTTTTACTACAGTATATATACTAACCAACATGGTGTGTGTGAATGTTGTAATACAGTATATGTACTAACCAACATGGTGTGTGTAAATGCTATACTACAGTATATGTACTTGCCAACATGGTGTGTGTGAATGTTGTACTGCAGTATATATACTAACCAACATGGTGTGTGAGAATGTTGTACTACAGTATATGTACTAACCAACATGGTGTGTTTGAATGTTGTACTACAGTATATGTACTAACCAACATGGTGTGTTTGAATGTTGTACTACAGTATATGTACTAACCAACATGGTGTGTTTGAATGTGGTACTACAGTATATGTACTAACCAACATGGTGTATGTGAATGTTGTAATACAGTATATGTACTAACCAACATGGTGTGTGTGAATGTTGTACTACAGCATATTTACTAACCAACATGGTGTGTGAATGTTTTACTACAGTATATGTACTTGCCAACATGGTGTGTGTGGATGTTGTACTGCAGTATATGTACTAAACAACATGGTGTGTGTGAATGTTGTACTACAGTATAAGTACTAAACAACATGGTGTGTGTGAATGTTGTACTACAGTATATGTACTAACCAACATGGTGTGTGTGAATGTTGTACTACAGTATATGTACTAACATGCATGGTGTGTGTGAATGTTGTATTACAGTATATGTACTAACCAACATGGTGTGTGTGAATGTTGTACTGCAGTATATGTACTAAACAACATGGTGTGTGTGAATGTTGTATTACAGTATATGTACTAACCAACATGGTGTGTGTGAATGTTTTACTACAGTATATGTTCTAACCAACATGGTGTGTGTGTGAATGTTGTACTACAGTATATGTACTAACCAACATGGTGTGAGTGTGAATGTCTTACTACAGTATGCGCACTAGACAACATGGTGTGTGTGAACGTTTTACTTCAATATATGTACTAGTCAACATGGTATGTGTAAATGTTGTATTGCAGTATATGTACTATGCAACATGGTGTGTTAATGTTGTACTGCAGTATGTCACTGGGCAACATGATGTGTGTGAATGTTGTACTACAGTATACGTACTAGGCAACATGGTGTGTGTGAATGTTGTACTGCAGTATATGTACTAGGCAACATGATGTGTGTGAATGTTGTACTACAGTACACGTACTAGCCAACATGGTGTGAGTGAATGTTTTACTACAGTATACGCACTAGACAACATGGTGAGTGTGAATGTTGTACTACAGTATATGTACTAACCAACATGGTGTGTGTGAATGTTGTACTACAGTATATGTACTAACCAACGTGGTATGTGTCAATGTTGTACTATAGTATATGTACTAACCAACATGGTGTGTGTCAATGTTGTACTACAGTATATGTACTAACCAGCGTGGTATGTGTCAATGTTGTACTATAGTATATATACTAACCAAAGTGGTATGTGTCAATGTTGTACTACAGTATATGTACTAACCAACATGGTGTGTGTCAATGTTGTACTACAGTATATGTACTAACCAACATGGTGTGTGTCAATGTTGTACTACAGTATAAGTACTAACCAACATGATGTGTGTAAATGTTTCACTACAGTATATGTACTAACCAACATGGTGTGTGTGAATGTTGTACTACAGTATATGTACTAACTTACATGGTGTCTGTGAATGTTGTTCTACAGTATATGTACTAACCAACATGGTGTGTGTGAATGTTGTACTACAGCATATTTGCTAACCAACATGGTGTGTGAATGTTGTACTACAGTATATGTACTAACCAACATGGTGTGTGTGAATGTTGTACTACAGCATATTTGCTAACCAACATGGTGTGTGAATGTTGTACTACAGTATATGTACTAACCAACATGGTGTGTTTGAATGTTGTACTACAGTATATGTACTCACCAACATGGTGTGTGTGAATGTTGTACTACAGTATATATACTAACCAACATGGTGTGTGTGAATGTTGTACTGCAGTATATGTACTAGGCAACATGATGTGTGTGAATGTTGTACTTGAGTATACATACTAGCCAACATGGTGTGTGTGAATGTTGTACTACAGTGTACGCACTAGACAACATGGTATGTGTGAATGTTGTACTACAGTATATGTACTAGCCAACATGGTATGTGTGAATGTTGTACTACTGTATATGTACTAACCAACATGGTGTGTGTGTGAATGTTGTACTACAGTATATGTACTAACCAACATGGTGTGTGTGAATGTTGTACTGCAGTATACGCACTAGACAACATGGTGTGTGTGAACGTTTTACTACAATATATGTACTAACCAACATGGTATGTGTGAATGTTGTACTACAGTATATGTACTAGCCAACATGATGTGTGTGAATGTTGTACTGCAGTATATGTACTAAACAACATGGTGTGTGTGAATGTTGTACTACAGTACATGTACTAACCAACATGGTGTGTGTGTGAATGTTGTACGACAGTATATGTACTAACCAACATGGTGTGTGTGAATGTTGTACTGCAGTATACGCACTAGACAACATGGTGTGTGTGAACGTTTTACTACAATATATGTACTAACCAACATGGTATGTGTGAATGTTGTACTACAGTATATGTACTAGCCAACATGATGTGTGTGAATGTTGTACTGCAGTATATGTACTAAACAACATGGTGTGTGTGAATGTTGTACTACAGTACATGTACTAACCAACATGGTGTGTGTGTGTGAATGTTGTACTACAGTATATATACTAACCAACATGGTGTATGTGAATGTTGTACTACAGTACATGTACTAACCAACATGGTGTGCGTGTGTGAATGTTGTACTACAGTATATGTACTAACCAACATGGTGTGTGTGTGTGAATGTTGTACTGCAGTATACGCACTAGACAACATGGTGTGTGTGAACGTTTTACTACAATATATGTACTAACCAACATGGTATGTGTGAATGTTGTACTACAGTATATGTACTAACAAACATGGTGTGTGTGTGAATGTTTTACTGCAGTATACGCACTAGACAACATGGTGTATGTGAACGTTTTACTACAATATTTTTACTAGCCAACATGGTATGTGTGAGTGTTGTATTGCAGTATATGTACTATGCAACATGGTGTGTTAATGTTGTACTGCAGTATGTCACTAGGCAACATGATGTGTGTGAATGTTGTACTACTGCATACGTTCTAGGCAACATGGTGTGTGTGTGTGAATGTTGTACTGCAGTATATGAACTAGGCAACATGATGTGTGTGAATGTTGTACTACAGTACACGGACTAGCCAACATGGTGTGAGTGAATGTTTTACTTCAGTATACGCACTAGACAACATGGTGTGTGTGAATGTTGTACTACAGAATATGTACTAACCAACATGGTGTGTGTCAATGTTGTACTATAGTATATGTACTAACCAACATGGTGTGTGTGAATGTTTTACTACAATATATCTACTAACCAACATGGTGAGTGTGAATTTTGTACTACAGTATATGTACTAACCAACATGGTGTGTGTGAATGTTGTACAGCAGTATACGCACTAGACAACATGGTGTGTGTGAACGTTTTACTACAATATATGTACTAACCAACATGGTATGTGTGAATGTTGTACTACAGTATATGTACTAACCAATATGGTATGTGTGAATGTTGTACTACAGTATATGTACTAACCAACATGGTGTGTGTGTGTGAATGTTGTACTACAGTATATATACTAACCAACATGGTGTGTGAATGTTGTACTACAGTACATGTACTAACCAACATGGTGTGTGTGTGTGAATGTTGTACTACAGTATATGTACTAACCAACATGGTGTGTGTGTGTGAATGTTGTACTGCCGTATACGCACTAGACAACATGGTGTGTGTGAACGTTTTACTACAATATATGTACTAACCAACATGGTATGTGTGAATGTTGTACTACAGTATATGTACTAACCAACATGGTGTGTGTGTGAATGTTTTACTGCAGTATACGCACTAGACAACATGGTGTATGTGAACGTTTTACGACAATATTTGTACTAGCCAAAATGGTATGTGTGAGTGTTGTATTGCAGTATATGTACTATGCAACATGGTGTGTTAATGTTGTACTGCAGTATGTCACTGGGCAACATGATGTGTGTGAATGTTGTACTACTGTATACGTTCTAGGCAACATGGTGTGTGTGTGTGAATATTGTACTGCAGTATATGAACTAGGCAACATGATGTGTGTGAATGTTGTACTACAGTACACGTACTAGCCAACATGGTGTGAGTGAATGTTTTACTTCAGTATACGCACTAGACAACATGGTGTGTGTGAATGTTGTACTACAGAATATGTACTAACCAACATGGTGAGTGTGAATTTTGTACTACAGTATATGTACTAGCCAACATGGTGTGTGTAAATGTTGTACTACAGTATATGTACTAACCAACATGGTGTGTGTGAATGTTGTACTACAGTACACGTACTAGCCAAAAAGGTGTGTGAATGTTTTAATACAGTATATGTACTAAACAACATGGTGTGTGTGAATGTTGTACTACAGTATATGTACTAACCAACATGGTGTGTGTGAATGTTGTACTACAGTATATGTACTAACATGCATGGTGTGTGTGAATGTTGTATTACAGTATATGTACTAACCAACATGGTGTGTGTGAATGTTGTACTTCAGTATATGTACTAAACAACATGGTGTGTGAATGTTGTATTACAGTATATGTACTAACCAACATGGTTTGTGTGAATGTTTTACTACAGTATATGTACTAACCAACATGGTGTGTGTGTGAATGTTGTACTACAGTATATGTACTAACCAACATGGTGTGTGTGTGAATGTCTTACTACAGTATGCGCACTAGACAACATGGTGTGTGTGAACGTTTTACTACAATATATGTACTAGCCAACATGGTATGTGTAAATGTTGTATTGCAGTATATGTACTATGCAACATGGTGTGTTAATGTTGTACTACAGTATACGTACTAGGCAACATGGTGTGTGTGAATGTTGTACTGCAGTATATGTACTAGGCAACATGATGTGTGTGAATGTTGTACTACAGTACACGTACTAGCCAACATGGTGTGAGTGAATGTTTTACTACAGTATACGCACTAGACAACATGGTGAGTGTGAATGTTGTACTACAGTATATGTACTAACCAACATGGTGTGTGTGAATGTTGTACTACAGTATATGTACTAACCAACGTGGTATGTGTCAATGTTGTACTATAGTATATGTACTAACCAACATGGTGTGTGTCAATGTTGTACTACAGTATATGTACTAACCAACGTGGTATGTGTCAATGTTGTACTATAGTATATATACTAACTAACGTGGTATGTGAAAATGTTGTACTACAGTATATGTACTAACCAACATGGTGTGTGTCAATGTTGTACTACAGTATATGTACTAACCAACATGGTGTGTGTCAATGTTGTACTACAGTATAAGTACTAACCAACATGATGTGTGTAAATGTTTCACTACAGTATATGTACTAACCAACATGGTGTGTGTGAATGTTGTACTACAGTATATGTACTAACTTACATGGTGTGTGTGAATGTTGTTCTACAGTATATGTACTAACCAACATGGTGTGTGTGAATGTTGTACTACAGCATATTTGCTAACCAACATGGTGTGTGAATGTTGTACTTCAGTATATGTACTAACCAACATGGTGTGTTTGAATGTTGTACTACAGTATATGTACTCACCAACATGGTGTGTGTGAATGTTGTACTACAGTATATATACTAACCAACACGGTGTGTGTGAATGTTGTACTACAGCATATTTACTAACAAACATGGTGTCTGAATGTTTTACTACAGTATATGTACTAACCAACATGGTGTGTGTGGATGTTGTACTGCAGTATATGTACTAGGCAACATGATGTGTGTGAATGTTGTACTTGAGTATACATACTAGCCAACATGGTGTGTGTGAATGTTGTACTACAGTGTACGCACTAGACAACATGGTATGTGTGAATGTTGTACTACAGTATATGTACTAGCCAACATGGTATGTGTGAATGTTGTACTACTGTATATGTACTAACCAACATGGTGTGTGTGAATGTTGTACTACAGTATATGTACTAACCAACATGGTGTGTGTGTGAATGTTGTACTACAGTATATGTACTAACCAACATGGTGTGTGTGAATGTTGTACTGCAGTATACGCACTAGACAACATGGTGTGTGTGAACGTTTTACTACAATATATGTACTAACCAACATGGTATGTGTGAATGTTGTACTACAGTATATGTACTAGCCAACATGATGTGTGTGAATGTTGTACTGCAGTATATGTACTAAACAACATGGTGTGTGTGAATGTTGTACTACAGTACATGTACTAACCAACATGGTGTGTGTGTGAATGTTGTACGACAGTATATGTACTAACCAACATGGTGTGTGTGAATGTTGTACTGCAGTATACGCACTAGACAACATGGTGTGTGTGAACGTTTTACTACAATATATGTACTAACCAACATGGTATGTGTGAATGTTGTACTACAGTATATGTACTAACCAACATGGTGTGTGTGTGTGAATGTTGTACTACAGTATATATACTAACCAACATGGTGTGTGAATGTTGTACTACAGTACATGTACTAACCAACATGGTGTGTGTGTGTGAATGTTGTACTACAGTATATGTACTAACCAACATGGTGTGTGTGAATGTTGTACTACAGTATATGTACTAACCAACGTGGTATGTGTCAATGTTGTACTATAGTATATGTACTAACCAACATGGTGTGTGTCAATGTTGTACTACAGTATATGTACTAACCAACGTGGTATGTGTCAATGTTGTACTATAGTATATATACTAACCAACGTGGTATGTGTCAATGTTGTACTACAGTATATGTACTAACCAACATGGTGTGTGAGAATGTTGTACTACAGTATATGTACTAACCAACATGGTGTGTTTGAATGTTGTACTACAGTATATGTACTAACCAACATGGTGTGTTTGAATGTTGTACTACAGTATATGTACTAACCAACATGGTGTGTTTGAATGTGGTACTACAGTATATGTACTAACCAACATGGTGTATGTGAATGTTGTAATACAGTATATGTACTAACCAACATGGTGTGTGTGAATGTTGTACTACAGCATATTTACTAACCAACATGGTGTGTGAATGTTTTACTACAGTATATGTACTTGCCAACATGGTGTGTGTGGATGTTGTACTGCAGTATATGTACTAAACAACATGGTGTGTGTGAATGTTGTACTACAGTATAAGTACTAAACAACATGGTGTGTGTGAATGTTGTACTACAGTATATGTACTAACCAACATGGTGTGTGTGAATGTTGTACTACAGTATATGTACTAACATGCATGGTGTGTGTGAATGTTGTATTACAGTATATGTACTAACCAACATGGTGTGTGTGAATGTTGTACTGCAGTATATGTACTAAACAACATGGTGTGTGTGAATGTTGTATTACAGTATATGTACTAACCAACATGGTGTGTGTGAATGTTTTACTACAGTATATGTTCTAACCAACATGGTGTGTGTGTGAATGTTGTACTACAGTATATGTACTAACCAACATGGTGTGAGTGTGAATGTCTTACTACAGTATGCGCACTAGACAACATGGTGTGTGTGAACGTTTTACTTCAATATATGTACTAGCCAACATGGTATGTGTAAATGTTGTATTGCAGTATATGTACTATGCAACATGGTGTGTTAATGTTGTACTGCAGTATGTCACTGGGCAACATGATGTGTGTGAATGTTGTACTACAGTATACGTACTAGGCAACATGGTGTGTGTGAATGTTGTACTGCAGTATATGTACTAGGCAACATGATGTGTGTGAATGTTGTACTACAGTACACGTACTAGCCAACATGGTGTGAGTGAATGTTTTACTACAGTATACGCACTAGACAATATGGTGAGTGTGAATGTTGTACTACAGTATATGTACTAACCAACATGGTGTGTGTGAATGTTGTACTACAGTATATGTACTAACCAACGTGGTATGTGTCAATGTTGTACTATAGTATATGTACTAACCAACATGGTGTGTGTCAATGTTGTACTACAGTATATGTACTAACCAGCGTGGTATGTGTCAATGTTGTACTATAGTATATATACTAACCAAAGTGGTATGTGTCAATGTTGTACTACAGTATATGTACTAACCAACATGGTGTGTGTCAATGTTGTACTACAGTATATGTACTAACCAACATGGTGTGTGTCAATGTTGTACTACAGTATAAGTACTAACCAACATGATGTGTGTAAATGTTTCACTACAGTATATGTACTAACCAACATGGTGTGTGTGAATGTTGTACTACAGTATATGTACTAACTTACATGGTGTCTGTGAATGTTGTTCTACAGTATATGTACTAACCAACATGGTGTGTGTGAATGTTGTACTACAGCATATTTGCTAACCAACATGGTGTGTGAATGTTGTACTACAGTATATGTACTAACCAACATGGTGTGTGTGAATGTTGTACTACAGCATATTTGCTAACCAACATGGTGTGTGAATGTTGTACTACAGTATATGTACTAACCAACATGGTGTGTTTGAATGTTGTACTACAGTATATGTACTCACCAACATGGTGTGTGTGTGAATGTTGTACTACAGTATATATACTAACCAACATGGTGTGTGTGAATGTTGTACTGCAGTATATGTACTAGGCAACATGATGTGTGTGAATGTTGTACTTGAGTATACATACTAGCCAACATGGTGTGTGTGAATGTTGTACTACAGTGTACGCACTAGACAACATGGTATGTGTGAATGTTGTACTACAGTATATGTACTAGCCAACATGGTATGTGTGAATGTTGTACTACTGTATATGTACTAACCAACATGGTGTGTGTGTGAATGTTGTACTACAGTATATGTACTAACCAACATGGTGTGTGTGAATGTTGTACTGCAGTATACGCACTAGACAACATGGTGTGTGTGAACGTTTTACTACAATATATGTACTAACCAACATGGTATGTGTGAATGTTGTACTACAGTATATGTACTAGCCAACATGATGTGTGTGAATGTTGTACTGCAGTATATGTACTAAACAACATGGTGTGTGTGAATGTTGTACTACAGTACATGTACTAACCAACATGGTGTGTGTGTGAATGTTGTACGACAGTATATGTACTAACCAACATGGTGTGTGTGAATGTTGTACTGCAGTATACGCACTAGACAACATGGTGTGTGTGAACGTTTTACTACAATATATGTACTAACCAACATGGTATGTGTGAATGTTGTACTACAGTATATGTACTAGCCAACATGATGTGTGTGAATGTTGTACTGCAGTATATGTACTAAACAACATGGTGTGTGTGAATGTTGTACTACAGTACATGTACTAACCAACATGGTGTGTGTGTGTGAATGTTGTACTACAGTATATATACTAACCAACATGGTGTATGTGAATGTTGTACTACAGTACATGTACTAACCAACATGGTGTGCGTGTGTGAATGTTGTACTACAGTATATGTACTAACCAACATGGTGTGTGTGTGTGAATGTTGTACTGCAGTATACGCACTAGACAACATGGTGTGTGTGAACGTTTTACTACAATATATGTACTAACCAACATGGTATGTGTGAATGTTGTACTACAGTATATGTACTAACAAACATGGTGTGTGTGTGAATGTTTTACTGCAGTATACGCACTAGACAACATGGTGTATGTGAACGTTTTACTACAATATTTGTACTAGCCAACATGGTATGTGTGAGTGTTGTATTGCAGTATATGTACTATGCAACATGGTGTGTTAATGTTGTACTGCAGTATGTCACTAGGCAACATGATGTGTGTGAATGTTGTACTACTGCATACGTTCTAGGCAACATGGTGTGTGTGTGTGAATGTTGTACTGCAGTATATGAACTAGGCAACATGATGTGTGTGAATGTTGTACTACAGTACACGGACTAGCCAACATGGTGTGAGTGAATGTTTTACTTCAGTATACGCACTAGACAACATGGTGTGTGTGAATGTTGTACTACAGAATATGTACTAACCAACATGGTGTGTGTCAATGTTGTACTATAGTATATGTACTAACCAACATGGTGTGTGTGAATGTTTTACTACAATATATCTACTAACCAACATGGTGAGTGTGAATTTTGTACTACAGTATATGTACTAACCAACATGGTGTGTGTGAATGTTGTACAGCAGTATACGCACTAGACAACATGGTGTGTGTGAACGTTTTACTACAATATATGTACTAACCAACATGGTATGTGTGAATGTTGTACTACAGTATATGTACTAACCAATATGGTATGTGTGAATGTTGTACTACAGTATATGTACTAACCAACATGGTGTGTGTGTGTGAATGTTGTACTACAGTATATATATACTAACCAACATGGTGTGTGAATGTTGTACTACAGTACATGTACTAACCAACATGGTGTGTGTGTGTGAATGTTGTACTACAGTATATGTACTAACCAACATGGTGTGTGTGTGTGAATGTTGTACTGCCGTATACGCACTAGACAACATGGTGTGTGTGAACGTTTTACTACAATATATGTACTAACCAACATGGTATGTGTGAATGTTGTACTACAGTATATGTACTAACCAACATGGTGTGTGTGTGAATGTTTTACTGCAGTATACGCACTAGACAACATGGTGTATGTGAACGTTTTACGACAATATTTGTACTAGCCAAAATGGTATGTGTGAGTGTTGTATTGCAGTATATGTACTATGCAACATGGTGTGTTAATGTTGTACTGCAGTATGTCACTGGGCAACATGATGTGTGTGAATGTTGTACTACTGTATACGTTCTAGGCAACATGGTGTGTGTGTGTGAATATTGTACTGCAGTATATGAACTAGGCAACATGATGTGTGTGAATGTTGTACTACAGTACACGTACTAGCCAACATGGTGTGAGTGAATGTTTTACTTCAGTATACGCACTAGACAACATGGTGTGTGTGAATGTTGTACTACAGAATATGTACTAACCAACATGGTGAGTGTGAATTTTGTACTACAGTATATGTACTAGCCAACATGGTGTGTGTAAATGTTGTACTACAGTATATGTACTAACCAACATGGTGTGTGTGAATGTTGTACTACAGTACACGTACTAGCCAAAAAGGTGTGTGAATGTTTTAATACAGTATATGTACTAAACAACATGGTGTGTGTGAATGTTGTACTACAGTATATGTACTAACCAACATGGTGTGTGTGAATGTTGTACTACAGTATATGTACTAACATGCATGGTGTGTGTGAATGTTGTATTACAGTATATGTACTAACCAACATGGTGTGTGTGAATGTTGTACTTCAGTATATGTACTAAACAACATGGTGTGTGTGAATGTTGTATTACAGTATATGTACTAACCAACATGGTTTGTGTGAATGTTTTACTACAGTATATGTACTAACCAACATGGTGTGTGTGTGAATGTTGTACTACAGTATATGTACTAACCAACATGGTGTGTGTGTGAATGTCTTACTACAGTATGCGCACTAGACAACATGGTGTGTGTGAACGTTTTACTACAATATATGTACTAGCCAACATGGTATGTGTAAATGTTGTATTGCAGTATATGTACTATGCAACATGGTGTGTTAATGTTGTACTACAGTATACGTACTAGGCAACATGGTGTGTGTGAATGTTGTACTGCAGTATATGTACTAGGCAACATGATGTGTGTGAATGTTGTACTACAGTACACGTACTAGCCAACATGGTGTGAGTGAATGTTTTACTACAGTATACGCACTAGACAACATGGTGAGTGTGAATGTTGTACTACAGTATATGTACTAACCAACATGGTGTGTGTGAATGTTGTACTACAGTATATGTACTAACCAACGTGGTATGTGTCAATGTTGTACTATAGTATATGTACTAACCAACATGGTGTGTGTCAATGTTGTACTACAGTATATGTACTAACCAACGTGGTATGTGTCAATGTTGTACTATAGTATATATACTAACTAACGTGGTATGTGAAAATGTTGTACTACAGTATATGTACTAACCAACATGGTGTGTGTCAATGTTGTACTACAGTATATGTACTAACCAACATGGTGTGTGTCAATGTTGTACTACAGTATAAGTACTAACCAACATGATGTGTGTAAATGTTTCACTACAGTATATGTACTAACCAACATGGTGTGTGTGAATGTTGTACTACAGTATATGTACTAACTTACATGGTGTGTGTGAATGTTGTTCTACAGTATATGTACTAACCAACATGGTGTGTGTGAATGTTGTACTACAGCATATTTGCTAACCAACATGGTGTGTGAATGTTGTACTTCAGTATATGTACTAACCAACATGGTGTGTTTGAATGTTGTACTACAGTATATGTACTCACCAACATGGTGTGTGTGAATGTTGTACTACAGTATATATACTAACCAACACGGTGTGTGTGAATGTTGTACTACAGCATATTTACTAACAAACATGGTGTGTGAATGTTTTACTACAGTATATGTACTAACCAACATGGTGTGTGTGGATGTTGTACTGCAGTATATGTACTAGGCAACATGATGTGTGTGAATGTTGTACTTGAGTATACATACTAGCCAACATGGTGTGTGTGAATGTTGTACTACAGTGTACGCACTAGACAACATGGTATGTGTGAATGTTGTACTACAGTATATGTACTAGCCAACATGGTATGTGTGAATGTTGTACTACTGTATATGTACTAACCAACATGGTGTGTGTGAATGTTGTACTACAGTATATGTACTAACCAACATGGTGTGTGTGTGAATGTTGTACTACAGTATATGTACTAACCAACATGGTGTGTGTGAATGTTGTACTGCAGTATACGCACTAGACAACATGGTGTGTGTGAACGTTTTACTACAATATATGTACTAACCAACATGGTATGTGTGAATGTTGTACTACAGTATATGTACTAGCCAACATGATGTGTGTGAATGTTGTACTGCAGTATATGTACTAAACAACATGGTGTGTGTGAATGTTGTACTACAGTACATGTACTAACCAACATGGTGTGTGTGTGAATGTTGTACGACAGTATATGTACTAACCAACATGGTGTGTGTGAATGTTGTACTGCAGTATACGCACTAGACAACATGGTGTGTGTGAACGTTTTACTACAATATATGTACTAACCAACATGGTATGTGTGAATGTTGTACTACAGTATATGTACTAACCAACATGGTGTGTGTGTGTGAATGTTGTACTACAGTATATATACTAACCAACATGGTGTGTGAATGTTGTACTACAGTACATGTACTAACCAACATGGTGTGTGTGTGTGTGAATGTTGTACTACAGTATATGTACTAACCAACATGGTGTGTGTGAATGTTGTACTACAGTATATGTACTAACCAACGTGGTATGTGTCAATGTTGTACTATAGTATATGTACTAACCAACATGGTGTGTGTCAATGTTGTACTACAGTATATGTACTAACCAACGTGGTATGTGTCAATGTTGTACTATAGTATATATACTAACCAACGTGGTATGTGTCAATGTTGTACTACAGTATATGTACTAACCAACATGGTGTGTGTCAATGTTGTACTACAGTATATGTACTAACCAACATGGTGTGTGTCAATGTTGTACTACAGTATAAGTACTAACCAACATGATGTGTGTAAATGTTTCACTACAGTATATGTACTAACCAACATGGTGTGTGTGAATGTTGTACTACAGTATATGTACTAACTTACATGGTGTGTGTGAATGTTGTTCTACAGTATATGTACTAACCAACATGGTGTGTGTGAATGTTGTACTACAGCATATTTGCTAACCAACATGGTGTGTGAATGTTGTACTACAGTATATGTACTAACCAACATGGTGTGTTTGAATGTTGTACTACAGTATATGTACTCACCAACATGGTGTGTGTGAATGTTGTACTACAGTATATATACTAACCAACACGGTGTGTGTGTGAATGTTGTACTACAGCATATTTACTAACAAACATGGTGTGTGAATGTTTTACTACAGTATATGTACTAACCAACATGGTGTGTGTGGATGTTGTACTGCAGTATATGTACTAGGCAACATGATGTGTGTGAATGTTGTACTTGAGTATACATACTAGCCAACATGGTGTGTGTGAATGTTGTACTACAGTGTACGCACTAGACAACATGGTATGTGTGAATGTTGTACTACAGTATATGTACTAGCCAACATGGTATGTGTGAATGTTGTACTACTGTATATGTACTAACCAACATGGTGTGTGTGAATGTTGTACTACAGTATATGTACTAACCAACATGGTGTGTGTGTGAATGTTGTACTACAGTATATGTACTAACCAACATGGTGTGTGTGAATGTTGTACTGCAGTATACGCACTAGACAACATGGTGTGTGTGAACGTTTTACTACAATATATGTACTAACCAACATGGTATGTGTGAATGTTGTACTACAGTATATGTACTAGCCAACATGATGTGTGTGAATGTTGTACTGCAGTATATGTACTAAACAACATGGTGTGTGTGAATGTTGTACTACAGTACATGTACTAACCAACATGGTGTGTGTGTGAATGTTGTACGACAGTATATGTACTAACCAACATGGTGTGTGTGAATGTTGTACTGCAGTATACGCACTAGACAACATGGTGTGTGTGAACGTTTTACTACAATATATGTATTAACCAACATGGTATGTGTGAATGTTGTACTACAGTATATGTACTAACCAACATGGTGTGTGTGTGAATGTTGTACTACAGTATATATACTAACCAACATGGTGTGTGAATGTTGTACTACAGTACATGTACTAACCAACATGGTGTGTGTGTGTGAATGTTGTACTACAGTATATGTACTAAACAACATGGTGTGTGTGAATGTTGTACTACAGTATATGTACTAACCAACATGGTGTGTGTGAATGTTGTACTACAGTATATGTACTAACATGCATGGTGTGTGTGAATGTTGTATTACAGTATATGTACTAACCAACATGGTGTGTGTGAATGTTGTACTTCAGTATATGTACTAAACAACATGGTGTGTGTGAATGTTGTATTACAGTATATGTACTAACCAACATGGTGTGTGTGAATGTTTTACTACAGTATATGTACTAACCAACATGGTGTGTGTGTGAATGTTGTACTACAGTATATGTACTAACCAACATGGTGTGTGTAAATGTTTCACTACAGTATATGTACTAACCAACATGGTGTGTGTGTGTGAATGTTGTACGACAGTATATGTACTAACCAACATGGTGTGTGTGAATGTTGTACTACAGTATATGTACTAACCAACGTGGTATGTGTCAATGTTGTACTATAGTATATGTACTAACCAACATGGTGTGTGTCAATGTTGTACTACAGTATATGTACTAACCAACGTGGTATGTGTCAATGTTGTACTATAGTATATATACTAACCAACGTGGTATGTGTCAATGTTGTACTACAGTATATGTACTAACCAACATGGTGTGTGTCAATGTTGTACTACAGTATATGTACTAACCAACATGGTGTGTGTCAATGTTGTACTACAGTATAAGTACTAACCAACATGATGTGTGTAAATGTTTCACTACAGTATATGTACTAACCAACATGGTGTGTGTGAATGTTGTACTACAGTATATGTACTAACTTACATGGTGTGTGTGAATGTTGTTCTACAGTATATGTACTAACCAACATGGTGTGTGTGAATGTTGTACTACAGCATATTTGCTAACCAACATGGTGTGTGAATGTTGTACTACAGTATATGTACTAACCAACATGGTGTGTTTGAATGTTGTACTACAGTATATGTACTCACCAACATGGTGTGTGTGAATGTTGTACTACAGTATATATACTAACCAACACGGTGTGTGTGAATGTTGTACTACAGCATATTTACTAACAAACATGGTGTGTGAATGTTTTACTACAGTATATGTACTAACCAACATGGTGTGTGTGGATGTTGTACTGCAGTATATGTACTAGGCAACATGATGTGTGTGAATGTTGTACTTGAGTATACATACTAGCCAACATGGTGTGTGTGAATGTTGTACTACAGTGTACGCACTAGACAACATGGTATGTGTGAATGTTGTACTACAGTATATGTACTAGCCAACATGGTATGTGTGAATGTTGTACTACTGTATATGTACTAACCAACATGGTGTGTGTGAATGTTGTACTACAGTATATGTACTAACCAACATGGTGTGTGTGTGTGTGAATGTTGTACTACAGTATATGTACTAACCAACATGGTGTTTGTGAATGTTGCACTGCAGTATACGCACTAGACAACATGGTGTGTGTGAACGTTTTACTACAATATATGTACTAACCAACATGGTATGTGTGAATGTTGTACTACAGTATATGTACTAGCCAACATGATGTGTGTGAATGTTGTACTGCAGTATATGTACTAAACAACATGGTGTGTGTGAATGTTGTACTACAGTACATGTACTAACCAACATGGTGTGTGTGTGAATGTTGTACGACAGTTTATGTACTAACCAACATGGTGTGTGTGAATGTTGTACTGCAGTATACGCACTAGACAACATGGTGTGTGTGAACGTTTTACTACAATATATGTACTAACCAACATGGTATGTGTGAATGTTGTACTACAGTATATGTACTAGCCAACATGATGTGTGTGAATGTTGTACTGCAGTATATGTACTAAACAACATGGTGTGTGTGAATGTTGTACTACAGTACATGTACTAACCAACATGGTGTGTGTGTGTGAATGTTGTACTACAGTATATGTACTAACCAACATGGTGTGTGTGAATGTTGTACTACAGTACATGTACTAACCAACATGGTGTGCGTGTGTGAATGTTGTACTACAGTATATGTACTAACCAACATGGTGTGTGTGTGTGAATGTTGTACTGCAGTATACGCACTAGAAAACATGGTGTGTGTGAACGTTTTACTACAATATATGTACTAACCAACATGGTATGTGTGAATGTTGTACTACAGTATATGTACTAACAAACATGGTGTGTGTGTGAATGTTTTACTGCAGTATACGCACTAGACAACATGGTGTATGTGAACGTTTTACTACAATATTTGTACTAGCCAACATGGTATGTGTGAGTGTTGTATTGCAGTATATGTACTATGCAACATGGTGTGTTAATGTTGTACTGCAGTATGTCACTGGGCAACATGATGTGTGTGAATGTTGTACTACTGCATACGTTCTAGGCAACATGGTGTGTGTGTGTGAATGTTGTACTACAGTATATGAACTAGGCAACATGATGTGTGTGAATGTTGTACTACAGTACACGGACTAGCCAACATGGTGTGAGTGAATGTTTTACTTCAGTATACGCACTAGACAACATGGTGTGTGTGAATGTTGTACTACAGAATATGTACTAACCAACATGGTGTGTGTCAATGTTGTACTATAGTATATGTACTAACCGACATGGTGTGTGTGAATGTTTTACTACAATATATCTACTAACCAACATGGTGAGTGTGAATTTTGTACTACAGTACACGTACTAGCCAAAAAGGTGTGTGAATGTTTTAATACAGTATATGTACTAAACAACATGGTGTGTGTGAATGTTGTACTACAGTATATGTACTAACCAACATGGTGTGTGTGAATGTTGTACTACAGTATATGTACTAACATGCATGGTGTGTGTGAATGTTGTATTACAGTATATGTACTAACCAACATGGTGTGTGTGAATGTTGTACTTCAGTATATGTACTAAACAACATGGTGTGTGTGAATGTTGTATTACAGTATATGTACTAACCAACATGGTGTGTGTGAATGTTTTACTACAGTATATGTACTAACCAACATGGTGTGTGTGTGAATGTTGTACTACAGTATATGTACTAACCAACATGGTGTGTGTGAATGTCTTACTACAGTATGCGCACTAGACAACATGGTGTGTGTGAACGTTTTACTACAATATATGTACTAGCCAACATGGTATGTGTAAATGTTGTATTGCAGTATATGTACTATGCAACATGGTGTGTTAATGTTGTACTACAGTATACGTACTAGGCAACATGGTGTGTGTGAATGTTGTACTGCAGTATATGTACTAGGCAACATGATGTGTGTGAATGTTGTACTACAGTACACGTACTAGCCAACATGGTGTGAGTGAATGTTTTACTACAGTATACGCACTAGACAACATGGTGAGTGTGAATGTTGTACTACAGTATATGTACTAACCAACATGGTGTGTGTGAATGTTGTACTACAGTATATGTACTAACCAACGTGGTATGTGTCAATGTTGTACTATAGTATATGTACTAACCAACATGGTGTGTGTCAATGTTGTACTACAGTATATGTACTAACCAACGTGGTATGTGTCAATGTTGTACTATAGTATATATACTAACCAACGTGGTATGTGTCAATGTTGTACTACAGTATATGTACTAACCAACATGGTGTGTGTCAATGTTGTACTACAGTATATGTACTAACCAACATGGTGTGTGTCAATGTTGTACTACAGTATAAGTACTAACCAACATGATGTGTGTAAATGTTTCACTACAGTA
Source organism: Saccoglossus kowalevskii (assembly GCF_978046115.1). NCBI lineage: Eukaryota > Metazoa > Hemichordata > Enteropneusta > Harrimaniidae > Saccoglossus > Saccoglossus kowalevskii. Next base: position 32,599,861 of record NC_140658.1, read on the forward strand.
TATGTACTAACCAACATGGTGTGTGTGAATGTTGTACTACAGTATATGTACTAACTTACATGGTGTGTGTGAATGTTGTTCTACAGTATATGTACTAACCAACATGGTGTGTGTGAATGTTGTACTACAGCATATTTGCTAACCAACATGGTGTGTGAATGTTGTACTACAGTATATGTACTAACCAACATGGTGTGTTTGAATGTTGTACTACAGTATATGTACTCACCAACATGGTGTGTGTGAATGTTGTACTACAGTATATATACTAACCAACACGGTGTGTGTGAATGTTGTACTACAGCATATTTACTAACAAACATGGTGTGTGAATGTTTTACTACAGTATATGTACTAACCAACATGGTGTGTGTGGATGTTGTACTGCAGTATATGTACTAGGCAACATGATGTGTGTGAATGTTGTACTTGAGTATACATACTAGCCAACATGGTGTGTGTGAATGTTGTACTACAGTGTACGCACTAGACAACATGGTATGTGTGAATGTTGTACTACAGTATATGTACTAGCCAACATGGTATGTGTGAATGTTGTACTACTGTATATGTACTAACCAACATGGTGTGTGTGAATGTTGTACTACAGTATATGTACTAACCAACATGGTGTGTGTGTGAATGTTGTACTACAGTATATGTACTAACCAACATGGTGTGTGTGAATGTTGTACTGCAGTATACGCACTAGACAACATGGTGTGTGTGAACGTTTTACTACAATATATGTACTAACCAACATGGTATGTATGAATGTTGTACTACAGTATATGTACTAGCCAACATGATGTGTGTGAATGTTGTACTGCAGTATATGTACTAAACAACATGGTGTGTGTGAATGTTGTACTACAGTACATGTACTAACCAACATGGTGTGTGTGTGAATGTTGTACGACAGTATATGTACTAACCAACATGGTGTGTGTGAATGTTGTACTGCAGTATACGCACTAGACAACATGGTGTGTGTGAACGTTTTACTACAATATATGTACTAACCAACATGGTATGTGTGAATGTTGTACTACAGTATATGTACTAACCAACATGGTGTGTGTGTGTGAATGTTGTACTACAGTATATATACTAACCAACATGGTGTGTGAATGTTGTACTACAGTACATGTACTAACCAACATGGTGTGTGTGTGTGAATGTTGTACTACAGTATATGTACTAACCAACATGGTGTGTGTGTGTGAATGTTGTACTGCCGTATACGCACTAGACAACATGGTGTGTGTGAACGTTTTACTACAATATATGTACTAACCAACATGGTATGTGTGAATGTTGTACTACAGTATATGTACTAACCAACATGGTGTGTGTGTGAATGTTTTACTGCAGTATACGCACTAGACAACATGGTGTATGTGAACGTTTTACGACAATATTTGTACTAGCCAACATGGTATGTGTGAGTGTAGTATTGCAGTATATGTACTATGCAACATGGTGTGTTAATGTTGTACTGCAGTATGTCACTGGGCAACATGATGTGTGTGAATGTTGTACTACTGTATACGTTCTAGGCAACATGGTGTGTGTGTGTGAATATTGTACTGCAGTATATGAACTAGGCAACATGATGTGTGTGAATGTTGTACTACAGTACACGTACTAGCCAACATGGTGTGAGTGAATGTTTTACTTCAGTATACGCACTAGACAACATGGTGTGTGTGAATGTTGTACTACAGAATATGTACTAACCAACATGGTGAGTGTGAATTTTGTACTACAGTATATGTACTAGCCAACATGGTGTGTGTAAATGTTGTACTACAGTATATGTACTAACCAACATGGTGTGTGTGAATGTTGTACTACAGTACACGTACTAGCCAAAAAGGTGTGTGAATGTTTTAATACAGTATATGTACTAAACAACATGGTGTGTGTGAATGTTGTACTACAGTATATGTACTAACCAACATGGTGTGTGTGAATGTTGTACTACAGTATATGTACTAACATGCATGGTGTGTGTGAATGTTGTATTACAGTATATGTACTAACCAACATGGTGTGTGTGAATGTTGTACTTCAGTATATGTACTAAACAACATGGTGTGTGTGAATGTTGTATTACAGTATATGTACTAACCAACATGGTGTGTGTGAATGTTTTACTACAGTATATGTACTAACCAACATGGTGTGTGTGTGAATGTTGTACTACAGTATATGTACTAACCAACATGGTGTGTGTGTGAATGTCTTACTACAGTATGCGCACTAGACAACATGGTGTGTGTGAACGTTTTACTACAATATATGTACTAGCCAACATGGTATGTGTAAATGTTGTATTGCAGTATATGTACTATGCAACATGGTGTGTTAATGTTGTACTACAGTATACGTACTAGGCAACATGGTGTGTGTGAATGTTGTACTGCAGTATATGTACTAGGCAACATGATGTGTGTGAATGTTGTACTACAGTACACGTACTAGCCAACATGGTGTGAGTGAATGTTTTACTACAGTATACGCACTAGACAACATGGTGAGTGTGAATGTTGTACTACAGTATATGTACTAACCAACATGGTGTGTGTGAATGTTGTACTACAGTATATGTACTAACCAACGTGGTATGTGTCAATGTTGTACTATAGTATATGTACTAACCAACATGGTGTGTGTCAATGTTGTACTACAGTATATGTACTAACCAACGTGGTATGTGTCAATGTTGTACTATAGTATATATACTAACCAACGTGGTATGTGTCAATGTTGTACTACAGTATATGTACTAACCAACATGGTGTGTGTCAATGTTGTACTACAGTATATGTACTAACCAACATGGTGTGTGTCAATGTTGTACTACAGTATAAGTACTAACCAACATGATGTGTGTAAATGTTTCACTACAGTATATGTACTAACCAACATGGTGTGTGTGAATGTTGTACTACAGTATATGTACTAACTTACATGGTGTGTGTGAATGTTGTTCTACAGTATATGTACTAACCAACATGGTGTGTGTGAATGTTGTACTACAGCATATTTGCTAACCAACATGGTGTGTGAATGTTGTACTACAGTATATGTACTAACCAACATGGTGTGTTTGAATGTTGTACTACAGTATATGTACTCACCAACATGGTGTGTGTGAATGTTGTACTACAGTATATATACTAACCAACACGGTGTGTGTGAATGTTGTACTACAGCATATTTACTAACAAACATGGTGTGTGAATGTTTTACTACAGTATATGTACTAACCAACATGGTGTGTGTGGATGTTGTACTGCAGTATATGTACTAGGCAACATGATGTGTGTGAATGTTGTACTTGAGTATACATACTAGCCAACATGGTGTGTGTGAATGTTGTACTACAGTGTACGCACTAGACAACATGGTATGTGTGAATGTTGTACTACAGTATATGTACTAGCCAACATGGTATGTGTGAATGTTGTACTACTGTATATGTACTAACCAACATGGTGTGTGTGAAAGTTGTACTACAGTATATGTACTAACCAACATGGTGTGTGTGTGAATGTTGTACTACAGTATATGTACTAACCAACATGGTGTGTGTGAATGTTGTACTGCAGTATACGCACTAGACAACATGGTGTGTGTGAACGTTTTACTACAATATATGTACTAACCAACATGGTATGTGTGAATGTTGTACTACAGTATATGTACTAGCCAACATGATGTGTGTGAATGTTGTACTGCAGTATATGTACTAAACAACATGGTGTGTGTGAATGTTGTACTACAGTACATGTACTAACCAACATGGTGTGTGTGTGAATGTTGTACGACAGTATATGTACTAACCAACATGGTGTGTGTGAATGTTGTACTGCAGTATACGCACTAGACAACATGGTGTGTGTGAACGTTTTACTACAATATATGTACTAACCAACATGGTATGTGTGAATGTTGTACTACAGTATATGTACTAGCCAACATGATGTGTGTGAATGTTGTACTGCAGTATATGTACTAAACAACATGGTGTGTGTGAATGTTGTACTACAGTACATGTACTAACCAACATGGTGTGTGTGTGTGAATGTTGTACTACAGTATATGTACTAACCAACATGGTGTGTGTGAATGTTGTACTACAGTACATGTACTAACCAACATGGTGTGCGTGTGTGAATGTTGTACTACAGTATATGTACTAACCAACATGGTGTGTGTGTGTGAATGTTGTACTGCAGTATACGCACTAGAAAACATGGTGTGTGTGAACGTTTTACTACAATATATGTACTAACCAACATGGTATGTGTGAATGTTGTACTACAGTATATGTACTAACAAACATGGTGTGTGTGTGAATGTTTTACTGCAGTATACGCACTAGACAACATGGTGTATGTGAACGTTTTACTACAATATTTGTACTAGCCAACATGGTATGTGTGAGTGTTGTATTGCAGTATATGTACTATGCAACATGGTGTGTTAATGTTGTACTGCAGTATGTCACTGGGCAACATGATGTGTGTGAATGTTGTACTACTGCATACGTTCTAGGCAACATGGTGTGTGTGTGTGAATGTTGTACTGCAGTATATGAACTAGGCAACATGATGTGTGTGAATGTTGTACTACAGTACACGGACTAGCCAACATGGTGTGAGTGAATGTTTTACTTCAGTATACGCACTAGACAACATGGTGTGTGTGAATGTTGTACTACAGAATATGTACTAACCAACATGGTGTGTGTCAATGTTGTACTATAGTATATGTACTAACCAACATGGTGTGTGTGAATGTTTTACTACAATATATCTACTAACCAACATGGTGAGTGTGAATTTTGTACTACAGTATATGTACTAACCAACATGGTGTGTGTGAATGTTGTACAGCAGTATACGCACTAGACAACATGGTGTGTGTGAACGTTTTACTACAATATATGTATTAACCAACATGGTATGTGTGAATGTTGTACTACAGTATATGTACTAACCAATATGGTATGTGTGAATGTTGTACTACAGTATATGTACTAACCAACATGGTGTGTGTGTGTGAATGTTGTACTACAGTATATATACTAACCAACATGGTGTGTGAATGTTGTACTACAGTACATGTACTAACCAACATGGTGTGTGTGTGTGAATGTTGTACTACAGTATATGTACTAACCAACATGGTGTGTGTGTGTGAATGTTGTACTGCAGTATACGCACTAGACAACATGGTGTGTGTGAACGTTTTACTACAATATATGTACTAACCAACATGGTATGTGTGAATGTTGTACTACAGTATATGTACTAACCAACATGGTGTGTGTGTGAATGTTTTACTGCAGTATACGCACTAGACAACATGGTGTATGTGAACGTTTTACGACAATATTTGTACTAGCCAACATGGTATGTGTGAGTGTTGTATTGCAGTATATGTACTCTGCAACATGGTGTGTTAATGTTGTACTGCAGTATGTCACTGGGCAACATGATGTGTGTGAATGTTGTACTACTGTATACGTTCTAGGCAACATGGTGTGTGTGTGTGAATGTTGTACTGCAGTATATGAACTAGGCAACATGATGTGTGTGAATGTTGTACTACAGTACACGTACTAGCCAACATGGTGTGAGTGAATGTTTTACTTCAGTATACGCACTAGACAACATGGTGTGTGTGAATGTTGTACTACAGAATATGTACTAACCAACATGGTGAGTGTGAATTTTGTACTACAGTATATGTACTAGCCAACATGGTGTGTGTAAATGTTGTACTACAGTATATGTACTAACCAACATGGTGTGTGTGAATGTTGTACTACAGTACACGTACAAGCCAAAAAGGTGTGTGAATGTTTTAATACAGTATATGTACTAAACAACATGGTGTGTGTGAATATTTTACTACAGTACACGGACTAGCCAACATGGTGTGTGTGAATGTTGTACTACAGTATATGTACTAACCAACACGGTGTGTGCAAATGTTTCACTACAGTATATGTACTAGGCAACATGGTGTGTGTGAATGTTGTACTACAGTATATGTACTAGCCAACATGATGTGTGTGAATGTTGTACTGCAGTATATGTACGAAACAACATGATGTGTGTGAATGTTGTACTACAGTACACGGACTAGCCAACATGGTGTGAGTGAATGTTTTACTTCAGTATACGCACTAGACAACATGGTGTGTGTGAATGTTGTACTACAGAATATGTACTAACCAACATGGTGTGTGTCAATGTTGTACTATAGTATATGTACTAACCGACATGGTGTGTGTGAATGTTTTACTACAATATATCTACTAACCAACATGGTGAGTGTGAATTTTGTACTACAGTACACGTACTAGCCAAAAAGGTGTGTGAATGTTTTAATACAGTATATGTACTAAACAACATGGTGTGTGTGAATGTTGTACTACAGTATATGTACTAACCAACATGGTGTGTGTGAATGTTGTACTACAGTATATGTACTAACATGCATGGTGTGTGTGAATGTTGTATTACAGTATATGTACTAACCAACATGGTGTGTGTGAATGTTGTACTTCAGTATATGTACTAAACAACATGGTGTGTGTGAATGTTGTATTACAGTATATGTACTAACCAACATGGTGTGTGTGAATGTTTTACTACAGTATATGTACTAACCAACATGGTGTGTGTGTGAATGTTGTACTACAGTATATGTACTAACCAACATGGTGTGTGTGTGAATGTCTTACTACAGTATGCGCACTAGACAACATGGTGTGTGTGAACGTTTTACTACAATATATGTACTAGCCAACATGGTATGTGTAAATGTTGTATTGCAGTATATGTACTATGCAACATGGTGTGTTAATGTTGTACTACAGTATACGTACTAGGCAACATGGTGTGTGTGAATGTTGTACTGCAGTATATGTACTAGGCAACATGATGTGTGTGAATGTTGTACTACAGTACACGTACTAGCCAACATGGTGTGAGTGAATGTTTTACTACAGTATACGCACTAGACAACATGGTGAGTGTGAATGTTGTACTACAGTATATGTACTAACCAACATGGTGTGTGTGAATGTTGTACTACAGTATATGTACTAACCAACGTGGTATGTGTCAATGTTGTACTATAGTATATGTACTAACCAACATGGTGTGTGTCAATGTTGTACTACAGTATATGTACTAACCAACGTGGTATGTGTCAATGTTGTACTATAGTATATATACTAACCAACGTGGTATGTGTCAATGTTGTACTACAGTATATGTACTAACCAACATGGTGTGTGTCAATGTTGTACTACAGTATATGTACTAACCAACATGGTGTGTGTCAATGTTGTACTACAGTATAAGTACTAACCAACATGATGTGTGTAAATGTTTCACTACAGTATATGTACTAACCAACATGGTGTGTGTGAATGTTGTACTACAGTATATGTACTAACTTACATGGTGTGTGTGAATGTTGTTCTACAGTATATGTACTAACCAACATGGTGTGTGTGAATGTTGTACTACAGCATATTTGCTAACCAACATGGTGTGTGAATGTTGTACTACAGTATATGTACTAACCAACATGGTGTGTTTGAATGTTGTACTACAGTATATGTACTCACCAACATGGTGTGTGTGAATGTTGTACTACAGTATATATACTAACCAACACGGTGTGTGTGAATGTTGTACTACAGCATATTTACTAACAAACATGGTGTGTGAATGTTTTACTACAGTATATGTACTAACCAACATGGTGTGTGTGGATGTTGTACTGCAGTATATGTACTAGGCAACATGATGTGTGTGAATGTTGTACTTGAGTATACATACTAGCCAACATGGTGTGTGTGAATGTTGTACTACAGTGTACGCACTAGACAACATGGTATGTGTGAATGTTGTACTACAGTATATGTACTAGCCAACATGGTATGTGTGAATGTTGTACTACTGTATATGTACTAACCAACATGGTGTGTGTGAATGTTGTACTACAGTATATGTACTAACCAACATGGTGTGTGTGTGAATGTTGTACTACAGTATATGTACTAACCAACATGGTGTGTGTGAATGTTGTACTGCAGTATACGCACTAGACAACATGGTGTGTGTGAACGTTTTACTACAATATATGTACTAACCAACATGGTATGTATGAATGTTGTACTACAGTATATGTACTAGCCAACATGATGTGTGTGAATGTTGTACTGCAGTATATGTACTAAACAACATGGTGTGTGTGAATGTTGTACTACAGTACATGTACTAACCAACATGGTGTGTGTGTGAATGTTGTACGACAGTATATGTACTAACCAACATGGTGTGTGTGAATGTTGTACTGCAGTATACGCACTAGACAACATGGTGTGTGTGAACGTTTTACTACAATATATGTACTAACCAACATGGTATGTGTGAATGTTGTACTACAGTATATGTACTAACCAACATGGTGTGTGTGTGTGAATGTTGTACTACAGTATATATACTAACCAACATGGTGTGTGAATGTTGTACTACAGTACATGTACTAACCAACATGGTGTGTGTGTGTGAATGTTGTACTACAGTATATGTACTAACCAACATGGTGTGTGTGTGTGAATGTTGTACTGCCGTATACGCACTAGACAACATGGTGTGTGTGAACGTTTTACTACAATATATGTACTAACCAACATGGTATGTGTGAATGTTGTACTACAGTATATGTACTAACCAACATGGTGTGTGTGTGAATGTTTTACTGCAGTATACGCACTAGACAACATGGTGTATGTGAACGTTTTACGACAATATTTGTACTAGCCAACATGGTATGTGTGAGTGTAGTATTGCAGTATATGTACTATGCAACATGGTGTGTTAATGTTGTACTGCAGTATGTCACTGGGCAACATGATGTGTGTGAATGTTGTACTACTGTATACGTTCTAGGCAACATGGTGTGTGTGTGTGAATATTGTACTGCAGTATATGAACTAGGCAACATGATGTGTGTGAATGTTGTACTACAGTACACGTACTAGCCAACATGGTGTGAGTGAATGTTTTACTTCAGTATACGCACTAGACAACATGGTGTGTGTGAATGTTGTACTACAGAATATGTACTAACCAACATGGTGAGTGTGAATTTTGTACTACAGTATATGTACTAGCCAACATGGTGTGTGTAAATGTTGTACTACAGTATATGTACTAACCAACATGGTGTGTGTGAATGTTGTACTACAGTACACGTACTAGCCAAAAAGGTGTGTGAATGTTTTAATACAGTATATGTACTAAACAACATGGTGTGTGTGAATGTTGTACTACAGTATATGTACTAACCAACATGGTGTGTGTGAATGTTGTACTACAGTATATGTACTAACATGCATGGTGTGTGTGAATGTTGTATTACAGTATATGTACTAACCAACATGGTGTGTGTGAATGTTGTACTTCAGTATATGTACTAAACAACATGGTGTGTGTGAATGTTGTATTACAGTATATGTACTAACCAACATGGTGTGTGTGAATGTTTTACTACAGTATATGTACTAACCAACATGGTGTGTGTGTGAATGTTGTACTACAGTATATGTACTAACCAACATGGTGTGTGTGTGAATGTCTTACTACAGTATGCGCACTAGACAACATGGTGTGTGTGAACGTTTTACTACAATATATGTACTAGCCAACATGGTATGTGTAAATGTTGTATTGCAGTATATGTACTATGCAACATGGTGTGTTAATGTTGTACTACAGTATACGTACTAGGCAACATGGTGTGTGTGAATGTTGTACTGCAGTATATGTACTAGGCAACATGATGTGTGTGAATGTTGTACTACAGTACACGTACTAGCCAACATGGTGTGAGTGAATGTTTTACTACAGTATACGCACTAGACAACATGGTGAGTGTGAATGTTGTACTACAGTATATGTACTAACCAACATGGTGTGTGTGAATGTTGTACTACAGTATATGTACTAACCAACGTGGTATGTGTCAATGTTGTACTATAGTATATGTACTAACCAACATGGTGTGTGTCAATGTTGTACTACAGTATATGTACTAACCAACGTGGTATGTGTCAATGTTGTACTATAGTATATATACTAACCAACGTGGTATGTGTCAATGTTGTACTACAGTATATGTACTAACCAACATGGTGTGTGTCAATGTTGTACTACAGTATATGTACTAACCAACATGGTGTGTGTCAATGTTGTACTACAGTATAAGTACTAACCAACATGATGTGTGTAAATGTTTCACTACAGTATATGTACTAACCAACATGGTGTGTGTGAATGTTGTACTACAGTATATGTACTAACTTACATGGTGTGTGTGAATGTTGTTCTACAGTATATGTACTAACCAACATGGTGTGTGTGAATGTTGTACTACAGCATATTTGCTAACCAACATGGTGTGTGAATGTTGTACTACAGTATATGTACTAACCAACATGGTGTGTTTGAATGTTGTACTACAGTATATGTACTCACCAACATGGTGTGTGTGAATGTTGTACTACAGTATATATACTAACCAACACGGTGTGTGTGAATGTTGTACTACAGCATATTTACTAACAAACATGGTGTGTGAATGTTTTACTACAGTATATGTACTAACCAACATGGTGTGTGTGGATGTTGTACTGCAGTATATGTACTAGGCAACATGATGTGTGTGAATGTTGTACTTGAGTATACATACTAGCCAACATGGTGTGTGTGAATGTTGTACTACAGTGTACGCACTAGACAACATGGTATGTGTGAATGTTGTACTACAGTATATGTACTAGCCAACATGGTATGTGTGAATGTTGTACTACTGTATATGTACTAACCAACATGGTGTGTGTGAAAGTTGTACTACAGTATATGTACTAACCAACATGGTGTGTGTGTGAATGTTGTACTACAGTATATGTACTAACCAACATGGTGTGTGTGAATGTTGTACTGCAGTATACGCACTAGACAACATGGTGTGTGTGAACGTTTTACTACAATATATGTACTAACCAACATGGTATGTGTGAATGTTGTACTACAGTATATGTACTAGCCAACATGATGTGTGTGAATGTTGTACTGCAGTATATGTACTAAACAACATGGTGTGTGTGAATGTTGTACTACAGTACATGTACTAACCAACATGGTGTGTGTGTGAATGTTGTACGACAGTATATGTACTAACCAACATGGTGTGTGTGAATGTTGTACTGCAGTATACGCACTAGACAACATGGTGTGTGTGAACGTTTTACTACAATATATGTACTAACCAACATGGTATGTGTGAATGTTGTACTACAGTATATGTACTAGCCAACATGATGTGTGTGAATGTTGTACTGCAGTATATGTACTAAACAACATGGTGTGTGTGAATGTTGTACTACAGTACATGTACTAACCAACATGGTGTGTGTGTGTGAATGTTGTACTACAGTATATGTACTAACCAACATGGTGTGTGTGAATGTTGTACTACAGTACATGTACTAACCAACATGGTGTGCGTGTGTGAATGTTGTACTACAGTATATGTACTAACCAACATGGTGTGTGTGTGTGAATGTTGTACTGCAGTATACGCACTAGAAAACATGGTGTGTGTGAACGTTTTACTACAATATATGTACTAACCAACATGGTATGTGTGAATGTTGTACTACAGTATATGTACTAACAAACATGGTGTGTGTGTGAATGTTTTACTGCAGTATACGCACTAGACAACATGGTGTATGTGAACGTTTTACTACAATATTTGTACTAGCCAACATGGTATGTGTGAGTGTTGTATTGCAGTATATGTACTATGCAACATGGTGTGTTAATGTTGTACTGCAGTATGTCACTGGGCAACATGATGTGTGTGAATGTTGTACTACTGCATACGTTCTAGGCAACATGGTGTGTGTGTGTGAATGTTGTACTGCAGTATATGAACTAGGCAACATGATGTGTGTGAATGTTGTACTACAGTACACGGACTAGCCAACATGGTGTGAGTGAATGTTTTACTTCAGTATACGCACTAGACAACATGGTGTGTGTGAATGTTGTACTACAGAATATGTACTAACCAACATGGTGTGTGTCAATGTTGTACTATAGTATATGTACTAACCAACATGGTGTGTGTGAATGTTTTACTACAATATATCTACTAACCAACATGGTGAGTGTGAATTTTGTACTACAGTATATGTACTAACCAACATGGTGTGTGTGAATGTTGTACAGCAGTATACGCACTAGACAACATGGTGTGTGTGAACGTTTTACTACAATATATGTATTAACCAACATGGTATGTGTGAATGTTGTACTACAGTATATGTACTAACCAATATGGTATGTGTGAATGTTGTACTACAGTATATGTACTAACCAACATGGTGTGTGTGTGTGAATGTTGTACTACAGTATATATACTAACCAACATGGTGTGTGAATGTTGTACTACAGTACATGTACTAACCAACATGGTGTGTGTGTGTGAATGTTGTACTACAGTATATGTACTAACCAACATGGTGTGTGTGTGTGAATGTTGTACTGCAGTATACGCACTAGACAACATGGTGTGTGTGAACGTTTTACTACAATATATGTACTAACCAACATGGTATGTGTGAATGTTGTACTACAGTATATGTACTAACCAACATGGTGTGTGTGTGAATGTTTTACTGCAGTATACGCACTAGACAACATGGTGTATGTGAACGTTTTACGACAATATTTGTACTAGCCAACATGGTATGTGTGAGTGTTGTATTGCAGTATATGTACTCTGCAACATGGTGTGTTAATGTTGTACTGCAGTATGTCACTGGGCAACATGATGTGTGTGAATGTTGTACTACTGTATACGTTCTAGGCAACATGGTGTGTGTGTGTGAATGTTGTACTGCAGTATATGAACTAGGCAACATGATGTGTGTGAATGTTGTACTACAGTACACGTACTAGCCAACATGGTGTGAGTGAATGTTTTACTTCAGTATACGCACTAGACAACATGGTGTGTGTGAATGTTGTACTACAGAATATGTACTAACCAACATGGTGAGTGTGAATTTTGTACTACAGTATATGTACTAGCCAACATGGTGTGTGTAAATGTTGTACTACAGTATATGTACTAACCAACATGGTGTGTGTGAATGTTGTACTACAGTACACGTACAAGCCAAAAAGGTGTGTGAATGTTTTAATACAGTATATGTACTAAACAACATGGTGTGTGTGAATATTTTACTACAGTACACGGACTAGCCAACATGGTGTGTGTGAATGTTGTACTACAGTATATGTACTAACCAACATGGTGTGTGCAAATGTTTCACTACAGTATATGTACTAGGCAACATGGTGTGTGTGAATGTTGTACTACAGTATATGTACTAGCCAACATGATGTGTGTGAATGTTGTACTGCAGTATATGTACGAAACAACATGGAGTGTGTGAATGTTGTACTACAGTACATGTACTAACCAACATGGTGTGTGTGTGTGAATGTTGTACTACAGTATATGTACTAACCAACATGGTGTGTGTGAATGTTGTACTACAGTACATGTACTAACCAACATGGTGTGTGTGTGTGAATGTTGTACTACAGTATATGTACTAACCAACATGGTGTGTGTGTGTGAATGTTGTACTGCAGTATACGCACTAGACAACATGGTGTGTGTGAACGTTTTACGACAATATATGTACTAACCAACATGGTATGTGTGAATGTTGCACTACAGTATATGTACTAACCAACATGGTGTGTGTGTGAATGTTTTACTGCAGTATACGCACTAGACAACATGGTGTATGTGAACGTTTTACTACAATATTTGTACTAGCCAACTTGGTATGTGTGAGTGTTGTATTGCAGTATATGTACTATGCAACATGGTGTGTTAATGTTGTACTGCAGTATGTCACTGGGCAACATGATGTGTGTGAATGTTGTACTACTGCATACGTTCTAGGCAACATGGTGTGTGTGTGAATGTTGTACTGCAGTATATGAACTAGGCAACATGATGTGTGTGAATGTTGTACTACAGTACACGTACTAGCCAACATGGTGTGAGTGAATGTTTTACTTCAGTATACGCACTAGACAACATGGTGTGTGTGAATGTTGTACTACAGAATATGTACTAACCAACATGGTGAGTGTGAATTTTGTACTACAGTATATGTACTAACCAACATGGAGTGTGTGAATGTTGTACTACAGTATATGTACTAACCAACATGGTGTGTGTGAATGTTGTACTACAGTATATGCACTAGACAACATGGTGTGTGTGAATGTTGTACTACAGTACACGTACTAGCCAAAAAGGTGTGTGAATGTTTTAATACAGTATATGTACTAAACTACATGGTGTGTGTGAATGTTTTACTACAGTACACGTACTAGCCAACATGGTGTGTGTGAATGTTGTACTACAGTATATGTACTAACCAACATGGTGTGTGTAAATGTTTCACTACAGTAAATGTACTAGGCAACATGGTGTGTGTGAATGTTGTACTACAGTATATGTACTAGCAAACATGATGTGTGTGAATGTTGTACTGCAGTATATGTACTAAACAACATGGTGTGTGTGAATGTTGTACTATAGTATATGTACTAGCCAACATGGTATGTGTGAATGTTGTACTATAGTATATGTACTAGCCAACATGGTATGTGTGAATGTTGTACTACTGTATATGTACTAACCAATATGGTGTGTGTGAATGTTGTACTGCAGTATATGTACTAACCAACATGGTGTGTGTGTAAATGTTGTACTACAGTATATGTACTAACCAACATGGTGTGTGTGTGAATGTTGTACTGCAGTATACGCACTAGACAACATGGTGTGTGTGAATGTTGTACTACAGTATATGTACTAACCAACATGGTGTGTGTGAAAGTTGTACTACAGTATATGTACTAACCAACATGGTATGTGTGAATGTTGTACTACAGTATATGTACTAACCAACATGGTGTGTGTGAATGTTGTACTAAAGTATATGTAATAACCAACATGGTGTGTGTGTGAATGTTGTACTACAGTATATGTACTAACCAACATGGTGTGTGTGTGTGTGTGTGAATGTTGTACTACAGTATATGTACTAACCAACATGGTGTGTGTGTGAATGTTGTACTACAGTATATGTACTAACCAACATGGTGTGTGTGTGTGTGAATGTTGTACTACAGTATAAGTACTAACCAACATGGTGTGTGTGAATGTTGTACTACAGTACATGTACTAACCAACATGGTGTGTGTGTGTGTGAATGTTGTACTACAGTATATGTACTAACCAACATTGTGTGTGTGTGTGAATGTTGTACTGCATTATACGCACTAGACAACAAGGTGTGTGTGTGAATGTTGTACTACAGTATATGTACTAGACAACATGATGTGTGTGAATATTGTACTGCAGTATAAGTACTAGACAACATGGTGTGTGTGAATGTTGTACGACAGTATACGCACTAACCAACATGGTGTGTGTGAATGTTTTACTACAGTATATGTACTAACCAACATGGTGTGTGTGATTCTTGTACTACAGTATATGTACTAGCCAACATTGTGTGTGTAAATGTTGTACTACAGTATATATACTAACCAACATGGTATGTGTGAATGTTGTACTACTGTATATGTACTAACCAACATGGTGTGTGTGAATGTTGTACTACAGTATATGTACTAACCAACATGGTGTGTGTGTAAATGTTGTACTACAGTATATGTACTAACCAACATGGTGTGTGTGAATGTTGTACTGCAGTATACGCACTAGACAACATGGTGTGTGTGAATGTTGTACTACAGCATATGTACTAACTAACATGGTGTGTGTGAATGTTGTACTACAGTATATGTACTAACCAACATGGTATGTGTGAATGTTGTACTACAGTATATGTACTAACCAACATGGTGTGTGTGAATGTTGTATTAAGTATATGTACTAACCAACATGGTGTGTGTGTGAATGTTGTACTACAGTATATGTACTAACCAACATGGTGTGTGTGTGTGTGTGAATGTTGTAATACAGTATATGTACTAACCAACATGGTGTGTGCGTGAATGTTGTACCGCAGTATACACACTATCAACATGATGTGTGTGAACGTTTTACTACAATATATGTACTAGCCAACATGGTATGTGTGAATGTAGTATTGCAGTATATGTACTATGCAACATGGTGTGTTAATGTTGTTCTACAGTATATCTACTAACCAACACGGTATGTGTGAATGTTGTACTGCAGTATATGCACTAACCAACACGGTGTGTGTGAATGTTGTACTACAGTATATGTACTAACCAACATGGTGTGTGTGAATGTTGTACTACAGTATATGTACTAGACAACATGGTGTGTGTGAATGTTGTACTACAGTATATATACTAACCAACATGGTATGTATGAATGTTGTACTACAGTATATATACTAACCAACATGGTATGTATGAATGTTGTACTACAGTATATATACTAACCAACATGGTATGTATGAATGTTGTACTACAGTATATGTACTAGACAACATGGTGTGTGTGAATGTTGTACTACAGTATATATACTAACCAACATGGTATGAATGAATGTTGTACTACAGTATATGTACTAACCAACATGGTGTCTGTGTGAATGTTGTACTACAGTATATGTACTAACCAACATGGTGTGTGTGAATGTTGTACTAAAGTATATGTAATAACCAACATGGTGTGTGTGTGAATGTTGTACTACAGTATATGTACTAACCAACATGGTGTGTGTGTGTGTGTGTGAATGTTGTACTACAGTATATGTACTAACCAACATGGTGTGTGTGTGAATGTTGTACTACAGTATATGTACTAACCAACATGGTGTGTGTGTGTGAATGTTGTACTACAGTATAAGTACTAACCAACATGGTGTGTGTGAATGTTGTACTACAGTACATGTACTAACCAACATGGTGTGTGTGTGTGTGAATGTTGTACTACAGTATATGTACTAACCAACATGGTGTGTGTGTGTGAATGTTGTACTGCAGTATACGCACTAGACAACAAGGTGTGTGTGTGAATGTTGTACTACAGTATATGTACTAGACAACATGATGTGTGTGAATATTGTACTGCAGTATAAGTACTAGACAACATGGTGTGTGTGAATGTTGTACGACAGTATACGCACTAACCAACATGGTGTGTGTGAATGTTTTACTACAGTATATGTACTAACCAACATGGTGTGTGTGATTCTTGTACTACAGTATATGTACTAGCCAACATTGTGTGTGTAAATGTTGTACTACAGTATATATACTAACCAACATGGTATGTGTGAATGTTGTACTACTGTATATGTACTAACCAACATGGTGTGTGTGAATGTTGTACTACAGTATATGTACTAACCAACATGGTGTGTGTGTAAATGTTGTACTACAGTATATGTACTAACCAACATGGTGTGTGTGAATGTTGTACTGCAGTATACGCACTAGACAACATGGTGTGTGTGAATGTTGTACTACAGCATATGTACTAACTAACATGGTGTGTGTGAATGTTGTACTACAGTATATGTACTAACCAACATGGTATGTGTGAATGTTGTACTACAGTATATGTACTAACCAACATGGTGTGTGTGAATGTTGTATTAAGTATATGTACTAACCAACATGGTGTGTGTGTGAATGTTGTACTACAGTATATGTACTAACCAACATGGTGTGTGTGTGTGTGAATGTTGTAATACAGTATATGTACTAACCAACATGGTGTGTGCGTGAATGTTGTACCGCAGTATACGCACTATCAACATGATGTGTGTGAACGTTTTACTACAATATATGTACTAGCCAACATGGTATGTGTGAATGTAGTATTGCAGTATATGTACTATGCAACATGGTGTGTTAATGTTGTTCTACAGTATATCTACTAACCAACACGGTATGTGTGAATGTTGTACTGCAGTATATGCACTAACCAACACGGTGTGTGTGAATGTTGTACTACAGTATATGTACTAACCAACATGGTGTGTGTGAATGTTGTACTACAGTATATGTACTAGACAACATGGTGTGTGTGAATGTTGTACTACAGTATATATACTAACCAAC
This sequence comes from Saccoglossus kowalevskii, assembly GCF_978046115.1. NCBI lineage: Eukaryota > Metazoa > Hemichordata > Enteropneusta > Harrimaniidae > Saccoglossus > Saccoglossus kowalevskii. The sequence goes on from NC_140658.1 coordinate 32,618,135, forward strand.
ATGGTATGTATGAATGTTGTACTACAGTATATATACTAACCAACATGGTATGTATGAATGTTGTACTACAGCATATGTACTAACTAACATGGTGTGTGTGAATGTTGTACTACAGTATATGTACTAACCAACATGGTATGTGTGAATGTTGTACTACAGTATATGTACTAACCAACATGGTGTGTGTGAATGTTGTATTAAGTATATGTACTAACCAACATGGTGTGTGTGTGAATGATGTACTACAGTATATGTACTAACCAACATGGTGTGTGTGTGTGTGAATGTTGTAATACAGTATATGTACTAACCAACATGGTGTGTGCGTGAATGTTGTACCGCAGTATACGCACTATCAACATGATGTGTGTGAACGTTTTACTACAATATATGTACTAGCCAACATGGTATGTGTGAATGTAGTATTGCAGTATATGTACTATGCAACATGGTGTGTTAATGTTGTTCTACAGTATATCTACTAACCAACACGGTATGTGTGAATGTTGTACTGCAGTATATGCACTAACCAACACGGTGTGTGTGAATGTTGTACTACAGTATATGTACTAACCAACATGGTGTGTGTGAATGTTGTACTACAGTATATGTACTAGACAACATGGTGTGTGTGAATGTTGTACTACAGTATATATACTAACCAACATGGTATGTATGAATGTTGTACTACAGTATATATACTAACCAACATGGTATGTATGAATGTTGTACTACAGTATATATACTAACCAACATGGTATGTATGAATGTTGTACTACAGTATATGTACTAGACAACATGGTGTGTGTGAATGTTGTACTACAGTATATATACTAACCAACATGGTATGTATGAATGTTGTACTACAGTATATGTACTAACCAACATGGTGTCTGTGTGAATGTTGTACTACAGTATATGTACTAACCAACATGGTGTCTGTGTGAATGTTGTACTACAGTATATGTACTAACCAACATGGTGTCTGTGTGAATGTTGTACTACAGTATATGTACTAACCAACATGGTGTCTGTGTGAATGTTGTACTACAGTATATGTACTAACCAACATGATGTGTGTAAATGTTTCACTACAGTATATGTACTAACCAACATGGTGTGTGTAAATGCTATACTACAGTATATGTACTTGCCAACATGGTGTGTGTGAATGTTGTACTGCAGTATATGTACTAACCAACATGGTGTGTGTGAATGTTGTACTACAGTATATGTACTAACCAACATGGTGTGTTTGAATGTTGTACTACAGTATATGTACTAACCAACATGGTGTGTTTGAATGTTGTACTACAGTATATGTACTAACCAACATGGTGTGTTTGAATGTGGTGCTACAGTATATGTACTAACCAACATGGTGTGTGTGAATGTTGTAATACAGTATATGTACTAACAAACATGGTGTGTGTGAATGTTGTACTACAGCATATTTACTAACCAACATGGTGTGTGAATGTTTTACTACAGTATATGTGCTTGCCAACATGGTGTGTGTGAATGTTGTACTGCAGTATATGTACTAAACAACATGGTGTGTGTGAATGTTGTACTACAGTATATGTACTAACCAACATGGTGTGTGTGAATGTTGTACTACAGTATATGTACTAGCCAATATGGTATGTGTGAATGTTGTACTACTGTATATGTACTAACCAACATGGTGTGTGTGAATGTTGTACTACAGTATATGTACTAACCAACATGGCGTGTGTGTAAATGTTGTACTACAGTATATGTACTAACCAACATGGTGTGTGTGAATGTTGTACTGCAGTATACGCACTAGACAACATGGTGTGTGTGAATGTTGTACTACAGCATATGTACTAACTAACATGGTGTGTGTGAATGTTGTACTACAGTATATGTACTAACCAACATGGTATGTGTGAATGTTGTACTACAGTATATGTACTAACCAACATGGTGTGTGTGAATGTTGTACTAAAGTATATGTACTAACCAACATGGTGTGTGTGTGAATGTTGTACTACAGTATATGTACTAACCAACATGGTGTGTGTGTGCGTGTGTGAATGTTGTAATACAGTATATGTACTAACCAACATGGTGTGTGCGTGAATGTTGTACTGCAGTATACGCACTATCAACATGATGTGTGTGAACGTTTTACTACAATATATGTACTAGCCAACATGGTATGTGTGAATGTAGTATTGCAGTATATGTACTATGCAACATGGTGTGTTAATGTTGTACTACAGTATATCTACTAACCAACACGGTGTGTGTGAATGTTGTACTGCAGTATATGCACTAACCAACACGGTATGTGTGAATGTTGTACTACAGTATATGTACTAACCAACATGGTGTGTGTGAATGTTGTACTACAGTATATGTACTAGACAACATGGTGTGTGTGAATGTTGTACTACAGTATATATACTAACCAACATGGTATGTATGAATGTTGTACTACAGTATATGTACTAACCAACATGGTGTGTGTGAATGTTGTACTACAGTACACGTACTAGCCAACATGTTGTGTGTGTGTGAATGTTGTACTACAGTATATGTACTAACCAACATGGTGTGTGTGTGTGTGAATGTTGTACAGCAGTATACGCACTAGACAACATGGTGTGTGTGAACGTTTTACTACAATATAAGTACTAACCAACATGGTATGTGTGAATGTTGTACTACAGTATATGTACTAACCAACATGGTGTGTGTGAATGTTGTACTACAGTATATGTACTAACCAACATGGTGTGTGTGTGAATGTTGTACTACAGTATATATACTAACCAACATGGTGTGTGAATGTTGTACTACAGTACATGTACTAACCAACATGGTTTGTGTGTGTGAATGTTGTACTGCAGTATATGTACTAACCAACATGGTGTGTGTGTGTGAATGTTTTAATACAGTATATGTACTAAACAACATGGTGTGTGTGAATGTTTTACTGCAGTACACGTACTTGCCAACATCGTGTGAATGTTGTTCTACAGCATGTGTACTAACCAACATGGTATGTGTGAATGTTGTACTACAGTATATGTACTAACCAACATGGTGTGTGTGAATGTTGTACTACAGTATATGTACTAACCAACATGGTGTGTGTGTGTAAATGTTGTACTACAGTATATGTACTAACCAACATGGTGTGTGTGAATGTTGTACTGCAGTATACGCACTAGACAACATGGTGTGTGTGAATGTTGTACTACAGCATATGTACTAACTAACATGGTGTGTGTGAATGTTGTACTACAGTATATGTACTAACCAACATGGTATGTGTGAATGTTGTACTACAGTATATGTACTAACCAACATGGTGTGTGTGAATGTTGTATTAAGTATATGTACTAACCAACATGGTGTGTGTGTGAATGTTGTACTACAGTATATGTACTAACCAACATGGTGTGTGTGTGTGTGAATGTTGTAATACAGTATATGTACTAACCAACATGGTGTGTGCGTGAATGTTGTACCGCAGTATACGCACTATCAACATGATGTGTGTGAACGTTTTACTACAATATATGTACTAGCCAACATGGTATGTGTGAATGTAGTATTGCAGTATATGTACTATGCAACATGGTGTGTTAATGTTGTTCTACAGTATATCTACTAACCAACACGGTATGTGTGAATGTTGTACTGCAGTATATGCACTAACCAACACGGTGTGTGTGAATGTTGTACTACAGTATATGTACTAACCAACATGGTGTGTGTGAATGTTGTACTACAGTATATGTACTAGACAACATGGTGTGTGTGAATGTTGTACTACAGTATATATACTAACCAACATGGTATGTATGAATGTTGTACTACAGTATATATACTAACCAACATGGTATGTATGAATGTTGTACTACAGCATATGTACTAACTAACATGGTGTGTGTGAATGTTGTACTACAGTATATGTACTAACCAACATGGTATGTGTGAATGTTGTACTACAGTATATGTACTAACCAACATGGTGTGTGTGAATGTTGTATTAAGTATATGTACTAACCAACATGGTGTGTGTGTGAATGTTGTACTACAGTATATGTACTAACCAACATGGTGTGTGTGTGTGAATGTTGTAATACAGTATATGTACTAACCAACATGGTGTGTGCGTGAATGTTGTACCGCAGTATACGCACTATCAACATGATGTGTGTGAACGTTTTACTACAATATATGTACTAGCCAACATGGTATGTGTGAATGTAGTATTGCAGTATATGTACTATGCAACATGGTGTGTTAATGTTGTTCTACAGTATATCTACTAACCAACACGGTATGTGTGAATGTTGTACTGCAGTATATGCACTAACCAACACGGTGTGTGTGAATGTTGTACTACAGTATATGTACTAACCAACATGGTGTGTGTGAATGTTGTACTACAGTATATGTACTAGACAACATGGTGTGTGTGAATGTTGTACTACAGTATATATACTAACCAACATGGTATGTATGAATGTTGTACTACAGTATATATACTAACCAACATGGTATGTATGAATGTTGTACTACAGTATATATACTAACCAACATGGTATGTATGAATGTTGTACTACAGTATATGTACTAGACAACATGGTGTGTGTGAATGTTGTACTACAGTATATATACTAACCAACATGGTATGTATGAATGTTGTACTACAGTATATGTACTAACCAACATGGTGTCTGTGTGAATGTTGTACTACAGTATATGTACTAACCAACATGGTGTCTGTGTGAATGTTGTACTACAGTATATGTACTAACCAACATGGTGTCTGTGTGAATGTTGTACTACAGTATATGTACTAACCAACATGATGTGTGTAAATGTTTCACTACAGTATATGTACTAACCAACATGGTGTGTGTAAATGCTATACTACAGTATATGTACTTGCCAACATGGTGTGTGTGAATGTTGTACTGCAGTATATGTACTAACCAACATGGTGTGTGTGAATGTTGTACTACAGTATATGTACTAACCAACATGGTGTGTTTGAATGTTGTACTACAGTATATGTACTAACCAACATGGTGTGTTTGAATGTTGTACTACAGTATATGTACTAACCAACATGGTGTGTTTGAATGTGGTGCTACAGTATATGTACTAACCAACATGGTGTGTGTGAATGTTGTAATACAGTATATGTACTAACAAACATGGTGTGTGTGAATGTTGTACTACAGCATATTTACTAACCAACATGGTGTGTGAATGTTTTACTACAGTATATGTGCTTGCCAACATGGTGTGTGTGAATGTTGTACTGCAGTATATGTACTAAACAACATGGTGTGTGTGAATGTTGTACTACAGTATATGTACTAACCAACATGGTGTGTGTGAATGTTGTACTACAGTATATGTACTAGCCAATATGGTATGTGTGAATGTTGTACTACTGTATATGTACTAACCAACATGGTGTGTGTGAATGTTGTACTACAGTATATGTACTAACCAACATGGCGTGTGTGTAAATGTTGTACTACAGTATATGTACTAACCAACATGGTGTGTGTGAATGTTGTACTGCAGTATACGCACTAGACAACATGGTGTGTGTGAATGTTGTACTACAGCATATGTACTAACTAACATGGTGTGTGTGAATGTTGTACTACAGTATATGTACTAACCAACATGGTATGTGTGAATGTTGTACTACAGTATATGTACTAACCAACATGGTGTGTGTGAATGTTGTACTAAAGTATATGTACTAACCAACATGGTGTGTGTGTGAATGTTGTACTACAGTATATGTACTAACCAACATGGTGTGTGTGTGCGTGTGTGAATGTTGTAATACAGTATATGTACTAACCAACATGGTGTGTGCGTGAATGTTGTACTGCAGTATACGCACTATCAACATGATGTGTGTGAACGTTTTACTACAATATATGTACTAGCCAACATGGTATGTGTGAATGTAGTATTGCAGTATATGTACTATGCAACATGGTGTGTTAATGTTGTACTACAGTATATCTACTAACCAACACGGTGTGTGTGAATGTTGTACTGCAGTATATGCACTAACCAACACGGTATGTGTGAATGTTGTACTACAGTATATGTACTAACCAACATGGTGTGTGTGAATGTTGTACTACAGTATATGTACTAGACAACATGGTGTGTGTGAATGTTGTACTACAGTATATATACTAACCAACATGGTATGTATGAATGTTGTACTACAGTATATGTACTAACCAACATGGTGTGTGTGAATGTTGTACTACAGTACACGTACTAGCCAACATGTTGTGTGTGTGTGAATGTTGTACTACAGTATATGTACTAACCAACATGGTGTGTGTGTGTGAATGTTGTACAGCAGTATACGCACTAGACAACATGGTGTGTGTGAACGTTTTACTACAATATAAGTACTAACCAACATGGTATGTGTGAATGTTGTACTACAGTATATGTACTAACCAACATGGTGTGTGTGAATGTTGTACTACAGTATATGTACTAACCAACATGGTGTGTGTGTGTGAATGTTGTACTACAGTATATATACTAACCAACATGGTGTGTGAATGTTGTACTACAGTACATGTACTAACCAACATGGTTTGTGTGTGTGAATGTTGTACTGCAGTATATGTACTAACCAACATGGTGTGTGTGTGTGAATGTTTTAATACAGTATATGTACTAAACAACATGGTGTGTGTGAATGTTTTACTGCAGTACACGTACTTGCCAACATCGTGTGAATGTTGTTCTACAGCATGTGTACTAACCAACATGGTATGTGTGAATGTTGTACTACAGTATATGTACTAACCAACATGGTGTGTGTGAATGTTGTACTAAAGTATATGTAATAACCAACATGGTGTGTGTGTGTGAATGTTGTACTACAGTATATGTACTAACCAACATGGTGTGTGTGTGTGTGTGTGTGTGTGTGAAAGTTGTACTACAGTATATGTACTAACCAACATGGTGTGTGTGTGAATGTTGTACTACACTATATGTACTAACCAACATGGTGTGTGTGTGTGTGAATGTTGTACTACAGTATATGTACTAACCAACATGGTGTGTGTGAATGTTGTACTACAGTACATGTACTAACCAACATGGTGTGTGTGTGTGAATGTTGTACTACAGTATATGTACTAACCAACATGGTGTGTGTGTGTGAATGTTGTACTGCAGTATACGCACTAGACAACATGGTGTGTGTGAACGTTTTACTACAATATATGTACTAACCAACATGGTATGTGTGAATGTTGTACTACAGTATATGTACTAACCAACATGGTGTGTGTGTGAATGTTTTACTGCAGTATATGCACTAGACAACATGGTGTATGTGAACGTTTTACTGCAATATTTGTACTAGCCAACATGGTATGTGTGAGTGTTGTATTGCAGTATATGTACTATGCAACATGGTGTGTTAATGTTGTACTGCAGTATGTCACTGGGCAACATGATGTGTGAATGTTGTACTACTGCATACGTTCTAGGCAATATGGTGTGTGTGTGAATGTTGTACTGCAGTATATGAACTAGGCAACATGATGTGTGTGAATGTTGTACTACAGTACACGTACTAGCCAACATGGTGTGAGTGAATGTTTTACTTCAGTATACGCACTAGACAACATGGTGTGTGTGAATGTTGTACTACAGAATATGTACTAACCAACATGGTGTGTGTCAATGTTGTACTACAGTATATGTACTAACCAACATGGTATGTGTGAATGTTGTACTACAGTATATGTACTAACCAACATGGTGTGTGTGAATGTTGTACTAAAGTATATGTAATAACCAACATGGTGTGTGTGTGAATGTTGTACTGCAGTATACGCACTAGACAACATGGTGTGTGTGAATGTTGTACTACAGTAAGTGTACTAACCAACATAGTGTGTGTGAATGTTGTACTACAGTATATGTACTAACCAACATTGTATGTGTGAATGTTGTACTACAGTATATGTACTAACCAACATGGTGTGTGTGAATGTTGTACTAAAGTATATGTAATAACCAACATGGTGTGTGTGTGAATGTTGTACTACAGTATATGTACTAACCAACATGGTGTGTGTGTGAATGTTGTACTACAGTATATGTACTAACCAACATGGTGTGTGTGTGTGAATGTTGTACTACAGTATATGTACTAACCAACATGGTGTGTGCGTGAATGTTGTACTGCAGTATACGCACTATCAACATGGTGTGTGTGAACGTTTTACTACAATATATGTACTAGCCAACATGGTATGTGTGAATGTAGTATTGCAGTATATGTACTATGCAACATGGTGTGTTAATGTTGTACTACAGTATATGAACTAACCAACATGGTGTGTGTGTGTGAATGTTGTACTACAGTGTACGCACTAGACAACATGGTGTGTGTGAACGTTTTACTACAATATATGTACTAACCAACATGGTATGTGTGAATGTTGTACTACAGTATATGTACTAACCAACATGTTGTGTATGTGAATGTTTTTCTGCAGTATACGCACTAGACAACATGGTGTATGTGAACGTTTTACTACAATATTTGTACTAGCCAACATGGTATGTGTGAGTGTTGTATTGCAGTATATGTACTATGCAACATGGTGTGTTAATGTTGTACTGCAGTATGTCACTGGGCAACATGACGTGTGTGAATGTTGTACTACAGTATACGTTCTAGGCAACATGGTGTGTGTGTGAATGTTGTACTGCAGTATATGAACTAGGCAACATGATGTGTGTGAATGTTGTACTACAGTACACATACTAGCCAAAAAGATGTGTGAATGTTTTAATACAGTATATGTACTAACCAACATGGTGTGTGTGAATGTTGTACTACAGTATATGTGCTAACCAATATGGTATGGGTGAATGTTGTACTACAGTATATGTACTAGCCAACATGGTGTGTGTGAATGTTGTACTACAGTATATGTGCTAACCAATATGGTATGGGTGAATGTTGTACTACAGTATATGTACTAGCCAACATGGTGTGTGTGAATGTTGTACTACAGTATATGTGCTAACCAACATGGTGTGTGTGAATGTTGTACTACATTACACGTACTTGGCAACATCGTGTGAATGTTGTTCTACAGCATATGTACTAACCAACATGGTGTGTGTGAATGTTTTACTACAGTATATGTACTAACCAACATGGTGTGTGTGAATGTTGTACTACAGTATATGTACTAACCAACATGGTGTGTGTGAATGTTGTACTACAGTATATGTACTAACCAACATGGTGTGTGTGTGTGTGTGTGTGTGAATGTTGTACTACAGTATATGAACTAACCAACATGGTGTGTGTGAATGTTGTACTACAGTATATGTACTAACCAACATGGTGTGTGTGAATGTTGTACTACAGTATATGTGCTAACCAATATGGTATGTGTGAATGTTGTACTACAGAATATGTACTAGCCAACATGATGTGTGTGTATGTGTGAATGTTGTACTACAGTATATATACTAACAAATATGGTGTGTGTGAATGTTGTAATACAGTATATGTACTAACCAATATGGTATGTGTGAATGTTGTACTACAGTATATGTACTAGCCAACATGGTGTGTGTGAATGTTGCACTACAGTATATGTGCTAACCAACATGGTGTGTGTGAATGTTGTACTACATTACACGTACTTGCCAACATCGTGTGAATGTTGTTCTACAGCATGTGTACTAACCAACATGGTGTGTGTGAATGTTTTACTACAGTATATGTACTAACCAACATGGTGTGTATGAATGTTGTACTACAGTATATGTACAAGCCAACATGGTGTGTGTGTGTGTATGTGTGTGAATGTTGTACTACAGTACACGTACTAGCCAACATGGTGTGTGTGAATGTTGTACTACAGTATATATACTAACAAATATGGTGTGTGTGAATGTTGTAATACATTATATGTACTAACCAATATGGTATGTGTGAATGCTGTACTACAGTATATGTACAAGCCAACATGGTGTGTGTGTATGTGTGTGAATGTTGTACTACAGTATATGTACTAAACAACATGGTGTGTGTGAATGTTGTACTACAGTGTATGTGCTAACCAACATGGAGTGTGTGAATGTTGTACTACAGTATATGTACTAATCAACATGGTGTGTGTGAATGTTTTGCTACAATATATGTGCTAACCAACATGGTGTGTGTGAATGTTTTACTACAGTACACGTACTAGCCAACATGCTGTGTGAATGTTGTACTACATTATATGCACTAACCAACATGGTGTATGTGAATGTTGTACTACAGTATATGTACTAGCCAACATGGTGTGTGAATGTTGTACTACAGTATATGTAGTAACCAAAATGGTTTGTGTGAATGTTGTACTACAGTACACGTACTAGCCAAAAAGGAGTTTGAATGTTGTACTACAGTATATGTTCTAACCAACATGGTGTGTGTGAATGTTGTACTACAGTATATGTACTAGCCAACATGGTGTGTGAATGTTGTACTACAGTATATGTAGTAACCAAAATGGTTTGTGTGAATGTTGTACTACAGTACACGTACTAGCCAAAAAGGAGTTTGAATGTTGTACTACAGTATATGTTCTAACCAACATGGTGTGTGTGAATGTTGTGCTTCAGATTATGTGTGGTGTGTGTGTGAATGTTGTACTACAGTATATGTACTAAACAACATGGTGTGTGTGAATGTTGTACTGCAGTATACGCACTAGACCACATGGTGTGTGTGAACGTTTTACTACAATATATGTACTAACCAACATGGTATGTGTGAATGTTGTACTACAGTATATGTACTAGCCAACATGGTGTGTGTGAATGTTGTACTACAGTATATGTGCTAACCAACATGGTGTGTGTGAATGTTGTACTACATTACACGTACTTGCCAACATCGTGTGAATGTTGTTCTAAAGCATATGTACTAACCAACATGGTGTGTGTGAATGTTTTACTACAGTATATGTACTAACCAACATGGTGTGTGGGAATGTTGTACTACAGTATATGTACTAACCAACATGGTGTGTGAATGTTGTACTACAGTATATGTACAAGCCAACATGGTGTGTGTGTATGTGTGTGAATGTTGTACTACAGTATATGTACTAAACAACATGGTGTGTGTGAATGTTGTACTACAGTGTATGTGCTAACCAACATGGAGTGTGTGAATGTTGTACTACAGTATATGTACTAATCAACATGGTGTGTGTGAATGTTTTGCTACAATATATGTGCTAACCAACATGGTGTGTGTGAATGTTTTACTACAGTACACGTACTAGCCAACATGCTGTGTGAATGTTGTACTACATTATATGCACTAACCAACATGGTGTATGTGAATGTTGTACTACAGTATATGTACTAGCCAACATGGTGTGTGAATGTTGTACTACAGTATATGTAGTAACCAAAATGGTTTGTGTGAATGTTGTACTACAGTACACGTACTAGCCAAAAAGGTGTTTGAATGTTGTACTACAGTATATGTTCTAACCAACATGGTGTGTGTGAATGTTGTGCTTCAGATTATGTGTGGTGTGTGTGTGAATGTTGTACTACAGTATATGTACTAAACAACATGGTGTGTGTGAATGTTGTACTGCAGTATACGCACTAGACCACATGGTGTGTGTGAACGTTTTACTACAATATTTGTACTAACCAACATGGTATGTGTGAATGTTGTACTACAGTATATGTACTAACCAACATGGTGTGTGTGAATGTTGTACTACAGTATATGTACTAACCAACATGGTGTGTGTGTGTGTGTGTGAATGTTGTAATACAGTATATGTACTAACCAATATGGTATGTGTGAATGTTGTACTACAGTATATGAACTAGCCAACATGGTGTGTGTGAATGTTGTTCTACAGTATATGTGCTAACCAACATGGTGTGTGTGAATGTTGTACTACATTACACGTACTTGCCAACATCGTGTGAATGTTGTTCTACAGCATGTGTACTAACCAACATGGTGTGTGTGAATGTTTTACTACAGTATATGTACTAACCAACATGGTGTGTGTGAATGTTGTACTACAGTACACGTACTAGCCAAAAAGGTGTGTGAATGTTTTAATACAGTATATGTACTAAACAACATGGTGTGTGTGAATGTTTTACTACAGTACACGTACTAGCCAACATGGTGTGTGTGAATGTTGTACTACAGTATATGTACTAACCAACATGGTGTGTGTAAATGTTTCACTACAGTATATGTACTAGGCAACATGGTGTGTGTGAATGTTGTACTACAGTATATGTACTAGCCAACATGATGTGTGTGAATGTTGTACTGCAGTATATGTACTAAACAACATGGTGTGTGTGAATGTTGTACTACAGTACATGTACTAACCAACATGGTGTGTGTGTGAATGTTGTACTACAGTATATGTACTAACCAACATGGTGTGTGTGAATGTTGTACTACAGTACATGTACTAACCAACATGGTGTGTGTGTGAATGTTGTACTACAGTATATGTACTAACCAACATGGTGTGTGTGTGTGAATGTTGTACTGCAGTATACGCACTAGACAACATAGTGTGTGTGAACGTTTTACTACAATATATGTACTAACCAACATGGTATGTGTGAATGTTGCACTACAGTATATGTACTAACCAACATGGTGTGTGTGTGAATGTTTTACTGCAGTATACGCACTAGACAACATGGTGTATGTGAACGTTTTACTACAATATTTGTACTAGCCAACTTGGTATGTGTGAGTGTTGTATTGCAGTATATGTACTATGCAACATGGTGTGTTAATGTTGTACTGCAGTATGTCACTGGGCAACATGATGTGTGTGAATGTTGTACTACTGCATACGTTCTAGGCAACATGGTGTGTGTGTGAATGTTGTACTGCAGTATATGAACTAGGCAACATGATGTGTGTGAATGTTGTACTATAGTACACGTACTAGCCAACATGGTGTGAGTGAATGTTTTACTTCAGTATACGCACTAGACAACATGGTGTGTGTGAATGTTGTACTACAGAATATGTACTAACCAACATGGTGTGTGTCAATGTTGTACTTAAGCAATAACCCCCGCCGAAGGCGGGTATACCACGAGATATTGCACAATTCACGACATATATGCACGAGCCGCAGGCGAGTGCATATATAGAGTGAATTGTGCAATATCAAGTGGTATACCCAACTTCAGCGGGGGTTATTGCTATTATATTATACCAGTATATTGACAATTCGATAAAACTTGTAAAAAAAGAGTTTACTTTCATCTACTAAAAGATCATGATTATGGCCCTTGAACATGAATGTTTATAAGAATAGTATGTAGTTGTACGCTGAATGCATACAAAAATTACATGCGCAACACAGTTCAAATTGAATACAAACTAATTTTTATTCCACATGAAAAAAAAACATATCCACGTTGAATAGAGCAGCGTAAACACACAAATTAGCATAACAAAGGATGACCTTTCTGACCTTTTACTGACGCACAACGCGATTTGAAATACAGGGTCGTGTACAGTTTGGATCATTTAAACAACGGATTTTCCACGTTTTCATTCCGTTTTTTGTACAATTTGGACTGTAATTTGCCCATTGAAAGTACAGTTGTGAAATAAACCGGTTTTGTGACTCATCATACTACTTGTAACTGTGGATATTTGACGTTCAGCGGGACGCGGCGGGACGCGGTGTATCGTGTACGGTGACCGGCACAGCGACCTCAGTTCCAACATCTGACCTGGATATCTTTGGTATAACCAAAGTTTTGTGACAGTATGACTGACAAGTTTTGTCGTTGTTCTGGGGTAAGTTTGATGGTGTAAGATCGGATTTTCGCATCAATTTTGTGACACGTACATGATATGCCTTATCTCAACTCCGGCCGAAAGACTTTGCACGCCGTCGCTCTAATACAGTGGTTGGTGTACACTCGGCACAAATCTGTAGCTTTCGAAATTACCTTCATCATCTCATGTAATTTATTTACACATAGTGAAGAATTACAATACCATATATCGTCGTCGAATCCTGCGTTGTCCCGTGTTTTTTGAAACAGATGACAATTACCCGGGTGCACTGTAATTTTGTCAGCTGCCGCTACCGGACACCGGTTGTTATTGGTGGCATACATTTTTGCCTGTGACTCATAGTTTTTTGCATTTTTATGTCAATAAATCCCTCAATTATATCTTGTACTTAAAGATCATGTTTTCTTTGTTGGAAGTTCGCATTCCATCTCAAAGTAACAACACTGAGAACATAGCGTTCTGGCGTTCGTGTAGGCACGGTGTTAAGGGACGGTGGTTTAGGTTTGTGTGGCGAACGACAATCACCCAACGACCGACGCTCACAACTTGGATCCCAACATTTACTAAAAGCAATATTATAGTTATATAACTTTTCAGATGTTTTTAATTCAGTATTTTTTTCAATATTCTTCTAAAATTCAACCACTATATTTCCCTAAAAATCAAATAATACCGGTTTTATGTATTTCCATATTAAACCTGCAGTCAATTCATGTTCCAGGGCCACTTGGTTTAGCCGTGCATTATCAGCCAATATACCATGGATTGCATATGCAAATTTTGTGTTTGGACCAATCAAATCAATGGATTAACACCATCAATATACTGGTATAATATAATATAGTATATGTACTAACCAACATGGTGTGTGTGAATGTTTTAATACAATATATCTACTAACCAACATGGTGTGTGTAAATTTTGTACTACAGTATATGTACTAACCAACATGGTGTGTGTGAATGTTGTACTACAGTATATGTACTAACCAACATGGTGTGTGTAAATGTTTCACTACAGTATATCTACTAGGCAACATGGTGTGTGTGAATGTTGTACTACAGTATATGTACTAGCCAACATGATGTGTGTGAATGTTGTACTGCAGTATATGTACTAAACAACATGGTGTGTGTGAATGTTGTACTATAGTATATGTACTAGCCAACATGGTATGTGTGAATATTGTACTATAGTATATGTACTAGCCAACATGGTATGTGTGAATGTTGTACTACTGTAAATGTACTAACCAATATGGTGTGTGTGAATGTTGTACTGCAGTATATGTACTAACCAACATGGTGTGTGTGTAAATGTTGTACTACAGTATATGTACTAACCAACATGGTGTGTGTGAATGTTGTACTGCAGTATACGCACTAGACAACATGGTGTGTGTGAATGTTGTACTACAGTATATGTACTAACCAACATGGTGTGTGTGAAAGTTGTACTACAGTATATGTACTAACCAACATGGTATGTGTGAATGTTGTACTACAGTATATGTACTAACCAACATGGTGTGTGTGAATGTTGTACTAAAGTATATGTAATAACCAACATGGTGTGTGTGTGAATGTTGTACTACAGTATATGTACTAACCAACATGGTGTGTGTGTGTGTGAATGTTGTACTACAGTATATGTACTAACCAACATGGTGTGTGTGTGAATGTTGTACTACACTATATGTACTAACCAACATGGTGTGTGTGTGTGTGTGTGTGTGTGTGTGTGTGTGTGTGTGTGTGTGTGAATGTTGTACTACAGTATATGTACTAACCAGCATGGTGTGTGTGAATGTTGTACTACAGTACATGTACTAACCAACATGGTGTGTGTGTGTGAATGTTGTACTACAGTATATGTACTAACCAACATGGTGTGTGTGTGTGAATGTTGTACTGCAGTATACGCACTAGACAACATGGTGTGTGTGAACGTTTTACTACAATATATGTACTAACCAACATGGTATGTGTGAATGTTGTACTACAGTATATGTACTAACCAACATGGTGTGTGTGTGAATGTTTTACTGCAGTATACGCACTAGACAACATGGTGTATGTGAACGTTTTACTACAATATTTGTACTAGCCAACATGGTATGTGTGAGTGTTGTATTGCAGTATATGTACTATGCAACATGGTGTGTTAATGTTGTACTGCAGTATGTCACTGGGCAACATGATGTGTGTGAATGTTGTACTACTGCATACGTTCTAGGCAATATGGTGTGTGTGTGAATGTTGTACTGCAGTATATGAACCACGCAACATGATGTGTGTGAATGTTGTACTACAGTACACGTACTAGCCAACATGGTGTGAGTGAATGTTTTACTTCAGTATACGCACTAGACAACATGGTGTGTGTGAATGTTGTACTACAGAATATGTACTAACCAACATGGTGTGTGTGAATGTTGTACTACAGTATATGTACTAACCAACATTGTATGTGTGAATGTTGTACTACAGTATATGTACTAACCAACATGGTGTGTGTGAATGTTGTACTAAAGTATATGTAATAACCAACATGGTGTGTGTGTGAATGTTGTACTACAGTATATGTACTAACCAACATGGTGTGTGTGTGAATGTTGTACTACAGTATATGTACTAACCAACATGGTGTGTGTGTGAATGTTGTACTACAGTATATGTACTAACCAACATGGTGTGTGCGTGAATGTTGTACTGCAGTATACGCACTATCAACATGGTGTGTGTGAACGTTTTACTACAATATATGTACTAGCCAACATGGTATGTGTGAATGTAGTATTGCAGTATATGTACTATGCAACATGGTGTGTTAATATTGTACTACAGTATATGTACTAACCAACATGGTGTGTGTGTGAATGTTGTACTACAGTATACGCACTAGACAACATGGTGTGTGTGAACGTTTTACTACAATATATGTACTAACCAACATGGTATGTGTGAATGTTGTACTACAGTATATGTACTAACCAACATGTTGTGTATGTGAATGTTTTTCTGCAGTATACGCACTAGACAACATGGTGTATGTGAACGTTTTACTACAATATTTGTACTAGCCAACATGGTATGTGTGAGTGTTGTATTGCAGTATATGTACTATGCAACATGGTGTGTTAATGTTGTACTGCAGTATGTCACTGGGCAACATGACGTGTGTGAATGTTGTACTACAGTATATGTGCTAACCAATATGGTATGGGTGAATGTTGTACTACAGTATATGTACTAGCCAACATGGTGTGTGTGAATGTTGTACTACAGTATATGTGCTAACCAACATGGTGTGTGTGAATGTTGTACTACATTACACGTACTTGGCAACATCGTGTGAATGTTGTTCTACAGCATATGTACTAACCAACATGGTGTGTGTGAATGTTTTACTACAGTATATGTACTAACCAACATGGTGTGTGTGAATGTTGTACTACAGTATATGTACTAACCAACATGGTGTGTGAATGTTGTACCACAGTATATGTACAAGCCAACATGGTGTGTGTGTATGTGTGTGAATGTTGTACTACAGTACACGTACTAGCCAACATGGTGTGTGTGAATGATGTACTACAGTATATATACTAACAAATATGGTGTGTGTGAATTTTGTAATACAGTATATGTACTAACCAATATGGTATGTGTGAATGTTGTACTACAGTATATGTACTAGCCAACATGGTGTGTGTGAATGTTGTACTACAGTATATGTGCTAACCAACATGGTGTGTGTGAATGTTGTACTACATTACACGTACTTGCCAACATCGTGTGAATGTTGTTCTACAGCATATGTACTAACCAACATGGTGTGTGTGAATGTTTTACTACAGTATATGTACTAACCAACATGATGTGTGTGAATGTTGTACTACAGTGTATGTACTAACCAACATGGTGTGTGAATGTTGTGCTACAGTATATGTACAAGCCAACATGGTGTGTGTGTATGTGTGTGAATATTGTACTACAGTATATGTACTAAACAACACGGTGCGTGTGAATGTTGTACTACAGTGTATGTGCTAACCAACATGGAGTGTGTGAATGTTGTACTACAGTATATGTACTAATCAACATGGTGTGTGTGAATGTTTTGCTACAATATATGTGCTAACCAACATGGTGTGTGTGAATGTTTTACTACAGTACACGTACTAGCCAACATGCTGTGTGAATGTTGTACTACATTATATGCACTAACCAACATGGTGTATGTGAATGTTGTACTACAGTATATGTACTAGCCAACATGGTGTGTGAATGTTGTACTACAGTATATGTACTAACCAAAATGGTGTGTGTGAATGTTGTACTACAGTACACGTACTAGCCAAAAAGGTGTTTGAATGTTGTACTACAGTATATGTTCTAACCAACATGGTGTGTGTGAATGTTGTGCTACAGATTATGTGCTAACCAACATGGTGTGTGTGTGAATGTTGCACTACAGTATATGTACTAAACAACATGGTGTGTGTGAATGTTGTACTGCAGTATACGCACTAGACAACATGGTGTGTGTGATCGTTTTACTACAATATATGTACTAACCAACATGGTATGTGTGAATGTTGTACTACAGTATATGTACTAACCAACATGGTGTGTGTGAATGTTGTACTACAGTATATGTACTAACCAACATGGTGTGTGTGTGTGTGTGTGTGTGAATGTTGTACTACAGTATATGAACTAACCAACATGGTGTGTGTGAATGTTGTACTACAGTATATGTACTAACCAACATGGTGTGTGTGAATGTTGTACTACAGTATATGTGCTAACCAATATGGTATGTGTGAATGTTGTACTACAGAATATGTACTAGCCAACATGATGTGTGTGTATGTGTGAATGTTGTACTACAGTATGTATACTAACAAATATGGTGTGTGTGAATGTTGTAATACAGTATATGTACTAACCAATATGGTATGTGTGAATGTTGTACTACAGTATATGTGCTAACCAACATGGTGTGTGTGAATGTTGTACTACATTACACGTACTTGCCAACATCGTGTGAATGTTGTTCTACAGCATGTGTACTAACCAACATGGTGTGTGTGAATGTTTTACTACAGTATATGTACTAACCAACATGGTGTGTATGAATGTTGTACTACAGTATATTTACTAACCAACATGGTGTATGAATGTTGTACTACAGTATATGTACAAGCCAACATGGTGTGTGTGTGTGTGTGTGTATGTGTGTGAATGTTGTACTACAGTACACGTACTAGCCAACATGGTGTGTGTGAATGTTGTACTACAGTATATATACTAACAAATATGGTGTGTGTGAATGTTGTAATACATTATATGTACTAACCAATATGGTATGTGTGAATGCTGTACTACAGTATATGTGCTAACCAACATGGTGTGTGTGAATGTTGTACTACATTACACGTACTTGCCAACATCGTGTGAATGTTGTTCTACAGCATGTGTACTAACCAACATGGTGTGTCTGAATGTTTTACTACAGTATATGTACTAACCAACATGGTGTGTATGAATGTTGTACTACAGTATATTTACTAACCAACATGGTGTATGAATGTTGTACTACAGTATATGTACAAGCCAACATGGTGTGTGTGTGTGTGTATGTGTGTGAATGTTGTACTACAGTACACGTACTAGCCAACATGGTGTGTGTGAATGTTGTACTACAGTATATATACTAACAAATATGGTGTGTGTGAATGTTGTAATACATTATATGTACTAACCAATATGGTATGTGTGAATGCTGTACTACAGTATATGTACTAGCCAACATGGTGTGTGTGAATGTTGTACTACAGTATATGTGCTAACCAACATGGTGTGTGTGAATGTTGTACTACATTACACGTACTTGCCAACATCGTGTGAATGTTGTTCTAAAGCATATGTACTAACCAACATGGTGTGTGTGAATGTTTTACTACAGTATATGTACTAACCAACATGGTGTGTGTGAATGTTGTACTACAGTATATGTACTAACCAACATGGTGTGTGAATGTTGTACTACAGTATATGTACAAGCCAACATGGTGTGTGTGTATGTGTGTGAATGTTGTACTACAGTATATGTACTAAACAACATGGTGTGTGTGAATGTTGTACTACAGTGTATGTGCTAACCAACATGGAGTGTGTGAATGTTGTACTACAGTATATGTACTAATCAACATGGTGTGTGTGAATGTTTTGCTACAATATATGTGCTAACCAACATGGTGTGTGTGAATGTTTTACTACAGTACACGTACTAGCCAACATGCTGTGTGAATGTTGTACTACATTATATGCACTAACCAACATGGTATGTATGAATGTTGTACTACAGTATATGTACTAACCAACATGGTGTGTGTGAATGTTGTACTACAGTACACGTACTAGCCAACATGTTGTGTGTGTGTGAATGTTGTACTACAGTATATGTACTAACCAACATGGTGTGTGTGTGTGAATGTTGTACAGCAGTATACGCACTAGACAACATGGTGTGTGAATGTTGTACTACAGTATATGTAGTAACCAAAATGGTTTGTGTGAATGTTGTACTACAGTACACGTACTAGCCAAAAAGGTGTTTGAATGTTGTACTACAGTATATGTTCTAACCAACATGGTGTGTGTGAATGTTGTGCTACAGATTATGTGTGGTGTGTGTGTGAATGTTGTACTACAGTATATGTACTAAACAACATAGTGTGTGTGAATGTTGTACTGCAGTATACGCACTAGACCACATGGTGTGTGTGAACGTTTTACTACAATATATGTACTAACCAACATGGTATGTGTGAATGTTGTACTACAGTATATGTACTAACCAACATGGTGTGTGTGAATGTTGTACTACAGTATATGTACTAACCAACATGGTGTGTGTGTGTGTGTGTGAATGTTGTACTACAGTATATGAACTAACCAACATGGTGTGTGTGAATGTTGTTCTACAGTATATGTACAAGCCAACATGGTGTGTGTGAATGTTGTACTACAGTATATATACTAACAAATATGGTGTGTGTGAATGTTGTAATACATTATATGTACTAACCAATATGGTATGTGTGAATGTTGTACTACAGTATATGAACTAGCCAACATGGTGTGTGTGAATGTTGTTCTACAGTATATGTGCTAACCAACATGGTGTGTGTGAATGTTGTACTACATTACACGTACTTGCCAACATCGTGTGAATGTTGTTCTACAGCATGTGTACTAACCAACATGGTGTGTGTGAATGTTTTACTACAGTATATGTACTAACCAACATGGTGTGTATGAATGTTGTACTACAGTATATGTACTAACCAACATGGTGTATGAATGTTGTACTACAGTATATGTACAAGCCAACATGGTGTGTGTGTATGTGTGTGAATGTTGTACTACAGTACACGTACTAGCCAACATGGTGTATGTGAATGTTGTACTACAGTATATATACTAACAAATATGGTGTGTGTGAATGTTGTAATACAGTATATGTACTAACCAATATGGTATGTGTGAATGCTGTACTACAGTATATGTACTAGCCAATATGGTGTGTGTGAATGTTGTACTACAGTATATGTGCTAACCAACATGTTGTGTGTGAATGTTGTACTACATTACACGTACTTGCCAACATCATGTGAATGTTGTTCTAAAGCATATGTACTAACCAACATGGTGTGTGTGAATGTTTTACTACAGTATATGTACTAACCAACATGGTGTGTGTGAATGTTGTATTACAGTATATGTACTAACCAACATGGTGTGTGAATGTTGTACTACAGTATATGTACAAGCCAACATGGTGTGTGTGTATGTGTGTGAATGTTGTACTACTGTATATGTACTAAACAACATGGTGTGTGTGAATGTTGTACTACAGTGTATGTGCTAACCAACATGGCGTGTGTGAATGTTTTGCTACAATATATGTGCTAACCAACATGGTGTGTGTGAATGATTTACTACAGTACACGTACTAGCCAACATGCTGTGTGAATGTTGTACTACATTATATGCACTAACCAACATGGTGTATGTGAATGTTGTACTACAGTATATGTACTAGCCAACATGGTGTGTGAATGTTGTACTACAGTATATGTACTAACTAAAATGGTTTGTGTGAATGTTGTACTACAGTGCACGTACTAGCCAAAAAGGTGTTTGAATGTTGTACTACAGTATATGTTCTAACCAACATGGTGTGTGTGAATGTTGTTCTACAGATTATGTGCTAACCAACATGGTGTGTGTGTGAATGTTGTACTACAGTATATGTACTAAACAACATGGTGCGTGTGAATGTTGTACTGCAGTATACGCACTAGACCACATGGTGTGTGTTAACGTTTTACTACAATATATGTACTAACCAACATGGTATGTGTGAATGTTGTACTACAGTATATGTACTAAACAACATGGTGTGTGTGAATGTTGTACTACAGTATATGTACTAACCAACATGGTGTGTGTGTGTGTGAATGTTGTACTACAGTATATGAACTACCCAACATGGTGTGTGTGAATGTTGTACTACAGTATATGTACTAACCAACATGGTGTGTGTGAATGTTGTACTACAGTATATGTACTAACCAACATGGTGTGTGTGTGAATGTTGTACTGCAGTATACGCACTTGACAACATGGTGTGTGTGAACGTTTTACTACAATATATGTACTAACCAACATGGTATGTGTGAATGTTTTACGAAGTATACGCACTAGACAACATGATGTGTGTGAACGTTTTACTACAATATTTGTACTAGCCAACATGGTATGTGTGAATGTTGTATTGCAGTATATGTACTATGCAGCATGGTGTGTTAATGTTGTAGTGCAGAATGTCACTGGGCAACATGATGTGTGTGAATGTTGTACTACAGTATACGTACTAGGCAACATCGTGTGTGTGAATGTTGTACTGCAGTATATGAACTAGATAACATGATGTGTGTGAATGTTGTACTACAGTACACGTACTAGCCAACATGGTGTGAGTGAATGTTTTACTTCAGTATACGCACTAGACAACATGGTGTGTGTGAATGTGTACAGTATATGTACTAACCAACATGATGTGTGTGAATGTTGTACTACAGTACACGTACTAGCCAACATTGTGTGAGTGAATGTTTTACTTCAGTATGCGCACTAGACAACATGGTGTGTGTGAATGTTGTACTACAGTGCACGTACTAGCCAAAAAGGTGTGTGAATGTTTTAATACAGTATATGTACTAAACAACATGGTGTGTGTGAATGTTTTACTACAGTACACGTACTAGCCAACATGGTGTGTGTGAATGTTGTACTACAGTATATGTATTAACCATCATGGTGTGTGAATGTTGTACTACAGTAAACGTACTAGCCAAAAAGGTGTGTGAATGTTTTAATACAGTATATGTACTAAACAACATGGTGTGTGTGAATGTTTTAATACAGTATATGTACTAGCCAACATGGTGTGTGTGAATGTTGTAATACAGTATATGTACTAACCAACATGGTGTGTGTGAATGTTGTAATACAGTATATGTGCTAACCAATATGGTATGTGTGAATGTTGTACTACAGTATATGTACTATCCAACATGGTGTGTGTGAATGTTGTACTACAGTATATGTGCTAACCAACATGGTGTGTGTGAATGTTTTACTACAGTATATGTACTAACCAACATGGTGTGTATGAATGTTGTACTACAGTATATTTACTAACCAACATGGTGTGTGAATGTTGTACTACAGTATATGTACAAGCCAACATGGTGTGTGTGTATGTGTGTGAATGTTGTACTACAGTACACGTACTAGCCAACATGGTGTGTGTGAATGTTGTACTACAGTATATATACTAACAAATATGGTGTGTGTGAATGCTGTACTACAGTATATGTACTAGCCAACATGGTGTGTGTGAATGTTGTACTACAGTATATGTGCTAACCAACATGGTGTGTGTGAATGTTGTACTACATTACACGTACTTGCCAACATCGTGTGAATGTTGTTCTAAAGCATATGTACTAACCAACATGGTGTGTGTGTATGTTTTACTACAGTATATGTACTAACCAACATGGTGTGTGTGAATGTTGTACTACAGTATATGTACTAACCAACATGGTATGTGAATGTTGTACTACAGTATATGTACAAGCCAACATGGTGTGTGTGTATGTGTGTGAATGTTGTACTACAGTATATGTACTAAACAACATGGTGTGTGTGAATGTTGTACTACAGTGTATGTGCTAAACAACATGGTGTGTGTGAATGTTGTACTACAGTACACGTACTAGCCAAAAAGGTGTTTGAATGTTGTACTACAGTATATGTTCTAACCAAAATGGTGTGTGTGAATGTTGTGCTACAGATTATGTGCTAACCAACATGGTGTGTGTGTGAATGTTGTACTACAGTATATGTACTAAACAACATGGTGTGTGTGAATGTTGTACTACAATATATGTACTAACCAAAATGGTGTGTGTGAATGTTGTACTACAGTACACGTACCTGCCAAAAAGGTGTGTGAATGTTGTACTACAATATATGTACTAACCAAAATGGTGTGTGTCAATGTTGTACTACTTTATATGTACTAACCAACATGGTGTATGTGTATGTTTTACTACAGTACATGTACTAGCCAACATTGTGTGTGTGAATGTTGTACTGCAGTATACATACTAACCAACATGGTGTGTGAATGTTGTACTGCAGTATATGTACTAGCCCGCATGCTGTGTGTAAATGATTTACTACAGTACACGTACTAGCCAACATGGTTTGTGAATGTTGTACTGCAGTATATGTACTAACCAACATGGTGTGTGCGAATGTTGTACTACAGTATATGTGCTAACCAACATAGTGTGTGTGAATGTTGTACTACAGTATATGTACTAACCAACATGGTGTGTGAATGTTGTACTACAGTATATGCACTAACCAACTTGGTGTGTGTGACTGTTGTACTACAGTATATGTACAAGCCAACATGGTGTTTGTGTGTGTGTGTGTGTGTGTGTGTGTGTGTGTGAATGTTGTGCTACAGTATATGTACTAACCAACATGGTGTGTGTGAATATTGTACTACAGCATATGTGCTAACCAACATGGAGTGTGTGAATGTTGTACTACAGTATATGTACTAAGCAACATTGTGTGTTTCAATGTTGTACTGCAGTATACATACTAACCAACATGGTGTGTGAATGTTGTACTGCAGTACACGTACTATCCAACATGGTGTGTGAATGTTGTACTACAGTATATGTACTCACCAACATTGTGTGTGTGAATGTTGTACTACAGTATATGTACTAACCAACATGCTCTGTGTGAATGTTGTACTACAGTATATGTGCTAACCAACATGCTCTGTGTGATTTTTTTACTACAGTATATGTACTAACCAACATGGTGTGTGTGAATGTTTTATTACAGTATATGTGCTAACCAACATGGTGTATGTGAATGTGTTACTACAGCACACGAACTAGCCAACATGGTGTGTGAATGTTGTACTACAGTATATGTACTAACCAACATGGTGTGTGTGAATGTTGTACTACAGTATATGTGCTAACCAACCTGGTTTGTGTGAATCTTGTACTACAGTATATGTACAAGCCAACATGGTGTGTGTGTTAATGTTGTACTACAGTATATGTGCTAACCAACATGGTGTGTGTGAATGTTGTACTACAGTACACGCACTAGACAACATGATGTGTGTGAACGTTTTACTACAATATTTGTACTAGCCAACATGGTATGTGTGAATGTTGTATTGCAGTATATGTACTATGCAGCATGGTGTGTTAATGTTGTAGTGCAGAATGTCACTGGGCAACATGATGTGTGTGAATGTTGTACTACAGTATACGTACTAGGCAACATCGTGTGTGTGAATGTTGTACTGCAGTATATGAACTAGGTAACATGATGTGTGTGAATGTTGTACTACAGTACACGTACTAGCCAACATGGTGTGAGTGAATGTTTTACTTCAGTATACGCACTAGACCACATGGTGTGTGTGAATGTGTACAGTATATGTACTAACCAACATGATGTGTGTGAATGTTGTACTACAGTACACGTACTAGCCAACATTGTGTGAGTGAATGTTTTACTTCAGTATGCGCACTAGACAACATGGTGTGTGTGAATGTTGTACTACAGTGCACGTACAGCCAAAAAGGTGTGTGAATGTTTTAATACAGTATATGGACTAAACAACATGGTGTGTGTGAATGTTTTACTACAGTACACGTACTTGCCAACATGGTGTGTGTGAATGTTGTAATACAGTATATGTACTAACCAACATGGTGTGTGTGAATGTTGTAATACAGTATATGTGCTAACCAATATGGTATGTGTGAATGTTGTACTACAGTATATGTACTAGCCAACATGGTGTGTGTGAATGTTGAACTACAGTATATGTGCTAACCAACATGGTGTGTGTGAATGTTTTACTACAGTATATGTACTAACCAACATGGTGTGTATGAATGTTGTACTACAGTATATTTACTAACCAACATGGTGTGTGAATGTTGTACTACAGTATATGTACAAGCCAACATGGTGTGTGTGTGTATGTGTGTGAATGTTGTACTACAGTACACGTACTAGCCAACATGGTGTGTGTGAATGTTGTACTACAGTATATATACTAACAAATATGGTGTGTGTGAATGCTGTACTACAGTATATGTACTAGCCAACATGGTGTGTGTGAATGTTGTTCTAAAGCATATGTACTAACCAACATGGTGTGTGTGTATGTTTTACTACAGTATATGTACTAACCAACATGGTGTGTGTGAATGTTGTACTACAGTATATGTACTAACCAACATGGTGTGTGAATGTTGTACTACAGTATATGTACAAGCCAACATGGTGTGTGTGTATGTGTGTGAATGTTGTACTACAGTATATGTACTAAACAACATGGTGTGTGTGAATGTTGTACTACAGTGTATGTGCTAACCAACATGGAGTGTGTGAATGTTGTACTACAGTATATGTACTAATCAACATGGTGTGTGTGAATGTTTTGCTACAATATATGTGCTAACCAACATGGTGTGTTTGAATGTTTTACTACAGTACACGTACTAGCCAACATGCTGTGTGAATGTTGTACTACATTATATGCACTAACCAACATGGTGTATGTGAATGTTGTACTGCAGTATATGTACTAGCCAACATGGTGTGTGAATGTTGTACTACAGTATATGTACTAACCAAAATGGTGTGTGTGAATGTTGTACTACAGTACACGTACTAGCCAAAAAGGTGTTTGAATGTTGTACTACAGTATATGTTCTAACCAAAATGGTGTGTGTGAATGTTGTGCTACAGATTATGTGCTAACCAACATGGTGTGTGTGTGTGAATGTTGTACTACAGTATATGTACTAAACAACATGGTGTGTGTGAATGTTGTACTACAATATATGTACTAACCAAAATGGTGTGTGTGAATGTTGTACTACAGTACACGTACCTGCCAAAAAGGTGTTTGAATGTTGTACTACAGTATATGTACTAACCAACATGGTGTGAGTGATTTTTTTTACTACAGTATATGTACTTACCAACATGATGTGTGTCAATGTTGTACTACTTTATATGTACTAACCAACATGGTGTATGTGTATGTTTTACTACAGTACATGTACTAGCCAACATTGTGTGTGTGAATGTTGTACTGCAGTATACATACTAACCAACATGGTGTGTGAATGTTGTACTGCAGTATATGTACTAGCCCGCATGCTGTGTGTAAATGATTTACTACAGTACACGTACTAGCCAACATGGTTTGTGAATGTTGTACTGCAGTATATGTACTAACCAACATGGTGTGTGCGAATGTTGTACTACAGTATATGTGCTAACCAACATGGTGTGTGTGAATGTTGTACTACAGTATATGTACTAACCAACATGGTGTGTGAATGTTGTACTACAGTATATGCACTAACCAACTTGGTGTGTGTGACTGTTGTACTACAGTATATGTACAAGCCAACATGGTGTTTGTGTGTGTGTGTGTGTGTGTGTGTGTGTGTGAATGTTGTGCTACAGTATATGTACTAACCAACATGGTGTGTGTGAATATTGTACTACAGCATATGTGCTAACCAACATGGAGTGTGTGAATGTTGTACTACAGTATATGTACTAAGCAACATTGTGTGTTTCAATGTTGTACTGCAGTATACATACTAACCAACATGGTATGTGAATGTTGTACTGCAGTACACGTACTAGCCAACATGGTGTGTGAATGTTGTACTACAGTATATGTACTCACCAACATTGTGTGTGTGAATGTTGTACTACAGTATATGTACTAACCAACATGCTCTGTGTGAATGTTGTACTACAGTATATGTGCTAACCAACATGCTCTGTGTGATTTTTTTACTACAGTATATGTACTAACCAACATGGTGTGTGTGAATGTTTTATTACAGTATATGTGCTAACCAACATGGTGTATGTGAATGTGTTACTACAGCACACGAACTAGCCAACATGGTGTGTGAATATTGTACTACAGTATATGTACTAACCAACATGGTGTGTGTGAATGTTGTACTACAGTATATGTGCTAACCAACCTGGTTTGTGTGAATCTTGTACTACAGTATATGTACAAGCCAACATGGTGTGTGTGTGAATGTTGTACTACAGTATATGTGCTAACCAACATGGTGTGTGTGAATGTTGTACTACAGTACACGTACTAGCCAACATGGTATGTGTGTGAATGTTGTACTTCAGCATATGTACTAACCAACATTGTGTGTGTGAATGTTTTACTACAATATATGTACTTACCAACATGGTGTGTGAATGTTGTACTACAGTATATGTGCTAACCAACATGGTGTGTGTGAATGTGTATGTGAATATGTACTAGACTAAGTAAGTACTGGCTTCACAATGGGATAACATCTTGTTTTGGACTCTATCGTTGATGTTATTGTTTACATATCTAATAGGGAAAGACACTCGTGACATTGGTGTGTATGGTATTATAATTAGTAGTTTCATTTTTCACGAATTCAATGTGCCAATCTACAAAAACAGGAGCAACATTTTTCTTTAAAAATATATTTGTAACTGCAGTATAGCATGAAAACTGTAATAAAGTTGCCCATTTTGTGACAGTTGTTGTGTGGTGGCGCTATTCCATAATAGCAATAAAACTACTATAAGAGAACGCTCCGCTGCTCTTTAACTTAACTGAAAAGAGACTGTTCAATGGCCATCGATTTTAATATTGCAATTAAGTGTGACGTCAACTCCCGGGATTTTGCTTAGCACACTACATTAAACATGCTCCTCGGCAATACAGAGATGGCAATGATTTAATAACACAGGCAGCCTGTGGACATCATTGGTTGCATTTAGAAGAAAGAAAAAATCCGGGAAGGAGATAATTAATTCGCCACTGGTTACATGTAAGCGCATACATGATGTAAAGGTAAATTTTTGTCAGGATTTTGCATAAATCCGAATAAACATGCGATTACGAGTTGAAGTTACTGACTGTGAAATTGAAACTTACAGTAAAGAGCCACAGTTATACAGCGCCAACCTGAGGTCCATATACATAAATACAAGAGGAATAGTGTACGCTATATCATCCGCTTATTAATAATCAAGTGAATAACATGTGATATTGAAATGATCTTTCTAATGAGTCTATTTGGCGAGAACCTCCATCAAAATAAAAAAATAGCGCAGTCGTTAAAAACTCTACCTACTGTGGTTTGTATAGCTGGTTCTAATCTTACCCTAACCAGCCTTGTTAACGATCGAGGAAGTACACTGTCTCTTCTTCAACTCCAGGCGTTACACTATAACTAACTTGAAAGCTGAACAGTTTTAGGCTTGGTGTTTCAAACGAGATTCACTCGTCATACTGCATGGTGCAAAGTTTGAGCATGAATGGTAGTACTTCAACAGTACATAATTTCCGACTTAGGTGTTATGTACTGTTATGTAACTAGTACAATGCTGGGAATAAACATACGGCAAATGATAACAACTGAAAGCCGTGTATTTATCAAATATACTTTTTAAAAACAAGGTACTAGTATACTACTCGATTTTGTATAGAAGGACGACACATGCGCATGGAGCGCCGATCTGCAAAATTAGTTGGCCCTTTTGGGCATGACAGTGATTCTTGATTATAAATACGTCATCAAATCTGTGAAATTTAGTAGTAATGTGAAATTTAGTAGAAATAGTAACCGTAATTCTAGAAGATCTAGTAACCGTGTTTCAATTAACGATCAATTAACAACCTTTCAGCACGTGCACTGCTAGAGGAATGAGTTACGTGAATATAACTGTGCACTGCTAGAGGGATGAGTTACGTGAATATAACTGCGCACTGCTAGAGGGATGAGTTACGTGAATATAACTGTGCACTGCTAGAGGGATGAGTTACGTGAATATAACAGTGCACTGCTAGAGGGATGAGTTACGTGAATATAACTGTACACTGCTAGAGGGATGAGTTACGTGAATATAACAGTGCACTGCTCGAGGAATGAGTTACGTGAATATAACTGTACACTGCTAGAGGGATGATTTACGTGAATATAACTATGCACTGCTAGAGGGATGAGTTACGTACATATAACTGTACACTGCTAGAGGGATGAGTTACGTAAATATAACTGGGCACTACTAGAGGGATGAGTTACGTGAATATAACAGTGCACTGCTAGAGGGATGAGTTACGTGAATATAACTAACTGTACACTGCTAGAGGGATGAGTTACGTGAATATAACTGTGCACTGCCAGAAGGATGAGTTACGTGAATATAATTGTACACTGTTAGCGGGATGACTTACGTGAATATAACTGTGCACTGCTAGAGGGATGAGTTACGTGAATATAACTGTGCACTGCTAGAGGACTGAGTTACGTGAATATAACTGCACACTGCTGAAGGAATGAGTTACGCGAATATAACTGTGCACTGCTAGAGGGATGAGTTACGTGAATATAACTGTACACTGCTAGAGAGATGAGTAACGTGAATATAACTGTGCACTGCTAGAGGGATGAGTTACGCGAATATAACTGTGCACTGCTAGAGGGATGAGTTACGTGAATATAACTGTGCACTGCTAGAGGGATGAGTTACGTGAATATAACAGTGCACTGCTAGAGGGATGAGTTACGTGAATATAACTGTACACTGCTAGAGGGATGAGTTACGTGAATATAACAGTGCACTGCTCGAGGAATGAGTTACGTGAATATAACTGTACACTGCTAGAGGGATGATTTACGTGAATATAACTATGCACTGCTAGAGGGATGAGTTACGTGAATATAACTGTACACTGCTAGAGGGATGAGTTACGTAAATATAACTGTGCACTGCTAGAGGGATGAGTTACGTGAATATAACAGTGCACTGCTAGAGGGATGATTTACGTGAATATAACTGAACACTGCTAGAGGGATGATTTACGTGAATATAACTATGCACTGCTAGAGGGACGAGTTACGTGAATATAACTGTACACTGCTAGAGGGATGAGTTACGTAAATATAACTGTGCACTGCTAGAGGGATGAGTTACGTGAATATAACTGTACACTGCTAGAGGGATGAGTTACGTAAATATAACTGTGCACTGCTAGAGGGATGAGTTAC
Source organism: Saccoglossus kowalevskii (assembly GCF_978046115.1). Lineage (NCBI taxonomy): Eukaryota > Metazoa > Hemichordata > Enteropneusta > Harrimaniidae > Saccoglossus > Saccoglossus kowalevskii. The sequence continues at coordinate 32,649,835 of NC_140658.1, forward strand.
GTGAATATAACAGTGCACTGCTAGAGGGATGAGTTACGTGAATATAACTAACTGTACACTGCTAGAGGGATGAGTTACGTGAATATAACTGTGCACTGCTAGAGGGATGAGTTACGTGAATATAATTGTACACTGTTAGAGGGATGACTTACGTGAATATAACTGTGCACTGCTAGAGGGATGAGTTACGTGAATATAACTGTACACTGCTAGAGGACTGAGTTACGTGAATATAACTGTGCACTGCTAGAGGACTGAGTGACCTGAATATAACTGTACACTGCTAGAGGGATGAGTTACCTGAATATAACTGAGCACTGCTAGAGGGATGAGTTACGTGAATATAACTGTGCACTGCTAGAGAAATGAGTTACGTGAATATAATTGTACACTGTTAGAGGGATGACTTACGTGAATATAACTGTGCACTGCTAGAGGGATGAGTTACGTGAATATAACTGTACACTGCTAGAGGACTGAGTTACGTGAATATAACTGTGCACTGCTAGAGGACTGAGTGACCTGAATATAACTGTACACTGCTAGAGGGATGAGTTACCTGAATATAACTGAGCACTGCTAGAGGGATGAGTTACGTGAATATAACTGTGCACTGCTAGAGAAATGAGTTACGTGAATATAACTGTGCACTGCTAGAGGGATGAGTTACGTGAATATACCTGCGCACTGCTAGAGGGATGAGTTACGTGAATATAACAGTGCACTGCTAGAGGGATGAGTTACGTGAATATAACTGTGCACTGCTAGAGGGATGAGTTACGTGAATATAACTGTGCACTGCTAGAGGGATGAGTTACGTGAATATAACTGTGCACTGCTAGAGGGATGAGTTACGTGTATATAACTGTGCACTGCTAGAGGGATGAGTTACGTGAATATAACTGTGCACTGCTAGAGGGATGAGTTACGTGAATATACTGCACACTACTAGAGGGATGAGTTACGTGAATATAACTGTGCACTGCTAGAGGGATGAGTTACGTGAATATAACAGTGCACTGCTAGAGGGATGAGTTACGTGAATATAACTGTACACTGCTAGAGGGATGAGTTACGTGAATATAACAGTGCACTGCTCGAGGAATGAGTTACGTGAATATAACTGTACACTGCTAGAGGGATGATTTACGTGAATATAACTATGCACTGCTAGAGGGATGAGTTACGTACATATAACTGTACACTGCTAGAGGGATGAGTTACGTAAATATAACTGGGCACTGCTAGAGGGATGAGTTACGTGAATATAACTAACTGTACACTGCTAGAGGGATGAGTTACGTGAATATAACTGTGCACTGCCAGAAGGATGAGTTACGTGAATATAATTGTACACTGTTAGCGGGATGACTTACGTGAATATAACTGTGCACTGCTAGAGGGATGAGTTACGTGAATATAACTGTGCACTGCTAGAGGACTGAGTTACGTGAATATAACTGTACACTGCTGAAGGAATGAGTTACGCGAATATAACTGTGCACTGCTAGAGGGATGAGTTACGTGAATATAACTGTACACTGCTAGAGAGATGAGTAACGTGAATATAACTGTGCACTGCTAGAGGGATGAGTTACGTGAATATAACTGTGCACTGCTAGAGGGATGAGTTACGTGAATATAACTGTGCACTGCTAGAGGGATGAGTTACGTGAATATAACAGTGCACTGCTAGAGGGATGAGTTACGTGAATATAACTGTACACTGCTAGAGGGATGAGTTACGTGAATATAACAGTGCACTGCTCGAGGAATGAGTTACGTGAATATAACTGTACACTGCTAGAGGGATGATTTACGTGAATATAACTATGCACTGCTAGAGGGATGAGTTACGTGAATATAACTGTACACTGCTAGAGGGATGAGTTACGTAAATATAACTGTGCACTGCTAGAGGGATGAGTTACGTGAATATAACAGTGCACTGCTAGAGGGATGAGTTACGTGAATATAACTGAACACTGCTAGAGGGATGATTTACGTGAATATAACTATGCACTGCTAGAGGGACGAGTTACGTGAATATAACTGTACACTGCTAGAGGGATGAGTTACGTAAATATAACTGTGCACTGCTAGAGGGATGAGTTACGTGAATATAACTGTACACTGCTAGAGGGATGAGTTACGTAAATATAACTGTGCACTGCTAGAGGGATGAGTTACGTGAATATAACAGTGCACTGCTAGAGGGATGAGTTACGTGAATATAACTAACTGTACACTGCTAGAGGGATGAGTTACGTGAATATAACTGTGCACTGCTAGAGGGATGAGTTACGTGAATATAATTGTACACTGTTAGAGGGATGACTTACGTGAATATAACTGTGCACTGCTAGAGGGATGAGTTACGTGAATATAACTGTACACTGCTAGAGGACTGAGTTACGTGAATATAACTGTGCACTGCTAGAGGACTGAGTGACCTGAATATAACTGTACACTGCTAGAGGGATGAGTTACCTGAATATAACTGAGCACTGCTAGAGGGATGAGTTACGTGAATATAACTGTGCACTGCTAGAGAAATGAGTTACGTGAATATAACTGTGCACTGCTAGAGGGATGAGTTACGTGAATATACCTGCGCACTGCTAGAGGGATGAGTTACGTGAATATAACAGTGCACTGCTAGAGGGATGAGTTACGTGAATATAACTGTGCACTGCTAGAGGGATGAGTTACGTGAATATAACTGTGCACTGCTAGAGGGATGAGTTACGTGAATATAACTGTGCACTGCTAGAGGGATGAGTTACGTGTATATAACTGTGCACTGCTAGAGGGATGAGTTACGTGAATATAACTGTGCACTGCTAGAGGGATGAGTTACGTGAATATAACATTGCACTGCTAGAGGGATGAGTTACGTGAATATACTGCACACTACTAGAGGGATGAGTTACGTGAATATAACTGTGCACTGCTAGAGGGATGAGTTACGTGAATATAACTGTACACTGCTAGAGGGATGAGTTACGTGAATATAACTGCGCACTGCTAGAGGGATGAGTTACCTGAATATAACTGTACACTGCTCGAGGGATGAGTTACGTGAATATAACTGCGCACTGCTAGAGGGATGAGTTACGTGAATATAACTGTGCACTGCTAGAGGGATGAGCTACGTGAATATAACTGCGCACTGCTAGAGGGATAAGTTACCTGAATATAACTGTACACTGCTAGAGGACTGAGTTACCTGAATATAACTGTACACTGCTAGAGGGATGAGTTACGTGAATATAACTGCACACTGCTAGAGGGATGAGTTACGTGAATATAACTGCACACTGCTAGAGGGATGAGTTACGTGAATATAACTGTACACTGCTAGAGGGATGAGTTACGTGAATATAACTGCGCACTGCTAGAGGGATGAGATACCTGAATATAACTGTACACTGCTAGAGGACTGAGTTACCTGAATATAACTGTACACTGCTAGAGGGATGAGTTACGTGAATATAACTGTGCACTGCTAGAGGGATGAGTTACGTGAATATAACTGTGCACTGCTAGAGGGATGAGTTACGTGAATATAACTGCACACTGTTAGAGGGATGAGTTACGTGAATATAACTGTGCACTGCTAGAGGGATGAGTTACGTGAATATAACTGCGCACTGCTAGAGGGATGAGTTACGTGAATATAACTGCGCACTGCTAGAGGGATGAGATAACTGAATATAACTGTACACTGCTAGAGGGATGAGTTACGTGAATATAACTGTACATTGCTAGAGGGATGAGTTACGTGAATATAACTGTGCACTGCTAGAGGGATGAGTTACGTGAATATAACTGTGCACTGCTAGAGGGATGAGTTACGTGAATATAACTGTACACTGCTGGAGGACTGAGTTACCTGAATATAACTGTACACTGCTAGAGGGATGAGTTACGTGAATATAACTGTGCACTGCTAGAGGGATGAGTTACGTGAATATAACTGTGCACTGCTAGAGGGATGAGTTACGTGAATATAACTGTACACTGCTAGAGGGATGAGTTACGTGAATATAACTGCACACTGCTAGAGGGATGAGTTACGTGAATATAACTGTGCACTGCTAGAGGGATGAGTTACGTGAATATAACTGCGCACTGCTAGAGGGATGAGTTATGTGAATATAATTGTACACTGTTAGAGGGATGACTTACGTGAATATAACTGTGCACTGCTAGAGGGATGAGTTACGTGAATATAACTGTACACTGCTAGAGGACTGAGTTACGTGAATATAACTGTGCACTGCTAGAGGACTGAGTGACCTGAATTTAACTGTACACTGCTAGAGGACTGAGTGACCTGAATTTAACTGTACACTGCTAGAGAGATGAGTTACCTGAATATAACCGAGCACTGCTAGAGGGATGAGTTACGTGAATATAACTGTGCACTGCTAGAGAAATGAGTTACGTGAATATAACTGTGCACTGCTGGAGGACTGAGTTACCTGAATATAACTGTACACTGCTAGAGGGATGAGTTACGTGAATATAACTGTGCACTGCTAGAGGGATGAGTTACGTGAATATAACTGTGCACTGCTAGAGGGATGAGTTACGTGAATATAACTGTACACTGCTAGAGGGATGAGTTACGTGAATATAACTGCACACTGCTAGAGGGATGAGTTACGTGAATATAACTGTGCACTGCTAGAGGGATGAGTTACGTGAATATAACTGCGCACTGCTAGAGGGATGAGTTACGTGAGTATAATTGTACACTGTTAGAGGGATGACTTACGTGAATATAACTGTGCACTGCTAGAGGGATGAGTTACGTGAATATAACTGTACACTGCTAGAGGACTGAGTTACGTGAATATAACTGTGCACTGCTAGAGGACTGAGTGACCTGAATTTAACTGTACACTGCTAGAGGGATGAGTTACCTGAATATAACCGAGCACTGCTAGAGGGATGAGTTACGTGAATATAACTGTGCACTGCTAGAGAAATGAGTTACGTGAATATAACTGTGCACTGCTAGAGGGATGAGTTACGTGAATATAGCTGCGCACTGCTAGAGTGATGAGTTACGTGAATATAACAGTGCACTGCTAGAGGGATGAGTTACGTGAATATAACTGTGCACTGCTAGAGGGATGAGTTACGTGAATATAACTGTGCACTGCTAGAGGGATGAGTTACGTGAATATAACTGTGCACTGCTAGAGGGATGAGTTACGTGTATATAACTGTGCACTGCTAGAGGGATGAGTTACGTGAATATAACTGTGCACTGCTAGAGGGATGAGTTACGTGAATATAACTGTACACAGCTAGAGGGATGAGTTACGTGAATATACTGCACACTGCTAGAGGGATGAGTTACGTGAATATAACTGTGCACTGCTAGAGGGATGAGTTACGTGAATATAACTGTACACTGCTAGAGGGATGAGTTACGTGAATATAACTGCGCACTGCTAGAGGGATGAGTTACCTGAATATAACTGTACACTGCTAGAGGGATGAGTTACGTGAATATAACTGCGCACTGCTAGAGGGATGAGTTACGTGAATATAACTGTGCACTGCTAGAGGGATGAGTTACGTGAATATAACTGCGCACTGCTAGAGGGATAAGTTACCTGAATATAATTGTACACTGCTAGAGGACTGAGTTACCTGAATATAACTGTACACTGCTAGAGGGATGAGTTACGTGAATATAACTGAGCACTGCTAGAGGGATGAGTTACGTGAATATAACTGTGCACTGCTAGAGAAATGAGTTACGTGAATATAACTGTGCACTGCTAGAGGGATGAGTTACGTGAATATACCTGCGCACTGCTAGAGGGATGAGTTACGTGAATATAACAGTGCACTGCTAGAGGGATGAGTTACGTGAATATAACTGTGCACTGCTAGAGGGATGAGTTACGTGAATATAACTGTGCACTGCTAGAGGGATGAGTTACGTGAATATAACTGTGCACTGCTAGAGGGATGAGTTACGTGTATATAACTGTGCACTGCTAGAGGGATGAGTTACGTGAATATAACTGTGCACTGCTAGAGGGATGAGTTACGTGAATATACTGCACACTACTAGAGGGATGAGTTACGTGAATATAACTGTGCACTGCTAGAGGGATGAGTTACGTGAATATAACTGTACACTGCTAGAGGGATGAGTTACGTGAATATAACTGCGCACTGCTAGAGGGATGAGTTACCTGAATATAACTGTACACTGCTAGAGGGATGAGTTACCTGAATATAACTGCGCACTGCTAGAGGGATGAGTTACGTGAATATAACTGTGCACTGCTAGAGGGATGAGCTACGTGAATATAACTGCGCACTGCTAGAGGGATAAGTTACCTGAATATAACTGTACACTGCTAGAGGACTGAGTTACCTGAATATAACTGTACACTGCTAGAGGGATGAGTTACGTGAATATAACTGCACACTGCTAGAGGGATGAGTTACGTGAATATAACTGCACACTGCTAGAGGGATGAGTTACGTGAATATAACTGTACACTGCTAGAGGGATGAGTTACGTGAATATAACTGTGCACTGCTAGAGGGATGAGTTACGTGAATATAACTGTGCACTGCTAGAGGGATGAGTTACGTGAATATAACTGCACACTGCTTGAGGGATGAGTTACGTGAATATAACTGTGCACTGCTAGTGGGATGAGTTACCGGAATATAACTGTACACTGCTAGAGAGATGAGTAACGTGAATATAACTGCGCACTGCTAGAAGGATGAGATACCTGAATATAACTGTACACTGCTAGAGGACTGAGTTACCTGAATATAACTGTGCACTGCTAGAGGGATGAGTTACGTGAATATAACTGTGCACTGCTAGAGGGATGAGTTACGTGAATATAACTGTGCACTGCTAGAGGGATGAGTTACGTGAATATAACTGTACACTGCTAGAGGGATGAGTTACGTGAATATAACTGCGCACTGCTAGAGGGATGAGTTACGTGAATATAACTGTGCACTGCTAGAGGGATGAGTTACGTGAATATAACTGCGCACTGCTAGGGGGATAAGTTACCTGAATATAACTGTACACTGCTAGAGGACTGAGTTACCTGAATATAACTGTACACTGCTAGAGGGATGAGTTACGTGAATATAACTGCACACTGCTAGAGGGATGAGTTACGTGAATATAACTGTACACTGCTGGAGGACTGAGTTACCTGAATATAACTGTACACTGCTAGAGGGATGAGTTACGTGAATATAACTGTGCACTGCTAGAGGGATGAGTTACGTGAATATAACTGTGCACTGCTAGAGGGATGAGTTACGTGAATATAACTGTACACTGCTAGAGGGATGAGTTACGTGAATATAACTGTACACTGCTAGAGGACTGAGTTACCTGAATATAACTGTACACTGCTAGAGGGATGAGTTACGTGAATATAACTGCACACTGCTAGAGGGATGAGTTACGTGAATATAACTGCACACTGCTAGAGGGATGAGTTACGTGAATATAACTGTACACTGCTAGAGGGATGAGTTACGTGAATATAACTGTGCACTGCTAGAGGGATGAGTTACGTGAATATAACTGTGCACTGCTAGAGGGATGAGTTACGTGAATATAACTGCACACTGCTAGAGGGATGAGTTACGTGAATATAACTGTGCACTGCTAGTGGGATGAGTTACCGGAATATAACTGTACACTGCTAGAGAGATGAGTAACGTGAATATAACTGCGCACTGCTAGAAGGATGAGATACCTGAATATAACTGTACACTGCTAGAGGGATGAGTTACGTGAATATACTGCACACTACTAGAGGGATGAGTTACGTGAATATAACTGTGTACTGCTAGAGGGATGAGTTACGTGAATATAACTGTACACTGCTAGAGGGATGAGTTACGTGAATATAACTGCGCACTGCTAGAGGGATGAGTTACCTGAATATAACTGTACACTGCTAGAGGGATGAGTTACGTGAATATAACTGCGCACTGCTAGAGGGATGAGTTACGTGAATATAACTGTGCACTGCTAGAGGGATGAGCTACGTGAATATAACTGCGCACTGCTAGAGGGATAAGTTACCTGAATATAACTGTACACTGCTAGAGGACTGAGTTACCTGAATATAACTGTACACTGCTAGAGGGATGAGTTACGTGAATATAACTGCACACTGCTAGAGGGATGAGTTACGTGAATATAACTGCACACTGCTAGAGGGATGAGTTACGTGAATATAACTGTACACTGCTAGAGGGATGAGTTACGTGAATATAACTGTGCACTGCTAGAGGGATGAGTTACGTGAATATAACTGTGCACTGCTAGAGGGATGAGTTACGTGAATATAACTGCACACTGCTTGAGGGATGAGTTACGTGAATATAACTGTGCACTGCTAGTGGGATGAGTTACCGGAATATAACTGTACACTGCTAGAGAGATGAGTAACGTGAATATAACTGCGCACTGCTAGAAGGATGAGATACCTGAATATAACTGTACACTGCTAGAGGACTGAGTTACCTGAATATAACTGTGCACTGCAAGAGGGATGAGTTACATAAATATAACTGTGCACTGCTAGAGGGATGAGTTACGTGAATATAACTGTGCACTGCTAGAGGGATGAGTTACGTGAATATAACTGTACACTGCTAGAGGGATGAGTTACGTGAATATAACTGCGCACTGCTAGAGGGATGAGTTACGTGAATATAACTGTGCACTGCTAGAGGGATGAGTTACGTGAATATAACTGCGCACTGCTAGGGGGATAAGTTACCTGAATATAACTGTACACTGCTAGAGGACTGAGTTACCTGAATATAACTGTACACTGCTAGAGGGATGAGTTACGTGAATATAACTGCACACTGCTAGAGGGATGAGTTACGTGAATATAACTGTACACTGCTGAAGGACTGAGTTACCTGAATATAACTGTACACTGCTAGAGGGATGAGTTACGTGAATATAACTGTGCACTGCTAGAGGGATGAGTTACGTGAATATAACTGTGCACTGCTAGAGGGATGAGTTACGTGAATATAACTGTACACTGCTAGAGGGATGAGTTACGTGAATATAACTGTACACTGCTAGAGGACTGAGTTACCTGAATATAACTGTACACTGCTAGAGGGATGAGTTACGTGAATATAACTGCACACTGCTAGAGGGATGAGTTACGTGAATATAACTGCACACTGCTAGAGGGATGAGTTACGTGAATATAACTGTACACTGCTAGAGGGATGAGTTACGTGAATATAACTGTGCACTGCTAGAGGGATGAGTTACGTGAATATAACTGTGCACTGCTAGAGGGATGAGTTACGTGAATATAACTGCACACTGCTAGAGGGATGAGTTACGTGAATATAACTGTGCACTGCTAGTGGGATGAGTTACCGGAATATAACTGTACACTGCTAGAGAGATGAGTAACGTGAATATAACTGCGCACTGCTAGAAGGATGAGATACCTGAATATAACTGTACACTGCTAGAGGACTGAGTTACCTGAATATAACTGTGCACTGCTAGAGGGATGAGTTACGTGAATATAACTGTGCACTGCTAGAGGGATGAGTTACGTGAATATAACTGTACACTGCTAGAGGGATGAGTTACGTGAATATAACTGCGCACTGCTAGAGGGATGAGTTACGTGAATATAACTGTGCACTGCTAGAGGGATGAGTTACGTGAATATAACTGCGCACTGCTAGAGGGATAAGTTACCTGAATATAACTGTACACTGCTAGAGGACTGAGTTACCTGAATATAACTGTACACTGCTAGAGGGATGAGTTACGTGAATATAACTGCACACTGCTAGAGGGATGAGTTACGTGAATATAACTGTACACTGCTGGAGGACTGAGTTACCTGAATATAACTGTACACTGCTAGAGGGATGAGTTACGTGAATATAACTGTGCACTGCTAGAGGGATGAGTTACGTGAATATAACTGTGCACTGCTAGAGGGATGAGTTACGTGAATATAACTGTACACTGCTAGAGGGATGAGTTACGTGAATATAACTGCACACTGCTAGAGGGATGAGTTACGTGAATATAACTGTGCACTGCTAGAGGGATGAGTTACGTGAATATAACTGCGCACTGCTAGAGGGATGAGTTACGTGAATATAATTGTACACTGTTAGAGGGATGACTTACGTGAATATAACTGTGCACTGCTAGAGGGATGAGTTACGTGAATATAACTGTACACTGCTAGAGGACTGAGTTACGTGAATATAACTGTGCACTGCTAGAGGACTGAGTGACCTGAATTTAACTGTACACTGCTAGAGGACTGAGTGACCTGAATTTAACTGTACACTGCTAGAGAGATGAGTTACCTGAATATAACCGAGCACTGCTAGAGGGATGAGTTACGTGAATATAACTGTGCACTGCTAGAGAAATGAGTTACGTGAATATAACTGTGCACTGCTGGAGGACTGAGTTACCTGAATATAACTGTACACTGCTAGAGGGATGAGTTACGTGAATATAACTGTGCACTGCTAGAGGGATGAGTTACGTGAATATAACTGTGCACTGCTAGAGGGATGAGTTACGTGAATATAACTGTACACTGCTAGAGGGATGAGTTACGTGAATATAACTGCACACTGCTAGAGGGATGAGTTACGTGAATATAACTGTGCACTGCTAGAGGGATGAGTTACGTGAATATAACTGCGCACTGCTAGAGGGATGAGTTACGTGAATATAATTGTACACTGTTAGAGGGATGACTTACGTGAATATAACTGTGCACTGCTAGAGGGATGAGTTACGTGAATATAACTGTACACTGCTAGAGGACTGAGTTACGTGAATATAACTGTGCACTGCTAGAGGACTGAGTGACCTGAATTTAACTGTACACTGCTAGAGGGATGAGTTACCTGAATATAACCGAGCACTGCTAGAGGGATGAGTTACGTGAATATAACTGTGCACTGCTAGAGAAATGAGTTACGTGAATATAACTGTGCACTGCTAGAGGGATGAGTTACGTGAATATAGCTGCGCACTGCTAGAGTGATGAGTTACGTGAATATAACAGTGCACTGCTAGAGGGATGAGTTACGTGAATATAACTGTGCACTGCTAGAGGGATGAGTTACGTGAATATAACTGTGCACTGCTAGAGGGATGAGTTACGTGAATATAACTGTGCACTGCTAGAGGGATGAGTTACGTGTATATAACTGTGCACTGCTAGAGGGATGAGTTACGTGAATATAACTGTGCACTGCTAGAGGGATGAGTTACGTGAATATAACTGTACACAGCTAGAGGGATGAGTTACGTGAATATACTGCACACTGCTAGAGGGATGAGTTACGTGAATATAACTGTGCACTGCTAGAGGGATGAGTTACGTGAATATAACTGTACACTGCTAGAGGGATGAGTTACGTGAATATAACTGCGCACTGCTAGAGGGATGAGTTACCTGAATATAACTGTACACTGCTAGAGGGATGAGTTACGTGAATATAACTGCGCACTGCTAGAGGGATGAGTTACGTGAATATAACTGTGCACTGCTAGAGGGATGAGTTACGTGAATATAACTGCGCACTGCTAGAGGGATAAGTTACCTGAATATAACTGTACACTGCTAGAGGACTGAGTTACCTGAATATAACTGTACACTGCTAGAGGGATGAGTTACGTGAATATAACTGCACACTGCTAGAGGGATGAGTTACGTGAATATAACTGCACACTGCTAGAGGGATGAGTTACGTGAATATAATTGTACACTGCTAGAGGGATGAGTTACGTGAATATAACTGTGCACTGCTAGAAGGATGAGTTACGTGAATATAACTGTGCACTGCTAGAGGGATGAGTTACGTGAATATAACTGCACACTGCTAGAGGGATGAGTTACGTGAATATAACTGTGCACTGCTAGAGGGATGAGTTACGTGAATATAACTGTACACTGCTAGAGAGATGAGTAACGTGAATATAACTGCGCACTGCTAGAAGGATGATACCTGAATATAACTGTACACTGCTAGAGGACTGAGTTACCTGAATATAACTGTGCACTGCTAGAGGGATGAGTTACGTGAATATAACTGTACACTGCTAGAGGGATGAGTTACGTGAATATAACTGCACACTGCTAGAGGGATGAGTTACGTGAATATAACTGTGCACTGCTAGAGGGATGAGTTACGTGAATATAACTGTACACTGCAGAGGGATGAGTTACGTGAATATAACTGCGCACTGCTAGAGGGATGAGATACCTGAATATAACTGTGCACTGCTAGAGGGATGACTTACGTGAATATAACTGTGCACTGCTAGAGGGATGAGTTACGTGAATATAACTGTGCATTGCTAGAGGGATGAGTTACGTGAATATAACTGTACACTGCTAGAGGGATGAGTTACGTGAATATAACTGCGCACTGCTAGAGGGATGAGTTACCTGAATATAACTGTACACTGCTAGAGTGATGAGTTACCTGAATATAACTGTGCACTGCTAGAGGGATGAGTTACGTGAATAAAACTGTACACTGCTAGAGGGATGAGTTACGTGAATATAACTGCGCACTGCTAGAGGGATGAGTTACGTGACTATAACTGTACACTGCTAGAGGGATGAGTTACGTGAATATAACTGTGCACTGCTAGAGGGATGAGTTACGTGAATATAACTGTGCACTGCTGGAGGGTTGAGTTACGTGAATATAACTGTACACTGCTAGAGGGATGAGTTACGTGAATATAACTGTGCACTGCTAGAAAAATGAGTTACGTGAATATAACTGTGCACTGCTAGAGGGATGAGTTACGTGTATATAGCTGCGCACTGCTAGAGGGATGAGTTACGTGAATATAACAGTGCACTGCTAGAGGGATGAGTTACGTGAATATAACTGTGCACTGCTAGAGGGATGAGTTACGTGAATATAACTGTGCACTGCTAGAGGGATGAGTTACGTGAATATAACTGTGCACTGCTAGAGGGATGAGTTACGTGAATATAACTGTACACTGCTAGAGGGATGAGTTACGTGAATATAACTGCGCACTGCTAGAGGGATGAGTTACCTGAATATAACTGTACACTGCTAGAGGGATGAGTTACGTGAATATAACTGCGCACTGCTAGAGGGATGAGTTACGTGAATATAACTGTGCACTGCTAGAGGGATGAGTTACGTGAATATAACTGCGCACTGCTAGAGGGATAAGTTACCTGAATATAACTGTACACTGCTAGAGGACTGAGTTACCTGAATATAACTGTACACTGCTAGAGGGATGAGTTACGTGAATATAACTGCACACTGCTAGAGGGATGAGTTACGTGAATATAACTGCACACTGCTAGAGGGATGAGTTACGTGAATATAACTGTACACTGATAGAGGGATGAGTTACGTGAATATAACTGTGCACTGCTAGAGGGATGAGTTACGTGAATATAACTGTGCACTGCTAGAGGGATGAGTTACGTGAATATAACTGCACACTGCTAGAGGGATGAGTTACGTGAATATAACTGTGCACTGCTAGTGGGATGAGTTACCGGAATATAACTGTACACTGCTAGAGAGATGAGTAACGTGAATATAACTGCGCACTGCTAGAAGGATGAGATACCTGAATATAACTGTACACTGCTAGAGGACTGAGTTACCTGAATATAACTGTGCACTGCTAGAGGGATGAGTTACGTGAATATAACTGTGCACTGCTAGAGGGATGAGTTACGTGAATATAACTGTGCACTGCTAGAGGGATGAGTTACGTGAATATAACTGCACACTGCTAGAGGGATGAGTTACGTGAATATAACTGTGCACTGCTAGAGGGATGAGTTACGTGAATATAACTGTACACTGCTAGAGAGATGAGTAACGTGAATATAACTGCGCACTGCTAGAAGGATGATACCTGAATATAACTGTACACTGCTAGAGGACTGAGTTACCTGAATATAACTGTGCACTGCTAGAGGGATGAGTTACGTGAATATAACTGTACACTGCTAGAGGGATGAGTTACGTGAATATAACTGCACACTGCTAGAGGGATGAGTTACGTGAATATAACTGTGCACTGCTAGAGGGATGAGTTACGTGAATATAACTGTACACTGCAGAGGGATGAGTTACGTGAATATAACTGCGCACTGCTAGAGGGATGAGATACCTGAATATAACTGTACACTGCTAGAGGACTGAGTTACCTGAATATAACTGTACACTGCTAGAGGGATGAGTTACGTGAATATAACTGTGCACTGCTAGAGGGATGACTTACGTGAATATAACTGTGCACTGCTAGAGGGATGAGTTACGTGAATATAACTGTGCATTGCTAGAGGGATGAGTTACGTGAATATAACTGTACACTGCTAGAGGGATGAGTTACGTGAATATAACTGCGCACTGCTAGAGGGATGAGTTACCTGAATATAACTGTACACTGCTAGAGGACTGAGTTACCTGAATATAACTATGCACTGCTAGAAGGATGAGTTACGTGAATAAAACTGTACACTGCTAGAGGGATGAGTTACGTGAATATAACTGCGCACTGCTAGAGGGATGAGTTACGTGAATATAACTGTACACTGCTAGAGGGATGAGTTACGTGAATATAACTGTGCACTGCTAGAGGGATGAGTTACGTGAATATAACTGTGCACTGCTAGAGTGTTGAGTTACGTGAATATAACTGTACACTGCTAGAGGGATGAGTTACGTGAATATAACTGTGCACTGCTAGAGAAATGAGTTACGTGAATATAACTGTGCACTGCTAGAGGGATGAGTTACGTGAATATAGCTGCGCACTGCTAGAGGGATGAGTTACGTGAATATAACAGTGCACTGCTAGAGGGATGAGTTACGTGAATATAACTGTGCACTGCTAGAGGGATGAGTTACGTGAATATAACTGTGCACTGCTAGAGGGATGAGTTACGTGAATATAACTGTGCACTGCTAGAGGGATGAGTTACGTGAATATAACTGTACACTGCTAGAGGGATGAGTTACGTGAATATAACTGCGCACTGCTAGAGGGATGAGTTACCTGAATATAACTGTACACTGCTAGAGGGATGAGTTACGTGAATATAACTGCGCACTGCTAGAGGGATGAGTTACGTGAATATAACTGTGCACTGCTAGAGGGATGAGTTACGTGAATATAACTGCGCACTGCTAGAGGGATAAGTTACCTGAATATAACTGTACACTGCTAGAGGACTGAGTTACCTGAATATAACTGTACACTGCTAGAGGGATGAGTTACGTGAATATAACTGCACACTGCTAGAGGGATGAGTTACGTGAATATAACTGCACACTGCTAGAGGGATGAGTTACGTGAATATAACTGTACACTGCTAGAGGGATGAGTTACGTGAATATAACTGTGCACTGCTAGAGGGATGAGTTACGTGAATATAACTGTGCACTGCTAGAGGGATGAGTTACGTGAATATAACTGTGCACTGCTAGTGGGATGAGTTACCGGAATATAACTGTACACTGCTAGAGAGATGAGTAACGTGAATATAACTGCGCACTGCTAGAGGGATGAGTTACCTGAATATAACTGTACACTGCTAATGGGATGAGTTACGTGAATATAACTGCGCACTGCTAGAGGGATGAGTTACGTGAATATAACTGTGCACTGCTAGAGGGATGAGTTACGTGAATATAACTGCGCACTGCTAGAGGGATAAGTTACCTGAATATAACTGTACACTGCTAGAGGACTGAGTTACCTGAATATAACTGTACACTGCTAGAGGGATGAGTTACGTGAATATAACTGCACACTGCTAGAGGGATGAGTTACGTGAATATAACTGCACACTGCTAGAGGGATGAGTTACGTGAATATAACTGTACACTGCTAGAGGGATGAGTTACGTGAATATAACTGTGCACTGCTAGAGGGATGAGTTACGTGAATATAACTGTGCACTGCTAGAGGGATGAGTTACGTGAATATAACTGTGCACTGCTAGTGGGATGAGTTACCGGAATATAACTGTACACTGCTAGAGAGATGAGTAACGTGAATATAACTGCGCACTGCTAGAAGGATGAGATACCTGAATATAACTGTACACTGCTAGAGGACTGAGTTACCTGAATATAACTGTGCACTGCTAGAGGGATGAGTTACGTGAATATAACTGTACACTGCTAGAGGGATGAGTTACGTGAATATAACTGCACACTGCTAGAGGGATGAGTTACGTGAATATAACTGTGCACTGCTAGAGGGATGAGTTACGTGAATATAACTGTACACTGCAGAGGGATGAGTTACGTGAATATAACTGCGCACTGCTAGAGGGATGAGATACCTGAATATAACTGTACACTGCTAGAGGACTGAGTTACCTGAATATAACTGTACACTGCTAGAGGGATGAGTTACCTGAATATAACTGTGCACTGCTAGAGGGATGACTTACGTGAATATAACTGTGCACTGCTAGAGGGATGAGTTACGTGAATATAACTGTGCATTGCTAGAGGGATGAGTTACGTGAATATAACTGTACACTGCTAGAGGGATGAGTTACGTGAATATAACTGCGCACTGCTAGAGGGAAAAGTTACCTGAATATAACTGTACACTGCTAGAGGACTGAGTTACCTGAATATAACTGTGCACTGCTAGAGGGATGAGTTACGTGAATAAAACTGTACACTGCTAGAGGGATGAGTTACGTGAATATAACTGCGCACTGCTATTGGGATGAGTTACGTGAATATAACTGTACACTGCTAGAGGGATGAGTTACGTGAATATAACTGTGCACTGCTAGAGGGATGAGTTACGTGAATATAACTGCACACTGCTAGCGGGATGAGTTACGTGAATATAACTGCACACTGCTAGAGGGATGAGTTACGTGAATATAACTGTACACTGCTAGAGGGATGAGTTACGTGAATATAACTGTGCACTGCTAGAGGGATGAGTTACGTGAATATAACTGTGCACTGCTAGAGGGATGAGTTACGTGAATATAACTGTGCACTGCTAGTGGGATGAGTTACCGGAATATAACTGTACACTGCTAGAGAGATGAGTAACGTGAATATAACTGCGCACTGCTAGAAGGATGAGATACCTGAATATAACTGTACACTGCTAGAGGACTGAGTTACCTGAATATAACTGTGCACTGCTAGAGGGACGAGTTACGTGAATATAACTGTACACTGCTAGAGGGATGAGTTACGTGAATATAACTGCACACTGCTAGAGGGATGAGTTACGTGAATATAACTGTGCACTGCTAGAGGGATGAGTTACGTGAATATAACTGTACACTGCAGAGGGATGAGTTACGTGAATATAACTGCGCACTGCTAGAGGGATGAGATACCTGAATATAACTGTACACTGCTAGAGGACTGAGTTACCTGAATATAACTGTACACTGCTAGAGGGATGAGTTACCTGAATATAACTGTGCACTGCTAGAGGGATGACTTACGTGAATATAACTGTGCACTGCTAGAGGGATGAGTTACGTGAATATAACTGTGCATTGCTAGAGGGATGAGTTACGTGAATATAACTGTTCACTGTTAGAGGGATGAGTTACGTGAATATAACTGCGCACTGCTAGAGGGATAAGTTACCTGAATATAACTGTACACTGCTAGAGGACTGAGTTACCTGAATATAACTGTGCACTGCTAGAGGGATGAGTTACGTGAATAAAACTGTACACTGCTAGAGGGATGAGTTACGTGAATATAACTGCGCACTGCTATTGGGATGAGTTACGTGAATATAACTGTACACTGCTAGAGGGATGAGTTACGTGAATATAACTGTGCACTGCTAGAGGGATGAGTTACGTGAATATAACTGTGCACTGCTAGAGGGATGAGTTACGTGAATATAACTGTACACTGCTAGAGGGATGAGTTACGTGAATATAACTGTGCACTGCTCGAGAAATGAGTTACGTGAATATAACTGTGCACTGCTAGAGGGATGAGTTACGTGAATATAGCTGCGCACTGCTAGAGGGATGAGTTACGTGAATATAACTGCACACTGCTAGAGGGATGAGTTACGTGAATATAACTGTGCACTGCTAGAGGGATGAGTTACGTGAATATAACTGTACACTGCTAGAGGGATGAGTTACGTGAATATAACTGTACACTGCTAGAGGGATGAGTTACGTGAATATAACTGCACACTTCTAGAGGGATGAGTTACGTGAATATAACTGTGCACTGTTAGAGGGATGAGTTACGTGAATATAACTGTACACTGCTAGAGGGATGAGTTACGTGAATATAACTGCGCACTGCAAGAGGGATGAGTTACCTGAATATAACTGTACACTGCTAGAGGGATGAGTTACGTGAATATAACTGCACACTGCTAGAGGGATGAGTTACGTGAATATAAATGTGCACTGCTAGAGGGATGAGTTACGTGAATATAACTGCGCACTGCTAGAGGGATAAGTTACCTGACTATAACTGTACACTGCTAGATGACTGAGTTACCTGAATATAACTGTACACTGCTAGAGGGATGAGTTACGTGAATATAACTGTGCACTGCTAGAGGGATGACTTACGTGAATATAACTGTGCACTGCTAGAGGGATGAGTTACGTGAATATAACTGTGCACTGCTAGAGGGATGACTTACGTGAATATAACTGTGCACTGCTAGAGGGATGAGTTACGTGAATATAACTGTGCATTGCTAGAGGGATGAGTTACGTGAATATAACTGTACACTGCTAGAGGGATGAGTTACGTGAATATAACTGCGCACTGCTAGAGGGATGAGTTACCTGAATATAACTGTACACTGCTAGAGGACTGAGTTACCTGAATATAACTGTGCACTGCTAGAGGGATGAGTTACGTGAATAAAACTGTACACTGCTAGAGGGATGAGTTACATGAATATAACTGCGCACTGCTAGAGGGATGAGTTACGTGAATATAACTGTACACTGCTAGAGGGATGAGTTACGTGAATATAACTGTGCACTGCTAGAGGGATGAGTTACGTGAATATAACTGTGCACTGCTAGAGGGATGAGTTACGTGAATATAACTGTACACTGCTAGAGGGATGAGTTACGTGAATATAACTGTGCACTGCTAGAGAAATGAGTTACGTGAATATAACTGTGCACTGCTAGAGGGATGAGTTACGTGAATATAGCTGCGCACTGCTAGAGGGATGAGTTACGTGAATATAACTGTGCACTGCTAGAGGGATGAGTTACGTGAATATAACTGTGCACTGCTAGTGGGATGAGTTACCGGAATATAACTGTACACTGCTAGAGAGATGAGTAACGTGAATATAACTGCGCACTGCTAGAAGGATGAGATACCTGAATATAACTGTACACTGCTAGAGGACTGATTTACCTGAATATAACTGTGCACTGCTAGAGGGATGAGTTACGTGAATATAACTGTACACTGCTTGAGGGATGAGTTACGTGAATATAACTGCACACTGCTAGAGGGATGAGTTACGTGAATATAACTGTGCACTGCTAGAGGGATGAGTTACGTGAATATAACTGTACACTGCAGAGGGATGAGTTACGTGAATATAACTGCGCACTGCTAGAGGGATGAGATACCTGAATATAACTGTACACTGCTAGAGGACTGAGTTACCTGAATATAACTGTACACTGCTAGAGGGATGAGTTACCTGAATATAACTGTGCACTGCTAGAGGGATGACTTACGTGAATATAACTGTGCACTGCTAGAGGGATGAGTTACCTGAATATAACTGTGCATTGCTAGAGGGATGAGTTACGTGAATATAACTGTTCACTGCTAGAGGGATGAGTTACGTGAATATAACTGCGCACTGCTAGAGGGATAAGTTACCTGAATATAACTGTACACTGCTAGAGGACTGAGTTACCTGAATATAACTGTGCACTGCTAGAGGGATGAGTTACGTGAATAAAACTGTACACTGCTAGAGGGATGAGTTACGTGAATATAACTGCGCACTGCTATTGGGATGAGTTACGTGAATATAACTGTACACTGCTAGAGGGATGAGTTACGTGAATATAACTGTGCACTGCTAGAGGGATGAGTTACGTGAATATAACTGTGCACAGCTAGAGGGATGAGTTACGTGAATATAACTGTACACTGCTAGAGGGATGAGTTACGTGAATATAACTGTGCACTGCTCGAGAAATGAGTTACGTGAATATAACTGTGCACTGCTAGAGGGATGAGTTACGTGAATATAGCTGCGCACTGCTAGAGGGATGAGTTACGTGAATATAACTGCACACTGCTAGAGGGATGAGTTACGTGAATATAACTGTGCACTGCTAGAGGGATGAGTTACGTGAATATAACTGTACACTGCTAGAGGGATGAGTTACGTGAATATAACTGTACACTGCTAGAGGGATGAGTTACGTGAATATAACTGCACACTTCTAGAGGGATGAGTTACGTGAATATAACTGTGCACTGTTAGAGGGATGAGTTACGTGAATATAACTGTACACTGCTAGAGGGATGAGTTACGTGAATATAACTGCGCACTGCAAGAGGGATGAGTTACCTGAATATAACTGTACACTGCTAGAGGGATGAGTTACGTGAATATAACTGCACACTGCTAGAGGGATGAGTTACGTGAATATAAATGTGCACTGCTAGAGGGATGAGTTACGTGAATATAACTGCGCACTGCTAGAGGGATAAGTTACCTGACTATAACTGTACACTGCTAGATGACTGAGTTACCTGAATATAACTGTACACTGCTAGAGGGATGAGTTACGTGAATATAACTGTGCACTGCTTGAGGGATGACTTACGTGAATATAACTGTGCACTGCTAGAGGGATGAGTTACGTGAATATAACTGTGCACTGCTAGAGGGATGACTTACGTGAATATAACTGTGCACTGCTAGAGGGATGAGTTACGTGAATATAACTGTGCATTGCTAGAGGGATGAGTTACGTGAATATAACTGTACACTGCTAGAGGGATGAGTTACGTGAATATAACTGCGCACTGCTAGAGGGATGAGTTACCGAATATAACTGTACACTGCTAGAGGACTGAGTTACCTGAATATAACTGTGCACTGCTAGAGGGATGAGTTACGTGAATAAAACTGTACACTGCTAGAGGGATGAGTTACATGAATATAACTGCGCACTGCTAGAGGGATGAGTTACGTGAATATAACTGTACACTGCTAGAGGGATGAGTTACGTGAATATAACTGTGCACTGCTAGAGGGATGAGTTACGTGAATATAACTGTGCACTGCTAGAGGGATGAGTTACGTGAATATAACTGTACACTGCTAGAGGGATGAGTTACGTGAATATAACTGTGCACTGCTAGAGAAATGAGTTACGTGAATATAACTGTGCACTGCTAGAGGGATGAGTTACGTGAATATAGCTGCGCACTGCTAGAGGGATGAGTTACGTGAATATAACAGTGCACTGCTAGAGGGATGAGTTACGTTAATATAAATGTGCACTGCTAGAGGGATGAGTTACGTGAATATAACTGTGCACTGCTAGAGGGATGAGTTACGTGAATATAACTGTACACTGCCAGAGGGATGAGTTACGTGAATATAATTGTGCACTGCTAGAGGGATAAGTTACGTGAATATAACTGTGCACTGCTAGAGGGATGAGTTACGTGAATATAACTGTACACAGCTAGAGGGATGAGTTACGTGAATATAACTGCACACTGCTAGAGGGATGAGTTACGTGAATATAACTGTGCACTGCTAGAGGGATGAGTTACGTGAATATAACTGTACACTGCTAGAGGGATGAGTTACGTGAATATAACTGTACACTGCTAGAGGGATGAGTTACGTGAATATAACTGCACACTGCTAGAGGGATGAGTTACGTGAATATAACTGTACACTGCTAGAGGGATGAGTTACGTGAATATAACTGTACACTGCTAGAGGGATGAGTTACGTGAATATAACTGCACACTGCTAGAGGGATGAGTTACGTGAATATAACTGTGCACTGTTAGAGGGATGAGTTACGTGAATATAACTGTACACTGCTAGAGGGATGAGTTACGTGAATATAACTGCGCACTGCAAGAGGGATGAGTTACCTGAATATAACTGTACACTGCTAGAGGGATGAGTTACGTGAATATAACTGCACACTGCTAGAGGGATGAGTTACGTGAATATAAATGTGCACTGCTAGAGGGATGAGTTACGTGAATATAACTGCGCACTGCTAGAGGGATAAGTTACCTGACTATAACTGTACACTGCTAGAGGACTGAGTTACCTGAATATAACTGTACACAGCTAGAGGGATTAGTTACGTGAATATAACTGTGCACTGCTAGAGGGATGACTTACGTGAATATAACTGTGCACTGCTAGAGGGATGAGTTACGTGAATATAACTGTGCACTGCTAGAGGGATGACTTACGTGAATATAACTGTGCACTGCTAGAGGGATGAGTTACGTGAATATAACTGTGCATTGCTAGAGGGATGAGTTACGTGAATATAACTGTACACTGCTAGAGGGATGAGTTACGTGAATATAACTGTACACTGCTAGAGGGATGAGTTACGTGAATATAACTGCGCACTGCTAGAGGGATGAGTTACCTGAATATAACTGTACACTGCTAGAGGACTGAGTTACCTGAATATAACTGTGCACTGCTAGAGGGATGAGTTACGTGAATAAAACTGTACACTGCTAGAGGGATGAGTTACGTGAATATAACTGCGCACTGCTAGAGGGATGAGTTACGTGAATATAACTGTACACTGCTAGAGGGATGAGTTACGTGAATATAACTGTGCACTGCTAGAGGGATGAGTTACGTGAATAAAACTGTGCACTGCTAGAGGGATGAGTTACGTGAATATAACTGTACACTGCTAGAGGGATGAGTTGCGTGAATATAACTGTGCACTGCTAGAGGGATGAGTTACGTGAATATAACTGTGCACTGCTAGAGGGATGAGTTACGTGAATATAACTGTGCACTGCTAGAGGGATGAGTTACGTGAATATAACTGTGCACTGCTAGAGGGATGAGTTACATGAATATAACTGTGCACTGCTAGAGAGATTATTTACCTGAATATAACTGTACACTGCTAGAGGGATGAGTTACGTGAATATAACTGTGCACTGCTAGAGGGATGAGTTACCTGAATATAACTGTACACTGCTAGAGGACTGAGTTACCTGAATATAACTGTACACTGCTAGAGGACTGAGTTACGTGAATATACTGTAGTACAACATTCACACACACCGTGTTGGTTAGTACATATACTGTAGTACAACATTCACACACACAATGTTGGTTAGTACATATACTGTAGTAAAACATTCACACACACCATGTTGGTTAGCACATATACTGTAGTACAACATTCACACACACCATGTTGGTTAGTACATATACTGTAGTACAACATTCACACACCATGTTGGCTTGTACATATACTGCAGTACAACATTCACACACTCCATGTTGGTTAGCACATATACTGTAGCACAACATTCACACACACCATGTTGGTTAGTACATATACTGTAGTACAACATTCACACACACCATATTGGTTAGTACATATACTGTAGTACAACATTCACACACACACACCATGTTGGCTTGTACATATACTGTAGTACAACATTCACACACACCATGTTGGTTAGTACATATACTGCAGTACAACATTCACACACTCCATGTTGGTTAGCACATATACTGTAGTACAACATTCACACACACAATGTTGGTTAGTGCATATACTGTAGTACAACATTCACACACCACGTTGGTTAGTACATATATTGTAGTAAAACATTCACACACACAATGTTGGTTAGTACATATACTGTAGTACAACATTCACACACACCATATTGGTTAGTACATATACTGTAGTACAACATTCACACACACCATGTTGGCTAGCACATATACTGTAGCACAACATTCACACTCACCATGTTGGTTAGTACATATACTGTAGTACAACTATCACACACATTTTTTGGCTAGTACGTGTACTGTAGTACAACATTCACACACCATGTTGGTTAGTACATATACTGTAGTACATCATTCACACACATCATATTGGTTAGTACATATACTGTAGTACAACATTCACACACCATGTTGGTTAGTACATATACTGTAGTACAACATTCACACACAAAATGTTGGTTAGTACATATACTGTAGTACAACATTCACACACACCATGTTGGTTAGTACATATACTGTAGTACAACATTCACACACCATGTTGGCTAGTACATATACTGTAGTACAACATTCACACACACCATGTTGGTTAGTACATATACTGTAGTACAACTATCACACACATTTTTTGGCTAGTACGTGTACTGTAGTACAACATTCACACACCATGTTGGTTAGTACATATACTGTAGTACATCATTCACACACATCATATTGGTTAGTACATATACTGTAGTACAACATTCACACACCATGTTGGTTAGTACATATACTGTAGTACAACATTCACACACACCATGTTGGTTAGTACATATACTGTAGTACAACATTCACACACCATGTTGGCTAGTACATATACTGTAGTACAACATTCACACACACCATGTTGGTTAGTACATATACTGTAGTACAACTATCACACACATTTTTTGGCTAGTACGTGTACTGTAGTACAACATTCACACACCATGTTGGTTTGTACATATACTGTAGTACATCATTCACACACATCATATTGGTTAGTACATATACTGTAGTACAACATTCACACACCATGTTGGTTATTACATATACTGTAGTACAACATTCACACACACCATGTTGGTTAGTACATATACTGTAGTACAACATTCACACACACGATGTTGGTTAGTACATATACTGTAGTACAACATTCACACACCATGTTGGCTAGTACATATACTGTAGTACAACATTCACACACACAATGTTGGTTAGTGCATATACTGTAGTACAACATTCACACACACCATGTTGGTTAGCACATATACTGTAGCACAACATTCACACACACCATGTTGGTTAGTACATATACTGTAGTACAACATTCACACACATTTTTTGGCTAGTACGTGTACTGTAGTACAACATTCACACACACCATGTTGGTTAGTACATATACTGTAGTACAACATTCACACACCATGTTGGCTAGTACATATACTGTAGTACAACATTCACACACACCATGTTGGTTAGTACATATACTGTAGTACAACTATCACACACATTTTTTGGCGAGTACGTGTACTGTAGTACAACATTCACACACCATGTTGGTTAGTACATATACTGTAGTACAACATTCACACACACCATGTTGGTTAGTACATATACTGTAGTACAACATTCACACACACCATGTTGGTTAGTACATATACTGTAGTACAACATTCACACACACAATGTTGGTTAGTACATATACTGTAGTACAACATTCACACACCATGTTGGCTAGTACATATACTGTAGTACAACATTCACACACACCATGTTGGTTAGTACATATACTGTAGTACAACTATCACACACATTGTTTGGCTAGTACGTGTACTGTAGTACAACATTCACACACCATGTTGGTTAGTACATATATTGTAGTACATCATTCACACACATCATATTGGTTAGTACATATACTGTAGTACAACATTCACACACCATGTTGGTTAGTACATATACTGTAGTACAACATTCACACACACCATGTTGGTTAGTACATATACTGTAGTACAACATTCACACACACCATGTTGGTTAGTACATATACTGTAGTACAACATTCACACACCATGTTGGCTAGTACATATACTGTAGTACAACATTCACACACACCATTTTGGTTAGTACATATACTGTAGTACAACATTCACACACACCATGTTGGTTAGTACATATACTGTAGTACAACATTCACACACACCATGTTGGTTAGTACATATACTGTAGTACAACATTCACACACCATGTTGGCTAGTACATATACTGTAGTACAACATTCACACACACCATGTTGGTCAGTACATATACTGTAGTACAACATTCACACACACCATGTTGGTTAGTACATATACTGTAGTACAACATTCACACACCATGTTGGTTAGTACATATACTGTAGTACAACATTCACACACCATGTTGGCTAATACATATACTGTAGTACAACATTCACACACACAATGTTGGTTAGTGCATATACTGTAGTACAACATTCACACACACCATGTTGGTTAGCACATATACTGTAGCACAACATTCACACACACCATGTTGGTTAGTACATATACTGTAGTACAACATTCACACACATTTTTTGGCTAGTACGTGTACTGTAGTACAACATTCACACACACCATGTTGGTTAGTACATATACTGTAGTACAACATTCACACACCATGTTGGCTAGTACATATACTGTAGTACAACATTCACACACACAATGTTGGTTAGTGCATGTACTGTAGTACAACATTCACACACCATGTTGGCTAGTACGTGTACTGTAGTAAAACATTCACACACACCATGTTGGTTAGTACATATACTGTAGTACAACTATCACACACATTTTTTGGCGAGTACGTGTACTGTAGTACAACATTCACACACACCATGTTGGTTAGTACATATACTGTAGTACAACATTCACACACACCATGTTGGTTAGTACAT
Source organism: Saccoglossus kowalevskii (assembly GCF_978046115.1). NCBI lineage: Eukaryota > Metazoa > Hemichordata > Enteropneusta > Harrimaniidae > Saccoglossus > Saccoglossus kowalevskii. Next base: position 32,676,693 of record NC_140658.1, read on the forward strand.
ATACTGTAGTACAACATTCACACACACCATGTTGGTTAGTACATATACTGTAGTACAACATTCACACACCATGTTGGCTAGTACATATACTGTAGTACAACATTCACACACACCATGTTGGTTAGTACATATACTGTAGTACAACTATCACACACATTGTTTGGCTAGTACGTGTACTGTAGTACAACATTCACACACCATGTTGGTTAGTACATATACTGTAGTACATCATTCACACACATCATATTGGTTAGTACATATACTGTAGTACAACATTCACACACCATGTTGGTTAGTACATATACTGTAGTACAACATTCACACACACCATGTTGGTTAGTACATATACTGTAGTACAACATTCACACACACCATGTTGGTTAGTACATATACTGTAGTACAACATTCACACACCATGTTGGCTAGTACATATTCTGTAGTACAACATTCACACACACCATGTTGGTTAGTACATATACTGTAGTACAACATTCACACACACCATGTTGGTTAGTACATATACTGTAGTACAACATTCACACACACCATGTTGGTTAGTACATATACTGTAGTACAACATTCACACACTCCATGTTGGTTAGCACATATACTGTAGTACAACATTCACACACACCATATTGGTTAGTACATATACTGTAGTACAACTATCACACACATTGTTTTGCTAGTACGTGTACTGTAGTACAACATTCACACACCATGTTGGTTAGTACATATACTGTAGTACATCATTCACACACATCATATTGGTTAGTACATATACTGTAGTACAACATTCACACACCATGTTGGTTAGTACATATACTGTAGGACAACATTCACACACACCATGTTGGTTAGTACATATACTGTAGTACAACATTCACACACCATGTTGGCTAGTACATATACTGTAGTACAACATTCACACACACAATGTTGGTTAGTGCATATACTGTAGTACAACATTCACACACACCATGTTGGTTAGCACATATACTGTAGCACAACATTCACACACAACATGTTGGTTAGTACATATACTGTAGTACAACATTCACACACATTTTTTGGCTAGTACGTGTACTGTAGTACAACATTCACACACACCATGTTGGTTAGTACATATACTGTAGTACAACATTCACACACCATGTTGGCTAGTACATATACTGTAGTACAACATTCACACACACAATGTTGGTTAGTGCATGTACTGTAGTACAACATTCACACACCATGTTGGCTAGTACGTGTACTGTAGTAAAACATTCACACACACCATGTTGGTTAGTACATATACTGTAGTACAACTATCACACACATTTTTTGGCTAGTACGTGTACTGTAGTACAACATTCACACACCATGTTGGTTAGTACATATACTGTAGTACAACATTCACACACACCATGTTGGTTAGTACATATACTGTAGTACAACATTTTTGTTTTACCAATGTATTACCAATGTACTATAACGGGTATTTACAAATGCACAGTAACATGTATTTACCAATGGACAGTAACACGTATTTACCAATGTACAGTAACAGGTATTTACCAATGTCTTACCAATGTACTGTTACGGGTATTTACCAATGTACAGTAACACGTATTTACCAATGTTTTATCAATGTATTACCAATGTACAGTAACAGGTATTTACCAATGTTTTACCAATGTACAGTAACACGTATTTACCAATGTTTTATCAAAGTATTACCAATGTATAGTAACAGGTATTTACCAATGTACAGTAACACGTATTTACCAATGTTTTACCAGTGTACTGTAACGGATATTTATCAATGTACAGTAACACATATTTACCAATGTTTTACCAATGTATTACCAATGTACAGTAACAGCTGTTTACCAATGTACAGTAACACGTATTTACCATTTTTTTACTAATGTGCTATAACGGATATTTACCAATGTACAGTAACACGTATTTACTAATGTTTTACCAATATACAGTAACATGTATTTACCAAAGTTTTACCAATGTATTACCAATGTACTATAACGGGTATTTACCAATGTACAGTAACACGTATTTACCAATGTTTAACCAATGTTTTACCAATTTATTACCAATGCACAGTAACATGTATTTACCAATGGACAGTAACACGTATTTACCAATGTACAGTAACAGGTATTTACCAATGTTTTACCAATGTACTGTAACGGGTATTTACCAATGTACAATAACACGTATTTACCAATGTTTTATCAATGTTTTACCAATGTACAATAACACGTATTTACCAATGTACAGTAACAGGTATTTACCAATGTTTTACCAATGTACTGTAACGGATATTTACCAATGTTTTACCAATGTATTACCAATGTACAGTAACAGCTATTTACCAATGTACAGTAACACGTATTTACCAATGTTTTACTAATGTGTTGTAACGGATATTTACCAATGTAAAATAACACGTATTTACAAATGTACAGTAACACGTATTTATCAATGTACAGAAACACGTATTTACCAATGTACAGTAACATGTATTTACCAATGTTTTACCAATGTATTACCAATGTACTATAACGGATATTTACCAATGCACAGTAACATGTATTTACCAATGAACAGTAACACGTATTTACCAATGTACAGTAACATGTATTTACCAATGTTTTACCAATGTACTGTAATGGTTATTTACCAATGTACAATAACACGTATTTACCAATGTTTTATCAATGTATTACCAATGTACAGTAACAGGTATTTACCAATGTTTTACCAATGTACAGTAACACGTATTTACCAATGTTTTATCAAAGTATTACCAATGTATAGTAACAGGTATTTACCAATGTACAGTAACACGTATTTACCAATGTTTTACCAGTGTACTGTAACGAATATTTGTCAATGTACAGTAACACATATTCACCAATGTTTACCAATGTATTACCAATGTACAGTAACAGCTATTTACAAATGTACAGTAACACGTATTTACCATTGTTTTACTAATGTGCTGTAACGGATATTTACCAATGTACAGTAACACGTATTTATTAATGTTTTACCAATGTACAGTAACATGTATTTACCAAAGTTTTACCAATGTATTACCAATGTACTATAACGGGTATTTACCAATGTACAGTAACACGTATTTACCAATGTTTTACCAATGTTTTACCAATTTATTACCAATGCACAGTAACATGTATTTACCAATGGACAGTAACACGTATTTACCAATGTACAGTAACAGGTATTTACCAATGTTTTACCAATGTACTGTAACGGGTATTTACCAATGTACAATAACACGTATTTACCAATGTTTTATCAATGTTTTACCAATGGACAGTAACACGTATTTACCAATGTACAGTAACAGGTATTTACCAATGTTTTACCAATGTACTGTAACGGGTATTTACCAATGTACAATAACACGTATTTACCAATGTTTTATCAATGTTTTACCAATGTACAATAACACGTATTTACCAATGTACAGTAACAGGTATTTACCAATGTTTTACCAATGTACTGTAACGGGTATTTACCAATGTACAATAACACGTATTTACCAATGTTTTATCAATGTATTACCAATGTACAGTAACACGTATTTACCAATGTTTTACCAATGTACAGTAACACGTATTTACCAATGTTTTATCAATGTATTACGAATGTACAGTAACAGGTATTTACCAATGTACAGTAACACGTATTTACCAATGTACAATAACACGTATTTACCAATGTTTTATCAATGTATTACCAATGTACAGTAACACGTATTTACCAATGTTTTACCAATGTACAGTAACACGTATTTACCAATGTTTTATCAATGTATTACCAATGTACAGTAACAGGTATTTACCAATGTACAGTAACACGTATTTACCAATGTTTTACTAATGTGCTGTAACGGATATTTACCAATGTAAAGTAACACGTATTTACAAATGTACAGTAACACGTATTTACCAATGTACAGAAACACGTATTTACCAATGTACAGTAACATGTATTTACCAATGTTTTACCAATGTATTACCAATGTACTATAACGGATATTTACCAATGCACAGTAACATGTATTTACCAATGAACAGTAACACGTATTTACCAATGTACAGAAACAGGTATTTACCAATGTTTTACCAATGTACTGTAATGGGTATTTACCAATGTACAATAACACGTATTTACCAATGTTTTATCAATGTATTACCAATGTACAGTAACAGGTATTTACCAATGTTTTACCAATGTACAGTAACACGTATTTACCAATGTTTTATCAATGTTTTACCAATGTACAATAACACGTATTTACCAATGTACAGTAACAGGTATTTACCAATGTTTTACCAATGTACTGTAACGGATATTTACCAATGTTTTACCAATGTATTACCAATGTACAGTAACAGCTATTTACCAATGTACAGTAACACGTATTTACCAATGTTTTACTAATGTGTTGTAACGGATATTTACCAATGTAAAGTAACACGTATTTACAAATGTACAGTAACACGTATTTATCAATGTACAGAAACACGTATTTACCAATGTACAGTAACATGTATTTACCAATGTTTTACCAATGTATTACCAATGTACTATAACGGATATTTACCAATGCACAGTAACATGTATTTACCAATGAACAGTAACACGTATTTACCAATGTACAGTAACAGGTATTTACCAATGTTTTACCAATGTACTGTAATGGGTATTTACCAATGTACAATAACACGTATTTACCAATGTTTTATCAATGTATTACCAATGTACAGTAACAGGTATTTACCAATGTTTTACCAATGTACAGTAACACGTATTTACCAATGTTTTATCAAAGTATTACCAATGTATAGTAACAGGTATTTACCAATGTACAGTAACACGTATTTACCAATGTTTTACCAGTGTACTGTAACGAATATTTGTCAATGTACAGTAACACATATTTACCAATGTTTTACCAATGTATTACCAATGTACAGTAACAGCTATTTACAAATGTACAGTAACACGTATTTACCATTGTTTTACTAATGTGCTGTAACGGATATTTACCAATGTACAGTAACACGTATTTATTAATGTTTTACCAATGTACAGTAACATGTATTTACCAAAGTTTTACCAATGTATTACCAATGTACTATAACGGGTATTTACCAATGTACAGTAACACGTATTTACCAATGTTTTACCAATGTTTTACCAATTTATTACCAATGCACAGTAACATGTATTTACCAATGGACAGTAACACGTATTTACCAATGTACAGTAACAGGTATTTACCAATGTTTTACCAATGTACTGTAACGGGTATTTACCAATGTACAATAACACGTATTTACCAATGTTTTATCAATGTTTTACCAATGGACAGTAACACGTATTTACCAATGTACAGTAACAGGTATTTACCAATGTTTTACCAATGTACTGTAACGGGTATTTACCAATGTACAATAACACGTATTTACCAATGTTTTATCAATGTTTTACCAATGTACAATAACACGTATTTACCAATGTACAGTAACAGGTATTTACCAATGTTTTACCAATGTACTGTAACGGGTATTTACCAATGTACAATAACACGTATTTACCAATGTTTTATCAATGTATTACCAATGTACAGTAACACGTATTTACCAATGTTTTACCAATGTACAGTAACACGTATTTACCAATGTTTTATCAATGTATTACGAATGTACAGTAACAGGTATTTACCAATGTACAGTAACACGTATTTACCAATGTACAATAACACGTATTTACCAATGTTTTATCAATGTATTACCAATGTACAGTAACACGTATTTACCAATGTTTTACCAATGTACAGTAACACGTATTTACCAATGTTTTATCAATGTATCACCAATGTACAGTAACAGGTATTTACCAATGTACAGTAACACGTATTTACCAATGTTTTACTAATGTGCTGTAACGGATATTTACCAATGTAAAGTAACACGTATTTACAAATGTACAGTAACACGTATTTACCAATGTACAGAAACACGTATTTACCAATGTACAGTAACATGTATTTACCAATGTTTTACCAATGTATTACCAATGTACTATAACGGATATTTACCAATGCACAGTAACATGTATTTACCAATGAACAGTAACACGTATTTACCAATGTACAGTAACAGGTATTTACCAATGTTTTACCAATGTACTGTAATGGGTATTTACCAATGTACAATAACACGTATTTACCAATGTTTTATCAATGTATTACCAATGTACAGTAACAGGTATTTACCAATGTTTTACCAATGTACAGTAACACGTATTTACCAATGTTTTATCAAAGTATTACCAATGTATAGTAACAGGTATTTACCAATGTACAGTAACACGTATTTACCAATGTTTTACCAGTGTACTGTAACGAATATTTATCAATGTACAGTAACACATATTTACCAATGTTTTACCAATGTATTACAATGTACAGTAACAGCTATTTACAAATGTACAGTAACACGTATTTACCATTGTTTTACTAATGTGCTGTAACGGATATTTATCAATGTACAGTAACACGTATTTATTAATGTTTTACCAATGTTTCACCAATTTATTACCAATGCACAGTAACATGTATTTACCAATGGACAGTAACACGTATTTACCAATGTTTTACCAATGTACAGTAACACGTATTTACCAATGTTTTATCAATGTATTACCAATGTACAGTAACAGGTATTTACCAATGTACAGTAACACGTATTTACCAATTTACAATAACACGTATTTACCAATGTACAATAACACGTATTTACCAATGTTTTACTAATGTGCTGTAACGGATATTTACCAATGTAAAGTAACACGTATTTACCATTTTTTTACCAATGTACAGTAACACGTATTTACCAATGTTTACCAATGTACAGTAAAACGTATTTACCAATGTTTTATCAATGTATTACCAATATATAGTAATACGTATTTACCAATGTACAGTAACATGTATTTACCAATGTTTTACCAGTGTACTGTAACGGATATTTATCAATGTACAGTAACACATATTTACCAATGTTTCACCAATGTATTACCAATGTACAGTAACAGCTATTTACAAATGTACAGTAACACGTATTTACCATTGTTTTACTAATGTGCTGTAACGGATATTTACCAATGTACAGTAACACGTATTTATTAATGTTTTACCAATGTACAGTAACATGTATTTACCAAAGTTTTACCAATGTATTACCAATGTACTATAACGGGTATTTACCAATGTACAGTAACACGTATTTACCAATGTTTTACCAATGTTTTACCAATTTATTACCAATGTACAGTAACACGTATTTATTAATGTTTTACCAATGTACAGTAACATGTATTTACCAAAGTTTTACCAATGTATTACCAATGTACTATAACGGGTATTTACCAATGTACAGTAACACGTATTTACCAATGTTTTACCAATGTTTTACCAATTTATTACCAATGCACAGTAACATGTATTTACCAATGGACAGTAACACGTATTTACCAATGTACAGTAACAGGTATTTACCAATGTTTTACCAATGTACTGTAACGGGTATTTACCAATGTACAATAACACGTATTTACCAATGTGTTACCAATGTTTTACCAATGTACAGTAACACGTATTTACCAATGTTTTATCAATGTATTACCAATGTACAGTAACAGGTATTTACCAATGTACAGTAACACGTATTTACCAATGTACAATAACACGTATTTACCAATGTACAATAACACGTATTTACCAATGTTTTACTAATGTGCTGTAACGGATATTTACCAATGTAAAGTAACACGTATTTACCATTTTTTTACCAATGTACAGTAACACGTATTTACCAATGTTTACCAATGTACAGTAAAACGTATTTACCAATGTTTTATCAATGTATTACCAATATATAGTAATACGTATTTACCAATGTACAGTAACACGTATTTACCAATGTTTTACCAGTGTACTGTAACGGATATTTATCAATGTACAGTAACACATATTCACCAATGTTTTACCAATGTATTACCAATGTACAGTAACAGCTATTTACAAATGTACAGTAACACGTATTTACCATTGTTTTACTAATGTGCTGTAACGGATATTTACCAATGTACAGTAACACGTATTTATTAATGTTTTACCAATGTACAGTAACATGTATTTACCAAAGTTTTACCAATGTATTACCAATGTACTATAACGGGTATTTACCAATGTACAGTAACACGTATTTACCAATGTTTTACCAATGTTTTACCAATTTATTACCAATGCACAGTAACATGTATTTACCAATGGACAGTAACACGTATTTACCAATGTACAGTAACAGGTATTTACCAATGTTTTACCAATGTACTGTAACGGGTATTTACCAATGTACAATAACACGTATTTACCAATGTGTTATCAATGTATTACCAATGTACAATAACACGTATTTACCAATGTACAGTAACAGGTATTTACCAATGTTTTACCAATGTACTGTAACGGGTATTTACCAATGTACAATAACACGTATTTACCAATGTTTTATCAATGTATTACCAATGTACAATAACACGTATTTACCAATGTACAGTAACAGGTATTTACCAATGTTTTACCAATGTACTGTAACGGGTATTTACCAATGTACAATAACACGTATTTACCAATGTTTTATCAATGTTTTACCAATGTACAATAACACGTATTTACCAATGTACAGTAACAGGTATTTACCAATGTTTTACCAATGTACTGTAACGGGTATTTACCAATGTACAATAACACGTATTTACCAATGTTTTATCAATGTATTACCAATGTACAATAACACGTATTTACCAATGTACAGTAACAGGTATTTACCAATGTTTTACCAATGTACTGTAACGGGTATTTACCAATGTACAATAACACGTATTTACCAATGTTTTATCAATGTATTACCAATGTACAGTAACACGTATTTACCAATGTTTTACCAATGTACAGTAACACGTATTTACCAATGTTTTATCAATGTATTACCAATGTACAGTAACAGGTATTTACCAATGTACAGTAACAGGTATTTACCAATGTACAATAACACGTATTTACCAATGTTTTATCAATGTATTACCAATGTACAGTAACACGTATTTACCAATGTATTACCAATGTACAGTAACAGGTATTTACCAATGTACAGTAACACGTATTTACCAATGTACAATAACACGTATTTACCAATGTTTTATCAATGTATTACCAATGTACAGTAACACGTATTTACCAATGTTTTACCAATGTATAGTAACACGTATTTACCAATGTTTTATCAATGTATTACCAATGTACAGTAACAGGTATTTACCAATGTACAGTAACACGTATTTACCAATGTACAATAACAGGTATTTACCAATGTACAATAACACGTATTTACCAATGTTTTATCAATGTATTACCAATGTACAGTAACACGTATTTACCAATGTACAATAACGCTTATTACTAATGTAGGCTTCCATGACACAAACTGTTGCACTACAAAAAAAAGAATACACTGTGCCAATCAACCTACTAACACGCCAAAGTATCTGATCTATTTCAGCGATGGAAAAAAAACAAGATTTTGTAACAGATTTCACTACTTCCCTTTGAACTAGATGCCCCGCTAGATCCGTGCACGAAACCCGTACACAGAACTAGCTCCCTCTTGGTCGAAGGTCGGCGAACACTACAGACATGACATTACATCATTTTTTAAGGTCTTTTCTGGACTCATCACATCTGGTAACGTACAAAACATACTTACATAAGGTAAGGTTCATGCCATGTGTGGCCACATGTGTCTAGTCAGTCCGGCGAACCATTTATTAAACACCCTAAAAGCAAACTAAAACAGCTGCCATTATATTGTTTATAGTGCACAAAGCGTAATGATTGAAAACACAAAAACTAAATGGAAAAAGTTAACTTGAATTAGCATTATACATTTTCAAAGAACCGGCATTGGCTGTGCAAATATCTATTATTGGTTAACACAAATATAACCCCCGGTACTGACACGCCGACCGCCCAGGAAAAACAAAGAATAAAAAGACCGCTCCTATAGGAAATTGGAAAAAAATACCTGGAAACCTGTATCCGTCACACTGTCGAGCGTGAGCATAATGGATACAGCGTCGACACATCTACGTAACATTTTTACAGGGCGCTCAACAACTGAATCGATGCTATAATAACGACTGTATTACCTTGTGTGTAATGATTAGTTTCACTATGAGAAATGAAAAGTGACATGTGTTTGTCGTAAAAAGTAACAGCCTAAAAAACTGACTTCATCAAGCCTCAGAAAACCAGAAAAAACTTAATACAATCATAACCTAATCTCTTAAAATTAATAAATCTGTACATAAATAGTATTTATTACACTAGTGAGGAGCAATTTTGAGTATTGTTCCAAAGATGTCAATACGTGTTGCACCTCGTTGCACGAGGCTACGCATGCTTTTCCATATTTTAAAATGTCGTTTAAATGTCAGAATACCATCAGAATATCATCATACATCTCCCCATCGTCCACCTGCACGGTATTGGTAACCAATGTCCTTGTTCTGGCAATCTAAAAGTTGCACATTACATACAACATATTCGATGTCTCTGTTCTGGCAATCTAAAAGTTGCACATTACATATAACATAGCAGATGTCCCTGTTCTGGCAATCTAAAAGTTGCACATTACATACAACATAGTCGGTGTCTTGTTCTGGCTATCTAAAAGTTGCACATTACATTCAATATATTCGATGTCTCTGTTCTGGCTATCTAAAAGTCGCACATTACATACAACATAGTCGATGTCTTGTTCTGGCTATCTAAAAGTTGCACATTACATACAACATAGTCGGTGTCTCTGTTCTGGCAATCTAAAAGTTGCACATTACATACAACATATTCGATGTCTCTGTTCTGGCAATCTAAAAGTTGTACATTACATACAACATAACCAATGTCCCTGTTCTGGCAATCTAAAAGTTGCACATTACATACAACATATTCGATGTCTCTGTTCTGGCAATCTAAAGTTGCACATGACATACAACACATTCGATGTCTTGTTCTGGCTATCTAAAAGTTGCACATTACATACAACATATTCGATGTCTCTGTTCTGGCTATCTAAAAGTTGCACATTACATACAACATAGCCGATGTCCCTGTTCTGGCAATCTAAAAGTTGCACATTACATATAACATATTCGATGTCTCTGTTCTGGCAATCTAAAAGTTGCACATTACATACAACATATTCGATGTCTCTGTTCTGGCAATCTAAAAGTTGCACATTACATACAATATATTCGATGTCTCTGTTCTGGCTATCTAAAAGTTGCACATTACATACAACATATTCGTTGTCTTGTTCTGGCTATCTAAAAGTTGCACATTACATACAACATAGTCGGTGTCTCTGTTCTGGCAATCCAAAAGTTGCACATTACATACAACATATTCGATGTCTCTGTTCTGGCAATCTAAAAGTTGTACATTACATACAACATAAACAATGTCCCTGTTCTGGCAATCTAAAAGTTGTACATTACATACAACATAACCAATGTCCCTGTTCTGGCAATCTAAAAGTTGCACATTACGTACAACATATTCGATGTCTCTGTTCTGGCAATCTAAAAGTTGTACATTACATACAACATAACCAATGTCCCTGTTCTGGCTATCTAAAAGTTGTACATTACATACAACATAACCAATGTCCCTGTTCTGGCAATCTAAAAGTTGCACATTACATACAACATATTCGATGTCTCTGTTCTGGCTATCTAAAAGTTGCACATTACATACAACATATTCGATGTCTCTGTTCTGGCAATCTAAAAGTTGCACATTACATACAACATATTCGATGTCTCTGTTCTGGCAATCTAAAAGTTGCACATTACATACAATATATTCGATGTCTCTGTTCTGGGTATCTAAAAGTTGCACATTACATACAACATATTCGATGTCTCTGTTCTGGCAATCTAAAAGTTGCACATTACATACAACATATTCGATGTCTCTGTTCTGGCTATCTAAAAGTTGCACATTACATACAACATAGCCGATGTCCCTGTTCTGGCAATCTAAAAGTTGCACATTACATATAACATATTCGATGTCTCTGTTCTGGCAATCTAAAAGTTGCACATTACATACAACATATTCGATGTCTCTGTTCTGGCAATCTAAAAGTTGCACATTACATACAATATATTCGATGTCTCTGTTCTGGCTATCTAAAAGTTGCACATTACATACAACATATTCGTTGTCTTGTTCTGGCTATCTAAAAGTTGCACATTACATACAACATAGTCGGTGTCTCTGTTCTGGCAATCCAAAAGTTGCACATTACATACAACATATTCGATGTCTCTGTTCTGGCAATCTAAAAGTTGTACATTACATACAACATAAACAATGTCCCTGTTCTGGCAATCTAAAAGTTGTACATTACATACAACATAACCAATGTCCCTGTTCTGGCAATCTAAAAGTTGCACATTACGTACAACATATTCGATGTCTCTGTTCTGGCAATCTAAAAGTTGTACATTACATACAACATAACCAATGTCCCTGTTCTGGCTATCTAAAAGTTGTACATTACATACAACATAACCAATGTCCCTGTTCTGGCAATCTAAAAGTTGCACATTACATACAACATATTCGATGTCTCTGTTCTGGCTATCTAAAAGTTGCACATTACATACAACATATTCGATGTCTCTGTTCTGGCAATCTAAAAGTTGCACATTACATACAACATATTCGATGTCTCTGTTCTGGCAATCTAAAAGTTGCACATTACATACAATATATTCGATGTCTCTGTTCTGGGTATCTAAAAGTTGCACATTACATACAACATATTCGATGTCTCTGTTCTGGCAATCTAAAAGTTGCACATTACATACAACATATTCGATGTCTTGTTCTGGCAATCTAAAAGTTGCACATTACATACAACATATTCGATGTCTCTGTTCTGGCTATCTAAAAGTTGCACATTACATACAACATATTCGATGTCTCTGTTCTGGCAATCTAAAAGTTGCACATTACATACAACATATTCGATGTCTCTGTTCTGGCTATCTAAAAGTTGCACATTACATACAGCATATTCGATGTCTCTGTTCTGGCTATCTAAAAGTTGCACATTACATAAACTGCACTCCAACTAATACCATTGTGTGTTCTGTCGACATTTATAGTTTATGTTTCATAATCCGATTACGTCTACAGTATGGAATATCGAATATGATAGAAAAATATAACTTGTTTTCATTTGTTAGATCCACATCACCGAGACCAGTCTTTCGTTATTCATGCCTAACACCGTTCAACTTTTACGCGCAAAGAACATTGGGATGTAGAATAATTGGGCGTCACAATGTAACAGGCGTTCGATAATTCTATACAGACGCGGGGTTCGCTCTCTGTTCGGCCTCATTGTTTATTGTGCCTCGGTCTTCCAGCTTCGTGGAAAACCTTGCCATTTGCATCTAAAACTATGTACTGGTCAACCGCTTGACGTCAAAGAAAAATGTTTCCGAGAAGCCCCTTAGGTGGCCACGTGAATCTACCCCACGTTTACGTGTTGTTCGGCGAAGTCGATAGGCAAGTAAAGTTATGCGCCCGACAGCAGATAGTTTCAATTGTACATCAAGCTGGGTTGATGGTGGATGAAGATGATAACGTCTTAGACGATTTACATCATCATCCAATGGTATTACGTGCTTGTGAGGAAGTGGAAGAGAATGCAGATTTCGCCTTGCAGGATCTGAAAGACTCGGATATATTCACTATATGCAAAGAAATCAATCCTAATATGGTGTTTATGGTAATTCGACGATTCAGAGAAATTTTCAGTAGGAACAGACAGCCTGATCACCGCAAAGATAACGATGTCATCGCAGTTAAGGAAATACCGCAATGGTTTCGTGGGATTTTGAACCACGTCATACAAATGCAAAATGTCGGTAAGAGGGTGTCTAAAAAAGAAGCTTCCATTCACGGGGCATTAAGGGGTGAGAATAAGAAGTGTCCAATAAGTGAGAGAAGTGAGTCATCTAGCGACAAAAAAGACCATTACCGAACCACTTTTGAAGGTCACACAGACGCCAAACCTATCGTTAGTTGCAGCAGGAATCTACCCTCTCTTGAAATACCTATAGGTGTTCAGGCGCCGAGAACGCATGGACTGAGACTGGCGCCCATTCTAAGAGACAGAAGGGTATAACGATTATTTCGTACTAGTGGATTGTCCAAATCAATTAGTGAAATTTGAAGCATGTTTTATGTGAGTGGAGAAATATGGAATAAATAATTTGATTTATAGTGATTTCTAATTTTCTTTAATCAATCTATGCTACATGTTATAATGCTATGGAGGTGGATATATCTCATGTGCGGACCCTTAATTTCTAAAGGATAAAAACTAGAGGGCATTGTTCATTTGAGTGAATGGTCGCCGTTCATGAAAACCGATTGCCGTTTGTTTACCTTATTGCGATTAAGAAATGTATTTATTTTTGGAGCTATCACAATATTGCAGGAAAAGTACGTAGAAGTAGGAAACCTCGCTGTCCCGTTCTGCCACAAAATCTTATTACCAGGGATGTGTCTGAAATGTTAAAGGGCAGTGGTCAGGCGCCGCGGACTCACAACGACGTATACAACGCGTGTAAAATGCATTGTTTATTTACATGAAATTCGAACACGCGCTGCGCGACGACCACCACCCTTTGAAGCATTGGGATATTGCCACTACTGAACACAATAAACAATGTATTTAATGGGATATTGCCACTACTGAACACAATAAATAATGTATTTAAAAACAAAAAATATACGTTTATACTGTCTACATTGTCGATCCTAAACAGTAGTTGTGTTCTCACTTGCGAACTCGATCCGGAAACCGAATGCTGCAACGTTGTGTGAAGTAAACGTGCGCACGTGATGTCACTATAGTAACGGTTTCAGAAATGCCTTGGTAACATAATTACTAATTTTAGAGTCAATCTAAACCGTGGTCGTTCCACAATCCGTGAGAAATCACCACTAGACAATGGTGAAACAAATACCTATGCACGGAAACGTTGAGTTTGGGAGAATTTCAAATCACGTATTTCAAATATATGTGATATTATATCACACACTCGTTTTAGCCGACATCTGAAACTACCAGAAATAGTCAAATCAATATTTGACAATAATTCGAGAAATATTGCGTGAAATCATCGCGCTGATATTCAGCCATAATGTAACATGGTCAATATGCTTACACAGACCAAATATAATGTCAGGCTTTTTATTACATAGTGTTAAGATATGAAAATTATTACACTGCTTTATCACATATGCCAAATCATATACTAAGGAGGTTCGATCCTAACCGTAGAATCGTTTACTTTACTCTTTTGGGAGTGTTTCACTTCTGGGTTCCAAAACGTCACTGCATATCATGAATAATTAATAGCAACGAATACACCTCAAAATATAATATATTACCTGCGCCGGCGCGACATGGAACAGAACGCGGGTAGAGTGTCATACCTATGTTAGACTTGACCAGTCCTGGTAATTTTATAAATCTTTCTTAAATCCTGGTCTGATGCGAAATTACCAAAATATCGTCAACGCGACGGATTCTACAAACTCGTTTTTAATTATCACATAAAATATTTAAATTGCCACGACTTGGCCAGTCTAGACGCAATGATCCCGGGACCCGCCGTAGGCGGCAGTATTTTCACGCGAGGTCAATTTTGGATCACCAGGTCATTCATAAACGCGTAATTAAGACTGAAACGAGAATCAATTTTGGATGCCAGAAATCAACCAAAGACGCTTATTTGGCTATAATTTGCGCTGTCAAGGCAAAGTTCAGGTTAATAAAATAAGATTGACGACGTTTTCCCAGGAGAAAAATATGAACTATTTGTTGAAAAAAGCGGAGAAAAATTGATACGCAAAAATCGTGACGTCGACTCTACGCATGCGATGCAGCGTCATGGAAATTGTCTACAGTACACGTGCACTCATCTTTCGATGACGTAGAATATTTTGCAAGTCAGCCCAGTCTGTACAGACATTGTACTAATAGAAGGTAAGAGCTCTTGCCCTTTTCCACAAATTTTAATATATTCTTAACAATTGCTTTACCTATAAAACTCTGCACACCATGCTATGATCATTCAGTGTTTTGAACTAAACGACTCATCGCTTAGCAAAGCCGATTTTCAGGATTTATTGGCACCTGATGTCATGAATCAGGGAATCTAATGGCCAAAAATAAATCGCCATGTATTGCATCGTACATAAATGATGACAGCGATTTACTAGGCCTATGGTCTGTGAACTCGTATGATTTGTGTGTTGTGCACATGCACGGTGCGACGAGTAAAAATTACCTAACCTATCGGTCCTTCACGGCCACAGTTGTCATGATGCATCTCAATAAAATAGCATCTAAAACCAAAATAAGGCCGATATGTGTAAATACTTGTACATTAATAGTCTGGTCTATGCAGCCAGCAATAATGAAATTGCAAGAATGGCATTGGCAAAATGATGACATCTGATGTAGCCATGTCTGGGGCATGGATATGATTTATAGTCTTTGCCTATTAATGTAATGTTAAAGTGTCTATGAAGTATGTCAGCATTTGTGACCACGCCATTGGTTATTCGGCATAGGCTAGCGCTACCACACACTGTATAATATTGAGCAAAAAGTATTGTATTTCATTCACCACATTGGCATGGCTGGCTGTACCCATTCTTACTTTTTCATGACCATTGTTTGGCCCACTACAATTTTCTTGTGATTTAGGCGTATTTTTGTCACATGCAAGAAACAGAGCTGCAATATGTACATCAAAAATGCTCTTATCATGCTTGTGATGTTGCTATTGTAGGTAAATGGCCACATCAGGAATGTACATAACTGTTATTAATTAGGCAGAAACTGATAGGGGCCAATTCCTTGTGCTGATGTCTACATACACATGTACATCAGTGATAGTTTTGCTGTCACCAGCTGCCATTCTTGAAATGGTGCCATCGATCAACAGTTCATGCCACTCACCTCAACCTTAAACAATGACATGTGTTGTCATTTGTTAATAAGGCCAAATTTTATTTTTATGGAAATGAGTTACCTTTTTCTATAATGAACAAAAGTTGATATCAATATCAGCATGTAAAAAAAAACAATTGTTTAAAATGATTGTATTTGATGTAGACTGAACATAATAAATCAAAAATAATAAAATACCTGCCTAACTACCCAATATTTTTACCCTAATACTGGAAACACCAAATTTGTTTTTCATTGGCCTCATAATGGTTTGAGATCTTTTTAACATAGTCCACATAAATAATGAGGGATGAACTGGTATTCTGTACAAACAGGTCCATGTATTTACATTCTATGTTTCTGGTTTGATGCTGACTCATTTACAGCCCTGTCATTGGTGATACCAGGATTTTACTCCTTATAGCATGTGTGTGGGCTGTCTTATGAAAACCAACAATGCTGTCTTTGCACATTCACTCTAGTTATATGTCAGATGGCACATTGGTATTACCATGTGATAAATTCATTATTTTTACGAGTTCTATCAGTCTGATGGGATTGATATCATCAATGATATTCCTATGAAGTACAATTACATTTCATATAGTCTCTTTGCACCTACTTCATTCTGAATGGACAGTTGGATGAACATACAATAGCCTAAAAGTAAGGGGGTATATTTGTACGACACTCTTTGTACGTAACTTTGCATGATATGGGTCTATAATACTGTCTTGTACAATGTTTGTAAACAGTTAACTACTGGTTTTGTACAGTTTATTGTTGCTGCATATATACAGTATTTTCGGCAATATGACTACTACCAAATTGGTTGTTGGTGGTGATACCTATCATTTGGGTCTTCCGTCAACACTTATGTGCTTTTGCACCATGATATTTATTTATTTATTTATTTATTTATTTATTTTATTATTAGACGCATAAAATCCTTAGGAAAGGATAAAAAGGGTCTTACAGAAAGAAATTAAAAAAAAAAAACACAAAAAACTACAATCTAAAAAAGAAAACAAAAAATAAATAAGTCGTTTCATGCACATCATACCAGATTTAATCATGACACTCTGTTGACAACACTAATTTACCTCATTATAATGTAAATGTGCATAACCTGTGTTTATTTTCAATGAGAGGATGCTTGAATGCACGGTAGTGCTTTCAGCATCCTCTCGCCAGTTATTTACAATGTGCTTCAAGATTTAATTATGGAAAGTCCAATCATTTCCAAAGCATTATCTATTTCAACAATGTTCTTCCTATTGAACATTCCTCTACTCAACACCTTACTCAAATCATTCATTACCTTGATATAATCCTTACCACTTACTTGTTTTTTTTATTTTCTTCCAGGCGAGATAATTCAACCATCACCTGTACCTCCTACTGGTTAAACTTGACAATTATTTTTACTTTATTCTTACTCGAATGTTTTTTGTAAACTTGTTGTTTATTGTTGGTTAAAATAAAAAATAAAAACTTTATTATTTCCTTTCCTTACAGACGATTATTTTATTCACACTATTTTTACCTGGTTGTCTTCCAACTGGTCTGCTAGTGATGTCTAATAGCAACTGGCCAAATTACAATCGAGTGGTGGGTGGGTCACAGTCAAGTACAAATAAGCCATTCACTGCTAAAGAACAAATATAATCATTCTTCCCGATCAAGTACTTTAACCTCCCCCTCTTGATTCAAATGACATAACCAAAAGACTTAAAACATCACCTACTTCCTATAACACACAACACCCATATTCACATAATTGTTCATACCTGTATGCATTGTCACAGCAAAATCAATTCCATAAATTTACCAACGGATCAAGCAAATCATTTGCCCATATTAACTATAGCCTCTTCTGTAAGCCATCTAATGCTTGTGGCTTGTGTTTCAATTACATAACGTTAGTCCAAAAATGTCAGCTTCTATTTATTTGAACACTCGGGGGGGGGGGGACTCTGGATGTATGTATGTATGTACAGGACGGGTAGGTTACGATATCATAAGAGGTATGTTTGAGAGGGGTCCTAAGAAACTCTTATCCACAGCAAGGCCCGGGGGTACTGGTACTCAGACCTGGTACCCGTGCTGAAGTACAACTTAAAAAAAAAAGTCTCTAAACACGTACTGAAAAATGAAATATAGTGAAATTATACCCTGAAATTATATGAGTGAAATGTATTTTTTTTTATTTGGTGCAGCTCCTAGTTTACATAGTGAGCCCCTGTTACAAAAGGGAAGCAATAAATAAATAAAAAAAAAAAAAAAAATACCCCTTTTCAAGGGCAAAAACTTAAAATAGATACCCTATATACATGTACATACTAAAATCATGTTGTTTTCAAGTTGAAGTAAAATGAATTCATGATGTTGTTTTTTTTCTCGCGCTTTATTTATTTATTTTAAAATATTCAACAATTTTTTCACTAAAATAAATTGTCATGTTTTCCTAAAAATATCTAATAATTTCAAACAGAATTTCTAATGCCAGTGGACATTCAAACGCATTACCTACTTTACTGAAAATCCTCTGAAATTCTGTAATCATTTGACAAGATACCATAATCAAAAGACGATTGGCTGAAGTTATCATAAATCATCCCAAACAAATGTGTACATTGCCAAGATTTGTAACATTTTGTGAACATAGCGCAAAACATAGAGTAAATATGACACGAGTTGCTATGGTTTCACATCTACAGCAGCAGAGTCATGTCAACGAGTATTATTATTATGCGTAAAGAGTTAAAATAACAATGTTGGATTTTTTCTCAGGGATGACTGAGTCATTGTATGTTAATTAATTGATTCGTAGAAATATAGATTCATCGAAAGAAACAGCCTTTATATTAAAAGACAATTAATACTGGTTTACTATATATTAAACTTACCTCTGTATAAAATTGAAAAAGGTGCAATCTAAAAATTTGTGTTAATGGTTCTCCATATAAATCACCATCCATACAAGTTGGACAATGTCTGGGAGCCCAGGAACTATGATCAACTGTACTCTATGGGGGGGGGGGGGTATCGGCTGGCGAGACATACTCAGTCCACCTACTGATTTCAAACCTAATTTCAGAGACAGTTATGCCTTGCCAATCACCAAGTTTGAGGGTGACTTACAGTCGCGCATCGTACATGAGGCGTAGCCCACCACTGGTTTCCTCAAGCACTACAATTTTACTGCTTCTGACAAATGTCCACTCTTTCTTTCCCACATATTCCTGGAATGTCAGGAAATTGGCATTCTTTGCGACCTCATCAATCGTATAGGATCCGGGCTCCTGAAGACATATGTGTCGGCTATATCATGGTGGTTTGTTGTTTGTTGGGCGTGGTTTCTCAAATGTGGGCGTTGTTTTTTCAAATGTGGGCGTGGTTTCTCAAATGTGGGCGTTGTTTTTTCAAATGTGGGCGTTGTTTTTTTCAAATGTGGGCGTTTTTTCAAATGTGGGCGTTGTTTCTAAAATGTGGGCATGGTTTCTCAAATGTGGGCGTTGTTTTTTCAAATGTGGGCGTTGTTTTTTCAAATGTGGGCGTTGTTTTTTCAAATGTGGGCGTTGTTTCTAAAATATCGATATTCGTAACTCAAACAATTCTGCATGTTTTAATCGTGTGTGTACAGAAAGCAGGCACAAATTAATCGTGTGTGTACAGAAAGCAGGCACAGACAGGAAGGAAAGACAGGATAATGGGATATTAATTACAAACTCACAATCAGTAAGTTACATGTCTTCATTGTATTTATTTATTTGCTGCTATGTATTGTAGATGTTCAGTAAAATAGAAATGTGTTTTCAGGTATGTTACATGCTGGTATAAGTGAAAGGCAACTAGGAAATATTCTTGAAGTCTAGGGAGAGAGGTTGGAACTGCTATTGAAAAAATAGCTAATGCTTTCGCAATCCTTGGAAGATAATTTTACATATTAATTATGTATTTTTATGGTATTTTTTCAATTATTCAGAACTAAAGAAAACCATGAAATACCAGAAATACATAATTCTGAAGTATACTTTCTATTTTAGATATTATAGAATATCATAATGACATTTGTTAGGAAATTTAATATTTAGAATACATGTATACTTATCTCACTGGTCATGTTTTTTTGTCCCCAAGTGGTCACAGCACCAATAAATGTAGGCATGGCAACGTAGTATTGGGAGAAGTTACAATTTATAGTCTTTCAGGTTTGTTATAATAGATACATGTGTGCTTTCGATAATTGGTGAAATCAAGCATCGTAGGTGCTAGGCAAGTTGTAATGACATGGGGAAAATACATCAGTATTCTTTTTATTTAAAATTATTATACTTTGTTTTGTGTTTCCAGCTTCTATTAATATACAATATTAATACTGATTCTTTAACGGAACATGTATTATACCACTCGCTATTTGCATTATCCGAACATTTATTCACACATATATTACTTGTGTTACTTAGTTTGTTCAAAATATGGTAGAAGTATTATTAGTTTACTCTATTAAACCTGCTTTTTTTTCGTGGGTTGGAAAGTTGAATTTGAGAAATTACCCAAATCCCTAAATCAAAATTAGGGAAATTTTTGGTTCATATCAATTGGATTAAAATAAAATATATTGTTTGGGTTTTAGGTATTTTGTGAATTCAGTTTTGATATTATAATATAAGAAAAAAACATCAACACACACCAGTGTGCCCTCACACAGTTGACAGAAAAAAACTCGGATGACGGCCGTCTGTGACTGAAGAAATATTAATCTTTGAATTGTTTCCTTTTTATTGCGTTTTATTCTATTTTCAGGCATTTGTACATTCAATTTCTGTTTGTAGATAAGAAAAAGAAATAGAGACGTGGTAATGTGCTAGTAACAAAATATTTATGCCATAAATGTACAAAAATACAATACTCGAAAACACATGACAGAAAATAGTTACCTGCAGTTGTCCATTTTGAATCGAAATGTAAAAAAAACATGTGTACATCAGCAATCCTGCAAGCTCAGTCCTCACACAAAATCTGAAGTAAACTTATCAATTCAATTCAAAACAAATCTTGACATAATATGACCTGCCACTGTAACAACTTTGAACCAAATCGGTAGACTGGTGCAGTCGGGGCCATTTATTTGTTTTTGTAGTTTAAAAAAAAATAAAACAAATCGCGAAATGGAGGTGTTAGCACGAAATCACCCCGACTGGTTTATTCTGCAGGTAATTCATTGCTATTAAATATTCATGAATCACATATTATGAGGTGGGCGTGGAAATACGTGCATAATGAGGTCAACATGGTAAAGGTCACACTGCAGTTTGTCGTAGTCGTCGTTTTTAATTCATCACAATGTGTAAAAAAAAAACTTGTACTAGTCGTAGAATTAAAAAAAAATCGGCTGCTACAATCAGCCGCAGTCTTCTCGGTTAGAGGTCAGTTGAAGAGACGTTGTGATTGGCTTAGATGATTGTCAATTAGAACACTCATTAAAATAATTACCCGTTGAAAAATCAACGGGTTCCTGCAGTGTCAATAGAGGGCCATGCAGAATAAACCAGTCGGTTGATTTCACGCTAGTACCTCGCGATTTTTTTTATTTTATTTCAACTACAAAATCAAATTATTCGCCCCGACTGCACCAGTTTACCAAATCGGATAAATCATGTCTGAAAAAAAATAACTGATATGAAACCAAGAATCAAATTAAAATGGCCACAAGTTGGCAATTTTGAATAATAACTTGTTAGCCACCAACTAGACCAGCATACCAAACTTTGGCAATGCATGACCAAAGAAAGTGGAACAAAATGGCAGCCAGTATAACATAAAATCGCCATAGTACGTCTGAAATAATTTAGCATGTTCGACAAATGTACACATACATACACATGCCACTCAAAATGTACAACTTTCTTACCAAGTTTAAACAAATGGACCTAAATGTTCCGAAAAAAAAAATCATTTTAGTGCATTTTTATATTCAAAATGGCCGACAGTAGGCCACCCTTGATTGAATGACAAAATCAATTTATGTACATATGTCTCAGATAATATACTAGCTATGTGAAAAGTTGGAAGGAATTCTGTTGATAGATGTCCAAGATACCAGATGGATGCACAGATACAAAGTGACTTAACCACAAGTTCTCACTTTGCATTTTGTCCTAACAAGGACTAATTTGGGGTACTACATATTTGATACAAAATATATATTTGTAACCTGTAAACCCATGCCAATTGTACAAGTGCAGCTATTGTTACCTTTAGAGTTAGGGCACTGTGAGGAGAATAACTATTATTATACATCTGTCACTGCAACGCCATAAGTTACAGCATCCTCTAATAATAAAAACAAACATGGCAGCCCCCAGAGTTTGACTGCAATCCACACAAAAAAATTTGCTTAATCTGTTCTAAACTTTTTGGATTTAGGCATTCCCATAATGTACCCTTGGGAGGAAAAGATGTGCGTTGGTCGATACTCTTGTTGTATTGTCTTGGTGCATACTTTTCGGTATCCTCATATTATTGTCATTTCTGACTCATCACCAATCTAATTATATAGCTATGTGGGACACGTATATCATATTACTGTTCCACAATCCCAAGTTTTTGATAGCACCTTTTCTGTTCCTCATATATTCTTTTTGCATCCTGGTACAATTTTATGTCCCATTTATTTTGTTCCATGAGTTTATTGAGAGCAGATTCACTGAGTTTATTTTTGTGTGGATTGGAATTGAGATGCACAGATTGTTCTTCAGTCTTTAAACCAAATACAAATGACAGCATATCCTGGGACTGTTTGAAATCTTCCGTCAATCCTACAAATGACATCTTAGTTTCTAGATTTTCTTTTGCCAACAAGTAATGTTTTTCTTCCACAATAGGAATTGTATGAGCGTCCGCCAGAGTTACTGACCCACAGCAGTCTTCAAAGGTGTCATCTATGTCGGGAAAATCACCAAACTGCAAAAGCCTCACACTGAAGTTATCCATATCTTGTAGCTGTATATTGCGGGTACTTTTCAAATATTCGTCAATGGAGACAGTGTTCATCAAGTACTTTTGACAAATCACATGAGTATGTGCACAACGAGTCTTCTTCAAATAATAGTAAGTTGAAACGAGTCTTTCTATTGGGTCACGAAACCATGTGACATATGCAAATGGTCTGCCCGAGTTGACAAAATCATGAATTCCAAACGTTCGCTTTGAGAAAAAAAGCGTTTGATCAGACATATTTCTTGCACTTAAACCCTCCTTAAAGAGATTCATACAGTGCCAGATGTAACTTTTTCGAATTTGGTTTGTCATTTTTTTGTTTTCAGAAGAGATATTTCTAATATTAGTGGCATCATGATTGAAATTTGAATTTATAGTAGAAAGTAGAGCTTCAACTGAGGTACCGCCAGCTTTAGGAAGATGCACAAACCCAATATTAGCATTGTGATATTCTCTGGCGTCACTAGCATTAAAATTTAAGAAGAAATTAGGAAGCGGTTTTCGACCACCATCGGCGGATTTCAAGCAGTTACGAAGAGCTATGTTCATTTTGTGACAGATTGGTGTTTGTCTTATACTTTCAAATAACAATGAGCAGTTTGTTTTATCAAATTTTACATCAGATTTGGGTTTGACAAGAAGGTGACCAAACAGTAATGATGAATTCTTATTGTTTACATTCTGAGTAGAAGTGGAGCTACTATTGCCCCCAGCAACAACAGCGTTATGCAGTTGTTTCATTGTTGGTGTGTGTTGGTGCACTTCATCACTGTGATATATCAATACAGCCAAATACAGGAATGTGAATGACATCAGGAACATCATTGGGCGCAGCATTTTCTTCGTCATATTGCAATCTATCAAAAAAAACAAATCAAAATAACTTGAATACAACAATTACATGAAGACCGACATTTGCATGAAATTTGTACGTCCCTCAGATTGAAACGGACTTTACTTAAAGAGTGGTGGTCATCGCACAGCAAGCATTTGAATTCAGTGTAAACAAACAATGTATTTTACACATGTTGTGTACGTCGCATATCTAACAAGATACGGTGTGGTGACGGCATTACCATTCATGTTCACAGTACATACAGTGAAGGCGACTGTCTTTCCCTGATATACTCTACAGGAACATTTTCAATTATTATATATCTGATTTCACAGTAGTGACCCAAGACAACACTGGGCTCCATGGCAAAGTTGAATAATTAAACATGATCTGAGTAGTCACGTGATCGCATTGCTAGGCAAACATAACTTTACTACACTATTATAACATCAGAGGACTACTTGAAGCGGCTATAACCGATTTTCAGCATGTTTTTATTTAAATATAATCAGGAAGAGATATATTGTTTTAGACAATTGCATTGACAAAAGTGACCCTACCCAAAACCCTATCACATAAAATGCGATGTGGAAACTAACAATCAAGAAGTCACCATCATTAAAATCCAACATGTGATGGGGAACGTATAAAATTATGATGTGCATACCATTATGGGAAGCAAAACATAAAATCATCAACGGGAGGCCGTCAGTGGTAAATCTGTCTTGATTTCACTCCTAGTAAGTTGTTATCTTTTACTTTAATCCCTGTGGCGTGCTCTGGAGACCTGGGCACAAACACGCAGCCATCTTTTTTCACTTGTCATTGATTTAATGTGCAGTGTCAGTATATAGCGTACATGCTATGCTTGTATTGTCCACATTTTGATGATCGCTTATTATAAATTGATACTAATGACACGTGAAATGTTGTATTAAAAATAAAAATCAGAGGAAAAAGATAGATAGTTACAGCTATTTAACCTTGCTTGTTTCATACAAAAAAAAAATATTTTGACGTCCACCATCTTCATCCCTATAGCTATCCCTTTCCTGTGATCAGAGCCTGTAAAAACTATCCCAAGTTGCCTCATCTGTGATGTCACAAGTAAGTGTACTCCAAAGTGGATAATCTCACCTGCTAATAATCAATGTGCTTTTTTTTTAAAGCTGCTCAGTACTGGTGTATTTACAAAGTATGACAAAAATGTACAAGGCTCTGATGCAGTGAAATACAATAGAACCTGGCTCGTTATCCACCACCATACAAACATTGAAACTAAATACACAAATGTGTGCATAATTATTCTCACACTTGTTCTGGCAGCTTATTCACAACCTCCGCATGTTTGGAACATACAGCAAATAATCAATTAATTCATGAAAAAGGTTCATCAACATTGTTTACCAAATACACAATTTTCATGATTGACCTTGATCTGGGAATCATCAAGTACATTTATTTCTGTTAGATTCGCAATTTATTTATTCATTATTATTTATTTTTTTTTTTTTTTACTTTACTAACATTTTATTTTTATCTTTTATGTATTGTATGTATTTATGTTCCTTACCATACAAAAACCCTCTGAAGGTTTTTTAGTAGTGTAATAAAGTTATTATAATTATTGTAAGATAACTTTAATTATGACAACTGATTTGTTAATATCTTGTGCAATAAACAACACCACCATATCACATTTTATGTTTATATATCAGCAATATTATATTACCTTGTACATAAACAAAACTCAATACAGGTTATTCAGAATAATAGTTGCAAATATAACTTTTTGTTGTGAGAAAATCCTAGATTGTAAAGCTTACATGTTCCCAGATTTCTCTGGTTTATTTATAACTCCAATATTTTTGTTGTTAGAAGATGTTCAGAAAATCTCATCTTCACTAGCCAAGGTCTAAGTTTATTCAGCCAAGCCTCTAAACAGACCTTGGCAAAACGACCATCAAATATGTGTATTCTAACAGCACCCACAGTAGTCAGTTGTGGCTAATCATTGTCCAATCAGTTTTTGTGTTACAAATCCCTCTTGGCGTTTCATTTCAAACAAAATGGCGGTGCCCATGAATCGTGATATTTGTGATGATAAAATTGCGAAAGTTTCCAGTGTTGGTGCCCGCAAGCCTCATCAGGTACAGGCAATCGACGTAGTTTTGTGTGGGAAGGATGACTTCATAGCGACAAAAACAGGAAGTGTAATTTTGTTTTATAATTTGGTACGTCCAAGCTGATTGGGCACCTTGTTTCGAGGCACGCCCAATCAGATCTCACTGCTTAAGATACGCATTTAGCCTATGCGATCCCGTACGGTATCGTGTAGAGGCCTATAGGTTGAAGACATGGGACTGTGCGATTCAGACGATGAGAAAATCTATGATCATAGAATACAAAATATTGTTTTTCATATTAGCAACATTGTCATTTTTTCCCATTATTCAAACGCTGCTTGTGGTTATTCGGAATAAAACAAGTTTTTATTATGTTTAGCAGTATATGACAAGTGATTTAGGCGTGATAGAAGATTTATGATTAGAAGGCGTTTTGTATCTTCATATACTTTTTCTGTAACATAAATTGTTAGTCTCAGTAGTTTTAAGTTTTTTTTTATGACAGCTCTGTATTTTCTATGTATAGCAAACCGTGTTTCGGTTATCGATTTATTTATTTATTTATCAAATAGATTCAGTAAAACTTGTGAATCTGAAATCAATAAATATGAATCTAACAAAATCAATTTATTCTGAGCATTTTGTTTTATCAGTGTCCTTGGAGAATTTAATTTATGATGAAAATCATAAAAAGACCTGCAGAAGATTCTCAGGTATGCAAAAAAAAATTCAGAGTCAGATTAATATTCACACAACCAAAGTTCAATTGATAACCAATGTTGAATTTCATGGACATTTGGACAGATACTCAGACGAACCCCTGTATAAGCTGAGCCCATATTAGTACTCTTCTTTTCAATCTGCGTCTAAAACAGGGACTAATTATTTATATAATAATAATAATAATAATAATTTATTGACACAACACCGATATAGTACAATACGGCAGTATGGCCACTAAATACAACTATTAACTACATTTAAAATAGAATTAACATATTTGGCGAAAGTTATCATAAGATGAGTATCCATAGCACTTAATAAATAAATGAATTTACATTCTTGATTTAGTTTTTCAAATTCTGGAAAGCTAATATTGTGAAAAAAAATTTCTCTATCTGATTTAATATCTGAGTTTGAACAGTTCATAACATAGTGTTTTTCATCACCCACTTCAGATGAGTCGCACAATTTGCATATTCTTTGTTTTTGATGGATATTATTGTACCGCCCTTTCTCAATTGGCAAGTTATGGCTTGAAATTCTTAATTTTGTAATTGCTGATTTTATTTTATAATTCAAAATTGTATGTATTTATGTTCCTTACCATACAAAAACCCTCTGAAGGTTTTTTAGTAGTGTAATAAAGTTATTATAATTATTGTAAGATAACTTTAATTATGACAACTGATTTGTTAATATCTTGTGCAATAAACAACACCACCATATCACATTTTATGTTTATATATCAGCAATATTATATTACCTTGTACATAAACAAAACTCAATACAGGTTATTCAGAATAATAGTTGCAAATATAACTTTTTGTTGTGAGAAAATCCTAGATTGTAAAGCTTACATGTTCCCAGATTTCTCTGGTTTATTTATAACTCCAATATTTTTGTTGTTAGAAGATGTTCAGAAAATCTCATCTTCACTAGCCAAGGTCTAAGTTTATTCAGCCAAGCCTCTAAACAGACCTTGGCAAAACGACCATCAAATATGTGTATTCTAACAGCACCCACAGTAGTCAGTTGTGGCTAATCATTGTCCAATCAGTTTTTGTGTTACAAATCCCTCTTGGCGTTTCATTTCAAACAAAATGGCGGTGCCCATGAATCGTGATATTTGTGATGATAAAATTGCGAAAGTTTCCAGTGTTGGTGCCCGCAAGCCTCATCAGGTACAGGCAATCGACGTAGTTTTGTGTGGGAAGGATGACTTCATAGCGACAAAAACAGGAAGTGTAATTTTGTTTTATAATTTGGTACGTCCAAGCTGATTGGGCACCTTGTTTCGAGGCACGCCCAATCAGATCTCACTGCTTAAGATACGCATTTAGCCTATGCGATCCCGTACGGTATCGTGTAGAGGCCTATAGGTTGAAGACATGGGACTGTGCGATTCAGACGATGAGAAAATCTATGATCATAGAATACAAAATATTGTTTTTCATATTAGCAACATTGTCATTTTTTCCCATTATTCAAACGCTGCTTGTGGTTATTCGGAATAAAACAAGTTTTTATTATGTTTAGCAGTATATGACAAGTGATTTAGGCGTGATAGAAGATTTATGATTAGAAGGCGTTTTGTATCTTCATATACTTTTTCTGTAACATAAATTGTTAGTCTCAGTAGTTTTAAGTTTTTTTTTATGACAGCTCTGTATTTTCTATGTATAGCAAACCGTGTTTCGGTTATCGATTTATTTATTTATTTATCAAATAGATTCAGTAAAACTTGTGAATCTGAAATCAATAAATATGAATCTAACAAAATCAATTTATTCTGAGCATTTTGTTTTATCAGTGTCCTTGGAGAATTTAATTTATGATGAAAATCATAAAAAGACCTGCAGAAGATTCTCAGGTATGCAAAAAAAAATTCAGAGTCAGATTAATATTCACACAACCAAAGTTCAATTGATAACCAATGTTGAATTTCATGGACATTTGGACAGATACTCAGACGAACCCCTGTATAAGCTGAGCCCATATTAGTACTCTTCTTTTCAATCTGCGTCTAAAACAGGGACTAATTATTTATATAATAATAATAATAATAATAATTTATTGACACAACACCGATATAGTACAATACGGCAGTATGGCCACTAAATACAACTATTAACTACATTTAAAATAGAATTAACATATTTGGCGAAAGTTATCATAAGATGAGTATCCATAGCACTTAATAAATAAATGAATTTACATTCTTGATTTAGTTTTTCAAATTCTGGAAAGCTAATATTGTGAAAAAAAATTTCTCTATCTGATTTAATATCTGAGTTTGAACAGTTCATAACATAGTGTTTTTCATCACCCACTTCAGATGAGTCGCACAATTTGCATATTCTTTGTTTTTGATGGATATTATTGTACCGCCCTTTCTCAATTGGCAAGTTATGGCTTGAAATTCTTAATTTTGTAATTGCTGATTTTATTTTATAATTCAAAATTACTTTTAGATAATTTTCAAATTTGTAATTTTTCTTTACCAGTAAGTATGTCTTTAATTTGTTGCCAACATTTTGATTGTTGTCTTTTTTGAGTTGCTTCATCCATTCATTATTATATGTATCTTTAAGTTTATTTTGAATAATTCTTTTTATGTTTTTAGAATTTAGATTATTAGCTTCCCCGGGTTTGTTACATTTAAGTGTTTCTAACATGTGTTTTATAAAAGTTACAAATGATTTCTGTCCTTGTTCGTGTAGATCCAGTTCGTTTTGTAAAGCTATCTTTGTCAGAATCAGGGACTTTCCATGTGCTATCCTTGCCAAGTAGGAGAACACATTGTTAATTACCTCCAAATGTATGGGGTATCGACCTAATTCGCCTTGTGATGCAATGTTTGAGCTTCTTCTGTGGACTCCTAATGTATTCTTGCAGAATTTTAAATGTAGTTTTTCATATTCCAAATTGTCATTTGTGATTGATTTGAGTGTTCCTTTGTGTTCGAAATTGTTGATGGTATAGGCACCCCAAATTTCACTCCCGTATATACAAACTGGTTTTACCATGCTGTCAAATAAATAACATAGTGTGTTAATTTGAGTATTGGCATAAATATTGAATTGTTGTCTAATTGAAAAGTAGCTTTTTTGTGCTTTCAGAGTCAGTGATTTAATGCAGGTTTTGAAGTTACTATTTGCGTTAAAATTGATTCCTAAATATGGTAATTGATTGTCAATCTGTATCTTTTTATTATCAATATAGAAACTCTCTGAATTATCAATTTTTTTGTTCATAATCAGAATTTTTGTTTTCTTTACACTAACATTTAATTTCCAGCTTTTACAATAGTTTTGTAATTTAAAAAGGGAATTTTGTAGTCCAGATTTAGTCTTTGGTAGGATGACTATATCATCAGCATACATAAGACATGGAATTGGTTCCTTACCCAAAATTGGGCAATCAGCTGTATCTTTCATTAGAACACTTGGTAAATCATTCACAAATATGTTGAATAAGGTTGGTGATAGTGGACACCCTTGGCGAGTGCCTAACTTACTGTCAAAATAATTAGTGTACCCATCTTCCAATCTAACACATGATTTTAACTCCTTATACATACTGTTGATGACTTTGATGAACTTGTCACCCCATTTCTGTACATTTTGTAAAACAGTCCATTCCTCCAAAATGTATCAAAAGCTTTTGCCAAATCCACAAAACACATATAAAGAGGCTGTGATTTTTTATTTATTTTGCCATTTTTTTTAATTTTGTTATGGTTATTCATAATAGACTTGAGAACAAATACATGATCAGAGGTCCTGCAGTCTTTCTTAAAGCCAATTTGATATTTAGTTATAATATTATAATCATTAAGGAACTTGTTTAGCCTGTTATTCAGAATAATCGAAAACAATTTTCCTAAGCAGCTCATTATTGTTATACCTCTATAGTTTGAAGGATCATCCTTGTTACCTGATTTATATATTGGTACAATATATCCTTTACTCCAAAGGGATGGGTATTTTTCACCTTGTAGTACTGTATTAAATATTTTGAGTAAATGATGTTTAATGTACATGAAACTGGATTTTATCATCTCGTTTGAAATTTTGTCAAATCCACATGCTTTTCTATTTTTCTATTTTTCAATGTTTTAATTGCTTCTTTGACATCCTTTTCCACTATTGGTTTATCCAGTGTCATGTTGTGTACTTTATCTTTCCTCTTCTCTAATTCCTCTAATTTCTTTATAATTGAACCTTCAAATTTGTTATCATAGTTTTGATCATTTGTAGAATTCAGTTTTTTATAAAAATTAAACCAGCATTCCCGAGTTATCAAATTGTCCATACTTTGTTTTCCTGATTGTTTCTTATTGAATGACTTGATCAGATCCCACAAATCTTTATTGTTACAATTTCTGTCTTTCAGACGAGCAATTTTTTTCACAATTTGAGACTTTTGTTCATTTTTCCTTTTTTTTAATCATTTTTCGCAGTGTTTTCTTTGTCTTATAGTATACCTGTCTCATGTTTAATTCCTTTGGATTTGCTTTCATCACTTTCCCTAAACGATTAACTTCATTTCGTAGTTCACTGCATGTCTTATCGAACCATGGTTTATGTTTGCGTTTACATTTGGATGCTGATATGACCTTCAGTGAAGATTCACCAGCACTCACTAAAATATGTGTTAATTTATTTATGTTACAATTCAAATCTATGCTATTATCATTCATTTGATTAATTAATGAGTCTAATTCTAATTTAATATTTCCACTACTTAATATGTTTTGAAATAAATCACTTGATCTATCACTCCAAACAAATTTATCTAATAAATTTTGTAACTTATGCTTCATATTACAAACCTTACTGGTAGTTGTCTTCAGATTTATAATTAGAGAAATACTACAATGGTCTGATAAATAAGATATCTTACCTACTTTAAAAAAAATTAGTTTATTTATGAGTAATTCATTGACTATAAAATAATCTACTACACTCTGACCATTATACTTATAACAAGTATAACCACCTTCTAGATTGCCCAAAATTCTACAGTTATATATTTATACCGTTTATATAAAATGTAATTAACTTATTACCAGTTACAAGTGGTTGAATAATAATAGATACTAGATTTTTTGATCACAGAAAATATTTTTTTCAAACTATTCTGGTCTTTGATTCTGTCATATTTTATTACAATGGCATTTGTTTTCGCTAAAATAATAGTCACAAACCTAAGTCTTCCTTATTCTGTTATCGAATAGTTTGAAGCATGCTATTCCTTGTCAATTAAGACTTTTTAATCAAGGAAAGTTTAGAAAGAACTCCTGTGAGCTAAAAGTATTTGAGACTTCCAAACAAGAAGCTTGGCAACTAATATTTGTGTCGTATTTGATATGTACAACGTGAAAATAATGTGATACACGTACATTATTGAAGTTTACATACATTCGATTTTACATCTGTGGTTTTCAGTCGAATTTATTTTAGAACACCTCTACCACAAGTTCAATTTAAATATGACTTTTTGAGATACCAGAAATTGCATGGCTAATAATTAGATAATATCCATGTTTCTCTATTAAACTGTGGATTTCGCCAGAGCATCTGTGAACCAAATTTCAATGAAATGTGATAATAATGCAATTAGTATGCTCAAATTTCAATCAAAAACTATTGTATTGTTCCCAGGAACTTGTGTACCAAGTCTTATTAAAATTGGGTAATTATGCAAATTAAAAAATTATTTCAACCCTTAAACTAATTAGGTTTGTTTCAGGGCACCTATGTACTAAATTTCATTATTATGTGATGATTAATTCTTATTCAAATTAAGTAATTTTTATGGATGTATATAAACCCACAACTAATTCGTTAGATTGTCTAAGCGTATTTACGTACCAAGATTCATTGAAAAATGATAATGGAAAAGCTGAAAACTTACTAATTATTATGCAAATAAGGTAATTAATATGCATGAATTTAACCAAAACTAGCTCATTAGCTCAAAGCATCTATGCATTAAGTTTCATCAAAAAACAACATATAGTTCTTGAGATATCAATAGAACAGACGGAAATAGACACACATACAGACACACTGTGTGCTCCAAAGATTATCATATACTATAACTTTTTAATGCTAGTGAAGTGCACCTTCACATCAGGGCAATAATTTCCTCTATCACGCCCGGCCTTCATTTTCAAAACAAAAGCATTATCCTGAATAACGTTGTGTGTTTAAAGCGGGAGGGTCGTCACCTGCGCACACGCGAGAATTGAGCCCCCAGTGACAAAAACAACACACGCTAAAAACGCAAAGGCTCATGAAGATGCTTGCTTGTAAACAATGACACGCTATGTCCATCTGACACATTTGACAACTCCCACAATGTAAGGTCACATCATAGTAAAATTGTAATTACACCTAAAAGGTATATGATAGAACCTTTATAGAGTAAATACAACTTGTACGTGGCCTGAGAAGTTGCAGTGGGAGCACCCGAGTTTGCGAAGGCGTGTAAGCCATACGACAGAGACCAATTACGTTTGTGTAAAACTTTTTTGCATAAAAAAATGCAAAAATGTGCCAATATTGTTTTTTTTCCCCAAAAAACGTTGTGAACAGAAATGTTCATTGTGATCTAAAATTTGACAAGATGTCTCAAGGTCATGGAGGTCAATGAAGTTGCAAGCACAGAATAACAAGTCATCCTCCCATCATTGCAGTTTGCTTCATCATTTTGTATCTTGTTTTTTCCCTGTGCTTATTTCATGTTTTGGTTATTTATCAATAAATACAGCTAGGGGGGGGGGGGGGGATTGTCACACAGGGAATCCATACTCTGTTTGGGCAACACGTCGCACTTGCCCCGAGATGAGTTGAAAGTTACAACTCGCTGCGAGACATAGGCCTCAATGACGCCTACACACAGAGTACCCTTAGGTGGCGCCCTCACTCAAGTACCACGTCGTCCTTGCCATGATGTTGGTCAAAGGCGACCAATATCATGGAATAGACGGCTAAGACGCTTGCACGCTGAGGCTCTCTCACCCCTTACTTTTTCTCGCATCTCAGTCTCTTGTGTCATTTCTAGTGCGTTAACCCAAGACTAACTGACATGCGTGTTTGGTGTAGGAATGTTCGGTATCTCATATTTCCTTTCAAATTGTACCAATGTTGCGTGGGGTTGATAAATACAACATGTTGTCCCATACTTGGTCATATATCAATTAACTAATGGTTGTATTTTGTTAGTAGGTAGTGTTCATTTTTAAATAATAAGCAACTTTTAGTTTTCCTGAATTATTTAATAATTATTTCCAGATTTTAAAATATGACAAAGTATGTAATTCTGCTATAACAATGTGTTCATGAAAAGTTTCTCAAAATAGGTTTTGTAATACACAAAAGAATGTGCCATGGTTTTACACAATGAACATTGACATGCAAATTATTACCCACAATTATGAGTATAACGCTTTTATAGTTTCGGTGAGGTCGTTTTTTATCGCCTCAGGTTACCACACTGCACCAAATTGCGTATATGTTACTATGAATATTACAGGAGTGACTTTGTATGTGTGGAGATTTCGTCCACAGAAAGAAAAATAATTTACCAACCGGAAATACACTTATACCACAAGTGAACCACGGGAGCTCGGAACGTTTCTTTGATAATAAATATACAATTTACAAAGAAATAACCGTTACCTGGAGGATATAAACTATTCTTATCAACACTTAATGCAAAGTCTAAAGATTGCTGGGGAAATTAAGTGACTCACTGTTACTAAATTTTATTAAAGGACATGACTGTATAAGATTCGTTGAGTCATGGTTAGATAAGGATTGTAGAATAGATTTCCCAGGATTTAACTTTTTCCGTAGTGATAGATTAAAGCGTAGAGGTAGAAATTCAGGTGAAGTTGTAGTCATCTTTAAATCAGAACTTCCAAAAAGGAATCACCAAAATTAACAGTTCTCATAGCGATTTCTTATGGATAAAAATGCAAAAATCATTTTTTGGGCTAAAAAATGACTTGTATGCCTGTTTTTGTTATATTTCCCCAGAGGGGTCAAGTGTTTATAACACATCTACAACCTCGGGTCTTGACATTTATGATATTTTAGAAAAGGATATTGCTAAATTTAACAAAGTTGGAGATATTGTGTTAATGGGTGACCTGAATGCAAGGAGTGGCTTGCTAAAGGACTTCATTTGTAATGATAGTAATAATAACTTACCATTACCAGACCATTTTCCCATAGATGATGTGTATAAAAGAAACAATATGGACAAGAGAACTGGTGATAGTTGTAGAACCATAACTGCCTCAGCTCAAAGATTGTCATGTAATACAGGGGAATGTGAAGGGAAATGTATTGTGATGTTACTTCTGTGTAATTTACAATATATCTGCATTAACCTTCACTGTGAAGGACAATATGGGAGTTGACTTAAATGACTGGTAAAAGCAAGGCTGGTCAAATTCTGCAAAATAGTAGTTAGAATTTCCAAATACGCAATCGACACATTGTGAGATATCAAAATATGGATGATAAACAGCAAGTGATATTTCCAGAGATGTAGTTGGAATTGAAGCAAAGGAGTGACCTATTAATCCATGAAACATACTCACACATATCCGTACATATCATCCTGTCTTATTGTGTGTGGGCAAAGCTGTCATGCACACAATCGGAAAAATATGTTTGTAAACTGAGAACAGACTTCTCAAGGTAGAGTGAACCAAGTAAGTATTGGTCACCAGATCCGGGAGGAGAATAACACACTGGAGAGGAGCACTTGTAGCCAAGGTGTTTATTGCTCAACTGCTAGTCCTGGAACTGAGTCTAAATACTCACGAGATGTTCCATACAATGTACCAATATCATTATGCAAATAACTAAACTAAACGTCATAGCCTCAAATCATTACAATGTTGTTACTGTAAATAATTATGAACAATAATTTTACAAACTGAAAATAAAAACTATCAACAATTAATAAGGAAAATATGTGATTTGCTATGCAGTTTCCAGAAAATTATTACAAGTCCCGGAAGTGCATACGAGTCGTCAAAACGTACAGTTTGGTGACAGTTGGGAATGATACTAAGATTTAACAATTCCATGAGAACTTCGCGATGTTCTTTTAACACATAAAACGGATGTGCATTGGTCGAATTTTGTAAAGTTTCAATAGGCATACAGACACCTGTATACCGTACTTATCCGGGTAAGAGCCCATGCCTGGACAAACGCCCCCCCCCCCCCACTTTTGACACAATAAAGAAGTTGAGGTCATATCCGGGCACATGCCCAGGGGGTCTTTTCCTACACAAAACAAAAAACTATTTTCTATTCGTTGACTGTGGTTGTATTTAACAGTTGACTTTCTTGAAGTCTGTCTTGATACTTATAAACAAATTTAATTGCGTAAAACAAAGGGTGAACGCAAAATAGCTGTGACAGCTTTCTGCCTTCAGGGCAGCGCGTTCACCGCTGATTTTTTTCAGAATCATAACAGTCAGCAACTGTATAAAAATAAATATTAAAGCAGAAACGGTAGTTCTCTTTTTGAAATAAGTCGTGGCCCTAAAAAGAGCAGGTCGTTTGGTTTGTGCTTCCTTAGAAATGATTCAAGCAAATCGTATAAGGAGAGCCGCTAAGCAAGTGTCGCACTTGTTCGGCTTTAGCGTCGTCGACAATGAAAACAAAGTTGCAATATTGTAGCAACCTGTACCTGGGAGAATGGTTGAAATTATGTTATTTTGGCTTTATAAATATTTTGTAGCAGCTTGCGAATCCATAACTGGGGCCAGCAATTTTGCAATGTCACGCTGAAGACTGCCAACTTTTTTACCATCTTTTATCACCGCTATTGCATTTCGGTCATGAAAACTATTCTTCAGTCGTTGGATAAAAAAAAAAAATTCCTATTTCAAGTCCACCGCGATATCCATATAGTGAGACATTCCAAACGCCGGAACTTGCTGAATGATAACTTTCACCGTGATTAATAAGCGTCGAGTCTGATAAGAAAGCAATGTCACGATTTGACTGGTAATCAGTAAAGCAGATGGATGCATAAAGGTCAAAGATGATTGCTAGATTAAACAAAAGCATCGTGTGCCATCGCAGCAGAGCGACCCTATTTTTCTTGTCTCTTTATTATGATTAGACATGAATGAAAAGTGCCAAGCTGACAGACTGCGAAATCCGTGGATTAAAAGTCCAAATTGTGTGGGACGATATCGACGAACTTCAGGAATAAGTTGTAGGGATTTTGTTCGACGGCTACAGTGACGCCGACTTGGACATTTAAGGGTTTTGAGTTTGACGAAGATGGCAATGAACGTAAAGATCTGAGAAGTTTTTTCAAACAGCTATGAATTTTTATAATTTTTACTGTGTAAATTTGTAAATTATTATTGATCTTGTATGACAGTTGATTCGTAATTTGTCGAGACCGGAAATCATTTTACGCAGTTTAACCCCTGACATTTTAATTAATTTTGAGTTCACGCGTATTGGGCGTGTTTGTCGGCGGGAAAATCCTAATTCAAATGATTCCTCACTGTCGATTTTTATTATTTCTGGTTTATTTGTCACATTATAAGCAATACATTATTTTTGTTTTACTTCTAGTGTTGCATATTGTTCATTTATTTCCGTTGCATGTTTTCATTTACCGTTCTATTCCCTGCCGCAGTTCGATCTGCGTGTTGTCAATTTTTGCGAATTTTCGTTTTTTTGCCGGGGATCTCCTGGCAAACGCCCACCCCTTCTTTTTGGCAATTTTCCATGTTCAAGACCCTGGGCTTATACCCGGATAAATACGGTATATTTTAACAATAAACCCATCATTCACATTGTGCAAATACAAACCAGACATTAAACCTTCTTGATAGTAACAAGTAAGTGTTGTATAAACCCAAATGAGAAGTCTGGAGTCATGGCGAATACTTCTAGCGAGTCAACCCTCTAAAACGTCATTACTGTGCCAATGACATTGAACTTTGCTCTTCCATAAAGCAGTAGTTTCCATCTTCAAATAATCAAAATAAACTTGTTACCCTGGCGAAGCATGTCTATTGTTTCACAAGGACTTTCTCAATGGATTTTCGTCTTCTCAATTTCTCAAGATAAACGTCCCAAGGTTGTTTTGTTTACTAGAAGGACATGTCTTTTGGCAACATTTCTTGTATTAATTTCCATTGCACAAAAAAAAGAAGCAAATACTGTTACAGAAGCACAGAATTTGCATGAATTTTTCTCCCCGGCCATTCACACAAACGAAGTCTTTTACCTCATCCATAGTTGTTGACACTTTGCAACCGCCTTGATGGATGTATTGTGACGTATTTTGACCCCGGATTCAGACCTTGCGTTCCGGCTACATACCAGTTCAATTTCCTTTCATTATTACATCCAAATGTCATGATATTTAAAACCAATCTTTATTTCACAGTCACTTTAGTTTTCACTTTTATAAAATTATTTCACTGATCAAAAGACTTTTCACTCCCATCATGCAATATCCCATAGTACTTCCGCAGAAACAGCGGCGATCGCCAACATATCTACAAATAACCTTGCTCTCAGGAGCTGAGGAATAACCATATAAACAGCTATGGTAAAGCAATGGTAGAGTTATGTCGTAATAGTAACTGTCTCATTTTGAATGGGAGAATTCCAGGTGACTCCTTGGGAAAATTTACTAGTCACCAATATGGGGGGAGTAGTCTTGTTGATTATGGAGTAATTAGCAGTTCCATATTTAGAGATGTACAGTATTTCAAAGTTTGGCCACTTAAGGTAGCGGGACTATTATTTGCATACTTGTTTTCATCTTCTAATTGTGACCAAATGACTACAAATAGCCCCAGGAAAGTATATATTTTTAGAATCGCCAGACTTCAAGCTTTTCACAAGTGTATTTTGCATGCCCGTATCTGCATTCTACGACGCGTTACTCAACCAAAGGTGAAAAATTACTTTTTCTGTAAAAAAAATAATTACGCATTTATGCTGGCGATAAGAAGTATTTTTTTCACTTTTCCTAGTTGTTCAATAGTCTGGTAAATTGAATGTGTCTGGTCAGTTTTATTCAAGCAACGCGTTTTAAAAAACAGTGTGCTGAATTTCAATTACTGTTTTAGTCGCATTGTCCCCAACTCAAACCACAACTCGTTGGTAAATAATTGATGAAATAGTTTGTCTGGACACATTCAAGTTCCTCTCATTGTCACCTTAAAGCTGTGAAAATTTGGTGTTAATCCGACGACAATAAGTATACGTTATTTTTTGTTAAAGACCTTGTATTTTGAAAAACATAAACTCCAAGAAAACGTCCATGAACAGCAAAGATTTTCAAGCTTGTTTATCGGCACAATCAATTTGTTTTCCCATCAAGGTCTGTTTTAACATGTGTAGGGACATCCAAATGTGTAAGGCTATTGGAAACCAAAAAAATAAAGGAATGGGATAGCTATAATTGGATAAAATCGGCAGATGAAAACACCAAAATCAATGATTTTTTTTCAGTGGCTGTGTGACCTTGTGTCTGACACATTCATATGCAAATAACTAATCTGTGAAACAAATAGGGGCGGCGACAAACCACTCAAATGTTTGGAAACACTCATTTACTACGTTCACGTTACGGGATCTCGGCACGTGCCGAAATTTTTAATCAGTTATGTTTGCAGAGGGATTACAGCAGTTGTGTTCACGTTATTCAGGACCCACTTAGGACCGACTGGGCTCCTGCCGAAATCACGCTCTCATTCGTCGATCTGTTGGCCCAAACGATACGCATATGATGATAATAATAATTGTTATAGTGAAATTATATCCATTTGTTGCAATGG
Source organism: Saccoglossus kowalevskii (assembly GCF_978046115.1). Classification (NCBI taxonomy): domain Eukaryota; kingdom Metazoa; phylum Hemichordata; class Enteropneusta; family Harrimaniidae; genus Saccoglossus; species Saccoglossus kowalevskii. The sequence continues at coordinate 32,717,454 of NC_140658.1, forward strand.
TGTTTATTACGAGCCATCGTGCATATGAACGGCAAAGAAGATTCGAAACATAATTATTTTTTTCACGTCAATGTAAAATGTGCAAGAAAATAGAGGTTGTAGCAGCACATAAATATGCGTCGCTGATGACGGTTTGCATTCATTACTACAGCATCCGACCATCTACTCGTATATCCGAATTTCCTGTTATCGTAATTTCATGCTAGTATCAATCAACTTATGTTTTTCTTAAATTTACCACCGAGGGCGTGATTTCGGCTCGTGCCGAGCGTTCAGGCAGTAAATCTCGGCACGTGCCGAGTTTCGGTCCCAAGCATCCATCGGGACCGAGATCGAGTTCTTTTCGGCACGTGCCGACTCGGTCCCGACCGTTCACACACAATTTTCGGCACGTGCCGACTCGGTCCTGAGTCTCAGCACGTGCCGAGATCTCTAACGTGAACGCCACTATTGTGTGTCAGATAGCTACTGATAACACATCCTAACATTGCTTTGTCTTGAGTTTATCTTTGAAACTTATAGGCACACAGATTAAACCTGTGTTGTTGATTTTGGAAAACACTACTGAAGCTGCCTTGCTTCCTTTCAGAAAATCTACATTTTAACCAACTTACATGACATTCTATGTTATGTTGACTTTATCACATGAAAGTTTATAGTGCATTTCATCAATTAATAAATAAATGTGAAAATCGTAATTTTCAACACAAATAATACCGTAAAATCTGTATTAGAAGCCGCATCCCTAATAGAAGTCGCACCCATTCTTTTTAAACAATTGGGAACCAACAAATCATCATTTCTCATATGTGTAGATGCTCTAATAGAAGCCGCACTCCCTCTATTGGATTGTACCATTTTAATAGAAGCCGCGGTTTCTAATACAGATTTTACAGTAGTCTCGCTACCTTAACCACCTTTCGGACCACTGTCCTATCTCCTTGTGTCTCACTGCAAACTTCAATCATGATATTAAAAATACTTATAGCAACATTTCCCCATTACCAGGCAAATTTAAATGGGTGAAAATGGGTGTGAAAATTTTGTCAAAGCTATCTCAAATAACACTGTGAATGTGGAGACTGTTAGTCTGACCTAATTAGACACCCACTGCTGTTGCCACACCCACAGTTATTTCAACCAATCACATCCCGGTGTTACTATTAGTAGTTTGTTTGTTGTTTCATTGTAACTTGCATGTAATCGAGTGAAGCGAATAAACAGTAGAGTTAGAGTTAGAGTTATCTTTTTTTTTTTTTTTTTTTTATGCCTTTTTGTTCCCTTACTTTTTATGTGGTTATTTTTCTTTTACTAATATCTGATTTGTAACCCTTTTCATCCCCTCCGGGGGATGTTGTGTGTTAATAAATAAATAAAAATAAATAAATGTTACCGCACGGTGAACTTGTCTTCTCGATCTCTCTATTCCGGGTTTCTACCCGCAACCGACTCAACTCGCGTGCCCATGCGCACATTTGTACAATTTGGTGCCGAGACCAGGATCAACGTACTTTGGAGGAAATTCTACAACGCATAGAAACATGGCAGAACGAGTTAAACATTCTGCAAGTAGAAGAGGATACCGTGCTCAAATGACGAGACAGTTACAAAAAACCACTGACATCATGTCCAAAGATGACCCATTGACGCAACAAGAAAAAGACGTTCTCATCGCAACGCATGAAAATATTACATCAAGATTGGAGCAGATCAGAGCACTGGATGAAGAAATTCTCAAAAGAGCCGATGAAACAGAGTTCGACGGTCTATTTCTTGATGCAGACAACTACGTCATTGATATCAAAGAAAGAATCGTGGAGATAAGGAACTTCATCCAAAGCGCCAATACACCAACAACGCCAACAACACAGACATCATATGAAATGTTAAGCACGTTGTTCACAAGTAACAACTCAGCGTCCAGAAGACGAACTGTAAATCTACCTGAACTAGATCTCGAAAAATTTTCAGGTGATATTCTTTCTTGGCAAAGTTTTATTGACACGTTTGAAGCGGCTATAGACAAGGACGACATGCTGGATGAGGTAAATAAGTTTCAATACCTATGAGCACATGTAAAGGGAGAAGCGGCTAAAGTAATCGAGGGATTACAACTGACAAACGAGAACTACAAACACGCCTTAGAATTACTAAAACAACGTTACGGACTGAAATATAAAATACGAAATGCATATATGAAAGCACTTTGGGAATTGCCAAAACCGTCTAATGACTTATCCTCACTAAAGTTTTTTCTACGACAACATGGAGAGTTACAGAAGAGGCTTAGAAGCGCTTGGAAAGAGCGAAGACTCGTACAGAGATTTCCTCATACCTATCAATTCTATTATTCGCTTATATTTCTTATGTTTTATTCGATTTTCTAGTGATTTGTTCGTTACTACAATGCATATACATGTAGTATTTTATTTCTGCCGCCGGGAGTAATGTGGAGACTGTTAGTCTGACCTAATTAGACACCCACTGCTGTTTCCACACCCACAGTTATTTCAACCAATCACATCCCGGTGTTACTATTAGTAGTTTGTTTGTTGTTTCATTGTAACTTGCATGTAATCGAGTGAAGCGAATAAACAGTTGAGTTATTGTTACCGCACGGTGAACTTGTCTTCTCGATCTCTCTATTCCGGGTTTCTACCCGCAGCCGACTCAACTCACGTGCCCATGTGCACAGTGAAAAAGAAAATTGATGCCTTCCAGTCTCATGATTATGAAAACATAGATGAAGCTAGTCATTTTAATGATATTATAACCAGTGCAGCCAAACGTTCATTAAAGCTAATTCATCCCAGGGTAAAGAAAAAGAACAATAAACCCCAAAATAAAAAAATAATTCATTGCTCACGCTTACTTGACAAATTTCCAAGAGATAACCTTATAAGACAGGAAAGATACAGTATCAACAAAAAGTACAAAAAACTAATTAAAATAAAAATCAAAGAAAGCTTAGAAAGAACTCCCATGTGCTGAGAGTATTAAAGATAATTCAAAATTACTTGTACTTGATTGAGATAGTGATGGAAAAGCCGAAAACTAAGCCAAATGCAAATCAGAAAATTAATATGAACAGATTTTAATGGAAAACTAATGAGGTCTGTGCAATGTAACAGACCATCTACATATGTATGTACCAAGTTTTATTGACATGTGTTTGAAACCCAAACAAATTGAGAATTATTATGCTAATTAGGGAATTAATATAAACAGATTTTAAACCCAAACTAATCAGGTTTGTACATTGTTCTAGAGCATCTTTGTACTAAGTTTCATTGAAATGGAATAATTAGTACTTTAGATATCAGTGTGATAGCTTAAAAGTGGTTAATTATGTAAATTCATAATTAATGAGTACAGATTTTAACCCACAATTATCCAGGTCTGTCCTACAGCATCCATGTACAAAGTTTCATTCAAATGTGATGATTAGTACTTAAGAAATCAGTGTAAAAGTTGGAAATTAACTAATTATGCACTTATATTACCCTATATCATATATTATCAGGTCTGTGCAGTGTCCTGTGACATCTATGTACCAAGTTTCATTGAAATGTGATAAATAGTACTTAAGATATCAGTGGAAAAACCAAAATTGACTAATCATTATGCAAATTAGGTAATTTGTAATTGGGTAATTTTTACCAAAAACTAATCAAAACCTAGCATTAGTTCAGAGCATCTATATACCAAGTTTCGTCAAAATCCAATGAGTGGTTCTTTAGATATCAATGGAACAGTCATGGAACAGCTAAAAATTAGCTTATTGTCATGCAAATTAGGTAATTAATATGCATGAAATTTCACCAAAACCTAATCAAATCTGCGCATTGGCCCAGAGCATCTATGCACCAAGTTTTATCAAAAACTGATGTATGGTTCTTGAGATATCAGTGGAACAGACGGACACACATACACACACACATATACAGATGTCCCATGATTTGGAGCCACCATTGGATTAACTTTTAATATAGTTGCGATATGAACTCCTATATATAGGTTGCGTTTTAATTGGAGTTTAATTAAACTCAATTACAATGCATTACAATGGAGAATTGCACTTTAATTAAGTTTAATTAAACTAGAGTTGAATATCCCGTGACTGAACATAGAAATGTTTGCGAAGCTTAGGTTTAGTATCGGGGTAAGGTATGGTACAATTATATAAATATTAATACCTTCCCCGATACTAAACCTAAGCTTTGCAAACCTGACTTAAATTGGATTAAATATTAATATAAATTATGAAACATTGTGGAGCCCCACTTTGTGTATGTCTGGACTACTGGCTCTACTTCTACGTCTACACCTACACCAACACCAACACACATACACACACACACACACACACACACACACACGCACACACACACACACACACACACACAGACACACTAACCGCAAAGACTCATTTTGTGCTTCGCACATGGGAGTCAAAAAAAGAATATAAAGATAAGCTGTGTGACAAAATTATGGCACTTAAACAAACAAATCCTAAATTATTCTGGAAACTGTTAGAGGAACTTGGAAATGTTGACAAAATAAATAGTAACAATGACAACATTAATGTAAACGATTGGTTAGATCATTTTAAAAGTAAATAAAATTAATCTTGATTATGAAATTTCAAGTGATGCATATTAAATTACTTAAATTAGGTAAAATCTCAGGTAATGACTTGATTTCAAATGAAATGTTAAAACATAGTGCACCATATCTCATTACTAGTAATTCAATTGACAAAATATTTAGTTTAGTTTTAAAGTCAGGCAAATTTCCTGCATTATGGAACTGCAGTTTAATTATCCCTATTTTTAAATCGGGAGACGGAGTGGATTGCAATAATTATAGAGGCATTGCCATCTCCAGCTGTTTATCCAAACTTTATACCATGATATTAAACAGCAGGTTAACTAACTATCTGCATGAAAACAATCAAAGCAGGGATAACCAGTTTGGTTTTAAGAAAAATCATAGGAAAACAGATAACATCTATATTTTGAGATCCTTGGTTTGGCGTGAGGACTTACTATATAAACTACTGCATATAGGCATTGGAGGGAACTTCTATAATTTGATTAAGTCAATCTATAAAAATACACACTATAGCATTAAAAAGAATAGGGGAATTACCCCATACTTTTATTCTAATAGAGGTATGAAGCAAGTCTGCAACTTAAGTATCCAGTTGTTTAATATTTCATACTTTTATTCTAATAGAGGTATGAAGCAAGTCTGCAACTTAAGTATCCAGTTGTTTAATATTTCATACTTTTATTCTAATAGAGTTATGAAGCAAGTCTGCAACTTAAGTATCCAGTTGTTTAATATTTCATACTTTTATTCTAATAGAGGTATGAAGCAAGTCTGCAACTTAAGTATCCAGTTGTTTAATATTTGTGTCAATGGTATTTGTGATGTTAACAATTTTAACCCAGTGGATTTGAATGGTGTGAAATTTAACTTTATTTTATATGCAGATGATCTTCTGTTGATATCTACTAGTCATGATGGTCTACAGAAGGGCATTGATGCCATTCAAAATTACATGTACTGCCAGAAATGGAAATTAAATGTTAACATAAACAAACCTAAAATTATACTTTTCAACAGCATTGGTAAAAACCTTGAAGACAATTTTCAATTCTACATTAATGGAACACAACTCGAATGTGTGAATTTTTATAACTACCTTGGCATCACTTTTCAATCAAATGGGAAATATAGTGCAGCCACAGCAAGGTTGTATGAAAAAGCTCACAAAGCATCATTTAAAATGTATAAAATGCTTTGCGATTCAAATGAATGCCATTCAGTGAGTCTAGCCTGTAAACTGTTTGATTCTGTTATTAAACCAGTTATTCTTTATGGGTCAGAGGTTTGGGGTAGTTTTCTGACTAATCTATTTAGTGGAACTGGCAATAGCAAATCAGAGATTGATAATACTGTTTTTGTATCAAAGCTATTCTCTGACAAAATATTACCAGAAAACCTTCATATAAAGTTTTGTAAGAGAGTTTTGGGAGTACATAGGAAGGCATCGAATATTGCTTGTAGAGGTGAACTAGGTCGTTTCCCACTTGTGATTGATGTTTGTACTACTGTTATAAAATTTTATCAAAGGTTGTCATGTAAGAAAATAAACAACATAATTATCGAAAATGCCTTTAAAGAAAGTAGTGGGTTTAAATACGATCCTTGGTATAAATTTGTCCAAAAACTTCTACAATTTACAAATATGACAAACACGGATACTAATCAGGCAAATTTTTGCAATCTGTTTAAAGAAAGGTTAAACCAAATTTACTCAACAAATGTGGAAAGTCAGTTGAATAAAACTGGTCATAATAAACTAAGTACCTATAAACATTCAAAAATAATTATAAATTTGAAAAATACTTGGATGATATAAAAAACAAAAAAAACACAGAGTAGCATTAACCAAATTTCGTATTTCAGCCCACTTCTTGCCAATTGAAATAGGTCGTCACAGGGGAATAAATAAAATTGACAGGGTATGTAACAAGTGTGACTCTAATGATGTGGGTGATGAAAAACACTACTTATTTCATTGTGACAGTTTTTCAGAACACAGGAAAAAATTCCTCTATGCACTGTTCAAATACTCAGATTATCAAACCTTACCAAATGGAAAATTGTTTATTAATGTTTCCTCAAATATGTTTGTAGTGTTTTAGCTAATTTTGTCTTTCAGATTTTAAAATTATTTTAGATTAGTTGTGTTACTTTATGTTTCTTATATTGACTGGACTTTACTCAAGCATTGCTTTTATGTACGTTCCAAATATCCTATCCTATCCTATCCTATCCTATCCTAATAACATAGGCGAATGTACCGGCGACTGACTGACTATACCCACCCTACTTTAGATCATTATTTATTATCCAAGAAACGTTCCAAGCGCTTGTGAAGTGAACTTGAAGGATTAACGACCAAATCAGCTGATTTGGGCTACAACTGCAGCCATTTTCCAACAAGCATGGAGTCTCTCTCACTATAAGAAGTACATTACCTGTCTCTACGTTGCACAATCCCTGTTTTGTTGGCTTGGTTTAATTTCAAGAATCTCCATGCGTACGCAGCGCCGGGGAGTTCGCAGTAAGCTCTCAGAACATCGTCCCGAAATTCCTCCACTGTCGCTTAATTAGTAGAATCACCAGCTGAATTCCCGTATTTGCTTGAAAGGACCAGGTGTTGATCTTAAATCAAGAGTGCATGAATATATTGAATTAGACTGTACGCTGAATACAGCGCGTGCCTTTAACACGTTATTCGATTTTGAAATTACACGCGCTGCCCCTAGCAACCAGGAGCCAATTGGGCATTAGGCAAAAGTGTCAGATCAGTTATTCCATCTGCTTCGAAAAATGTGTGAAGTAATTGTAATTGTAATGTAAATGCAATTGTAATGTAATTGTAATGTAAATGCAGTGGCGGATCCAGCAAAATGTATGGGGGGGGGGGAAAGCTTCGCTTAAGATATACGGAGCGTAAATTGCAGAAAAGCTATGCGTTAAATCCAGATGATATGAATCGTCATATGTTTGGGGGGGGGTCCCCCCTGGATCCGCCACTGTGTAAATGTGAGTGTATCAGTTACATGCACTGGATTCCACGGGTAACTAGATATTAGTAGAATAATAATTAATAGAATAATATACATAATAAATATACAAACAAAACATTTTCTCTATATTCTTCAGTGCAGATCAGCCGCTAGTTTGACATGTATTGAATGAGAAAATCGTTACTTTTAATGAGGGTCGGCAAGGGGTATTTTCGTAAGCTGTAATCGATTGTTTTTATTTTCATATTAATGTAATTTTAATAAATACAAAACATAAATTCGTAGACATGGGCAAGGTGTAAAATGAAATCAGCTATTTTATTCGTCCGTAATTTTTACAAAGATATTATTTTTTGTAAGCATATAAAGCATTTTTCGAATTGAATGTCGTAATTCGTACGCAATTTCCAATTTTGATTCTTAAAGGGCGGTAGTCGTCGCCTCACGCAGGCGCGAGATACATGGGTCTCATATAAACAACGATGGCGACTTTGATTGTTGCGCAGATCAACGACTACAAACTGAGACGTCACGAAGATTTAATTAAATAGGTCGTTGGTTTGTATCGAAGAAATCACTGGCGGTAATTAGTGCTAGTCGCACCCAGTTAAAACCTTATACTTATGATTTTCATTAGAAGAGCGCATTGGGTTGTGGGAAAAAACAATGTTTATCAACACAAATGTCGCACATGCGCAGCGCGACGACTGCCGCCCTTTAAACACAAATTATCAAAAATATTATAAAAATGTAAAATGTAATTAGGAGTTTGCTTTATGTGTAAAACACATTTTTACTGTAAATAGAACTTTCATTTTATTTCCTGTAAAAACATAAAATACCGTTTTTAATTCCTGTAAGGCCAGACTTTTATTATCCCTTGTTTTGCGAACCCGCCAACTGAACAGGAGCCGAAAATAAAATAAAAATATAATTTTATTTCAGCGTAATTTCTCGCGCCCGCCGACTTGTAAGCGCAAAAAATGCAAAAAAAATATTATTTTTATCTTCATTTTTTACCGCCCGCCGCATAACAAATCCAAGTTGCATTTTCGTGGCAGTATCATGATCAAAGTACTGAAGTCTCGCGCGGATGAGAAACAAGGTTATACATGGAGTAAACTTTTATTTCATTTCTTTTCTCCGAACAATGATCTCACTTACAATTCTTTGAGAATCACACAAATCTGATGGAAAAAATAAAATAATTTTATTTTTTTCCCGCCCTCCTCAAAAAAATTGCCTTATAAAAACTCGCGAAACAAGAAATAAAAAAAGTCTGGCCTAACCTGTACCAGCTATCCCCCTTGCCCTTGCCCCCTATCATGGTAGTCGTACTAGGAAATATTTAATGCCGCAACTTAAGACGAAGAATAATTGCATATTTAACGTTCACGTCCACGGCTGTGTTCAGATGTGCTGTGAAGGACACAAAACCAGAGGTTTGTTTATAAGCGTACTATAAAAATGTAAATGCAGGCCGATCAACAACTTTCATTCAAATATTCAAAAGGTATTGCAGGCGCTAAACATTGTCTGCGCACCCAATGCGCGCTCATGTTTTTACGAGACCTGACAACTACGACTACTCACATACTCAAAAGAAACAAGGGACTGTATGCAAGCCTGGTGGAAAAGTTAAATATTGGCCAATTAATATGCAAATTTAGTCATTAATGTACCTGAATTTCGATCAAAAAGCAACAATGTACCATATTTCATTAAAATCTCCTTAAAATTGGCTAAATATTATGCAAATTAGGTAAATAATATTCACAGATTTTAACCAAAAACTAATTATAAGTCTGAGCATTATCCAAGAGCAACTATGTACCAAGTTCTATTGAAATCTGTTGGATAGTACAAAAGTTAAAAAAGTTAAAAGTCTTAAAATTGGTTAATTCACTTGCTAATTAGATAATTCATATACACAGATTCCAATTAAAATATAATCAGGTCTGCGTATTGTTCCAGAGAATCTATATACAATGTTTCATTAAAATCTGTTTTATGGTACATGAAAAAAAAGTGAAAAGGCTTAAAATTGGCCAATTAATATGCAAATTAAGTAATTACTGTGCACAGGATTTTAACAAAAAACTAATCAGGTCTGTGCTTTATCCAAGACCATCCATGTACCAAGTTTCGTTGAAATTTGTTTGAGAGTACATGAGAAACAAGTAAATGGAAATTAGGTAATTGATATGAACAGATTTTAGTCAAAACTAATTAGGTCTGAGCATAGTCCTAGAGCGTCTACGAGTATGTGCCATGTTTTATTGAAATGTAATGAGTAGTACTTGAAATATCAGCAGAAAAGCAACAATTTCGAATTAGGCAAATTAGGTAATTAATATGCACGGATATTAATCCAAACCTTAACAGGTATGTGCAAAGTCTTAGAGCATCTATGCACCAAGTTTCATTGTAATGTGATGATTAGTATATAAGATATTGGTGTAAAGTAACAAAAAATTATTAATATTTATGCAAATTAGGTGACTAATATATACATTTTTTAATCAAAACTAATTAGGTAATTAAGTCTGTGCATAGTCGTAGAGTATCTCTGTACCAAGTTTCATTGAAATGTAATGATTAGTACTTTATCATTATGCAAATTAGGTAATTAGTATGCACAGATTTTTACCTAAAACTAATCAGGTCTACAGAATGTACCAGATCTTCTATGTAACAAGTTTCATAACAATCCAATTAGTGTTGTTTTTTTAGATAATCAGTGGAACAGTCATGGAACAGCTAAAAATTAGTTAATCACCATGCAAATTAGCTAATTAATATGAATTTAAACCCAAACCTTAGCCCAGAGCATATATACATCAAGTTTCATTAAAAACCAACATATGGTTCTTGAGATATCAGTGAAAACGACGGACACACACACAAACAGACAGACAGACTAACTACAAAAAATCCGTAAGACTTTACGAAAAACGGAATATGATTTTTGGAAACACAAGACTTCTCGTACGGCCGAAACCAAATCTTCATATTTTTATTCATGTGTAAACTACTGTTTAAGTTTTATGTTCCGGTTCCAAAAAGATTTATGAAAGACAGAAATAAACTAAATTTATTATGTACATACTCGTATCATGTACGTATGTTGAGCGTTGTTTGGTTGAGCCTATTCACCATGTGCTCGCCGGTAAGAGTACTCGTATTCCGTCTATTATGATATGAATAAATAGGCACAGAGCGGCCAGATACAGTGACGCATCATAAATAGGGATCGCACAACACCGATTATTCCTCAGCTCCTGAGAGCGAGGTTATTTGTAGATATGTTGGCGATCGCCACTGTGTCTGCGGAAGTACTATGGGAGATTGCATGATGGGAGTGAAAAGTCTTTGGATCTGTAAAATAATTTTAGAAAAGTGAAAACTAAAGCGACTGTGAAATAAAGATTGGTTTTAAATATTAAATATCATGAAATTTGGATGTAATAATTAAAGGAAATTGAACTGGTATGAAAGGGCAGTAAATTTAGCCGGAATGCAAGGTCAGAATCCGGGGTCAAAATACATCCATCAAGGCGGTTGCAAAGTGTCAACAACTGGAAAGGTGAAAGACTTCGTTTGCAGTTTGTGTGAATGGCCGGGGGGAAAAATCATGCAAATTCTGTGCTTCAGTAACAATATTTGCTACTTGTTTGTGCAATGGAAATTAATACAAGAAATTCTGCCAAAAGACATGTCCTTCTAGTAAACAAAACAACCTTGGGACGTTTATCTTGAGAAATTGAGAAGACGAAAATCCCTTGGGACAGTCGATGTGAAACAATGGACATGCTTCGCCAGGGTATCAAGGTTATTTTGATTATTTGAAGATAGAAACTGCTGCTTTATGGAAGAGCAAAGTTCAATGTCATTGGCACAGTAATGACGTTTTTAGAGGGGTGACTCGCTAGAAGTATTCGCCGTGACTCCAGACTTTTCATTCGGGTTTATACAACACTTACTTGTTACTATCAAGAAGGTTTAATGTCTTGTTTGTATTTGCACAATGTGAATGAGGGGTTTATTGTCAAAATATATACAGGTGCTTGTATGCCTATTGAATCTATACAAAATTCGACCAATGCACATCTGTTTCATGTGTTAAAAGAACGTTGCGATATTCTCATGGAATTGTTAAAGGGCGGCAGTCGTCGTGCCGCGTCCTGTTCAACATGGGACTTATAGCGACGTATACAACGCGTGTAAAATACATTGTTTATTTACATGAAATTCGAATACGCGCTGCGCGACGACCACCGCGCTTTAAATCTTGGTATCATTTCCAACTGTCACCAAACTGTACGTTTTGACGACTCGTATGTACTTCTGGGACTTGTAATAATTTTCTGGGAACTGTACAGCAAATCGCATATTTTCCTTATTAATATTTCATAGTTTTTCTAAATTTCAGTTTTTATTGTTCATAATTATTTACAGTAATAACATATTTTTCCGATTGTGTGCATGACAGCTTTGCCCACACACAATAAGACAGGATGATATGTACGAATATGTGTGAGTATGTTTCATGGATTAATAGGCCACTCCTTTGCTTCAATTCCAACTACATCTCTGGAAATATCACTTGCTGTTTATCCCATATGGAAATTCTAACTACTATTTCGCAAAATTTGACCAGCCTTGCTTCTACCAGTCATTTAAGTCAACTCCCATATTGTCCTTCACAGTGAAGGTTAATGCAGATATATTGTAAATTACACAGAGGTAACATTACAACACATTTCCCTTCACATTCCTTTGTATTACATAACAATCTTTGAGCTGAGGCAGTTATGGTTCTACAACCATCACCAGTTCTCTTGTTAAAGTTCCTGGATTTACAGCAAGCATTCGATATTGGGCCGAGATGAGTGGACTCTGTTTTAAGTAATTTAAAAGATCGACTCGACTGTTAAAATTGAGATCAAAACAGCGACGTATACCCGTTGATTTTGGGAAAGAAATCATATTTATAATCAATCTGTTATTAATATGCAACAACATGCCACTCCTACATGAAACAGTTCAACAAAATACTGATAAAGTTACAATGATGTAATAATCCCAAATGACAGAAACATTACGAACATACAAACATAAAACACGAGATTCGAACTCTCAACTCGGCAAATACGCCTCGCCACTGTAAAACGCACTGTCCCCCGCAAAAGACTTCACAAATTGTCTGGTTGAAAACAAGGGCGACATTTAAAGGGTGGTGTGCGACATTTGTGTTGATATTAAAGTATCGATTTTCCAACAATCTAATGCGCTCTTCTAATGGAAATCACAAGTATGAGGTTTGATCTGGGCGCGACTTGCACTAATTACCGCCGGTGACTTCTTCGATGCCTTCCAATCACTTAAAAATACTCAACGTCACAGTTTGTACTCGTTGATTATCGTAACAGTCCAAGTCGCCATCTTTGTTTACATGAGACCCATATATCTCGCGCCCACTTATTCAACTCACTCACATGATTTGATTTGATTATTTAATAATTGTGTGCTGTTATGTAAAGATAGTGGCGTTTGCCAGTTTTATTCCCCATTGAACAAAAATCCGGTAGTAGTACGTATATCTCCGATTATAACGGGATTAACTCCTGAATTAAAGTGGGGAAATCGTCGCTTGCGCATGCGTAAGATAGTCATAGCGTGTCGTTGTTTACAAACAAGCGTCTACCCATGAGCCTTTGCGTTTTTAGCGCGTGCGACCTTCACGCTTTAATTAAATTCTCTTTCACAAATTAACGCGCCATTTCGCCGAATTTCAAAAGCTGAACGTTCCAATTTATTGTCTTAATGGTAATGGTCCCTCACCTATAACTCTAATCATAACCCCACCCCTCCAGTACCCGTCCCATTTCAATTGTATATACCCCTTATTAATTAACCCCTTTCTTCAAGATAACCCCACACCTGAATTGTAGATTAAAGAAATAGAAGATATCAAAGGAAGCTTAGAATAAACTCCCGTGTGCTAAGAGTATTGGAGACACATTAAAATTAATCCAAAATTTAAGATTTGCCTTTCAAACAAGAAGCTTGTCAACTAATATTTTTTCTGCTACTAGTATTTGAGATGCACAACGTGAAAACAATGTGATTCACCATTATCAAAATTTAGAATACATACAGAAAATTCGTGGTTTTTAGTCTAATTAGTTCCAGAGCACCTCTGGGATGAATTAAATTTAAATCTATGCAAATGATCATTTATGCAAATAAGCTGATTAATATGCACACATTTTTACCCACATAATTTGGTATCTGCTAAGTTCTAGAGCATCTATGTACCAAGTTGTGATGATTAGTACTCGAGATGTCAGTGGAAAAGCCGAAAATTGACTAATCATTATGCACGAGAAAACTGAACTTATTTTGTCAATGAGCGAAAATTACATAATTACTGAATAAACTAAATTGCAACTTTATAAATAAACTTTTATATGGACATACATGATTTACTGGTGCCATTGTCGTTATGTTAAATAATAGCCCGCCTACCAAACATAAAAAACAAGCTGTTAATTGTTTGACGTCATGCACATAACAGCCCATGCAAAGCATCGAGAGTTGACCTCTTTTTCAGCACACTCACCCGTAAAGAATACATTAGCGAAGTTCCTTAATGACCTTGATAGATCAACGATGGAGGACAGCTGCAATGAGAAAGCTGTTCTACGCCACGCTTATCTGTCCTTCGATTTAGCGTGTTAACTGGTCGTACAACGTCATGATGTCGTCAGTATCCATTACATACTGCATAACTTGACATCATTCTACATGGCGGATGGTGGCTGTTCAGGATGGCTCGTCGTTCTAGGCTCCCATGTATGCTGCATGTTTGTTTTCGGTGTTTATCAATCCATAGGTCCGATGTTTGTGGCGTTGCAGGGCTATTTTGGGGCTTCTTCTGCCACTACTTCATGGATACTTTCGTTAACACTGTTTCTACAGATGTGTTTAGGTGAGTACTATTGAAAGTTACAGGCAAATAGTGGCAGCGACCAATCGATTTCACTGTGTGTATGTCACACATAATACGCCTCTGTCAGTGAATACAAAAACATGGAAAATACGCCTACTGTACTGTACTTGCCGCCAAACACTGAAAATGTGCCTATTTATACCTTTGATGGCATTTGTTGTTGGAAGCAGATATCCGAGTGGGATTGTTTCACAGTGCGGTACTTTTTATGATAGGGGTGGATGTTTTTAAAATACCGAAATTTACTAAACTTTTAACTGTTTACACAATTTCTACAGAAATATTTATTATTGTTTATTATTATTAATTAACTGACAAGTACACCGACTGAGATTTTATGAGTAACTGTTTCATTGTATTTAACCACAACTTTCAAATGTTTAGGCCAGTCATTGTTTACAAAACTCTAGGCTCAATAGCTTGGTTTTAAAAAATGCATATGTACTGCACAACCAATGGGCTTTATCAAAGTGGAAGATCACTAAATTAAATGTCAATACATAGCGTCGCTATATTAGGAGTACTATCAAAAATAATATATGATTTTCATCTCATTTCACAACCAAAATTGGTCGAACCTAAAATTTGCCATGTTCAAAATCTTTCCTGGATTAGTCACTTTCATAAATGATTAACATTTTTATTTGCATTTTAAAATTATTTTGTCGATTTTACAATTAAAATCGATATCAATCTTAAAAACATAAGTAGTAGAAACGATGATTACAATACGAAATACAATTTATACATTTGAAAACCTCTTTTTATTTTTGAAAATAGATTCATATTTGCAATTTCACTTTACAAATGAATTTAAATTGCATCTTGACGAAAATATTAAATCACAGAATTATTGTAACATAATTCGAATGAGTGTCTGCTTCTAACAACAACAAAAACGACAAAAGTTTATTTTCAGTGTTTGGGCGGCTAATATTTTACTTTTTAATTTCTCGTACACAACGAATTAAACTAAGACACAAGCTGGTTACTAGCAGAAACAAAACGTGCTTACTACTGCCATTGCTACTACTAACAATAATCGTTGCATAATCGTATTCTGTTTGAATATTGACACAAACTATGAAACTTACAATAAAGATTAAGTAATATTATGCGCAATTTGGAATACAGATTACATAAGTTTTAAAATGGAGCACGGTTACTAAAAATGGAGCAAGGTTACTAAAAATGGAGCTAGAAAATAGTATAACTGCTAATCGAGTACAGTTCAGATTAAACATCTGAAAAAAAAGAAATTGTTCACTTTTTGGAAATTCCCCAATCAATCGATAGATAGATGAAACTCAATAACACCAATACATTTTTGTTATGCTGGACTCCCGTCAAATATACTCGTAGTAATTTTAATTAATGTTTAGTAGTCTCTCACGAGTTACGGAAATACAGGGGGTATGGTGATGTGATTTCTAGTTACACTTGATTAGGTAGTATTTGTAATCATATAATTACACAATGTCATATTTGTCTAGCTGGTCGCACGTAGACTTGGATAATACCTCTGACAGTCAATGTAACGTTACCGGCACGGCTTTCAAGGGCTCTTAACAAAACTTACTCACGTCTCTCTTGCAATTAACCTTTCCCGGCAGTACAATCACCAGTTCTCCATCGATCACTTCAAACATTTTATTTAACCAAATATCGACTTGTTATGTCGCACATACACAAAGTCGGCATTGGTTTCCATTCGATAAATCCAAGTGGAATCTAATTCGACAACTCTTAACCCAAATATTGAATGTACTGTAACTTGTGGAACTTTCATCCTTAATTCACGAAGCTTGTATACTCGAAAACCGCAATGTCCAAAATTTTCACGTATCTCCATGCCATTCCTGTGTGGCAATCCAGTTATATTTTTGCGTTCACCGTTTAATAGAGGTGAAAATGATGTCGATTACACGGTACTCACATCAAACTTGCCAGTTCATAACTATAACGTTTATTGCTTGCACTTGCCAAATCAGATGAATACGCCTCTCAATGCAGGGACAATTATGTCACAATACTGTCTTGTCGTAGCAGTTTCACTGTAGATGATGGGCGTCACTTGCATGAGCTGTCGAGCAGTTCTTGTCACTTTTAACGTGAATGATCTCTGCAATTATCCAAAACATGTATTTTATATTGACTGAACCATGCCCTGAAAACTACACCAGTGGATAACTTATCATACAGTGGCTTCACGGGGGCTGTGTTTTGCAATTACTTGTTTACAGTAAATTATATGCACATTCCGCATCACCTTAAAAAATCGTAATAAAATGAACTTTTCATTTGAATATTTATATAATATTAGTAAATCACTGTTATTTATTAAGATCGTCCAATACTCGTGATATTTATAGGACCATTAGCTAATATGTGCGTGAAGAAGATCGGATACCGGGCAACCATTATGACGGGAACCTTAATATCTTCAATTGGATTCTTTAGCAGTTCATTTGCCCCTAGTATAAATGTCCTGTATCTAACATATGGAGTGTTTGTTGGTAAGTTGACGATGATTTTATTATTACTTATGACAATAACCTTGATATCATTCATTTTTAAAGTAGTTCATTTTTAACTGTTTTATACATACACATATTAAGTCGCGTCGTCTCATCAAATATCAAAGAAATGTTTTGGTCAAAAATTCAGCCTAACGTGTTTCATATCACATATTTATCACATGCAAACGTGCGTGACGTTAATACAGGACAGAACTGTCGTGTTTTTGGATGTGATAAATATATAATTCCATGATATTTGTTTCTTAGATTGACGTTAGCTGTCACTGGTGATTACCAACAGAATAAAATCAATCCTCGTCGCAGAATCGAATTGATACAAAAACTCGTTTCTTGTGACGCCAACCTAAAAGCTTCAAAATATCGCCAAAATCACCTGTATTTTTTTCTCACTAGGAGTTGGATATAGCCTCATTATGAGTCCCGCACTTGGAATTATACCGCTTTTTGTCAAGAAGAAGTACGGCCTGGCAAATGCTGCAGCGGTTTCAGGTGCCGCAACTGGCACTTTTATTTTCACACCTCTGAATCAACTGTTGTTGGAAACATACGGTTGGCGTGGAACCCTGATCGTCTTTTCCGCAATCAACGCTAATATGTTTATATCTGGTGCATTGTTCAGAACCCATGTAACAATAAACACATCTCGTAACAAAGAAGACAATGTCAAAAATTGCGACAGTAAAAACACAATCGACGAGACAAGTGGGTCTCAAAGTAGTTGCTGTTTTCCATTAACAAGAGTGGTTACAGCATTCGGGTTGAAAGTGTTCTGTAATGTTCCTACGTTTGGCCTATTGTGTATATGCAAGTTTTTTGGTGTTGGTTTGGGTTTTGTGAGTACCCCTGCGTACGTGGTGCTGTATACCGCAAATATCAAACTGGCATCACCGGAAAGACTTGCTTTATTGGTTTCCATATTTGCAGCAGGCTCCATTATTGGAAGGTTGTCTCCACCGGCAATTCTTTATGTCAGTTGCAGTTGTCTGAACAGCACCCGATTGTTCGGCATTAGCCTCTTGCTAGCAGGCATATCAACACTGCTGAGTCCATTTCTCGCGACCAGTTATGGCAGTTATTCTGTATATACAGCTTTATTGGGAATTTTTAGTGGAATATTCTTAACGCTAATGTCCCACGTGATAAAAGATAGTACTGGTGGACTGAATGTCACGGCGGGATTCGGTTTTAGTGCTATCTTTCTGGGATTTGGTGCTCTGATAGGTCCTACGCTGGGAGGTAAGATATGTTCACGTATTTTGGAACTCTGTGCTCTGATAAGTCATACGCTGGGAGGTAAGACATGTTCACGTATTTTGGGACTCTGTGCTCTGATAAGTCATACGCTGGGAGGTAAGACATGTTCACGTATTTTGGGACTCTGTGCTCTGATAAGTCATACGCTGGGAGGTAAGACATGTTCACGTATTTTGGGTCTCTGTGCTCTGACAAGTCATACGCTGGAAGGTAAGACATGTTCACGTATTTTGGGACACTGTGCTCTGATTGGTCCTATGCTGAGAGGTGATATATGTTCACGTATTTTGGGACTCTTGGCGCTGAAAGGTCCTACGCTGGGAGGTAAGATGTGTTCACGTATTTTGGGACTCTGTGCTCTGATAAGTCATACACTGGGAGGTAAGACATGTTCACGTATTTTGGGACTCTGTGCTCTGAGAGGTCCTACGCTGGGAGGTAAGATATGTTCACGTATTTTGGGACTCTCTGCTCTGATAAGTCATACACTGGGAGGTAAGACATGTTCACGTATTTTGGGACTCTGTGCTCTGAGAGGTCCTACGCTGGGAGGTAAGATATGTTCACGTATTTTGGGACTCTCTGCTCTGATAGGTCATACACTGGGAGGTAAGACATGTTCACGTATTTGGGACTCTGTGCTCTGATAGGTTCTACGCTGCGAGGTAAGACATGTTCACGTATTTGGGACTCTGTGCTCTGATAGGTCCTACGCTGGGAGGTAAGACATGTTCACGTATTTTGGGACTCTGTGCTCTGATAGGTTCTACGCTTGGAGGTAAGATATGTTCACGTATTTTGGGACTCTGTGCTCTGATAAGTCATACGCTGGGAGGTAAGATGTGTTCACGTATTTTGGGACTCTGTGATCTGATAAGTCATACCCTGGGAGGTAAGACATGTTCACGTATTTTGGGATTCTGTGCTCTGATAGGTCCTACGCTGGGAGGTAAGATATGCTCACGTATTTTGGGACACTGTGCTCTGATAGGTTCTACGCTGGGAGGTAAGATATGTTCATGTATTTTAAGACTCTTGGCGCTGAAATGTCCTACGCTGAGAGGTGAGATATGTTCACGTATTTTGGGACCCTTGGCACTGAAAGGTCCTACGCTGGGAGGTAAGATGTGTTCACGTATTTTGGGACTCTGTGCTCAGATAGGTCCTACGCTGGGAGGTAAGATATGTTCACGTATTTGGGACTCAGATCGGTCAAATGATGACATGTAGGATATGCCCAATGCTGGCGGCTAACATATGTTCATGTATTCTGACAATCAGTGCCCTACTTTGTAGAGTGAATAATAATTTTTGTCAAATTATTCTCGGTTGAATTGTAGCATAACTTATATCAACTATTTGGGATTGCTGTCTTTAGTTAATTATCATCATATATGTTTTCTATTTAGGTTTCATATACGACAAAACTGGTGATTACAAAAACTCATTTTATTTCTATGGTTCGTGCATGACATTTGCTGGTCTATTGATGTTAATATTAGAGCCATGCAGCAGGAACGCTATTAAGAAAAGTTCAATCACTACCAATGTATTAACAACAGTTAGCAGTACACGGAATCTGATCGACATTGCAACACAAACTGGTAGAGAAGACGGTGCTATGTGAACGCAAATATGTCGAGACGAACACACTGTTTTATGAACCGGTGCCTCGATATCTGAGGACACAAGTTCAAACGATATTCAGAGAAATATTCAATTCATTATATATGCATTTCATTTGCAGATACAATGGTATGCTACGTCACGTGACATGTAGAACAATTGACACATTGTCATGTGACGTTTACTCGCCCATACTGGTTTTAGATTTCAGTGCAAGTTATCACGTGATTGCTTGAGTTTGATTATACAGGCCACCACGCCTTGAGTACTGCCAATAATTACTGATAATATAACGGTAAAACAAAAGCGTATTTCAAGATACGGTGTATCCACACAATGTGTTTACTTGCCACATACGCAAAGCTATGGTAGCAGAATGCTGGGCATCATTAGAGACAGCTTTCAAGGCGCACAAATGACTAGATGGTGCCGTGTGGCTCCGTCTTAGTACTCGGATAATTCCTTACTATTTTTACTATATTTTACCATCTTAAAATAATTCCAAGCCTTGCAAGGTTAGCGTTCATTGAATTTATTTCATCTGTAAATTATTCATTGCGCCAAAATTCATGTAAAGTTTTATATTCATGTATGTGATATTGTTAGTTCGTATGCCAATGTAGTTACAAAAGCAATATATGATAACTGGGAATCTCAAAGGTCTGTAAAATAGAGTACTACATTACTGTCTCGAATGCCGTCTCTCGTAGCACATCAAATTTCTGGGGAAAAGAAAAGCATCAACTCTGGTGGTCGTCAATGCCATATATGCCATAATGTTTACCTACGAGTCGCCAGTTTTATACATGTAGTTTAATTGCCTCTCGCTCATTTTTATGTTAGACAGGAGGGATCAGAAGTCAACCGCTTTACAATTTCCATGCAAACTCGCCGTTACGTACCACTAAATCTCTACTTGAACCAGAACTGTACTTGTCATTCCCTTGTAACGATCCCCACTACTCTACACTTCTGAATGAGTACGTTCCAGGGGCATTGAGAGATCACTGATCGGTGCTGGAAAACTCTTCACAGCCCGTCCGAGCTGAGAATAATGGGCGCCTACCAGACTCCCCCAGAGCTATTCTGTAAACTAGGCAAAGGATACAAGACTAGTATGTCTCCAACGTACTGTAATGCAAATAGCCAAAACTTTAAGGAATCTAATGGTTTTCATAGACACTGATAGTGCATACAAGTTGGTACAAGCGCACTGTCCTTGGTTGGTCCTTGGGAATACAATTTCCCGGCAACTCATTTCTTCGAACGTTGGCCACCACTAAACAGCGATTTGCGATTTATTGATACTTAATTCAAGCATGGAGCTAAAATAAGATTTTAACTCCATGGTCTACTACATCGATTAGAGTAGTATATAACTGCAGTGCGAAATGCAGCGACCAACCGAGTTTAAATGAATGCCTGGAAACCGGACCGTCAATCAATAATGACCTAGTCAAAATGCTGCTTCGATTCCGTACACATAATATCGGACTTTCAAGCGATATCGAAAAAACATTTCTGAATGTGAAACTTGCCGATAATGATCAAGAATTCACTAAATTCTTCTGGTTGAAGGACCCTTCGGACCCCCACGGAGAGATGGACGTATATCGCTTCAAAGTTGTTTTATTCGGTTCCACGAGTTCTCCGTTTATGCTCAATGCAGTAATTAAAACTCATCTAGAATCTCAAGAATGTACTATTTCTAAGGATCTAAAATCAAATATCTACGTGGATAATGTATTGACCGGAGTGAAAAACACCGTTGACGCTACAAAGTACTACGAACGATCTACAGAAATGATGCGAGATGGGCTACAAATGACCCCATGTTGCGTAACCGGTTAGAAACGGACAAAACTGCTTTATCCCGAAGTAATGTCAACATACTTGTCTATTGTTATAGCGAAATCACGTGTGAACCCTGTTAGACCAATGACATTACCACGTTTAGAACTAGTCGCTGCAACGATCGCAACCCGTTTAGCCGATTTTGTGCTAAAGGCATTAACAAATGTAAAAATCAACAAATGCGTACTGTGGTCAGACAGTCAAATCACTATTCACTGGATCAGAAGTCACAAAACACTGCCTGTTTTCGTTGAAAACAGAGTACGCGAAATACGCGCCGGTTCGTTTGACGACATCAAATACTGTTCTGCGGAAGAAAACCCAGCTGACTTAATGACTCGCGGAATAACTACCAATGATCTTAATCGTTCTAAACTTTGGTGGGAAGGACCACATTGGCTTAAAGGCGGCAAATGGCCAAAATGTGATCTATTCGACGCGCCAGAAAATGCTGTACTCAAATTAAATATCACAGATGAGTTTGAATCAGTGAAAGACATGAATACAAATTCTCACCGTGATGAACTAGAGAACGTTGATGAACTGAAACCCTGTGACAAGTTGAATACTGAGATCTGCGTAGCTAAACCATGTGACATCAGCAAAGTTATCGACATTGATCGCTTTCAGTCGCTATCAAACTTGAAACGTGACAAAACCACACGCGACGTAGGATCTAATACTACCCAAGAACTGTCATGCCGAAACTATGTGGATTTATTCCGTTCAAAACCAGAGATACTGCAACGAGAAATCTGCTCTCAAATCACAATCTAATTTCCCGTTAGCGCGACAACTAAAGCTGTATCTAGACGACGAGAATATTATTCGATGCGGAGGACGAATTCATAACGCGCCTGTGGATTATGATGCAAAATTCTCTATTCTGTCGCCAGCGCACCACAAGTTCAGCGAACTAATCATTACTCAGACGCATGCGCAGACTCTACACTCAGGAGTTGAATCCACAGTTACGTTACTAAGGCAACGGTATTGGATACCGAAATGTCGATCAATCGTGAAGTCTGTCTTAAATAAATGTATAACCTGTAAAAGGCTTGGCGGTAAATCCTATGAAGTACCACTAGCTCCGCCCCTACCTAGCAACAGGGTGACTCAAGCACCACCCTTTCGTGTAACCGGCTTGGATTACACAGGAGAATTACACATAAAACAGTATGATGGGAGCAAAACGAAGGCGTACATCTGCTTATTTACTTGTGCTTCTACACGTGCGGTCCATCTGGAGGTGGTACCAAACTTGACATCAACCGCGTTTTTACGGGCCCTCCGCCGATTTGCCGCCAGAAGATCGTATCCGCATATCATAATATCGGACAATCAAAGTACATTCTGTGCCGCTAATAACGAACTCAATAATCTATTCAATGAGAACGAGATTAAGTCCTTCCTTGCCGGGAAGGGAATAACATAGAACTTTATACCCAAACGCACGCCTAACTTTGGTGGGTTTTATGAAAGACTCATTGGGATGACAAAGAACTGTGCTTTTGTGAATAGGAATGAACTGGTAACACTTGTGTGTGAAATAGAGGCAGTACTAAATGATCGTCCTCTTACGCACATTTCCACCGACATAAATGATCCTCAGCCACTGACACCATCACATCTAATTAACGGCAGATTGTTAACACCGTTACCACATACACTCGTTGACTCAGACGCAGACTTCGAGATCACCACACCGAGTGAAGCCAATAAACGGGCAAAATATCTAGCCGAATTACACCAAAGATTCCATCGCAGATGGTTAACGGAATATATTCTAGCGCTACGAGAACGTCACCAGAGTAACAAAAACAATGTGACAAGTAGTAGAATTAAAATCGGAGATATCGTGTTAGTCCACAGTGACACTCAAAAACGGTTACTCTGGCCGCTCCGATTGAACTCAGTGCTGTTAAAAATACATCTGATGACGGGAATGCCGACAACGAAACTAGTGGAAAACAAGTACCACAAAGTTGAAGATTCCGGACACCTTTCATAGTGATTTATGTGACAATTAAGATTTTGAATTTTTACTCGACATATAACGTAGAATGCCGTGAATAATTAGCTTAGATTTTTGTTATCGTGATTCGTTAGAAATAATTTCGTTATTTCGTGAACCTTTAGTATGTTGACATACCCGACTTATTAACCGACTTAGTATTGTTTACTAGACTAAGTATATTATTTTATCGTTACCTATCGTTATAATTTACCGATTGTTATTCGTCATCATTTTAATAATTTACACAACGCAATATCAACCCTTACTGTCGAAATTAATTTGTTTACTTTCGGCCGCCCGGAGAATGTCGGGAACAGACATGATAGTTGCGTTCACGCACAGCTCCTTAGCACGGGCTAAGAGGTCAAATTCCTTAGCCCGTGCTAAGAAAACGTGCGTGAACGCTTAGCACGGGCTAAGGAATGCTAAGTACGTGTTAAATCTGATCCGAATTTAAGACGCGGTCTAGACCTTAGCACGGGCTAACCATGGAACTATAGTTGTGTTCACGTTACACGAAGTACGGGCTAAGTTTTAAGCTGTTTTAGGCTTATCTAGCATATTTGCATTTTGGCTAGACCCAATTGCGTCCACGCACAGGGAGGGCCAGCCGTTAGCACGGGCTAAGGGGTGCCATTAGTCGGTGACCTTTGGTAAGCCGCTATTTACGAACGAAAAATGGATGACACACGCGAGGTTCTATTTCTGCTGCTGGCATGTTTCGTTCTAATTTTGAAGCGACGTGCACAGGAACGCGAGAGAAGACTGACCCAACTTATTTGGATGCACATAAACAGTATACAACGGACGTAACAGAATACAGAGTTTTATTAATGCATGTCGCAGACAGCGAACCAAATTTTTTTTTGTCTACGATTGGAGCTGCTGTACGCTCTACTACTACAGTGACCCGATTAGTGTGGAAGCGAGCGCGGAGTAATGACTGGTGGAATAGTGTCGTTATACGAACATGGGACAATTTTCACACCCAAAGGTCGCCGCGGAGGGCGCTTAGCCCTGGGCTAAGCGTTCGCGCATACTTCGTTAGCCCATGGAACTATAAACCCCAGGAAGAACAACCGCTTCGTTTGAGCTGGCTGGAGCCTTTATCCCTTGTCTATTTCTGACACTAGATACCAGCCGATAGCGCCCCCCGCGCTCATAGAGACTGCGTATTACAGTTGATTATAGTTCATGGGCTCCCTGTGGACAAAATAGAATTTGACGTCGGAATTATCTTGTTATTTAGCAGGTTACTAAGCACGTCACTACACTGTTTTATTTCATCGATTGTCTGAGTAAAACATTCAAAATTGAAATAAAAGAGAACATATTTTGATATTCTGAACATTAGACTGTAGTGATCACTATAAAATAATTAAAAAGACAACAAATCACAGTTACTAAATAAATTACAGCCGCGTGGAAATAAATTGACATTTTGTTGAAATAGGTGAACGCGTCGGGTCACGGCGAGGGCAAGTGCGTTAAAAGCGGCGTTTAATTGGATAACAAAAATAATCAAGATCGACACACATACAGATAAATTCAGAGTGGATTCGAGTTAGCGTGATCCATGGCGTGATTGTCATAATTATAACATCGTATTAAAACTTTATTTGGTGGAAACACATTGACCAAGCCCGGATTCTTATTTCATAAATTATTACGCAGATCAAGCTGCAAGCATGGAGGTAAAAGAGAACAGAGGTGTGAATTCGAAATTCAACACCAATCACCAAACAATTCAGAAACTTTTAGCCTTCGAAAATGAAAACAGTTAGCAGTGTGTAAGGGCTGTGTAATTTCCTGTTTGTCCGATGCTTCGTTTTCGTGTCACTGTCAAAATTATTGCTACCTTTTACTTAACAGGGACTAAATGGTCTCTATAAAAAGTCAACTGATTTGAAACACTTGCCGGACGTCTCTCTCTCTTCTGAAATCCGCCTCGGTGATCATGGGCTGGTCTGGAACCTATTTCTTTCAAAAGTGTTGCGCCAGGTTTACGTTGTCGGCGTTTCTCTTTAAGCTTAGTCGTTTTTTTCATGGACGAGGACAGTCCCCCCCCCCCCCGCCAAAAAAAAATCTAAGGTTAAGTGATGTCGCACCTTCGGGTCGATTAGAAACGTGTGAATACTTACACTATGGCTATACGTTTCACTGCAACTGCCCACAACACAACATCTAAAAACTCTCTCTCTCAAAAAAAATAAAAGAGACAAAAAAAAAGAAAAAACGCCGACCGAAAAATGTATATCGTTTAAAAGTATACTGAACGACCAGTGTTATTACGGCTCAGGGGTATGACTTCCTCTCACATTTTGTCATTTGGTGGCGCACTTTCGGCGAGAGTCGGAAATCCGGAAACAGTCGACAGTTTCACGATAGGTGGGCGTGGCTACAACACGAGAAATATCCCAAATTTACTTAGATACGAGTAATCATTGTCAGCAAAAAAATCAATAACTACCCATTTCAGTGGGACACAGATCTAAAATGGGAAACGTGAGGGTGGGCATTCCACAGGCACTTTAAACATAATGCATCATTTCATTGAAAAAAAATGATATTTTAATTAAATATTCATTGATCCTTTCACCACCACTCAAACAATAGTCAGCAAGTTGGGTACACTTCCAGAAATATTGTTTCATTTTGTCAACACATGAAACTTGCAAAACCAGGCTTTTGAATAGGACACCCCTGGTTCTGTGATTAGTGCATTGACAAAATAAAATTCATAGTCTAGGACTAGGTTTTTCATCCATTTGTGAAAAGTCAACAAATATCAACACAAACTATGTTAGCAAAATTTGTTTAATAAAAAATATAAAAGCAAATTATTGCAAAAAGATTTATTTATACAATATATATAGGACAGATATCTGTCAGACTTTCCCAAAATATCTCTGCCTCCTACTGACTGACAGTTCGTGTTATACTTATTTTGGCATAAAAAACAATAATTAGCCAGGTAGTTTGAAACTTTATATTATCTACAACAACAACAATAATTATTGGCTTTTAAAAGAGGGTGTACATATGTTGTCAATTCTCGGTCTAAATAACCCAGTTCTGCAAAATCAAAATCAACAGACTTGAGCATCAAACAAGTTGTTCGGATCAGGTCTTAACCGTACTGGTATTGTGTCGCCAGTATCAATTTTCCTATAACCCAGGAATACTCTGAAACTATGACTTTAAATAACAGTGCATGTATTGTTGGGCCCTGGTTATCATCTGATAACGTCAAATCAGAAAAGTCGCTAAATAGAGACTCAAGTGATTGTAATCTGAAGATACATTGCTTAAGAGAACGACTCCTGGTCAGAAACTTCACCTGTGAAGTCTCACTTTCAAAAACGTACATATTCTTTATTGTCAATAAAAACCAGACAGTGTTTAAAGCAGGTTATCTTCATGTCATTTGACAATAACAATCTGTGATCTGACGTTTGTATCACTCCGTCTTCACAGTTTGCAAAATTATCGTTATCTGTTGTAAATTTTTTTTTGTTAGATTCAATTTGATGACTTTGCAACATGAGATTGTCCATGTAATACTCTCATTGACTTCCAGAACTGTTACGCCAAATTCTGTAAATTCCTATAATAAAAAAAAAAATCACTGTTAATTTATTCAAAGATGGAGTGTTAATTGTTGGGTTGGGAGGGCATCCATTTTCAAGGTCAATCTATAAAATTGCCCTAGCATATCTGGGAGGGATAATTTCCTTTGTTTTTGGTGCTAGATGTACATTTTATAACAATTTAATGAAGTAGGTCAACACCCCTTAATTGTGTCTAATACCCAGTAGTAAATCCTGTTTTACTCTCAAGGTCTGAATGATTCACACAATGCAAATTACTGACCAAGATATGTATTTACAATTTCTTACCTTGTTGTACATAGCAGGTGGTTTATAAGCATTTATTGTCAATAAAGTTCTTGTTGATAGGTTGCCCAGAGTCAGATTAAATGCTGCATTTAGAGGTAACACTATGTATTGAGTTAAGAAATCAATATACTAGTACTGGTAAATTAACAACTATGAAGAACACAGTGCTATCGATACTTTGACAACATTTTGGATTGTGGATTGTGCCCAGAGTTCGAGTATGGATTAACGTAAAGCGACTGCACTGTCTAGAGGACACACCTTGAAGTATGCACATACCGTAATAAACTTATAATACATCATCCAGAGTCTGCGATGCTCAGAATCAAATAAATTGGCAATATTTATTGTTTTCAGGTTACAATTTTTTTTTTACATATTTAAACATGGTAGGCTATAGTTTACCTGTGCAACACTGCAAAATTGCAGCTAAACAGTTACTTATGGTAATACAATGACAGATTTATAATAATAGAATCTAAGCGTATTGTTCTTTATGTCAAGTCATTATTAAACTGAAAGGATACTCTCCAGCATAATGCATGTCATGGTGAGAGGAATCATCATCATATGGATTTAAGATGTTCCTGGTCTTCATATCAAACACTAGATGATATTTGAATGTGTTCACAGTTTTCCTAAAATCAGCTATGTAAGTGTTGGGATAGCCACATTTCAATTCAGATAGAACCCTATCATTGGAATAGCCTAGAAAATAAATAGAAGATGTTAAATTAAAACATAACAGTTCATTTTCAACTGTTTAGTTCAAAACTGCAACAATTTCATAAACTGATACAACTATGATCATACAGCTTTCAGTTATAGCTTGTCACAACACATGCATCTGTCTTATAAACTCTGTAGTTGGACTATGCCAAAATGCATTCTATTTCACTAGGTATAAAAATTAATTCAATACATTACCCAGCTCAACCTAAAACATTTAGTTTTTTTACATTTTGCCTTATAAATGTCCTCATCTTTAATTCTAATTCAATCGCTCGTTTTATGCTAGTCCCAGGAATTGATGGTTGACAATATACAGACATTTACAAACTTGGTAAATTGAAGGATTGAAACATTTCTGTAAATTTTCAGATGCCACTAAACGAGCTGTTTAAAACTATAGAGGGCGTCTTATCTACAAAGTACCTTAATTGGAAAGAACACTTAGAACAAGTTTGTGAAACTATATCACATAAAATTGGTATTTTGTATAAAATTCATCATTTTGCCCCACGATCTATTCTTATCCTGCTTTACAATTCTCTTTTTACAACATATTACTTACTGTATTGAAATATGGGGTAACACCTACAAAACCTTTTTCGACAAAATTCTACTACTCCAGATAACGTTTTAAGATTTTCGTGCCCCCCACTGCCCTCCTGTTGAAAAAACTAAATATTTTAGATATCTACCGGTATAAACTCAGTAAGTTCCACACCTGTCTGTTTTTTATCTTAAGAATTTGTTTGCCCATAATGTTGACCACTACTTAAATCCTTTTCACTATGCAACTTGTCAAGCTACTAGTTCCAATTATTATATTCCAAGAATGAATCTTACTACTAATCAACACAGTATCACCTATATAGCAGCAAACAACTGGAACTCACTTCCTGATTCCATAAAAATTATCAAAAGCAGATACATATTTAAAAATACGTTACAACTGTATCTCATGAATGTGTCATGTCATATTTAAAAGTCAGTATATAAGTATTTTTCATTTATCTTTAATTAAGTTAAATGTACTATGAATTTAATTAATAACATCAGTATTATGGGGCCACAGACTAGACTAGTTTGTATGAACTATATATCTGTGGTCCTCACTAGAATTACTATTATTATTGATTGACACAACTTGAAGGCTGGTATCACAAAGAATAGAAAATGTCAAATTTCGTCATAAATGCGCAAAATCTGGAAAAATATATGATTTATATGTAATCGAACAACATTTTGCGATAGTTCAATGTCTTATAAGCACTCGTAACTGGTTTGGACAAGGTATTTTGTTTTTTGAGGTATGATTTTCGGCAGCTAGAAAAATGTGTGCATATTTTGTTTCCTCCCTTGTCTTATATATAGTGCAAGCTGATGATGATTAAATTTAATAACATATGCTTGCTTTACATTACTAAACTGTTTTAATTCCATAATTTCTATTATTTTGAGCAAGGGTAAGGTCCTGTACCGGGACATAGTCGCACGGCCCCATAGACGTCCACGCATTGAGACGAATAGATCGTCAAGCCCCTGTGCTCCCAATAGGCAATAATCGATTCCTAGTGGATAATAATGGATTCTCACTAGATTCTAAAGGATTTCCACTGGATACTAAAAGACACCCAATGGCCAATAACGGATTCCGAGTGGACAATAATGGATTCTCACAAGATTCTCAAGGATTTCCACTGGATACTAAAAGACACCCAATGGGCAATAATGGATTCCTAGTGGACGAAATGGATTCTCACTGGATTCTGAAGGATTTCCACTAGATACTAAAAGACACCCGATGGGCAATATTGGAATTCTAGTGAACAATAATGGATTTCCATTGGTTACTAAAGATCCGAAAGCGTAATAATGGATTCCAACTGGATAATGAAAAAGATCCCATATTGGAAATAATGGATTCTAAGTGAACAATAATGGATTTTCACTGGATACAAAAGGAATCCCACTGGATACTAACAGATTCCCAATGAGCAATAATAAATTACTAGTGCACAGTAAAGGATTCTCAAACAACACTCACAGACTCCAGATGGGCAATAATGAATTCCTAGTGAACAATAATGAAATCCCAATGGATACTAAAAGACTTCAAATTGACAATGATGCATTCATAGTTGACAATAATGGACTCCAACTGAACACAAATGGAGTCTCAGAGGGATATAATAGATTTTCAGTTCACAATAATTGATTGATTCACAGTTGGTAATAATGAATTGAATCACAGTTGATAATAATGGATTGATTCACAGTTGATAATAATGGATTGATTCACATTTGATAATAGTGGATTGATTCACAGTTGACAGTAATGAATTGATTCATAGTTGAAAATAATGGATTGATTTACAGTTGATAATAATGAATTGAATCACAGTTTATAAGAATGGATTGATTCACAGTTGATAATAATGGATTGATTCACAGTTGAAAATAATGAATTGATTCACAGTTGATAATAATGGATTGATTCACAGTTGATAATAATAGATTGATTCACAGTTGACAATAATGGATTGATTGACAGTTGATAATAATGGATTGATTCACAGTTGACTATAATGGATTTATTCACAGTTGATAATAATGAATTGATTCACAGTTTATAATAATGGATTGATTCACAGTTTATAATAATGGATTGATTCACAGTTTATAATAATGGATTGATTCACAGTTGATAATAATGGATTGATTCACAGTTGAAAATAATGAATTGATTCACAGTTGATAATAATGGATTGATTCACAGTTGATAATAATGGATTGATTCACAGTTGACAATAATGAATTGATTCACACTTGATAATAATGAATTGATTCACAGTTGATAATAATGAATTGATTCACAGTTTATAATAATGAATTGATTCACAGTTTATAATAATGAATTGATTCACAGTTGATAATAATGGATTGATTCACAGTTTATAATAATGAATTGATTCACAGTTGACAATAATGGATTGATTCACAGTTGGTAATAATGGATTGATTAACAGTAGTTAACAATGGATTGATTCACAGTTGACAATAATGAATTGATTCACAGTTGATAATAATGGATTGATTCACAGTTGATAATAATGGATTGATTCACAGTTGACAATAATGGATTGATTCACAGTTGATAATAATGGATTGATTCACAGGTGACAATAATGGATTGATAACACACTTGATAATAATCGATTTATTCACAGTTGATAATAATGAATTGATTCACAGTTGACAATAATGAATTGATTCACAGTTGATAATAATGGATTGATTCACAGTTGACAATAATGGATTGATTCACAGTTGATAATAATGAATTGATTCACAGTTGATAATAATGAATTGATTCACAGTTGACAATAATGAATTGATTCACAGTTGATAATAATGGATTGACTCACAGTTGACAATAATGAATTGATTCACAGTTTATAATAATGGATTGATTCACAGTTTATAATGATGAATTGATTCACAGTTGATAATAATGAATTGATTCACAGTTGATAATAATTAATTGATTCACAGTTTGTAATAATGAATTGATTCACAGTTGATAATAATGGATTGATTCACAGTTGATAATAATGGAGTGATTCACAGTTGACAATAATGGATTGATTCAGAGTTGATAATAATGAATTGATTCACAGTTGACAATAATGAATTGATTCACAGTTGACAATAATGAATTGATTCACAGTTTATAATAATGAATTGATTCACAGTTTATAATAATGAATTGATTCACAGTTGACAATAATGGATTGATTCACAGTTGGTAATAATGGATTGATTAACAGTAGTTAACAATGGATTGATTCACAGTTGACAATAATGAATTGATTCACAGTTGATAATAATGGATTGATTCACAGTTGATAATAATGGATTGATTCACAGTTGACAATAATGGATTGATTCACAGTTGATAATAATGGATTGATTCACAGGTGACAATAATGGATTGATACACAGTTGATAATAATCGATTTATTCACAGTTGATAGTAATGAATTGATTCACAGTTGACAATAATGAATTGATTCACAGTTGATAATAATGGAGTGATTCACAGTTGACAATAATGGATTGATTCACAGTTGATAATAATGAATTGATTCACAGTTGACAATAATGAATTGATTCACAGTTGACAATAATGAATTGATTCACAGTTGATAATAATGGATTGATTCACAGTTGACAATAATGAATTGATTCACAGTTTATAATAATGGATTGATTCACAGTTTATAATGATGAATTGATTCACAGTTGATAAAAATGAATTGATTCACAGTTGATAATAATTAATTGATTCACAGTTTGTAATAATGGATTGATTCACAGTTGATAATAATGGATTGATTCACAGTTAATAATAATGGATTGATTCACAGTTGACAATAATGGATTGATTCACAATTGGTAATAATGGATTGATTCACAGTTGATAATAATGGATTGATTCACAGTTGGTAATAATGGATTGATTCACAGTTGGTATTAATGAATTGATTAACAGTTGATAATAATGGATTGATTCACAGTTGACAATAATGGATTGATTCACAGATGGTAATAATGGATTGATTAACAGTAGTTAATAATGAATTGATTCACAGTTAACAATAATGAATTGATTCACAGTTGATAATGGATTGATTCACAGTTGACAATAATGGATTGATTCACAGATGGTAATAATGGATTGATTAACAGTAGTTAATAATGAATTGATTCACAGTTGACAATAATGAATTGATTCACAGTTGATAATAATGGATTGATTCACAGTTTATAATAATGGATTGATTCACAGTTTATAATGATGAATTGATTCACAGTTGATAATAATGAATTGATTCACAGTTGATAATAATTAATTGATTCACAGTTTGTAATAATGAATTGATTCACAGTTGATAATAATGGATTGATTCACAATTGGTAATAATGGATTGATTCACAGTTGACAATAATGGATTGATTCACAATTGGTAATAATGGATTGATTCACAGTTGATAATAATGGGTTGATTCACAGTTGGTAATAATGGATTGATTCACAGTTGGTAATAATGAATTGATTCACAGTTGATAATAATGGATTGATTCACAGTTGACAATAATGGATTGATTCACAGTTGGTAATAATGGATTGATTAACAGTAGTTAATAATGAATTGATTCACAGTTGACAATAATGAATTGATTCACAGTTGATAATAATGGATTGATTCATAGTTGATAATAATGGATTGATTCACAGTTGACAATAATGAATTGATTCACAGTTGATAATAATGGATTGATTCACAGTTGACAATAATGGATTGATTCACAGTTGATAATAATGGATTTATTCAAAGTTGACAATAATGAATTGATTCACAGTTGACAATAATGAATTGATTCACAGTTAATAATAATGGATTGATTCACAGTTTATAATAATGAATTGATTCACAGTTTATAATAATGGATTGATTCACAGTTGATAATAATGGATTGATTCACAGTTGAAAATAATGAATTGATTCACAGTTGATAATAATGGATTGATTCACAGTTGATAATAATAGATTGATTTACAGTTGACAATAATGAATTGATTCACAGTTGATAATAATGGATTGATTCACAGTTTATAATAATGAATTGATTCACAGTTTATAATAATGAATTGATTCACAGTTAATAATGGATTGATTCACAGTTGAAAATAATGAATTGATTCACAGTTGATAATAATGGATTGATTCACAGTTGATAATAATGGATTGATTCACAGTTGATAATAATGAATTGATTCACAGTTGATAATAATGGATTGATTCACAGTTTATAATAATGAATTGATTCACAGCTTATAATAATGGATTGATTCACAGTTGATAATAATGGATTAATTCACAGTTGATAATAATGGATTGATTCACAGTTGACAATAATGGATTGATTCACAGTTGGTAATAATGGATTGATTAACAGTAGTTAACAATGGATTGATTTACAGTTGACAATAATGAATTGATTCATAGTTGATAATGGATTGATTCACAGTTGATAATAATAGATTGATTCACAGTTGATAATAGATTGATTCACAGTTGATAAAAATGGATTGATTCACAGTTTGGTAATAATGGATTTATTCACAGTTTGGTAATAATGGATTTATTCACAGTTGACAATAATGGATTGATTCACAGTTTATAATAATGAATTGATTCACAGTTTATAATAATGGATTGATTCACAGTTGATAATAATGGATTGAATCACAATTGATAATAATGGATTAATTCACAGTTGATAATAATGGATTGATTCACAGTTGATAATAATGGATTGATTCACAGTTGATAATAATGGATTTATTCACAGTTGATAATAATGAATTGATTTACAGTTGACAATAATGAACTGATTCACAGTTGACAATAATGAATTGATTCACAGTTTATAATGATGGATTGATTCACAGTTGGTAATCATGAATTGATTCACAGTTGGTAATAATGGATTGATTCACAGTTGGTAATAATGGATTGATTCACAGTTGGTAATAATGAATTGATTCACATTTGATAAAAATGGATTGATTCACAGTTTGGTAATAATGGATTTATTCACAGTTTGGTAATAATGGATTTATTCACAGTTGACAATAATGGATTGATTCACAGTTTATAATAATGAATTGATTCACAGTTTATAGTAATGGATTGATTCACAGTTGATAATAATGGATTGAATCACAATTGATAATAATGGATTAATTCACAGTTGATAATAATGGATTGATTCACAGTTTATAATAATGGATTGATTCGCAGTTGATAATAATGGATTGAATCACAATTGATAATAATGGATTAATTCACAGTTGATAATAATGGATTGATTCACAGTTGACAATAATGGATTGATTCACAGTTGATAATAATGGATTGATACACAGTTGACAATAATGGATTGATTCACAGTTGATAATAA
Organism: Saccoglossus kowalevskii; assembly: GCF_978046115.1. Taxonomy (NCBI): domain Eukaryota; kingdom Metazoa; phylum Hemichordata; class Enteropneusta; family Harrimaniidae; genus Saccoglossus; species Saccoglossus kowalevskii. The sequence continues at coordinate 32,753,024 of NC_140658.1, forward strand.
TGGATTTATTCACAGTTGATAATAATGAATTGATTCACAGTTGACAATAATGAATTTATTCACAGTTGATAATAATGGATTGATTCACAGTTGATAATAATGGATTGATTCACAGTTGACAATAATGGATTGATTCACAGTTGATAATAATGGATTTATTCACAGTTGACAATAATGAATTGATTCACAGTTGACAATAATGAATTGATTCACAGTTAATAATAATGGATTGATTCACAGTTTATAATAATGAATTGATTCACAGTTTATAATAATGGATTGATTCACAGTTGATAATAATGGATTGATTCACAGTTGAAAATAATGAATTGATTCACAGTTTATAATAATGGATTGATTCACAGTTGATAATAATGGATTGATTCACAGTTGAAAATAATGAATTGATTCACAGTTGATAATAATGGATTGATTCACAGTTGATAATAATAGATTGATTCACAGTTGACAATAATGAATTGATTCACAGTTGATAATAATGGATTGATTCACAGTTTATAATAATGAATTGATTCACAGTTTATAATAATGAATTGATTCACAGTTGATAATAATGGATTGATTCACAGTTTATAATAATGAATTGATTCACAGTTGATAATAATGAATTGATTCACAGTTGATAATAATGGATTGATTCGCAGTTTATAATAATGAATTGATTCACAGTTTATAATAATGGATTGATTCACAGTTGATAATAATGGATTGATTCACAGTTGATAATAATGGATTGATTCACAGTTGACAATAATGGATTGATTCACAGTTGGTAATAATGGATTGATTAACAGTAGTTAACAATGGATTGATTCACAGTTGACAATAATGAATTGATTCATAGTTGATAATGGATTGATTCACAGTTGATAATAATAGATTGATTCACAGTTGATAATAGATTGATTCACAGTTGATAAAAATGGATTGATTCACAGTTTGGTAATAATGGATTTATTCACAGTTTGGTAATAATTGATTTATTCACAGTTTGGTAATAATGGATTTATTCACAGTTGACAATAATGGATTGATTCACAGTTTATAATAATGAATTGATTCACAGTTTATAATAATGGATTGATTCACAGTTGATAATAATAGATTGAATCACAATTGATAATAATGGATTAATTCACAGTTGATAATAATGGATTGATTCACAGTTGATAATAATGGATTGATTCACAGTTGATAATAATGGATTTATTCACAGTTGATGATAATGAATTGATTTACAGTTGACAATAATGAACTGATTCACAGTTGACAATAATGAATTGATTCACAGTTTATAATGATGGATTGATTCACAGTTGGTAATCATGAATTGATTCACAGTTGGTAATAATGGATTGATTCACAGTTGGTAATAATGAATTGATTCACATTTGATAAAAATGGATTGATTCACAGTTTGGTAATAATGGATTTATTCACAGTTTGGTAATAATGGATTTATTCACAGTTGACAATAATGGATTGATTCACAGTTGATAATAATGGATTTATTCACAGTTGATAATAATGAATTGATTCACAGTTGACAATAATGAATTGATTCACAGTTGATGATAATGGATTGATTCACAGTTGACAATAATGGATTGATTCACAGTTGACAATAATGAATTGATTCACACTTTATAGTAATGGATTGATTCACAGTTGATAATAATGGATTTATTCACAGTTGACAATAATGAATTGATTCACAGTTTATAATAATGGATTGATTCACAGTTGATAATAATGGATTGAATCACAATTGATAATAATGGATTAATTCACAGTTGACAATAATGGATTGATTCACAGTTGATAATAATGGATTGATTCACAGTTGACAATAATGGATTGATTCACAGTTGGTAATAATGGATTGATTAACAGTAGTTAATAATGAATTGATTCACAGTTGACAATAATGAATTGATTCACAGTTGATAATAATGGATTGATTCATAGTTGATAATAATGGATTGATTCACAGTTGACAATAATGAATTGATTCACAGTTGATAATAATGGATTGATTCACAGTTGACAATAATGGATTGATTCACAGTTGATAATAATGGATTTATTCACAGTTGACAATAATGAATTGATTCACAGTTGACAATAATGAATTGATTCACAGTTAATAATAATGGATTGATTCACAGTTTATAATAATGAATTGATTCACAGTTTATAATAATGGATTGATTCACAGTTGATAATAATGGATTGATTCACAGTTGAAAATAATGAATTGATTCACAGTTGATAATAATGGATTGATTCACAGTTGATAATAATAGATTGATTCACAGTTGACAATAATGAATTGATTCACAGTTGATAATAATGGATTGATTCACAGTTTATAATAATGAATTGATTCACAGTTTATAATAATGAATTGATTCACAGTTAATAATGGATTGATTCACAGTTGAAAATAATGAATTGATTCACAGTTGATAATAATGGATTGATTCACAGTTGATAATAATGGATTGATTCACAGTTGATAATAATGGATTGATTCACAGTTGATAATAATGAATTGATTCACAGTTGATAATAATGGATTGATTCACAGTTTATAATAATGAATTGATTCACAGCTTATAATAATGGATTGATTCACAGTTGATAATAATGGATTGATTCACAGTTGATAATAATGGATTGATTCACAGTTGACAATAATGGATTGATTCACAGTGGGTAATAATGGATTGATTAACAGTAGTTAACAATGGATTGATTTACAGTTGACAATAATGAATTGATTCATAGTTGATAATGGATTGATTCACAGTTGATAATAATAGATTGATTCACAGTTGATAATAGATTGATTCACAGTTGATAAAAATGGATTGATTCACAGTTTGGTAATAATGGATAGATTCACAGTTTGGTAATAATGGATTTATTCACAGTTGACAATAATGGATTGATTCACAGTTTATAATAATGAATTGATTCACAGTTTATAATAATGGATTGATTCACAGTTGATAATAATGGATTGAATCACAATTGATAATAATGGATTAATTCACAGTTGATAATAATGGATTGATTCACAGTTGATAATAATGGATTGATTCACAGTTGATAATAATGGATTTATTCACAGTTGATAATAATGAATTGATTTACAGTTGACAATAATGAACTGATTCACAGTTGACAATAATGAATTGATTCACAGTTTATAATGATGGATTGATTCACAGTTGGTAATCATGAATTGATTCACAGTTGGTAATAATGGATTGATTCACAGTTGGTAATAATGGATTGATTCACAGTTGGTAATAATGAATTGATTCACATTTGATAAAAATGGATTGATTCACAGTTTGGTAATAATGGATTTATTCACAGTTTGGTAATAATGGATTTATTCACAGTTGACAATAATGGATTGATTCACAGTTTATAATAATGAATTGATTCACAGTTTATAGTAATGGATTGATTCACAGTTGATAATAATGGATTGAATCACAATTGATAATAATGGATTAATTCACAGTTGATAATAATGGATTGATTCACAGTTGATAATAATGGATTGATTCACAGTTGATAATAATGGATTTATTCACAGTTGATGATAATGGATTGATTCACAGTTGACAATAATGAATTGATTCACAGTTTATAATGATGGATTGATTCACAGTTGGTAATCATGAATTGATTCACAGTTGGTAATAATGGATTGATTCACAGTTGGTAATAAGGGATTGATTCACAGTTGGTAATAATGAATTGATTCACATTTGATAAAAATGGATTGATTCACAGTTTGGTAATAATGGATTTATTCACAGTTTGGTAATAATGGATTTATTCACAGTTTATAATAATGAATTGATTCACAGTTTATAATAATGGATTGATTCACAGTTGATAATAATGAATTGATTCACAGTTTATAATAATGGATTGATTCACAGTTGATAATAATGGATTGAATCACAATTGATAATAATGGATTAATTCACAGTTGATAATAATGGATTGATTCACAGTTGACAATAATGGATTGATTCACAGTTGATAATAATGGATTGATACACAGTTGACAATAATGGATTGATTCACAGTTGATAATAATGGATTTATTCACAGTTGATAATAATGAATTGATTCACAGTTGACAATAATGAATTGATTCACAGTTGATGATAATGGATTGATTCACAGTTGACAATAATGGATTGATTCACAGTTGACAATAATGAATTGATTCACAGTTTATAGTAATGGATTGATTCACAGTTGATAATAATGGATTTATTCACAGTTGACAATAATGAATTGATTCACAGTTTATAATAATGGATTGATTCACAGTTGATAATAATGGATTGAATCACAATTGATAATAATGGATTAATTCACAGTTGACAATAATGGATTTATTCACAGTTGATAATAATGGATTGATTCACAGTTGACAATAATGAATTGATTCACAGTTGATAATAATGGATTGATTCACAGTTGATAATAATGGATTGATTCACAGTTGATAATAATGGATTGATTCACAGTTGACAATAATGGATTGATTCACAGTTGACAATAATGAATTGATTCACAGTTTATAATAATGGATTGATTCACAGTTTATAATAATGGATTGATTCACAGTTGGTAGTAATGGATTGATTCACAGTTGATAATAATGGATTGATTCACAGTTGACAATAATGGATTGATTCACAGTTGACAATAATGAAGTGATTCACAGTTTATACTAATGGATTGATTCACAGTTGATAATAATGGATTGATTCACAGTTGATAATAATGAATTGATTCACAGTTTATAATAATGGATTGATTCACAGTTTATAATAATGGATTGATTCACAGTTGGTAATGATGTTGGCAGCAATGTGCATGTACCATAAATTAATCTAGTATGACATACATATACATGTATTGCATAACACTATGAACTCAAACTTGATCAACAGTAGTCACATACAAATATGCAGATGATCTTGCATTACTCTCCAACAATGGCCTTAAAAATGCTATAAACTCAGTGCAAACATATTGTAATAAAATGAAACTTGAAGTAAATGTCTTAAAAAAAACAAGATTTTCAATAAATGTGGCAAAACCATCACATAAATTTGCAATTCGTGGACAACAACTGGAAAATGTATCTTCATACACTTACTTAGAATTAAAACTAAACACAACACAAGCGCAAAAGAGCATTCAGGGCAAAACATACCTAAAACTATTTGATAGTATGGTTAGACCTATCCTGATCTATTGCAGCAAAATATAGACAAGCAACAGTGTATTACAAATAAAAGAAATGTTTAATAGTGGGCTACCAATACAGAAATTCCATAATCAAATACATATTACAGGGGAACTGTAAGGCTAGTAACTTGGCATGTATTTTGAAATTAGTTACTAGTATAAAACAAATGTTAAGAAATTGGCTAAAAATAAAAACAAAGAATGAAAACACACTAGTCGACAATACATACAGACTTGGCATAGAGATGGACGGTGAAGGCATACTTAATTGGGTATCAGGTATTAAAAATATTTAACAGTATTTAGAAATGGGTAAGTAATAGGGGGAAAATTATTCAAATTGTAACACCAATCTAATCAACATAATTAACAACAAACTTTAAGAATTATTCTAAAACAACAGTGAAGAACAAATGCATTATGATAATAAAAACAAACAAATAAGCTTCACACATAGATTGCTAAAAAAGGATTGCCAGTGTGAAAATTATCTATCAACAGTAAACAAATGCAAAACATTGAGCAGAGTTAACAAAATTAAGAATGAGCACCTATAATTTAGAGAATCGACGATACAAACATATATTTACTTGAATGCAAATTGTATGAAAATGAGAGGACTGAAATGTTAAGGGAAATAATGTTAATAATTTGGTTACAATACTAACAAGCAATAACAGCCATACAAAATACCAGAGAAAATAAATTAAAAAAACTACCTCTGAATAATTTGTTTCTATTTTTCTATTTTAGCACTTCCAGTTTTACTGCTTTCTCAGTTCTTCATCTTTATTGTAATTTTTTTTTACTGGGTCAATACCCATATAAGGATATGATTATGCAATAAAGATTACAAAATACATACCACTTCTTCTGTGTTTGTACTCGACTTTTGACATTAAAATTAAAGTACCTTAGTGAAGCCATTGATACTGCAGCTAACTGCGTAAAAATTTATATGGAGCAAGTTTAACAAAATGCTAAAATAAACTTTCTGCTGATTTTAATGGAGTACTAGCCTCAGGGTTATCATCACAGACAAATGTGGAGTGTTGTCTTGCATAGCGCCCTTTTTGACAAGAGGCAGGAAAGATGAATGGATTGTTGCTAGAATGCAGGACAACAGGACTGACCATGATGGACTGTTTTGGTGATAACCATTGGTCTGGTAGCTGTCTTGAAACTTGCTGAAATTAAAAGTATTATTCAAAAGTTTATGAAATCAATTATAAAAATATAAAATTTCAAAAGTGTGATTGCATACAAAGTAAACATATTTTGTATATGTTGTCTTAGCGATAAGAACTAGATCAGTCCATGCATGACCATACGATGACATGACCTTGACAGACATTAAGCATATTAGATTGAGATATGCATGTTAGTGAGATGACAAAATGGCTCCATACAAAACTGATGACAGAACTTCCATCACAAAATGGCTCCATATTTGTGATGACAAAATTTCCTTCACAAAATGACTCATACCTGTGATGACAGAACTTCATTAACAAAATGGCCCATACCTGTGATGACGGAACTTCCTTAACTAAATGGCCCATACATGTGATGACAGAACTTCCTTAACAAAATGGTCCATATCTGTGATGACAGAACTTCCTTAACAAAATGGCCCATACCTGTGATGTAAGAAGTTCTTTAACAAAATGGCCCATACCTATGATGGAAGAAGTTCTTTAACAAAATGGCCCATACCTGTGATGGAAGAAGTTCTTTAACAAAATGGCCCATACCTGTGATGACAAAACTTCCTTAACAAAGTGGCCCATACCTATGATGACAAAACTTCCTTAACAAAATGGTTCATACCTGTGATGTAAGAAGTTCTTTAACAAAATGGCCCATACCTATGATGGAAGAAGTTCTTTAACAAAATGGCCCATACCTATGATGGAAGAAGTTCTTTAACAAAATGGCCCATACCTGTGATGGAAGAAGTTCTTTAACAAAATGGCCCATACCTGTGATGACAAAACTTCCTTAACAAAGTGGCCCATACCTATGATGACAAAACTTCCTTAACAAAATGGTTCATACCTGTGATGTAAGAAGTTCTTTAACAAAATGGCCCATACCTGTGATGACAGAACTTCCTTAACAAAATGGCCCATACCTGTGATGACAGAACTTCCTTAACAAAATGGCCCATACCTGTGATGACAGAACTTCCTTAACAAAATGGCCCATACCTGTGATGACAGAACTTCCTTAACAAAATGGCCCATACCTGTGATGATGGAAGTACTTTCAGAACATTTTGATACGATGTATCATCTTCTATCTTTTCCATCATTGTTTGAAATCTTCTTCCAAGTATTGCTGCTTCTTCACCTTTTACACATTTGGTACCAGAACCTTTTTCAGTGTTTAATTTCTGTATAAAATATATAATATTTATTTTTGTTAAAAATTTTTATGGTCCTACAAAATGCAAAATCACAACTGAGAGATTAAACTGCTGTTCTATGATGAATAATTGTATATTTAATCTTCTGGTAAGTTATTGCGAAATACCACTTTATTCAGAGAACCATATTTTATATGTTAAATTGTGAATACATTTGAAGGATATAAATATATATGAGGTATTTTGATCAATATGGACAGAAGATATGTTCTATGTCTTCTTACAAGTGCACTAAAAATGTAATATTTGTTCAACAAGCTTTTCTTTGAACATAATATAAAGTCAGACTTTCCAAATTTCCATAAATATAGTTCAAATATAAAAACATTATGCAACATGAATAATTTTTTTAGAACAACATACACAAGATGAACCTATATCAACATTGCTAACTACTGTAAACCTGAGAAACAAATCTTTAAATTATCACACATCTACACTGCAATGGTTTATTTTATGCTTTGTAATGCTCACATCCCATTCTTCTAAAAACATTTTCCCCAGTTGGTGTCCTTGATGCTGGTTCTGTATAGTTTGATAGTATGACCGAGCTACTTTGATATCTGTTTTCCAGAACTCTGTAGTCATGGCAGAACTTGTATGAGGAGCAACTTCCTTCAGCTAATAATTATAAAGCATAAGAACAAAAATGTTAAACTGAGTTTAGTAGTTTCTGAATATACAGTTTTCAAAATGCCACCGAGGCAATCCACAATCTGATTAAAATCTGATGTACAGCATGTATTTTATTTTATATTTATTTATTTTACTTTTATTATGTTTTTTAAGTTTTTTGCTACGTACTTGTGATTCGGTAGTTTTTTAACTATCAGGACATACATCTGAACCAATGCCTATGTAACAAGATTTCAACAAGACCTCCTCTGACTGGTTTAGTCAACGAATCACAGACCTTCTTCTATAGCGCACCTGATGACATCACTGGCCAGAGTCAGGTCATAAACACACTTGTATAAAATGGCGGATTATACTGATGTTAGTGATAACAAACGATCGGAAAAACACAGCTTTTCAGTAAGTGTTTTATTGTCAAATGCAACGAAAATCATCTATGATTTTTATGATTATATTGTGGCTTAAATGGTTACAGTTTAGATCATTATTTTGCGTGGTTATTCCGAGGGTAAAGATTTCTTCCACTGGTTTGACCAAACATCGGTAACTTTTTTCAGTTGCTTGAAGTTTTTTGACGATCGAGCTGTAAATATTCATCAAAATGTATCAACATAATATACAATAACTCTTTATTAATTTAAAAGTAATTGAGCTGATATAAAATAATTCTTATTTGGAACACATCGCACATTGATCGGGAAATATTTGTTTTGTTCCAATATTCAGCATGGTTGCCGTGTGCAGGTGACCATTAAACAATTTAAAATCAGATTTAATTGTTGCATTGTTGTATAGCTGTTTACAGCGTTCTGACAATTCTTAATTATGCTCAGTGTTTAGTGTAAAGTTGAAGTGATGACTGAATAAACAAACTTTGGCTTGTGAAGATGCAGCAGGAAGTGTACATATTTGTTGGAAATTCAAATGTATTTAATGTAATGACATAATTGTAAAATGCTGTGGAATTTCTTTTGTAAATAAAAAATATTCTACCAGTTTTTGATTAATTTATTGAGTTGTAAATGAATTGGTGGGCAAAATATAATGTACAGGAAGATTGCTCATGGAGTATTGCTACACTGAAAATGACGAGAATCCAAATTCCCACTGATAAATGGTGAGAATTATCAAAGGTCAACAAAAAATCTGGTCAAGAGCACGTCAGTAAAAGGAAAAATTAAATAAATTGTTCATTGCAGTAAACGACAGAACAGAATTCACCTGAATATCTAACCACCATTTCTGGGCATTTTCCCTGGCCAACCTTTGATTGAGACAATTGTCTTCAAAATGAAACCCACGCCCTGAACACTATCTTTTTTCTAGTTCACTAAAGTTTTTGGTTAATTATTTTCTCCAATGGCCAATATAAAAGGCTAGCTGTGATTGGCTGTAGCTCATACAAGATTTGAACAGGATTTATATGGGCTTTGCGTCAGATCCTTGTGGGCTTTCGTGATTACCAAAACTTGTAAAAACTGCCAGCAAATAAATAATAAATAAAAAATTAAAATAAATGACAGTAAAAATCAATCAAAAAAATTTAAAAAAAACCCAAACTAGGATCTTATTTTAATTAGATTAGAAGGCATTCATTACACTAAAGTATATGCATTGTTCATTGTATTAATGCAGCAAATAATTTACCATAAGTCACAGAAAATATATAGAAATCAACATGATGGAAAAGTAATTGCTATACAATAGTTGACTTGATAGTGAATGCCTATTTCTAATAATATATACAATGTTTGATCAATCATAATAATCTAATTCAGTCACCCGTATTACAAATCTTACGTATGCTAACCCCTTAAATAAGCAACAAAGGTCAAGTGAAAACTAAAACATGATACTTTTCTGAATTCTAATGATAACCTCAGTATTTACTGTTTACAAAAGATTTCTACTAGGAATGCTAGGTGTGATTTGGTCAAAAGAATAAGTGGCACTAAATAGTGGGATTAACATAGATGTGACTCTGTGAAAACAAACTATGTACTAATCAGTAGTTAGTGATTTGACAAAATTTTAATACAATGCCAATATATGGCATACTTACAATGTAAGTTGTTTGTAATAAAATATCCATATAAATAGGTTATCATATAAATGTATTATCTCATTATTGATTAGCTTGGTCATTGAAAATTAAAGGGAGATATATATTAAGGTACTTTCTAGGTCAGTAGTAAAACACCTGTATGCCACTTACCTTTAAAACCAGAATTCCCATAATAAATATGCAGAATATGTTCACCAATGTTAATAAGAGACTGACAGAACCAGCTTTGAAATGATCCAATGCCGGGTTGACATAGAGCATAGTACTGAGGTCTTGAGTGACATTAGACAAAAAGGTTGAGTTCACAAGGTCATAGGTCAAAGAGTTGTTACTGTGCTGCACTGATTCTACAAATCCAATATCAGGTATTTTGTAAATTGAGTAAGCCCACAGGATACCCTACAGATAAAACAATGTCCAGTGTCAGGAAACAAAAGAAAAGTATTGTACTGTCAGGATATACTGTCGTATGAACAGAAGAAAAGTATGTGTACTGTCAGGATATACTGTCATATGAACCAAAGAAAAGTATGTGTACTGTCAGTATATTCTGTCATATGAACAAAAGAAAAGTATGTGTACTGTCAGGATATACTGTCATATGAATCAAAGAAAAATATGTGTACTGTCAGTATATTCTGTCATATGAACCAAAGAAAAGTATGTGTACTGTCAGTATATTCTGTCATATGAACAAAAGAAAAGTATGTGTACTGTCAGGATATACTGTCATATGAACCAAAGAAAAGTAAGTGTACTGTCAGGATATACTGTCAAAAGAACCAAAGAAAAGTAAGTGTACTGTCAGGATATACTGTCATATGAACCAAAGAAAAGAATGTGTACTGTCAGGATATACTGTCATATGAACCAAAGAAAAGTAAGTGTACTGTCAGGATATACTGTCATATGAACAAAAGAAAAGTATGTGTGGTATCATGATGTACTGTCATATGAACCAAAGAAAAGTATATGTACTGTCAGGATATACTGTCATATGAACCAAAGAAAAGTATGTGTACTGTCAGTATATTCTGTCATATGAACAAAAGAAAAGTATGTGTACTGTCAGGATATACTGTCATATGAACCAAAGAAAAGTATGTGTACTGTCAGGATATACTGTCATATGAACAAAAGAAAAGTATATGTACTGTCAGGATATACTGTCATATGAACCAAAGAAAAGCATGTGTACTGTCAGGATATACTGTCATATGAACCAAAGAAAAGTATTGTGTACTGTCAGTATATTCTGTCATATGAACAAAAGAAAAGTATGTGTACTGTCAGGATATACTGTCATATGAACCAAAGAAAAGTAAGTGTACTGTCAGGATATACTGTCAAAAGAACCAAAGAAAAGTAAGTGTACTGTCAGGATATACTGTCATATGAACCAAAGAAAAGAATGCGTACTGTCAGGATATACTGTCATATGAACCAAAGAAAAGTAAGTGTACTGTCAGGATATACTGTCATATGAACAAAAGAAAAGTATGTGTAGTATCATGATGTACTGTCATATGAATCAAAGAAAAGTATATGTACTGTCAGGATATACTGTCATATGAACCAAAGAAAAGTATTATGTACTGTCAGGATATACTGTCATATGAACCAAAGAAAAGTATGTGTACTGTCAGGATACACTGTCATATGAACCAAAGAAAAGTATATGTACTGTCAGGATATACTGTCACATGAACCAAAGAAAAGTATGTGTACTGTCAGTATATTCTGTCATATGAACAAAAGAAAAGTATGTGTACTGTCAGGATATACTGTCATATGAACCAAAGAAAAATATGTGTACTGTCAGGATATACTGTCATATGAACCAAAGAAAAGTATGTGTACTGTCAGTATATTCTATCATATGAACAAAAGAAAAGTATGTGTACTGTCAGTAAATTCTGTCATATGAACCAAAGAAAAGTATGTGTACTGTCAGGATATACTGTCATATGAACCAAAGAAAAGTAAGTGTACTGTCAGGATATACTGTCATATGAACAAAAGAAAAGTATGTGTACTGTCAGGATATACTGTCGTATGAACCAAAGAAAAATATGTGTACTGTCAGGATATACTGTCATATGAACCAAAGAAAAGTATGTGTACTGTCAGTATATTCTGTCATATGAACAAAAGAAAAGTATGTGTACTGACAGGATATACTGTCATATGAACAAAAGAAAAGTATGTGTACTGTCAGGATATACTATCATATGAACCAAAGAAAAGTATGTGTACTGACAGTATATTCTGTCATATGAACAAAAGAAAAGTATGTGTACTGTCAGGATGTACTGTCATATGAACCAAAGAAAAGTATGTGTACTGTCAGTATATTCTGTCATATGAACCAAAGAAAAGTATGTGTACTGTCAGTATATTCTGTCATATGAACCAAAGAAAAGTATGTGTACTGTCAGTATATGTTGTCATATGAACAAAAGAAAAGTATGACATTGTGTACTGTCAGGATATACTGTCATATGAACCAAAGAAAAGTATATGTACTGTCAGGATATACTGTCATATGAACAAAAGAAAAGTATGTGTACTGTCAGTATATTCTGTCATAAGAACAAAAGAAAAGTATGTGTACTGACAGGATATACTGTCATATGAACAAAAGAAAAGTATGTGTACTGTCAGGATATACTGTCATGTGAACAAAAGAAAAGTATGTGTACTGTCAGGATATACTGTCATATGAACAAAAGAAAAGTATGTGTACTGTCAGGATATTCTGTCATATGAACAAAAGAAAAGTATGTGTACTGTAAGGATATACTGTCATATGAACAAAAGAAAAGTATGTGTACTGTCAGTATATTTTGTCATATGAACAAAAGAAAAGTGTGTGTACTGTCAGTATATTCTGTCATATGAACAAAAGAACAGTATGTGTACTGTCAGGATATACTGTCATATGAACCAAAGAAAAATATGTGTACTGTCAGGATATACTGTCATATGAACAAAAGAAAAGTATGTGTACTGTCAGGATATTCTGTCATATGAACAAAAGAAAAGTATGTGTACTGTAAGGATATACTGTCATGAACAAAAGAAACGTTTGTGTACTGTCAGTATATTCTGTCATATGAACAAAAGAAAAGTATGTGTACTGTCAGGATATACTATCATATGAACCAAAGAAAAGTATGTGTACTGTCAGTATATTCTGTCATATGAACAAAAGAAAAGTATGTGTACTGTCAGGATATACTGTCATATGAACCAAAGAAAAGTATGTGTACTGTCAGTATATTCTGTCATATGAACCAAAGAAAAGTATGTGTACTGTCAGGATATTCTGTCATATGAAGAAAAGAAAACTATGTGTACTGTCAGGATATACTGTCATATGAACAAAAGAAAAGTATGTGTACTGTCAGTATATTCTGTAATATGAACGAATGAAAGATAGGTATGTGTACTGTCAGGATATACTGTCATATGAACCAAAGAAAAGTATGTGTACCGTCAGTATATTCTGCCATATGAACAAAAGAAAAGTATGTGTACTGTCAGGATATTCTGTCATATGAACAAAAGAAAAGTATGTGTACTGTCAGGATATACTGTCATATGAACAAAAGAAAAGTATGTGTACTGTCAGGATATACTGTCGTATGAACCAAAGAAAAATATGTGTACTGTCTGGATACACTGTCATATGAACCAAAGAAAAGTATGTGTACTGTCAGTATATTCTGTCATATGAACAAAAGAAAAGTATGTGTACTGTCAGGATATACTGTCATATGAACAAAAGAAAAGTATGTGTACTGTCAGGATATACTGTCGTATGAACCAAAGAAAAATATGTGTACTGTCAGAATATACTGTCATATAAACCAAAGAAAAGTATGTGTACTGTCAGTATATTCTGCCATATGAACAAAAGAAAAGTATGTGTACTGTCAGGATATTCTGTCATATGAACAAAAGAAAAGTATGTGTACTGTCAGGATATACTGTCATATGAACCAAAGAAAAGTAAGTGTACTGTCAGGATATACTGTCATATGAACAAAAGAAAAGTATGTGTACTGTCAGGATATACTGTCGTATGAACCAAAGAAAAATATGTGTACTGTCAGGATATACTGTCATATGAACCAAAGAAAAGTATGTGTACTGTCAGTATATTCTGTCATATGAACAAAAGAAAAGTATGTGTACTGACAGGATATACTGTCATATGAACAAAAGAAAAGTATGTGTACTGTCAGGATATACTATCATATGAACCAAAGAAAAGTATGTGTACTGACAGTATATTCTGTCATATGAACAAAAGAAAAGTATGTGTACTGTCAGGATGTACTGTCATATGAACCAAAGAAAAGTATGTGTACTGTCAGTATATTCTGTCATATGAACCAAAGAAAAGTATGTGTACTGTCAGTATATTCTGTCATATGAACCAAAGAAAAGTATGTGTACTGTCAGTATATGTTGTCATATGAACAAAAGAAAAGTATGACATTGTGTACTGTCAGGATATACTGTCATATGAACCAAAGAAAAGTATATGTACTGTCAGGATATACTGTCATATGAACAAAAGAAAAGTATGTGTACTGTCAGTATATTCTGTCATAAGAACAAAAGAAAAGTATGTGTACTGACAGGATATACTGTCATATGAACAAAAGAAAAGTATGTGTACTGTCAGGATATACTGTCATGTGAACAAAAGAAAAGTATGTGTACTGTCAGGATATACTGTCATATGAACAAAAGAAAAGTATGTGTACTGTCAGGATATTCTGTCATATGAACAAAAGAAAAGTATGTGTACTGTAAGGATATACTGTCATATGAACAAAAGAAAAGTATGTGTACTGTCAGTATATTTTGTCATATGAACAAAAGAAAAGTGTGTGTACTGTCAGTATATTCTGTCATATGAACAAAAGAACAGTATGTGTACTGTCAGGATATACTGTCATATGAACCAAAGAAAAATATGTGTACTGTCAGGATATACTGTCATATGAACAAAAGAAAAGTATGTGTACTGTCAGGATATTCTGTCATATGAACAAAAGAAAAGTATGTGTACTGTAAGGATATACTGTCATGAACAAAAGAAACGTTTGTGTACTGTCAGTATATTCTGTCATATGAACAAAAGAAAAGTATGTGTACTGTCAGGATATACTATCATATGAACCAAAGAAAAGTATGTGTACTGTCAGTATATTCTGTCATATGAACAAAAGAAAAGTATGTGTACTGTCAGGATATACTGTCATATGAACCAAAGAAAAGTATGTGTACTGTCAGTATATTCTGTCATATGAACCAAAGAAAAGTATGTGTACTGTCAGGATATTCTGTCATATGAAGAAAAGAAAACTATGTGTACTGTCAGGATATACTGTCATATGAACAAAAGAAAAGTATGTGTACTGTCAGTATATTCTGTAATATGAACGAATGAAAGATAGGTATGTGTACTGTCAGGATATACTGTCATATGAACCAAAGAAAAGTATGTGTACCGTCAGTATATTCTGCCATATGAACAAAAGAAAAGTATGTGTACTGTCAGGATATTCTGTCATATGAACAAAAGAAAAGTATGTGTACTGTCAGGATATACTGTCATATGAACAAAAGAAAAGTATGTGTACTGTCAGGATATACTGTCGTATGAACCAAAGAAAAATATGTGTACTGTCTGGATACACTGTCATATGAACCAAAGAAAAGTATGTGTACTGTCAGTATATTCTGTCATATGAACAAAAGAAAAGTATGTGTACTGTCAGGATATACTGTCATATGAACAAAAGAAAAGTATGTGTACTGTCAGGATATACTGTCGTATGAACCAAAGAAAAATATATGTACTGTCAGAATATACTGTCATATAAACCAAAGAAAAGTATGTGTACTGTCAGGACATACTGTCATATGAACCAAAGAAAAGTATGTGTACTGTCAGGATATACTGTCATATGAACAAAAGAAAAGTATGTGTACTGTCAGGATATACTGTCGTATGAACCAAAGAAAAATATGTGTACTGTCAGAATATACTGTCATATGAACCAAAGAAAAGTATGTGTACTGTCAGGATATACTGTCATATGAACAAAAGAAAAGTATGTGTACTGTCAGGATATACTGTCATATGAACAAAAGAAAAGTATGTGTACTGTCAGGATATACTGTCATATGAACACAAGAAAAGTATGTGTACTGTCAGGATATACTGTCATATGAACAAAGGAAAAGTATGTGTACTGTCAGTATATACTGTCATATGAACAAAAGAAAAGTATGTGTACTGTCACGATATACTGTCATATGAACCAAAGAAAAGTATGTGTACTGTCAGTATATTCTGTCATATGAACAAAAAAAAAGTATATGTACTGTCAGGATATTCTGTCATATGAACAAAAGAAAAGTATGTGTACTGTCAGGATATACTGTCATGAACAAAAGAACGTTTGTGTACTGTCAGTATATTCTGTCATATGAACAAAAGAAAAGTATGTGTACTGTCAGGATATACTGTCATATGAACCAAAGAAAAGAATGTGTACTGTCAGGATATACTGTCATATGAACCAAAGAAAAGTATGTGTACTGTCAGAATATGAACAAAAGAAAATGTACGTTTATTACAAGGCAATTTTCTTGATTTTTAATCAAAATTTCTAAAAAATATGACAGAATATTGAATTCATAATTTTTACTTTGCAGTTATATGTATGTGAGAATTGCACTCTTTCCAATTGTAATAATATATTTAAATATATTTATGTATTTTCATTTTTGATCATTTTCTTTTAAAATTGCTATTTTCAATTCTTTCTTCCAAAATAAAATCAAGATTGTTTGCATATTAATAATTCTATGATATGCAATAAAGACTGTCCACACCCTGTCCTGTCTTTTTCCAATGGACTTCTCAACTGAACAATTCTTTTCATTTGGCCTTTCAGTGTGTGGTTTAGACAGGTCAGAGATAATATTACAAACCGCATTTACTGCTGGAGGTAATAAGGATGCAGATATCGCCACACCAACCAGTGACCCAATATTCCCACCTAATATTGAGATGGCTACAGCTGCTCCTGAGGGTAATGCAATAAACATACCAACTAAAAGGCTCCTCAGCTCACCCCTGTAAAATATGTATTAATAAATGACATGCTTGGGATGCCAATACAATCCCTATTATAATAACTATGCATGTTGTAATATACAGCCAATGAAAATATTACTAAGTATTACTTTAGGTACAAGAATAATTAAATATTAGAGAAATTTGTTCAAAATCCAGGATTTATTGCATTATTATGTAATTGTTCTGTTGTGTTGTAGTACAGTGGCCAAATAGTGGCCAAATAGTATTCAAAACAAATCCATAGAACACATCCTTACAGTACTATTTATCACTTTCTAGAACCAAGATTTTTTCAACAGTTTAGGATAACGCAAGTAAAGCAATTGATGAAAATTCAATATCTGGACCCGCAATGGTGGAAATACATGATTCTGATTTAAGACTAACATTGTCAATTACTAAACTGGACACAAGTCAAAATGCATGCAATATACGTGTCCTAATCATAATATGTGTATAGTTCGAATGTAACCAAAAATGTCATAGCTTAGGAATATCATTCTTGAGAACAAAATGAGCAATAATTCATGATGTGAATCATGAATCAAGGCCACATGTATATGTATGTACAAAATGATGTGAATCATGAATCAAGGCCACATGTATATGTATGTACAAAATGATGTGAATCATGAATCAAGGCCACATGTATATGTATGTACAAAATGATGTGAATCATGAATCAAGGCCACATGTATATGTATGTACAAAATGATGTGAATCATGAATCAAGGCCACATGTATATGTATGTACAAAATGATGTGAATCATGAATCAAGGCCACATGTAGATGTAAGTACAAAATGATGTGAATCATGAATGTAATCAGTAAAATCCTTCATCTACACTGTACCTCAAAACAAGTCATCTCCATACCAGTCATTCAGATATTCAGATAGCTGGACAATTATGTCACATAATTTCCATACATCAGCAATAGAGGGCACTATGATTTAACATCAGTGTGTTAATACAAAAGTGTTACCATACCTACTAGCCATTTCTTTTGTTGGCCAGCCAAGTTGATCTCCCCAGCTACCAAGTAATAAACCATAAACAAAACCTACAAAAATGAAATATTAATAATTAGGATAATTAGTCAGCATGTCACAGGTAACTTCTATAACCAAGAGACAAGGGGTTTTGACTTACCAATTATGATGCATATTATGAGACCAATAAGTTCAGTTTTCACTCCTTGATTTCGTAATTTATGTGCAATAACAGCACCAAATGTACCAGCTAATATGGGACCCTGGCATAGAAAAAACAACAAATGTAATTGAGAGAGAAAAAATTCCATGATATAATACTTTTTTAAATTAGGTCATTATTATGGATGTACTGCATATAAACCCAAAACTAATCAGATCATTGCATTGTCTTAGAGTATTTAAGCACCAAGATTCATTGTAATAAGATAAGTACTTTATACATGTATATTGATGGAAAAGCTGAAACTGATTATTATGCAAATCAGGTAATTAATATACAAATACTCTAATGTAAAACTAATAAGGTCAGTGCAATGTCACAGACCATCTATGAACCAAGATTCATTTAAATGTGATTGGAACCCAAAAAATATGTTATGTTAATGTTACATTAATATGAACAGATTTTAATCCAACACTTAGCAGGTCTGTGCATTGTCCTAGAGTGTCTATGTACCAAATTTCATTGAAATATGATATTATTATTTAAGATATTAGTGGAAAAGTCGAAAATTTACTAATCATTATGCAAATTAGGAAATTAATATTTTTACCCAAAACTATGCATCATGTTTCATCAAAAATCAGCATATGGTTCTCGAGATATCAGAGGAACAGACGGACAGACAGACAGACACATACACGCACACACAGACAGACACACATGCACACATATACATACATGTCTTACTATCACATTGGTTTAACTTTTAATATATTTGTTTTATGTTTGGATTAAAACACGTCTCCTTATAGGGTTGAATTTTAATTGGAGTTTAATTAAACCCAATTACAATGCAATTTAACATAGAATTATGTTTTAATTCAAGTTTGATTAAAAGTAGAATATCCTGTGACTTAACATAGAAATGTTTGCAAAGCTTAGGTTTAGTAAAGTGGGTAGCTATGATAGAATTATATTAATATATAAATTGTACCATACCTTCCGCCTTTACTAACCCTAAGCTACACAAACTTGACTTAAATTTGATTATTATTATTAATATTACTACTGTAGAATACTTTCGCTTGGAATTTATTTTTGCTATTTTCACTGAAGGGATGATTCCGTGAAAATAAAATCCAGCGAATATACTTTTTTTTATATATTTCACATTAAACTCATCAAAGATCAGTGAAAATAAATTCCATACAAAACGCCCAAAAAGTATTCCACACTATGACACCACAAATTGCATATATAGATACACTAACTGCAAAGACTCTCATTGTGTGCTTCGCATATGGGAGTGAACTAGTGAATGGTAATTTCTGATTTCTTGCAAAGTACAGAGTAGTACAGTGTAGACTACACTTTTAGCATTGGTTTTTTGACGAAAATGAGGGAAATGTGCGGTTTGTTGTCAATATGGACAATGATCACATACATTATTGAAAAGTGATTCACACTGGCAAGGTTGTGAAAAAGTGATGTTATCTCAGGATTAAGAGTTGTGCTTTGTGTGCCTGGATTAAAAAATAACACAGGGTTAGAAGATATCATGTGATGTGGACTGAATATCGCAGCATGATCAATAGGACACCATGGATGTCGGAGTTGCTCATATACCCCAGTAAGTATATTCACTTTTAACCAGTGTCATATATTCAGGAAACAAATCACTTACCATGAGTGGAGATATTAACATACTAGCCACCAAAATGACAGAACTATTTTCAGATAATCCAATAGCTGCAATTATACTAGTAAAAAGACAATACCCTTCATTAGTATATTAAAAATAACCAAGGTATAAATAGGTAGCCAGTTTCTCATCCAGTACAGATATGAAAAAGGGCTCTCAAAAAAGTGGGGGGAAAAAGTGAAGGGCGAAGTACAGTATCAGCAAAATTTCTATCGCCCATTATCAACGTTGTTGTCATCATGAACTTTTTGTATATTTATTTTATTTTGATATTTATTTTTTGAAGTTTTGGTAAAAAAAATAATCACAAAATCAAAATCAAAGTAAAATAATAAAATAAAAAGGCATTAATAAGAAAAGTAATAAAAAATAAAATAAAAATAAGTTTATATATAATTATAATAATTAAAGCCTGTACACTAAATCAGCATCATCATCATCATCATCATCATCATCATCATCAACCATAGCCAAGTGGCTATAAGTGCACCCACTTCTTGACCAAATTTTATCAATCTTTCCTGTTTTTTCCATCAGTGGTTATGGTGCTTCCTTAGACAGGTCCCCTCCACAATGTTTTTAATGTATTCCCTTTTAGTCTTCCTCTACCTCTGGTACCCTCAAAGTTTATCTAAATTAAACATTTGGCTATCTTGTCAGCTAAATATGGTGTGGAAAATATGTCATTTTCCTTCATTTTTTCAATGAAACACTCTGGTTTTTCTTCTTCACAGCCCTCCACAACTGCAGCCGAATATAAATTTGTTTGTTTTATTTTCTTTCCAATATACAATGTATGCCCATAAATCATAACATTCAAATTTTTTTGGGTGAAATATATATACCTTGCCAGGATAATTAGCAGAACATAATCAAACGTCAAGTTTCCAGCATTGCGAACAGTCTCAACAACCTACAAGACAAGATTACATCAAATTATCACAAATCATCATGGCAGACGATTTATTGTTATGAACAATACACAAAGAAGATGAATGTTTTAGAAATTATTAAACAACAACATAGCCACCATTTTGTATACATGTGATAAAAAAATGTCAACAACATATTCTTGTTAATTGTTAAATAGACATACAGATATAAAAGAATGCATTGTTTCAATTCACAGGTGAGTTTACTAAACAACAATTACCTGTGCAACTGTCAGACGGGATTTTATTGACTTTACAAATTTACTTCGTCCAGTGGTCGACTCTGATTGGTCATCATCTTGATCTTGTGAATACGTTTCTTGTTGGTTGTCAAGTGGAAAGTAAATAGATGTTGGTATCACACTGAAACATAGAACAGAGACACTACAAAATGTAGTAGATGTTGGTATCACATTGAAACAGTTGTACATTAATAAACACCATCAGCCAGTAATCAGACATCCTGGTAACTATGGCAACTTGTACAAGAGTTTGAATATGTAGCCTATTCATGTATTATTAAACTAACCATATACAAGTCAAAATGCACCTAAAATATAATAGTTCTTACGATATTGATGTAGCAGACTGTTTACCAATACCCACTTCTGTTAATATATTCAGAGTTGTTTCACAAAGCTCTGATCCTTGACAAGTGAAAGTCACCTGATAAGATTTCTCATTCTCAGTCAACATCCATGCAGCATTCTCAATACCAACATCTTTCAATATTTGTTTCAATACCTGTAAGTATAATTGATTTCATTATTAAAAACTTTGGCAACTATTGATACAATGACTTTCTATTATGCAATGTTTAAATTGCTATAAAACTTATTTAACGTTATTTAAGCTAATTTAGCTAATCTGTAATTATATAAAATATATTATCACAATGAGATTGTTGGTACTAGATAAATTAAGATTATGTTAATTCATGCATTGAGTTAAATTCACTCGAATGGTATGTAGCTGTTTCAACATGTTTACAGTAACAAAGTGTTTGTGCAGATTACTTGAACAGAAAATATGGCAAATACAGTAGATTGAAAATGTATTTAATGTACAAGTACATTGTAAAGTATAGGATACCTGTATACCAAAGTGAGCTATCTAAATTTCCAATACAATTTCTAATGCATTGTGATAAAAAAACTTGCTTTCAATTTTAAGTAATTTTGTGATGTTTTTTTTAGTAACCTATCCATATACAACCACCATTACATTTCTAATCAACTGTAAGGGCCACTTCTCAAAATTGCTAACGAAATGTTTTTTATTTTTTATTCTACTTTGTAATAATTATTAATAATAAGTTACTGTAAAACACTTTATTTTAGCTGGAATTAATTTTCGCTGAAAAGACTTTTTGGCTGTTTTGTATGGAATTTATTTTCACTGAATTTTGACGAGTTGAATTTAAAGTATAGGAAAAAAGGTATATTTGCTGGATTTCATTTTCACTGAATCATTCCTTAATCGAAAATTAATTCCAAACAAAAATAAAGTATTTTACAGTAAGGTAGCGAGAAGGGAAAAACTAGTAATATCGAATTTCCTCCAATAGCGTTTAACCTGAAAATAATGCTCTTTGTATTCTAATTGAGCATGTACCCCCCCCCCCCCGAAGTGGGAAGTCTAAAGAATGTTTACAGTAGATTACATTAAAACAAACTTGTCTAAGTATATAATATACACATTTATTGACAGAAGAGCGTTACAGGAATGGTATTTTCTTTAAAAGGATGTGGAGGTCATTTAGTTATATTTTGCACTAAGTTTATGAATTGGGCAGTGGAAAGAAATCTTCTGTTGTGATGACTGTAATTTAACCTAGACAACAAGATGAACAATGCACACAAAAATGAGGTCACATGTTTTAAACTTCTTTTAATTTCAGAGTAAATTGCATATTGAAACATGAAAATTATATAAATAACACTGTTTACACTTTTCACTGGAAATACATTTACAGAGTGCCAAGGAAAGGTCACCTGACACGTGTCACCTGAGGTCAGCTGTCAAATGTGCAGTGGGGAAAACAATAGACAATAGGTTCGTTTGCAAAAAGAGACACTAATTTCTCGCCAACAACAAACATACGGGGGTAAATATTTCTTGCAATGACAGCTAACACTACTAGTCTTTATTTGTATTCAAGTTTAAACATACCTGCTTGAAGGGAAACACCATAGAGTAAAGTACAAGCAAAAATAAACACTACTGTGAACCTCCTAAAAATAAAGTTTTTACACAAGATTGGCCATTTATAATTGTTCGTTCGTTCGTTCACCAGTTTTTTTCACTGGTGATTTATAAAATAATGATCTTTGAAGCTGGGTTTCATTATTTGTATGTGTTTCATAGTTCTTGAGATACAGTCTGTTTAACTTTATGGACTAAATTTTATGAATGTATTCATGACCTTTTGGCCAGAACTCAAAAACCAACGACTTACAGGAAAGTCTACAAGATGTGATTTTTTTAGCCCATTTTACGATGAATTGATGGCATAATTTGTTCATCGTTGCATTAAAAAAGGTGATGAAAAATGACATTTCCAATAAAATGTTTCCTTATATTTGGCTGTAGATAAACAGATAATTAATTACCAAATGTATATCATTTTAACAAATTATTTTATACATATACAAATATCTGGTCAACGTGGACAATTGGTGAACTAGCTCCTAGAAAGTGGATGCCAACTTGAGCAAGATGGCATATCCAAGACTTAATTATCCTTTTGTTATGCTAAACAGCTCCAAGAGTACAATCTAAGCATGCTACAGACCATTAAAGGCCCAATTCACTTGCCCCGGGCAAGTGTGAATTGGAGGTGTGGCTATGCTAATGAGTGTTGTAAATCACTTGCATAGCCTATGACGCATCCTGTTTCAGCGGTCCAACGCCACGTGACTTTGATTGACAGTAGTTAATTATTTGAGATTAGTGGCACGTCCCTTTCCCCGGTTCGTGTTTTTGACTTTTATTCACCAGAATCTCAGCTCGTACACTATTTATTGTCATAAATACTACACACAGTCACTGCTGTGGTAATCATAGTCACATGCATCCACTTTGGCATAACATAATCGATCTGTAAGTTTGAGAAAACATGTCTTTACTGGAGCTTGACTGGAGCTGTTTACTACAGTGTGACAAGCAAGGAAATAATCCCTATTGTTTAGGAGCGTATTTATAGTATACCTGGGCCTTTGAGACAACAAGTGTTTACTTACAGGACATTCATAAAATCTGTTTGCATTACTCTGCCTATGAAGAGTGTGCTGTAATCCAATTTGTGAAAACCAATCAGCTCCAATTTAGTGCTAACCCAACCCCCACCCCCCACCCCCAACCAAAAAATGAATTAGGCAGAGGGTTCTCTGAACCCGCCTATTCACATAGTTCATACCCATCATAGACTCCGGTCAGTCAAAATGACTATTTTGAACTGTAGGCATTAATCAGCGATTCTGCCGGTGACGGAGAGATAGAATCTAGGTCAGGAGAAGCCCCATGATCCCAAAATTCTTTTACCCTTACGTCACGATCCCACAGGACCGAGGCCACCTGGCAGCGCCATAGACGGCTGTACAATCACTCTGGTTCCTTTCTCTCCGCCTCAAGGACTTACACCAACGCTACGGAAAGAGTGGGGTGGTTGAGGGGGGGACCCGGAGTCTATGGTGGGTATGAACTATGTGAATAGGCGGGTTCAGAGAACTCTCTGCCTAAATTCACTTCGTTCAATTACCCACCATAGACTCTGGTCAGTCAAAATGACTTTTTTGAACTGTAGGCAGAGTCAGACGCCGATAGGTGGCGGGTTTTCCGAGCAAACAGAAAAATGATGAAAGTCTTTTCCCAGTCCGGGATGAAATACAATAATCACTCAACACTCTAGTTAAGGCCCAAAAAAGGGTGGTGTCCTACCTTGCCTGTGCTGTCCCCGGAGCAAGAAGCCAAGATGCTGCTATGGTGACAGGGTTTGGTGTGCCCGAGAAAGCTAGACCCCAACCCAATTCTGGGGGAAGTAAGCTTTTGAAGTAAAGACCAAAACAGTTCTGGGGGCTATACTGCCTGCCTGGGCCGTAACACAAAGACATGTGCATGGCACCTCGTTCTGAACCCTTAGTATGGCCGGGTAGCAACTCCGTACTCGAACCGGGCAGAGAAGCAATTCCTCATGACCCTCCGGGCAGACAAAATTTGACAGCCAGGGGATGACGATCGGGTGATGATTGTGTCCTGGGATTTGGTTCTAGGCGAGAAACCTGATTTGTGTCTTTCGCACAACTTGATTGTCCATAACAGTGGTACATCATCCGAGAAGGACAATGCCACCCGCTCTGGTTGACGCCTACCTGAGGCGAGGGCCAGTAGGAAGGCTATTTTCCACGTCGAAAAATGTGAGTGGTACTGATCAGAGAGGCTCAAAGGGTGGTCCGCTTAGAGCGGACAACACAGCCAACAAGTCCAAGTTTGGCGGTTCCCTTGTATGGGTCTTCGCATCTGGAAAGCAGTAAATAGTCTCCTAATAATAGGACAATCGGCTAGTCTTGTTCCCGTACGTTCTCAATGGTGGGGACAAGGCCGACCTGTAGCCAACGATCGCTGCATGGGGCAAACCCACTTCGTCAAACAGGTGGACGAAGAATGCTGCTACTTTGCCAATAGAGGGATGGTATGGATCAATCTCCCTTTCGCTACACCAATGCATTGGTGGAATCCCTGTTCGCCCTTGCGTATGCGCGGATCTAATGAGAGCCTCTGTGCGTGTAAGTGATACCCACTGGGCTTGTTGGTAGTGCGCAGTCTGGTAGGGACGGCAGGTCCGGTAAGTCCAGAAGCACTATTGGTGTTTCGACTAGCATATCCAACAGAAGTGGAAACTAGGCCTTGTTTGGCCAATTGGGTGCTACCAATAATGATATGCAGGTGTGCACCTGTCAAAGTTTTCTCCAGTGTCCAGTAAACTAGCGGGAAGGGAGGAAAGGCGTACGCAACTAAGTGGGTCCACGGGGTTAGCAAAGCAACCCAGGCTCCTGGAGTCGGCAGGAGTGTTACGTACGTCGGGAGCTTGGCGTTCCATGGGTGCTGCAAACCGGTCTAATTTTGGACCATAAATATAAACTGACGTTGACGATATGATCGTGGTTTTCCTAATATAGTGACGATTAATCAATTGTATTATGATGTGTAAAACTTTCGTGTGATTGGCTGTTTGTTTGGAGGCAACGCCTCAAAGTCTCTTATACTGTATTGTAATTGGCTAATGGTTGGCAAGTAATAAAGGTGATTTGAAGCTGTCTCAGAAAGAAAGGAGAGGCAGTAGAGAATCGAGCGCGACACGAATCAAGCTTGTGCGTGTGTTTTTTGTGAGTCTAACGTGGAGAACAATCGAATCCCGGTTACCTAAGTGAAAGGTTTCGATACATCAAAAATACCTATCACAATTGCATCAAACAAATTAAATGCACTACCCAATGGCATACCACCAAGTTTCTTACAATATGTAAATCTTTTGGTTCACTGTAAATTTGTTTTTATATGGCGGTAATATAATATGCATATAGTGGCAGTTTAGCAGCGGTCTCAATAGTCTTCAATGACTAAATCTCATTTTTATGAACCCACTTAATATATAGTAAATTTGTATCAGCCACCCCGTGTTCTGGAGACTGAGCCGACCTGAAAGGGCGGCTGCCAGACTGTTCCTCACCCCTGGAAGGTGGTGTGCGGTTAGCTCCACATTGTATGGGATACAGGGATATGTGGCCATGGGTTCAGCAGTTGCGAGGGGGGGGGCTCTCTTCTCCCATGAGGTGAGTTCCCCCAAGGCCTGAAGTAGTCACTAAGTTGTGACCTGGCCACTCGCCGAACACATGCCTGTCCCCCCTGTTGCAGAGGTGAGCGTCAAACACGCTTCCCCCGCTGCTGGGGTAGACGTCCGCCAAGAGAAGGTGAGGAGCCACCACCTGGCTCTTTCCTCCTTTGGTGTGCACCACTACTCTTCCCTCCCATACCAAGGGTATAAGCGCTTGCCTCCTGGCTGACTCTGGCTAGCGGACGCCCTAGGGCGTTGTGTTTTCTGTGAAAACACGTGCGTCTAAGGCCGCATTTCGTAGCACAGTAGTGGCCCCGGCCAAGAGAGCCTGGTGACACTAAGGGATGTCGCACGTAGATGTGCGGTGACCCACCAGTAAATGTGTCGCCTGGTCTAGAAGGCTGGTGCGTTCTGCCTCCGAGGTCTCCAGAGCAACTCTCAGCCCTCAGAGCTGGCAAGAGCGCCCATGGAACGCGGCTGTCCCCCTTTGCCCGGTTTGCCAAACGGAAATTCGTGGTACCTGGGTCTGGGGAACGAGCCTTGGGATCCAGTTGGGGGTGTTTTGGTCTCATCCCACGCTATGGGGTCTGATCCCGAAACTACACCGACCGGGTAGTGTTTGGTCCAGCGGGAAGTGTTGCCTTAGGCGTTACGTCCTTTGCAGCTGACCAACGTCCGCCCATCAACACCGTTTGCGTGTCCTGCGCCCCACTCCGCACTCAGACGGACAGGGAGAGACGTGCCGGCAGGGTGGCTTTGGATCCCGACGCCTGTGATCCCATAAGTGTTGAAGCAACCTTAGGTGGTCGCCTTAGGATTAAGGGTGGGGGTATTTACATCGTATCACTGGGATCGATGATACTCCGAATCATTACGAATGGAAGATTCTGTGGGACCGCCCGGAGTACCGGCTGTATCCGACACGAGCGAACTGTGTCTCCTTTCTGTGAGAGGGAGCATGTTCGACTGTGCGTCTCATGACATGGTCGGTTCCCTCTGGGGACGCCCGTGGGTCGGTAAGAAGGGAGGCCGAAACCCTCAGCGGAGACCGGACACAAGGATAAATTTGTTACCGTTGTACCATTACCGCATGACGAACCCTGGCTGGCTGAAAGTAGGGGGGGTCAATGTGTGCCCTGCCCTGAAAGCCCTGCCCCAAAATCGGAGTCTTGGCTGCCAGCACCCCATTGGCATTCAGTGCCCGAGGCTCCAGAGGAGGCCTGATGCAATTAGCCTGAGCCTCGGCCTCACCCAAACCCGGTTCCCCGGAAGAGACGTGTTTGAATGCAAACATGCTTTCGTGTTTCTTCCTGCTTGCCCACCGAGGGGCCGCAGTGGCGACAGCTCACTCCGACTGCGTCTGATCTATCCGGCCTGCCAGAGACACAATTGCTCTGACAGTCCTTCAACCAAAGCCCTCAACTCGGAGGCAAACCTGGCACTGTGCGAGGAAGTGTCCACAAAAGGACCTGCAACGGGCCCCATAGGAGGAAAGCCTCCAGGGGCACAGCCTTGCTGTGAGGATGCCCTCCGATCAGCAGGGGGAGACTGAGAAAAAATGTTGGTACCTCCACCATCGGGCCTCCTAATCGACATCCCGGTACACGAAGCACTGGTAGCCGAGCGTGGGGACTTTCCACTCATGCCAAACATGCACTCACTTTAACAGATTTGTTTACTGGACACGCGACCTTGCTGTGAAGAAACGAGTGACGCGGTCAGTCTCAGCGATTTTGATGGCTCTGAAAGAAAAATCACAGGCCTCAGAACTTCAGTGAAAAAACACAGTGTTTACAGTAGTAAAGGGTGCCGCCACCAAACCAACAAGTGGTTACGTATTGGCGTCGCGTTTTAATTTCTTTGTTGTGGAAAAGCATAACAAACAAAAGGGAAAACGACACAAGGGTAAAAAGACAAGAAAAACTTATCCTACCATCTAGAATGTCGGATGTCGCGGCAATGACCCACGCTAGAAACCCGGACAGGAAAAATCAGAAGAGCCAGGCAGAGCCGCTCAGAATCATTCCCGACGAGGCGGAGATGAAAGAAGAATGATTGTACAGCCGTCTATGGCGCTGCCATATGGCCTCGGTCGCATGGGTTCGTGACGTAAGGGTAAAAGAATCTTGGGGTCATGGGGCTTCCCCTGACCTAGATTCTATCTCTCCATCACCGGCAGATTCGCTGATTAATGCCTACAGTTCAAAATAGTCATTTTGACTGACCGGAGTCTATGGTGGGTAATTGAACGTAGTGAATTTGTTGGCTCATAGTTCCTCAACAACATTTCGTTAAAATAAAGTACCGTCCATCTTGTTATAACAAAAATCAAAAGCATATTCCGCTGCGAAAAAAATTAAGCAATGTGGTTTCTGGTAATAATTATATCATACCCTATGCTAATTTTATGTTAATAACAAAGCAGGCTTGTGGTCACATCATTTTGATAAAGAAAACAGAATAAATTCATATTGATTATGGGAAACCATACTCTAGCACCAGCCTTGGCTGTCTTCTTAAAAAAACAGCTATGAAACAAAACAGCTATCAGTGTATTAGGTTACAATTTGTGTTCATTCGACTTCTGTATTCACCATTAGGGCAAGCCAAGTGGTGCAATATTATTAAAAAAAAATTGTTTTTTTAAAAACCATATTTTATTCCATAAAACGCGATTTACATGTATGTTTGTAAATTCCTTATTTCATTTCATAAAACAAGATTTACATTTGTAAAATCCATATTTCATTCCATAAAACGCAATTTATGTTTGTAAATTCTAGTTTACATTTCATAAAATATTATTTCGATTTCTAAAATTCGTATTCGATTTCATCAAACGTATTTCTGTTCGAAGAACTCCTATTTAATTATTCAGACGCCATTTTGTTTTGTACAATTTATATTTCATTCGGTACATGCATTTATATGTTAAAAAAGCTTGTTATTTTTTGTCATTCATTTTACTTCTGATACACCGAATTGTGCTTGGGATAAATATATGTTTCATTTCTGAACCAAAAATGTTTCATTCGTGAAATAAATTTTACATGCACGATTCTTTTTTTTTTTCGTTTGACAATTTTCTATTTTGTACTGCGCCAGTAGTGGCGTTGACTGGTATGAACACAAGCAACACATCATTTTTAGCGCCATTTCAGAAATGGCATCTGGTCCTGTGTCGTATCCCTCTCACGTTAGAGTGCATATAGGTGATGAAAGTGAGGTAATTTGCCTCCCACTTCACAAAGAGAGACTTAAGAAATTAACCTTGAGGTCTCAATTTCCTGATTCAAGTGGACTTGAACTATTGTATCCCTTGCCTGCAAATGATCCATCATCATGACTGCCCCAGAATGTGCATGATCACTGTATATCTGACGAATAATACCATCAAGGACATCATCACTGAAGTTACTGTAATGTGATGTGATACATTACTGCCAGTCTCACAAATCCTTCTCCATATTGCTGTCCTGTGTACCATTATAATGAATGCTAATAGTAGTATAAGTAAATCTTAATTGCAAAAGAAACTTTACTTGTTCCATATCAATATGGAACCTTGGTCGCCCTGGGTGTTAAGTTCTGATGCACAGTCGACTATTGTCCAAAAGCATCGGTGTTAAAACATATATTCGATTCTGCCAATAGTGTACGTTCATTCCAAATAACAGACAACATTTCAAGGCCGGATGTGCATGTACTCCTTGTGATTCTCATTCTCAATAACACTTGCAACAAACCTTAACGTTCTTAAAAAACGCTGCAAGCGACTACATATAATGTGTATGAAATTTCATCTTCAATTTCATGTCCAATAAATGATCTATACTGGAAAAAAAATCTTGCTAAACTTTGAAGTTCTTCGCTTCTGCACTGTGGGTTTATAAAGTCAGCCATGTTTGACCAACAAATGCGGAACTTCGTCGCCACCACAAAGACATACAATATATTGTAGGCCCCCTAAGTTTGTTATGGTTTATGAACCAAAATAGAAAACGAAAAAAAAAAAAAAACAGAATCATGCATGTAGAGTACATTTCACGAATGAAATATTTTTGGTTTAGAAGTGAAACATATTTATGCCAAGCACAATTATCAAAAGTAAAATGAATGACACAAAATAACGAGCTTTTTTTTGAACATATAAATGCGTGCGTGTTCATTTTAGAAAATAAAATAACAATTTTATAAAATGTAAAGTAGAATTTACAAACATAAATTACGTTTTATGGAATGAATTTTACAATTGTAAATCGCGCTTAGGGAATAAAATATGGATTTTAAAAAACATTTTTAATAATATTGCAACACTTGGCTTGTCATACACCAATGGTTGCAAATTGTCTTTATTGTTTATTCATATTTGTTTTTGATTTGTTTTATATTTTTAGAATAGGCTTTTTTTGTTTGTTAGATTATAGTTTCTAAATTTCTTTCTGTAAGACCCTTTTTATCTTTTCCTAAGGATTTTATGCATCTAATAAATATTATTATTATTATTACATGATGTATACAATGTTATACAATGTATCTCAGTCCCTCAATTGCTAAGTTTACATGAAAGCATTTAAATTTATCGGAGCCCTAAAAATGGCTGTGTATATGCATTCAGCTCCAATAAACCATTGCGGTTAAACTCTGATAGGGTTGGGCCCGACATGGCTCAGACCGAGTATACCCATCGGGGTCGAAATCATGCCCTCAATCGTCTTCTACAAATAACCTTACATCGTCATGTAATTTCGCGTAATTTCAGGCTTGACGAAGAGGTACCCTATCATCTATTTGGCAGAATAAAGAAATACCAGATTGATAGCTCAACAGGAAACAGAAAAAAATACATACAAAATTATGCGACAAAAACTTGAAAGGACAACTGAACAGATCCAATTGTAATTGAATAACCTTTTTAAAAACACCAAAGATAAAAGTCATGGAAGCATTCTTACTTGGTTTAGGTTGACAATTGTTACACATATCACAACAGTTGAACTTAGGATGGTAAAATTGCATGACAATAACTTAAGCGAATAGGCTGAAAGACATTAAGTGCGTTAAACCAAACCAGGTATTTTTTTTTAATTTGTGTCCAAAAATAGAAGAGTCATCAAAGTCAAGCAGATTTATTTGTGGGGGGTAGAAAAAGAAGTGGTTGATATCTGAAGTGCGCCCTCAATGTGTTGAGATCATCTGAAAAATTATCGTTGGACACGGCAGTAAAAAGACATCGACAACGTCGTTCTACCAGTCACATGGAGTCCTATAGAGCTGGATGGAGTAGTATTAGTAGAATTCATTGCTAAGTACTGTATGCCTTCAAGCAGATCAGAAATTTTTAACCTCCATGTTAGATGACAGATGTCACAACTTCTCATTCGTTGACATTGTCAATGTGCGGTAACAGTGAACAGTGAGAAGTGCACTTTTTAAAATAACCTAATGTCTACCTCAGTCAAAGGTTTGTTTTCCAAGAAGTCCCTTAAGTTATCGTTTTCACCAGATTTCTCAACAGTGTCCTTATTAGTAGTCGCAGTTTTATCGACCGGAACAGTCACAATAAACAACACTGCGGCCATTTTGTCAATGTGCTCCTTAGCAGTGCGAAAAAAGTGTCCATGAATACATTAAAGAAATAAAGTATATTCATATTTATTACTTTATGATAAACTAAATTATATAAAAAACCAGAAACAATATATATATGTGCAGTTCTGTTTTTTTTAAGTTATATGGAAGATGACTAATCGGTTATTTATTTATTTATTTTTTTACAAAGAAACAAGCAGCTGGGGGTCCTCGTTTACCACAACATACCAGATTGCCAGCTGATCGACTGAAAACCACGCTGTTTTTATTATTCGATTCAGCCCAATCCTGGGTACATTAAGGAACCCGCAATGGTTAGAAGTAGGTTAATGTTCATTATTGTATGTGTTGTACTTTATTTCTGTGTAGATTGATCATTATTACGTTACAAAATTATGAACAAGGCTTTTGACGCTTACCTCCCTCGCACAGTAACAGTCCCGTTTTAGTGTAGTGGTTGAATATTGCAGTCAGTTAAGGGATGGACGGTCAGTACCTTCCATGGTTAAGGAGGACAGATTTCAAAAGCAGGCTTCAAAACTGAAACTGCCGACATTGGTTGAAATCAATATAAGATTGTATATTATGCTTCCTCTGTCGATCATTTAACTAAATGGTATCCATGGCAACGGACAATTTTCCGTCCTGAAATATAGACTAGATACTGTCTATGATCAGGAAACATTGGAATTTCCACAAATAATAGATGGTAAAGTGTTGTGGGTGGGACAGT
Organism: Saccoglossus kowalevskii; assembly: GCF_978046115.1. NCBI lineage: Eukaryota > Metazoa > Hemichordata > Enteropneusta > Harrimaniidae > Saccoglossus > Saccoglossus kowalevskii. The sequence continues at coordinate 32,786,587 of NC_140658.1, forward strand.
CACTGCATGTGTGTTTTCATGGAATGTTTGCTTAAACCATGAAGACAGCAGGCTATATAGTTATACATAGTGATTCACCAGCCAATTTTTGGGTGTACTCAGAATGGCTGGATTCTGGGCTACCATATTTACTACTTTATTTCTTGATGGAAATCAAACAAGCTTAAAGTTGTATTGTCAGCATGTATGTGTATTGTAATAAACAGTCATCTACTGTAACATACTTCGCTTGGGTTTAATTTTTGCTATTTTCGCTGAAGGAATGATTCAGTGAAATAAAATCCAACGAATATACCTTTTTACCTATATTTTACATTCAACTCATTCAAAATCATAGAAAATACATTCCATACAAAACACCCAAAAATTCTTTTCAAGGAAAATTAATTATTAATTAATAATAATAATAAAATATTTTATTTGGAACAAAAAGCAAAAAAGCAAAAGACATTACCACAGGACATTGTATCTTCACTGGAGTTTTCAGTGTCTTGGGGTGTCATCAAGTCAAAAATTAGAATTAGTAGCCATAATTTGTAAAATAGAAAAAAAAATATTATTTATTGTAGTGAAGACAAATAATAACTTATTTAATAAATAACACAATACATGCTGTAACTTTTTGATTTGATTTGTGGCCAATTATTTAAAAGTGAAAATGCTTTAAAAGTTTTGCTGACAATACAACTTAACTGACAGACATAAAATTTGACTTGCATTATATTATGATAATATTATTTTCATATTTGATGTCCCAATAATGTAAATTAATAACAAATATGGGACAATACAACTTCAGTGAGCTTCACAAAATTCTGTTCAGTGAATTGGAGAACTGGAGAAGTACCGGTAAACAGTAACTTATGTAATGTAATGTGTTTGTTTAACAAAAAAACCTGCCAGGTGCCTGGAAAAACAGTTATTAACTAACACTTGTTTTAAAATTTGTCAATAGTTACGGAAGATTTGCTGAGAAAGAGAGCTGAACATAATGAGTTACAAATATCAACATTAGAAGAAATATCATTACATCAACAAAATATTGAAAAGTAAGTTTTTATGTTAAATAATGTGCCAGTGAATCCGTGCTAGTTTTATATTATACATTGTCAATACATAATGTCTCCTCCAATCATTTCTTGAATACTCTTCAGTAATTAATTATTATTTACATAATCAATTATTTATAATATAGTCAGTAATAACTGAATGGAAACTAAGTCATTGACCTGTTTTTTTTTTCTTATTAGAATTGAACATATCGACAAATTGTGTCGTGACTTGAAAATATTGTATCTTCAAAGTAATTTAATTCCAAAAATTGGTAAGTTTATAGGTATATACATATATATTTTGTAATGATTCATTTTTGAATTCCAAGAATGGGTTAAATTTTATAAGGAAATATTTTTTTAAACTTCGCATATTTCCATCTCAAACTTTATTATTTTTATATCTTTCTGAATCTTTTAGAGATGCTTTGTTCTAATGCAAAAATTTAAAATGATTTTTTTCGTATTTTGCAGAAAATGTCAACAGATTAAAAAAACTGGAATATATAAATTTAGCTCTGAACAATGTTGAGAAAGTTGAAAACTTAGAAGGTAAGATTAATATTTGAATGTTTACAGTCAGATATCTCTGAATTTGTGTATGCATGTAATAATATTAATATGATAAAATATGTCATATTATACCAATACATGTAAATATAAAAGACTCATCTCATTTGAAGTCTGGGTGTGGCAGTAAGAATAATTTGTATTGTGACTGTCTATGCAAAACATAATTACCATAAAAACTTGTTTCTTTCTCTAGAAATTCAACCACCTAATTAATTTGTAGATTTTATTGGCTTCTGAAAATTGAAAATTTAACTGATAACAGAATTGTGCTGTTTTTATTTTCTAAAATTGAAAATTTAACTGATAACTGAATTGTGCTGTTTTTATTCTCTAAAATTGAAAATTTAACCGATAACTGAATTGTGCTGTTTTTATTTTCTAAAATTGAAAATTTAACCGATAACTGAATTGTGCTGTTTTTATTTTCTAAAATTGAAAATTTAACCGATAACTGAATTGTGCTGTTTTTATTTTCTAAAATTGAAAATTTAACTGATAACTGAATTGTGCTGTTTTTATTTTCTAAAATTGAAAATTTAACCGATAACTGAATTGTGCTGTTTTTATTTTCTAAAATTGAAAATTTAACTGATAACTGAATTGTGCTGTTTTTATTCTCTAAAATTGAAAATTTAACCGATAACTGAATTGTGCTGTTTTTATTTTCTAAAATTGAAAATTTAACCGATAACTGAATTGTGCTGTTTTTATTTTCTAAAATTGAAAATTTAACCGATAACTGAATTGTGCTGTTTTTATTTTCTAAAATTGAAAATTTAACCGATAACTGAATTGTGCTGTTTTTATTTTCTAAAATTGAAAATTTAACCGATAACTGAATTGTGCTGTTTTTATTTTCTAAAATTGAAAATTTAACTGATAACTGAATTGTGCTGTTTTTATTTTCTAAAATTGAAAATTTAACCGATAACTGAATTGTGCTGTTTTTATTTTCTAAAATTGAAAATTTAACTGATAACTGAATTGTGCTGTTTTTATTCTCTAAAATTGAAAATTTAACCGATAACTGAATTGTGCTGTTTTTATTTTCTAAAATTGAAAATTTAACCGATAACTGAATTGTGCTGTTTTTATTTTCTAAAATTGAAAATTTAACCGATAACTGAATTGTGCTGTTTTTATTTTCTAAAATTGAAAATTTAACTGATCACTAAATTGTTCTGCTTTTATTCTCTAAAATGTTCTCCACCTCAGATTTTTCTTCTTGAATAAATGGTTTGACTAATTTAGTTTTTAAATTTAAAAACAAAAACTATTGAACTGATGGTACATGTACATAGTGATCATGACACACACACACAACAACTTACAGTGTTCTTTTCCAAGGTTTTAACACCATTGCTTATTATTATTTTTCAGTTATGGTCAATTCTATTTCTTTGGTTTTAATGAAATAAAATAAACATGTGTTAACATGAATTAATTTTTTAGAATACTTGATCGATCTGTACAATTGCTGAAATCTGCTATATGAGTACTGTAAGAGTACTGTAACGGCTTTCATGATAATAACAAATAATATGTATTACCTTTCACACAATAAATTTACAAGTTTTTTCTAGCTCACATCATATTGATTGGTAATCTTAATTATTTTTAATTGTCTATGAAACATCGTAAGTGATTATGTTGTGAACTAAAATGTTGACACAAAATGATTCACCATGTGTGGCACCAACGTTTTTGTGATCACTGATCTTTACTCGTACATGTATTTCAAATTTCAATTGAATTTGAACTCTATTTTCAAACCAAGAAAATTTTTATGGTAGACAATAACAATTACAGATGTTACAGATGAATTCCAAGACTGCACTTCCCATTATTTTCCCATTATTATCTGATAACGAGGGTGGAATGAAAATGTTGTCTTGAATAATTGATGAGCCTTATCCCAGTCTTTGTCATGCAGTAATGGACAGTGCAGTGTCCTTTTGTTTTTTAAACAATGGTCTGTTTGTAATTCTGTCCTATGAGTTCTTGATTCCATCTTATTTTCATACACAGGTTGTGAATCATTGAAGAAAATTGATTTGACAGTGAATTTTGTAGGAGAATTAACCAGTATTGAATGTCTTAAAAATAGTTATAATCTTCAAGAATTGTAAGTTTTCACTGATTTATTTTTACCCGGGGGTGGAGTTGGGGGTGGTACATGTATGTGTCTCCAATCTAGTTTTACATGTATGCACAGTATAGAGGGACTGTGATGTATGGTAGATATATTCAGATTGCAGGACTTTTAAAGGAAACAAATAATTAAGGCAGGGTATCTACTTTCTATTTTTTGTGTACCATTTACTAATTTCAAATAGTAAAAACTAAATATGTATTTTACTTGATGTTTTTGTTTTATGTATGAAATTTGTTTAATGTGATTTGTGGTCCATGTATCACTTTTTCTTATCAAAGTACATGTGTACACATGTTTTCCTGTATAAACTCACACTGCTAGGACTGTCATGTCATGTTAAAGTGAGCTTTGTATTTATTTCTAGGTTTTTGACAGGTAATCCATGTGTTAATTATGAAGGCTACAGACAGTATGTGATTGCTACACTACCCCAACTGATGGTAAGGCTGACCTAATATGGTATACTGCAAACCAGATATGGTATACTGCTAACCAAATATGGTATACTGCTAAACAAATATGGTATACTGCTAACCAAATATGCTATACTGCTAACCAAATATGGTATACTGCTAACCAAATGTGGTATACTGCTAACCAAATGTGGTATACTGCTAACCAAATATGGTATACTGCTAACCAAATATGGTATATTGCTAACCATGTACGGTTTACTGCTTACCAAATATGGTATATATGTTCTTTTTGTATTGAGGTGTTCGTATGCAAGGGATTGTTCCACAAAAACTTGACAAATACATTCAAATTTCGGTAGCCTTCTGGTTGGTTGAGGAAGTTTGGTATTTGATTTGCAGGAAAATAAAAAACCTGTTTCTCAACTTTTCTTGCTTTAGTTTCAAGCTGTATTTATCACTTGTACGCCAGCTTTTCAACTAACTTTCTGTGACAATAAAACTTAAACTGTCACTGTGTCACCTGTGTTTCCATTATAGTATCTTGATGGTAAACAAATCAGCAAATCTGAGAGGATCACAGCAATACAACAATTAGATACAGTCAAACCATTCATATTACAACAACAAAAAGAATATGCAAAGAAAAGGGTAAGTATTCATCTCAATTATATTAACATTTAAGTAATTGTTATTTTGTCTTTATACTGACTATAGGGATTAAATATTCAGGTTTTCGTTTTTCTAATTTTGTTTATTCTCGGGGGTGTGCATCTGGGCATTTTCACAGCCTGGCAACCGTCACAGTGAAAACAAAGGCCGAAAACTTTCAGAAAACGGTACTTTGGGATAGTTGTGAGACTCCCCTGAGCAGTGTAACAAGATCAACCCTACAAGTCCAACATATATAAATTTGGTTGTTCAGAATTTCTTCAAAATTGATTTGTGGTGTTTTCTCAAATTTAGCAATTTTCACTGCCTCTTCGACCTGTGTTCCACACCAGCTCGCACAGAGCCCATAGAAATACATGGTACGGTGGTGCACATCTTAACAACGTGGAACGTCTTGTGATGTAGCTCCGCTCCGAGGATAGTTAAATGCATAAAATTAAACCCCATGAATAGTTAAAAATTGTTTTGTTTTTTCAAACCAGTGAATTTAAAACCTAGTGAATATCCCTGGAACATAAAATTTGCTAAATTATTGTTCTGCTGTCTGGTGATGAGAAAGGTTCATGCTATGACTGAGTTACAAATAAAATTAAGACAATGCAAAACTTTACATGAAATTACATGAAATCTCTCGTAATCATGTTTTTTTCTTGGTAAATTCCAACTATTTTTTTTTCCAGGCACAAGAAAAACAAGAAGCTGAAGCCAAAAAAGAAAAGAAAAAGCAGAAAACAAAATCACAAAAAGATAAAAACCCTGGGTTTGATGGGAGATGGTATACTGATATAAATAAGTAGGTAGACTTTTGATTGCCTGAATTGTAATTCACAAGATGGATATGTAATACTGTAATGTTGTATCTTAATTCCAGTGACATATAGCATGGCCGATCCAGTCAAATTAAATATCAGATTTTCACATCAAACCAATATATTGGTTTTTGAGTGATCACACTTGAGGAAAATATTTTGTATGACTTTATTTATTACAATTGTAGAAAATTTAAACACCATGATCATCACAACACAGCATGTTTACTGATGAACCAGCTTAGAAGAATCCCAAAAAACTGTTATTAGAAAGCTGCTGTGATATGCATGTACATGTACATGTAGTTTATGACTGGTGTGTTTGTTTGTTAGTTCCTGTTTGGACACAGTCCGAAAATGGGGTCTTATGGATTGACCTCCATGTGTGCAGTGCGTCCATGTGTGCATCCGGACCTGTATCTTAGACATGCCTAAACTGATTACATTCAAACTTCACACATACATCATACATAATACTATACATATGCACATCACAAAATGATTCAAGATGATCGAATGGTGGCCATTTTTGTGCTGAACAATCATCAAAATCAAGCAGTTCTGGCATTCCGGAACCGCATATCGGCTGTATACAGATTTTGTTCAAACTTAGTACATACATTGGACATTATAAGTCCTTGATGCACGTCATTTTGTTTGTCAGATCGGATTCCAAATGGCTGACTGGTGGCCATTTTGTTTTAAATAATGTGGTTCTGACATGCTTTGACTGATTATGTTCAAATTTTATATATTCATTATACATCATGTCAAAGGTATACAGATATATTGGTTTGACTATTCAATTCAAAATGGCCGACCGGTGGCCATTTTGATTTAATTAATGCTGACAATCAGATACAAGATGACTGATTTTAATGTTAAAAAATCATAATCAAGCATCAGCATTTGAATCCATATTTCTGACATGTTTATGTTCCAACTATATTACTATAAACATAACTATATATCTTAAATTTGATAACTAATGGGGACTGTGCCATGCATTGCTTATTTGTTACTATTTCCTCATCCTGAGACTAAGTGTTGATATTGTTGGTTATCCTTTATAGAGAGGATCTTGAAAAGAGGAAAGATATTGAAAAAGCAGATGAGGAAAACGAGGAAGATGAGGAAGCAGCAAAAAAAGAAGATGAGTAAGTCCCTTATATATCTATTGCACATACCAAACTTAGTCTGTCTATAGACTGATCTGGAAGTGAACAGAATTTCTTAGAAATATGGCCAAGTAGATAAAAATTTATATTTATATGCACATAAGATTACACTAACCATCAACTGTACACAAAAATTGACCATGAACAGTAAAGAAAATATTTGATAACTAAGATTTTAAAATAAAAAAATCAATCCATCTTGAAGTTCAAGCTTTATGACTTGACCAATCATTTTTAAACTGTATATATACATCGTGTCACACATATGCACATAATTAATTTGTTGAAATTTTATAATTCATAGTAGCTGTGAAATTACAAGTTGACAATTTCAGTAATGATATTATCACTTTTAAAAATTGGGGGATTCCTAATTAAACATGAACAGTCATTTAGTTAACCTGAAGGAGTCCCAGTTACTATAATAAAACATGTCTTATTGTTAGCATGATGTTAACAAATCTGACCTCCATGTTCAATTATTTACCAAAATACATACTGTTGGTCATGGATTGCAGGTCATTTCTATTTATTCAAAACAGTAATCTCATGACTAGAAAGACCTGTGAATGAAAGCAACAACCTCTGGTTTATTCTTCATGCCGTTTATAATACATACTCATTTTAACACTGTGTACTTCTCCAGAAAGACGTTATCTGAAATGAATACTTACAGGGTCTATTGTTTTTATAGCATGTTCTTGATTGTATACATAATGGAGTATGACTCATTCTCTTAATTACATATTTGAAATAAAATGAAAATATTTGTGAATACGTTTACTGATTACATATACAGGTAGATATTTCTGTACACATAACTGTTTATACTTTTGAAAATGAAATTGCTGACTACCTCTCTTTTCATACTTTCCAGTTATTGGGATGAAGAAATTCCATTTACACCGGAATCCAGAATAGAAATGCATGAACAAATGGTAGAAGAAGAAAAGAAAAAAGAAGAAGGAAAGTGAGTGAATGGGAGATCAGGCCATCCTGTCCCTTAAAGGAAGACTAGATTGTGTATTCTCTGTCCCTGCCTGGATGAGTCTCCTTTCAATCATTATTAATAACTCTATTTGTGCTGACATCCATGAAATGCATATTGTTAGACTGGTGTTTACATCCTGTGACATGTTTAATTCACAATGAACATTTTGGCAGCATGTTTGGTCATTATTTCTAAAATTTAACAATTTATGGTTTATAATATTGCAATTTACAGATCTGATTTTTCTTTCAGTGTTTCTATGCTGCTACCTGTTATTGTCATTGTATGTTAAATTCATGTGAGAAAATGAGGAGGCATACTGTGGGAGGTAACACCACAACTAAATGTTTGATTTTTTTCATTAGGAAATCTGGTCCTCATGTACCACAGAGAGAAGTGCGATTACAGACAGATGATGGAACAATTCTTAATGTCAATGAAGCAAAGTAAGTTTTTTGTGTCCAATGGAAGTCCATCAATCTCATAAACAGAGAAGTATTAAAGTTGTATTGTCGGCAAAACTTAGTTGAAAATTCTTTCAATTTTGATTAAAATCAAATCTAAAAGTTACGATATTTTTGAGTTATGCTAATCAAGCCATGACACAAGTTTATTTGCTAAACACAAGTAAGCTTGAGAAAGTATGTTGTTGGATATTCACTTGGACCCATTAATAATAGCATTGGTAAAATAGTTGTCATATAAATTATACACAAAACATCTCAAGGGTCTGGTCTTACACTTAGACATTTTAATGCTTCACATGAAATACTGATTTCTTAATATAGTTTATTTTCAATTGTCAAATAGAGCATCATGTGCACATCTGTATGAGTCAGTGACTGACTTACAACTAAAACGATGGAACTGTAGAGTGATAACTGTTGGCAAGGCAGATATCTTATGAATCCTGTAGCTGTTGTATTTATTATAATACATATATTACTTAACATGTCAAAGGCTTCATAGAAAATGTTATTATTAGTAATGAAAACAAAAACTACCAACTTATTTTGTTAAAGTTTGTTGTTAACACTTCATTCATCAAAGTTTTTATGCTGTTATGAAAACATTTATTTTGTGGGTTTTTTCAGAATTAATTTCAGTTTAAGCGATGATGAAAAGAGTAATGCATTATTGTTGGATGTAGAATGTTATAAACACCTGGACACATCATTGCTTGATGTTGATGTGCAACCATGCTATGTAAAAGTAGTAATCAAAGGAAAGGTGAGACTCAACAATGTTATCGAGTGTTAGAGATATGGACAAAACATACATTTTTTAGTATTGTTTTTGATACCATCTATATGGTTTACCATTGGTGAAAAGACATTTTCTTGCATTTCTATGAAACTTGATATAATTCTTACTGATATCGGTGACAATTGTTATATACTCATTGTTCTATGATGAGTATCTGATTTCTCATCAAATTGTCAATGATGGATGGTGATAGAAAATGTCTACAATAGCAGTGAGAATTGTTATATACTCATTGTTCTATGATGAGTATCTGAATTCTCATCAAATTGTCAATGATGGATGGTGATAGAAAATGTCTACAATAGCAGTGAGAATTGTTATATACTCATTGTTCTATGATGAGTATCTGAATTCTCATCAAATTGTCAATGATGGATGGTGATAGAAAATGTCTACAATAGCAGTGAGAATTGTTATATACTCATTGTTCTATGATGAGTATCTGAATTCTCATCAAATTGTCAATGATGGATGGTGATAGAAAATGTCTACAATAGCAGTGAGAATTGTTATATACTCATTGTTCTATGATGAGTATCTGAATTCTCATCAAATTGTCAATGATGGATGGTGATAGAAAATGTCTACAATAGCAGTGAGAATTGTTATATACTCATTGTTCTATGATGAGTATCTGATTTCTCATCAAATTGTCAATGATGGATGGTGATAGAAAATGTCTACAATAGCAGTGAGAATTGTTATATACTCATTGTTCTATGATGAGTATCTGAATTCTCATCAAATTGTCAATGATGGATGGTGATAGAAAATGTCTACAATAGCAGTGAGAATTGTTATATACTCATTGTTCTATGATGAGTATCTGAATTCTCATCAAATTGTCAATGATGGATGGTGATAGAAAATGTCTACAATAGCAGTGAGAATTGTTATATACTCATTGTTCTATGATGAGTATCTGATTTCTCATCAAATTGTCAATGATGGATGGTGATAGAAAATGTCTACAATATCAGTGAGAATTGTTATATACTCATTGTTCTATGATGAGTATCTGATTTCTCATCAAATTGTCAATGATGGATGGTGATAGAAAATGTCTACAATATCAGTGAGAATTGTTATATACTCATTGTTCTATGATGAGTATCTGATTTCTCATCAAATTGTCAATGATGGATGGTGATAGAAAATGTCTACAATATCAGTGAGAATTGTTATATACTCATTGTTCTATGATGAGTATCTGATTTCTCATCAAATTGTCAATGATGGATGGTGATAGAAAATGTCTACAATATCAGTGAGAATTGTTATATACTCATTGTTCTATGATGAGTATCTGATTTCTCATCAAATTGTCAATGATGGATGGTGATAGAAAATGTCTACAATATCAGTGAGAATTGTTATATACTCATTGTTCTATGATGAGTATCTGATTTCTCATCAAATTGTCAATGATGGATGGTGATAGAAAATGTCTACAATATCAGTGAGAATTGTTATATACTCATTGTTCTATGATGAGTATCTGATTTCTCATCAAATTGTCAATGATGGATGGTGATAGAAAATGTCTACAATATCAGTGAGAATTGTTATATACTCATTGTTCTATGATGAGTATCTGATTTCTCATCAAATTGTCAATGATGGATGGTGATAGAAAATGTCTACAATAGCAGTGAGAATTGTTATATACTCATTGTTCTATGATGAGTATCTGATTTCTCATCAAATTGTCAATGATGGATGGTGATAGAAAATGTCTACAATATCAGTGAGAATTGTTATATACTCATTGTTCTATGATGAGTATCTGAATTCTCATCAAATTGTCAATGATGGATGGTGATAGAAAATGTCTACAATATCATATATATTGTCATTGTTCTATGATCTGATCTGAATCTGAATTGTTAATGAGAAATGTTTGAACAGATGGTGAGATGAGTCTCATCAAAATGTCTACAATATTGGTGAGAATAATATAAAGTCTTGCCAAGCTGTGAAAAAGTTTCTCACTTTAGTCTTGCCATTTATGCTATGTTGTTTAGAACCGTAAATACACCCTAACTCATGTGCACTGTTCATCAATGTAATCAAACATCACACTCTTGTATTATGCAGACATGCAGGTAGTTCTAGAACCACACGGAGGCTTTAGAATTCCAAACCAGAAACTCCTCAGTGTTGTGGGGTCTATGTTACTTATTGACTTGATACAGATATCTATGAAAAGAACAATTTGGTTATTTTACTGATCAGAAAACTTTTTTCACTTATGCATATTGTTGATTGCCATGGTATTTTTTTCAATATATTTTTATATTTTAACAGGTGTTACAATTAGTTTTACCAGAAGAAGTTAAGCCGGATTCCAGTAGTGCTAAAAGATCAAAAACTACAGGACATCTCTTGGTATCTATGCCCAAGGTAAAACATGTATGATCTTTCAATAGATTTTTTATATGGTTAGGTGGTCTTCAAATGTTACATACATATGATTAGGTGGGCTTCAAATGTTACATGTGGTTAGGTGGTCTTCAAATGTTACATACATATGGTTAGGTGGGCTTCAAATGTTACATGTGGTTAGGTGGTCTTCAAATGTTACATATAGTTAAGTGGTCTTCAAATGTTACATTTGGTTAGGTGGTCTTCAAATATTACATATGGTTAGGTGGTCTTCAAATGTTACATATGGTTAGGTGGTCTTCAAATATTACATATGGTTAGGTGGTCTTCAAATGTTACATATAGTTAGGTGGTCTTCAAATGTTAGTTAGGTGGTCTTCAAATGTTACATATAGTTAGGTGGTCTTCAAATACCGTATTACATATGGTTAGGTGGTCTTCAAATGTCACATACATTTGTATGGTTAGGTGGTCTTCAAATGTTACATATAGTTAGGTGGTCTTCAAATACCGTATTACATATGGTTAGGTGGTCTTCAAATGTCACATATGGTTAGGTGGTCTTCAAATGTTACATATAGTTAAGTGGTCTTCAAATGTTACATATGGTTAGGTGGTCTTCAAATATTACATATGGTTAGGTGGTCTTCAAATGTTACATATGGCTAGGTGGTCTTCAAATGTAACATGATTAGGTGGTCTTCAAATGTTACATATAGTTAGGTGGTCTTCAAATGTTAGTTAGGTGGTCTTCAAATGTTACATATAGTTACATGGTCTTCAAACAAATGTATGTAATGTACTCTATGGCTATAATGATAGCTGTGACCTAAAGACAAATTCTGAGATAACTGATGTAAAGGTATTGCAATATCCCAATCACAGTTTGTCATATTTAATAGATGTTTCAAAATATTTACAGATGACTGAGGTCAAAGCTGTATTTGACAACATGCTTTTTGTTTAAAAAGGCCAATCTAAAATTTGTAATTAAAATATTTCTCAGCATTCTTTGCTTATATTAGTGTACCAAGCATTACATGAAATGTGTAATAACTTTATGTGTGTTGTGATTACAGATGAAGCAAGTGATAACAGCATTCAAACAATCCACAAAACAAGAACCAGTGTCAAAAGAACTATCAAAGAATAAAAAGTAAGAAATGTTTTAATCTAAAATAAAAAAAAAGTAATTTTTTTCTTCACAGCAAATGATCTGAGTAGAGTACAAAAATATGTTGAAATCTTGAACTTGTCAAATTTTTAGAATAAATCAGTAATTAAAATATGATGGGGTACATGATGCAGAATGTGTTGTCAGATGGTAAAAAGTATTGCAATGTATCATGACAAAAAATAAACAGATTACAAATATGACTGAGTTAGAACTGTGGAAAAGACTTGCAGATTTATTGCACAAATAATTAATATACATTTCTTTTACTAACATCATGGAAGTTGTTAAAATTCTTTCAGTACTTGGTTTAATTTTTAAAAAGTGTTAATATTGAACGCTCGGAAAAGTAAGTTATTTTTGTGTGTATGTGTATGGTAATAGGCCATCATTTGTGTGTATGTGTATGGTAATAGGCCATCATTTGTGGGTGGGGTCTTTACAGAAAGTGTCCAAAGCACCATTGGGTTTTGTTTTCATTAATAAATTAGAGTCAAACCATTGATCCAATAAGAAAAATCTGAGGGAGATGAAATTTCAGAGAACAAAAAGCAGCACAATTTGGTGATCAGTTAAATTTTAAAAGACAATAAATTATGAAGATGTGCAAAATGATTGGTCGAATATAAGTGGTTGTATTTTTTAGAATTGGCAAAATTCTTATGATATTTGTTTTTTGCATTCTACAGAGTAACTCATGAAACTCTAGAAGTGGATCCAAGCAAAGCTAAGACAGTTGATTTGATGGTGTCTAAAGTCAAGACACCTATAGGACCTTATGAAGGCAGTCTAAAGAAAAAAGTTGAAGAAAGACCCAACAGTGAGGACTTTGTAGATGACCCTGATGTGCCACCCTTAATCTAGTAGAGTATTATGGGATAGTGTACCATTTTGGGTGTTTTGCAAATAAAATGCTGTCAAGTGACACTTTGGTATTCAGACTTCCTGTGATCTATGATGGTATTGGATTATTGATATGACAAGCCATTATAGTATGCAAGTAGTTATAATTATTCAAATAAGCTTATGTCATGTGACTTCACTTTGTTTATGAAATATACTACATTCTGCAATGCTGCCTATCCTTGTAGTGAAGTAGTTTTAATTATATAGCCTATTTGAATACATGCAGCAAGTCATAGTATGTATGTCATAAAGAACAATATCTCAGATGAATATTTGTATAAGTTGTGATATATTTTGTATAATAAAGTGTTTTACATTAACTCATTTGCTATAATTTACTTGTAGTATGATATTGCTATACACTAGTAGCCAATACTTTATCAATTGTATTATATTGGCCCTGAACCTGCATGGTATTGCTATAAATTAAAAGACAATAGACTTGCTATATTGTTATATTGGCCCTGAACCTGCATGTTATTGCTATAAACTTAATGACAATAGACTTGCTCTATTGTTATATTGGCCCTGAACCTGCATGGTATTGCTATAAATTAAAAGACAATGGACTTGCTCTATTGTTATATTGGCCCTGAACCTGCATGGTATTGCTATAAATTAAATGAAAATAGAGTTGCTCTATTGTTATATTGGCCCTGAACCTGCATGGTATTGCTATAAATTAAATGAAAATAGAGTTGGTCTATTGTTATTTTGGCTCTGAACCTGCATGGTATTGCTATAAATTAAATGACAATAGACTTGCTCTATTGTTATATTGGCCCTGAACCTGCATGGTATTGCTGTAAATAAGAAGACAATAGACTTGCTCTATTGTTATATTGGCCCTGAACCTGCATAGTATTGCTATAAATTAAATGAAAATAGAGTTGCTCTATTGTTATATTGGCCCTGAACCTGCATGGTATTGCTATAAATTAAATGAAAATAGACTTGCTATATTGTTATATTGGCCCTGAACCTGCATGGTATTGCTATAAACTTAATGACAATAGACTTGCTCTATTGTTATATTGGCCCTGAACCTGCATGGTATTGCTATAAATTAAAAGACAATGGACTTGCTCTATTGTTATATTGGCCCTGAACCTGCATGGTATTGCTATAAACTTAATGACAATATACTTGCTCTATTGTTATATTGGCCCTGAACTTGCATGGTATTGCTATAAATAGGAAGACAATAGACTTGCTCTATTGTTATATTGGCCCTGAACTTGCATGGTATTGCTATAAATAAGAAGACAATAGACTTGCTCTATTGTTATATTGGCCCTGAACCTGCATGGTATTGCTATAAACTTAATGACAATAGACTTGCTCTATTGTTATATTGGCCCTGAACCTGCATGGTATTGCTATAAATTAAATGAAAATAAAGTTGCTCTATTGTTATATTGGCCCTGAACCTGCATGGTATTGCTATAAACTTAATGACAAATAGACTTGCTCTATTGTTATATTGGCCCTGGACTTGCATGGTATTGCTATAAATAAGAAGACAATAGACTTGCTCTATTGTTATATTGGCCCTGAACCTGCATGGTATTGCTATAAATAAGAAGACAATAGACTTGCTCTATTGTTATATTGGCCCTGAACCTGCATGGTATTGCTATAAATTAAATGAAAATAGAGTTGCTCTATTGTTATATTGGCCCTGAACCTGCATGGTATTGCTGTAAATAAGAAGACAATAGACTTGCTCTATTGTTATATTGGCCCTGAACCTGCATGTTATTGCTATAAATTAAAAGACAATAGACTTGCTCTATTGTTATATTGGCCCTGAACCTGCATGGTATTGCTATAAACTTAATGACAATAGACTTGCTCTATTGTTATATTGGCCCTGAACCTGCATGGTATTGCTATAAATTAAATGAAAATAAAGTTGCTCTATTGTTATATTGGCCCTGAACCTGCATGGTATTGCTATAAATTAAATGAAAATAAAGTTGCTCTATTGTTATATTGGCCCTGAACCTGCATGGTATTGCTATAAACTTAATGACAAATAGACTTGCTCTATTGTTATATTGGCCCTGAACCTGCATGGTATTGCTGTAAATAAGAAGACAATAGACTTGCTCTATTGTTATATTGGCCCTGAACCTGCATGTTATTGCTATAAATTAAAAGACAATAGACTTGCTCTATTGTTATATTGGCCCTGAACCTGCATGGTATTGCTATAAATAAGAAGACAATAGATTTGCTCTATTGTTATATTGGCCCTGAACCTGCATGGTATTGCTATAAATTAAATGAAAATAGAGTTGCTCTATTGTTATTTTGGCTCTGAACCTGCATGGTATTGCTATAAATTAAATGACAATAGACTTGCTCTATTGTTATATTGGCCCTGAACCTGCATGGTATTGCTGTAAATAAGAAGACAATAGACTTGCTCTATTGTTATATTGGCCCTGAACCTGCATGGTATTGCTATAAATTAAATGAAAATAGAGTTGCTCTATTGTTATATTGGCCCTAAACCTGCATGGTATTGCTATAAATTAAAAGACAATAGACTTGCTATATTGTTATATTGGCCCTGAACCTGCATGGTATTGCTATAAATTAAAAGACAATAGACTTGGTATATTGTTATATTGGCCCTGAACCTGCATGGTATTGCTATAAACTTAATGACAATAGACTTGCTCTATTGTTATATTGGCCCTGAACCTGCATGGTATTGCTATAAATTAAAAGACAATGGACTTGCTCTATTGTTATATTTACCCTGAACCTGCATGGTATTGCTATAAACTTAATGACAATATACTTGCTCTATTGTTATATTGGCCCTGAACTTGCATGGTATTGCTATAAATAAGAAGACAATAGACTTGCTCTATTGTTATATTGGCCCTGAACCTGCATGGTATTGCTATAAACTTAATGACAATAGACTTGCTCTATTGTTATATTGGCCCTGAACCTGCATGGTATTGCTATAAATTAAATGAAAATAAAGTTGCTCTATTGTTATATTGGCCCTGAACCTGCATGGTATTGCTATAAACTTAATGACAAATAGACTTGCTCTATTGTTATATTGGCCCTGGACTTGCATGGTATTGCTATAAATAAGAAGACAATAGACTTGCTCTATTGTTATATTGGCCCTGAACCTGCATGGTATTGCTATAAATTAAATGAAAATAGAGTTGCTCTATTGTTATATTGGCCCTGAACCTGCATGGTATTGATATAAATTAAATGAAATTAGAGTTGCTCTATTGTTATTTTGGCTCTGAACCTGCATGGTATTGCTATAAATTAAATGACAATAGACTTGCTCTATTGTTATATTGGCCCTGAACCTGCATGGTATTGCTGTAAATAAGAAGACAATAGACTTGCTCTATTGTTATATTGGCCCAGAACCTGCATGGTATTGCTATAAATTAAATGACAATAGACTTGCTCTATTGTTATATTGGCCCTGAACCTGCATGGTATTGCTATAAATTAAAAGACAATAGACTTGGTATATTGTTATATTGGCCCTGAACCTGCATGGTATTGCTGTAAATAAGAAGACAATAGACTTGCTCTATTGTTATATTGGCCCTGAACCTGCATGGTATTGCTATAAACTTAATGACAATAGACTTGCTCAAGTGTTATATTGGCCCTGAACTTGCATGGTATTGCTATAAATAAGAAGACAATAGACTTGCTCTATTGTTATATTGGCCCTGAACCTGCATAGTATTGCTATAAATTAAATGAAAATAGAGTTGCTCTATTGTTATATTGGCCCTGAACCTGCATGGTATTGCTATAAATTAAATGAAAATAGAGTTGCTCTATTGTTATATTGGCCCTGAACCTGCATGGTATTGCTATAAATTAAATGAAAATAGAGTTTCTATATTGTTATTTTGGCCCTGAACCTGCATAGTATTGCTATAAATTAAATGACAATAGAGTTGCTCTATTGGGATATTGGCACTGAACCTGCAGGATATTGGTATAAATTAAAAGACAATAGACTTGCTCTATTGTGATATTAGCCCTGAATCTGCATGGTATTGCTATAAATTATATTGGCATTAAATCTGCATAATATTGCTATAAATTGAAGACAATGGAGTTGCTCTATTGTGTTACATTTGTACATGCATGATGTAGCTGTACATAAGTGGAAAATAGATTGTCTCTATTGTGTTGTATTGTCCCTGAATCAGCACGATATTGCTATACATTATTGGAAAATAGAGTTACTCAAGTGCGCTATATTTGTCCTGAACCTGGAATGATTTTCTAATGGAAAGGGAAAGTTGTGTTCATGGTGCTCCATCTCAATATTTAGCATAACTATGACATATGAACCAAAACAGGGTTCATGCTTTGTGATATCACTACTTTCTTTAAAAAAAAAACATCACCAAGGGAAAACGGCTACTAAATTTGGGGTAATTTTACGACCAGGCATATAACGAGATTTGTACATTCAGGGTAACATTTGCAATAGATAGACATGTTTATGTATATAAATCTGAGATTGGGGTACAATAAGGGGGCATATTAAGCCCAATTTTATTTGCATTTAGAAAAGGCTTTGAATTAAATGATTATCCACTAACATGTCTTATGTATGCCGACGACACCGTTATTGTATCTGATAGTGCTTCGGGTTTACAGTTGTTACTTGCCAGATTATAATTTTATTGTTTTACGTGAAATATGTTTGTAAACACCACTATAACTAAAATTATTATCTTCAATAAGGATATTGTTGACTGTGATGACGATAACTTGGATTTTAAATTATTTGGAAATCAAATTGATATTGTTGTAAATTATACATATCTAGGCGTTGTTTTTGCAGAAAATGGTTCATTTAAGTTGGCATGTGCAATGTTGGCCGGAAAAGCTTCAAAGGCAGCGTACGTAGTCAGGAAAGAATTGTTAACGAGATTTCTCCAAAATTACTTGACTCGATATTAAAAATATTTGACTCGAAAATTAAACCAATTTTAAACTATGGAGCGGCAGTAATAGGAAATCGATATTGTAAACCAATTGAAGATGTTCAGTTAAAGTGGTGTGAAAAATTGGCAGTGATAGGAAAGCCATGTTTTGCTTTAGCTATTAAGAAATTATTAATTAAACACAATATGCATACTATTTGGGATAATAGGTTTATCTCCCAAATTACCGATGAAACAACGTTGTTAATTGGAAAGAACGAGAGAGATTGTTATTTCAAAAGTTGGAAAGATGCTTTATTTGACGATGTTCGTAGATCCCCTAACAGTAGAAATAAGTTACGAACGTTTCGACAATTTAAAACAAATATTTTTTATGAAAGTTATTTGGATATCGTTCGTGTTCCCCTGTACAGACAAGCTTTAACTAAACTCCGGTGCTCTAATCATAAGTTACACATTGAGACCGGTAGATATTATGGAACTGCAGTGAAAAATAGAACCTGCCAAATATGTATAGATGCTGTTGAGGATGAAACTCATTTTCTGGTAGCATATAATCATATTCGAAAACCACTTTTTGATCGAGTTAACTGCATTGAACCACAATTCGAGCTCCTTTCGCCTATCAGTAAACTTATATATATATTTTCTCAGGATAACCATGAAATCGTCCAAATTCTTGCAAGATGTGTATACACAGCCTTTTAGATTAGATATAATTTGTTAGTGTGAGTTCTCCAATAGATGAGTTATAATATTTGATTTTATTGAGGCGATTAAAGTCACGCCTGAAATGGAAACAAAATAATACATAAATAAATATATAATTGTTTACCCTAAAATATACAGGCTTCTCCAGAAGTCGTACCCGTGAAAAAAATGGAAAGTTTTGTTATTTGAAGACTTCTTAAGGAACACATGAAGTACTGGTATGTTCAGGAAGTGTGGCAATATGTTAAGATGATATTGCAATTGAATAACTGAATTCAAAGTGTTGTATTGCCACTGATGTCGTCATTATTGTATCATGCTCACTAAATATGAACAGTGTAATAAAAGGCTTATAGTTACGTAATTATAGTTGTTTTAGATCTTTTTGCGCAAATTGAAATAGGTCTACATTCTGCACGTACTTCTGAAATTAATAATCGAAATTTAATTAGGGGTCAAACATTTGAAATAATGGGGGTGGCTTTGAGAATGTGTGCGTTTCACTGTGTCTTGACTGTACATGCTTTGTTTTATTTGAATTTTGCCAACAATTGTCCCTGCAAACATTCTCATTTTTGTTAAATCATTCCTTAATTTATTATTTGAAATTTTGTGAAAGCATTATTTTTTAACAACACCTGAACATGCATGCAGCTTGTAATTTGTTATTATTCTTTATTATTTGTTTCTGTCCGATTTGACATTAGTTACTATGCGTGATTTGTTATTTCGTATTTACCAGGGAAAGCTGTTAGCGCCACCACAGACTATTGTATAAATACTTTTTGTTTTTATACGTGCGTAATGGTTTTTGAGACTGTATTTGCCTTATAGTAATTTGATGCCACAGTTAAAGAAATTGTTTCCTTCTCAGAGTCTCAAATATGTTAGGTAACAATTGGTGTTTATTTTGTTTCCGACAGCTACGCGTTTTCCAGCAACGCAAGATATCAGGAGGAATGAGATACCAAACAAACAATTTCATCATGGCGGACGTGAAGCAAGATGTTCGTGCAATCGCACAATTTTTAGGGTTGAACAGTGTGAAAGTGAACGTAAATAGTGAAACAAAGGTACGCTACAGAGTATAAGTGATATATTTCATAGTGTGGTTATTTTCTAGTCTAGTCAATCGTTTTCTTCTCATCATTTGCTATGGTTGCAAGCTTTCAATATATCGATCACCACGCCGCTGTCTACTACATGTGAATGTGAATGAATGAATGAAAGATTTATTGAAATCAGTATTCTCTCTGGGATATTGATATGAAAATAAAGTTACATAGAAATAACACTTGAATTAGAAAACAATCTAATGTGTATATTGTGTTACCTAATAGTAATTATGTAATAGAAGTGACTGGAGAAAATTGGAACGAATTTCCGGTCCCAACCACAGGCGCTCGGAACGTTTCTTGGATAATAAAAGGACCTAAAGTAAGGTCGGTACACTGGCTGTATACTGGCCAGACTTTAACTCGGCCGGTGGTAGAACTTGACCGGCCGGTGAAGTCGGCCAGTTTATGTAGGTGTTAATGGTCTGCGAGTGCTGTTAATTTTAGTCATATCACACACAGTCACTCTACTAGTAGAGTGACTGTGTATCACAGTAAAAAATAAAATACCAAACGATGACCACTCACTGACCACTCATATAATGCAGTACATACATTTATTAATTACATTTAATGTTTTTGTTTATTAATAGACACCAGTGTTGCATACTGAAAACAGTAAAAGTGTTGAAGGACTCTCATCAATTACAGTATATTTAGCCAAGAAATGCAATAATCGGAAAATACTAGGAGAGACGGCAGAACAGTATGCTGTAGTCAGTCAGTGGTCAGAATACAGAGTTACACAGATAGATAGGTGTAAAAATAAAGAAGATATATGCACAGTGTTAAAGGTATGTCAACTTTGACCACACTTTTGCATAAATTACATACACATTGCATAATACTCATCCTGACCTACATTTACAAAAAATGTTTAAAGTAGCTAAGAAAATAGGATTTTTTCCATTTTTAGTCCCTGTTTCAGGCGCAGCCTGACATCTCTAACATTTTCACAGAAATTCTGCAACAGATATCGATGAAACTTGGCAGGTTCATGAACTTGAAGTGTTGAATATGCACATACTTTTTTTTCCAGATCTGAAAATCCTCAGTGCGTCTTTTTCATGATTTTCATCCAAAATTACCTCTCCCAACAACACAGAGAACAACTGAGCATGCTCAGAATAAATAATTAGCTTAGAAATGCTAGGATGTTTAGTGATGTAATGACCTTGATCTGAATCAGTGACAGAAATGGATCACAGTCTGGATTTTGTTTAGTTTTATGAAAAAGTAAAGCTGAAATCTTGAAAAAAAGTGGTCAGAAATGTTGTTGTATTTTATATCTTCAAACTGTAAAAATTGCATTCCATTATAAAGAACCATCATTGAAATACAGGGTTACAAAGTTGAAGATCAGTGAAAACACAGTTACTGCAGTTACTGTTTATAAATCTTGGCCAGGCATGTCCTCTAAATATAGCTTCAGTTGTCAGGACTCTTGGATAAATGGGTCGTACCATTACAAATCTCAGTGGAAACTTTAGAGGGCAGGACTCCAGAAGACGTACCTACACTTTATGCAATTTTTTTTTAATTATGCTAATTTATTCATGACGTAGCAGTTTCTGTGCTCATGAATATTCATTAATTAAGAAGGGACCCATTTGGAGAGCAGCCATGCTCCTCGTGTCTGTTGTTGCACGTGACCTACAGCTGTCAACTGCGTTCGTTCTTCGTCGCCTTCGACTGGCTTCCATGTGAGGTAGTATTCTTGTGTCTGTTTTTCTGACTTGAGTTTTTGAATCCGCTGTTTATGTTTTTAACATCTTTCATGTCTTTTGAAGGAGTGTCCAATCCGTGATTCGAACTTGCGATCTTTGAGTTCCCAGCGCACTGTCTTGTCCACTGTACCACGAGCGTCTTCACACAAGAGAGAGGATTTAAGTCCTATTCATAGGAGCACTGTTTTCACTAGCATTCAAAAATCTAACTAAACATACTGGATTCGAACCAGCGATCGCTCACATTGCTGATATAGTACAAATCAACTGAGCTATGTGGGTAGTCATGCAAATTGAATAATTTGTTGTCATATTTAGCTTTATTGCCAAATAGTGTTTGCGAGAAAAAGATGGGCAGGCAAGGGAATTGAACCCGGGTCCTCCTGACCACTATGTAGAAATCTGACCCACTAGACCACGATGGATTGACTGGTTGTGTTTGCATTTGATAAGAGTATATAGTGTGTATATATATATATAGAAATACATATTTCTATTATTGAGTTATAATTGTCCAAAAAATTGGCAATATTGTGTTTTTACTTGTGTAAACTATATACATGGCATAACCCGTTAGTGTACATTTTGCCAATTGGGTGTTTGCCATTTGCGTTGCCCATACCTGACCCGACCCTAACCCTAATGCCAAGACACGTTCCTGTTAATAATTCCGTTGCCCATACCTGACCCGACCCTAAACCTAATGCCAAGACACGTTCCTGTTTATATTTGCTCAATAATGATACTCTGTTGTGCACTGTCTGCGGGTAAGTTGCATTGATGTCAACTGATTAAACAAGTCGCGTTTAAGTAATTTCCACTATTAACAAGTGGTTAAATTGTGACAATAAATGTGTGGATAAATATTTGAGATTAATTTTGGTGTAGACAACTCGTTTAATTATTTTACACCATTACAAGTTGTTAAATTGAGAGTATAAATTTCTCAACAAATATTTAATACTTAGTTTGGTGTAAACAACTCACGTTTGATTAATTCCCACAATTACAGGCTGTTAAATTAAAAGAATAAATGTGTGGACAAATATTTTAGACTTATTTTGGTGTAGACAGCTCTCGTTTGATTAATTCCCACAATTACAAGTTGTTAAATTGAGAGAATAAGTGTGCGGACAAATATTTTAGACTTATTTTGGTGTAGACAGCTCTCATTTGATTAATTCCCGCAATTACAAGTTGTTAAATTGAGAGAATGAATGTGCGGACAAATATTTAATACTTATTTTGGTGTAGACAGCTCTCGTTTAATTATTTTACACCATTACAAGTTGTTAAATTGAGAGAATAAGTGTGCGGACAAATATTTTAGACTTATTTTGGTGTAGACAGCTCTTGTTTGATTAATTCCCACAATTACAAGTTGTTAAATTGAGAATAAGTGTGCGGACAAATATTTGAGACTTATTTTGGTGTAGACAACTCTCATTTAATAATTTTACACCATTACAAGTTGTTAAATTGAGAGAATAAATGTATGGACAAGCATTTGAAACTTATTTTGGTGTAGACAACTCTCATTTGATTAATTCCAACAATTACAAGTTCTTAAATTGACAGAATGAATGTATGGACAAATATTGACCATTATATTTGTGAGTAAATACCTGTTGTTTAATTAATTTCCACCTCTACAAGGTTGTTAAATTGAGAGAATAAATGTGTGGATAAATATTTGATACTTATTTAGGTGTAAAAACTCGTGTTTGACCAACTTCCACCATCGCAAGTTGTTAAAATAATAAAATAAATATACTGGTATCATTGGATATTTGATTTAATTGTGAAACTTTCTAACAAAATGTTAACTGCTAGCTTCGAACCCTCAATCAACAATTCCGCAGACACAGTATAAATTCCACAACACCACAGAAGATATTCGTCTGTTGCCTGAATTGTTTTCGTAATATAGGGAATGCCATCGACGCTTTAACAAAACTTACCTTGACTTGGGTCTTGTTTATCTCTTGTGACTGGAAACTGTTGAACAAATTGCTCGTCGTCCAGTTTAAGACGCAAGTTATTTTATTATTTATTCATTCAGTTTTGTATGGTGGAGTTTTGTGAGGTTTATTATTTTTTCGCGACGTTCTTTGCTTACTTGTTTACGGTTTGAGAGATTTCAGTTTATTTGATTTACGTTTTTACGGTAGCTCTGAGCGGGACTCAAACCCACTGTCTTTTCAAGCTAATTTTGTTTTATTTTGATGGCACGCTTGTGTACCACGCCACGACGTTGGTCGTTAAGTGGTGTTCATTTTTCTAACTACTCCAGTGTTCCGATGAGTTGAACGGAAAAGCCAAAACGATTGCTCGTTTCTGATTGCTTCGATTCTGGTGAGTGTGTATCTAGTGTGATTCGAACCCGTGTCGTTTGTATTGAGCGTTTTTTTTATTTCCCATGTTGGCTACGCCGTAATATGCAACCACTTCCCCGTTTTATTGTGATTTTGAGAGTGTTTAATGATGTCTTCCTCGCCCGTCACGCCATGACCCAGTTTCAACCACACGGCCATTTTGCAACAAGTGCGTGACCCTCGGCGTCACCCGACTGACTATATGATCGTTGTGTTCAACTGTTAAGCTATGATTTATTACCGTTATTATCATTATATTGTCACATGATTTGTTTTACCTTATGTGCAATGTCTTAAGTATCTTTATTGTAATTTGTATATACCAATTCGTATATACCGAGGAAACGACCCCAATTGAAGGTCATGTATTTTGTGACGTCACCAATTCGTGTGTAGGTACGGCTTCTAGATCCGTGCCCTTTAGAGGGGTGTCAGGGCTACATTTTGATGGAAATTATAGTGGTGATACTGAAACAAACCCAGGTCCTGGTAATATACCAAGACCTGAATTAACAAAGAAGTCAAGTTGTTCATCAAGATTTACTCAGATTTACGAATACAGTTTCTTGAGCATGTATACATGTATGAGACATAGTTTGGTTGCACTTGTGCACTTGTGAGATTTTGGGCATGGGTGAATGGAAGTTTTCAGTTATCAGTACAATACTAGATTAAGGTAAATCACTTTAAGATGAGTTGTACCCACATAGAGTACATATTAATTCAATTGTTTGCAGATATTCCATGTATTATTTTTTTCATAATTAAATGACATGGACTGTGGCATTCATGTCTTGTTGAAATTGATTTCAATTTCTCACTTGTTAATATTATGAAAATGTACTACTTGTACTCATGCTTATGACTTCAAAGGTGCCTTAAATCATGGTTATTTCGCACTATTAATATTGTTGCCAATAGTTTGCTTGAAGTGTTCAACATGTAAAGTTGCTAAAATCTGCTCTTGAGTGAACTTTCAACATAAAATGTTATGTACTAGACTTGTTGTCTTTTTCATATATCAGAAGCAAACTTTCTAAACAATACTGATAACAACTGTTAATTTGATAATGGCAAATGTTACAATTAGGATCAATCATAAATGTCATATTTTTCATATTTGTTTAAAAATTACAAAATATTAAATGGGATGAATCAGGTCTATGGTTTAAGGCAGCAGGATAGTCTATAAACTAGAACAATAATGGCCAAAACCTATCAAATCTGTTTAATGAACATAGTGTACCATGAATAAACAAATGGACCTTAAATAATTTTATGTTTTTGTTTTATTTTAGGAGCTGAATTCTTATTTAGTTGATAGAGTGTATATAGTAGGTTGTCATTTTACTGCTGCTGATCTACTTCTATACTATGGTTTACACTCTATTGTGGTAAGTGGATTAGTCACTTTGCATAACACATGTATTAAGTCAACTAGAATAAATCCAAATAGTTTATATACATTGTTATTTCATATCCACTAAGAAATTCCACCATTTTGGAACTGGTTCTGATATTGTTGTAGACATATTTCGTAAAAAAGTAAAAAAATTGAACATTATAGTACCTTGGTGATTGTACTTTTGATTCAAAATGCTCAACCACTGAATGCTGCTTTAGAGACATACCTCTTTTTGTCATGAAACATGTGTATCCATGCACACCTATATGAAATGGTGGGTGATTGTGTCATGGCATGACTTGTTTATTTATTCAAATCTCTCTAGCATAAACTTGTTGCAATCTATTTTTAGTCTGACCTCACTGTGCAAGAAAAACAAAAGTATACAAATTTATCAAGATGGTTTGATAATGTAAGTATATCAATTTGTAAAAATTATTTAAGAAGTCTTTATCTACACTTTAACAAAAGGATTTTCAATTTATTTTATTGCTAAACAATTGGTTTTATTAAAAAGGTCTGAACTATGATAAGATTTAGGATTTTGAATTTTTCTGACAATGGTACAGTGTATGGTGAGATTTTGATTTCTCTTTCTGTTTGATTTCTGTTGTCGAGAATGAACAGCTGGTTTTATTTTCAACAGTAAATGGATTACGTTATTTGTTGATGATAGTTTGATTCTAAATACCAGCTTGTAAAATTTCACTTTTACACTCCTTGTTTACACTCCTTGTTTACACTCCTTGTCTATATAAAGACAAGGCCGGATTCACACCTTAGAATAATCTGATTGGTTGTTTTAAATGAGCCAATCAGGGAGAACACACACATAGAAATGAATAAAAATAAATAAGCACAAATATATAGAAAACGTGGCTACATCTACTCAATCTTGAATATATAACTGGATGTAATAAACACTGACAATTTTAAACAACAATGAAATAAATCCGATAAAAAGAAGCAAAGTTATGGTTAAATAACCTGAGTATATATGTAGAGTTGGATCATTGAATGGTAAATTAAAATGATGTGTAGTGAGGAGGCCCGTTGATTCTTTATAGAATTGAGCGGCGTCATCGGAACTATTCCATCCCGTGATTACATCATCAACATAAATGTTTTGTTGAATCTCAATGTTGTCATCCGTGAGTGTTTTGATGGTGGCATTGAGGATGAATGGGCTGCATGTCGCCCGGAATAAGACCAAACTGAACTGATATGTTTTGAATTGACTATTCACATCGTTACTGTCCGATAGCCATAGAAATTAGGTGTACTTACGATCATTTTCAAGTCGTAATTGCAGAAAGGCCTTTTGTGCAATTAATGCAATAGGGTTTGATCTGAATCTTTATAGTATGGAATTCTAATTATTTAGAAGTGGGGGATTAGGCAGTTGTTGAGACTCGCTTGTCCATTCTCGTTTGTGGCACTGCAGTCATACACATACTGGTGAGGTTGCACAAATTACCTTATCATAAATACTGACAATGTCACTTGGTAATTTGTGGATCATGTTGCATGTATATCTTGTTCTGATAAACAATTTTCAGTGTATTGTTGTACTGTTCTTGATTGTTAGTGAGTTTGTCTGAGTACGCCGATGGCTTCCAGATCCCAATATGATGTAATGTTGCTTCTAGTTGGTCCAGAGTTGAAGGCAACGAAGTGATGTAGAAAGTCTGCATGTGTGATGATCGTGTTTACTACTAGGTGTACTTCTGATGAATGAACGTAATTCGTCACCAAACTTTTTGGGTAACAAAGTTATGGTTGACCCCTTCACCAAATAACACTACAGTGTGTTAAAGTGTGTTATTTCCATTGTATGATGTGGGAATTTTGGCAGCTTTCAACAGAGTTCTGAGAGGTATTGGCTCAAGCGTACTAGATTTTCTTTGATCCGAGTGAATCCGAGATTCAGAATTAGCATGCGAGAAATGGACATTCACTTCAGTAGTTTTGGGTTCAGAAGTTGAATTGCTATTGTCAGTATGTAATGACATGTAGTGCTTACCTTGGCATTGTCTGCACGTAAAAAGGGATCTGCATGCTCGGACTGTGTGCTTGCTGGGCTAATTGTAACATAACAAGTTGTTTCATAATGTCCATGTGATCTTTGTAATTTGTATACATTGTGCAATTAATTGAGCGACTTGTGTGGTCCATCACAGAAAGCACATTGTTGGTATTTTTCCTTTTTCCTATTCATGGACTGTCTATGCAGATCTGTAGAAGGCAGATATATCCCTGAGAGTTGGTGGTTGTCTATACTCATTACATTTAGCGTCTTGGGTCCGATTTACTTGTGTACAGAATACAGAGACGGTTGGTTGCCAGGTTGAAACATTGTGGGTTTATGTCCAACTGAAAGTACACTTATCTTGTTGATCATAGCTTTGTTAAGTGTTGTTGCATTTCTTCCTTTTGCACACGTTAACTATTGCTGGAAATTGATCTGATTCATCACGTCTTAGGGCTCTTGATGCTCTGATAGTGGTTTCAAGATCATTGTGAAGGTGGCATAGACTTGCTGGGTTATTTCCCGGTGCGACCTGGTCAACATTGATCACATGTGAGCATTCATTATATCCTGGGTTTGACCTTACCTTAGGTTGTAAGTGATGGAATAGTGCACCTCAGTGATCGGGAGCCCGTCGATTAGTCATCCAGCTTCCTCAGCAGCGAAACTACATAAATATGAATACTTCTAGACCAGTGGAATTTCTGTATCGTTATGAATAGCGGCCTTGAAACTGTCAATAAATGATGGCCATCATAGTGAATAACCATAGAACGTTGGTATCTTAAGCTGGGGCAATTGTACTGACTTGTGTTGATGTTGCGGAGGGTTAACTGCCTGGCTTTGTGGGACTAGTTTGTGTTGGATCTGTTGACTGCATTGGGCTGTCCCATTTTGTACTTCCAGAAATAGCTTGAGTCGTATACATTGATGGCTCACGATGATTTTGTGCGACTCTGTACGACTCTGTTTCATCAACTTCTTGGCTGTCAACATTGACTACATCCATGACTGCTTTGTTAACGATGATGAGATTTAGGCAGAGGGTTAGGAGATTTAGGCGGCCAACACACCACTCACTCACCGATTTTACTGGACGCGTGACTGCAACGAACCCGAGCGACGCGGTCAGTCTCAGCATTTTGCATGCAGCCCTGGAACGCTCCCAGGCCTAGGAACCCAAGTTGTTACAAATATTTTCTTGGCAAAACCCTGAACCCCGTCTGCAGTCTAAACACATATAGCATTTTATATGTGGGTTCCAATTCCTTACTGCAACTGCCTCGATGTCTAAGGCGATAAAACAGCGGATAGAAGTCTCTGGCGTGTTTTATCCATTTCTAAAAACACCGTGGTAAAAATGAACAAGACATGCATGAAGGAAACTAATTACAGTTGAAAGCTGACACATAGAGAACAACGGCGCGGTCAAACCTGTGTCACAAAGTTTTTTTAGTCCCCATTCGAACAAAGTCCGAAAACGGGGACTTATAATTCAGTCTCTATTCGTCCATTCGTGCGTCTGTCCGTCCGTCCAGAGTCATATCTCAGAATCCTTTGGACCGATTCCGTTCATTCTTTGCATGTGTCTAGTACTTTAGGTGAGACATATGCACATGCAGTGGTTCAGCGATTCGATTCAAAATGGCAGACTGGCAGCCATCTTGTTTTTTGAAAATGTTGTATTTTTTACATGTTTCGTCAGTTTTCATTGAAATTTGGTACATAGATTATACATGTTAGTATTCATGTCCAGGACAACAATTTGTTTCAAAATCAGATTAAGGATGGTTGATTGACAGCCATCTGACTTTTTGGCCTTACTACTATATTTCCAAGATTTATGTACCATTTTCATTCGTATTTGGCACATACATCATACATGTCAGTTTGTTTCATAATCAGATCAAAGATGGCTGAATAACGGCTGTTTTAATTTTCGGCCATATTACTATATCTCTGTCACCCATGTATCATTTTCATTGATATTTGGCATGTCATAAATGGATACATGTACATGTCAATTCAATTTGCAATTTGATCAAATCTTGTTTGTTTAAAATGTGATAACTTGGACATACTTTCACTTGTGATCTATGTTTTTCTTTGCTATGTCTTAAACCGGAGGGGTCGTCATGCAACACGTGTTCGAATTTGATGTGAATAAATAATCTGTTGTATACGCCACTTGGGACTCGGGTTTCAAGGACATGTTCTCGACAACCCCTCCGCTTTATTATGACGAGCACAAATAGACCTTTCAAAAATTTAAAGATTACTGTGTCATTTTTAATGACTTGTTTCCTGTGTTGTAAATATATACACACAAAAAGGGCGACATGGGAGTAAAAAATATGCACACCGTTTTCATCGATCCATACCGAATGCGGATAAAGACAATATGGCGGTGCCTTATTGCTTCGGTCACATGGTTCGTGTCGTGAAGGAAGATCTTGAGGTCATGGGACTTCCTCTGACCTAGATTTCTTTCTCCGTCATTGGCTGAATCGCAGATTAATGCCTACAGTTCAAAATAGTCATTTTGACTGACCAGAGTCTATGGTGGGTAATTGAACGTATTTAATTGTTTTTCTATTGTCACTTGCTGTACGCAAATGTTTTGATGAGCATTCTATTTGCCTTGTAGCGCATTGAACTGATTGCCTATTAGTTCAACTGGTTCAAACTCTTCGGAGTTTGGTCCAAGCTTTATCCTGCTTCTGGATGAGTTGAACTATTGTTGGCATGATTGTCTGCTGTTGAGTTGTAGAGGTCTGGTTGAGAATCCTGGTTGTTGCACCAATTTTGTGGGGACTGCCACAAACAGTAGGATCCAAAGCTTCTGCCATATACAATCATCTTGGTGCTCGCATCCCGGTCCTTTCTGCTCTTAACATTTTTATTTATTTATTGCTTCCCTTTTGTAACAGGGGCTCACTACGTAAATTAGGAGCTGC
Source organism: Saccoglossus kowalevskii (assembly GCF_978046115.1). NCBI lineage: Eukaryota > Metazoa > Hemichordata > Enteropneusta > Harrimaniidae > Saccoglossus > Saccoglossus kowalevskii. Next base: position 32,817,450 of record NC_140658.1, read on the forward strand.
ATTATGAACATTCATAATTGGTGCTCTATGCTGTAGGGCTACATTGATAATATTTGTGATTTACTGGAATATATGTGGCTGATCAACTCATGCAGCAAATTACAATTCTGCCATTTCTTTCCCGGATCACGTTGAGCGATACTTGTCAATGGAGCAGTCTTTCGGTGCTGCAATCGGTCCTTTTGAGTCTCCGCCTTTCTCTACATCGATGGCCACTTCACCACTAATCACTGTTGACAAAAAAATATGCTTCAATTGGTCGAATCGTCATAGATCTCAGCTTCCCTGAGGGCTACTCGGTAAATGACAGCATTCCTCTCAATGAGTATTTGGGTCAGGATTTTAAGTTACATTATCCTACGGTTGATATATCATATCGTCAACTTTGTGTTAATCCATCTGACTACAGCTTATTAGGCTACACCTGGGGCGGTAAATATTACTTCGATATCGCTCCACCTTTCGGTCTTCGCACAGCAGCACTGATGTGTCAACGTACTACCAACGCAGTTAGCTATGTTTTTAAGTTGCATGGGTTTGACATTATTAACTACATCAATTACTTAGGTTAGCGAGTTTCAAACAAAACACAGCTTGTCAAAGGGCTCTGTTATCCTAGTGGCGTGCATTTTTCCTGCTTTGTCATTACTTTTGGCTGATGCCAAAGTTTCTCCAAGTTTCTCCACAGACACAGTAGGCAGTTTCTTGCCCGTTCATTTTCTTCAACTGTTTCTATTCGTAATTACCTAAATGGCGTCCAGCTGCTGCATCGTTTCATGGGTTTGGACCCTCCATCAACTTTGAATTGAAGTTAGTGCTGTGTGTGGTATTCATCGATTGTCTCCACATTAGGTTCGTCGGAAATTGCCCATTACTTCGAACATCTTGCTTTGCATCTACCATCATCTCAACCTTCGCAGTTCGCTTCATGTTACCTTGTGGGCAACATTTTTTCGTAAATCAAATTTGATTCCCTGCTCAGCATCTGAATTCAACATCAACAAACACCTCATGCGTGGAAAAATCCATTTTTCTGAAGTGGATCTTGTGGTGCGAGCTACCTGGTCTAAGACTATTCTAGCGATTCCCGACTTGCTTTTGTGTCCAGTCACTGCTTATAAACGCATGGTTCGGATGATGCCAACACCGTCCACAGCACCTGCTTTCCTAATTCCAACTTCAGCTGGTATCCTTCAACCGCTCACACATTGGCCTTTCACGCATCATCTGTCGGTCTTGACCCAGACTCTTATTTAGGTCATAGCTTCCGACGTGGATGTGCGTCTTTTGCCTTTCAATCTGGTGCCGCTTCGGACGCTGTCAAAGCTCAGGGGGGATTGGTCTTCACAGGCATACTTGCTGTATGCTGAATCATTCCTTCGGTCATGGCCTTTTCACCACTGCATGTATTCTCTTTTCAATTCAGGCAGGTGTTCTGTCCCCAACACTTTAATTAGAGTTTTGGCGTTTCTTTTAATTTTGGCCTAGAATTTTATGTTTGTTTGCCTAATCTGCATTTTGAAAGTTCTTGTTAATTTACCTTGAATAAATTTAATTTTCTTTTCCGTCAAAACTCAGGTTTCTGTTTTGTAATCATTTCAAAATGGTTAATTATTCTGCAGACGTTACTTGTGTTTGTTTACCGCATAATGCGCATGCGTCAGTTTTGTTAGTTGCGTCCTTTGTTGCTAACAAGTTAGTCGTGTAATTTTATTTTTGTTATTTTAGTGTACCGAGTTTTATTGAAATATGAATACAGCTGCTGACACATAGCAATGGTGATTTAGTGCTTTTTCATCAAAATTGAATGTTGATCAGGGAATTGAATCCCCCAAAAAATTGGTGCCGATGTATCTTAATTTATACTATCTATGTACTTTAATAGATTAAATAAATCTGAAAAAGGGGGAAAAAATGACCCGCAGTCGGCAAAATTTGTTTGAATCACGGAAAAACAATGCCGTACACCTGTAGTCCAATATGTATGATCATCATACCAAGTTGGATCCAAATCATAGTAGTCATCTCCGAGACATGTTTGAGATTCAAAAATAGCAAATTTTATGTCCCGATCTTGAAATAAAAAAAATGCATCTGTATACCATGAAGTTCTGTCTGAGATACAATTCCGGACAGGTCCCAAATTAATAGTTCCTATGTCGGGTTGTTTTGTTTTTCAGGTAATATCTCAGACAAGTCTTGATCCATTCAAACTTTACACCTACATTACATACGTGTATTGTTATGTATTTGTTTCAAAATCTCATTTTACCATTGAACAACAGAGACATGGTATGACTTGTTTTTAACTTTCATCTTTTAAACATTGAAATACTCACTGTGATTCATATACCTTAATAATAATTTTCATACATATTGTAATTCTAATGTACTTTTGTTTTGTTGCTTTCAGGTTCAACGATATCCAAACATCAAGCAAAACTTTAGCCATCTTACTTTTCCCAAGAATCTACTATAGTCTTCTGGTGTATGTCAAAAGAGTTTAATTAATGTATTCCAAATTGTACACTTCTGTATATCAACATTATTCTAAATATATTCAGTCCCCACGACTTGAACACCATATATGGATTACTCAACATTTGTTTCTTTAGTGTATTACATTACTGTGTTGTGTAATCACTTATGCGTTTATGTAACATTTTTTTTTCAGGGGTGTTGAATAGAAACGCACTTCTGTTTCCAAAAGACGATTCTTCATGTTTTAAATTGTATTTTCCCTTCAAGATGAACATATCTTTACTGAGTTTAAATATTGCTTATTGAGGGAAGCATGACTTGCACACAAAGTTGAATTCAATTATTGTAAAATTTAAAATAATCATGGCCATTCTAGTTGAAATGACATAATGTAAAAGTCATTCTATTAAATAAAAATATTTGTGCACCTTGTGTTTACCAGAATGACATAACTGATGTGCATCAGTTGCCCAGACATGCCCGAGAAACTGTTAACTACACATACATGTAAATCAAAGTCCATAAATACCCTGCATGCCATTCATACCAATTTCTGTGAATGTGTTTATGAGACACTAATCAAATAGATAACTGGCATGAACACATTAAAAATCAAATTGGCCTAAAATGATAACAAAAATATTCACCAACACACGTCTTTTTAATCTGGGCTTCGTCTTTCATCATCACATTAACGCCATGGTGCAACTCTATTTGGTAAAGGTGAAGGAGTACATTGCTGTACACTGGTTCATGAAACTTGACAAAACACAAACAAACAAAATACATTCTGGTCACTTGCCAGCAACCTGGACTCTCTACAAAAAACAATCATAACATGCTGGTAGTATTGCATGGATTTACTACAATTATTGCAAATTAGGATTATCAATTTCCTGTACTGTAGCTTCATGTTAGGAGTGATTCAACAGGCCAGAGGGGCTACTTCTTTAGAAGTTCAATACGGGTATGAGCCGCCCGACTAGGGTGTCATTTCACGTTTTTTTTTGTTTAAAACTGAAGCATTTATTTCTTTTTTCACAGGTCCTTATATTCAAAGCCAGAATAAAATGCATCACTAAACATTTCTTCTTTATTAGTCAAACCAGATTCAGCTAAGTTCTCTCACAACGCATCATTTCATCTTATGTGGAGGCAGTTGCAAAAACTCGCCCATTTAGCAACAACTGATTTTTATTTTTTTATCTCTGGGCTAAATTTCAGTAACATTGATTGAAGCATTTTCAAGATATCGTTTGAACAAAATACCTGCACAGATACAGACAAATGACTAACTACAAAAGCTCCCATTGTGTGCTTTGCATACAAGAGCCAAAAATGAACAAATCTGAGGTACCTACAGGTATAACATTAGAGCAATCGGACTTGCAGTTTTTAACAAGAATTCAAAAATATCACAACAAAATAAGCAAATCTGAGAGAGGTCTACCTATAGTACCTATATGTATAATATTAAAGCAATTGGATTTGCACTTTTTAACAATAAGTCAAAAAAATGACAAGAATATTCATCAAAATTAGATAATTGAAGATATCACGAGATGAACAAATCTAAGAGAGGTTTACCCAAGGTACATACACCAAGTATCGAAGCAATAAGAATAGTTTTCAAAAGGAGTAAAAAGTTGACACTAACAATTATTCATATGATAACCTCTGCTTGACAAAGTCGATAGCGAACCTAAAAAAAATGGTCAGCAGGCGACAAATCCAGTTGTCAACTTAATCATAAAATATTTATGCTATTTTTTTAGTTGAAGCAGTCTCTGTTAATCTTCCGATTTGGGTTCCATTGTTGTTCAAATAAAATATGAGGGCAAGATGTTTATTATCAAATCAGATTAAGGTTATTTATGCTCCACGTTCCAACTTAGATGCATCAAACCTGTGTACAAATCATGTTCACATTTTTATCAACCAACATTCAAATGAAACTATTGTATTTAGTACATGTACATTCACTTCATGTCTTGGATGAGCCTACTCTTTACAATCAAAATAAATAACTTCTTATGCTTTCAAGAGACAAGAGCAAATACATCATCTGACCTATTTCATTAACTCAACTGAGTTACAATATGAATTACTGTTGAATATCAGTGACAGAGTAAACTCGGCTAAATTGGTGATAATAATCAAGCTGACTTTAATATGCGGATTTACAAGTAATATCAGAAATAAATTATTACAACTACTATCTAGTGTAAGATTATCGTTTGCTTTTACACGTTATTCAATATTTTACCAAAAAATAACTTGGATGAGAATTCATGCTGACAAAAAATTGACAAAGACCCCCCCCCAAATATTTTTCCCTTATTTGTTATGAGTTAATAATTGCTGTTATGCAAACCAGCAAGATATGATATCATAGAAACATTGCTGTTATTAAAGTCAGGCTACATGTACACAACTGCTTGTTGTCTCAGTTCATGATGTACTAGTACTTGTTGTCTGTATCTGATTGAAGAGTTTCTCCTTTATCACTTGAGACATCAAACCATGGATTGCTTCTATAGTTGTTTTACAGCTGTAAAGAAATAAAATAGTGATTGGTTATAAAAGCTTAAATTGTCTAGATCCACAAATAAGGTCAAGAGGACCGGTCTACAAAAACCACTTTCCCACCATGGCTAAAACATTTAAAACCATTCTGAACTCATAGTTGCTGTCGACATAGGAAGTAAAGTAAGCAAATAACACCGAATAAACGGCAAGGTAAAGACTATGTCTAATTATAGTAAACACGTACTGCGTGCGTGACTCGAACCGGCGCTCGCGTACGGCACCTAATCGCCTAGCTTCACGCCACTACACGTCTTCCCCTCGGCCACCCCCAAAAAAGGATGCTTAATAACCGAGCTTATTACGTGCAGAGAACATGAAACCCGTCCACGCGATCCGCGCCACACAGCGTGGCCAGAATGCGACAAAGGCCTTCAGATCTGGCTGTAGTAGGATGGTGAAAGTAATGGTACAGCATTGTTTACTATAATTAGACATAGTCTTTACCTTGCCGTTTATTTGGTGTTATTTGCTTACTAAAACTATTCTGAGTGTTCATTTAAAAACATGACAACATCCATTCAATGCTTACACAAACTGCACTATGGTTTGAATATTCACCTGTCTCTTGTAGCCTTTGCTAGTTTATCTTCAGATTTTTTATCATGATGATCCATCAGCATGAATCCTCCTCTTCCAAGCTGGGCTTCAGACTGTTCTAATTTCTCAGATAAATCTGATATCTGACCTGTTGTATAGTCAGCATTCTGTAACAAACAAACGCATGTTAGTTTTGATAGCTGCACTAAATGAACCACTGACAGGACAATGCAAATAACATACTTGAAAACACTCCACTTCAGAAACAAAATAGACTAGGTCTGTGTAGTTTGTTAACCCATGGGTACCTACACTAGGTGTGTGTAGTTTATTAACCCATGGATACTTACACTAGGTCTGTTTGGTTTGTTAACCCATGTGTACCAAAACCAGGTCTGTGTAGTTTGTTAACCCATGTGAACCTATACTAGGTCTGTGTAGTTTGTTAACCCATTTGCACCTATACCAGGTCTGTGCAGTTTAACCCATGTTTTTTTACTGTAAAATGATTAATTTCACTGGGTTTAAATTTCGCAGATTTAGCATTTCATGCATATTCAGTGGGTTTTAAATTCACAGTTTCATCATTTAGATAATGTGTTCTATACAAAATTTTACATATTCACTGGGTTTTAATTTAGCGCATTTTCCAGTCAGCGAAAATAAGCAAAATTAAAACCCAATGAGTAATTAATCCTTTTACAGTATACCAGGTTTGTGCATTTTAACCCATGTGTACCTATACTAGGCCTGTGCAGTTTGCAAAGGTGTATTTTGTGTTCTGCACAATTGGAGTTAAAAAGATTGCTGACTTACCATTAATAGACTAGATGAACTAAGTGTATTGACCCAGTATTTATTCCATAAGGATTCCAATAGTCTTCTATCGAGTCCTGATTTGAAATAAGACACTTCTAGAGCATAATACTGTTTACAGTGAACACCAAAGTCTTCTATTTTGTTCAATGGGATTGTCTGGTATTCAGAAGGACCTTCATCAGGTGGTTTATACCCCTAGAAATATACACACAATAGAAACATGGCATAAACTAAGAAAGGAATACTGGATTGTCTGGTATTCAGAAGGACCTTCATCAGGTGGTTTATACCCCTAGAAATATACACACAATAGAAACATGGTGTAAACTAAGAAAGGAATACTGGATTGTCTGGTATTCAGAAGGACCTTCATCAGGTGGTTTATAACACTAGAAATATACACACAATAGAAACATGGCGTAAACTAAGGAAGGAATACTGGATTGTCTGGTATTCAGAAGGACTTTCATCAGGTGGTTTATACCCCTAGAAATATACACACAATAGAAACATGGCGTAAACTAAGAAAGGAATACTGGATTGTCTGGTATTCAGAAGGACCTTCATCAGGTGGTTTATAACACTAGAAATATACACACAATAGAAACATGGTGTAAAATAAGAAAGAAATACTGGATTGTCTGGTATTCAGAAGGACCTTCATCAGGTGGTTAATACCCCTCGAAATATACACACAATAAAAACATGGTGTAAACTAAGAAAGGAATACTGGATTGTCTGGTATTCAGCAGGACCTTCATCAGGTGGTTTATACCCCTAGAAATATACACACAATAGAAACATGGCATGAACTAAGAAAGGAATATTGGATTGTCTGGTATTTAGAAGGACCTTCATCAGCTGGTTTATACCACTAGAAATACACACACAATAGAAACATGGCATAAACTAAGAAAGGAATACTGGATTGTCTGGTATTCAGAAGGACCTTCATCAGGTGGTTTATACCACTAGAAATATACACACAATAGAAACATGGTGTAAACTAAGAAAGGAATATTGGATTGTCTGGTATTCAGAAGGACCCTCATCAGGTGGTTTATACCACTAGAAATATACACACAATAGAAACATGGCATAAACTAAGAAAGGAATATTGGATTGTCTGGTATTCAGAAGGACCTTCATCAGGTGGTTTATACCCCTAGAAATATACACACAATAGAAACATGGCGTAAACTAAGAAAGGAATATTGGATTGTCTGGTATTCAGAAGGACCTTCATCAGGTGGTTTATACCACTAGAAATATACACATAATAGATTTACTGCAGTAAGTGTACATAACAGATTTACTGCAGTAAGTGTACATAACAGAATCACTGCAGTAAGTGTATATAACGGATTTACTGCAGTAAGTGTACAGAACAGAACCACTGCAGTAAGTGTACTTAACAGATTTACTGCAGTAAGTGTACACAACAGATTCACTGCAGTAAATATACTTAACAGATTTACTGCAGTAAGTGTATATAACAGATCTACTGCAGTAGGTGTATATAACAGATTCACTGCAGTAAGTGTACTTAACAGATTCACTGCAGTAAGTGTATATTACAGATTTACTGCAGTAAGTGTACATAACAGATTTACTGCAGTAAGTGTATACAACAGATTTACTGCAGTGAGTGTACATAACAGAATCACTGCAGTAAGTGTACATAACAGATTCACTGCAGTAAATATACATAACAGATTTACTGCAGTAAGTATACATAACAGATTCACTGCAGTAAGTGTATATATAACAGATTTACTGAAGTAGGTGTATATAACAGATTTACTGCAGTAAGTGTATATAACAGATTTACTGCAGTAAGTGTACATAACAGATTCACTGCAGTAAGTGTGCATAACAGATTTACTGCAGTAGGTGTACATAACAGATTCACTGCAGTAAATATACATAACAGATTTACTGCAGTAAGTGTACATAACAGATTCACTGCAGTAAGTGTATATAATAGATTTACTGCAGTAAGTGTATATAATAGATTTACTGCAATAAGTGTACATAACAGATTCACTGCAGTAGGTGTATATTACAGATTTACTGCAGTAAGTGTATATAACAGATTTACTGCAGTAAGTGTATATAACAGATTCACTGCAGTAGGTGTATATAACAGATTTACTGCAGTAAGTGTACATAACAGAATCACTGCAGTAAGTGTATACAACAGATTCACTGCAGTAAGTGTACATAACAGATTCACTGCAGAAAGTGTATATAACAGATTTACTGCAGTAAGTGTATATAACAGATTCACTGCAGTAAGTGTACATAACAGATTCACTGAAGTAAGTGTATATGACAGAATCACTGCAGTAAGTGTATATAACAGATTTACTGCAGTAGGTGTATATAACAGATTTACTGCAGTAAGTGTACATAACAGAATCACTGCAGTAAGTGTACATAACAGATTCACTGCAGTAGTGTATATAACAGATTCACTGCAGTAAGTGTGCATAACAGATTCACTGCAGTAAGTGTATATAACAGATTTACTGCAGTAAGTGTATATAACAGATTCAGTGCAGTAAGTGTACATAACAGATTCACTGCAGTAAGTGTATATAACAGATTTACTGCAGTAAGTGTATATAACAGAATCACTGCAGTAAGTGTATATGACAGATTCACTGCAGTAAGTGTACATAATAGATTCACTGCAGTAAGTGTATATAACAGATTTACTGCAGTAGGTGTATATAACAGATTTACTGCAGTAAGTGTATATAACAGATTTACTGCAGTAGGTGTACATAACAGAATCACTGCAGTAAGTGTATATAACATATTTACTGCAGTAAGTGTACATAACAGATTCACTGCAGCAAGTGTGCATAACAGATTCACTGCAGTAAGTGTACATAACAGATTTACTGCAGTAAGTGTATATAACAGATTCACTGCAGTAAGTGTATATAACAGAATCACTGCAGTAAGTGTATATAACAGATTCACTGCAGTAAGTGTACATAACAGATTCACTGCAGTATATAAGAGATTCACTGCAGTAAGTGTACATAACAGATTTACTGCAGTAAGTGTATATAACAGATTCACTGCAGTAAGTGTATATAACAGATTTACTGCAGTAGGTGTACATAACAGATTCACTGCAGTAAGTGTACATAACAGATTCACTGCAGTAAATATACATAACAGATTTACTGCAGTAAGTGTACATAACAGATTTACTGCAGTAAGTGTATACAACAGATTTCCTGCAGTAAGTGTACATAACAGAATCACTGCAGTAAGTGTACATAACAGATTTACTGCAGTAAGTGTACATAACAGTTTTACTGCAGTAAGTGTACATAACAGATTTACTGCAGTAGGTGTATATAACAGATTCACTACAGTAAGTGCACATAACAGATTCACTGCAGTAAGTGTATATAACAGATTTACTGCAGTAAGTGAACATAACAGATTCAGGGCAGTAAATATACATAACAGATTTACTGCAGTAAGTGTACATAACAGATTTACTGCAGTAAGTGAACATAACAGATTCACTGCAGTAAGTGTAAGTGTACATAACAGATTTACTGCAGTAAGTGTACATAACAGATTCACTGCAGTAGGTGTACATAACAGATTTACTGCAGTAAGTGTACATACATGTAGCAGATTCACTGCAGTAAGTGTACATAACAGATTCACTGCAGTAAGTGTATATAACAGATTTACTGCAGTAAGTGTACATAGCAGATTCACTGCAGTAAGTGTGCATAACAGATTCACTGCAGTAAGTGTATATAACAGATTCAGTGCAGTAAGTGTACATAACAGATTCACTGCAGTAAGTGTATATAACAGATTTACTGCAGTAAGTGTATATAACAGAATCACTGCAGTAAGTGTATATAACAGATTCACTGCAGTAAGTGTACATAATAGATTCACTGCAGTAAGTGTATATAACAGATTTACTGCAGTAGGTGTATATAACAGATTTACTGCAGTAAGTGTATATAACAGATTTACTGCAGTAGGTGAACATAACAGAATCACTGCAGTAAGTGTATATAACATATTTACTGCAGTAAGTGTACATAACAGATTCACTGCAGCAAGTGTGCATAACAGATTCACTGCAGTAAGTGTACATAACAGATTTACTGCAGTAAGTGTATATAACAGATTCACTGCAGTAAGTGTATATAACAGAATCACTGCAGTAAGTGTATATAACAGATTCACTGCAGTAAGTGTACATAACAGATTCACTGCAGTATATAAGAGATTCACTGCAGTAAGTGTACATAACAGATTTACTGCAGTAAGTGTATATAAGAGATTCACTGCAGTAAGTGTACATAACAGATTTACTGCAGTAAGTGTATACAACAGATTTACTGCAGTGAGTGTACATAACAGAATCACTGCAGTAAGTGTACATAACAGATTCACCGCAGTAAATATACATAACAGATTTACTGCAGTAAGTGTACATAACAGATTCACTGCAGTATATAACAGATTCACTGCAGTAAGTGTATATAACAGATTTACTGCAGTAGGTGTATATAACAGATTTACTGCAGTAGGTGTGTATAACAGATTCACTGCAGTAAGTGTACATAACAGAATCACTGCAGTAAGTGTATATAACAGATTCACTGCAGTACGTGTATATAACAGATTTACTGCAGTAGGTGTATATAACAGATTCACTGCAGTAAGTGTACATAACAGAATCACTGCAGTAAGTGTATATAACAGATTCACTGCAGTACGTGTACATAACAGATTCACTGCAGTAAGTGTATATAACAGATTTACTGCAGTAAGTGTACATAACAGAATCACTGCAGTAAGTGTATATAACAGATTCACTGCAGTAAATGTACATAACAGATTCACTGCAGTAAGTGTATATAACAGATTTACTGCAGTAAGTGTACATAGCAGATTCACTGCAGTAAGTGTACATAACAGATTTACTGCAGTAAGTGTACATAACAGATTCACTGCAGTAAATATACATAACAGATTTACTGCAGTAAGTGTACATAACAGATTTACTGCAGTAAGTGTATACAACAGATTTACTGCAGTAAGTGTACATAACAGAATCACTGCAGTAAGTGTACATAACAGATTTACTGCAGTAAGTGTACATAACAGATTTACTGCAGTAAGTGAACATAACAGATTCACGGCAGTAAATATACATAACAGATTTACTGCAGTAAGTGAACATAACAGATTCACTGCAGTACGTGTATATAACAGATTTACTGCAGTAGGTGTATATAACAGATTCACTGCAGTAAGTGTACATAACAGAATCACTGCAGTAAGTGTATATAACAGATTCACTGCAGTACGTGTACATAACAGATTCACTGCAGTAAGTGTATATAACAGATTTACTGCAGTAAGTGTACATAACAGAATCACTGCAGTAAGTGTATATAACAGATTCACTGCAGTAAATGTACATAACAGATTCACTGCAGTAAGTGTATATAACAGATTTACTGCAGTAAGTGTACATAGCAGATTCACTACAGTAAGTGTACATAACAGATTTACTGCAGTAAATATACATAACAGATTCACTGCAGTAAATATACATAACAGATTTACTGCAGTAAGTGTATACAACAGATTTACTGCAGTAAGTGTACATAACAGAATCACTGCAGTAAGTGTACATAACAGATTTACTGCAGTAAGTGTACATCACAGATTTACTGCAGTAAGTGAACATAACAGATTCACGGCAGTAAATATACATAACAGATTTACTGCAGTAAGTGAACATAACAGATTCACTGCAGTAAGCGTAAGTGTAAGTGTACATAACAGATTTACTGCAGTAAGTGTACATAACAGATTCACTGCAGTAAGTGTACATAACAGATTTACTGCAGTAAGTGTACATAACAGATTTACTGCAGTAAGTGTACATAACAGATTCACTGCAGTAAGTGTACATAACAGATTTACTGCAGTAAGTGTACATAACAGATTCACTGCAGTAAGTGTATATAACATATTTACTGCAGTAGGTGTATATAACAGATTTACTGCAGTAAGTGTACATAACAGATTCACTGCAGGAAGTGTATATAACAGATTTACTGCAGTAGGTGTACATAACAGATTCACTGCAGTAAGTGTATATAACAGAATCACTGCAGTAAGTGTATATAACAGATTCACTGCAGTAAGTGTATATAACAGATTCACTGCAGTAAGTGTACATAACAGATTCACTGCAGTAAGTGTATATAACAGAATCACTGCAGTAAGTGAACATAACAGATTCACTGCAGTAAGTGTACATAACAGATTCACTGCAGTAAGTGTACATAACAGATTCACTGCAGTAAGTGTATATAACAGATTTACTGCAGTAAGTGTATATAACAGAATCACTGCAGTAAGTGTATATAACAGATTCACTGCAGTAAGTGTACATAACAGATTTACTGCAGTAAGTGTACATAACAGATTTACTGCAGTAAGTGTACATAACAGATTTACTGCAGTAAGTGTACATAGCAGATTCACTGCAGTAAGTGTACATAACAGATTTACTGCAGTAAGTGTACATAACAGATTCACTGCAGTAAATATACATAACAGATTTACTGCAGTAAGTGTACATAACAGATTTACTGCAGTAAGTGTATACAACAGATTTACTGCAGTAAGTGTACATAACAGAATCACTGCAGTAAGTGTACATAACAGATTTACTGCAGTAAGTGTACATAACAGATTTACTGCAGTAAGTGTATATAACAGATTTACTGCAGTAAGTGTACATAACAGATTCACTGCAGTAAGTGTACATAACAGATTTACTGCAGTAAGTGTACATAACAGATTTACTGCAGTAAGTGAACATAACAGATTCACGGCAGTAAATATACATAACAGATTTACTGCAGTAAGTGAACAAAACAGATTCACGGCAGTAAGCGTAAGTGTAAGTGTACATAACAGATTTACTGCAGTAAGTGTACATAACAGATTCAATGCAGTAAGTGTACATAACAGATTTACTCCAGTAAGTGTACATAACAGATTTACTGCAGTAAGTGTACATAACAGATTTACTGCAGTAAGTGTACATAACAGATTCACTGCAGTAAGTGTACATAACAGATTTACTGCAGTAAGTGTACATAACAGATTCACTGCAGTAAGTGTATATAACATATTTACTGCAGTAGGTGTATATAACAGATTTACTGCAGTAAGTGTATATAACAGATTTACTGCAGTAGGTGTACATAACAGATTCACTGCAGTAAGTGTATATAACAGATTTACTGTAGTAGGTATATATAACAGATTCACTGCAGTAAGTGTATATAACAGATTCACTGCAGTAGGTGTATATAACAGATTTACTGCAGTAAGTGTACATAACAGATTCACTGCAGTAAATATACATAACAGATTTACTGCAGTAAGTGTATACAACAGATTTCCTGCAGTAAGTGTACATAACAGAATCACTGCAGTAAGTGTACATAACAGATTTACTGCAGCAAGTGTACATAACAGATTTACTGCAGTAAGTGTACATAACAGATTTACTGCAGTAAGTGTACATAACAGATTTACTGCAGTAGGTGTATATAAGAGATTCACTACAGTAAGTGCACATAACAGATTCACTGCAGTAAGTGTATATAACAGATTTACTGCAGTAAGTGAACATAACAGATTCACGGCAGTAAGTGTACATAACAGATTTACTGCAGTAAGTGTACATAACAGATTTACTGCAGTAAGTGTACATAACAGATTCACTGCAGTAAGTGTACATAACAGATTCACTGCAGTAAGTGTACATAACAGATTCACTGCAGTAAGTGTATATAACATATTTACTGCAGTAGGTGTATATAACAGATTTACTGCAGTAAGTGTACATAACAGATTCACTGCAGGAAGTGTATATAACAGATTTGCTGCAGTAGGTGTACATAACAGATTCACTGCAGTAAGTGTATATAACAGAATCACTGCAGTAAGTGTATATAACAGATTCACTGCAGTAAGTGTATATAACAGATTAACTGCAGTAAGTGTACATAACAGATTCACTGCAGTAAGTGTATATAACAGAATCACTGCAGTAAGTGTATATAGCAGAATCACTGCAGTAAGTGTACATAACAGATTCACTGCAGTAAGTGTACATAACAGATTCACTGCAGTAAGTGTATATAACAGATTTACTGCAGTAAGTGTATATAACAGAATCACTGCAGTAAGTGTATATAACAGATTCACTGCAGTAAGTGTACATAACAGATTTACTGCAGTAAGTGTACATAACAGATTTACTGCAGTAAGTGTACATAGCAGATTCACTGCAGTAAGTGTACATAACAGATTTACTGCAGTAAGTGTACATAACAGATTCACTGCAGTAAATATACATAACAGATTTACTGCAGTAAGTGTACATAACAGATTTACTGCAGTAAGTGTATACAACAGATTTACTGCAGTAAGTGTACATAACAGAATCACTGCAGTAAGTGTACATAACAGATTTACTGCAGTAAGTGTACATAACAGATTTACTGCAGTAAGTGAACATAACAGATTCACGGCAGTAAATATACATAACAGATTTACTGCAGTAAGTGAACAAAACAGATTCACGGCAGTAAGCGTAAGTGTAAGTGTACATAACAGATTTACTGCAGTAAGTGTACATAACAGATTCACTGCAGTAAGTGTACATAACAGATTTACTGCAGTAAGTGTACATAACAGATTTACTGCAGTAAGTGTACATAACAGATTTACTGCAGTAAGTGTACATAACAGATTCACTGCAGTAAGTGTACATAACAGATTTACTGCAGTAAGTGTACATAACAGATTTACTGCAGTAAGTGTACATAACAGATTCACTGCAGTAAGTGTATATAACATATTTACTGCAGTAGGTGTATATAACAGATTTACTGCAGTAAGTGTATATAACAGATTTACTGCAGTAGGTGTACATAACAGATTCACTGCAGTAAGTGTATATAACAGATTTACTGTAGTAGGTATATATAACAGATTCACTGCAGTAAGTGTATATAACAGATTCACTGCAGTAGGTGTATATAACAGATTTACTGCAGTAAGTGTACATAACAGATTCACTGCAGTAAATATACATAACAGATTTACTGCAGTAAGTGTATACAACAGATTTCCTGCAGTAAGTGTACATAACAGAATCACTGCAGTAAGTGTACATAACAGATTTACTGCAGTAAGTGTACATAACAGATTTACTGCAGTAAGTGAACATAACAGATTCACTGCAGTAAGTGTAAGTGTACATAACAGATTTACTGCAGTAAGTGAACATAACAGATTCACTGCAGTAAGTGTAAGTGTACATAACAGATTTACTGCAGTAAGTGTACATAACAGATTCACTGCAGTAAGTGTACATAACAGATTCACTGCAGTAAGTGTACATAACAGATTCACTGCAGTAAGTGTATATAACAGATTTACTGCAGTAAGTGTACATAACATTTACTGCAGTAAGTGTACATAACAGATTCACTGCAGTAAGTGTACATAACAGATTCACTGCAGTAAGTGTACATAACAGATTCACTGTAGTAAGTGTATATAACAGATTTACTGCAGTAAGTGTACATAACAGATTTACTGCAGTAGGTGTATATAACAGATTCACTGCAGTAAGTGTACATAACAGATTTACTGCAGTAAGTGTACATAACAGATTTACTGCAGTAAGTGTATATAACAGATTTACTGCAGTAGGTGTATATAACAGATTCACTACAGTAAGTGTACATAACAGATTCACTGCAGTAAGTGTATATAACAGATTTACTGCAGTAAGTGAACATAACAGATTCACGGCAGTAAATATACATAACAGATTTACTGCAGTAAGTGTATATAACAGATTTACTGCAGTAAGTGAACATAACAGATTCACTGCAGTAAGTGTAAGTGTACATAACAGATTTACTGCAGTAAGTGTACATAACAGATTCACTGCAGTAAGTGTATATAACAGATTTACTGCAGTAAGTGTATATAACAGATTCACTGCAGTAAGTGTACATAACAGATTTACTGCAGTAAGTGTACATAACAGATTCACTGCAGTAAGTGAACATAACAGATTTACTGCAGTAAGTGTACATAACAGATTCACTGCAGTAAGTGAACATAACAGATTCACTGCAGTAAGTGTACATAACAGATTTACTGCAGTAAGTGTACATAACAGATTTACTGCAGTAGGTGTACATAACAGATTCACTGCAGTAAGTGTACATAACAGATTCACTGCAGTAAGTGTACATAACAGATTTACTGCAGTAAGTGTACATAACAGATTCACTGCAGTAAGTGTACATAACAGATTTACTGCACTAAGTGTATATAACAGATTTACTGCAGTAAGTGTATATAACAGATTCACTGCAGTAAGTGTACATAACAGATTTAGGCAGAGGGTTCTGTGAACCCGCCTATTCACATAGTTCATACCCACTATAGACTCTGGTCAGTCAAAATGACTATTTTGAACTGTAAACATTAACCAGTGATTCTGCAAATGAAGGAGAGATAGAATCTAGGTCAGGGGAAGCCCCATGACCCCAAGATTCTTTTCCCTTACGTCACAAACCACGTGACAGAGACCATATAGCAGCGTCATTACGGCTGGGTATTCACTCTGGTTTCTTTCTCTCCGCATCAAGGACTTACACCAACGCTACAGAAAGAGTGGGGTAGTTGGGGGGGGGGGCCCTACAGTCTATGGTGGGTATGAACCCTCTGCCTGAATTCACTACGTTTAATTACCCACCATAGACTCTGGTCAGTCAAAATGATTTTGAGTTGTAGGCAGAGTCAGATGACGATAGGTGGCGGGTTTTCCGAGCAAACAGAAAATGATGAAAGTCTTTTCCCAGTCCGAGATGATACACTTTACAACAATCACTCAACACCTCAGTTAAGACCCCAAAAGGCTGGTGTCTTACCTTGCCTGTGCTGTCCCCGAAGCAAGAAGCCAGAATGCTGCTATGGTGACAGGGTTCAGTGTGCCTGAGAAAGCTAGACCCAAACCCAATTCAGGGGGTAGTATGCTTTTGAAGTAAAGACCAAAACTGTTCTGCATGAGGGCATAGGTCAGAAAGCGGGACCTGGAAACTTCCAGGGAGTGCTGATGGTAGAGAAATCTGTCAGCAGAAATGCTGAGACTGACTTATCGCCTATGCGCAGGGACCCTTGTGGTCGCTCTGGCTGGGTCAACGATCCAAATCTGATCCGCTACAACTGGACCCAACTTCAAGAGACCCTCCTCAATGGATCGGGTGTCTCTTAGGTTAGAGTTGATAAAGACGTTCTGCGTTTCCAGAAGCCTGCCCCCAGTATGTGCTCGAGGGGGGGGGGGGGGGGCTGAGGCTAGCCATAGTGAGTTAGCAATCGCACAGACCTCATGCGCTCATACTTTGCGTCTCTGCAAGCTCTGTGTCGAGGAAGTTAAAGTATTATAGACCTCTAATATAGAGACAGTAATCCACTTGGTGATGAAGACCTGTGCTTGGCACTTCGTCCTGAATCCTTAGTACGGTTTTGGTAGCAACTCGTACCGGGCAGAGAAGAGAGAAGCAATTCCTAATGACCCTCAGGGCCGACAAAATTTGACAGCCGGGGGATGACGATCGGGTGAGGATCGTGTCCTGGGATTTGGTCCTTGGTGAGAAGCCCGACTCGTGTCTTTAGCACAACTGTCTGAGAAGGACAATGCCCCCAGCTCTGGTCGACGCCTACCTGAGGCGAGGGCCAGTAGGAAGACTATTTTCCACGTCAAAATTTTGAGTGGTGCTGATCGTTCAAAGGGCGTCCTGCTTAGAGCGGACAACACAACCGTCAAAACCCAGATGAACAGTTCCCTTGTACAGGGTCTCGGCCTCTGATATGGAAAGCAGTAAATAGTCTCCTAATAATAGGACAATCGGCTAGTTTTGTTCCCAAAGCGTTTTCAATGGTGGGGGACAAGGCAGACCCGTAGTCCACGATCGCTGCGTAGGACAAACCCACTTCGTTAAACAGCTGGATGAAGGAGTCTGCTACCTGGCTGGCTAGAGGGATGGTATGGATCAATCTCCCTTCTGCTACACCACGAAGCGTTGGTGGAATCCCATTCTCCCTTGCAGAGTATTCTTGACCTAGGGAGCTACAGAGAGCCGCAACTAGACTCTGCCACAGGTGACATATTACACCAAAATTGATGGTATTCCACGTTTTTTTAAAATTCATTTGTTTCTTATATCCTAAGCTTCTGTTGAAAAAAATGTGTGTTATTTTGAATAAATATATCAAATATTTTTAAATTTTTTCAAAATACTGAAAAAGTAGACCATGCGGTAGGAGACGTAGTTGTGAATCGTCAGTTCAAATCATCGTTGCATTCGCATCGTTGCCTCGAGGGGACGCGATCGTCTCGCGCCTGCCCACTTTTCGTTCGACTGCTATGTGACATGCAACTGGGCGATGTTGGGAAAAAGATAGCGAACTACGAAATTGATAGATAAAATGCTAGTGGGCGTGATTTCAAAATAAATTTTATACATTTTATACGAGTTTCACTCGCATAGCAGCGGACCAATAAATCTACTACCACGTCAGATAATGTGAGTGGCAAAGGAAAAAGTAGGTCCGGTCATTAATATTTAAATTAGCTTGTGGCAGAGACTAGTGGGACGTTCCCTGGCGACTACCTAGCTTAGTGATAAAAGACCCATAGTCTCGGCGACGGAGAATGGTGGAATCCCTGTTCGCCCTTGGCCAGGACGTTGGCAGCCCACTCAAATAAACTTTTTGTATGTGCGGGATACAAGGGTGGGGGTATTTACATTGTATCACTAGGATCGATGATACTCCGCATCACCCCAACGGCGTAGCTCACCGAGTCATTACGGATGGAAGACTATGAGGGACTGCCCGAGGTACCGGCTGTATCCGACGAACTGTCTCCTTTCAACTTAAATATGTGAGAGAGAGCGTGTTCGACTGCGTGTCTCATGACAGGGTCGGTTCCCTCTAGGGGTGCCGTAGGTCGGTAAGAAGGGAATCAAAACCCACAGCTGAGACAGGACTCATGAGTAAAATCCTTGTACCATTACTGCACGACGAACCCTGGTTGGCTGAAATTAGGGGGGAGGTGCAACATGTGCCTTGACCTGAAAGACCTGCCCCAAAATCGGGGGCTTTGCTGCAAGCATCCCCGTTGGCATTCAGTGCTCGAGGCCCCAGAGGAGACCTGGTGCAACTAGTCTGAGCCTCGGCCACATCCAAATCAGCAGGAGAGTAGCGGCTGGGAACGGGGGTTTTCTCTGAAAGAGATGTTTTGAGATGTTTTGAATGCGAGTGATGCTTTCGTATTTCTTTCTGCTTGCCCACCGAGGGGCCGCAGTGGAGAAAGCCCACTCCGACTGTGTCTGATCTAAAAAAAAGACCTCCACAGCCTTGATGTTGCCGGTAAAATTGGGTAAACCACCGCCTGAAAACACAGACTGTGAGGATGCCCTCCGATCAGAAATTATCAGTACCTCCTCCATTGGGCCTCCTACTCGACGTCTCGGTACCCGAAGTATCGGTAGCCAAGCGTGAGGACTTGTACATAACAGTACACAAACAGCTTTTCTGAACATAAGTGACGACTCCAATTTTTTTGAAATGCCAAAATTTGCAGTGAATAATGTCTAACAATCAATGGAGTCGTCATTTAAAATAAAAAAAACATATGATAAGATTACAGTTAACTGGCAGACAAGTGATAAAATAAATGGGATTAATTTACCCATACATGTATCAGTTTACTACACGAGGGCAGACAAAATTGTCATTTACCTATAAGGTCATTGAGGTGCTCATAGAAGTTTTCCATGCAAAAACAACGAATACAGTCAAATTTCATTAGCAGTTAGTGAATGTTATCCCAACAAATTAGCTGTGAAAGTTTAGCATTTATCCCCTGATTTGTAAGAATCTGAAAAACCCATTTCTCAACTTGTCTTCTTATTATAGTTTTGAGTTTGATTCTAGATAACTTCCCCTGTATCACCTTTTATCAATTGACTGCCAGCTGACTGCGGGAAAGATTTATTGCTGGCATTACGAACCATCACAATGCATTGTGAGAGAAATACCCTCTCTACAACATGCTTATAACATTCCTACCTTTGGGTATGTCCTGAATGCACCTAAGTTCACCTTTCCAGCAGAGATGGTCCTAGTTGGGTCAATCTAAAAATAGAATTGCATGATTATGTAATTTACTACTGTACATCCAGTCAAATCACAGACAATTATCTCATTCCATGTACATTAAAAGTGTGAGAGTACTTACCACTATATCTACAGTTAATGTGAGTACTTGCCACTATATCTACAGATAATGTGAGGGTACTTACCACTATAGCTACAGATAATGTAAGGATACTTACCACTATATCTACAGATAATGTGAGTACTTACCACTATATCTACAGATAATGTGAGGATACTTACCACTATATCTACAGATAATGTGAGTACTTACCACTATATCTACAGATAATGTGAGTACTTACCACTATATCTACAGATAATGTGAGGGTACTTACCACTATATCTACAGATAAGGTGAGTACTTACCACTATATCTACAGATAATGTGAGGATACTTACCACTATATCTACAGATAATGTGAGTACTTACCACTATATCTACAGATAATGTAAGGATACTTACCACTATATCTACAGATAATGTGAGGGTACTTACCACTATATCTACAGATAATGTGAGTACTTACCAATATAGCCACAGATAATGTGAGGGTACTTACCACTATATCTACAGATAATGTGAGGGTACTTACCAATATATCTACAGATAATGTGAGTACTTACCAATATATCTACAGATAATGTGAATACTTAACACTATATCTACAGATAATGTGAGGGTACTTACCACTATATCTACAGATAATGTGAGTACTTACCACTATATCTACAGATAATGTAAGGATACTTACCACTATATCTACAGATAATGTGAGGGTACTTACCACTATATCTACAGATAATGTGAGTACTTACCAATATAGCCACAGATAATGTGAGGGTACTTACCACTATATCTACAGATAATGTGAGGGTACTTACCAATATATCTACAGATAATGTGAGTACTTACCAATATATCTACAGATAATGTGAATACTTACCACTATAGCCACAGATAATGTGAGGGTACTTACCACTATATCTACAGATAATGTGAGTACTTACCACTATAGCCACAGATAATGTAAGGGTACTTACCACTATAGCTACAAAAGGTTCTTGGAACTGCTGATTCAGCATCTGAGTGCCAACATCAATGCCTGATAACCAGCACCCATATCCAGGGTGACTATGATACCATCCAATAGCATTCTCTAATCTACCAACCTGCAAACAACATTGCACTTTCTCAGTGAGTATAAATCGAGCTCTGTCAATATAAATCGAGCTCTGTCAATATAAATCAAGCTCTGTCAAGGCAACAGTATTCCAATCTCTGATATTGAAAGTTGATTACAACTCTCAGTTTTTACTACATACGGTACTATTACACTTTCTAAAGATATTTGTTAAGGTGGCTGCATAAGTGCATGTTCCAGACATGCATTTATGTCTTTTTAGCTGTTATGAAATCACAAAGGAGCAGTTATTGTCTTTCTCACGTTATAGTCACTGTCAGTGCCTGGTGTCGAAGTGAAATTGGTTGATTTATTCTTCCTGTCAGGTTTTTAGTGACTCTGTCAGTTATAAACAATGAAAGATGTAGATAACTTATAATAATACACTGAGGGAAGTATCCAGCATTTTAACTACAAATTTAAAATGATAGTATATCTAGTTATTATTCAGTCACCTCTTACACATGAAACAATGAGATCATTCTCTCATCGTACAAACCAAATGGCCCAATCCACTTGAACATTTTGAAACAAATTAATCAAACATCATGTGTTGTTCATACCAAGTCATGTCGGAGAAATGGTGACATTTTACATTTTAACATAACTGAGAAGAATATTCACTTACCGTACTCGACCGCGTTAGCGCCCAGGGGCCTCAACTCAGAAAATCACGATTTTGTAGGAATGGGCACCCCCCTCGAAAAAGAGTGCAAATGAAAATTTTGATTCATCAAGTGACAGATTACGTCTTTGAGGGAAAATCAAATTACTAAATTAGTTGCGTCGTCATTGATTTTCACAATGAAGAAACAGAAATGATCACAAAAAATATGCACATTTTATTACAATATTAATTACATACCACCATAATTTACGGAATTAAAAACATTTGAGTCTGTTGGAACACAGTTGAAGTCAAAATTATTTCCACTGACGAAGTTGTTGGATCGTATGCAAACTCTCGATGAAAATCACTTTCCGCCATGATGCAATTGCAGATTTGACCTACAGCAGTGTCCTTTGATCTAAAGGGTCAAGTTGGTTATTAACTAATCAGAATGCTGTGTTGTACTGACGCAATTCTTCAGAAATTCCCGAAGACTTTCCGGTAACGCAATGGGGAAGTGAATAATCAATGTCGAAGTACGATCTGTTGGAATTGATTTCAGCGAATAAATGACATGGTTTTTCCAAAAAACTAGTAACTAGCCATTTTTGAGAGGTAAACTGAATATGGCATGAAATATTTATCGCATTTTACTTGTATTAACAAGTCATTGTCGAAGCGTAGTTTACGCACGGTTACCGTGTTCTACGCATTCACAACATGTACACAGCGATAGATATCCACGCTGTATCATATAAAAACGATTACCAAGATTCGTTACGCAAGACCAAGTTTTAAATTAGTTGCATTTTGAAGGGGTGGGCGCTTTGAATGTGACCCCAAATATAAAAATTACGCAAAAGTGGGGGGTGGGCGCTTGCCCGGGCATGGGCGCTAACGCGGTCGAGTACAGTAGTATTTGTACGAAATTGAATAAAAATCAGTGAAAGTGTATCTGAGAAATGGTAGGATACAAAAGCAAAAAAAAAAATTTACTGTGTTCTCCACAAAGCAAATGAGTTCATGCACTGCCCAATAATAATTGTAGAAATAAATTTGTGTATCATTTACATGATATATTTATGTTATCATTTATTTGCAAAAATATTTCAAGTCACAAACTTTATACCCAAACTCTTGTATACTATGGTCTCCAGTATACATTCCATATTGTTGAAAGAAAAATATTGTAATGAGGATTTCATTAACGCTGTGAACCAGTATAGCCACTCTATCTTATAGGCATACCTGTGATTTATGTGTCCAATGTTGATTATATACTGACTTGTCAGTGTATGACTGTATATACAAAATGCAACCAAAAAAATGTCTTAGAATGGTAAAAAAGGAAAGCTAAAAGTCTGTTGCTGGTGTCAAGAGAGCTAGAGAACCACAACAATCTGTCAGCAGTCATTTGTCGTCGTCTACAGCAGTGATATGATTTCACACACAGTAATTGAAAACCGCAAATGAAGACACATTACATTGAAATGAGCGGCTATTTCGGCCAGCTATCGAATCATTACATCAAATGAAGACACATTACATTGAAATGAGCGGCTATTTCGGCCAGCTATCGAATCATTGCATCAAATGAAGAAACTTTAGATTGAAATGAACGGCTATTTCGGCCAGCTATCAAATCATTGCATCAAATGAAGACACATTACATTGAAATGAGTGGCTATTTCGGCCAGTTATCAAATCATTGCATCAAATGAAGACACATTACATTGAAATGAGCGGCTATTCCAGCCAGCTATCAAATCATTGCATCAAATGAAGACACATTACATTGAAATGAACGGCTATTACGGCCAGCTATCGAATCATTGCATCAAATGAAGACACATTACATTGAAATGAACGGCTATTACGGCCAGCTATCGAATCATTGCATCAAATGAAGACACATTACATTGAAATGAGCGGCTATTCAAGCCAGCTATCAAATCATTGCATCAAATGAAGACACATTACATTGAAATGAGCGGCTATTTCGGCCAGCTATCGAATCATTGCATCAAATGAAGAAACTTTAGATTGAAATGAACGGCTATTTCGGCCAGCTATCAAATCATTGCATCAAATGAAGACACATTACATTGAAATGAGTGGCTATTTCGGCCAGTTATCAAATCATTGCATCAAATGAAGACACATTACATTGAAATGAGCGGCTATTCCAGCCAGCTATCAAATCATTGCATCAAATGAAGACACATTACATTGAAATGAACGGCTATTACGGCCAGCTATCGAATCATTGCATCAAATGAAGACACATTACATTGAAATGAGCGGCTATTTCGGCCAGTTATCAAATCATCGCATCAAATGAAGACACATTACATTGAAATGAACAGCTATTCCGACCAGCTATCGAATCATTGCATCAAATGAAGACACATTACATTGAAATGAGCGGCTATTCAAGCCAGCTATCAAATCATTGCATCAAATGAAGACACATTACATTGAAATGAGCGGCTATTCAAGCCAGCTATCAAATCATTGCATCAAATGAAGACACATTACATTGAAATGAACGGCTATTTCAGCCAGCTATCAAATCATCGCATCAAATGAAGACACATTACATTGAAATGAGCAGCTATTTCGGCCAGCTATCAAATCATTACATCAAATGAAGACACATTACATTGAAATGAACGGCTATTTCGGCCAGCTATCAAATCATCGCATCAAATGAAGACACATTACATTGAAATGAACGGCTATTTCAGCCAGCTATCAAATCATTGCATCAAATGAAGACACATTACATTGAAATGAGCGGCTATTTCGGCCAGCTATCAAATCATTGCATCAAATGAATACACATTACATTGAAATGAGCGGCTATTCCAGCCAGCTATCAAATCACTGCATCAAATGAAGACACATTACATTTAAATGAACGGCTATTTCGGCCAGCTATCAAATCATCGCATCAAATGAAGACACATTACATTGAAATGAACGGCTATTCCGGCCAGCTACCAAATCATCGCATCAAATGAAGACACATTACATTGAAATGAGCGGCTATTCAAGCCAGCTATCAAATCATTGCATCAAATGAAGACACATTACATTGAAATGAACGGCTATTTCAGCCAGCTATCAAATCATCGCATCAAATGAAGACACATTACATTGAAATGAGCGGCTATTTCGGCCAGCTATCAAATCATTACATCAAATGAAGACACATTACATTGAAATGAACGGCTATTCCGGCCAGCTATCAAATCATCGCATCAAATGAATACACATTACATTGAAATGAGCGGCTATTCCGGCCAGCTATCGAATCATCGCATCAAATGAAGACACATTACATTGAAATGAACGGCTATTTCGGCCAGCTATCAAATCCTTGCATCAAATGAAGACATCCAGCCAGCTATCAAATCATTGCATCAAATGAAGACACATTACATTGAAATGAATGGCTATTCCAGCCAGCTATCAAATCATTGCATCAAATGAAGACGCATTACATTTAAATGAGCGGCTATTCCGGCCAGCTATCAAATCATTGCATCAAATGAAGACACATTACATTTAAATGAGCGGCTATTCCGGCCAGCTATCGAATCATCGCATCAAATGAAGACACATTACATTGAAATGAACGGCTATTTCGGCCAGCTATCAAATCATTGCATCAAATGAAGACACATTATATTGAAATGAATGGCTATTCCAGCCAGCTATCAAATCATTGCATCAAATGAAGACGCATTACATTTAAATGAGCGGCTATTCCGGCCAGCTATCAAATCATTGCATCAAATGAAGACACATTACATTTAAATGAGCGGCTATTCCGGCCAGCTATCGAATCATCGCATCAAATGAAGACACATTACATTGAAATGAACGGCTATTTCGGCCAGCTATCAAATCATCGCATCAAATGAAGACACATTACATTGAAATGAGCAGCTATTTTGGCCAGCTATCAAATCATTGCATCAAATGAAGACACATTACATTGAAATGAATGGCTATTCCAGCCAGCTATCAAATCACTGCATCAAATGAAGACACATTACATTGAAATGAATGGCTATTCCGGCCAGCTATCGAATCATCGCATCATATGAAGACAGATTACATTGAAATTAACGTCTATTTCGGCCAGCTATCAAATCGTTGCATCAAATGAAGACACATTACATTGAAATGAACAGCTATTCCGGCCAGCTATCAATCATCGCATCAAATGAAGACACATTACATTGAAATGAACGGCTATTTCGGCCAGCTATCAAATCACTGCATCAAATGAAGACACATTACATTGAAATGAATGGCTATTCCGGCCAGCTATCGAATCATCGCATCATATGAAGACAGATTACATTGAAATGAATGTCTATTTCGGACAGCTATCAAATCGTTGCATCAAATGAAGACACATTACATTGAAATGAACAGCTATTCCGGCCAGCTATCGAATCATCGCATCAAATGAAGACACATTACATTGAAATGAACGGCTATTTCGGCCAGCTATCAAATCATTGCATCAAATGAAGACACATTACATTGAAATGAACAGCTATTCCGGCCAGCTATCAAATCATCGCATCAAATAAAGACACATTCCATTGAAATGAATGGTTATTCCGGCCAGCTGTCGAATCATCGCATCAAATGAAGACACATTACATTGAAATGAACGGTTATTCCGACCAGCTATCGAATCATCACATCAAATGAAGACACATTACATTGAAATGAACAGCTATTCCGGCCAGCTATCGAATCATCGCATCTAATGAAAACACATTACATTGAAATGAACAGCTACTAGTATTCCAGCCAGCTATCGAATCATCGATCACCATTGGGAAGTGACAAAAAAATAACAGTATTTACAGCTGCATACGTGTAATGGTAAAAGGTATATGTGGCTACTGTATATAAAAATACATGCAAAATACCAAATTTCTACAGCAACACCCCCACCACAAATTTCAAATAGTTAAACCCCAAAGCAAAAAAGGTCTACATGAACATGATGCATTGCCTTTGTGTAAATTTTCAATGAGGTCTGTCAATAAGTGTCTGAGATATGACTTCAGACAAACTGATAGACATGACCTAAATAAATAGGTTTTCGGATGATGTGAATACCACGAATAAAATAATGAAAATTACCGGTACTGTCAGTAGTGTTCAGTGCCATAGGTCACAGAGCTAGCTACATGTATTATAATATAACACATTACATGTAATTTACCTGTTTAGCACTTTCTATATAAGCAGCCATGTATTCATAGGCAGCAGCCTGTGCATTAACTCTTGTTTCTGTGCCTTCTACTGGTAATGCAAAGCAATCCATTATAATCATAGTTTCCCCATCTACTTTACCAAGCAACAATCCCATTACCTCAAGATTACCTCCAGATCTAGCATGCATGACCATCTTTAACAACGCCAATGCAGAGATTTTGCAGTACTTGAAATAATGATTACTAATGACAAAGAAAAAAAACATACAAAAACTATTACAATGTTGACCATTTAGAATCTAGATTTTGATGTATTGGACACCTTATACTGTGTTTTTCTTTGCAGTGCAAAAGTGAGTATAAAAGTTCTGAAACAATGCAATAAAATGTCCAAACATGTTGGGCAAAAAATAATGGCTAAAATTTACATGTAGGTGTAAATAACAATGAAGTCAATATGACAACATAAAAACAATGCATCAATGCATTCATGTTTTTCAAAAATCTTACTGTAAAATCTGTATTATAAGCCACTGCTACTATTAAAATGGTACGATACAACAGAGCGGTTTGTAGATATACTCTCCCACAAACACACGCAGGTCATAGGTCACACCTGTTGTCACGTGGTTGATTGGAAAAGGCGTCCAAATGCGTTACCGGAAAGTCTTCGGGAATTTACGAAGAATTGTGCCTCTAATTCCGTAAATTCTAGTGGTACGTAATTAATATTGTAATAAAATATGCATATTTTTTGTGATTATTTCTGTTTCTTCATTGTAAAAATTAATGACGATGCAACTAATTTCGTAATTTGATTTTCCCTCAAAGACGTAATCTGTCACATGATTAATCAATATTTTTATTTGCACACTTTTTCGAAGCCCCTGGATGCTAACGCGGCCAAGTACGGTATTACTTTTTATTATCTACTTTGTCATTTTCCTGTGAAGTTTCGTTATTTCCGCGATTATTTACGAAAAATTCATGATTTTTGTAACCCTGACTCGATCGTGATGAGTCACTGTCACTGTGAAACTCAGGCCACTCACTAGCGAGTTCTGTTATCATGTTTACCCATGGAGTTTGTTTTTTTGGTTATGTTTTTGTGGATTTATCATGTGGAACGATTCTCCTGTTTGCCATACGAGAAAGTATGTCATTCAGACACTTCACCGTAATGAGACTGAGCATCACGTCAGTTACATACAAATACGACTGAGATTATTAAAATAATTTAATTCATATTTTATGCCAGACCTATTTATGTTTTATATTATTTATATTTAAGTAAGTACATGATATTTATCGTGGTGGTGTATTTTCATAGATTTTAAACATGAATCTACATGTACAAGTATAATTTAAAATTTTATATTTCTTCACTGTGGCTGATTTTATAAATTTAAGTTTGTAGTGTTAGTACCGGTAATATGTAATTACTGGCTTACATTGCAAGGCATGCCTGGTTCTACATTGCAAGGCATGCCTGGTTTTACATTGCAAGGCATGCCTGGTTTTACATTGCAAGGCATGCCTGGTTTTACATTGCAAGGCATGCCTGGTTTTACATTGCAAGGCATGCCTGGTTTTACATTGCAAGGCATGCCTGGTTTTACATTGCAAGGCATGCCTGGTTTTACATTGCAAGGCATGCCTGGTTTTACATTGCAAGGCATGCCTGGTTCTACTGCAAATGTTATAGTTATGCATGGCAATTTAAAGTGCCTCCTCTGAAATGGCTGCTATTTTCACGCCTAAAATTATCCATTGATACATAAATATTACTTTGAAAGTTAGGGAAACCCCTGATTTTACCGCAGTAAAATGCATAGATCTGATTGGATGTGCCTCTAAAGCATGCGCCCAGCAAAGGTGGATATGAAGATGTAAATATTATGCATTTCAAATTATTCCTGAAAAGTAGTACAAAATTTTCAGCTCTATTCTTTAATTTTAATATATATAAATCTGTCATCGTAACGCCATGAGTTATAGTGTGCCATAATTTTGCGCTATTTTACAGGGTATTTTCATCCTATCATATAAGGAAATGCAAATTCTAAATATGGAATGATTACGTGCATAAGCGTCCTCCACCAGGGTTTGACTGGACTCTACACAAAGAAGTTCTCTGATTCTTTTTGGATTTTGGATGTATTCTTGGAAGAAAAAAAAGCTATAATAATGTTATTACGAGGATACTTCAAAGTATCCACTCAGACAGTAGGCCGCCGCATCGACCTCCACTGCGCATCGGCCGATACTCCGGCTGTACTGTCTTTGTGCATATTTTGAGGCATCCTTGTAATAACCTCATATTATACCAACTTCATTTTAAATGGAATTTTGAGAAGCAACACCTTAACTTCATGCATCCGGGTTATCAGTGTTCTCCCCAGGAATTTAAATTACTGTGGCGGACTAATTTGCATATTTGCATATTATTCCTGACTGCACAAAATAAAGTTCCAAATTTTGATAAAGAAAATAGTCAGAATAAATTCATTTTGATTATGGCAAACCATACTCTACCACCAGCCTTAGTTGTCTTCCTAAATAACAGCTACAGTACTCATTCCGCCCAACCTCCCGCTTTTATCGCTTTTTTTCCGACCGCTTATCGCTTAATTTCCGACCGCTCGCTGCTTTCCGACCGGAAACCGACCGCTTTTTTTCCGCTCGCTCGCGTTCGCTTTTGTTCGCTCGCTCGCTCGCTTTTGTTCGCTCGTTCGCTCGCTCGCTCGCTTTTGTTCGCTTTTGTTCGCTCGCTCACTCCTGCTATGGCTGGCTTCAGAAACATCGTCCGCTTGCCAGCCGACCGCTGGAGTAACAATGATCGTACATTGTATGTATAAACTTAAGTTTTTATTCGTAATAAATTTAGGTTTTAATGACGATTCAAAACACAACGCCTATTGCTTCTCTGTTTTGGAACAAAGACGCCTTCAAATCACTTGACACATTGTAACGTTTGCTACGCAAGTCGAACTGTGACCTGTATTTACATATTTACGTCCTTGTGTGTGTAGTTCAAGCAGCTATATAACTGGTCAATCGCGATATGTATTGAGTACTAGTATTTGTGTGTTGTGTGTGTGTTTCTGTGTGTGATTTTGACTAAATTTATTCCGAACGGCGCTCAAAATAATTTGACACTTTGTTATTTTTGAACGCAACTCGCACTATGACCCTTACTCAATTTGCATAAGTAATACGAACGCTGTAGTTCAGAAAATCTATTGGTTAACTTTTGCTCGTGTCTGGGTGCGCAAAACAAAACTGCACATATAATTATCGCATAGCTGAATTTCTACAAATCAATTGGACTTAAACTACTAGTATAATGATTGTGACGATTAATCGCTTGTCTGAGTACATGCGGCGACGAATTATTGGATTGGCAGCAGCCGGACGAAAAATGAAAGAGATCTCGGAACAGTTAATTTGTTGAGGAAAACAAAACAAACGCAGCCAGTGATACATTTTGAAAACAAAAATACAAAATAATCGCAATCAGAGGCGCCGACCACGCGCGTTGGAAATAAATAAAACGTGTTGTGACAGTCTCACCAAACTCTTTCACTCGCGCAATATAATTATGTTATTTCCCAAAGCAATTATATTTAATACATTGACGAAAAACACCGCAAGAAAAATGTAAATCAGGCTTGTAATTACTACTCGAACGCAATGTTGATCACTGTAAAAGTGGATAAATTCGAACCGTCATCAAATTCAAAATTCAAGCGATCTCGTTGAATGTCAAAAATAAACTCGATGTTTAGAAAGACAAAAACAACACCATATTAGAGTGCAAAAAAAGTTAGCAGCAAAAAACGAGAAGTGCATGTGGGAAAGCGATGAGTGAACTCGAGGAAAATTATGCTGATGTGAGAACAAGCCATATACTCGCGGAGTACTCGCTAAAACATCGAGAAAATGTGCCATTTCAAAGGGCACCCTTACAAATAATGTCTGCGATTGTGTGAACATGAAAACGTGCAAACAAGGAACAGAACTCGTGGTCCACAAGGAAACTTAGCGATGACGCAGTTAGATGTATACGGCTGTTGAAAACAGACTCCTTCGATCTCATATAAGCAGGTTCACGTGGATGTATCATTTTCAACTATTACCAACAACGCTATGATAACAAAGACATTGTGAAATTCTTTTGTTTTTATGTAGAAAAATACAGTAATTTTACCAAGTAAAATCATATTTATTAAAATTGTTGTTCATACACGAGTTGTCGAACACACTACATAGTTTGTAATTTCATCTAGCTCCTTTCAGTCATGATTCAAAACAAATAAAAGGCACAAATATAGATAATATAGCAAATTATTTTTTTCTGTAATATTCGTGTGTAATCAGTAATTATGAAAAAAAATTATGGGTACACATGAAATAGATTTCTTTATGAGATATTCTTAATATCAATTTCTAAATTATTTTGTCAAAATCAGTTTTTTTTCCAGGTTTTTTCCCCAAAACGAAAGAATTTCGTAATGTCGGGAACGAGAAGTTTTTTTCTTCTTATTATTTTTTGGGAACGGAAAGTCTTTATCGTAGAGCTTCGCCTCGGTTGACAATGAGCTCTTCGGGTCGCTAAAACTGTATGTCCACTTCTGTTGGGGTGAACATTTGTATTATTATACTGAATAAATCTTAGAACAGAAATGGTGGCACTCAATTATGGCAATCTTCCAGCTCATCGTTAGAAAGATTTTAGGAGGCAAATTTAATCTTGAAGGATTGCAGGAAATTGACCCTTACCGATTCATATTTATGAATTAATCGGGATTCAGGTATCATAGTGTTTGTAACAGGAAGAAAAAAAAAACGCTTTCGCGTGGGATTTTTCATGCAAACATTGTGAATGGTTCCCCGACACTGATTCCTTTTTAACTTTAAATTTTTCTAAGACGCGGCAAACCCTGCTCATGACCGGAGACGTCGTCGAGATGCAGATGCGATTCCTCTTAGCAACGCGTTCTATTTATTTTCAAAGCGTGTGGTCGGCGCCTTTGATTGCGTTTATTTTGTTCTTTTATTCAGTGAACGTAATCTATCACTGGCAGCGTTTGTTTTTTCGCGTCTCACAACTTAATGTCCAAGCTGACTTTGTTTTGGCTGTAAGTGAACTACGTACAGCTCATGAAAGTATTTCGCCCAGAGTTCGCAAAAAACGGAATACCCTGCAAAATTTGAATCCTTTATTTTATAACGAGACATTGGGCGCAAACATAAAAACCATAATTGTAATTCAACAGATTTATGTAACGTGTTAGTCCGCTTGCCAGCCGCCTAGTTAGAAAACGCGATCTCCAGTGAAGTCGGTGTCGACAACTTCGGACAAGTAAGATGGGCGCTGGCCGACATTACATTTGCAAGTATTGTATTTGTTTGACAAATTGTACACTACGGTCATTCTATAACAATCGATCAGTCGTTTTTTTCACAGTCTTACTATTCCTGCAGATATTCTTCAATTGTTATAGGTGCCACGGATTTTAACATAACTACAACTTGACCCGTGTTAAACCCAAACCATGCGTGCATGACAACCGTCACCCTACACACGGTTTAACTCAACGAATACCGTACTCTACAGTAGACATTTTTCGCTCTCCACCAAAAATAGAATGGTTTTATTTCATATTAGTTGTGTCTGTGTCAGTGTCGTATTTGATTTCACATGTTTGGTTCGATCTTGTTTATGGTGTACATTATTATCACCAATTTTATATGGCCGTGTGATCCACCGTATTTTTTTCAACGGTCGTTCTATAAATTTCTAATTGTATTTATTCTTATTTTAACATCATAAAAACAAAAATGATACACTTGTACATGAAACAGTAGGTAATGAACTGTAAATGCGGGCGGTTGTGCTGTCAGGCGAGCGAGCGAGCGAGCGATTGCGCGAGCGGATACTTCCAGATTTGCGCGGTCGAAAAAAAAGCGGAAATTGCGCGGTCGGATTGAACAAAGCGAGCGAAAAAAAAGCGATCGAAATCCGGAAGCGGGCGGGAGGTTCGGCGAAATGAGTACTGTATGGAACAAAACAGCAATAACTATCAGTGTATTAGGCTACATTTTGTGTTCATTCTATATTCTTTATTCACCATTGGCTGCAAATTGTCTTTATTGTTTTTGATTTGCTTTATTTTTTTTAGAAAAGTTTTTAATTTTTGTTTTCTTTTTAGATTGTAGTTTTTTTTAATTTCTTTCTGTAAGACCCTTTTTATCCTTTCCTAAGGATTTTATGCGTCTAATAAAAAAATAAAAAATAAATATCATTTACATAATAATAGAGATTGACCAAAGCACATTTACACACACATAACAAACAACATATATTTTCAAAAACAATGTGGCACATATTTATTTGCTTCATCCAGTGTTATAAACATTATTCAGCCAGGAATATGTTCTCGACTTCCATGATCTTATTTACTACAAAAACATTCTCCTTCAAAAAATTGTTCATTATTCCGACCATCAGCTTCTACAACGTTTACATTTACAGTAATGAACGAACAAATAAAACTTCCAAACAATCATCAAAGTTACGACGTGACTTAACTTACTTCGCGATGTTATACACCGGTTATACCAATAATTCCTCTTACTCAGTCATGCCATGCAAAAAATGTTACTTCTTTTTTAATATGAAACAAGTCATTGAAAATGACACAGTCCCCGTTAAGTTCTCTTTGTGCTCCTCATATTAAAGCGGAGGGGTTGTCGCGAGCGTGTCCTTGAAACTTGAGTTCCAAGTGGCGTTTACAACAGATTGTTTATTTACATCAAAACATGTGTTTCATGTTGTAGTAATATGGCCAAAATAAAAACAGCCGTTATTCAGCCATCTTTGATCTGATTATGAACCACACTGATATGTATGATGTATGTGCCAAATACAAATGAAAATGGTACATAAATTGTGGAAATATAGTAGTAAAGCCAAAAAGTCAGATGGCTGTCAATCGGCAATCCTTGACCAGATTTTAAACAAATTGTCATGCACATGCATCTTAACATGTATAAAGTACATGTATGTGCCAAATTTGAATGAAAACTGACAGAGCACGTCTGAGATACCGCATAAAAAAACAAAAAAACAAGATGCCTGCCAGTCGACCATCTTTGATCCAATTGAGAAATAAATCGTCATGGACATATATCCTAATATGTATAATCTATGTACTAAGTTTGAATGACAACTGACAAAGCATGTCCAAAATACAACATTTTCAAAAAACAAGATGGCTGCCAGTCGGCCATTTTGAATCGAATCGCTAAATCACTGCATGTGATTCTGAGATATGACTCTGGACGGACGCACAGATGCACGGACGCATGGACGGAGGCCGAATTATAAGTCCCGATTTTCGGACTTCGTCCGAACGGGGACTAATAAACGTAAAATTTCAGCGATTATTTTTGATCACTCGATTGCTTTGGTGAAAAACACAGGCCGCCATGATAATTGTGACGTATTAGTTGACCGGCATGTGTCCTTTGACCCGATGGGTCAAAAACGCCATTAACCAATCAGAATACCGCATGGTAATGCTGGCAGAACCTGAAGTTTTCCGAATGGTAGCGATCATAAAAATTACATTGCGGAAGTAAAGCGATGTCGTAGCATGATGTGTTGGTATGGATTTCAGAGAAAAACTGCATGATGGTTTTCGAAATAGGTGATAAGCGATTTTTAAAAGGTAAACAAAGTCTTGAATGAAGAGTTTTTACATGATTCGCGATGATAAAAGTTCAAATGTATCAGTGTTCTCCCCAGACTCTAAGTCAAGCATCGCGGCTAATTTACATAACAATACATCTTATTTGCATAATTTTGTTTGCATAATGATTAGTTTCCCCAATAAACATTATAACTGCAACAAGCAGCCTATCGGCTGAGATAGCTCCGCTGTTAGCAATGCACATTTCAATTAAAGAACTGAAGACATCATTAGAAAATGAACAATATGTATCGTATCAAAGCAATCGGACTTACAGTTTTTAACAAGAAGTCGAAAATATCTCTTTCTATCAAAAATGACCAAAATATTCACCAAAATTAGAGAATTGAAGATATCATCACAAAATGAACAAATCTGAGAGAGGTCCACATGTAGTACCTATATATGTAATATCAAAGCAATCGGACTATTGGTTTTTTACAAGAAGTCGAAAATATCACTTTTTACCAAAAATGACAAAAATATTCACCAAAATTAAAGAATCGAAGATATCATCACGAAATGAACAAATCTGAGAAAGGTCTACATGTAGTATCTAAATATGTAATATCAAAGCAATTGAACTATTGGTTTTTAACAAGAAGTCGAAAATATCACTTTTTACCAAAAATTACAAAAATATTCACCAAAATTAGAGAATTGAAAATATCATCACGAAATGAACAAATCTGAGAGAGGTCCACATGTAGTACCTATATATGTAATATCAAAGCAATTGCACTTGCATTTTTTAACAAGAAGTCGAAAATATCACTTTTTACCAAAAATGACAAAAATATTCACCAAAATTAGAGAATTGAAGATATCAACATGAAATGAACAAACCTAAGAGAGGTCTACCCAAGGTACATATACACCAAGTATCAAAGCATTCAGGCTTGTAGTTTTCAAGAAGAAGTCGAAAAAGTAAAACATTGACACGGACGACGACGGACAATCACTCAAATGACATATGATAAGCTCCGCTCGACAAAGTCGACAGCGGAGCAAATAAAGAAGAGATACATATCTCATATATTTTATATCATTTAAATTCATTGTGTTTTATGTGTGCATCAAGTCAAATAAAGTTTGAAATAGAACAGGAAAGAAATGGAAATACTTATAGCCAGTCAGTGAATATATTGTTTATCCGTGGAGGTAACTGGTTCATCATTATTTTGTGTACAAGTACAGTCAGTTTTAGTGCCAATGATACTGTCAGTTCATACGAGGGGGGGTTGTTAAATTTGTAAAATCTGCAAGATTGCGGGTTAATAAATCAACAATGACATTTTTTTTCTACAACGGCATTTCAAAACTAAAGTCAGCAATTTTTCATTCATCTATCTATTATTTGTGTAATGCTACGATCACTATAACATTGTCAGCTGACGGCATTGCGTTGAACGGGTATTCACTGCTGCTGTTGCGATCATTGGTCCCTGACTTTTTTGTTTAAAAATACACAAACTTAGAATGTTTGCTTAATTAAAACCATTCATTGATGATTAACTTAGAAATTACATCAAAATCGCCAACGAAATGTTGTTTTTAAATATCGCGGAAAATTATGCACTCTGCGCCGCCATCTTTGTTACCTCAATCAAAATCTCCGTTGTAACCCAGCATGCATCGATTGTGACGTCACTACATGCGTTACGTCGCCTTAGGGTGAGGTATTTCTAGAGGTCAGGGTTCGTTTTTTTCTCGTCCGTCTCATCTGCAGTTGAATAATTTTTAGTCCCATTTATTTGCAGTTTTCTTTCCAATGCGACTTAATTTCACTTGTTTTTTTAATTCTTGGTAATTAGTGTCACTGGCGATGAAGTAGTAAAAACGCAATTAACCGCAGTGCAGCAACTCGGGATAGACCATCCCGATGCAATGGGCAAATTATTACTACTCCCGTATTTTGGGTTTGCCAGCTCCGCACCCTTGATAGACTTCTTGTAGACTTATCTTTCGATCAATACATGTTATTGTTTTAAAGATGTGCTAGATGAGGCTGACACTTGTAAACAATACAACGTGAAATAGCATCGTGGGCAGGATTTCAATGCAATTATAATCCACGACTGACAGGATGCGTGTTGGTCGGTACGTCGGACAATAGTCCTGTTCGGAAGCGTGGCAAGATCCCTGATAGCTACGTGTTTCTTTCTATATTTCGTAATACAGTTCCAGTATGAACAATGAAAAAAGCACTGTGGCGGTCTTACTAATCACTGTGGCGGCTCGAGACCACAGTGGCGGGCAGGGAAAGCAGCATGGCGCCCGCACACACAAATTGAATGCTGGGGAGAACAATAGTTATTCAAGTGTTTGTCACTAATTAATATTCATGAGCTAAATAATATACAACGTTGCCATCCTAGTAGACACAATTTAAATACTTTAACTTTTATTTCAAATATTTCAATGTAAAATTAATCTGTTTTGATAAAAATGAAAAATGGATACACTTTATTTTCTCATTCACGTCTAAAATTGTTTTTTTTTGAGACAATGACATCTGATCTGGCAGCTATTTTTTTCAAAGCATGTTGTTTGTTTGTTACGGCCAAAGTGGAAACAATAATTTAATTGTTTTCTTTTCCAATGGAATGCTGGTGAATCACATTAATAGTGAGAAATAAGTATTCTTGTATTGCTGACTCAACATAGCTTCTGAATTTAATTTTATGAATGAGTCATGAAGCCAAAAACATCAACGAAGCTTACTAGATTCACGTGCTAGTGTAAATTAAACAAACGACAGCAGACTTATTCAAGTTTGTAGTATCCAACAGTATTACACTACTAACCATTAGTAAGGTACATGTATGACAAGGAATGTTTGTTTTGGGTCACCCCTCCAACTAACCCTTGGCAGAGTGAACCACTACAGTGTGTATTTAATAGTCACCCTTAATGACAAGGAGAGGAGATGCAACAAAAATAAACAGCCAATCAGATATCTTGTTTCACCCACTCTGGAATGTTCTACTTTCGCAGCCTTATCGCAGGTTTTTTGAAAAATCGTCGAAAAAACACAAGAATTAGTAGAAATGTTCCTGTTTTGGGCGGATTATTGATAGAGAATAATATCTTTATTACAAAAATGATGAAAAACCGTGAGTTTTTGCCTTAGTTATTTTTTTATCGGCGAAAAACTGCGAGCTCGGCAAATTTGGTTGCACAACTTCCCTCTATCATATACACTCAGCGACACTGATGCCAGCTGACAGTGGTCGATACCCCCCCCCCCAAAAAAGCAGGCTAGGTCAGCGTTTATTATCGTTCCTGCCATAAAATCAGTTCTAGTGTTTTCCACTCAACAAAAAAAAAAAACTGAAAATGAGGGACGTTGTCAATTTAAGCGCCAACAACTTGCGTGCCAGACTGTACCATTTAGGTGTGGGGGTGGTGGCTGTGGGGTATGGGTGGTTCAAAAAAGGGGAGGAGCTAGCGTGCGTTGATCACTGTTGTTCACACTTTAGAACGCCGCATCAAAATTGTTTAGTTTTTTTTGGATTGCCGTACTGAAATGGTTTTAATTTAGTATGCCGCACCGAAATGTGGTTTGATTTTAATTTAGATTGCTGTGTTGAAATGATTTAGTGTTTTTTTGATTGCCATACCAAAATGGTTTGGTTTTAATTTAGTATGCCGTACTGAAATGTGGTTTGGTTTTAATTTAGAACGCAGCACCAAAATGGTTTAGTTTTTTTGGATTGCCGTACCAAAATGGTTTTAATTTAGAATGCCGCAGCGTCAGTTCTTCCATACCGCTCCCTCCACATAAACTCGTCCAAATACCCAGGCAACATGCTTTTCGATACTCTATTCATTCTTTTCAGCTTTGCCTTGGCACTATTCCAGTAGCTCTCAATTGCCTGGGTATCGACTTGCATTTTTACACACCCTTCGAACCAATGGCAATGGAGGTACTATTCCTTCCAACCAATAGTAATTGATTATCAAAATGAGTCTGCTTTAAGGTACGTTGCCATGGAAAATAATCAATAATAATACAATAATGAAGAACTCACTCTTTCGTCCAAGGTTTGGCTGCAAGAATTTCTTGTTGTTGTTTCTTATCGTATTTGTAAATTTCATCCACGCTCTGTACGGTCTCCATATTATTCGACAATTCCCAGGTTTTTGCAGCCATTTTCGAAGCCATGTTTTCGAAACGTTGTTTACCTGATATTCTCTATCAAGATATAAAAGAGATGTGTTCACATAAACTGAGATACAAGGGTAAATTGACAAAAACTGAAGGCAGTAAAAGAATAAACTTGCTCTATGTCAGACGGCGGCCATTTTGTAGAGAGCGCCACCGCTAGGACACTGCCGTTATATCGACCATCGTGGTCTGAGGGCGCACTCATACCCGACGAATAATTATTTTAGTTTAGGTAGATTGTTTGATATTAACAATACAGCTCCACAACATAAAACAAAAGGTATCTTCTCAAAGGGGCACTAACATGCATTAATTGGCCCCAAACGCCAATGCAAAAACGACGTTGGCGTTTAATACTTAGTTACAAATAAAGATTACTAACCCCAAATGAGCAAAATTTTAACCGGTAACCAAGGCTCATTCAATCCACTACCGGCAAGCAACGTCACAGACGAAGTTATAGCGTTCAGCTTAGACTGGCGCAGTCGGGGCGGTTAATTTGTTTTTGTAGTTTAAATAGAATAAACAAAAATTCGCGAAATGGAGGTGTTAGCGCGATTTCGCAGTTACAGGGGATTTCGCGCTAACACCTCCATTTCACGATTTTTTTTATTTTAATTAAACTACAAAAACAAGTTAATCGCCTCGACTGCGCCAGTCTACGTTCAGCTCAGCGACGACCGCTGTCGACTCGGCATCCCGTCAGTTGAGTACCTTATTTGCACGGCATGTTTGCCAATTAATTATGTGGTGGAACTTTTAACTTCAACATAAACTGTGTATCATAGTCGTCTCGTTCAAATTATAGTTCTGTCCACGAGTTATTTATTCGGACAGTGACTCAAATTAGACATCTGATTATTTTATTTTCACACAGACAGTGACACGCGTTCTTATACTGACACGCGTTGCTAGGGCGTAACACTATCTTGGAACATATTAATGGGCAATGGGGTTCCCGATCTAAATTCCATCCTGGCTTGTTGCACGTTCTTTCTTAAATATGAAATAATCAAATATGGAACATATGTAATAATAACAGAACCCCACACCCGTATGGGAGTTATTTTCACTCGAGATGCGGTGTATTCTGAAAATAACTTCCATGTTACGCAACGAAAGCCACGAGGAGGGTGCGGGGTTCTGTCATATTACAATACAGATGCCCCATGACATACCCCAATATTATTGTTACCACGCCATAAAATAGTTTAGGTTACATCAACAATAAAATCAGTGGGGTCATGGGTCAGAAAAACCGCACTATCACATTCAAGAAATATAAATGAAATCGTCAACCACCAATAACTATATTACATTCATTATTTTAAGACCATATATTGATTAGCTGTTATACTGAAACCTCAAGATTTTGGCTTCAATAATCAGATTATGGTTAGCCTTTATTTGATTGATGGTATTATCACGGGGGAAAATCTTGTACTCTCGGGGTTCTCCACACTTGTCAGGGGGAAATCTCGTTTCGTCTCTCTATCTCGTCCCCTTGAGGTACGGGATCGGGAAAGTCACTTTAACTTTACAGTCAAATAAGACACACACAACGGAATACGTTTCAGCTCTCGTCTTAGTCGGTCAATCGAGCACTCTATAAGTCACAGCGCCCTGGGGAAAAAATCCCCAAGACTATCGCAAGGCTGACCCAAGACTCTTTTAGACTGCGTCAACACTCGCCCCAAGGCTCTCCAGGACCGGACTCGACTCGTCTATCGTGGAGTCCTCCCCAAGACCAACTCAAAACTCTCTTTATTCATTTTCAAAACTCTAACCAATTACAAAACAGTAAAAGACTCTAGGGCGTAACCTTCAATCATAAAGCCAATCACACTAAGCACTGAATACGTCATATCTTTTGATTAATCATTCACTACATTAATAACTATGGATATAAACTGTCAGAATCTTAGTCAGAATAGCGGCGGTTATCTGGTAATTAGTTCCAAATCACTGAGCCAAGTTCCGTCCAAAACTTCAAATAGGCCTAAACGATGACAGACATAACACAGCAATTCGCTAATAATCAGCTAATTAAGTCGATTAACAGATACGCGAAAACAAATTCATGACACATCCCTTCACCCAAACTGAGATTGTGCCTCCTGGCATAACACGTTCATAAATCAAAGATACCGTCGTCTACTCATCGTCATACAGGTTAAATACAATACTAAGAAAAGGTATAAATCAAAAA
The DNA here is from genome assembly GCF_978046115.1 of Saccoglossus kowalevskii. Lineage (NCBI taxonomy): Eukaryota > Metazoa > Hemichordata > Enteropneusta > Harrimaniidae > Saccoglossus > Saccoglossus kowalevskii. Next base: position 32,859,399 of record NC_140658.1, read on the forward strand.
GAGTAAAACACACTAATTAAGTACAATGATTATAAAGTCTAAATACAATGGTTATAAAGTCACAAATATCAACGGTTATAAATCAAAAACAAGGGAAAGGCTACCAATAGGCCCGCTTTTCTCAAAACGGTTCGCTGAGGTAACCCTTCGCTGCACTGTCTCCGTTACTAAGGTTACAAACTCTATATCAAAAGGTCCAAAAAACTAAGGCATGGCGGTGTAACCAAGCGATCAGCCAATCGCTGCAGTCGACAGCATGATCACGTGATTACCAGGAATGCGTCTCTCGGTTAAAGCATTGCAAAGCGGTAACTAATAAACAATGAATAAAAAGCTATTAATCAAACTCCTGTCATATACGCTTATAAACTTCAACTGAACTCACAAGTCGTTAATCTAAACAAAAGTCATACGGCGTGGAAACAGAATGCAAAGACAATGTCGCTTTCATAACACATTACTCCTCTGGCAAAAAGACGGGGAAAAGTAAAACGATAGACACCACTGAATTTCATATAATCCTGTCAATCATAAACAAAAGCTTGCGATATCAAACAATACGTATATAAGCACACCAAACTCTCATCACAAAAAGACATTAAAAACGTTACAAAGGTGCTCTAAACTCAAAAAGCGTCAGAAGTATTCCGGAAACAACACATAAACAAAAACAACTCTTAAAACGTCGATATCTCTGTACATCGACAAATCTCAAAACTCTGAAAAACTCGTGGGGGCATCACTCTCCCCATTATAATCCGTACTCATAAACTCATAAAAACTCCATAAAACTTCACAAAACTCAAAACACTGTGTTGCAAATACTTGTCCACTGAGGCGCGCTTAAATCGTTATAAAGGACCTCGCACGTCACCAAATATCACTTCGAAACAAAGATCTGGGCGCTTACATAACATACAATTCGACATCACAAAAAAAAAACGGTAAGAAAAACGATAGGAAAAGCAAGCAATACATTACATTACTGAACAATAGGGTTGGGATTGTGAAAAGAGTTCAACGTCCTTGAGTTACAGCGTCCGTTACAGTGTCCAACGAGCGGTTCTCTAAGCAATACACAGATAGCTAAAGTCAAAATCTATAAGCGTCTCTTCTTTTGTCGCGTTAGTCCGGGTCGTTCTTTTTCTTCATCTTGTCCTTAATGTCGCTCAATTCTTAATTATTCAGTCCTATACCATACTCATCCTTCCGTAGGGGCTTCAAAGTCTTCATCTCTTCAGCGTCGTTCATCGGTGCCATACTGTTAACGGTGTTAGTCGTCAAGCGCGGTTTCGTCTCTGCCATCGAGCCAGTTAGTTCGGTTCACAAGAAAGACACCTCTTCGTCATTTCACTTTTCTTCACAGGATGTCAATGTGCGTAAGACGCAATGCCCAGGGTTCTCACACCACGTATCAGGGGGAAAATCTTGTACTCTCGGGGTTCTCCACACTTGTCAGGGGGAAATCTCATCTCGTCTCTCTATCTCGTCCCCTTGAGGTACGGGATCGGGAAAGTCACTTTAACTTTACAGTCAAATAGGACACACACAACGGAATACGTTTCAGCTCTCGTCTTAGTCGGTCAATCGAGCACTCTATAAGACACAGCGCCCTGGGGAAAAAATCCCCAAGACTATCGCAAGGCTGACCCAAGACTCTCTTAGACTGCGTCAACACTCGCCCCAAGGCTCTCCAGGACCGGACTCGACTCGTCTATCGTGGAGTTCTCCCCAAGACCAACTCAAAACTCTCTTTATTCATTTTCAAAACTCTAACCAATTACAAAACAGTAAAAGACTCTAGGGCGTAACCTTCAATCATAAAGCCAATCACACTAAGCACTGAATATGTCATATCTTTTGATTAATCGTTCACTACATTAATAACTATGGATATAAACTGTCAGAATCTTAGTCAGAATAGCGGCGGTTATCTGGTAATTAGTTCCAAATCACTGAGCCAAGTTCCGTCCAAAACTTCAAATAGGCCTAAACGATGACAGACATAACACAGCAATTCGCTAATAATCAGCTAATTAAGTCGATTAACAGATACGTGAAAACAAATTCATGACAGTATATAGCCAATGACTATTAGCCAATTTAGCAGATTAGAGGATGGTGGTTGGTCTCAATCTAAAATTTATGTACAAATATGGTTGTAACTTTTTTATTTCCTAAACCATTTTTTTTCAATCACTGCATAATGCAATTCTGCATGGCTAATCTTTCTGTTCGACTGCCATATTCAAAATGCCGCTATCTTTTTCTATATACTAGTCATTTTTCCATATTCATTCCTTAACGTATTCATGTCTTTGGCATTGCGTCTGCAGCTTGTCGTAAAAATCAGTGCTCTGTATCATGTAACCTGTGACCATGTGTACTAATGATGTATCTTTGAGTCTACTTAGCGTCGGCGGCCTTTGTTACTTTGAAAAATAAACATTATTACAACCTCAAGGTCTAATCGAAGGCATTTAATCGAATATCAGATGATGATTTATCTTCTTTAATCTGAAACTGAAAGATCTGCAGGTCGTGGCACATTTTTTCTTTTCTATGTTTCCATGGGTACTGGGTACTAGATTTTCAACCTGATGCGCACTCTTCACTTGGATGAACTTGCTGATACTTCACTCCTCTTCGACTATCGTATAAACTGGGGATATAGATAAATATGCAAGTCAAATGGGAAATGGGTACTAAATGTCTACTTCTACAAACTATCACCTCTCATTTAATTCAAATCTCCAACATACTCACCAACTCATACGTACCTGTAGGCAATTACTGGCTCTTATCCCATCCATGGAGTATCTAAGTAAACAATGTAAATCATGCCCATCCAGTGACACTGATTTTGGTTGAAATATCGTTTGGAGACAATAGAGACTAAATCTAAATAGACCTTTGCCGGTGAAGCTAAAGTTAAAACTATATTTCCAGTGCATTCTAGGATAGAGCTGGACTTATCTAATGATATAGTAGGTATTACCTATTTAAGCACGATTCACGGAAAGTGTGTGGGTCTCTTCTCTATTAAGGAATATTAAAATACTTAGACGATTTAAAAAAAAAATCACATAATACTATCACAACCCACTGACTTACGAATCTTAATTTTGCCTATTGCATTTTCGACATACCAGTCGATCTCCGCCGTTGGTGGCAGTATATCGATATTTTCCATTAGATCTGACAGCGGAATAGTCATACGCAGCAGATGTATTTGAATAATATTATACGTAGACTTATATGTGTTAGGCACCCACGTGTTGAAAAGAAATTGATGGAACTAGAAAAAGCTACATATCACTAATTTCGAATTAAAGTTGTTGACAGTCCCTGACAGTCCTGTTTGAATGTATGCTTCTTATTACTTTAGCGACATCATTGCATTACGAAAACGTAGGCGTTTATCGTTTAACCCTACATACAAAAAAAGTTGTGTATGTCAATTTCATTAACTACATTGTATGCGTATTATACCACATGCAACTGCTTCCGGCTATATTTTAATATTTAAAGAAAATCGCAAATCAATTTGAATGCTAGGATTTTCAACAATACTATCAGAAGTATCAGTATTATCACGTGAATGAAATTGTTATATGAAAGCATTAGATCTCTTTAGGATCGCAAACATTATCATATATATCCTATAAATACATAATCCAAATCCGTACGTAACATTATTAAAGATGACACTAGCACGACATTAGCGCCACCATAACCAGTACTTGTAAATTCTCCATAATTTGCGTCGTTGTGTTGCCATAGTGACTTCACGTACGTTTTACGACGTTGCAGTATTAATTTAGACAGTATAAACATATATGAATACATTGTTTATTGTGTTCAGTAGTCACGTGACAACCTTTGAGACACATCCCTGGTAATCACGTGATCATGCCAACGACTGCAGCCATTGACTATTCTGCCAAGCCTTACAGTTTTATTGGAGAGTTTGTAACATTTTGTAAGAGAATGAGACAGTGAGGCTCTACCGTGACGTCAGCTGGAGACAGTGAGGTTCTACCGTGACGTCAGCTGGAGACAGTGAGGCTCTACCGTGACGTCAGCTGGAGACAGTGAGGCTCTACCGTGACGTCAGCTGGAGACAGTGAGGCTCTACCGTGACGTCAGCTGGAGACAGTGAGGCTCTACCGTGACGTCAGCTGGAGACAGTGAGGCTCTACCGTGACGTCAGCTGGAGACATTGAGGCTCTACCGTGACGTCAGCTGGAGACAGTGAGGCTCTACCGTGACGTCAGCTGGAGACAGTGAGGCTCTACCGTGACGTCAGCTGACCATTTAGACGTACTAGTATAAAGCTGGGCTGTCTGTAATTAACGTATGTGTTTTCCTTTGGGTCGAACCTGATATATCTAAAGTGTAATTGTCATCGGCTCTCAGGGGGTCACTCTATATTAAAACCTAACACCATGTGCGTTCTTGCTAAAATAATAGACCCCTAGGGCTGGCAGCACAATGGCAGACCATACCCCCTATTGCGGACGCAATGTAAATTTAGTACCCCCTAGACATATTGAAGAAAAAACACCCCCTATTGCAGAAATATATTGAGAACACCCTACTCCCATTGCGAGCATTCTCTGCCATTTTTTCACTCAAGTGGAGTGTGATTAACTCAAACAAGCTACTTATGGTTGACGTGTATGCAACTCCTGCTAGGTGTCATTCGTTGTTTGATGAAGAAAGATGAGAACTATTGATTTGATTCGGGCGGGCGTTTGGGGTATGGTTGGGGCTATGCGACCGCCAATTCGGGCCTAGGGCAGTGTATGGAAGTGGTGTTGCAAGAGGGGGCTTACAGCGGGCGCAGAAAACCTGTGAGTTTATTCATGGGGCCTATTGCAGACATTATCATTTTAAAGGGGGACTATTAGTCTCCCGTGGGGGCCCGCTTTAGAAGGTGAAAAACACCCCCTTTCCCGGCTAAATTTTGGAGGCACATGGGGTAGTAACGGCATATAGAGTGACCCCGGGCATCGGCTAAGTGAGTCGAGTTAGCCTGCTCTTTCATTTAAGATGTCTAGTAGATTAAAATAACACATTGGCACCAGAAAATGAGTTTAGCTATTTACTAATTTGATTTTAGACAGCCTGGTCCATTTAAATAATCATCATACAACAACTGTAGTATAATATTACATCAATGACGTAATACAATCCCGCATCCGTCCTGGCATTCAGATCACCAGTGATGATGACATAAACTTCAGGTAATTTAATTAAAATTCCAATATGCTAGTTTTCGAATAAATTAATTCCATTTCAGGGTGCAAGCTCATAAAGGTGCACATCCTGCTGAAATATACAAATTCAAAACGTAACGTCTAAACCATGTAAATTCTTGTCACAAAAGTTAGCAAGATTGGGCCGAGGCTGATTTCTTCGTATATCCTCCATTTCCTGTTACTAATTCTGAAAAAGCGTGTCAGTTCGTTGATTTAGATTTCCCGCAATTTGCTGCTCTGCTTGTCATTTCTCAGTTGTATTACTATTGTTGTGTTCTTTTTGGTAACGATTAGTTTCCGCTTGTGTAATAAGATGATTTACATTGGAGTGATATTTTCCCTTTAGTTCCCGTAAGGCCAATGCCGATATGTACGATATTAGGTGTGTATAAACGCTGATATCATTGCGCGAATAATTCGTTTGATAAATAAGGAACTACTATTGTTAGTAACTGGCTAAAAAAATAATCTATAATATTGCTTTTTTAATCAACAATAAATTAAAACATTAAATATGTAAAAATGGCATGTTGAGTAAAACTACAATGACATACCGCCTAGTGGTATTATCAACATTCACGAGATGTTCTGTTATTCACAACGGTATACATTCTATTAGTACTACCTCATTTTGTATACCTCATCGATGCATTGTGTTAATGATAATCAAATTATATCGCTAAGACCCCGTGCCCCAATTCATTCCGCCTTTGATCTTATTTGCCACATCGTTTTACTTGACACTGTGTACTCTAGGTTTGCAACAAGGCGATGTAAAGTAGATCGAACACAAATGTGATGGCATAATGATCTATCTAATTTTCTGTGTCAGCTAAGGACTCAGGGGTCAGTCGCAGCTGTTCACGAGCGTAATAGTGATGATGTCACAAGAAATAGTAGAAAAAAGTAAATTCAATTCTAGATTTTAAATCCGAATGGATTCCGAGGATAATCATTTAACTTGTGGGGTAAAGTGCAATACAGTCCTACATTTCCTCTACATCTTGTGACGAATATCTAAAGAAATATTTTATTTAACTGTTAACATTCGTAAAACACAACATGCCTCTAAACACATAATTTGAAATAAAGCATAACCTTTGAAAAGTGTACAATTAAATACGATTAAAACTATTCCTTATGTCAGTAATATGTGAAAAGTTACATGGCATATGTGCGGTTCATGAAAGTCAACATATTTGCCGCATTTCAACAGACACTGCAATTTATTTTTTGCGAGGGATGCATCAAACGAACGTTCATTTTTTTTTGTCGAATTTCCCTCCAACTGTTGCTCTGAAAATTCTGAATATTAACGGTCATTTTCATGAAACAACTTTTTCAATGTAATGCCTACAGATGACGCAATTACCAGAACAGCGCCACCTAGAGTAGTCCAGTCTGGTTTCCGACCAAACCAAAAGTATTGAAATAAATAAGCAAATACAATATCCATTGTTCTAATGATCGCCACATAAACTGCTTTTTCGATTTGTAAGGCTTTTGTCAGAAGTATTTGCCCGCCTACACCACAAAGTCCAACGAATATCAAATAAATCCAGTCCATTTTGTGGAATGGAATGGCGAATTGTCCTAATGCGTAGAGAAAAACTGTGGTTGTAACCATGCCTACAGCGGAGAAGTAAAAAATAATTGTCAGGTGATTCACATTTTTACCGAGTTTCCGGCTTGAAATGAGCACCATTGAGATAAACAATGCTCCCACTAATGCAAATATAGCTCCTAGTGCTGGCTTGTAGATATACTGCTCGACTGTCTTCACATCGGCATCTGATTCTGTAAACAAAAACGATGGTTTAGAAATAACTACCACGCCTGCCACACTTAGCAGGGCGAAAAAAATGTCGACTAATGTAATCAATTCTTTCAAACAAACGCAACTTAAGAAGGCCGTGCAGACAGGTATGCTAAAAAATATGACAACAGCATCTCCTACAGGCATTAAACGCACCGCTGTGAATATACAGGTTGTACCCAAGCAACCACAGATACCGCGTAATATCAACCAGGCATATTGGGAACTATTGTACACAAGTAACGGCACCTTGTTATATACAATGGCTGGTGTGATGCAGATGTTTAGTACCGCCATTCTAACTAGATAGATGCCAAATGGATGGACGGTAGTGATCAGTTTAGCTCCAGCAATACTCCCGGCAAAAAATATACACGAAATAAACGCGTAAATCAGCCCAACATGCGACGAAGTCATTTGACAGCACGTATGCACGTCAGAACCCTGCCCAACTGGGCCAGCTTCTTCATCTGCGATATCACCGAACAACAATGGCAAGGTTGATTCATCCAAAATATTGTTTCTTTCTTTTTCTGTTTCCATGGTCTTTCGAAGGCACCCACAAGCGCGATGCTATGTTTTGTGTTGAACTCTACAAGAACACATTGCGTGATCTGAGCAGAATTCTACGAGAACACATTGCGTGATCTGAGCAGAATTCTACGAGAACACATAGCGTGACCTGAGCAGAATTCTACGAGAACACATTGCATGTGAATTGACTGATGTGTAAGCTAATTTTAGTTCTACACAACCGCGCTTACCCATATTAACTGGTAGTATACATTTATATATAGAAAAAAACCGTATTCGATCTCGTAGCAGCACTATCCAATACCGCTGTTCTTCAAGTGTCATTGTATTAACCTGTATAGAATGTCGGGAAATATTCATTGTATTAGTCCACGTTGACAGCGGTTGAATATTTAGTGGATTTCTGAATACAATCACTCAAATAACAAAAATAAGACAAGAAATGAATGTTTAATTATGGAAATTTTATATAAGAATTCTAGCGTAGTGGTATGAATAATCACAATCTATTTCTCGCCGACCATTACAATTACTGCGTACTGTAGGTAAAGTCGGGTATGGTCGGGTATTTATAATATATTATGAGGTTATGACGAGGATACTGCAAAGTATGCACGAAGACAGTACAAGGTGACGTGCATCTTAACATGGAAGGTACTAACGTTAGTACCTTCCATGATCCTAATAAGCAAGCACGTGCACTGTATATCACAATGTAAGTGATAGATTACATATGCAATATCAATCGTATGCGGGAATATCTGAATACATGCATAGTTCTCGAAAGACAAATACAATTGATACTATCATGTATGATGTAATGCACAATTGAACCTCATAGCTCTATCATCCAATCATATCTGCGCATTTGTCGTCAAGATACTCATTTATTACATATGTTCGTATCAACACTGAGCCATGGTTTAGGCTTTATGCTTGAATAGTAATGATCGAAAACGTGTTTGGCGATCTTGTAACAGTCTCCGTTGACCTTAAAATCTCACTCACTTGCTAGTCGCAAGTGGGCATTTTTGTAAAGGGGTACACATTTTTCCTTGAAATATGGGGCGTACACACACAAACATACCCATACGTGTAAAGTTTAAAATAAATAAATACACATATACTGTGGCATTCGCATTTGATCTTCGTTGCAACTAAGAAACCACGTGATGAACATGCGTGACAATTTTAAACAATTGACGTTTTTCTCAGTAGTTATATTGCGAAAATACATCAGCACATACTGTGGTCTTGACATTTTACTTGAAATGTGAAATGATATAGTTTAATACAGCTATGTATGTGTGTAATGTTGCAAAACTAACTGAATTTACCGTAATTTCGTCAATAAGAGACCAAGGCAAACTAAACAAAAATACAGGTCTAATGCCTTGTATATCTACAACAGCACTAATGATGGCTATAAACAGAGTTAAAAAAAAATAACCGAAATTTAATCCAAGCATGCTCTGGCAAGTGATGCAACCCAAAGAAGTACGTAACACCATATGCTAATGCAATTGTGGCTACCACTTGAGACGACGCCTCCACAGGCGTAAATAGGTTAATGCACGCGTTTTTTTTAACACACACATGAAATAAATTTATCAAATAGCGCCCCCACAGGCGTAAAAAGGTTAAAGCACGCGTTTTTTTGCACGCACACGAAAAAAAAAAATCATTAAAAACAGCGTCCCCACAGGCGTAAATAAGTTAATGCACGCGTTTTTTTTTCTTTTTACACACACGAAATTTTCAATCAACCTCACACACGCCATTTTTAAAAACACACACGTCATTTTTTAACACACACGTCGTTTTTAAAACACACGTCATTTTTAAAAACACACACGTCATTTTTAAACACACACGTCATTTTTTAACACACACGTCATTTTTAAACACACACGTCATTTTTAAACACACGCCATTTTTAAAATCACACACGTCATTTTTTAACACGCACGTCGTTTTTAAACACGCGCCATTTTTAAAAACACACACGTCGTTTTTAAACACACGCCATTTTTAAAAACACACACGTCGTTTTTAAACACACACGTCATTTTTAAACACACGCCATTTTTAAAAACACACATGTCATTTTTAAAACACACGTTTTTTAAAACACCCACGCCATTTAATATACACACATGATTTTTTAAAGCACATACCATTAAAACGCACAGTCACGCCGTTTTTTAAAAATGCACACATCATTTTAAAACACACATCAGTATGAGTACTTTGTTCTGCCCCATTGTACCAGACGTCCACGCATTGTCTTCAGCAACCAACCACACGAATAAATCACCAGGTCTCTGAGGTATACACAGTGTCGGTAAATTTATAGGGCAAAATGAATAAAACGTTCGTGCTGGACAAGTTCCTTTTTATTTCCTTATTGACGTTATAGAAATTTTATTTTCCTTATTGACGTTATAGAAATTCACAAACGAAAATGGCTACCGCTTGAGAGGACGCCTCCACAGGCGTGAATATGTTAATGCACGCGATTTTTTTAACACACAAACGAAATAAATCTCTCAAATAGCGCCCCCACAGGCGTAAAAGAGTTAACGCACGCGTTTTTTTGCACACACACACACACAAAAAATCTATTCAAAACAGCGCCCCCACAGGCGTAAATAAGTTAATGCACGCGTTTTTTTCTTTTTACACACACGAAATTTTCATTCGACCTCACACACGCCATTTTTAAAAACACACACGTCATTTTTTAACACACACGTCGTTTTTAACACACACGTCATTTTTAAAAACACACACGTCATTTTTTAACACACACGTCGTTTTTAACACACACGTCATTTTTAAAAACACACACGTCATTTTTAAACACACACGTCATTTTTAAATACACACATCATTTTTAAACACACGCCATTTTTAAAAACACAAACGTCGTTTTTAAACACACGCATCGTTTTTACACACACGTTATGTTTTTAAACACACATTATTTTTAAAATACACATGTCCTTTTATACACACACGTTTTTTAAATACACATAATTGTAAAACACACACGTCATTTTAAGACACACATCATTTTTAATTCACACGTCATTTTTAAAACACACGTTTTTTAAAACACCCACGCCATTTAATATACACACATGATTTTTTAAAGCACATACCATTAAAACGCACAGTCACGCCGTTTTTTAAAAATGCACACATCATTTTAAAACACACACGCCACGGCCTCCAATACGTACGTAATTTTGAATTATTAGCACGTTTTCTTCTAGTATACACAAAATAATAAATTTACATTCCGCGCCTCGTACACACAAGTCATTTTTAACGCACACGTCGTTTTTAACACACACGTCATTTTTAAAAACACACACGTCATTTTTAAACACACACGTCGTTTTTAAACACACGCCATTTTTAAAAACACACACGTCGTTTTTAAACACACGCCATTCTTAAAAACACACACATCGTTTTTAAACACACGTCATTTTTAAACACACACGTCATTTTTAAACACACGCCATTTTTAAAAACACACACGTCATTTTTAAAACACACGTTTTTTAAAAACACCCGCGCCATTTAATATACACACATGATTTTTTTAAAGCACATACCATTAAAACGCACAGTCACGCTGTTTTTTTAAAATGCACACATCATTTTAAAACACACACGCCACGGCCTCTAATACGTACGTAATTTTGAATTATTAGTACGTTTTCTTCTAGTATACACAAAATAATAAATTTACATTCCGCGCCTCGTAATACCACTTGATTTTTTCACTGTATGTTGCTGAACAACGTTTGAATGGTAGCTTCCTACTTTAATATCTGATTATAGGTTTTAATGGTAGCCAATTACCATAATGACTAAAATATTTGTAATGGCAGTCAGCAATTGTAATATCTGTTTAATATCATTAACATAATCAAACTCATGAGTATTGACATCAGGTGCCCTTTCTTCACTGGAAGTCAAGTGTTATTTGTGTCATTCTTTTTATTGTTCATAATTGTTTCCTGACAAATCTTTGATGCAGTTGGTCCATTAGATTCTTGGCCTTCCATTTAATCTCTTCCCAATAGCAATAGCCTTCCTTTCCATATTGTTCCATTCACATTGTCTTGCTTTCGTCTCTTCCTATTCACATTGGCTTTCTTTTCACCTTGTCTCATCCATGACGCCTCCTTATATATCTTTTCACATTGACTTTCCCTTCATTTCTTTCCATTCCAACGGCATTGTCCTTAATCTGTTCCCACTCACTTTGCCTTTCGTTAAATCATTTCCCTCCTACGTTGCCTATTTTTCCATCTCTTCCCTTAAATGTTGTCTTTCTCGGGTTCTTACGTGCAATCTCTTTCCATTCATGATGTTATTTTTAAATGGGACTTGGGCCTGTCAGAGTGGTTATGGTTTGAGAAGGAGGGAGAGGGAGGGGTCTGCGAGTCCTCTCAGTTTTTATACTACTGATCACGATCTCAGAAAGCACACACATAATGGCCATGCAGTTAATATCACATTTACCTATCTAGACACCAATGCGATTCTATGTGATTCCATGCAAATGTTGTCACTGCGACTATAATATCCTTCTCAGAAACAATCTAGCTGCAAATAATCAATGTGTCTCCAAAAATTATTGGACTATGTAGAACATAAAATAAAACAAGCACTGTTATTCATATCTCAAAAATATACAGCACTTTATGTCAGTCAAACTAATTCAGAATACTTCACGGGATTAGATGGGAAATTCCTTTCCAATGGGAATTCGTATAATGTGCTTACAACGATTGTAATCGTATCTCAATACATTCAAAACACAGGATGGGAAAGTCTGACTAACTACATCACAGCAAATAACACCAACGAAAAATATGACATGGTTACGTTTTCATCCAATTTGGTACGGGACGAGAATCGTAAAATATTAGTGTGATGCTATAGGCACACCCACTAACTCTCCAAGTATTAGTGTGATGCTATAGGCACACCCACTAACTCTCCAAGTATTAGTGTGATGCTATAGGCACACCCACTAACTCTCCAAGTATTAGTGTGATGCTATAGGCACACCCACTAACTCTCCAAGTATTAAATAAACAGAATAAACTCTATATAATATGCACAGTATCATCGATCCCCAACAGACGCGCCGACTGACATTGTCATGGGTAATTAAGTTCTAGAGCATATAAGCAAAACCTCAGTTTGTAAGTCATAATTTGCATATAGTTGATAGTCATCGCCAAAGGTATGATTCACTGAATGTGCTCTAGCAATGCTGAGCCTGGTGAAACCCGGATTGTAATGGTGATGAGTCCGACCTGTAATATAATCCAGTAACTTCCGTAACTGGGTATTTTAGTAGTTATTCAGTCGATTTCGTCTTGCTTGTTTTTAATCCTTTAATATCTACGTTGACACTTTTAGAAATGGGACTGGGGTGGTACTGCGCCATCGTAAATGTAGAACCATTGCCAATGAAATGTGATGAAAGTCGCCATTAAAATGTAATCAATTGGTCTCTGTAACAATGGCGACTCCTACTGCAAATTTCATTACAATTTGGAGTTTTCTGGCAATTTTGGCAGATCCTGTTATTCATAACAAGGGACTCAGATCTATTCTGAAATCAGACACAAAATGCCGGACGAAACTTTATCTTCTTGATTGATGTAATATACATTGGATGAAATAGCAATGTAGGTGCATCTAATCTAATATTGTTCAGGTAAGTTTAGGTCAGTTTACTGTTCATCTTTGCAACATAGTTGGGTGTAATGAACAGTTTGAAATTAGGCAAATGTACTTGAAAATTTACCTAGTTCAACTTTTACAAGACACACAGTTTTTGCAAGTTGTGTTAGTATGAACGTGAAAGGTCAATTGAGGGCATCCAACCTAATAAATGGGAGATTTTTGTTAAACATGATGTGTTAAGAAAGTATTAATGATCAGCATGAAAGTCATCAACGTCTATTTCTGTCATCAAGTACGGCACATTTTAGGACTACGTTAAAGAACTTATTTCATAAACACACTCTCAGAATTTTCTAATAATTTGTGACAACTATACATATTCATCCTTAAACTATACTTGATTTTTTCACTGTATGTTGCTGAACAATGTTTGAATAGTAGTATCAGGGGAAAATCCTTCTACTCTCGGGTTCTCTACACGTTTCAGGGGGGAATCTCGTCTCGTCTCTATATCTCGTCCCCTTGAGGTATGGGATCGGGGAAGTCACTTTAGCTTTACAGTCAAATAAGACGCACACAACGAAATACATTTCAACTCTCGTCTTAGTCGATCAGTCGAGCACCCTATAAGACACAGCGCCCTGGGGAAAAATCCCCAAGACTATCGCAAGGCTGACCCAAGACTCTTTTAGTCTGCGTCAACACTCGCCCCAAGGCTCTCCAGGACTGCACTCGACTGCGTCTATCGTAGAGTACTCGTCAAGACCAACTCAAACTCTCTGTATTCATTTTCAAAACTCTAACCAATTACAAAACAGTAAAAAGACTCTAAGGCGTAACCTTCAATCATAAAGCTAATCACACTAAGTATTGAATACGTCATATCTTTTGATTAATCGTTCACTACATTAATAACTACGAATACCAACTGTCAGAATGAGTAGTCAGAATAGCGACGGTTATCTCGTAATTAGTTCCAAATCACTGAGCCAAGTTCCGTCCAAAACTTCAAATAGGCCTAAACGATGACAGACATAACGCAGCAATTCGCTAATAATCAGCTAATTAAGTCAGTCAACAGATATGCAAAAACAAATTCATGAAAGTAGCTTCCTACTTTAATATCTGATTATAGGTTTTAATGGTAGCCAATTACCATAATGACTAAAATATTTGTAATGGCAGTCAGCAATTGTAATATCTGTTTAATATCATTAACATAATCAAACTCATGAGTATTGACATCAGGTGCCCTTTCTTCACTGGAAGTCAAGTGTTATTTGTGTCATTCTTTTTATTGTTCATAATTGTTTCCAGTCAAATCTTTGATGCAGTTGGTCCATTTGATTCTTGGCCTTCTATTTAATCTCTTCCCAATAGCAATAGCCTTCCTTTCCATATTGTTCCATTCACATTGCCTTGCTTTCGTCTCTTCCTATTCGCATTGGCTTTCTTCTTTTCTATTTTCTCACATTGACTTTCTCTTCGTTTCTATCTGTTCCAATGGCATTGTCCTCAATCTGTTCCCTTCTACATTGCCTTTCAATCATTTCTCTTCTTTCGATCTTTTCTCTTAAATGTTGTCTTTCTTGGGTCCTTGCTTGCAATCTCTTTCCACTCATGCAGTTATTTTTGAAATTGGATTGCGAACTGTAGGAGAGGGTATTTCTGGTCGGGGTGTTTTGAAGGGAAGGGGGGGGGGGTTCTGCTTGATCTCTCTGTTTTTATAGTACTGATCACGATCTCAGAAAGCACACAAAGAATGGCAATGCAGTTAATATCGCATTTACATATCTAGACTCCAATATGATTTCTAATTTGTTGTGCCCCTCTTGTTGAGATTCAAGCATTCATCCAATCCTATTTTGTCATTGCGATTATAATATCCTTCACAGAAAAAAATCTGCCTGCGAATAATCGCAAATATTATTTAACTATGTAGAACATAAAACAACAAGCACTGTTATTCATATCTCGAAAATTATACAGCACTTTATGTCAGTCAAACTAATTCTGAATACTCCACGGGATTAGGTGGGAAATTCGTCTCCAATGGGATAATGTGGAACATCTATGCAGTTCCTTTCTTAACTTCCGTGAACTTACAATATTTACATCACATGATGATATATCTATATCATATACAATTTGACATCGACATCACATATTTTCACACCAACATCACATAATTTGACATCAACATCACATATTTTTATATCAACATCACATATTTTTACATCAACATCACATAATTTCACATCAACATAACATGTTTTCACATCAACATCACATAATTTCACATCAACATCACATAATTTCACATCAACATCACATATTTTCACATCAACATCACATATTTTCACATCAACATCCTATAATGCTATATTTGCTGATATCAACCTAAAAATAGTGTGGGACTATATGTTTATCACATGCATATTTTCACAGTATGTAAAGTCAAACTGAGTTTTTGTCTTTCACGTTACAATATGGAGATACACAAAGTATGCATGCATAGTTCAAGACTATTTTTGAGTGTTTACACACAAAATATTTTATAAGAAAAACAATACCATGAATTTGAAGAGTGTTTTTAATAACCATCTTACGTTTTTATGTAATTGAATTTTTCTATCATATATCCATGATATATCACGAAATAAGTAGTTGAGCAAATAAACCCCAAACAAACGGTACATAGCATTAGTAATATGTCATATTGATACTATACGACAATGCAAAGCAATCAATCGATATATCTATTGATATATCAGTCAATCAAACTATTTATCACACATTATGTTGTACAAAACATTCATTAGTATGTTTTTTGCAAGGCTGGTATATGCAATCAGTTGGTATATGTATTAACAGAAGTCACTAAATGAAAAGATGTGACGTACATTATGATGACAGTCATACTGCTACTGGGTGTGTTATTACATTGCAAATTGAACGGAAAGAAGAACATTTATTTAGATAATTGGTTCCTAACATCCAGATAACTGTTGTCTAAATGATTGCAATCAATACAGCCACGGATGATAGGCATAAGTGTTATACAACGTAGTGGAAACAAACTCATCACAAATTATCATATTAAACGTTGATTTTAATGTAAGAACTTGTGATAAATTGCTGAAAGTAACAGATTTTTTGTATCTGTGTTTGCTCAGTAATGTGTTAAAACACGGAAATACAATGGTATCCATGTTTACCCAGTAATATATTAACACACAGAAATACGATTGTATCTATGTATGCCCTGTAAGGTTTTACCACGCAGAAATACGATTGTATATATGTTTACCCAGTAATGTATTAACACACGGAAATACGATTGTATTACGTTTACCCAGTAATGTATTAACACACAGGAAAACGATTGTATCTATGTTTACCCAGTAATGTATTAACACACAGAAATACGATCGTATCTATGTATACCCAGTAATGTATTAACACACAGGAGAACGATTGTATCTATGTATACCCAGTAATGTATTAACACAAAGAAATACGATTGTATCTATGTATACCCAGTAATGTATTAACACACAGGAATACGATTGTATCTATGTATACCCAGTAATGTATTTACACACAGAAATACGATTGTATCTATGTATACCCAATAATGTATTAACACACAGAAATACGATTGTATCTATGTTTACCCAGTAATGTATAAACACACAGAAATACAATTGTATCTATGTTTGCCCTGTAATGTATTAACACACAGAAATGCGATTGTATCTATGTATACCAAATAATGTATTAACGCACAGAAATACGATTGTATCTATGTTTATCCAGTAATGTATTAACACACAGAAATACGATTGTATATATGTTTGCCCTGTAATGTATTAACACACAGAAATACGATTGTATCTATGTTTATCCAGTAATGTATTAACACACAGAAATACGATTGTATATATGTTTACTCAGTAATGTATTAACACACGGAAATACGATTGTATTATGTTTACCCAGTAATGTATTAACACACAAAAATACGAGTGTATCTATGTTTGCCCTGTAATGTATTAACACACAGAAATACGATTGTATCTATGTTTGCCCCAGAATGCGTTAACACACAGAAATACGATTGTATCTATGTTTGCCCTGTAATGTTTTAACACATAGAAATACGATTGTATATATGTTTTCCCTGTAATGCTTTAACACACAGAAATACGATTGTAAATATGTTTGCCCTGTAATGGTTTAACACACAGAAATACGATTGTAAATATGTTTACCCTGTAATGTTTTAACACCCAGAAATACGATTGTATCTATGTTTGCCCTGTAATGTTTTAACACACCGAAATACGATTGTAAATATGTTTACCCTGTAATGTTTTAACACGCAGAAATACGATTGTATCTATGTTTGCCCTGTAATGTTTTAACACGCAGAAATACGATTGTATCTATGTTTGCCCTGTAATGTATTAACACACAGAAATACGATTGTAAATATGTTTGCCCGGTAATGTATTAACACACAGAAATACGATTGTATCTATGTTTGCCCTGTAATGTTTTACCACGCAGAAATACAATTGTATCTATGTTTGCCCTGTAATGTATTAACACACCGAAATACGATTGTAAATATGTTTACCCTGTAATGTTTTAACACGCAGAAATACAATTGTATCTATGTTTGCCCTGTAATGTTTTAACACACAGAAGTACGATTGGATCTATGTTTGCCCTGTAATGTTTTAACACACAGAAATACGATTGTATCTATGTTTGCCCTGTAATGTTTTAGCACACAGAAATACGATTGTATCTATGTTTACCCAGTAATGTATTAACACACAGAAATACGATTGTATCTATGTTTGCCCAGTAATGTTTTAACGCACAGAAATACGATTGTAAATATGTTTGCTCTGTAATGTTTTACCACGCAGAAATACGATTGTATATATGTTAACCCAGTAATGTATTAACACACGGAAATACGATTGTATTATGTTTACCCAGTAATGTATTAACACACAAAAATACGAGTGTATCTATGTTTGCCCTGTAATGTATTAACACACAGAAATACGATTGTATCCATGTTTACCCTGTAATGTATTAACACACAGAAATACGATTGTATCTATGTTTGCCCTGTAATGTATTAACACACAGAAATACGATTGTATCTATGTTTGCCCTGTGATGTGTTAACACGCAGAAATACGATTGTATCTATGTTTGCCCAGTAATGTGTTAACACGCAGAAATACGATTGTATCTATGTTTATCCAGTAATGTATTAACGCACAGAAATACGATTGTATCTATGTTTACCCTGTAATGTATTAAAACACAGAAATACGATTGTATCTATGTTTGCCCTGTAATGTATTAACACACAGAAATACGATTGTATCTATGTTTGCCCTGTAATGTATTAACACACAGAAATACGATTGTATCTATGTTTGCCCTGTGATGTGTTAACACGCAGAAATACGATTGTATCTATGTTTGCCCAGTAATGTGTTAACACGCAGAAATACGATTGTATCTATGTTTATCCAGTAATGTATTAACGCACAGAAATACGATTGTATCTATGTTTGCCCAGTAATGTTTTAACGCACAGAAATAAGATTGTATCTATGTTTTCCCTGTAATGTATTAACACACAGAAATACGATTGTATCTATGTTTGCCCTGTAATGTATTAACACACAGAAATACGATTGTATCTATGTTTGCCCTGTAATGTTTTAACACACAGAAATACGATTGTATCTATGTTTGCCCTGTAATGTATTAACACATAGAAATACGATTGTATCTATGTTTATCCAGTAATGTGTTAACGCACAGAAATACGATTGTATCTATGTTTACCCAGTAATGTATTAACACACAGAAATACGATTGTATCTATGTTTGCCCAGTAATGTATTAACACACAGAAATACAATTGTATCTATGTTTGCCCAGTGATGTGTTAACACGCAGAAATACGATTGTATCTATGTTTGATCAGTAATGTGTTAACACGCAGAAATACGATTGTATCAATGTTTATCCAGTAATGTGTTAACGCACAGAAATACGATTGTATCTATGTTTGCCCAGTAATGTTTTAACACGCAGAAATACTATTGTATCTATGTTTGCCCTGTAATGTTTTAACACGCAGAAATACGATTGTATCTATGTTTATCCAGTAATGTGTTAAAACATACAAATGCATATATTACACCAATAATCACACATTACTATATTACACCAATAATCACACATTTCTATATTACACCAATAATCACACATTTCTGTATTACACCAATAATCACACATTTCTATATTACACCAATAATCACACATTTCTATATTACACCAATAATCACACATTTCTATATTACACCAATAATCACACATTTCTATATTACACCAATAATCACACATTTCTATATTACACCAATAATCACACATTTCTATATTACACCAATAATCACACATTTCTATATTACACCAATAATCACACATTTCTATATTACACCAATAATCACACATTTCTGTATTACACCAATAATCACACATTTCTATATTACACCAATAATCACACATTTCTATATTACACCAATAATCACAAATTTCTATATTAAACCAATAATCACACATTTCTATATTACACCAATAATCACACATTTCTATATTACGCCAATAATCACACATTTCTATATTACACAAATAATCACACATTTCTATATTACACCAATAATCACACATTTCTGTATTACACCAATAATCACACATTTCTATATTACACCAATAATCACACATTTCTATATTACACCAATAATCACACGTTTCTATATTACACCAATAATCACACATTTCTATATTACACCAATAATCACACATTTCTATATTACACCAATAATCACACATTTCTATATTACACCAATAATCACACATTTCTATATTACACCAATAATCACACGTTTCTATATTACACCAATAATCACACATTTCTATATTACACCAATAATCACACATTTCTATATTACACCAATAATCACACATTTCTATATTACACAAATAATCACACATTTCTATATTACACCAATAATCACATATGTCTATATTACACCAATAATCACACATTTCTATATTACACCAATAATCACACATTTCTATATTACACCAATAATCACAAATTTCTATATTACACCAATAATCACACATGTCTATATTACACAAATAATCACACATTTCTATATTACACCAATACTCACACATTTCTATTTTACACCAATAATCACACATTTCTATATTACATCAATAATCACACATTTCTGTATTATATCAATAATCACACATTTCTATATTACACCAATAATCACACATTTATGTATTGCACCAATAATCACACATTTCTATATTACACCAATAATCACACATTTCTGTATTACATCAATAATCACACATTTATATATTACATCAATAATCACACATTTCTATATTACATCAATAATCACACATTTCTGTATTACACCAATAATCACACATTTCTATATTACACCAATAATCACACATTTATATATTACACCAATAATCACACATTTCTATATTACACCAATAATCACACATTTCTATATTACACCAATAATCACACATTTATATATTACACCAATAATCACACATTTCTATATTACACAAATAATCACACATTTATATATTACACCAATAATCACACATTTCTGTATTACATCAATAATCACACATTTCTATATTACACCAATAATCACACATTTCTGTATTACACCAATAATCACACATTTCTATATTACACCAATATTCACACATTTCTGTATTACACCAATAATCACACATTTCTGTATTACACCAATAATCACACATTTCTGTATTACACCAATAATCACACATTTCTATATTACACCAATAATCACACATTTCTATATTACACCAATAATCACACATTTCTATATTACACCAATAATCACACATTTCTATATTACACCAATAATCACACATTTCTATATTACACCAATAATCACACATTTCTATATTACACCAATAATCACACATTTCTATATTACACCAATAATCACACATTTCTATATTACACCAATAATCACACATTTCTATATTACACCAATAATCACACATTTCTATATTACACCAATAATCACACATTTCTATATTAGATGAATAATCACACATTTCTATATTACACCAATAATCACAAATTTCTGTATTACGCCAATAATCACACATTTCTATATTACACCAATAATAACACATTTCTGTATTACACCAATAATCACAAATTTCTATATTACACCAATAATCACACATTTCTATATTACACCAATAATCACACATTTCTATATTACACCAATAATCACACATTTCTATATTACACCAATAATCACACATTTCTATATTACACCAATAATCACACATTTCTGTATTACACCAATAATCACAAATTTCTATATTACACCAATAATCACACATTTCTATATTACACCAATAATCACACATTTCTGTATTACATCAATAATCACACATTTCTATATTACACCAATAATCACAAATTTCTATATTACACCAATAATCACAAATTTCTATATTACACCAATAATCACACATTTCTATATTACACCAATAATCACACATTTCTATATTACACCAAAAATCACACATTTCTATATTACACCATTAATCACACATTTCTATATTACACCAAAAATCACACATTTCTATATTACACAAATAATCACACATTTCTATATTACATGAATAATCACACATTTCTATATTACACCAATAATCACAAATTTCTATATTACACCAATAATCACACATTTCTGTATTACGCCAATAATCACACATTTCTATATTACACCAATAATCAAACATTTCTATATTACATGAATAATCACACATTTCTGTATTACACCAATAATCACACATTTCTATATTACACCAATAATCACACATTTCTATATTACACCAATAATCACACATTTCTATATTACACCAATGATCACACATTTCTTTATTACACCAATAATCACACGTTTCTATATTACACCAATAATCACATATTTCTATATTACACCAATAATCACACGTTTCTATATTACACCAATGATCACACATTTCTATATTACACCAATAATCACACATTTCTATATTACACCAATAATCACACATTTCTATATTACACCAATAATCACACATTTCTATATTACACCAATAATCACTCGTTTCTATATTACACCAATAATCACACATTTCTATATTACACCAATAAACACACATTTCTATATTACACCAATAATCACACATTTCTATATTACACCAATAATCACACATTTCTATATTACACAAATAATCACACATTTCTATATTACACCAATAATCACACATGTCTATATTACACAAATAATCACACATTTCTATATTACACCAATACTCACACATTTCTATATTACACCAATAATCACACATTTCTATATTACACCAATAATCACACATTTCTGTATTATATCAATAATCACACATTTCTATATTACACCAATAATCACACATTTATGTATTGCACCAATAATCACACATTTCTATATTACACCAATAATCACACATTTCTGTATTACATCAATAATCACACATTTATATATTACACCAATAATCACACATTTCTATATTACACAAATAATCACACATTTATATATTACACCAATAATCACACATTTCTGTATTACATTAATAATCACACATTTCTATATTACACAATAATCACACATTTCTGTATTACACCAATAATCACACATTTCTATATTACACCAATAATCACACATTTCTGTATTACACCAATAATCACACATTTCTGTATTACACCAATAATCACACATTTCTGTATTACACCAATTGTAAGTTGTGCAAACCTCCCCTCTGATTGGTTATTGATTACATAGTTAGATTCCTTTGTTTCACCTGTTTGACCTGTGGTGAACTCTGGGCTAGGCAGGCTATTGTCTTCAGTTCAGCATGTGCTTCTGAAGAGTGAAGACGTCTCTGTGTCTGCTCTGAATTGCCCTGCCGCATTGGGTTTTCTGAAACTTGCTAGGTTTGCTAACATTTGTACACCGGTCCGGGAAGGTGCCACTAAATGAGGTAAGGAAGGTTTTCTTTTCATTGTTGGCTTCATCGGCATGAAATTATTGGCAGTGATTTGTTACAAGTTTGAGTACTCGTGTGAACTCGATTTTATCACTCTTACTTTGGGTTATTATTGCAAGTCTGTAAATGTTAGTATTCGTTAGTATTCGTTAAGACTTATTTCTTGAAAATTGTTTTGTTATTTATACTATTTGCCACCCATTTTTTGTGCCCAAACACATTGCGTACATGTGGTCAGCTGCACGTTTAATAAAGCACATGGTATGCAATGTGTGCTTTGGCTGGTCAAAAATGGTTGACAAATATTTCAGTTAGCATTGTTACTTATTGTTACATATTTTATTTGCCGTATATTTATTGGTTGTATCGCTCGACTTTCTGCACATATTAAGAGAAATGTATATTTAATTTACTGTACATTTTATGAGAATTGTTTGATTTACTTCGACTATTATAGTTTCCCTATTTTGTTTTGTATATTTTAGAACCATATTCTGGAGATGTACTAACTTGTTTTGATTCCGTAGCGATTGACCATATGGAATAAATATATGATATAACCAGGGAAATGAGTCTGAATCAAGGGTATTCGCAAAATAGGGACACGTTATTCGACCTGGACCGAGCCAGTATGCAACTTGATAAGATACATCGTTTGAAGAAATCAACGGCTTCATATGGCGGTCATCTTACCAGAGTTTACACTGAGATAGACAGTATGATGTCCACAAAGGCAGCATACCATGAAGTAAGCAAGAAAAGATGTGCTCTTGAGAAAATATTCAACTCGTATAAAAAAACTTGTCGTGAATATATGCAGTGTCTACCTCCAATGGCAAGAGGTGCTGTCGAAAGTGAATACGAGGTTGAGCTTGAAAGAAAGGAGTATTTTGATCAGAGACACAGAGAATGGGTATTTCAAACAATGGAGTCTCCTGGCCCAAAGGAAAGGATTGACGACCAAATGGAAGACGCATTGGAACATGGATTTCTCTTGGAAAGGAAAGTCCACATGCCAACTCTAACCACAGAGCCAAATGCCTCGGTAGATTCTCACACTTCATCTTGGCCTCAACTCCCACAAGAAAACAAGACAAATCCATGGGATACTGGCAAGAAAGAATTTTTGGATGTGGATACTGAGGATGGTAGAATAGGTTCTAACTCCAATACAAAGACAAGTCGTGTGTCTAGGGAAGCAAGGAGGAAACTTGCTTTAGCCCGGTGTGAGTTAGACCAACTCAAAGTTGAAAAACAGATAAAGCAACGCATAAAAGAGTTGCAGCTTCGAGAAGAAACAGAAAAACGTCTGCTTCAGATGCATCAAGAGAGGGAGCAGCAGGAAGCAGAAATGTAAATTATGCAAGCTCAAAATCGGGTAAGACAAGCCAAGGTAGAAGTAGACTTTATAGATGAAGAAATTGAATCTGACCAGAAGTCTGATATACTCCCTGGTTTGCAGAGGCAGACCCAACAAGAAATGATGAGCAATTATTTCCAATCGTATATACCGTCGTGTAGTCCAGCCAATAGTCAATTCAGGACTACAGGGGCGTCAAGTCCACAACATACAAACTTCGATGATAATGCACATGGTACCAGCGAACAATATCGTGATGACAGAGGAGGGCCTATAGGGAAGCAGATGACCACTAAGAAGTCAGGTAATGGTGCTGCTCTCTCTGAAACGTTCCAATTACAGAAACTGTTAGAAAGTCAACAGAAGACAATGGAATGCATTGTGCAGAATCGGCTGGAGACTACCAAAGCATTAGCCATTAACTTGAGTCTACCAAAACACGAGTTTCATACCTTCGATGGTGACCCGGTCACATATCCAACCTTTATCAAAAACTTTGAGGTGAACATAGAACAATTAGTCAAGGATGATACTGTCAAACTATCATATCTTATCCAACACTGCACTGGTGCAGCTAAGGAAGCAATCAGAAGCTGTGTAATTCTCCCTCCAAAGCGAGGATATACAGAAGCCCGGAAGATCCTTTCTACAAGCTTTGGTCAGAAACACGTCATAGTGCATGCTACAATTGACAAAGTGGTGAAAGGCCCTCAGATAAAGGCATATGAAGTGGATAAGCTTCAGAAATTGGCTCGTGATATGAAGAATTGCCACCTCAGTTCTGAGCAAATGAATTTCCATGCTGACATCAATTCAATGGATACCCTGGAAAAGGTGGTTAGGCGGTTACCATCATACTTGCAATCAGATTGGGCCAAGCAAGCTGGCAAGTTGATCAGTGTGGGCACTGAACCTGAATTCCTGCACCTTACCCACTTTCTGGAGAACAGATCAGCAATTGCAAATACAAGATTTGGTAAATTGGTAGGATCTAAGCCTGATGGAGAAAAAGATTCAAATGCCAGATCAAGACAAAAGCCAAGTAAAGCTACTACATTGGCTACACATGTAGCTGACACGCCTCCCATAAATCTTCCTTCCAAGTTTGCCTCCAATGATGTTGGTGCTGATGATACTTCCATGATCGAAGTTAATGGCAGGAGAGGTTGTCTGTTTTGCAGTGGTAGCCATGCATTTGAACATTGTCGAAAATTTACGTTCAAACCATTCCAAGAGAGAAAAGACTTCATCAGGGAACACAGGCTCTGTGACTGTTGCCTAGAAGCAAGACCTCCTCACTTGGCTAGGAATTGTAGAAGTGGCCGTATTTGCCCTATCATAGGCTGTGGTAAAAGACATCATCCTTTGCTTCATCCTGCAACATCGAACTCAGCATATCAAACATCTGCAACTCCCAAGACATTCAGCAATAGTAATCTGAAAGCTCCCGCCACAGCTCAAAATGAGAGACATAGTAATGTCATTGGAAGCAAGGCGCAATGTAGTGCTACACAAACCAATCGACCACGCATAAGTTTGCAGGTGATTCCTGTTCGTGTTAGTGGGGTAGATGGAGGCCAAGAGATTGAAACCTATGCATTTCTTGACAGTGGTTCTGATTCGTCTATCTGTCTTTACAGCCTTGCTGATAAATTAGGCATTACAGGTAAACCTGTCAATTACACATTGTCCACACTGAATGCAGAGAGGCAGATTAATGGTCATGAATTACAGATGGATGTAAGAGGTCTAAATTTGGTCAATGGTGTGCGACTGGATAAAGTTTGGACAACGGATATATTACCGATAGCAGCTGACAGTATTCCGACCAAGTTGGATATAAAAGGATGGTCTCACCTGAATGATATAGAATTGCCAGAGATAGAACTTAAAGATGTTACTCTCCGGGAACGATGTCCCCGAGGCACATTGGGTTCTTGAGGAGCGTCGTGGTGAAAGGAAGCAACCATATGGTATTCGAACGCTACTTGATTGGACATTCATTGGACCAATGGGCAGAAAGAAGCGTGGAGGTAATAGCATCAATTTTATTAACGTTGACCAAGTGTTGGACTCTGATTCCCCAATTCAGTGTCTCGAACCTATAACTTCTCAGCTTCATCGCATGTACAATGCAGATTTCACAGAGTCCTTGTTTGATACCAAGGCATGTATGTCGCTGGAAGATAGAAGAGCAAAGGCGATCATGGACAGTTCAGTTTGTCTGATTGAGGGTCACTACCAGCTGGCTCTTCCTTGGCGATATGATGATCCCTGCTTACCCAACAACAAATGGTCTGCTCTAAAGAGGTTGAAGCTACTGAAGAGGCGTCTATTAAAAGATCCTGCACTTATGAAGAAATATAAAGACACATTGGATGGTTACATCTCCCAGGGTCATGCAAGAAGAATGCCCAATGTGGATTCATCAGCAACGAAGTCTGGCTCTACTTGGTATTTACCTCATCATCCAGTAATCCACTCGAATAAACCAGAGAAGGTGAGAGTTGTTTTTGACTGCGCTGCCAAATACCAAGGCACATCTCTTAATGATCAGCTTCTGCAAGGTCCTGATCTAAATAATACCCTTGTGGGAGTACTTCTTCAATTTCGAAAAGAGCCAGTTGCCATTGTCGCTGACATCAAGCAAATGTTCCATCAAGTTAAGGTGAAGAAGGCGGACTGCGATGCACTAAGATTCTTATGGTGGCCGGAAGGAGATTTATCTAAAGATCCAGCCGATCATCAAATATTGGTGCATCCATTTGGTGCCACATCTTCACCAAGCTGTGCAGCATATGCTCTGAAGAGAACTGCAGATGACAACAGAAGTAATTATGACACTCATATTGTGGATACTGTTTATAGAAACTTCTACGTCGATGATTGTCTGAAGTCTGTTGCTAGTGTTGAAGAAGCCAAGGAACTGGTGAAACTGTTGCCTGAAATGTTAGCTAAAGGAGGTTTTCATCTAACAAAATGGATATCCAACTGTCGGGAAATCTTAGCACTGATCCCAGAAGCTGAGCGTGCTTCTTCAGTGATGAATCTAGATATGGAGAACTTGCCGATTGACAGAGCTCTTGGCATCCAATGGGATGTTGAAAAGGATGCCTTTAACTTCAGAATTGGCGACAGACTGAAAGAAGAGACACGCAGGGAGATGTTATCATTCGTAGCTTCAGTCTACGACCCACTTGGATTCGCTGCCCCCTTTGTTTTACCGGCAAAACGAATCTTACAAGAATTATATCGTGTTGGATATGGATGGGATGAAAAGGTACCAGAAGATCAACTGTCGAATTGGAGAGAATGGAGGAAAAAACTACCTACTTTGATGACACTAGCTATACCTAGATGCTACAAACCAACTGGTTTCAGTCAAATACAAACAGTGGAACTCCATAATTTCTCTGATGCCTCCTTAGGAGGTTATGGGGTTGCATCTTACCTGCGGCTGATAGATACAAATGGTACAATTCATTGCAGTTTGCTGATGGGAAAGTCCAGGGTCGCTCCGCTCAAAGCCATGACAGTACCGAGGCTTGAACTAACAGCAGCTACAGTTGCAGTTAAGGTCAGCAGACAAATTCAAGATGAAATTCAACTCCCAATCCAGAGAACCCTATTTTGGACAGATTCAACAATAGTCATCCAATATATTCGCAACATGGCAATACGATTCCAAACCTTTGTCTCTAACCGCCTCCAGATTATTCATGATGCTTCATCTCCATCACAATGGTACCATGTCAGTTCAGAGTTCAATCCAGCAGACCATGCATCACGAGGAATAAAATTGAATGGTTCTAATGAGGCAGCAATAACCACATGGTTCCATGGTGCAGCATTTCTATGGCAACCTGAATCAGAATGGCCAGGCCAACCTACTGACCTACCAGAAATTGATCGTGACAACAAAGAGCTGAGAAGGAAGGTCCAAGCAACAACCATTACCCAGTGCAATACAATGGGTACAGATGTTTGGAGTCGTTTGCTCCATCAATACTCCTCTTGGTATAAATTACAAGTGAGTGTTGCATGGCTCATCCGGTTTAAGATGTACTTGAGAAGATCTGCCTTATTGAAAATAGGCCCGTTAACAGTTCATGAACTTTCCATTGCTACCACTGACATTTGCAGAATTGTCCAACGAAGTTCATTTCCAAGAGAGTTTGCTTCACCGCAAAAGATTCTGAGTGAAAAACCTGATGCTGAAGGTTATGTCAGTCAACTGCGAAAGTTAAACCCTAAATTAGAAAATGGAGTCCTACACGTCGGAGGACGACTAGTGAACGCACCCATTAGTCAGCAAGCTAGACATCCAATTATATTACCTCGCAATCATCATGTAACTGAGTTGATCGTTCAACATTACCATGAACAACAAGGACATATTGGCCCAAACCAAGTGTTGTCAGAGATACGACAGAATTTCTGGATTGTTCATGGACTAGCTACTGTAAAGTGTGTGATTGGTAGGTGTATTAAGTGTCGTCGATGGAATGCACAACCCGGGAATCAAAAAATGGCTCCACTTCCTACAGCTAGAGTGACACCAGGTGAGCCACCATTCTCCCATGTCGGGATAGATTATTTTGGACCACTGTATGTTAAGTACAGAAGAGGTACCATTAAACGATATGGATGCGTGTTCACCTGCCTGGCCATTCGGGCTGTTCATATCGAAGTGGCCCATGATTTATCCACAGATTCCTTTATACAATCTGTGTGGAGATTTATTAGTCGGCGTGGACCACCTACACATCTCTACAGTGATAATGGTACCAATTTCCGGGGAGCCGAGACTGAGCTGAAACAGATGCTTGCTAAATGGAACCAAGCTTTTATTAACGGTAAGCTTAGCAGAAGAAATATTCAATGGCATTTTAATCCACCAGCAGCAAGTCATGCAGGTGGAGTCTGGGAACGAATGATTCGTTCGATAAGAAAGATTCTTCGATCTTTATTAGGGAACAGGTTAGTGGATGATGAAACGCTACTCACTTTCACAACAGAAGTGGAGAAGATTCTTAATAATCGACCACTGACACATTTATCTGATGATCCAGATGATCTTGAACCACTCACACCAAACCATCTACTTTTGCTACGCCTAAATCCTTGTACGTCGGTGAGTGAAATCATAGAAGAAAATGGTCATCACAGAAGAAGAACCGAAACTCAACATCTTGCAACTGAGTTTTGGAAACGGTGGGTACGTGAGTACTTGCCAACTCTACAAGAAAGGCAGAAATGGTGCAGGCCGAAAAGGAACCTATCCATTGGTGATTTGGTACTTGTTGTCAATGAAAATATTCCTCGAGGTGAATGGCCTTTGGGAAAAGTCGAACAGACCTTTGCTGATCGATTTGGTACAACTAGTCATGTTCTTGTGAAGACTTCCACTGGATGTTTACGGAGAGATGTGCGCAAGCTCTGTTTATTGGAAGGCAACATGGATCACAAGACTGTGATGGAAAGACAAGATGGAGTAACTAGAGCAGCAGAGATCGGTGCAGAAGACACCAAGGAAATACATGAACAAGTAGATGGATGTGATCATTCGATGCCACGTCGTAGTAAAAGACTACATCACAAGAAGAAAATAGAACAATGAACCTTTGTTGAACAGAACAATGATTTTTTCTTTTCATGTACATGATTCATTTAGTTGTCGGTTCTGCAACTTTAAATTTAGAAAGGCTCCTCGTGACGTGCGCCTTTCGGGGGCGGTGTGTAAGTTGTGCAAACCTCCCCTCTGATTGGTTATTGATTACATAGTTAGATTCTTTTGTTTCACCTGTTTGACCTGTGGTGAACTCTGGGCTAGGCAGGCTATTGTCTTCAGTTCAGCATGTGCTTCTGAAGAGTGAAGACGTCTCTGTGTCTGCTCTGAATTGCCCTGCCGCATTGGGTTTTCTGAAACTTGCTAGGTTTGCTAACATTTGTACACCGGTCCGGGAAGGTGCCACTAAATGAGGTAAGGAAGGTTTTCTTTTCATTGTTGGCTTCATCGGCATGAAATTATTGGCAGTGATTTGTTACAAGTTTGAGTACTCGTATGAACTCGATTTTATCACTCTTACTTTGGGTTATTATTGCAAGTCTGTAAATGTTAGTATTCGTTAGTATTCGTTAGTATTCGTTAAGACTTATTTCTTGAAAATTGTTTTGTTATTTATACTATTTGCCACCCATTTTTTGTGCCCAAACACATTGCGTACATGTGGTCAGCTGCACGTTTAATAAAGCACATGGTATGCAGTGTGTGCTTTGGCAGGTCAAAATGGTTGACAAATATTTCAGTTAGCATTGTTACTTATTGTTACATATTTTATTTGCCGTATATTTATTGGTTGTATCGCTCGACTTTCTGCACATATTAAGAGAAATGTATATTTAATTTACTGTACATTTTATGAGAATTGTTTGATTTACTTCGACTATTATAGTTTCCCTATTTTGTTTTGTATATTTTAGAACCATATTCAGGAGATGTACTAACTTGTTTTGATTCCGTAACGATTGACCATATGGAATAAATATATGATATAACCAGAGTACGCGTTTCTAGTTGGTGGCGTAAGAGACTGTAATACCTGTGGGAGCTTGTGATGCCTACACCAATAATCACACATTTCTATATTACACCAATAATCACACATTTCTATATTACACCAATAATCACACATTTCTATATTACACCAATAATCACACATTTCTATATTACACCAAAAATCACACATTTCTATATTACACCAAAAATCACACATTTCTATATTACACCAATAATCACACATTTCTATATTACACCAATAATCACACATTTCTGTATTACACCAATAATCACACATTTCTGTATTACATGAATAATCACACATTTCTATATTACACCAATAATCACAAATTTCTATATTACACCAATAATCACACATTTCTGTATTACGCCAATAGTCACACATTTCTATATTACACCAATAATCAAACATTTCTATATTACATGAATAATCACACATTTCTGTATTACACCAATAATCACTCATTTCTATATTACACCAATAATCACACATTTCTATATTACACCAATGATCACACATTTCTTTATTACACCAATGATCACACATTTCTTTATTACACCAATAATCACACGTTTCTATATTACACCAATAATCACACGTTTCTATATTACACCAATAATCACACGTTTCTATATTACACCAATAATCACACGTTTCTATATTACACCAATAATCACACGTTTCTATATTACACCACCAATAATCACACGTTTCTATATTACACCACCAATAATCACACATTTCTATATTACACCAATAATCACACATTTCTATATTACACCACCAATAATCACACATTTCTATATTACACCACCAATAATCACACATTTCTATATTACACCAATAATCACACATGTCTATATTACACCAATAATCACACATGTCTATATTACACCAATAATCACACATGTCTATATTACACCAATAATCACACATTTCTATATTACACCAATAATCACACATTTCTATATTACACCAATAATCACACATTTCTATATTACACCAATAATCACACATTTCTATATTACACCAATAATCACACATTTCTATATTACACCAATAATCACACATTTCTATATTACACCAATAATCACACATTTCTGTATTACACCAATAATCACACATTTCTGTATTACACCAATAATCACACATTTCTGTATTACACCAATAATCACACATTTCTGTATTACACCAATAATCACACATTTCTGTATTACACCAATAATCACACATTTCTGTATTACATCAATAATCACACATTTCTGTATTACATCAATAATCACACATTTCTATATTACATCAAAAATCACACATTTCTATATTACATCAAAAATCACACATTTCTATATTACACCAATATTCACACATTTCTATATTACACCAATATTCACACATTTCTATATTACACCAATATTCACACATTTATATATTACACCAATATTCACACATTTATATATTACACCAATAATCACACATTTCTATATTACACCAATAATCACACATTTCTATATTACACCAATAATCACACATTTCTATATTACACCAATATTCACACATTTATATATTACACCAATATTCACACATTTCTATATTACACCAATAATCACACATTTCTATATTACACCAATAATCACACATTTCTATATTACATCAATAATCACACATTTCTATATTACACCAATAATCACACATTTCTATATTACACAAATAATCACACATTTCTATATTACACAAATAATCACACATTTCTATATTACACAAATAATCACACATTTCTGTATTACACAAATAATCACACATTTATGTATTACACAAATAATCACACATTTCTGTATTACACCAATAATCACACATTTCTGTATTACACCAATAATCACACATTTCTGTATTACACCAATAATCACACATTTCTATATTACACCAATAATCACACATTTCTATATTACACCAATAATCACACATTTCTATATTACACCAATAATCACACATTTCTATATTACACCAATAATCACACATTTCTATATTACACCAATAATCACACATTTCTATATTACACCAATAATCACACATTTCTATATTACACCAATAATCACACATTTCTATATTACGCCAATAATCACACATTTCTGTATTACGCCAATAATCACACATTTCTGTATTACGCCAATAATCACACATTTCTGTATTACGCCAATAATCACACATTTCTGTATTACGCCAACAATCACACATTTCTGTATTACGCCAACAATCACACATTTCTGTATTACGCCAACAATCACACATTTCTGTATTACGCCAACAATCACACATTTCTGTATTACGCCAACAATCACACATTTCTGTATTACGCCAACAATCACACATTTCTGTATTACGCCAATAATCACACATTTCTGTATTACGCCAATAATCACACATTTCTGTATTACGCCAATAATCACACATTTCTGTATTACGCCAATAATCACACATTTCTGTATTACGCCAATAATCACACATTTCTGTATTACGCCAATAATCACACATTTCTGTATTACGCCAATAATCACACATTTCTGTATTACACCAATAATCACACATTTCTGTATTACACCAATAATCACACATTTCTATATTACACCAATAATCACACATTTCTATATTACACCAATAATCACACATTTCTATATTACACCAATAATCACACATTTGTATATTACACCAATAATCACACATTTCTATATTACACCAATAATCACACATTTCTATATTACACCAATAATCACACATTTCTATATTACACCAATAATCACACATTTCTATATTACACCAATAATCACACATTTCTATATTACACCAATAATCACACAAGTCGGGCATTTCTTGCAGGCGTCCATGAATTCTTAAAGATAAAATATGTTTGATGTTAAAAATCAATCCAATATTAGTAACTGTTTCTGTTTTGCCATTCTATTGCCATCAAACATAGCATTAATTTACCAATTAATTATTCAAATCTAATAATTGCTTTAGTCAACCTGTTGGTTTTGCAAATTTCTCAGTATTTTTGTTATAATTGTAGTCAAAATGTACATCCTTTTCTATTGGCTACAAGTCTGGTTCAAATGTCCTAAACAGTTAATTATTTTTATAATGTGGAATGTTTGATTGAAATATTGAAACACATTTTAATATACACAGATTTGGAGGGCATAACCAGTATATTGTAATACACATTGATAGGTTACGTGATATCGTCTAAAACACTTTTAACATTAATACAAACAAGTCATTTAGTTATTTTAATGTCTACTTTATTCACATAATATCAGATAAATCTAAACAAATTTGGTTAAATTCAAATAAATGTCAACCAATAGTCTTGGTACTTACATAATAGTATACACTATAGCAATCTTGACTCAAATTACATAATTGCAAAATGCACATTAATATAATCTCTCAAATTACATAATTACAAAATGCACATTAATATAATCTCTCAAATTACATAATTACAATATGCACATTAATATAATCTCCACGGGAGAGTGGATATGGTTCAGTTCATACAATTTGTTTGTGCCTACTGAGTAGCACAAATACCTCTATCATAATAATTTCTATATGCAAATCATTGGTATATAAATCAAAATGTGAACGCGTTCAAAATTTTCAACAAAATTACGGAAATGATGCTTCTATAACTGACAGTGTGTATTGTATGTTGTCATTTCAAATTTGTAGCATAACTAAATACTATTATTACTATTGGGGTATGGTTTGTGTTACAATAAATTATGCTCATAATGCCAGGACTAACACTTTACCATAGAAACGTCTTTGAAATTACCGACTGCACGTTTCTAAAAACGTGTATATCCGTATTTTCTAGGCCACATGTAGCTTAATATGTTAAGGCGTTATTTGTATATTGACAATGGCTAAATGATATTAATATAAATCTTATGATATACAACAGTTAAACAACGCGAATAAAAACTCTTGGTTGTAGTAAAACAAACTAGATATACTTAGAAATAAGTCCGAACATCTCAAAATCTGATAGTTGTATTAAACATTGACTCTTCTTTCACATTCATTCACCCAACATTCATTCACCCAACATTCATTCACCCAACAGTAGTTTGAATAGTTATAATGTTTTAATCGAGCGATCTCGTTTGTATTTGTCATGAATTCCCACTGATACAAAGGTATACACTGCATTTAATGTTCAAATACATATGTAGGTGCAGACAAATTGATTTGGGGATGTGATGAGTCCATAATCTCCCCCCTCATAATTATATCCCTTATGTTACATAATTGATAAATAGAACTGAAAAATATCTGTAAAGTCCATGTTGATGTTCAAATTGGCAAAAAAATACCCTGTGTTATCTCACGGATGAAATATAAACTCTTTCCTAGATTCAATTTGTCAAATTAAAGCCTGTTTTAAGTGTGATATATATCACCAGCTTACTGTCTGTATGGATCTTTCATTCGTGCAAGGGTTCTAGTCAATGTCTATCCATATATATATATATATATATATATATTCAGGTGACGCTTAGTTGGTTATGTAAAAGACATTTAAAATAGTTGGGTTGTGATTGTGTAATTACTATAGTACTACGTCATTTACAATGAAAGCTCGGAGTGAGATCTGTTTTGTTGATTTTTCCCGCCAACAGTTTGGTACAACAATTGTATGTATTTCCCAACATTTCTTTCTTAATTTTTAATCAAATTCGCATAATTTCACATTGGCTATAAATATAAATTATTTGTTTAAATATAGAACATAATTAGTTGATTTTTTTATAGGTGCTACACGTTTTGTGTTTAATTAGTTTGATTTCATTAAATGAAGCTTAGAGCCACGTTCATTCAAGCTAATTGAACGTATTCCATGAGATGGTGTTGTAAAATGTATAGCTATTAATGTACGAATTAAAGGGTAAATATTTGATGACATATTTAATTCGAAAATTTACAGTGACTCATTCGATAATCCCATAAATGTGCATAACGTGCAGATACATGATATCAAATATTACATTTATTTGTGAAATCAATAACTTTATCGGGTGTAATTGTACTTTTATCCGACATAGCGTCGACTCATCGAGACAGGTTTTCAATAGGATGGAATTATACACAATTAATATCTATATTTGGTGAATTTTGTACGCGATATGTATTGTTAATTTTGATTACAATGACAAATTCAATGTAGCCTTGTTTATTTCATTGATATTTGCAGCTTCCTTGACATCATGGTAAAACGAATGTAATTAACATATTTATTCACCACTTCACAATACTACTCTATATTCAAGTCTTAAACATCGGAACTTTCGTATTTACTGACTTTTTGCCATTTTGTACGATTGAGGTGTCGTCTGGCTGCCAGCTTTCTGCCACTGCGACAAAAAACGGCATCTTTCATTTTCCGCCGAAAGTTATCCGAGAGAAATGCATACAACACAGGATTGAGGGCGCTGTTCATAAAGTACATTATTTGACAAGCTGGCACGAACAAAGATCCGAAATATGAATTATATGGATATGTTTCGAAAAAGAAAGACATCCACACATTGGCTACTTGTTGGGGAAACAAGCAAATTGCGAATGATCCAACAACGGCCACAAGCAGTCGAATTACTTTCTTACGAGCTGCTAATACGCCTTCATTAATACTTCGTGTTCGTGTCAATCTAGGCTGTGTGTCGTTACAATCCAATGCAGAGTCACGTGATGCCATTGAACATGTGGACACTTTTTTCTTGCGTATATGAAATAACTGTGGTCTCTTTGTCTTCTTTCGTCGATTGCCAATTATCAGCTTTATGTAATGTTTTTTAGGCTCATTTTTTGTGACCATTGTATCAAGCTTGTCTACTCGAGGTGTAATCATAGTCGACTTAACTTGTATCATATCCACATCTTTGGGGATGAGATCTTTCACGGGAATTCTTGGCTTCCAAATTGGGTCATTGTGTGCATCTTGCGAATACTGTTTTCTATAGTGATTTATATCACGGCTTTTTATTCGAATATTCTTTACTTCCCAGTTACTTTCATTCGCACTTCTTTCACTCAAGTTGTCAACGTTTCTAATTTGGAGAGTTTCGCGCGCTTGTATTAATTCCTCTTCGTTCACATCGACATTGTAATTTATTTGACTGGCGGATTTGAATTTTTTATGAATTATTTCAGAGATTTTTATATAACTGTCATCGTCAGACAAATTGTTTTCCGATTTGGCAGGCATAAGAAATATGTTTCTTGTCTGTAATAAACTTTGCTTACAATGAATAGGATCCGATAACGTTGTTGTTTCACACATGTCGGCATACAGGTTTGAATCCCTTTTAGTTTCATTGAAGGTTGGAATATTTTCCCGGGAACTATTCATACTATCACTGATTTTGTTGATTTCATCTTTGCTATCTTTGAAATTTGCTGAACACTGCGCTTCACTTTCCTTCTCTCGACACCTATCTACTTGTTTGAATAATACAAAGTTTGTTTTTCTCAGCCTACGAGGCTCTACCCTAATGCTTCCTTCTGAAGAAGCAGATGATATGTCGGATATATCGCTCTGGTCCCTGGATGCCTGTAAATGCTGAACAACAGGCGAAGCATATATGCCATTTTTTCTTTTAGTTCCGCGTGTATAATTAATAAGGCACCCTTTTTCGTGTAGATTAGATGGCTTGTAGTTTTTGTCTTTCTTTTTCACTTTTTTCGACGGCTCACTCAAAGACATATGCCCACGTCCGCTGCTTATCCATAGGCGTCTGGCTATTATCGAGTACAGTATTAGCATAATCGTTAGCGGTAGAAGGTACCACAGTACCGTATTAAGGTTTGCACCGACCGATGTGAACATTAACAGGCTTGGTCTGCTGTACATATCCACTACGCATAAAGTATTGTTGCCAAACATTGGCAGAGGGGATGCACTATATATAAATAAGAGAGGGGCGTTATATCCGAGTCCGAGTATCCAAACAAAGACGATTACAACTCGCATTCTAGTTAGAGTTAGTATCCTTCTGCTATGCATTGGTAAGGTAATAGCAATAAACCGTTCAACCGATATTACAGTCAATAGCACAATAGAGACGGACGGAGTGACCCCTCTCATGAAAAACATTAGCTTGCACATAATGTCGCCTAAAAACCAGCTAGGACTTATGTAATAGAACATGCTTGGCAGTATGCAAAATATTCCCACACATAGATCAGAGACGGCCAAATTGGCAAGAAAGAAGTTGGTTACTGTTCTCATAGATCGGTTGGCGGAGACTACGTATATTACCAATACGTTACCCAAGATACACGGCACAAACACTAATGTATACGCGACTATAAGACCGTTAATAACCCTCGGTTCGGTGAACTTATCAACGTATCCTTCATAACTACTGTAGTCCATATCCGTTAAATTGCCAACGCTTGAGTTCGATGATGTGTTCATTGATTCTGAGCAGAATGAGAAGACACTTATTAATACACAAAAAGTCTGCTGGTCGACAGAAAAAACATAGAATGCATGCCGTTATTACCTTGTTGTATATAACGTCTGATATCATATTCCAAAGAATATATGTTCATAATTCTGTCAAAATCCAGAAATGATATTGAACACTGAATTTAGAGCATCATTCTTAACAATTTTATGTAATATGTGCATTATTTTAGTATTATATATATATATATATATCAGTTCTTTTTATTTAGATCATGGCAATTTTTTGGTCAGAGCGCCCTCTAGTTTTGTGGAGAATCATGTTCATTTGGAATGCTCTGATTGGATGGAAGTTCAAGCCTAGCAAGGTGTGATAGAATTGGCCTGTTATGTTCAGATTCAAATAAGCATGAACCACTAATTTGACAGGGAAGTGATACTTATAATGCAGCAAGCTGTTCTAATTGCTGTTGTGGTAGAGTTTTTCTATTTTCCTGTCAAATGCATTTATTGGTCCACTGAAAAATGAAAATAATGTTCCCTGTAACTTAGACTCTTATTGATCAAGGCATTTTAAAAATCATGGGTGTTAACTCCCCTCAAGTTATGACCCGTTGTCCCCTACAGAATAATGGTTGCATCTAATATTAAAATAAAGATGACGGAGTATAGCGTTGATTCATCTCGTTCTACTCTGGATTACTTGGAGTCAATAAAGATCCTAGAAAGTTAGTATTTATATGCCTGTGTGTTTTTTGTTTGTTTGTTTTTTCACTGTCTTTGACTTTCCCAGTATGTTTGTTGCTGTTGACAACAATTCAGTCCTCTGCCAGGCTTCAGTCAATGTTTTTCTTCACTACCTACCCAACTCCTCGTCGGGCACTATGTAGCTGGTGTGGTATATTTATCACAGACAGTAGGGCAATTGTCACATTTAGTGCTCCAAGAAAATATTCTCTGTCCATGTGTATTTATATAAATAGATGCAGTTTCTTTGGCTTGAATAACGATCACTGGCTTCGTACATACAGGTATACTGGTTTACCTGTTTCTAGTTGAAATATAGCCAATCTTATTAACCAAGACAGTTGGACATTTGCCACATGTCACAACACTCATTTCCAAGTGCCATAGCTTGAAACAAGTAGTCAAATCTGATATTGGCTGGAGCTTTAGTTTATATGGACATGGTAAATGGCAAACTAGATGGTCAGAAAGTAATAAAAATAATCACAGCTTTACTCCACCCACCCCAATATGAAGTAAAAGGCTGTTTATAAGGCCATGTATGATGGTTTCATTTTTCTTATGGAAAACAATTTTAATTAAAAACTTCTATGCTCCTGTACCCAACCGTGGGGGTTCATCACACTAAACAACAGGTGTCACTATTACTAAGATAAATGTACTTTTTTTTCATTAAAATTACTGAATGCTTATACATATGTACTAAAACGTTAGTTAACATTTAATATCAGGCAATGCATTGGTTCATTACCCTGGCTACGTGTTAAAATGGTTATGAATTCATTTTGGATAAGTACGTACATAACCGACCAATCTTGGACTTTATTTCAATATGTTGGTCAGGGTTCTGACCCTGTGTATTTTTCGGTGGGTACCGTTTAATTTCATTACCCTGGCTACGTGTTAAAATGGTTATGAATTCACTCTGGATAAGTACGTACATAACCGACCAATCTTGGACTTTATTTCAATGTGTTGGTCAGGGTTCTGACCCTGTGTATTTTTCGGTGGGTACCGTTTAATTTCACCACCCTGGCTACGTGTTAAAATGGGTATGAATTCATTTTGGATAAGTACGTACATAACCGACCAATCTTGGACTTTATTTCAATGTGTTGGTCAGGGTTCTGACCCTGTGTATTTTTCGGTGGGTACCGTTTAATTTCACCACCCTGGCTACGTGTTAAAATGGGTATGAATTCATTTTGGATAAGTACGTACATAACCGACCAATCTTGGACTTTATTTTGCATGCAGGTAAGGTACACCTACAGACATAACTGTGGACATTCAGTTCTTTTTATTTAGATCATGGCAATTTTTTGGTCAGAGCGCCCTCTAGTTTTGTGGAGAATCATGTTCATTTGGAATGCTCTGATTGGATGGAAGTTCAAGCCTAGCAAGGTGTGATAGAATTGGCCTGTTATGTTCAGATTCAAATAAGCATGAACCACTAATTTGACAGGGAAGTGATACTTATAATGCAGCAAGCTGTTCTAATTGCTGTTGTGGTAGAGTTTTTCTATTTTCCTGTCAAATGCATTTATTGGTCCACTGAAAAATGAAAATAATGTTCCCTGTAACTTAGACTCTTATTGATCAAGGCATTTTAAAAATCATGGGTGTTAACTCCCCTCAAGTTATGACCCGTTGTCCCCTACAGAATAATGGTTGCATCTAATATTAAAATAAAGATGGCGGAGTATAGCGTTGATTCAT
This sequence comes from Saccoglossus kowalevskii, assembly GCF_978046115.1. Classification (NCBI taxonomy): domain Eukaryota; kingdom Metazoa; phylum Hemichordata; class Enteropneusta; family Harrimaniidae; genus Saccoglossus; species Saccoglossus kowalevskii. Next base: position 32,900,806 of record NC_140658.1, read on the forward strand.
CTCGTTCTACTCTGGATTACTTGGAGTCAATAAAGATCCTAGAAAGTTAGTATTTATATGCCTGTGTGTTTTTTGTTTGTTTGTTTTTTCACTGTCTTTGACTTTCCCAGTATGTTTGTTGCTGTTGACAACAATTCAGTCCTCTGCCAGGCTTCAGTCAATGTTTTTCTTCACTACCTACCCAACTCCTCGTCGGGCACTATGTAGCTGGTGTGGTATATTTATCACAGACAGTAGGGCAATTGTCACATTTAGTGCTCCAAGAAAATATTCTCTGTCCATGTGTATTTATATAAATAGATGCAGTTTCTTTGGCTTGAATAACGATCACTGGCTTCGTACATACAGGTATACTGGTTTACCTGTTTCTAGTTGAAATATAGCCAATCTTATTAACCAAGACAGTTGGACATTTGCCACATGTCACAACACTCATTTCCAAGTGCCATAGCTTGAAACAAGTAGTCAAATCTGATATTGGCTGGAGCTTTAGTTTATATGGACATGGTAAATGGCAAACTAGATGGTCAGAAAGTAATAAAAATAATCACAGCTTTACTCCACCCACCCCAATATGAAGTAAAAGGCTGTTTATAAGGCCATGTATGATGGTTTCATTTTTCTTATGGAAAACAATTTTAATTAAAAACTTCTATGCTCCTGTACCCAACCGTGGGGGTTCATCACACTAAACAACAGGTGTCACTATTACTAAGATAAATGTACTTTTTTTTCATTAAAATTACTGATATATATATATATATATATATATATTATGAATGGCAGTAACTCACCGATGGTAGGTAAAGCCCAGAGAATGTAAATTTAAAGATAAGTCCTATTCCAAGATTACAATGAATGGCACTTCGTATGACGGCGGCGTCTTATATTAAACTGACATGACCTGCAAAAGAGAGATCACATGTCAATTATTGATGAGTTGTTTACATTGTCAGAAGCGCCAAATTAGCTGCATATGAGACTAATCCTTAATATGATTTCATTGGGCGTAATGAAACATGTGGGTCACTTCGCATAGGTATATTTGAAAATAGTAGTAGATTAATTCACTAGAAGAGAGAGTATGAACTCATGAATGTTTTTTTATATTGCAAGTGTATAACAGCATACCTATATACGTACATGTGAACGGTAACTTAAATGGCACCGATCGAATCTCGTGTAGTAAGCAAAGTGGCGCTCTACGAGGAGCTTACTGAAAGATGTTCAGATAAGTAGCCGAATATAATGGAGATCGACAATATCAAACTTAATTTGCGAGGCTGAATTTCTGTAACGGTTTTGGGAAAAACGGTCGTTTCGGTGGTAGAATAGCTTCCGCATATTCAATAACGTTACTTCCTTTTAAACCGACGTCAGCAAACATAATGATTTCTTTCCGGGCTTGTTTCTGAGTGTACGGAAACAGATGACGGTGATTTCATGTTATTCTAACAACAGTTGTTGCTAATAACAATATATGCACACAAGGTTTACGCATTATTTCTATTACTTATATTGTATTAGTTGTAACTCAATTATTTAATTCAAATTAAATAATAATAATATAATTCCAAAATAAACGATTGCGTTTTCCAACACGTTTATCGTAATGGAAGGTTGTAGGGTCGCGTAGAATCCCACAAGCAGGGTATCGTAATGGGAGGTTGTAGGGTCGCGTAGAATCCCACAAGCAGGGTATCGTAATGGGAAGTTGTAGGGTCGCGTAGAATCACACAAGCAGGGTATCGTAATGGGAGGTTGTAGGGTCGCGTAGAATCCCACAAGCAGGGTATCGTAATGGGAGGTTGTAGGGTCGCGTAGAATCCCACAAGCAGGGTATCGTAATGGAAGGTTGTAGGGTCGCGTAGATCCCACAAGCAGGGTATCGTAATGGGAGGTTGTAGGGTCGCGTAGAATCCCACAATCAGGGTATCGTAACGGAAGGTTGTAGGGTCGCGCAGTATCTCACAAGCTAGGCATCTTAGTGGGTAGTTGTAGGGTCGCATAGATCCCACAAGCTGGGTATCGTAATGGGTAGTTGTAGGGTCGCGTAGAATCCCACAAGCTGGGTATCGTAATGGGTAGTTGTAGGGTCGCGTAGAATCCCACAAGCAGGGTATCGTAACGGAAGGTTGTAGGGTCGCGCAGTATCTCACAAGCTAGGCATCTTAGTGGGTAGTTGTAGGGTCGCATAGATCCCACAAGCTGGGTATCGTAATGGGTAGTTGTAGGGTCGCGTAGAATCCCACAAGCAGGGTATCGTAATGGAAGGTTGTAGGGTCGCGCAGTATCCCACAAGTTTGGCATCTTAGTGGGTAGTTGTAGGGTCGCATAGATCCCACAAGCTGGGTATCGTAATGAGTAGTTGTAGGGTCGCGTAGAATCCCACAAGCTGGGCGTCGTAATGGGAGGTTGTAGAGTCGCGTAGAATCCCACAAGCAGGGTATCGTAATGGAAGGTTGTAGGGTCGCGCAGTATCCCACATGCTAGGCATGTTAGTGGGTAGTTGTAGGGTCGCATAGATCCCACAAGCTGGGTATCGTAATGGGAGGTTGTACGGTTGTATAGAACTTCTGGATGGGTAAAACATCTGACAAGACTAAATTGAAATGCATTTGATCTCAAACAAAAACATCGGAAAGAAACAAACAAACGAACCTCATCTGTTATACCACATACGTATGAAAAGTACAGTCTAAAAATAGGTTACCTGAAATACGAACTAATTAGACAAATTATTATTTATGAATTCAATTGAAATACTAATCACTTTCTAAGTAAATTGAATTCACAGTCGTTTTGTGATATTAAGACATTGTTTTCACGGAGAACCACGAATGCCTTCATAATTATTCTATATATATAAATCAAAAAGTCGACGATCATCAATTAGAATTACTGCAACGGCCCAAGCATGAGTAACGCAATGAATGTCTTTCGTTCTCCCCATTTTTATGCAAACGTATTAAAGTCGACTTAAATGGCCGATAACCACTATAGTATCTTGTTCCTTTTAGTGTCAACATATTCTCTCCAAATTTTAGTTAAGCTTTCGAAGCCAGTATTTCTCTGACTTTGCCGATGGCTTAAATACTCTTCTAAAATATTGTGCAACATTGACCCTGTACATTTTACATTACACACCCTCCCCCAATAGTTAACCCAAGAATTCAACATCTTAATTTTGTTAATGATTCACATTTGTTACTTTATTTAATTTAATTTGTTTCTAACATTAATAAAAAGTTGTACTGATATATAAATAATGCTTTAGTGCTTTAGATTAGTACTACACTTCTACGTCCCATTAATCAATAAACAACAGTGTTCTGATATTTTAACTATCTCTGTATACACGTATACATGCACGCATGGTATCGAGTTATAACACAACCGATACATCCTGCTCATTGTCATCACAACACATACTAACAAATCTTTCTAATTCCATACAATCAATAGTGATTGAAGTGACATACTCTCCCGAAATTGAAATTAACAACTTAATCGATAATGGAAAAAGTGTTTCAATAGAATAAAATGTAATGTGAACTCAACTTGCCCTCTTGCTATGTATACAAGGTTTACCTTTAAATTAGTCATATTAATCTGGAAAAACGAAGGCGATTACTATTGAATTATTAACAAGCCGTTGATACATCGACGAATACTGCAAGTGAAAAACCTAAATTGTAAGTGCGTCCATCATCTGCAATTAATATTGAAAGGTGAAACAGCGTGCGCGATAACATAGTTTTTTTTTTTTCATTTCGACTCAATTTTCTCAATTTGCCACAAAAAATACAAGATGATACAAGAAGACACTCAGAGATCAGCACTGTCAAAATGTTAAAATGACGTCATCGATACTGTATTGTCAAATATTCACCTGGAGATTATCACATATTCAAAGATAGTAAATCGGCTTTGATATGGTTTCCATGACGACACACTAGTTATCGTATTGGTTGTTATTTTTCAACATCAGCTGTTGTGCGGTTTCTATTTACGTGTTTTCATATTTGCATAATCGCCTTCTATGTGATTATTGATAATAAACCATGACAAATGCGTGAGAACAGTGCTGTAAACATGACACGAAAACAAAACGAAACGTTAATCATCAATTTTGTTTCACACAAAACATTGATTTATAAGCTTTTCGAAGAAAAGCGGGTGGACCAACATTGGTAATTTCTTCACAAAAGAGCGGATATATGTATTGATGAGCATTATGATGAGTTGAAACGAGTTAACGTGATACGTGATTGTGGTTGATGTCCTTGTTAATAACATAACATATGTGTATTTTGAATCTGTGTAATATATATATATATATTGCACTTTCTTGACAAGCGACAAAATATTGTGAAATATCAACAATACTACAGATAAATTGACATCAAAAACAATTGGTACAGAACACAAGATTCACGACTATGTTGATTCGAAGGAAATTCCTCATTGTTAGGAGCAGGTGCTCAACAAGGTGTATATATAAAACGTACAAAGTACAAAGCGTGGTGTGTCGTAACAGGACACAATTTATATAGAACAGTGCAACCACATTTGCATATTTCATTACTTGAATACCCCCAATCAGCATAAATGACCTGTAGTTTATATTTTTAGATATATGGATGTACAGTATACAACATAGTCATTCTTTGACCTATGACCACTCTGTCAGTTGTATCCAGTATTTCGTACAACATATATATATATATATATACTACACGATATATACCCACACCCACGGCCACAGTTCAGCTAAAGTCCTGCCACAGCCATAAAGGCTCGTTTGACTTCTGACTAAAGCGCTTGTATGATCATATTATTATAAATCGACGTATGTGGTATGTGGACATAGCACTCCTCCATTGTTACAATGGTTACGTTTCGTTTGCTGGGATTTTAAGAGCACTGATCAATCCACTGAACTCAAAGCACGGTCTACTCAACATGTACTGTAAATCTTGAAAACACTATCAATGAAGTTTGTCATTAAAACACACTGTTTTAATTGAAAGCACACTGTTGCAATATGCCAACAAGACACCCACAGGTTGTGGAATTATTAATTGTATGTACGCTTATATGGTCTTACCAACCTAAGTACAACAGGAAATCGAGACACGTGGTGAAATTAATACCTCGAGGCCTAGTAGATTTTGATGCTCCGCATTTGGTGAATGGTAGTTGTAGTTCCACTCACATCTGAGCATTCTCACATGTGATTTAAACAATTTTCCCAAAAACTGTTAAATTTGAAACACTTTAGAAAGCAAAATCGACAATGATGTGTCAACTCAAAACAGCAGACAATAAATGTTTCGCAAAGTCTTAATATATTTGTGTTCATGAGATTAACTAAAACATTTTTCTTCAACAAGTTGTCTTCCAAACCGTCTGCGGTATGCATCTATAATAGACACGCTGGTCATTATCGCCTGCATTAAGCATTTTTATTAGAAAACAAGCAGCCTCTCGGCTGAGTTAGCTTCGATGTTAGCAATGCACATTTCAATTAAAGAACAGAAGATATCATTATAAAATGAACAATATGCATAGTATCAATGCAATGGGACTTGCTGTGTTCAACAAGAATTAAAAAATATCATTTTTGACCATGAATGATTGTGGTTTTTAACAAGAAGTCGAAAATATTACTGTTTACCAAAAATGACAAAAATATTCACCAAAATTAGAGAATTAAAGATATCATTACAAAATGAACAAATCTTAGAAAGGTCCACATGTAGTACCTACATATGTAATATCAAAGCAATTGGACTTGCGGTTTTTAACAACAAGTCGAAAATCACTTTTTACCAAAAATGACAAAAATATTCACCAAAATTAGAGAATTGAAGATATGATCATGAAATGAACAAATCTGAGATAGGTCTACCAAAGGTACATATACACCAAGTATCAAAGCATTCAGGCTTGTAGTTTTCAAGAAGAAGTCGAAAAAGTAAAACATTGACACGGACGACGAACGACAACGGACGACGGACGACGACGGACAATCATTCATATGATAAGCTCCGCTCGACAAAGTCGACAGCGGATCTAAAAAAAATGATCACACACGTCACCATTGTCAAATATACTTTGCATATATTTATAAATTTATTAATTTTAGTATTTTCGATAATAAACAGCTTTATATATCTATATATTTTACGAGTGTGCATATCATGTACCTGTCATAAACTTAATTACCGATGGAATTAAACATGCACGGTGTTGTTATCAATTCTCGAGTTAGTAAGCTGGATGACGCAGCACTAGATAGGCGTTAATTTCCTTTCTGATTCATTTTTGTCGACACTTATTATATTTAGGAAAAATACTTACTTAATTATGTGATTTGTTTATCGTATATTATGATTACTGTACAATAGCAATTTGATATATTTTGCTTATTAACACTTTCTAAAATGATGATTTTTACCATGTTAAAATGTGTCTCTGTTATAAATACTTGTCAATATTCAGATTTTGTTTTGCGTGAAAGCACTTTTAAGAGCGTTGCGACGATAAACACTTTTTTACAAGACATATGTCTGTTTGGAAACACTTTTCAAAATGTGTGTCTAGTGAAATCAATTTTTAAAGAGTTGTGATAGTAAACACTTCAATAAAACAGGTCCCCGGTTGAGACACTGACAAGTAAAATAACTTTTAAAAGGGTTGTGATAATAAGTACTTTTTTTACATGTTCCTGGTGGAAATACTTTTTAATACGTTATTCTATTCAATACTTTACATAATGTGTTATGTGCAAAAAACATCCTTAAAATGTTGCAATAAAACGCCGACTTCAATTGTTTTCATCATAAACATTTTTCGTAATTATGCAGATTATAAAAACTGTATATTATAAAATGTTTTACTACAAAACAGTAGTGTTGTAAAATAACACATTTGCGATTTTAAGAAACACACTTAATATGTTCTATTTTAAAACACTTAGATTTACTGTATGGACAGCTCGGAGATTATCTTCAAATTTGACCCTACCTGTGGGAAAATGTAACATGGTAAAAAAGACTCCGCACCTGATATTATGATTAAATATATCTGTGTTTTGTGAAGTAAAAAAAAAAAAAACGTCCTTCAAAACCTAACCTTGAAAACAGAATTTTACAGGAAGATTTCAATATACGTATATGCATATCACTTATATGTATATTCATATATTTGAGTCTATATATAATACAACAACACAACATGGAGAATAACTTTGAAAGCGGTATCAGCGTAGCCGCTAAGCCGAAGCCCAGATTTTTATGACATATATGGCATAACTAGTTAACCCACCCTTTGATTTCGCCTTGTAGAAAAATGTTTGAAAGCAAGTACCGACCATTGTGGGATTTAATTAGCAATTATCTCAATAATAAGCTTTGCACATCTCATCTTATACCCAGGCCACATTTTTAAACGGGGTTTCATACTGTCATGTATTTGTATTTTCCATTGACAACTGGGTATATTTTCAATAAGATTATAACAGTATACGTTCACAATTATGGTTGCTTGGAAACCAATAATTCATTGATATTGGAATATATAAAATCTGCGTTTGTGTTCATTTTAGTGATGCTGCTTATATCCACCAAAGTTTTTGAACTCGATAAGCTATATTGGTAACCTGGTATACCGTTAAATAATTGACTCACACTAGGATACAAACTATCTAAATTCACACTGAGCTATATGGCATGATTTCCATTGTGTATAGTTTATAACGATGTACCAAGAATAAACCTTGATATACAATAGATTTATTTTGCAACAAGTGCTACACAGAAGTGTTTTATATTTAAAGAATGGTTTAACTAGATGGCCGTACAATGCATGTACGCTTCAAACTATCACCTGTGTCATCTGGCTGAACTGCTCATTAGTCAAATCGCTCGAGACGTCATCACAAAGGGACAGGTTCATAAAAGGCCAGACAATACAAAAATTTAAACAGATATATTTACTTTTAATAATATGACATGACGTCAATAGATTGGCGATCAATAATTAAATAAACATATCGGAAATGCATTTTCAATGTTGTCAGTTAAAAAAAAAAACGACGAACCTACTATGTAAGTCGATTTCAGTTTCGCAATCAGTAACATTTCACTGTACTATGATATGCCCTTATCAACCAATTACCGATATTATTAATTACGTTTTGTTTTCCAGTACATGATATTCACTGGCAGTGAAAATTTTACACCAACGAGTTCAAGCGATAGATTTATGAGAAAATAGTACAGCTAAAGTGTCAATTGGTGTAATACCGCTGTCTCGGTCACGAACCTAATTGTTAACATTAATTAAGAAATGTCTAATATAGAAAGTCAATTAGGTATCACAACATGTCACACGTCTTGACGAATTGTGTCTTATACGCAAAACTTATCGTATATTTATCATTTATCGTATATTTAACATTATGCTACGTAAATTTAAGAACTGCAGCAACGAAGTCAAACTTTTGCTATTTAAAACATTCTGTTCTAGTTTGTATTGCTGCCAATTATGGTGTATGTAAAGAAAATCTACCGATAATGCCCTTCAGGTCAGTTATAATAATGCTTTCAGTAAACTGTTGGGGTACGCCCGTGACTGTAGCGCAAGTACTATGTTCGTTGAAAACCGTACAAACACATTTACCAGTTTATATAGAAAGCTAATTTATGCTTTTATGGATCGATTAGGAACATCAAACAATACGCTTGTGTGTGCCTTGCTCAATAGTGATGTGAGATGGAAGTCTACTTTAGTGCAGCATTGGACGAAGGTAGTCTACTGAGTTTAGTATAGTTTTCAAATCTGTATGGTTTGTAATTTTATTTTATTACATATTTGTTTGTATCTTTTTCTTTATATATAGACTATGTCTGAAATAAACCATAATTTGAAAGGCGTCGAGCATATTTCATATAATTGTCATTTCTTACTTCATGCCCGGTGGAATCTAAAGTGATAGAACAGGCCAATATCGTGAATTACTAACAGTTCCAAAAAATGCTTATTAAAGCGGGAAACACAGTATAGAAATAAATTACCGCGTTCACAAGGCGAAAACGTATTGAAATATTTATCTACTAATAATCGCGATTCTAATGAAGACTTTATATAACTCAATGCTCGCATGTTTACATTACGAATCAAGAAGTCTTATGGCGAGAGACTTAAATTGGAATCTTCAAAGAGCACTGAATATGTGGTACGTGTTATAAATAAATGAAAATATAATGTCGTGATCAGTGTCCAAATAAAATGTATTGCTTTATATACATCAGGTAATAATGTTCAGCTTGTATAATTGAAATATTCTTTTCATTTAGAAATAATTTCCGATGAAAGTTCAAGAGGGTAAAATCGCAATACGTTTTAATTTTCTGGGATGTTAAAAGACAGAACTAATTACATGATAAAAATGAGCAAATCAAGATGAGGATGTTTATATTTACAGTCTTATTTAAACGAAACTCATCTTTGGAACGTTCAATAATGCAGAGATGGACCATCATATCCGTTTTATGGGATTACATGAATCATTATCACAACGCTTAAACCTCAGAAACGACATACATATTGAGCTTTGGTCGTTTGGATGGATACTCGCATGTACACATACAAAAACGCTAAGTTGAATCAATAGACACAATTGTATGATATTAAATTGTAAAGCTCGAGGGCCATAAACCGTGTATCTACATGAACACGTAAATTGCGAGTTACATATAATATTAGTATTCATAATAAACGAATATAATTGCATATTTTACAACTCGGCAATAGTTAGGATGTCGCCAGCGACGGCAATTGACAAAAAACTGCAATGAATTGAATGACAGACAACACGAAATGAAAACCAACAAACAAAACTCACAGGCGCGTTCATCATAACACATGTACAGTAAGTTGCAATTGTATTTCTTCAAACAGAACCCACTTAAAGAATAGTATACCACAATGCGCGTGAAACCAAAAACCGAACAAAATCCTCGTGTTTTGGATTAATAATAAAATAGCTACAATACCTAAAATGTTATTTACATCATGGTGTTTTGTTAACACTACGGCGCACATCGCTTGGAAACAAGTGCGGTATTCCATACACAAGGCGAGTACAGTCACGTTCAGTGCAGGTCTGGCTGAATTATCATTATCTTGTTAGATATTAACCACAAATAAGCAGCCGTTTGGACATGCGCACTCCATACACATTTGGGACACGCCTACGCGAGTCTTGCGTCTTCAGTGAAGAAATCCCAATTGCAAATTATTTACTTATGCAATGACGCATGATATGTCTACTTGACTTGCTGTCAAAACATAGCATCCTTGTTACTGACACACACGTATGATGTCTTCTTCCACTCTGCTAATTTATCTCAAAAGAACATGAACGAAGTAATCATAAAACAATGGAGTACTGTATTTCATATACTAATTGAAACATATATTATCGACGATGTTGTAGTTGTGACCAGGCACGTAACTACACGTCACGTTCACACCAATCTAAAGCGTCATTGTAATTTGTTTTTAGACAAACGTTTTCGACTAAATAATATAAATCTACTTTCTATTTAGTGACCGTGACGTGCACTACACGCATTAGTGTGTAACATGACATGACTTAAACACAAAGTGGCGACTGGATCTTAGGTATTATATATACATATCTTTAATATCTGTTTATGTACTATATTTCGTAGGTCCGTAATTCGAACCTCAAAATTATTATTGCGGATAATTTTTAAGATACCTATACAATTCGCTCTGGTATGTTGTCAATGACTCAGTCATGATCAGCTCTGAAAAAATGCTGCCAATGTGTTTTGCGCGTGCAGCATTTAAACAAGCAAATGAAGGTGTAGTATTTTGTCAGCACATAGTACGTGGCGTTTGAATACATTAACACGGCTACACTGTCACTAGGCAGTTATTGTGTAGGTTCCTGAGACCCTGGAAAACGCTTATATTACAAAACACTGTGCAACTCCCGTAGACTGTATCTACAGTCGACCCATGACTGGAAATTGACAAGAATTTGCAATCTGGAGGAAAGCGTTATTATGAATTATATAATTTACGGATAACTGGTAATTATTATGATAATTATCATGACATAATAGTATAAAAAACTAGTGGCGTGTTTTAATGGTGTGGCATATTTATGAACAAATTTAAAAAAGTCAAATAAAATTGAGGATAGTAAACTGAACACAATTTTCTATGCAGATGATCTTGCATTCATTCCAAAACACAATATGGTATATGAAGTGAAACCTGCAAGTGAATATAACATTTAAAAAATCTTAACAATTCAATCAATAAGGTTTGTGTAACTGTGACAGCAGTTAATTATTGCTGTCACTTGCGCACTATTTTCCTTTCAAATTTACATTTGACCAAAATATATGTATTCCAAAATGTAAGCCAGTAAAAGCTATGTTCAATATACGTCAGGGAGTTTCAAACAAAAAATAATATCAACATCTTTATGTCTGAAATTGTTTGATCAACTTTTTGTGCCAATTATAAAGCTGAAATTTCAAATTATTATTAAAAATAACATACTACAAAGAAGCGCATGTTTGAACAATTGAAATCAATTTAGATAAAAATATGGAAAAAGTCTTGTATAAAATGAGATTGGTATGCAAAAAAAAAAACACAATTTAATTTATTACATCTATCAAACTGACTGCAGATGATCGTGAAAAAAAGGACGATAAATGCAAAACTGATTCCGCTATGCCATTTGATATAAAATAAGATTGCATCATTTCAGGTTTGCCATTTAATCGAGAAAACATGCATTGCAACCGCCGTGATGTACCATTAACATAATTGTATGATTCACATAAATTGGAAATATAATTGAATTTCTGGCTTTTATCTGTTCGGTTAACTTCACATCTCAAATATATATTCACTCAAGTTATTCGACATGACCACTCCCGATCAGCAAAAATCAAAATCAGGCTCAAACCCCGACATATGTGCAGTGAAATCCAGAGAGATGTGTATACGTATTCTAAAAACATTGACGGATTTATTCGTATTAATGAACCCGATAGTCATTAAGTTTATTGACCACACTACACAATCCATAGAATACACTCCACAATCTATAGAGCACACTACACAATCCATAATACATACTACACAATCCATAAATTACACAACACAATCCATATAACACACTACACAATCCATAAAACACACTTCATAATCCATATAACACACTACACAATCCATAAAACACACTTCACAATCCATAGAACACACTTCACAATCTATAGAACACACTACACAATCCATAAAACACACTTCACAATCCATAGAACACACTACATAATCCATAGAGCACACTACACATTCCATAAAACGCACTTCACAATCCATATAACACACTACGCATTCCATAGAACACACTACACTACCCATAACACACACTACACAATCTATAAAACACACTTCACAATCCATAGAACACACAACATAATCCATAGAGCACACTACATAATCCATAAAACACACTTCACAATCCATAAAACACACTTCACAATCCATAGCACACTTCACAATCCATAGAGCACACTACACAATCCATAAAACATACTTCACAATCCATAAAACACACTTCACAATTCATAAAACACACTTCACAATCCATAGAACACACTACACAATCCATAAAACACACCTCACAGTCCATAGAACACACTACATAATCCATAGAGCACACTACACATTCCATAGAACACACTACACAATCAATAGACCACACTACACAATCTATAGAACACTCTACACATTCCATATAATACACTACACAATCCATATAACACACTACGCATTCCATAGAACACACTACACTACCCACAACACACACTACACAATCTATAAAACACACTTCACAATCCATAGAACACACAACATAATCCATAGAGTACACTACACAATCCATAAAACACACTTCACAATCCATAGCACACTTCACAATCCATAGAGCACACTACAAAATCCATAAAACACACTTCACAATCCATAAAACACACTACATAATCCATAGAGCACACTACACAATCTATAGAACACTCTACACATTCCATAGAACACACTACACAACCCATAACACAATCCATAGAACACACTACACAATCCATAAAATACACTTCACAATCCATAGAACACACTACACAATCCATAAAACACACTTCATAATCCATATAACACACTACATAATCCATAAAGCACACTACACGATCTATAGAACACACTACACAATCCATATAATACACTACGCATTCATAGAACACACTACACAACCCATAACACACACTACACAATCAATAAAACACACTTCACAATCCATAGAACACACTACATAATCCATAGAGCACACTGCACAATCCATAAAACACACTACACAATCAGTAAATTACACTACACAATTCATAGAGCACACTACAAATCCATAGAACACACTACACAATCCATAAAACACACTTCACAATCCATAGAACACACTACATAATCCATAGAGCACACTGCACAATCCATAAAACACACTTCACAATCCATAAAATACACTACACAATCCATAGAACACGGTATATAGATTGCAGGTCATATCTGAGCAGCTGTAAATGTACCTCTTACATTTGGACTATAGTTGAAACCCCGTTTCAATAACTAAATGTGCATAAACGTGCCGGTATATTACACACCTAGGGAACTGATTAAGACCAGTAGTCTATTGTTTTCAATATTGTATAAATAGTATGCTGTCTATATATATAAATATTAATAGACCAAGAAAAAAGAAATAGTGGGTCATAGGTTAAACGTACAATTGTAATTATAGACTGCATCTTACAAAGAGTATGATACATACATACATCTTAATGGAGATAATCGAGTACTATGTCGTCAACGTACCCCATGCATCCGTCTCCAACTCACTGACATCCAGTAATTTATGTACACAGTACATTCATGTCAGGCTACCAGACGTAGTACCACCTTCATATCGTATGTGCATTGATTTCAAAACCCATTCCATCAGTATAATGGTGCCACAAGGTCAATGTAATGGACGTCATTCAAATTTATATTGCACAACCGATAATGATCTATTATTAATATCCATGAATTATACAATAAAGGACAATGCTGTCAATCCGAATAACCGCGTTAGTCTCAACATTTGGTCCAATGTCCCAATAGTCAGTGGCAAGTATTGAAGTGGACGCAATATGAGAAGTAGTTTCAGTGGATGGCTTTGCATGCATTCGGTAAGTCATTAATGAAATTCAAATCATGAAATATTTATACAACATTTGGTGCAATAACAAGCGTCAGACTAGCTCATCTGGTGAACGCTTCCCGAAGATAAAAACAAATTCCTTAACAAATTCTTAAACACAGACTCTTGTGTACATATGTCTATAATTAATCGTATAAGTCAGTATAAGTCAACAGTACGTGGATTTTTTATTCACTGTCAATATTGTTTTACTTTCAGAAAAGCGGTTAATTATCATGTATTAAATCATACTTTTGCAGCGGGATTCCATTACATCATTAACAATCCATTTTATAAAGTAATGTCAATTTTTAAATACTTCTGGACGTGAACATTGTAGTTTATGTCATCGACATGTATTATATCTTTGGCATAGGAAACAATGGAAAGGTGTATTAAGACAAGCAAACCATGTTATTTCCACAACATTTTGTAAAATCCATTTTATCAGTACAGAGTACAATGACCCAATATCGTTATCACATGAACATGAAATTCCATATTTGGAAATATTAATAAAAAAATAATTTTCACTTTTTTGTAACGTCCTACTTTGAATAACAACGATCTACATATCCTGTCTGAAGAAAATAAATATGTCGCCAATTACATTTTGACGAGGTAATGAAAAAATGCAATTTCCTTTATTATGACTCCCATTGACCACGCTACACTGCCCCCGCAACACATATGTATTCTCAAGGTCAACTAAAATTTTGTACTGTAACATGCATGTTTCAAAGCGATATACTAGCTCGCAAAGAGCTGAACGTACGTTTATAATAATTTGTTTTGATGTACCTTGCCCAATTTTAACCATTTTCAACGTGTATACAGTTGGTAAGCGAATATAATTTTTTCAGCATTTTGACATGCATGTATTATACGCACAGTACACAATGCAATTGTTAATTCGATCAACATTTTGATTGCAAACATATCACGACAATATACTTACATTACATTTTAATATGAAGATTAGTTTCAATTTAATTTACACGATGGTGTTGAGATACTTGTATGGTTTACCTGTTATATATTTCAATTTTTCTGTAAAATATTCTTTTTCTTTTCTGTACTTGACAGATAAAAAGAATAACTGGATTTTCCTTTTGTACAAATCAACAGCAGAACATTTAGATAAGTGTTATAAGTGTTATATATTTTTGACAGGCATGTACCTAGAAATCATTAACAATTATTATTATTATCACCAGGAAATAAACGCCACGTATATGTCCATGAAAATATTGTGTCCGAGTACATCAGCAACGCTTGTCTTGTTCGAAGTTCACGATGCTCACGAAGGTTCCCTCCTGAATACACACTGTTCTGGATTTCCCGGATATTATAGATTAAACATTTACATACCATGCCAACGAGTAGTATTTTATTTCAAAAGTATAATTGAAAAAAAAAGTA
The DNA here is from genome assembly GCF_978046115.1 of Saccoglossus kowalevskii. NCBI lineage: Eukaryota > Metazoa > Hemichordata > Enteropneusta > Harrimaniidae > Saccoglossus > Saccoglossus kowalevskii. The sequence goes on from NC_140658.1 coordinate 32,916,575, forward strand.
ATATGATCTTGACAAAGTAACTATCTTGGACATTATATTCCTAAAATTGACGTAATATGGCGAGGTTTTCCTGATTGTGAACCCAATCTGAGTGTCGTAAAATAGTGAGGTTTTTCTATTATTATACAGTGAGATACACAAAACCGATGTAAAGATAGACAGTACTGTATAATGCTGTTTTAATGGTTACGTAATCACTATTGACTTAATCTCCGGCCTAGCAACATCCTGTTATATGCGTCTTCCGTACACTGTAAACATAAGAATACTTCAATGCGTAACATAGCAGAAGCATTCAAGCTTTCAAATTACAAATTGTTCCCGTCGTCACAAAAAGTTACTCTTTCTTGTTTCAAACATTTGAGATTTGAACCAACGATTTGCAGATTTGCTGAGGCTTGTGGATGTTTGGTCACTCTCATGAATTAGCTAAATTAGGTGGTTTGTGGTTCAATCATATCCGTAGTTCAACGGGTCATATTGACCTATTGTTCTTGTGTACAAAAAGCGATAAGTAACACACGAATGCTATGACAACACAAAACTCGATATGGGGTGAAGAAAAAAAAAACACTGAAAACTTCGATATTTATTCAATAGAGTACGACAACGCTAATGGTAGTTAACGGCCGGTTTTTGGCCTCGTTTACCAGAAATATGCTGTTAACTATCGCTAGTGTCCCTATATCGGCCCTTTAACTATCAGTACAAATGTTGAAAATGTTCCCAAAAACCGTAAGAATAGTGATTTCAAGAACATCAGCAAAACCATTTAGCGTGGGTGATAAATTATCAGTTAACTGTTTAAGAAACGGCATTTCACTATGCAAATGAGATAAAGCATATGCGATTCCAGAGTAATTATCACAAAAAAGATTTCTAGTTACCGTGTCATTTATAAAAGTTGTGTATTACCTGTTATAATATTTATAATTTGCTTGTCAATGTTCCAGAACACATGAACATTATAACACTCGTTCAATTAATCCCATATCACACGGTCATTCATTGGAATCCCTTATGGCTTTTAACATGTCAGATTTTCAATTAACTGAAAGATTATTCTGATCGGTCAAGTGCATGTTTTATTTATGCAAGCTGCAGTTAAATATACGACGTAATATAAGTAGGCCCGAACATGAATAACACACAATGGGGCTAAATCCTGCTGTTTTCTGACACTCCCTAGCGGCTTGTGCATATATGTCGTGGTATATTGTTGCTGTTAGCTATATCACGTAACACAGTTATCTTTTCACTGGATCGCTGCCATTCACATTATTGTATAATGATAGAATATTCTGTGTAAGCATCACATGCGGCTATATATTTTGTTACAAATAGTACACTAATGTGCGTTATATGCAGGAACTTGCTCGAGGTTGAGGTTGCTTATCCGACGTTTAGAATGGCATGTCCAGTCGTATGTGATGTGTATATGCTCATTTAAAAAATTATCACTGATGAATATCTTATTTGAATGTCTGTTTAATCCGACACACTGGAATAAAGTGGAAGCTTAGACTATAATGCACCTGACATACTTTCTTTTTAACGTAAGTAAGATTTGAACCCATAAGTTAATCTACATACGAAATATTACCACCTTTGCTCGCTACAGTAACATTTGTTGAAACTAATTATGCCACAATCATCGAATATTTATACTAAATTAATGAATATAACATTAATAAATGTAAAGCTGTAATATATTTGTTAATTAATCCAAGGAATGAAACTTATTTGAACACCTCAACACGGCTCAGTAACATTTTGCATAAACTCAAATTAAATTTTAATTATCAGATTTAGATTTTTTTGATTAGTCTTTACCCTACACATTATGTGCTATATCCAGCTAGTACTTTGTTCCTTAATAATTGCTTTACTTACATTGATGATATATCGCCAGCAACAATAATTATTCCACAATAAAAGTACATTTTACAATCAAGCTTAAATATATTATAACGTGGCCCAACGATGGTCCAACCCTATTTCGGTTGATTTTCTTGAAGCGACTAATGTTATACTTGGAAGATATATATTGGTGTGGAAAAGTTGCCCACGTACATACGCCGGTCAACATACACCATTTGAACATCTGAACTATCGTTACTTATGACAAATAAAATAATAACTTGACACGTTGAAAACATTTTTTTTTTCCATTTTCTTAGCGACACGAGGATAACTTAATGACGTAATTGAAGAGAGATATGTAAGTTACTCAACTCAAACATTTCCAAACGCAGATTAAACATGCCGCGATGCCGAGAACTACGTAACTAAATATTCAATATCAGTAGTTTTTAATATCGCAAACAATTGACTTTATGACCTCGATCTCGTTGATATAGACATGACAATAATAAATTAATCTCTTCTGTTTTGTTAGTACACTAATCTAACTAATTATCTCATCATAGAAAGCTATGTACGCTCTTCAATCTGCTGGTGCATGCGTCAGATGTGGAGCACGACATTCAGAATGAACTAAGGCGATGTAACTAGAAAGCAAATTAAAAATTAGAGTGGTTGTATGGATCGAATTTATGGCAATATGTCGTATGTACAATAATTAATTTGTTTGAACTCAGATTAATTTCCTAGTGTCAATTCTAAATCTGCGTTCCTCTTTCTAGGTAGCTTCTACTTAAATGCCGTCTAGAACTTAATGCAATCTATGTACAGTACTGTCTAAAATGAAGAGTGTAAACTGCTAAGATAATCTATATTGAGTTTAATGGAGTTCACATAAAAACCCAGATATCTGCTTAGCACGTACTTAAGGCACACAAGTTTAAAAAGTAATGTGTTATTTGCTGACACGTGATCAGGTTTCCTGATAAGATATTCAGAAACTCCGTCAAATATCTATTTGGGTCCGCATTGTATCTGTTATACATTGTAAGTATTACTAGTAAAATAATGATTGGTCACATAATTGTATTACCTACAACTTAAATTCACCAATATTATTGTTCATTACAAATAATGATTGGTACAAGAGTTGTTTTCTCTACAATTTAAATTCACCAGTTATATTGTTTATTGTACATACTAACTTGTCACAGAATTGTCCTATCCACAACGTAAATTCACCAGATATACGGTTTATTGCAAATAATGATATGTCCAAATAATGTTTTCTCTACAATTATCTTTTACAAATAAAGATCGGTTCCATAATTATTTTAACTACAACTTAAATTTAACAGTTATCTTGTCCATCTCGAATAATGATTGGCCCCAGAAATGATTCCCCTACAATTTAAATTCTCCAGTTATATTGCCCATTGCAAATAGTGATTGGTCCCAGAATTGTTTTTTTTTCTCATACAAGTTAAATTCACCTATAATATTGTCCATTGCAAATGATTATTGGTCTCGAATTTTTCCTTACAACTAAAGTTTCCAATCTATATTGTCTATTGCAAGTAACAATTGGTCTCCACATTTTCCCTCTACAACTTAAATTCACCAGTTTTCTGTCCATTGCAAATAATAATTGGTCATATATTTTTGTTTTCTACAATGTAAATTCGCCAGTTACATGGTGCATTGCAAATAACGATTGGTTCTAAAATTATTTGTCTACAATTTAAAAAAATTACCAGTTATATTTTTCATTGCAAATTATGATTTGCCGAGAACTGTTTCCCCGAGAACTTAAATTCACCAGTTATATTGTCCATTGCAAATAATAATTGCTTACAAATTTAGTTTGCTACAATGTAAATTCGCCAGTTACATGGTCATTTGCAAATAACGATGGGTACTAAAATTACTTTCCTACAATTTAAAAAAATTACCAGTTATATTTTTCATTGCAGATTATGATTTGCCGAGAATTGTTTCCCCTAGAACTTAAACTCACCAGTTATATTGTCCATTGCAAATAACGATTGGTGCCGAAATTGTATTTCCTACAACTTAAACCCACCATTTACATTGTCCATTACAAAAAACGATTGGTTACAGATTTGTTTTTGCTACAACTCAAATTCACCAGTTATATTGTACATTGCAATCAATGATTGATCCCCTAATTGTTATATCTATACTTTAAATTCACCAATTATAACGTCTATAGCAAGTAATGATTGGTACTAGAATTGTTTTCCTAAAATGTTTAAATAATAATGCTTAAATGTATAAACATAATATGAGAACGAATAGACACGAATAACAACAACAAAATAGAAACACTAAAATATCACAATACAACATGCATACGCAAATTTTTGAGCAAAGGGAATGTGTTAAACAGTTTATTAAATATCTGTACATCTTTAGTAGCAATGCGGGATATGGCTGCCATTGAAAACACAAGCTCATTGTTATGGTCCCTAGAACTAAAATGTCGTAGATTTTCGCAAACTGATCTCCTAATTGACGCAGAGTAGAACATTTGAACAATATTATCTAACCCACATTAATGTGCGATACATGATAAACCATAACGTCAGTGATTATATATGGCACCTATACATATGTATATACATATACATATACTCGAGATCCGAAAAAAAAATAGAAGCAATAATCTTGAAACGGCGTGCTGAATTTAGGTTTTGGCACTAGTCACGTACACCGTGTGACGACTACAAACAGTGCAGAGGTTGGCATGACCTCGACGACAAATAATAAAGTTATTATCAGGAAATACTACCCGACACGTCCGCGTATTAGCTGATAGGGATATGAGGTATAATAATATTATATGTTGACCGTATTCTGTATATATAAGTATAACAATGTCGCCGATGTACTTCGTACTAGGTATGATATGATTTACAACTGCCACACAATTTCAAGTACGGGTAGTACTCAACAATGAAGAGTTTTTTAATTGTTTGTTAACAAATTGACATATGCACTCGGTCACCACACGAAAATTTAATGGGAGAAAAACTTCGTGTGTTTGCAATGGTTATCTCCTGGGTAGGTAAAATTCAGCCAATAAGAGAGGATTAACCCAATTTCCTTCGTAGTTACGTCAATAACGATGTACACCGGAAAGAAAAATACATGAGAACCAAGTGACATTTTCAAATCGAAAAGCTAGATGTTATAACGTCTTTATGGACTAGGTCTAAATAAGGGATTACTCTATCATAACAGGATTTTACTGGCGGAGCCTGCTGTCAATATTCATTTAAGACTGTGTATTACAAATGCACCAATCTTAATCTACGTGTAGTAGCATCGCTGATCACGTATTCAGAAGATTTGATGATATGAATGATGAATCGTGGGATTGTTTTTTACTGTAGCCCCCCCCACCCCAAGCTATTATATACACTACCGAGTGCAGTTTATCATCGGCATCACAGTAATCTACATGCTATTTCACCTCAAGTAAACGTAAGAAAGCGGATGTATTCCTTTAATCAATCAGAATATCTATAGTACGTAGATGGTATTTTCCAACATTAGGCAAAATATACCGATTGTTTTGATGGACAATCCAAAGGTGAAATGGTAAGTCCATGTCTCTGGAAATGTCTTGGGTTATATAGAAAAAATGATACTACGAATACGTAACACAAACACAGAAAAGATATTCACAGGTGGGTACGCCCAACAGTACAATATTGTGAACATATTACTTCAAATAAACGTTAAAATAAATACTTCAATAATCTGACTGAAGACACGTTATTGATGAAGGAATAAGTAACAAGTCACCTTCTACGATATATGTTCGATAACACAGGAAAGAGTAGAACGATATGATGCCATAGTATGCGGCCACAGCCCATCCTATGACAGGTCAGACCAGAAAATCACCATCATTTGAGGCAACGGACCAAGGTAATACAGGACAGATCAGGACGATGTCATCATATGAATTGACGGCACAGCGAGATCGGAACAATGGCAGCCTAACATAGGACAACAGATTTGAATGATGCCATCATACAACTTATAACGTTATAGCGTAACACCTTCGTGTAATTAAACTGTACAACATGTTGTGACGATGCCATAGATGGTAAACCGGGAAGATGCAATCACATGAGACGATGGCACAGCCTCCTCGCACAGGGCAGAACGAGTGTATATCATCGTTTGAGGAACACAGGGCAGATCCGTACGAAGTGATGTCACAACCTAACGCATGACACATCGGGGCAATACCATCGTATGTGATAATGGTACAGCCTCACAGTGATCAGATCGAGTTGATGTTCTTGTCTGAGGCGATGGTAAAACCTGAAAAAGGCACATCGGGACAATGCCAATATAATCAGTGTAATTATAGTTGCTGCTGCGCCACAGGAAAAGAAAACAAACGCTTTTTGTAATCATATTCCCAAGCTTTCGTTAATGTGATAGCAGAAAAGACAAAGAGTGATGTAAGTAATGTTTTATTTAGGTAATGAGAAAAGCAGTTCGTTATCTCTCTGTTCGAATGACCATGTCTCTTTTATCGGCCTCTAACCGTAACAGACTTATAAGAACTCTTATATGTTGTCCATTACATTTTTTTTGCTCAGTTGGATTCAAAGGTATCTGAAGATTTGAGCGTATTAATTACTGATATTGCAGTATGTGCACTGTGAGACTGTGACAAACTGATATGTAATGATGACATCACTGCCTCGTTTTGTTTTGTTTGACACATTACCAGGTAATACACTGAAATTCTCAAGTATAATTTTGAATAGCTCATTTCTCATGTGAATTGACACGCGCCATAAATCTAAGCACACACCAGTAAAATATCGCACTTATCAAATATAACAAGTGTGTAAAGAAGCGACAAGCTCCTAGGCGCGATCATCATAGACAAATTTGTCAAACAAATGTCACGGTTATTTATGAAAACACTCACTAATTATGGATTCATGTAAACTCGATTGTTAGTGAGTTATTTGACATTATAACACTGCATGTTAATATACTATTATTGGCTTACTGTATGTAATGTGCAACTTACAAACTGAAGTTATGCACAGAAACTCGACCCCAATCCACGAACATACATGTAAGATCACTGATTATTACGGTGGACACTACAACACGTAATTACATCACCTATTCTGTTTACAAATGGACCCGTCACTATACCAGTCGGCAATAAGTAAGATAGACAAATCAGCTGACAAGCCATTACAACGCTAGCTATTCCATCACGCTGAGGTTCAGCATAGCACGACGTAAGACGGAGGCCGCGTATCGCAATAATTACATAGTAACAGTGTCATTAAAATAAATTGCACAAAGAACGTCATCATTTATACGACATTGGCTAAACATACAGACACATATGATTGAGCGACCTAATACGTACACGCTCTTATGACGCAACTCTTCAACCAGAAAACAACGAGAGGATTTGGTGCATGAAGATAAAAAATCGATTTAGCGCAGTAAAATCATACGATCTCGTTGCATTCCTTATAATTTCACCGATATACAAAGCACTAAAAGGGTTCATTCGCTTGCACTGTGACGTAGGTTGACACAATTTAACCATTAATGCCCAATTATCTGTTTTCTTCCGTGATTTCAGATGAAGTATCAACCAAGCCACGTGTCGACGAAAAATGCGACAATTATTGTGATTTAACGAATACAAACGTTTCTTAAATTTATAAGTACCAATGATGGTGATAAAAATGCAGAACATAACAAAAACAAATGTCAGTCTGGAATATCTGTCACATTTTGTGACCCAGTCTACACGTGTATAGTATATATTGTCAATACATTCGTTCAGTAATAAACACGACACTCACATTCAATTTTATAATAAACGCCATGTACGTGCATAGCGGGGATGTGGTGGTCAGATATGGTTTCCTCTAGAAATGATAGTGGGTGGAAGACATCGATAATTTAATCGCTGATTTTTTTTTGTTGAAAACGAGGAACTTTACCATAGCAACATTTATAATAAGGAGAGTTGACGGGCTAATGCTATTATCAGTATTTTGTTAATGAAATGCGAACATGCATTTAATCCCCTACGCTTAAAACTAATTTATTTGGAGTCCTAACGCTAACGGTAGCATTGTATTTTAGGAACCCGTCAACCAGTTCCTGCGAAATATTAAGTTAGCCCATCATTTCAGGTCAAACATACTGTATTAACACATTATCATCGCCTAGTGATACAATTTTCATTCATACATGGTACGTATACACACATGCCACGGTTCGATACATGTCATACGCATTACCGTTCATTCATGCCACGCATAGAAAATGTTCCAAAATATAACATATGTTATACACATTACTATTGCATTGTGGTGCACTATCTATTTCAAAATGCAACATGTAGAATATGAACTACGATTCGACATATGATATGATCAATATAATTGCATTGTGGCACATCTGGCTTTCAGGAATTTCACACTATTTTACAAAATTGACATTTAGTTTTACAAAACTTTTTCCAATTCCAACAGTGGTGAATTTAATAATGTATATAAAATTGAATTAACTTAAATTGGATGTCATTATTTTCATGACGTCATTCAATTTGCCTGAATAATGAAATAGTTGGCCCAGATACAATATTACGATGTGAATTAGAGGTACTACTTTGTCAAATTTAAGACTATAAGCAAATAAATTTCTATATAGTATTATTATTTGCAGAGCGGATTACCAGGACGAAAAAAATATACTGCGATGTTAAGAAGCCTAATGAGATCAGAGAAAAGAAAAGAAGAAAAATAAGTGTGGCTAACACAATACTCTTGCTTTTCCTTTGGCTAAATACGTAAATGAATATTAGTAGATTTGGATGTCATCAAAACACCTGCTACCTTCGTAATGCTTTTATTCACTCTATGTTGTGATAGATATGACCATTCCATGTACAATCAGCCTTTATCAACGTGTAATATCTGAACAATTAAGTTAATGTACAAAACCCCCTTTACCATTCACCCCTTTACAATTACGTGAAAAGCTTATATATGCCAATCTAAATAAGTAGATATATCAAGCTTGAAATATTATACGAAAATATAGTTGTATATAGTATAGTGTTAGGGTACCTCAACTTGTGCAATGTTGAATCTAAATGTGGCTTTGAATACGGGTGTTGGTCCGGTTGAAATGGTTTGATGATTGACACATTGTTAAAGTTATAGATATTGTTTAGTCGTGTTTTAAACAACAAACGCACAATGTACTCTAATGCCAGAAGTATATATTCGACGGAGAAATGTTATAGAGCGGCGTATTTATACGTCGAATGTCGGACACATCTCATGCTGCGACGAATGTCTACCTCAACTACATTAGCGCATTGATTATATTTAGTGTTTAGTCTCCAAATACAGTAACAGGATATAGTGGAATGTTGGTTAACCATGCATACTGTGCAGCATTAACCATATCAAGCATGATTTCATTTACTTTTCTATTTAGAGACCACCTTGATTCGAACAGAACGTGGTAACCATCTTCACTCACGAACATTGTCTGTCACGTTTTAGTTCAAATTCACTATTTTAGGGAAATACAAGTAAGAGCCAGAAAAAATAATCAGTCCCAGAGGAAGGAGATAACTTGCCAATGGCTGAATGATATAGAATGAACAATTATATGGATGAATATTTCAGAGCAGTACCGAGATAGTGTATACGGTTATAAAAGTTAACGTTCATGTTAAAATTGAAACCACGAAATCGGCAATACGATCAATAGTACACACATTATCTACTTACATGAATGCTGCATTCTTACCGCTCCAAAGCGTGACTTACATCGAGAAACAGTTCAACTAGACGTTGGCTACTACAAGGGGCTGTGTGTAACATTCGGAGACAAATCAAGATTAACTAATTAATCAACGTAAAACAAGGTTTCACAGCTTATAAAAATACAAAGAAATTATATCACGTTGATCAGCCGTCCTAAGAGACGTTTTACGTCGTTGCTGGAGTAGTTATGGTGATGTACTGTAACGCATGCGCTGAGGTCATTTACATAATACTGTTTGAGGATATGTTGATAAATTGAAAGTATTGCCAGCTTTGCAATTACTCAATATGTCAATCTTGCACGCAGTAAAAATATCATATATATATATATATATATATATATATATATATATATATATGTAGGTAGCTATGATATTCACATGCTACGATGAAATTAAAGGCTCCCATGCTACTGTAATGGAATAATAATAATAATAATAATAACAACAACTTTATTGACATTATTCATTTGAATATAGTCAAATCTATAACCAAATTAAAATAAACTGTTTAACAAAATGGCTTTGAAAAATCAGGAAAGTGTTAATTACTGTACTGTTAATTACTTTGGTGAACCTACTATGTCAATTTGATGTATGTTACTATGTCACTTTGGTGTATGCTACCATGTCGCTTTGGTGTATGCTACCATGTCACTTTGGTGTATGTTACTATGTTACTTTGGTGTATGTTACTATGTCACTTTGGTGTATGTTACTATGTCACTTTGGTGTATGTTATTATGTCACTTTGGTGTATGCTACCATGTCACTTTCGTGTATGATACCATGTCACATTGGTGTATGTTAAAATGTTACTTTGGTGTATCTTACTATGTCACTTTGGTGTATCTTACTCTGTTACTTTGGTGTATGCTACCATGTCACTTTGGTATATCTTACTATGTCACTTTGGTGTATGTTATTATGTCACTTTGGTGTATGCCATCATGCCACTTTGGTGTATACTACTATGTTACTTTGATGTATGCTATCATGTCATTTTGGTGTATGTTACTATGTCACTTTGGTGTATGCTACCATGTCACTTTGGTGTATGTTACTATGTCACTTTGGTGTATGTTATTATGTCACTTTGGTGTATGCTACCATATCACTTTGGTGTATGCTATTAATATTACTTTGGTGTATGTTACTATGTCACTTTGGTGTATGCTACCATGTCACTTTGGTGTATGCTACTATGTCACTTTGGTGTTATGCTACTATGTCACTTTGGTGTATGCTACTATGTCACTTTGGTGTATGCTATTAATATTACATTGGTGTATGTTACTATGTCACTTTGGTGTATGCAACCATGTCACTTTGGTGTATGCTACTATATCACTTTGGTGTTATGCTACTATGTCACTTTGGTGTATGTTATTATGTCACTTTGGTGTATGTTAGTGTGTCACTTTGGTGTATGCTACCATGTCACTTTGGTGTATGCTACTATGTCACTTTGGTGTATGTTATTATGTCACTTTGGTGTATGCTACTATGTCACTTTGGTGTATGCTACTATGTCACTTTGGTGTATGTTATTATGTCACTTTGGTGTATGCCATCATGTCACTTTGGAGTACGCTACCATGTCACTTTGGTGTATACTACCATGTCACTTTGGTGTATGCTATTAATATTACTTTGGTGTATGCTACTATGACACTTTGGTGTATGCTACTATGTCACTTTGGTGTATGCTATTAATATTACTTTGGTGTATGTTACTATGTCACTTTGGTGTATGCTACCATGTCACTTTGGTGTATGCTACTATATCACTTTGGTGTTATGCTACTATGACACTTTGGTGTATGTTATTATGTCACTTTGGTGTATGTTACTGTGTCACTTTGGTGTATGCTACCATGTCACTATGGTGTATGCTACTATGTCACTTTGGTGTATGTTATTATGTCACTTTGGTGTATGCTACCATGTCACTTTGGTGTATGCTACTATGTCACTTTGGTGTTATGCTACTATGTCACTTTGGTGTATGCTACTATGTCACTTTGGTGTATGTTATTATGTCACTTTGGTGTATGCCATCATGTCACTTTGGAGTACGCTACCATGTCACTTTGGTGTATACTACCATGTCACTTTGGTGTATGCTATTAATATTACTTTGGTGTATGTTACTATGTCACTTTGGTGTATGCTACCATGTCACTTTGGTGTATGCTACTATGTCACTTTGGTGTTATGCTACTATGTCACTTTGGTGTATGTTATTATGTCACTTTGGTGTATGTTACTGTGTCACTTTGATGTATGCTACAATGTCACTTTTGTGTATGCTACTATGTCACTTTGGTGTATGTTATTATGTCACTTTGGTGTATGCCATCATGTGACTTTGGTGTCTGCTACTATGTTACTTTCATGTATGCTACCATGTCACTTTGGTGTATGTTACTATGTCACTTTGGTGTATGCTACTATGTCACTTTGTTGTATGATACCATGTCACTTTGGTGTATGCTACTATATCATTTTGGTGTTATGCTAATATGTCACTTTGGTGTATGTTATTATGTCACTTTGTTGTATGTTACTGTGTCACTTTGGTGTATGCTACCATGTCACTTTGGTGTATGCTACTATGTCACTTTGGTGTATGTTATTATGTCACTTTGGTGTATGCTACCATGTCACTTTGTTGTATGATACCATGTCACTTTGGTGTATGCTACTATATCACTTTGGTGTTATGCTAATATGTCACTTTGGTGTATGTTATTATGTCACTTTGTTGTATGTTACTGTGTCACTTTGGTGTATGCTACCATGTCACTTTGGTGTATGCTACTATGTCACTTTGGTGTATGTTATTATGTCACTTTGGTGTATGCTACCATGTCACTTTGTTGTATGTTACTATGTCACTTTGGTGTTATGCTACTATGTCACTTTGGTGTATGTTATTATGTCACTTTGTTGTATGTTACTGTGTCACTTTGGTGTATGCTACCATGTCACTTTGGTGTATGCTACTATGTCACTTTGGTGTATGTTATTATGTCACTTTGGTGTATGCTACCATGTCACTTTGTTGAATGTTACTATGTCACTTTGGTGTTATGCTACTATGTCACTTTGGTGTATGCTACCATATCACTTTGGTGTATGTTACTATGTCACTTTGGAGTATGCTACCATGTCACTTTGGTGTATACTACCATGTCACTTTGGTGTATGCTATTAATATTACTTTGGTGTATGTTAATATGTCACTTTGGTGTATGCTACCATGTCACTTTGGTGTATGCTACTATGTCACTTTGGTGTTATGCTACTATGTCACTTTGGTGTATGTTATTATGTCACTTTGGTGTATGTTACTGTGTCACTTTGGTGTATGCTAAAATGTCACTTTTGTGTATGCTACTATGTCACTTTGGTGTATGTTATTATGTCACTTTGGTGTATGCCATCATGTCACTTTGGTGTCTGCTACTATGTTACTTTCATGTATGCTACCATGTCACTTTGGTGTATGTTATTATGTCACTTTGGTGTATGCTACCATGTCACTTTGGTGTATCCTACTATGTTACTTTGGTGTATGCTACTATGTCACTTTGGTGTATGCTACCATGTCACTTTGGTGTATGTTACTATGTCACTTTGGTGTATGTTACTATGTCACTTTGATGTATGTTACTATGTTACTTTGGTGTATTTTATTACGTCACTTTGGTGTATGTTACTATGTCACTTTGGTGTATGCTACCATGTCACATTGGTGTATGCTACTATGTCACTTTGGTGTGTGTTACTATGTCACTTTGGTATATGCTACCATGTCATTTTGATGTATGCTACTATGTCACTTTGGTGTATGTTACCATGTCACTTTGATGTATGCTACTATGTCACTTTGGTGTATGTTACCATGTCACTTTGGTGTATGTTACTATGTCACTTTGATGTATGTTACTATGTCACTTTGGTGTATGTTATTATGTCACTTTGGTGTATGCTACCATATCACATTGGTGTATGCTACCATATTACCTTGGTGTATGTTACTATGTCACTTTGGTGTGTGTTACTATGTCAATTTGGTGTGTGTTACTATATCACTTTGGTGTATGTTACTATGTTACTTTGGTGTATGTTACTATGTTACTTTGGTGTATGCTACTATGTAATTTTGGTGTATGTTACTATGTCACTTTGGTGTATGCTACCATGTCACTTTGGTGTATGTTACTATGTCACTTTGATGTATGTTACTATGTTACTTTGGTGTATTTTATTACGTCACTTTTGTGTATGTTACTATGTCACTTTGGTGTATGTTACTGTGTCACTTTGGTGTATTCTACCATGTCACTTTGGTGTATGCTACTACTTAGTATGTCACCTTGGCTTATGCTACTATGTCACTTTGGTGTATGCAAATATGTCACTTTGGTGTATGCTACTATGCCACTTTGGTGTGTGTTACTATGTCACTTTGGTATATGCTACCATGTCACTTTGATGTATGCTACTATGTCACTTTGGTGTATGTTACCATGTCACTTTGGTGTATGTTACTATGTCACTTTGGTGTATGTTACCATGTCACTTTGGTGTATGTTACCATGTCACTTTGGTGTATGCTACCATGTCACGTTGGTGTATGCAACTACTTAGTATGTCACCTTGGTGTATGCTACTATGTCACTTTGGTGTATGCTAATATGTCACTTTGGTGTATGTTGCCATTTCACTTTGGTGTATGTTACCATGTCACTTTGGTGTATGCTACCATGTCACGTTGGTGTATGCACTACTTAGTATGTCACCTTGGTGTATGCTACTATGTCACTTTGGTGTGTGTTACTATGTCACTTTGGTATATGCTACCATGTCACTTTGATGTATGCTACTATGTCACTTAGGTGTATGTTACCATGTCACTTTGGTGTATGCTACTATGTCACTTTGGTTTATGCTAATATGTCACTTTGGTGTATGCTACTATGTCACGTTGGTGTATGCTACTATGTCACTTTGGTGTATGCTACTATGTCACTTTGGTGTATGCTACCATGTCACTTTGGTGTATGCTACTATGTCACTTTGGTGTGTGTTACTATGTCACTTTGGTATATGCTACCATGTCACTGTGATGTATGTTACTATGTCACTTTGGTGTATGCTACCATGTCACTTTGGTGTATGTTACTATGTCACTTTGGTGTATGCTACCATGTCACTTTGGTGTATGCTACTATGTCACTTTGGTGTGTGTTACTATGTCACTTTGGTATATGCTACCATGTCACTTTGATGTATGCTACTATGTCACTTTGGTGTATGTTACCATGTCACTTTGATGTATGTTACTATGTCACTTTGGTGTATGCTACCATATCACATTGGTGTATGCTACCATATTACCTTGGTGTATGTTACTATGTCACTTTGGTGTGTGTTACTATGTCAATTTGGTGTGTGTTACTATGTCACTTTGGTGTATGTTACTATGTTACTTTGGTGTATGTTACTATGTTACTTTGGTGTATGCTACTATGTAACTTTGGTGTATGTTACTATGTCACTTTGGTGTATGCTACCATGTCACTTTGGTGTATGTTACTATGTCACTTTGATGTATGTTACTATGTTACTTTGGTGTATTTTATTACGTCACTTTTGTGTATGTTACTATGTCACTTTGGTGTATGTTACTGTGTCACTTTGGTGTATTCTACCATGTCACTTTGGTGTATGCTACTACTTAGTATGTCACCTTGGTGTATGCTACTATGTCACTTTGGTGTATGCAAATATGTCACTTTGGTGTATGCTACTATGTCACTTTGGTGTGTGTCACTATGTCACTTTGGTATATGCTACCATGTCACTTTGATGTATGCTACTATGTCACTTTGGTGTATGTTACCATGTCACTTTGGTGTATGTTACTATGTCACTTTGGTGTATGTTACCATGTCACTTTGGTGTATGTTACCATGTCACTTTGGTGTATGCTACCATGTCACGTTGGTGTATGCAACTACTTAGTATGTCACCTTGGTGTATGCTACTATGTCACTTTGGTGTATGCTAATATGTCACTTTGGTGTATGTTACCATGTCACTTTGGTGTATGTTACCATGTCACTTTGGTGTATGCTACCATGTCACGTTGGTGTATGCTACTACTTAGTATGTCACCTTGGTGTATGCTACTATGTCACTTTGGTGTGTGTTACTATGTCACTTTGGTATATGCTACCATGTCACTTTGATGTATGCTACTATGTCACTTAGGTGTATGTTACCATGTCACTTTGGTGTATGCTACTATGTCACTTTGGTGTATGCTAATATGTCACTTTGGTGTATGCTACTATGTCACGTTGGTGTATGCTACTATGTCACTTTGGTGTATGCTACTATGTCACTTTGGTGTATGCTACCATGTCACTTTGGTGTATGCTACTATGTCACTTTGGTGTGTGTTACTATGTCACTTTGGTATATGCTACCATGTCACTGTGATGTATGTTACTATGTCACTTTGGTGTATGCTACCATGTCACTTTGGTGTATGTTACTATGTCACTTTGGTGTATGCTACCATGTCACTTTGGTGTATGCTACTATGTCACTTTGGTGTGTGTTACTATGTCACTTTGGTATATGCTACCATGTCACTTTGGTGTATGTTACCATGTCACTTTGGTGTATGTTACTATGTCACTTTGATGTATGTTACTATGTCACTTTGGTGTATGTTATTATGTCACTTTGGTGTATGCTACCATATCACATTGGTGTATGCTACCATATTACTTTGGTGTATGTTACTATGTTACTTTAGTGTATATTACTATGTCACGTTGGTGTATGTTATTATGTCACTTTGGTGTATGCTACCATGTCACTTTGGTGTATGCTACTATGTCACTTTGGTGTATGCTACCATGTCACTTTGGTGTATGTTACTATGTTACTTTGGTGAATGTTACTATGTAACGTTGGTGTATGCTATCATGTCACTTTGGTGTATGTTACTATGTTACTTTGGTGAATGTTACTATGTAACTTTGGTGTATGCTACCATGTCACTTTGGTTATGCTACTATGTCACTTTGGTGTATGCTACCATGTCACTTTTGTGTATGTTACTATGTTACTTTGGTGAATGTTACTATGTAACTTTGGTGTATGCTACCATGTCACTTTGGTGTATGTTAGTATGTCACTTTGGTGTATGCTACCATGTCACTTTGGTGTATGTTACTATGTCACTTTGGTGTATGTTACTATGCCACTTTGGTGTATGTTACTATGTCACTTTGGTGTATGTTACTGTGTCACTTTGGTGTATGCTACCATGTCACTTTGGTGTATGCTACCATGTCACTTTGGTGTATGTTACTATGTTACTTTGGTGAATGTTACTATGTAACTTTGGTGTATGCTACCATGTCACTTTGGTGTATGCTACTATGTCACTTTGGTGTATGCTACCATGTCACTTTGGTGTATGTTACTATGTTACTTTGGTGAATGTTACTATGTAACTTTGGTGTATGCTACCATGTCACTTTGGTGTATGATACTATGTCACTTTGGTGTATGCTACCATGTAACTTTGGTGAATGTTACTATGTAACTTTGTTGTATGCTACTATGTCACTTTGGTGTATGTTACTATGTTACTTTGGTGAATGTTACTATGTAACTTTGGTGTATGCTACCATGTTACTTTGGTGTATGTTACTATGTCACTTTGGTGTATGCTACCATGTCACTTTGGTGTATGTTACTATGACACTTTGGTGTATGCTACCATGTCACTTTGGTGTATGTTACTATGTTACTTTGGTGAATGCTACTATGTAACTTTGGTGTATGCTACAATGTCACTTTGGTGTATGTTACTATGCCACGTTGGTGTATGCTACCATGTCACTTTGGTGTATGTTACTATGTCACTTTGTTGTATTTTACTATGTCACTTTGATGTATGTTACTATGTCACTTTGTTGTATTTTATTACGTCACTTTGGTGTATGTTACTATGTCACTTTGGTGTATGTTACTATGTCACTTTGGTGTAAGCTACCATGTCACTTTGGTGTATGCTACTATGTCACTTTGGTGAATGCTACTATGTCACTTTGGTGTATGCTACTATGTCACTTTTGTGTATGTTACTATGGAACTTTGGTGTATGTTACTATGTCACTTTTGTGTATGTTACTATGTCACTTTGGTGTATGTTACTTTGTCACTTTGGTGTATTCTACCATGTCACTTTGGTGTATGCTACTACTTAGTATGTCACCTTGGTGTATGCTACTATGTCACTTTGGTGTATGCTAATATGTCACTTTGGTGTATGCTACTATGTCACGTTGGTGTATGCTACTATGTCACTTTGGTGTATGTTACTATGTCACTTTGATGTATGCTACTATGTCACTTTGGTGTATGCTACCATGTCACTTTGGTGTATGCTACTATGTCACTTTGGTATATGCTACCATGTCACTTTGATGTATGCTACTATGTCACTTTGGTGTATGTTACCATGTCACTTTGGTGTATGTTACTATGTCACTTTGATGTATGTTACTATGTCACTTTGGTGTATGTTATTATGTCACTTTGGTGTATGCTACCATATCACATTGGTGTATGCTACCATATTACTTTGGTGTATGTTACTATGTTACTTTACTGTATATTACTATGTCACTTTGGTGTATGTTACTATGTTACTTTGGTGAATGTTACTATGTAACTTTGGTGTATGCTATCAAGTCAATTTGGTGTATGTTACTATGTTACTTTGGTGAATGTTACTATGTAACTTTGGTGTATGCTACCATGTCACTTTGATGTATGCTACTATGTCACTTTGTTGTATGCTACCATGTCACTTTGGTGTATGTTACTATGTTACTTTGGTGAATGTTACTATGTAACTTTGGTGTATGCTACCATGTCACTTTGGTGTATGTTACTATGTCACTTTGGTGTATGCTACCATGTCACTTTGGTGTATGTTACTATGTCACTTTGGTGTATGCTACTATGTGACTTTGGTGTATGTTACTATGTCACTTTGGTGTATGTTACTGTGTCACTTTGGTGTACGCTACCATGTCACTTTGGTGTATGATACTATGTCACTTTGGTGTATGCTACTATGTCACTTTGGTGTATGCTACTATGTCACTTTGGTGTATGTTACTATATCACTTTGGTGTATCTTACTATGCCACTTTGGTGTATGCTACCATGTCACTTTGGTGTATGGTACTATGTTACTTTGGTGTATGTTACTATGTCACTTTGATGCATGTTATTATGTCACTTTGGTTTATCTTACTATGTCACTTTGGTGTATGCTACCATGTCACTTTGGTGTATCTTACTATGTCACTTTGATGCATGTTACTATGTCACTTTGGTGTATGTTACTATGTCACTTTGGTGTACGCTACCATGTCACTTTGGTGTATGATACTATGTCACTTTGGTGTATGCTACTATGTCACTTTGGTGTATGCTACCATGTTACTTTGGTGAATGTTACTATGTAACTTTGGTGTATGCTAACATGTCACTTTGGTGTATGTTACTATGTCACTTTGGTGTATGCTACCATGTCACTTTGGTCTATGCTACCATGTCACTTTGGTGTATGTTACTATGTCACTTTGGTATATGTTACTGTGTCACTTTGGTGTAGTCTACTATGTCACTTTGGTGTATGTTATTATGTCACTTTGGTGTATGCTACCATGTTACTTTGGTGAATGTTACTATGTAACTTTGATGTATGCTACTATGTCACTTTGGTGTATGTTACCATGTCACTTTGGTGTATGTTACTATGTCACTTTGGTGTATGTTACCATGTCACTTTGGTGTATGTTAGCATGTCACTTTGGTGTATGCTACCATGTCACGTTGGTGTATGCAACTACTTAGTATGTCACCTTGGTGTATGCTACTATGTCACTTTGGTGTATGCTAATATGTCACTTTGGTGTATGTTACCATGTCACTTTGGTGTATGTTACCATGTCACTTTGGTGTATGCTACCATGTCACGTTGGTGTATGCTACTACTTAGTATGTCACCTTGGTGTATGCTACTATGTCACTTTGGTGTGTGTTACTATGTCACTTTGGTATATGCTACCATGTCACTTTGATGTATGCTACTATGTCACTTAGGTGTATGTTACCATGTCACTTTGGTGTATGCTACTATGTCACTTTGGTGTATGCTAATATGTCACTTTGGTGTATGCTACTATGTCACGTTGGTGTATGCTACTATGTCACTTTGGTGTATGCTACTATGTCACTTTGGTGTATGCTACCATGTCACTTTGGTGTATGCTACTATGTCACTTTGGTGTGTGTTACTATGTCACTTTGGTATATGCTACCATGTCACTGTGATGTATGTTACTATGTCACTTTGGTGTATGCTACCATGTCACTTTGGTGTATGTTACTATGTCACTTTGGTGTATGCTACCATGTCACTTTGGTGTATGCTACTATGTCACTTTGGTGTGTGTTACTATGTCACTTTGGTATATGCTACCATGTCACTTTGGTGTATGTTACCATGTCACTTTGGTGTATGTTACTATGTCACTTTGATGTATGTTACTATGTCACTTTGGTGTATGTTATTATGTCACTTTGGTGTATGCTACCATATCACATTGGTGTATGCTACCATATTACTTTGGTGTATGTTACTATGTTACTTTAGTGTATATTACTATGTCACGTTGGTGTATGTTATTATGTCACTTTGGTGTATGCTACCATGTCACTTTGGTGTATGCTACTATGTCACTTTGGTGTATGCTACCATGTCACTTTGGTGTATGTTACTATGTTACTTTGGTGAATGTTACTATGTAACGTTGGTGTATGCTATCATGTCACTTTGGTGTATGTTACTATGTTACTTTGGTGAATGTTACTATGTAACTTTGGTGTATGCTACCATGTCACTTTGGTTATGCTACTATGTCACTTTGGTGTATGCTACCATGTCACTTTTGTGTATGTTACTATGTTACTTTGGTGAATGTTACTATGTAACTTTGGTGTATGCTACCATGTCACTTTGGTGTATGTTAGTATGTCACTTTGGTGTATGCTACCATGTCACTTTGGTGTATGTTACTATGTCACTTTGGTGTATGTTACTATGCCACTTTGGTGTATGTTACTATGTCACTTTGGTGTATGTTACTGTGTCACTTTGGTGTATGCTACCATGTCACTTTGGTGTATGCTACCATGTCACTTTGGTGTATGTTACTATGTTACTTTGGTGAATGTTACTATGTAACTTTGGTGTATGCTACCATGTCACTTTGGTGTATGCTACTATGTCACTTTGGTGTATGCTACCATGTCACTTTGGTGTATGTTACTATGTTACTTTGGTGAATGTTACTATGTAACTTTGGTGTATGCTACCATGTCACTTTGGTGTATGATACTATGTCACTTTGGTGTATGCTACCATGTAACTTTGGTGAATGTTACTATGTAACTTTGTTGTATGCTACTATGTCACTTTGGTGTATGATACTATGTCACTTTGGTGAATGTTACTATGTAACTTTGGTGTATGCTACCATGTTACTTTGGTGAATGTTACTATGTAACTTTGGTGTATGCTACCATGTCACTTTGGTGTATGTTACTATGTCACTTTGGTGTATGCTACCATGTCACTTTGGTCTATGCTACCATGTCACTTTGGTGTATGTTACTATGTCACTTTGGTATATGTTACTGTGTCACTTTGGTGTAGTCTACTATGTCACTTTGGTGTATGTTATTATGTCACTTTGGTGTATGCTACCATGTTACTTTGGTGAATGTTACTATGTAACTTTGATGTATGCTACTATGTCACTTTGGTGTATGTTACCATGTCACTTTGGTGTATGTTACTATGTCACTTTGGTGTATGTTACCATGTCACTTTGGTGTATCTTACTATGTCACTTTGATGCATGTTACTATGTCACTTTGGTGTATGTTACTATGTCACTTTGGTGTACGCTACCATGTCACTTTGGTGTATGATACTATGTCACTTTGGTGTATGCTACTATGTCACTTTGGTGTATGCTACCATGTTACTTTGGTGAATGTTACTATGTAACTTTGGTGTATGCTACCATGTCACTTTGGTGTATGTTACTATGTCACTTTGGTGTATGCTACCATGTCACTTTGGTCTATGCTACCATGTCACTTTGGTGTATGTTACTATGTCACTTTGGTATATGTTACTGTGTCACTTTGGTGTAGTCTACTATGTCACTTTGGTGTATGTTATTATGTCACTTTGGTGTATGCTACCATGTTACTTTGGTGAATGTTACTATGTAACTTTGATGTATGCTACTATGTCACTTTGGTGTATGTTACCATGTCACTTTGGTGTATGTTACTATGTCACTTTGGTGTATGTTACCATGTCACTTTGGTGTATGTTAGCATGTCACTTTGGTGTATGCTAC
This sequence comes from Saccoglossus kowalevskii, assembly GCF_978046115.1. NCBI lineage: Eukaryota > Metazoa > Hemichordata > Enteropneusta > Harrimaniidae > Saccoglossus > Saccoglossus kowalevskii. The sequence goes on from NC_140658.1 coordinate 32,938,859, forward strand.
CATGTCACGTTGGTGTATGCAACTACTTAGTATGTCACCTTGGTGTATGCTACTATGTCACTTTGGTGTATGCTAATATGTCACTTTGGTGTATGTTACCATGTCACTTTGGTGTATGTTACCATGTCACTTTGGTGTATGCTACCATGTCACGTTGGTGTATGCTACTACTTAGTATGTCACCTTGGTGTATGCTACTATGTCACTTTGGTGTGTGTTACTATGTCACTTTGGTATATGCTACCATGTCACTTTGATGTATGCTACTATGTCACTTAGGTGTATGGTACCATGTCACTTTGGTGTATGCTACTATGTCACTTTGGTGTATGCTAATATGTCACTTTGGTGTATGCTACTATGTCACGTTGGTGTATGCTACTATGTCACTTTGGTGTATGCTACTATGTCACTTTGGTGTATGCTACCATGTCACTTTGGTGTATGCTACTATGTCACTTTGGTGTGTGTTACTATGTCACTTTGGTATATGCTACCATGTCACTGTGATGTATGTTACTATGTCACTTTGGTGTATGCTACCATGTCACTTTGGTGTATGTTACTATGTCACTTTGGTGTATGCTACCATGTCACTTTGGTGTATGCTACTATGTCACTTTGGTGTGTGTTACTATGTCACTTTGGTATATGCTACCATGTCACTTTGGTGTATGTTACCATGTCACTTTGGTGTATGTTACTATGTCACTTTGATGTATGTTACTATGTCACTTTGGTGTATGTTATTATGTCACTTTGGTGTATGCTACCATATCACATTGGTGTATGCTACCATATTACTTTGGTGTATGTTACTATGTTACTTTAGTGTATATTACTATGTCACGTTGGTGTATGTTATTATGTCACTTTGGTGTATGCTACCATGTCACTTTGGTGTATGCTACTATGTCACTTTGGTGTATGCTACCATGTCACTTTGGTGTATGTTACTATGTTACTTTGGTGAATGTTACTATGTAACGTTGGTGTATGCTATCATGTCACTTTGGTGTATGTTACTATGTTACTTTGGTGAATGTTACTATGTAACTTTGGTGTATGCTACCATGTCACTTTGGTTATGCTACTATGTCACTTTGGTGTATGCTACCATGTCACTTTTGTGTATGTTACTATGTTACTTTGGTGAATGTTACTATGTAACTTTGGTGTATGCTACCATGTCACTTTGGTGTATGTTAGTATGTCACTTTGGTGTATGCTACCATGTCACTTTGGTGTATGTTACTATGTCACTTTGGTGTATGTTACTATGCCACTTTGGTGTATGTTACTATGTCACTTTGGTGTATGTTACTGTGTCACTTTGGTGTATGCTACCATGTCACTTTGGTGTATGCTACCATGTCACTTTGGTGTATGTTACTATGTTACTTTGGTGAATGTTACTATGTAACTTTGGTGTATGCTACCATGTCACTTTGGTGTATGCTACTATGTCACTTTGGTGTATGCTACCATGTCACTTTGGTGTATGTTACTATGTTACTTTGGTGAATGTTACTATGTAACTTTGGTGTATGCTACCATGTCACTTTGGTGTATGATACTATGTCACTTTGGTGTATGCTACCATGTAACTTTGGTGAATGTTACTATGTAACTTTGTTGTATGCTACTATGTCACTTTGGTGTATGTTACTATGTTACTTTGGTGAATGTTACTATGTAACTTTGGTGTATGCTACCATGTTACTTTGGTGTATGTTACTATGTCACTTTGGTGTATGCTACCATGTCACTTTGGTGTATGTTACTATGACACTTTGGTGTATGCTACCATGTCACTTTGGTGTATGTTACTATGTTACTTTGGTGAATGCTACTATGTAACTTTGGTGTATGCTACAATGTCACTTTGGTGTATGTTACTATGCCACGTTGGTGTATGCTACCATGTCACTTTGGTGTATGTTACTATGTCACTTTGTTGTATTTTACTATGTCACTTTGATGTATGTTACTATGTCACTTTGTTGTATTTTATTACGTCACTTTGGTGTATGTTACTATGTCACTTTGGTGTATGTTACTATGTCACTTTGGTGTAAGCTACCATGTCACTTTGGTGTATGCTACTATGTCACTTTGGTGAATGCTACTATGTCACTTTGGTGTATGCTACTATGTCACTTTTGTGTATGTTACTATGGAACTTTGGTGTATGTTACTATGTCACTTTTGTGTATGTTACTATGTCACTTTGGTGTATGTTACTTTGTCACTTTGGTGTATTCTACCATGTCACTTTGGTGTATGCTACTACTTAGTATGTCACCTTGGTGTATGCTACTATGTCACTTTGGTGTATGCTAATATGTCACTTTGGTGTATGCTACTATGTCACGTTGGTGTATGCTACTATGTCACTTTGGTGTATGTTACTATGTCACTTTGATGTATGCTACTATGTCACTTTGGTGTATGTTACCATGTCACTTTGGTGTATGCTACTATGTCACTTTGGTATATGCTACCATGTCACTTTGATGTATGCTACTATGTCACTTTGGTGTATGTTACCATGTCACTTTGGTGTATGTTACTATGTCACTTTGATGTATGTTACTATGTCACTTTGGTGTATGTTATTATGTCACTTTGGTGTATGCTACCATATCACATTGGTGTATGCTACCATATTACTTTGGTGTATGTTACTATGTTACATTACTGTATATTACTATGTCACTTTGGTGTATGTTACTATATTACTTTGGTGAATGTTACTATGTAACTTTGGTGTATGCTATCAAGTCAATTTGGTGTATGTTACTATGTTACTTTGGTGAATGTTACTATGTAACTTTGGTGTATGCTACCATGTCACTTTGATGTATGCTACTATGTCACTTTGTTGTATGCTACCATGTCACTTTGGTGTATGTTACTATGTTACTTTGGTGAATGTTACTATGTAACTTTGGTGTATGCTACCATGTCACTTTGGTGTATGTTACTATGTCACTTTGGTGTATGCTACCATGTCACTTTGGTGTATGTTACTATGTCACTTTGGTGTATGCTACTATGTGACTTTGGTGTATGTTACTATGTCACTTTGGTGTATGTTACTGTGTCACTTTGGTGTACGCTACCATGTCACTTTGGTGTATGATACTATGTCACTTTGGTGTATGCTACTATGTCACTTTGGTGTATGCTACTATGTCACTTTGGTGTATGTTACTATATCACTTTGGTGTATCTTACTATGCCACTTTGGTGTATGCTACCATGTCACTTTGGTGTATGGTACTATGTTACTTTGGTGTATGTTACTATGTCACTTTGATGCATGTTATTATGTCACTTTGGTTTATCTTACTATGTCACTTTGGTGTATGCTACCATGTCACTTTGGTGTATCTTACTATGTCACTTTGATGCATGTTACTATGTCACTTTGGTGTATGTTACTATGTCACTTTGGTGTACGCTACCATGTCACTTTGGTGTATGATACTATGTCACTTTGGTGTATGCTACTATGTCACTTTGGTGTATGCTACCATGTTACTTTGGTGAATGTTACTATGTAACTTTGGTGTATGCTACCATGTCACTTTGGTGTATGTTACTATGTCACTTTGGTGTATGCTACCATGTCACTTTGGTCTATGCTACCATGTCACTTTGGTGTATGTTACTATGTCACTTTGGTATATGTTACTGTGTCACTTTGGTGTAGTCTACTATGTCACTTTGGTGTATGTTATTATGTCACTTTGGTGTATGCTACCATGTTACTTTGGTGAATGTTACTATGTAACTTTGATGTATGCTACTATGTCACTTTGGTGTATGTTACCATGTCACTTTGGTGTATGTTACTATGTCACTTTGGTGTATGTTACCATGTCACTTTGGTGTATGTTACCATGTCACTTTGGTGTATGCTACCATGTCACGTTGGTGTATGCAACTACTTAGTATGTCACCTTGGTGTATGCTACTATGTCACTTTGGTGTATGCTAATATGTCACTTTGGTGTATGTTACCATGTCACTTTGGTGTATGTTACCATGTCACTTTGGTGTATGCTACCATGTCACGTTGGTGTATGCTACTACTTAGTATGTCACCTTGGTGTATGCTACTATGTCACTTTGGTGTGTGTTACTATGTCACTTTGGTATATGCTACCATGTCACTTTGATGTATGCTACTATGTCACTTAGGTGTATGTTACCATGTCACTTTGGTGTATGCTACTATGTCACTTTGGTGTATGCTAATATGTCACTTTGGTGTATGCTACTATGTCACGTTGGTGTATGCTACTATGTCACTTTGGTGTATGCTACTATGTCACTTTGGTGTATGCTACCATGTCACTTTGGTGTATGCTACTATGTCACTTTGGTGTGTGTTACTATGTCACTTTGGTATATGCTACCATGTCACTGTGATGTATGTTACTATGTCACTTTGGTGTATGCTACCATGTCACTTTGGTGTATGTTACTATGTCACTTTGGTGTATGCTACCATGTCACGTTGGTGTATGCTACTATGTCACTTTGGTGTGTGTTACTATGTCACTTTGGTATATGCTACCATGTCACTTTGGTGTATGTTACCATGTCACTTTGGTGTATGTTACTATGTCACTTTGATGTATGTTACTATGTCACTTTGGTGTATGTTATTATGTCACTTTGGTGTATGCTACCATATCACATTGGTGTATGCTACCATATTACTTTGGTGTATGTTACTATGTTACTTTAGTGTATATTACTATGTCACGTTGGTGTATGTTATTATGTCACTTTGGTGTATGCTACCATGTCACTTTGGTGTATGCTACTATGTCACTTTGGTGTATGCTACCATGTCACTTTGGTGTATGTTACTATGTTACTTTGGTGAATGTTACTATGTAACGTTGGTGTATGCTATCATGTCACTTTGGTGTATGTTACTATGTTACTTTGGTGAATGTTACTATGTAACTTTGGTGTATGCTACCATGTCACTTTGGTTATGCTACTATGTCACTTTGGTGTATGCTACCATGTCACTTTTGTGTATGTTACTATGTTACTTTGGTGAATGTTACTATGTAACTTTGGTGTATGCTACCATGTCACTTTGGTGTATGTTAGTATGTCACTTTGGTGTATGCTACCATGTCACTTTGGTGTATGTTACTATGTCACTTTGGTGTATGTTACTATGCCACTTTGGTGTATGTTACTATGTCACTTTGGTGTATGTTACTGTGTCACTTTGGTGTATGCTACCATGTCACTTTGGTGTATGCTACCATGTCACTTTGGTGTATGTTACTATGTTACTTTGGTGAATGTTACTATGTAACTTTGGTGTATGCTACCATGTCACTTTGGTGTATGCTACTATGTCACTTTGGTGTATGCTACCATGTCACTTTGGTGTATGTTACTATGTTACTTTGGTGAATGTTACTATGTCACTTTGGTGTATGCTACCATGTCACTTTGGTGTATGTTACTATGTCACTTTGGTGTATGCTACTATGTGACTTTGGTGTATGTTACTATGTCACTTTGGTGTATGTTACTGTGTCACTTTGGTGTACGCTACCATGTCACTTTGGTGTATGATACTATGTCACTTTGGTGTATGCTACTATGTCACTTTGGTGTATGCTACTATGTCACTTTGGTGTATGTTACTATATCACTTTGGTGTATCTTACTATGCCACTTTGGTGTATGCTACCATGTCACTTTGGTGTATGGTACTATGTTACTTTGGTGTATGTTACTATGTCACTTTGACGCATGTTATTATGTCACTTTGGTTTATCTTACTATGTCACTTTGGTGTATGCTACCATGTCACTTTGGTGTATCTTACTATGTCACTTTGATGCATGTTACTATGTCACTTTGGTGTATGTTACTATGTCACTTTGGTGTACGCTACCATGTCACTTTGGTGTATGATACTATGTCACTTTGGTGTATGCTACTATGTCACTTTGGTGTATGCTACCATGTTACTTTGGTGAATGTTACTATGTAACTTTGGTGTATGCTACCATGTCACTTTGGTGTATGTTACTATGTCACTTTGGTGTATGCTACCATGTCACTTTGGTCTATGCTACCATGTCACTTTGGTGTATGTTACTATGTCACTTTGGTATATGTTACTGTGTCACTTTGGTGTAGTCTACTATGTCACTTTGGTGTATGTTATTATGTCACTTTGGTGTATGCTACCATGTTACTTTGGTGAATGTTACTATGTAACTTTGATGTATGCTACTATGTCACTTTGGTGTATGTTACCATGTCACTTTGGTGTATGTTACTATGTCACTTTGGTGTATGTTACCATGTCACTTTGGTGTATGTTACCATGTCACTTTGGTGTATGCTACCATGTCACGTTGGTGTATGCAACTACTTAGTATGTCACCTTGGTGTATGCTACTATGTCACTTTGGTGTATGCTAATATGTCACTTTGGTGTATGTTACCATGTCACTTTGGTGTATGTTACCATGTCACTTTGGTGTATGCTACCATGTCACGTTGGTGTATGCTACTACTTAGTATGTCACCTTGGTGTATGCTACTATGTCACTTTGGTGTGTGTTACTATGTCACTTTGGTATATGCTACCATGTCACTTTGATGTATGCTACTATGTCACTTAGGTGTATGTTACCATGTCACTTTGGTGTATGCTACTATGTCACTTTGGTGTATGCTAATATGTCACTTTGGTGTATGCTACTATGTCACGTTGGTGTATGCTACTATGTCACTTTGGTGTATGCTACTATGTCACTTTGGTGTATGCTACCATGTCACTTTGGTGTATGCTACTATGTCACTTTGGTGTGTGTTACTATGTCACTTTGGTATATGCTACCATGTCACTGTGATGTATGTTACTATGTCACTTTGGTGTATGCTACCATGTCACTTTGGTGTATGTTACTATGTCACTTTGGTGTATGCTACCATGTCACTTTGGTGTATGCTACTATGTCACTTTGGTGTATGTTATTATGTCACTTTGGTGTATGCTACCATATCACATTGGTGTATGCTACCATATTACTTTGGTGTATGTTACTATGTTACTTTAGTGTATATTACTATGTCACGTTGGTGTATGTTATTATGTCACTTTGGTGTATGCTACCATGTCACTTTGGTGTATGCTACTATGTCACTTTGGTGTATGCTACCATGTCACTTTGGTGTATGTTACTATGTTACTTTGGTGAATGTTACTATGTAACGTTGGTGTATGCTATCATGTCACTTTGGTGTATGTTACTATGTTACTTTGGTGAATGTTACTATGTAACTTTGGTGTATGCTACCATGTCACTTTGGTTATGCTACTATGTCACTTTGGTGTATGCTACCATGTCACTTTTGTGTATGTTACTATGTTACTTTGGTGAATGTTACTATGTAACTTTGGTGTATGCTACCATGTCACTTTGGTGTATGTTAGTATGTCACTTTGGTGTATGCTACCATGTCACTTTGGTGTATGTTACTATGTCACTTTGGTGTATGTTACTATGCCACTTTGGTGTATGTTACTATGTCACTTTGGTGTATGTTACTGTGTCACTTTGGTGTATGCTACCATGTCACTTTGGTGTATGCTACCATGTCACTTTGGTGTATGTTACTATGTTACTTTGGTGAATGTTACTATGTAACTTTGGTGTATGCTACCATGTCACTTTGGTGTATGCTACTATGTCACTTTGGTGTATGCTACCATGTCACTTTGGTGTATGTTACTATGTTACTTTGGTGAATGTTACTATGTAACTTTGGTGTATGCTACCATGTCACTTTGGTGTATGATACTATGTCACTTTGGTGTATGCTACCATGTAACTTTGGTGAATGTTACTATGTAACTTTGTTGTATGCTACTATGTCACTTTGGTGTATGTTACTATGTTACTTTGGTGAATGTTACTATGTAACTTTGGTGTATGCTACCATGTTACTTTGGTGTATGTTACTATGTCACTTTGGTGTATGCTACCATGTCACTTTGGTGTATGTTACTATGACACTTTGGTGTATGCTACCATGTCACTTTGGTGTATGTTACTATGTTACTTTGGTGAATGCTACTATGTAACTTTGGTGTATGCTACAATGTCACTTTGGTGTATGTTACTATGCCACGTTGGTGTATGCTACCATGTCACTTTGGTGTATGTTACTATGTCACTTTGTTGTATTTTACTATGTCACTTTGATGTATGTTACTATGTCACTTTGTTGTATTTTATTACGTCACTTTGGTGTATGTTACTATGTCACTTTGGTGTATGTTACTATGTCACTTTGGTGTAAGCTACCATGTCACTTTGGTGTATGCTACTATGTCACTTTGGTGAATGCTACTATGTCACTTTGGTGTATGCTACTATGTCACTTTTGTGTATGTTACTATGGAACTTTGGTGTATGCTACTATGTCACTTTTGTGTATGTTACTATGTCACTTTGGTGTATGTTACTTTGTCACTTTGGTGTATTCTACCATGTCACTTTGGTGTATGCTACTACTTAGAATGTCACCTTGGTGTATGCTACTATGTCACTTTGGTGTATGCTAATATGTCACTTTGGTGTATGCTACTATGTCACGTTGGTGTATGCTACTATGTCACTTTGGTGTATGTTACTATGTCACTTTGATGTATGCTACTATGTCACTTTGGTGTATGCTACCATGTCACTTTGGTGTATGCTACTATGTCACTTTGTTATATGCTACCATGTCACTTTGATGTATGCTACTATGTCACTTTGGTGTATGTTACCATGTCACTTTGGTGTATGTTACTATGTCACTTTGATGTATGTTACTATGTCACTTTGGTGTATGTTATTATGTCACTTTGGTGTATGCTACCATATCACATTGGTGTATGCTACCATATTACTTTGGTGTATGTTACTATGTTACTTTACTGTATATTACTATGTCACTTTGGTGTAAGTTACTATGTTACTTTGGTGAATGTTACTATGTAACTTTGGTGTATGCTATCAAGTCAATTTGGTGTATGTTACTATGTTACTTTGGTGAATGTTACTATGTAACTTTGGTGTATGCTACCATGTCACTTTGATGTATGCTACTATGTCACTTTGTTGTATGCTACCATGTCACTTTGGTGTATGTTACTATGTTACTTTGGTGAATGTTACTATGTAACTTTGGTGTATGCTACCATGTCACTTTGGTGTATGTTACTATGTCACTTTGGTGTATGCTACCATGTCACTTTGGTGTATGTTACTATGTCACTTTGGTGTATGCTACTATGTGACTTTGGTGTATGTTACTATGTCACTTTGGTGTATGTTACTGTGTCACTTTGGTGTACGCTACCATGTCACTTTGGTGTATGATACTATGTCACTTTGGTGTATGCTACTATGTCACTTTGGTGTATGCTACTATGTCACTTTGGTGTATGTTACTATATCACTTTGGTGTATCTTACTATGCCACTTTGGTGTATGCTACCATGTCACTTTGGTGTATGGTACTATGTTACTTTGGTGTATGTTACTATGTCACTTTGATGCATGTTATTATGTCACTTTGGTTTATCTTACTATGTCACTTTGGTGTATGCTACCATGTCACTTTGGTGTATCTTACTATGTCACTTTGATGCATGTTACTATGTCACTTTGGTGTATGTTACTATGTCACTTTGGTGTACGCTACCATGTCACTTTGGTGTATGATACTATGTCACTTTGGTGTATGCTACTATGTCACTTTGGTGTATGCTACCATGTTACTTTGGTGAATGTTACTATGTAACTTTGGTGTATGCTACCATGTCACTTTGGTGTATGTTACTATGTCACTTTGGTGTATGCTACCATGTCACTTTGGTCTATGCTACCATGTCACTTTGGTGTATGTTACTATGTCACTTTGGTATATGTTACTGTGTCACTTTGGTGTAGTCTACTATGTCACTTTGGTGTATGTTATTATGTCACTTTGGTGTATGCCATCATGTCATTTTGGTGTATGCTACCATGTTACTTTGGTGTATGCTACCATGTCACTTTGGTGTATGTTACTATGTCACTTTGGTGTATGCTACCATGTCACTTTGGTGTATTTTACTATGTCACTTTGATGTATGTTACTATGTCACTTTGGTGTATTTTATTACGTCACTTTGGTGTATCTTACTATGTCACTTTGATGCATGTTACTATGTCACTTTGGTGTATCTTACTATGTCACTTTGGTGTATGCTACCATGTCACTTTGATGTGTGTAACTATGTCACTTTGATGTGTGTTACTATGTCACTTTGGTGTATGCTACCATGTCACTTTGGTGTATGCTACTATGTTACTTTGGTGTATGTTACTATGTCATTTTCGTGCATGTTATTATGTCACTTTGGTGTATGCTACCATGTCACTTTGGTGTATGCTACCATGTCACTTTGGTGTATGTTACTATGTCACTTTGGTGTATGTTACTATGTTACTTTGGTGTATGTTACTATGTCACTTTGGTGTATGCTACTATGTCACTTTGGTGTATGTTACTATGTCACTTTAGTGTAAGCTACCATGTCACTTTGATGTATGCTACTATGTCACTTTGGTGTATGTTACAGTGCCACTTTGGTGTATGATACCATGTCACTTTGGTGTATGCTACAGTGTCACTTTGGTGTATGCTACTATGTCACTTTGGTGTATGTTACTATGTCACTTTGGTGTATGCTACCATGTCACTTTGGTGTAGGTTACTATGTCACTTTGATGTATGTTACTATGTCATTTTGGTGTATGTTATTATGACCCATTGGTGTATGCTACCATATCACCTTGGTGTATGCTACCATATTACTTTGGTGTATGTTACTTTGTCACTTTGGTGTATGCTAATGTGTCACTTTGGTGTATGTTACTATGTCACTTTGGTGTATGTAACTGTGTCACTTTGATGTATGCTACCATGTCCCTTTGGTGTATGCTACTATGTCCCTTTGGTGTATGTTATTATGTCACTTTGGTGTATGTCATCATGTAACTTTGGTGTATGTTACTATGTCACTTTGATGTATGTTACTATGTCACTTTGGTTTATGTTACTATGTTACTTTGGTGTATGTTACTATGTTACTTTGGTGTATGCTACTATGTCACTTTGGTGTATGTTACTATGTTACTTTGGTGTATGCTACCATGTCGCTTTGGTGTATGTTACTATGTTACTTTGGTGTATGCTACCATGTTACTTTGGTGTATGCTACCATGCCACTTTGGTGTATGATACTATGTCACTTTGGTGTATGCTACTATGTCACTTTGGTGTATGCTACTATGTCACTTTGGTGTATGCTACTATGTCACTTTGGTGTATGTTACTATGCCACTTTGGTGTATGTTACTATGTCACTTTGGTGTATGTTACTATGTCACTTTGGTGTATGATATTATGTCACTTTAGTGTAAGCTACCATGTTACTTTGATGTATGCTACTATGTCACTTTGGTGTATGTTACAGTGTCACTTTGGTGTATGCTACCATGTCACTTTGGTGTATGTTACCATGTCACTTTGGTGTATGCTACTGTGTCACTTTGGTGTATGCTACTATGTCACTTTGGTGTATGTTACTATGTTACTTTGGTGTATGCTACAATGTCGCTTTGGTGTATGTTACTATGTTACTTTGGTGTATGCTACCATGTTACTTTGGTGTATGCTACCATGTCACTTTGGTGTATGATGCTATGTCACTTTGGTGTATGCTACTATGTCACTTTGGTGTATGCTACTATGTCACTTTGGTGTATGCTACTATGTCACTTTGGTGTATGTTACTATGCCACTTTGGTGTATGTTACTATGTCACTTTGGTGTATGTTACTATGTCACTTTGGTGTATGATATTATGTCACTTTGGTGTATGCTACCATATTCTTTGGTGTATGTTACTATGTCACATTGGTGTATGTTATTATGTCACTTTGGTGTATGCTACTATGTCACTTTGGTGTATGCTACTATGTTACTTTGGTGTATGTTACTATGTCACTTTGATGCATGTTATTATGTCACTTTGGTTTATCTTACTATGTCACTTTGGTGTATGCTACCATGTCACTTTGGTGTATCTTACTATGTCACTTTGATGCATGTTACTATGTCACTTTGGTGTATGTTACTATGTCACTTTGGTGTATGCTACCATGTCACTTTGGTGTATGCTACTATGTCACTTTGGTGTATGCTACTATGTCACTTTGGTGTATGCTACCATGTTACTTTGGTGAATGTTACTATGTAACTTTGTTGTATACTACCATGTCACTTTGGTGTATGTTACTATGTCACTTTGGTGTATGCTACCATGTCACTTTGGTGTATGCTACCATGTCACTTTGGTGTATGTTACTATGTCACTTTGGTATATGTTACTGTGTCACTTTGGTGTAGTCTACTATGTCACTTTGGTGTATGTTATTATGTCTCTTTGGTGTATGCCATCACGTCATTTTGGTGTATGCTACCATGTTACTTTGGTGTATGCTACCATGTCACTTTGGTGTATGTTACTATGTCACTTTGGTGTATGCTACTATGTCACTTTGGTGTATTTTACTATGTCACTTTGATGTATGTTACTATGTCACTTTGGTGTATTTTATTACGTCACTTTGGTGTATCTTACTATGTCACTTTGATGCATGTTACTATATCACTTTGGTGTATCTTACTATGTCACTTTGGTGTATGCTACCATGTCACTTTGATGTGTGTTACTATGTCACTTTGATGTGTGTTACTATGTCACTTTGGTGTATGCTACCATGTCACTTTGGTGTATGCTACTATGTTACTTTGGTGTATGTTACTATGTCATTTTCGTGCATGTTATTATGTCACTTTGGTGTATGCTACCATGTCACTTTGGTGTATGCTACCATGTCACTTTGGTGTATGTTACTATGTCACTTTGGTGTATGTTACTATGTTACTTTGGTGTATGTTACTATGTTACTTTGGTGTATGCTACTATGTCACTTTGGTGCATGTTACTATGTCACTTTAGTGTAAGCTACCATGTCACTTTGATGTATGCTACTATGTCACTTTGGTGTATGTTACAGTGCCACTTTGGTGTATGCTACCATGTCACTTTGGTGTATGATACCATGTCACTTTGGTGTATGCTACAGTGTCACTTTGGTGTATGCTACTATGTCACTTTGGTGTATGTTACTATGTCACTTTGGTGTACGCTACCATGTCACTTTGGTGTAGGTTACTATGTCACTTTGATGTATGTTACTATGTCATTTTGGTGTATGTTATTATGACCCTTTGGTGTATGCTACCATATCACCTTGGTGTATGCTACCATATTAATTTGGTGTATGTTACTTTGTCACTTTGGTGTATGCTACTGTGTCACTTTGGTGTATGTTACTATATCACTTTGGTGTATGTTACTGTGTCCCTTTGATGTATGCTACCATGTCCCTTTGGTGTATGCTACTATGTCCCTTTGGTGTATGTTATTATGTCACTTTGGTGTATGTCATCATGTAACTTTGGTGTATGTTACTATGTCACTTTGATGTATGTTACTATGTCACTTTGGTTTATGTTACTGTGTCACTTTGGTGTACGCTACCATGTCACTTTGGTGTAGGTTACTATGTCACTTTGATGTATGTTACTATGTCATTTTGGTGTATGTTATTATGACCCTTTGGTGTATGCTACCATATCACCTTGGTGTATGCTACCATATTAATTTGGTGTATGTTACTTTGTCACTTTGGTGTATGCTACTGTGTCACTTTGGTGTATGTTACTATGTCACTTTGGTGTATGTTACTGTGTCACTTTGATGTATGCTACCATGTCCGTTTGGTGTATGCTACTATGTCCCTTTGGTGTATGTTATTATGTCACTTTGGTGTATGTCATCATGTAACTTTGGTGTATGTTACTATGTCACTTTGATGTATGTTACTATGTCACTTTGGTTTATGTTACTGTGTCACTTTGGTGTATGTTATTATGTCACTTTGGTGTATGCTACCATATCACGTTGGTGTATGCTACCATATTTTTTGGTGTATTTTACTATGTTACTTTGCTGTATGCTACCATGTCACTTTGGTGTATGCTACTATATCACTTTTGTGTATGCTACCATGTCACTTTGGTGTATGCTACTATGTCACTTTGGTGTATGCTACTATGTCACTTTGGTGTATGTTACTATATCACTTTGGTGTATGTTACAATGTCACTTTGGTGTATGTTACTATGTCACTTTGGTGTATGTTACTATGTCACTTTGGTGTATGTTACTATGTAACTTTGTTGTATGCTACTATGTCACTTTGGTGTATGTTACTATGTTACTTTGGTGAATGTTACTATGTAACTTTGGTGTATGCTACCATGTTACTTTGGTGTATGTTACTATGTCACTTTGGTGTATGCTACCATGTCACTTTGGTGTATGTTACTATGACACTTTGGTGTATGTTACTATGTCACTTTGGTGTATGTTACTATGTTACTTTGGTGTATGTTACTATGTTACTTTGGTGTATACTACTATGTCACTTTGGTGTATGTTACTATGTCACTTTAGTGTAAGCTACCATGTCACTTTGATGTATGCTACTATGTCACTTTGGTGTATGTTACAGTGCCACTTTGGTGTATGCTACCATGTCACTTTGGTGTATGCTACCATGTCACTTTGGTGTATGCTACAGTGTCACTTTGGTGTATGCTACTATGTCACTTTGGTGTATGTTACTATGTCACTTTGGTGTACGCTACCATGTCACTTTGGTGTAGGTTACTATGTCACTTTGATGTATGTTACTATGTCATTTTGGTGTATGTTATTATGACCCTTTGGTGTATGCTACCATATCACCTTGGTGTATGCTACCATATTAATTTGGTGTATGTTACTTTGTCACTTTGGTGTATGCTACTGTGTCACTTTGGTGTATGTTACTATGTCACTTTGGTGTATGTTACTGTGTCACTTTGATGTATGCTACCATGTCCGTTTGGTGTATGCTACTATGTCCCTTTGGTGTATGTTATTATGTCACTTTGGTGTATGTCATCATGTAACTTTGGTGTATGTTACTATGTCACTTTGATGTATGTTACTATGTCACTTTGGTTTATGTTACTGTGTCACTTTGGTGTATGTTATTATGTCACTTTGGTGTATGCTACCATATCACGTTGGTGTATGCTACCATATTTTTTGGTGTATTTTACTATGTTACTTTGCTGTATGCTACCATGTCACTTTGGTGTATGCTACTATATCACTTTTGTGTATGCTACCATGTCACTTTGGTGTATGCTACTATGTCACTTTGGTGTATGCTACTATGTCACTTTGGTGTATGTTACTATATCACTTTGGTGTATGTTACAATGTCACTTTGGTGTATGTTACTATGTCACTTTGGTGTATGTTACTATGTCACTTTGGTGTATGTTACTATGTAACTTTGTTGTATGCTACTATGTCACTTTGGTGTATGTTACTATGTTACTTTGGTGAATGTTACTATGTAACTTTGGTGTATGCTACCATGTTACTTTGGTGTATGTTACTATGTCACTTTGGTGTATGCTACCATGTCACTTTGGTGTATGTTACTATGACACTTTGGTGTATGCTACCATGTCACTTTGGTGTATGTTACTATGTTACTTTGGTGAATGCTACTATGTAACTTTGGTGTATGCTACAATGTCACTTTGGTGTATGTTACTATGCCACGTTGGTGTATGCTACCATGTCACTTTGGTGTATGTTACTATGTCACTTTGTTGTATTTTACTATGTCACTTTGATGTATGTTACTATGTCACTTTGTTGTATTTTATTACGTCACTTTGGTGTATGTTACTATGTCACTTTGGTGTATGTTACTATGTCACTTTGGTGTAAGCTACCATGTCACTTTGGTGTATGCTACTATGTCACTTTGGTGAATGCTACCATGTCACTTTGGTGTATGCTACTATGTCACTTTTGTGTATGTTACTATGGAACTTTGGTGTATGCTACTATGTCACTTTTGTGTATGTTACTATGTCACTTTGGTGTATGTTACTTTGTCACTTTGGTGTATTCTACCATGTCACTTTGGTGTATGCTACTACTTAGAATGTCACCTTGGTGTATGCTACTATGTCACTTTGGTGTATGCTAATATGTCACTTTGGTGTATGCTACTATGTCACGTTGGTGTATGCTACTATGTCACTTTGGTGTATGTTACTATGTCACTTTGATGTATGCTACTATGTCACTTTGGTGTATGCTACCATGTCACTTTGGTGTATGCTACTATGTCACTTTGGTATATGCTACCATGTCACTTTGATGTATGCTACTATGTCACTTTGGTGTATGTTACCATGTCACTTTGGTGTATGTTACTATGTCACTTTGATGTATGTTACTATGTCACTTTGGTGTATGTTATTATGTCACTTTGGTGTATGCTACCATATCACATTGGTGTATGCTACCATATTACTTTGGTGTATGTTACTATGTTACTTTACTGTATATTACTATGTCACTTTGGTGTATGTTACTATGTTACTTTGGTGAATGTTACTATGTAACTTTGGTGTATGCTATCAAGTCAATTTGGTGAATGTTACTATGTTACTTTGGTGAATGTTACTATGTAACTTTGGTGTATGCTACCATGTCACTTTGATGTATGCTACTATGTCACTTTGTTGTATGCTACCATGTCACTTTGGTGTATGTTACTATGTTACTTTGGTGAATGTTACTATGTAACTTTGGTGTATGCTACAATGTCACTTTGGTGTATGTTACTATGTCACTTTGGTGTATGCTACCATGTCACTTTGGTGTATGTTACTATGTCACTTTGGTGTATGCTACTATGTGACTTTGGTGTATGTTACTATGTCACTTTGGTGTATGTTACTGTGTCACTTTGGTGTACGCTACCATGTCACTTTGGTGTATGATACTATGTCACTTTGGTGTATGCTACTATGTCACTTTGGTGTATGCTACTATGTCACTTTGGTGTATGTTACTATATCACTTTGGTGTATCTTACTATGCCACTTTGGTGTATGCTACCATGTCACTTTGGTGTATGGTACTATGTTACTTTGGTGTATGTTACTATGTCACTTTGATGCATGTTATTATGTCACTTTGGTTTATCTTACTATGTCACTTTGGTGTATGCTACCATGTCACTTTGGTGTATCTTACTATGTCACTTTGATGCATGTTACTATGTCACTTTGGTGTATGTTACTATGTCACTTTGGTGTACGCTACCATGTCACTTTGGTGTATGATACTATGTCACTTTGGTGTATGCTACTATGTCACTTTGGTGTATGCTACCATGTTACTTTGGTGAATGTTACTATGTAACTTTGGTGTATGCTACCATGTCACTTTGGTGTATGTTACTATGTCACTTTGGTGTATGCTACCATGTCACTTTGGTCTATGCTACCATGTCACTTTGGTGTATGTTACTATGTCACTTTGGTATATGTTACTGTGTCACTTTGGTGTAGTCTACTATGTCACTTTGGTGTATGTTATTATGTCACTTTGGTGTATGCCATCATGTCATTTTGGTGTATGCTACCATGTTACTTTGGTGTATGCTACCATGTCACTTTGGTGTATGTTACTATGTCACTTTGGTGTATGCTACCATGTCACTTTGGTGTATTTTACTATGTCACTTTGATGTATGTTACTATGTCACTTTGGTGTATTTTATTACGTCACTTTGGTGTATCTTACTATGTCACTTTGATGCATGTTACTATGTCACTTTGGTGTATCTTACTATGTCACTTTGGTGTATGCTACCATGTCACTTTGATGTGTGTAACTATGTCACTTTGATGTGTGTTACTATGTCACTTTGGTGTATGCTACCATGTCACTTTGGTGTATGCTACTATGTTACTTTGGTGTATGTTACTATGTCATTTTCGTGCATGTTATTATGTCACTTTGGTGTATGCTACCATGTCACTTTGGTGTATGCTACCATGTCACTTTGGTGTATGTTACTATGTCACTTTGGTGTATGTTACTATGTTACTTTGGTGTATGTTACTATGTCACTTTGGTGTATGCTACTATGTCACTTTGGTGTATGTTACTATGTCACTTTGGTGTATGCTACCATGTCACTTTGGTGTATGTTACTATGACACTTTGGTGTATGCTACCATGTCACTTTGGTGTATGTTACTATGTTACTTTGGTGAATGCTACTATGTAACTTTGGTGTATGCTACAATGTCACTTTGGTGTATGTTACTATGCCACGTTGGTGTATGCTACCATGTCACTTTGGTGTATGTTACTATGTCACTTTGTTGTATTTTACTATGTCACTTTGATGTATGTTACTATGTCACTTTGTTGTATTTTATTACGTCACTTTGGTGTATGTTACTATGTCACTTTGGTGTATGTTACTATGTCACTTTGGTGTAAGCTACCATGTCACTTTGGTGTATGCTACTATGTCACTTTGGTGAATGCTACTATGTCACTTTGGTGTATGCTACTATGTCACTTTTGTGTATGTTACTATGGAACTTTGGTGTATGCTACTATGTCACTTTTGTGTATGTTACTATGTCACTTTGGTGTATGTTACTTTGTCACTTTGGTGTATTCTACCATGTCACTTTGGTGTATGCTACTACTTAGAATGTCACCTTGGTGTATGCTACTATGTCACTTTGGTGTATGCTAATATGTCACTTTGGTGTATGCTACTATGTCACGTTGGTGTATGCTACTATGTCACTTTGGTGTATGTTACTATGTCACTTTGATGTATGCTACTATGTCACTTTGGTGTATGCTACCATGTCACTTTGGTGTATGCTACTATGTCACTTTGGTATATGCTACCATGTCACTTTGATGTATGCTACTATGTCACTTTGGTGTATGTTACCATGTCACTTTGGTGTATGTTACTATGTCACTTTGATGTATGTTACTATGTCACTTTGGTGTATGTTATTATGTCACTTTGGTGTATGCTACCATATCACATTGGTGTATGCTACCATATTACTTTGGTGTATGTTACTATGTTACTTTACTGTATATTACTATGTCACTTTGGTGTATGTTACTATGTTACTTTGGTGAATGTTACTATGTAACTTTGGTGTATGCTATCAAGTCAATTTGGTGTATGTTACTATGTTACTTTGGTGAATGTTACTATGTAACTTTGGTGTATGCTACCATGTCACTTTGATGTATGCTACTATGTCACTTTGTTGTATGCTACCATGTCACTTTGGTGTATGTTACTATGTTACTTTGGTGAATGTTACTATGTAACTTTGGTGTATGCTACCATGTCACTTTGGTGTATGTTACTATGTCACTTTGGTGTATGCAACCATGTCACTTTGGTGTATGTTACTATGTCACTTTGGTGTATGCTACTATGTGACTTTGGTGTATGTTACTATGTCACTTTGGTGTATGTTACTGTGTCACTTTGGTGTACGCTACCATGTCACTTTGGTGTATGATACTATGTCACTTTGGTGTATGCTACTATGTCACTTTGGTGTATGCTACTATGTCACTTTGGTGTATGTTACTATATCACTTTGGTGTATCTTACTATGCCACTTTGGTGTATGCTACCATGTCACTTTGGTGTATGGTACTATGTTACTTTGGTGTATGTTACTATGTCACTTTGATGCATGTTATTATGTCACTTTGGTTTATCTTACTATGTCACTTTGGTGTATGCTACCATGTCACTTTGGTGTATCTTACTATGTCACTTTGATGCATGTTACTATGTCACTTTGGTGTATGTTACTATGTCACTTTGGTGTACGCTACCATGTCACTTTGGTGTATGATACTATGTCACTTTGGTGTATGCTACTATGTCACTTTGGTGTATGCTACCATGTTACTTTGGTGAATGTTACTATGTAACTTTGGTGTATGCTACCATGTCACTTTGGTGTATGTTACTATGTCACTTTGGTGTATGCTACCATGTCACTTTGGTCTATGCTACCATGTCACTTTGGTGTATGTTACTATGTCACTTTGGTATATGTTACTGTGTCACTTTGGTGTAGTCTACTATGTCACTTTGGTGTATGTTATTATGTCACTTTGGTGTATGCCATCATGTCATTTTGGTGTATGCTACCATGTTACTTTGGTGTATGCTACCATGTCACTTTGGTGTATGTTACTATGTCACTTTGGTGTATGCTACCATGTCACTTTGGTGTATTTTACTATGTCACTTTGATGTATGTTACTATGTCACTTTGGTGTATTTTATTACGTCACTTTGGTGTATCTTACTATGTCACTTTGATGCATGTTACTATGTCACTTTGATGTGTGTTACTATGTCACTTTGGTGTATGCTACCATGTCACTTTGGTGTATGCTACTATGTTACTTTGGTGTATGTTACTATGTCATTTTCGTGCATGTTATTATGTCACTTTGGTGTATGCTACCATGTCACTTTGGTGTATGCTACCATGTCACTTTGGTGTATGTTACTATGTCACTTTGGTGTATGTTACTATGTTACTTTGGTGTATGTTACTATGTCACTTTGGTGTATGCTACTATGTCACTTTGGTGTATGTTACTATGTCACTTTAGTGTAAGCTACCATGTCACTTTGATGTATGCTACTATGTCACTTTGGTGTATGTTACAGTGCCACTTTGGTGTATGATACCATGTCACTTTGGTGTATGCTACAGTGTCACTTTGGTGTATGCTACTATGTCACTTTGGTGTATGTTACTATGTCACTTTGGTGTATGCTACCATGTCACTTTGGTGTAGGTTACTATGTCACTTTGATGTATGTTACTATGTCATTTTGGTGTATGTTATTATGACCCATTGGTGTATGCTACCATATCACCTTGGTGTATGCTACCATATTACTTTGGTGTATGTTACTTTGTCACTTTGGTGTATGCTAATGTGTCACTTTGGTGTATGTTACTATGTCACTTTGGTGTATGTAACTGTGTCACTTTGATGTATGCTACCATGTCCCTTTGGTGTATGCTACTATGTCCCTTTGGTGTATGTTATTATGTCACTTTGGTGTATGTCATCATGTAACTTTGGTGTATGTTACTATGTCACTTTGATGTATGTTACTATGTCACTTTGGTTTATGTTACTATGTTACTTTGGTGTATGTTACTATGTTACTTTGGTGTATGCTACTATGTCACTTTGGTGTATGTTACTATGTCACTTTAGTGTAAGCTACCATGTTACGTTGATGTATGCTACTATGTCACTTTGGTGTATGCTACTGTGTCACTTTGGTGTATGCTACTATGTCACTTTGGTGTATGTTACTATGTTACTTTGGTGTATGCTACCATGTCGCTTTGGTGTATGTTACTATGTTACTTTGGTGTATGCTACCATGTTACTTTGGTGTATGCTACCATGTCACTTTGGTGTATGATACTATGTCACTTTGGTGTATGCTACTATGTCACTTTGGTGTATGCTACTATGTCACTTTGGTGTATGCTACTATGTCACTTTGGTGTATGTTACTATGCCACTTTGGTGTATGTTACTATGTCACTTTGGTGTATGTTACTATGTCACTTTGGTGTATGATATTATGTCACTTTAGTGTAAGCTACCATGTTACTTTGATGTATGCTACTATGTCACTTTGGTGTATGTTACAGTGTCACTTTGGTGTATGCTACCATGTCACTTTGGTGTATGTTACCATGTCACTTTGGTGTATGCTACTGTGTCACTTTGGTGTATGCTACTATGTCACTTTGGTGTATGTTACTATGTTACTTTGGTGTATGCTACAATGTCGCTTTGGTGTATGTTACTATGTTACTTTGGTGTATGCTACCATGTTACTTTGGTGTATGCTACCATGTCACTTTGGTGTATGATGCTATGTCACTTTGGTGTATGCTACTATGTCACTTTGGTGTATGCTACTATGTCACTTTGGTGTATGCTACTATGTCACTTTGGTGTATGTTACTATGCCACTTTGGTGTATGTTACTATGTCACTATGGTGTATGTTACTATGTCACTTTGGTGTATGATATTATGTCACTTTGGTGTATGCTACCATATTCTTTGGTGTATGTTACTATGTCACATTGGTGTATGTTATTATGTCACTTTGGTGTATGCTACTATGTCACTTTGGTGTATGCTACTATGTTACTTTGGTGTATGTTACTATGTCACTTTGATGCATGTTATTATGTCACTTTGGTTTATCTTACTATGTCACTTTGGTGTATGCTACCATGTCACTTTGGTGTATCTTACTATGTCACTTTGATGCATGTTACTATGTCACTTTGGTGTATGTTACTATGTCACTTTGGTGTATGCTACCATGTCACTTTGGTGTATGCTACTATGTCACTTTGGTGTATGCTACTATGTCACTTTGGTGTATGCTACCATGTTACTTTGGTGAATGTTACTATGTAACTTTGTTGTATGCTACCATGTCACTTTGGTGTATGTTACTATGTCACTTTGGTGTATGCTACCATGTCACTTTGGTGTATGCTACCATGTCACTTTGGTGTATGTTACTATGTCACTTTGGTATATGTTACTGTGTCACTTTGGTGTAGTCTACTATGTCACTTTGGTGTATGTTATTATGTCTCTTTGGTGTATGCCATCACGTCATTTTGGTGTATGCTACCATGTTACTTTGGTGTATGCTACCATGTCACTTTGGTGTATGTTACTATGTCACTTTGGTGTATGCTACTATGTCACTTTGGTGTATTTTACTATGTCACTTTGATGTATGTTACTATGTCACTTTGGTGTATTTTATTACGTCACTTTGGTGTATCTTACTATGTCACTTTGATGCATGTTACTATATGACTTTGGTGTATCTTACTATGTCACTTTGGTGTATGCTACCATGTCACTTTGATGTGTGTTACTATGTCACTTTGATGTGTGTTACTATGTCACTTTGGTGTATGCTACCATGTCACTTTGGTGTATGCTACTATGTTACTTTGGTGTATGTTACTATGTCATTTTCGTGCATGTTATTATGTCACTTTGGTGTATGCTACCATGTCACTTTGGTGTATGCTACCATGTCACTTTGGTGTATGTTACTATGTCACTTTGGTGTATGTTACTATGTTACTTTGGTGTATGTTACTATGTTACTTTGGTGTATGCTACTATGTCACTTTGGTGCATGTTACTATGTCACTTTAGTGTAAGCTACCATGTCACTTTGATGTATGCTACTATGTCACTTTGGTGTATGTTACAGTGCCACTTTGGTGTATGCTACCATGTCACTTTGGTGTATGATACCATGTCACTTTGGTGTATGCTACAGTGTCACTTTGGTGTATGCTACTATGTCACTTTGGTGTATGTTACTATGTCACTTTGGTGTACGCTACCATGTCACTTTGGTGTAGGTTACTATGTCACTTTGATGTATGTTACTATGTCATTTTGGTGTATGTTATTATGACCCTTTGGTGTATGCTACCATATCACCTTGGTGTATGCTACCATATTAATTTGGTGTATGTTACTTTGTCACTTTGGTGTATGCTACTGTGTCACTTTGGTGTATGTTACTATATCACTTTGGTGTATGTTACTGTGTCCCTTTGATGTATGCTACCATGTCCCTTTGGTGTATGCTACTATGTCCCTTTGGTGTATGTTATTATGTCACTTTGGTGTATGTCATCATGTAACTTTGGTGTATGTTACTATGTCACTTTGATGTATGTTACTATGTCACTTTGGTTTATGTTACTGTGTCACTTTGGTGTATGTTATTATGTCACTTTGGTGTATGCTACCATATCACTATGGTGTATGCTACCATATTTTTTTGGTGTATGTTACTATGTTACTTTGCTGTATGCTACCATGTCACTTTGGTGTATGTTACTATATCACTTTTGTGTATGCTACCATGTCACTTTGGTGTATGCTACTATGTCACTTTGGTGTATGCTACTATGTCACTTTGGTGTATGGTACTATATCACTTTGGTGTATGTTACAATGTCACTTTGGTGTATGTTACTATGTCACTTTGGTGTATGTTACTATGTCACTTTGGTGTATGTTACTATGTTACTTTGGTGTATGTTACTATGTTACTTTGGTGTATGCTACTATGTCACTTTGGTGTATGTTACTATGTCACTTTAGTGTAAGCTACCATGTTACTTTGATGTATGCTACTATGTCACTTTGGTGTATGTTACAGTGTCACTTTGGTGTATGCTACTATGTCACTTTGGTGTATGTTACTATGTTACTTTGGTGTATGCTACCATGTCGCTTTGGTGTATGTTACTATGTTACTTTGGTGTATGCTACCATGTTACTTTGGTGTATGCTACCATGTCACTTTGGTGTATGATACTATGTCACTTTGGTGTATGCTACTATGTCACTTTGGTGTATGCTACTATGTCACTTTGGTGTATGCTACTATGTCACTTTGGTGTATGTTACTATGCCACTTTGGTGTATGTTACTATGGCACTTTGGTGTATGTTACTATGTCACTTTGGTGTATGATATTATGTCACTTTGGTGTATGCTACCATATTCTTTGGTGTATGTTACTATGTTACTTTGGTGTATGTTACTATGTCACATTGGTGTATGCTATTATGTCACTTTGGTGTATGCTACTATGTCACTTTGGTGTATGCTACTATGTCACTTTGGTGTATGTTACTATGTCACATTGGTGTATGTTACTATGTCACTTTGGTGTATGCTACCATGTCACTTTAAAGTATGCTACTATGTCACTTTGGTGTATGCTACTATATCACTTTGGTGTATGCTACTATGTCACCTTTATGTGTGTTACTATGTCACTTTGATGTGTGTTACTATGTCACTTTGGTGTATGCTACCATGTCACTTTGGTGTTTGCTACTATGTTACTTTGGTGTATGTTACTATGTCATTTTCGTGCATGTTTTTATGTCACCTTGGTGTATGCTACCATGTCACTTTGGTGTATGTTACTATGTCACTTTGGTGTATGTTACTATGTCACTTTGGTGTATGTTACTATGTTACTTTGGTGTATGTTACTATGTTACTTTGGTGTATACTACTATGTCACTTTGGTGTATGTTACTATGTCACTTTAGTGTAAGCTACCATGTCACTTTGATGTATGCTACTATGTCACTTTGGTGTATGTTACAGTGCCACTTTGGTGTATGCTACCATGTCACTTTGGTGTATGATACCATGTCACTTTGGTGTATGCTACAGTGTCACTTTGGTGTATGCTACTATGTCACTTTGGTGTATGTTACTATGTCACTTTGGTGTACGCTACCATGTCACTTTGGTGTAGGTTACTATGTCACTTTGATGTATGTTACTATGTCATTTTGGTGTATGTTATTATGACCCTTTGGTGTATGCTACCATATCACCTTGGTGTATGCTACCATATTAATTTGGTGTATGTTACTTTGTCACTTTGGTGTATGCTACTGTGTCACTTTGGTGTATGTTACTATGTCACTTTGGTGTATGTTACTGTGTCACTTTGATGTATGCTACCATGTCCGTTTGGTGTATGCTACTATGTCCCTTTGGTGTATGTTATTATGTCACTTTGGTGTATGTCATCATGTAACTTTGGTGTATGTTACTATGTCACTTTGATGTATGTTACTATGTCACTTTGGTTTATGTTACTGTGTCACTTTGGTGTATGTTATTATGTCACTTTGGTGTATGCTACCATATCACGTTGGTGTATGCTACCATATTTTTTGGTGTATGTTACTATGTTACTTTGCTGAATGCTACCATGTCACTTTGGTGTATGCTACTATGTCACTTTGGTGTATGCTACTATGTCACTTTGGTGTATGTTACTATATCACTTTGGTGTATGTTACAATGTCACTTTGGTGTATGTTACTATGTCACTTTGGTGTATGTTACTATGTCACTTTGGTGTATGTTACTATGTTACTTTGGTGTATGATACTATGTTACTTTGGTGTATGCTACTATGTCACTTTGGTGTATGTTACTATGTCACTTTAGTGTAAGCAACCATGTTACTTTGATGTATGCTACTATGTCACTTTGGTGTATGTTACAGTGTCACTTTGGTGTATGCTACCATGTCACTTTGGTGTATGTTACCATGTCACTTTGGTGTATGCTACTGTGTCACTTTGGTGTATGCTACTATGTCACTTTGGTGTATGTTACTATGGCACTTCGGTGTATGTTACTATGTCACTTTGGTGTATGATATTATGTCACTTTGGTGTATGCTACCATATTCTTTGGTGTATGTTACTATGTTACTTTGGTGTATGTTACTATGTCACATTGGTGTATGTTATTATGTCACTTTGGTGTATGCTACTATGTCACTTTGGTGTATGCTACTATGTCACTTTGGTGTATGTTACTATGTCACATTGGTGTATGTTACTATGTCACTTTGGTGTATGCTACCATGTCACTTTAAAGTATGCTACTATGTCACTTTGGTGTATGCTACTATATCACTTTGGTGTATGCTACTATGTCACCTTGATGTCTGTTACTATGTCACTTTGATGTGTGTTACTATGTCACTTTGGTGTATGCTACCATGTCACTTTGGTGTATGCTACTATGTTACTTTGGTGTATGTTACTATGTCATTTTCGTGCATGTTATTATGTCACCTTGGTGTATGCTACCAAGTCACTTTGGTGTATGTTACTATGTCACTTTGGTGTATGTTACTATGTCACTTTGGTGTATGTTACTATGTTACTTTGGTGTATGTTACTATGTTACTTTGGTGTATGCTACTATGTCACTTTGGTGTATGTTACTATGTCACTTTAGTGTAAGCTACCATGTCACTTTGATGTATGCTACTATGTCACTTTGGTGTATGTTACAGTGCCACTTTGGTGTATGCTACCATGTCACTTTGGTGTATGATACCATGTCACTTTGGTGTATGCTACAGTGTCACTTTGGTGTATGCTACTATGTCACTTTGGTGTATGTTACTATGTCACTTTGGTGTACGCTACCATGTCACTTTGGTGTAGGTTACTATGTCACTTTGATGTATGTTACTATGTCATTTTGGTGTATGTTATTATGACCCTTTGGTGTATGCTACCATATCACCTTGATGTATGCTACCATATTAATTTGGTGTATGTTACTTTGTCACTTTGGTGTATGCTACTGTGTCACTTTGGTGTATGTTACTATGTCACTTTGGTGTATGTTACTGTGTCACTTTGATGTATGCTACCATGTCCCTTTGGTGTATGCTACTATGTCCCTTTGGTGTATGTTATTATGTCACTTTGGTGTATGTCATCATGTAACTTTGGTGTATGTTACTATGTCACTTTGATGTATGTTACTATGTCACTTTGGTTTATGTTACTGTGTCACTTTGGTGTATGTTATTATGTCACTTTGGTGTATGCTACCATATCACTTTGGTGTATGCTACCATATTTTTTTGGTGTATGTTACTATGTTACTTTGCTGTATGCTACCATGTCACTTTGGTGTATGTTACTATATCACTTTTGTGTATGCTACCATGTCACTTTGGTGTATGCTACTATGTCACTTTGGTGTATGCTACTATGTCACTTTGGTGTATGTTACTATATCACTTTGGTGTATGTTACAATGTCACTTTGGTGTATGTTACTATGTCACTTTGGTGTATGTTACTATGTCATTTTGGTGTATGTTACTATGTTACTTTGGTGTATGTTACTATGTTACTTTGGTGTATGCTACTATGTCACTTTGGTGTATGTTACTATGTCACTTTAGTGTAAGCTACCATGTTACTTTGATGTATGCTACTATGTCACTTTGGTGTATGTTACAGTGTCACTTTGGTGTATGCTACCATGTCACTTTGGTGTATGTTACCATGTCACTTTGGTGTATGCTACTGTGTCACTTTGGTGTATGCTACTATGTCACTTTGGTGTATGTTACTATGTTACTTTGGTGTATGCTACCATGTCGCTTTGGTGTATGTTACTATGTTACTTTGGTGTATGCTACCATGTTACTTTGGTGTATGCTACCATGTCACTTTGGTGTATGATACTATGTCACTTTGGTGTATGCTACTATGTCACTTTGGTGTATGCTACTATGTCACTTTGGTGTATGCTACTATGTCACTTTGGTGTATGTTACTATGCCACTTTGGTGTATGTTACTATGGCACTTTGGTGTATGTTACTATGTCACTTTGGTGTATGATATTATGTCACTTTGGTGTATGCTACCATATTCTTTGGTGTATGTTACTATGTTACTTTGGTGTATGTTACTATGTCACATTGGTGTATGTTATTATGTCACTTTGGTGTATGCTACTATGTCACTTTGGTGTATGCTACTATGTCACTTTGGTGTATGTTACTATGTCACATTGGTGTATGTTACTATGTCACTTTGGTGTATGCTACCATGTCACTTTAAAGTATGCTACTATGTCACTTTGGTGTATGCTACTATATCACTTTGGTGTATGCTACTATGTCACCTTGATGTGTGTTACTATGTCACTTTGATGTGTGTTACTATGTCACTTTGGTGTATGCTACCATGTCACTTTGGTGTATGCTACTATGTTACTTTGGTGTATGTTACTATGTCATTTTCGTGCATGTTATTATGTCACCTTGGTGTATGCTACCATGTCACTTTGGTGTATGTTACTATGTCACTTTGGTGTATGTTACTATGTCACTTTGGTGTATGTTACTATGTTACTTTGGTGTATGTTACTATGTTACTTTGGTGTATGCTACTATGTCACTTTGGTGTATGTTACTATGTCACTTTAGTGTAAGCTACCATGTCACTTTGATGTATGCTACTATGTCACTTTGGTGTATGTTACAGTGCCACTTTGGTGTATGCTACCATGTCACTTTGGTGTATGATACCATGTCACTTTGGTGTATGCTACAGTGTCACTTTGGTGTATGCTACTATGTCACTTTGGTGTATGTTACTATGTTACTTTGGTGTATGCTACCATGTCGCTTTGGTGTTTGTTACTATGTTACTTTGGTGTATGTTACCATGTTACTTTTGTGTATGCTACCATGTCACTTTGGTGTATGATACTATGTCACTTTGGTGTATGCTACTATGTCACTTTGGTGTATGATACTATATCATTTTGGTGTATGCTACTATGTCACTTTGGTGTATGCTACCATGTCACTTTGGTGTATGTTACTATGTCACTTTGTTGTATGTTACTATGTCACTTTGGTGTATGTTATTATGTCACTTTGGTGTATGCTACCATATTTCTTTGGTGTATGTTACTATGTTACTTAGGTGTATGCTACCATGTCACTTTGGTGTATGTTACTATGTCACTTTGTGGTATGCTACCATGTCACTTTGGTGTATGCTACTATGTCACATTGGTGTATGCTACTATGTCACTTTGGTGTATGCTACCATGTCACTTTGGTGTATGTTACTATGTCACTTTGATGTATGTTACTATGTCACTTTGGTGTATGTTATTACGTCACTTTGGTGTATGTTACAATGTCACTGCTACCATGTCACTTTGGTGTATGCTACTATGTCACTTTGGTGTATGTTATTATGTCACTTTGGTGTATGTTACTATGTCACTTTGGTGTATGTTACTATGTCACTTTAGTGTAAGCTACCATGTCACTTTGATGTATGCTACTATGTCACTTTGGTGTATGTTACAGTGCCACTTTGGTGTATGCTACCATGTCACTTTGGTGTATGATACCATGTCACTTTGGTGTATGCTACAGTGTCACTTTGGTGTATGCTACTATGTCACTTTGGTGTATGTTACTATGTTACTTTGGTGTATGCTACCATGTCGCTTTGGTGTTTGTTACTATGTTACTTTGGTGTATGTTACCATGTTACTTTTGTGTATGCTACCATGTCACTTTGGTGTATGATACTATGTCACTTTGGTGTATGCTACTATGTCACTTTGGTGTATGATACTATATCATTTTGGTGTATGCTACTATGTCACTTTGGTGTATGCTACCATGTCACTTTGGTGTATGTTACTATGTCACTTTGTTGTATGTTACTATGTCACTTTGGTGTATGTTATTATGTCACTTTGGTGTATGCTACCATATTTCTTTGGTGTATGTTACTATGTTACTTAGGTGTATGCTACCATGTCACTTTGGTGTATGTTACTATGTCACTTTGTGGTATGCTACCATGTCACTTTGGTGTATGCTACTATGTCACATTGGTGTATGCTACTATGTCACTTTGGTGTATGCTACCATGTCACTTTGGTGTATGTTACTATGTCACTTTGATGTATGTTACTATGTCACTTTGGTGTATGTTATTACGTCACTTTGGTGTATGTTACAATGTCACTGCTACCATGTCACTTTGGTGTATGCTACTATGTCACTTTGGTGTATGTTATTATGTCACTTTGGTGTATGTTACAATGTCACTTTGGTGTATGCTACCATGTCACTTTGGTGTATGCTACTATGTCACTTTGGTGTATGTTACTATGTGACTTTGGTGTATGTTACTGTGTCACTTTGGTGTATGCAACCATGTCACGTTGGTGTATGCTACTATGTCACTTTGGTGTATGTTATTATGTCACTTTGGTGTATGCCATCATGTCACTTTGGTGTATGCTACAATGTTACTTTGATGTATGCTACCATGTCACTGTGGTGTATGTTACTATGTCACTTTGTGGTATGCTACCATGTCACTTTGGTGTATGCTACTATGTCACTTTGGTGTATGCTACTATGTCACTTTGGTGTATGCTACCATGTCACTTTGGTGTATGTTACTATGTCACTTTGATGTATGTTACTATGTCACTTTGGTGTATGTTATTATGTCACTTTGGTGTATGCTACCATATTTCTTTGGTGTATGTTACAATGTTACTTTGGTGTATGCTACCATGTCACTTTGGTGTATGTTACTATGTCACTTTGGTGTATGCTCCCATATCACTTGGTGTATGCTACTATGTCACTTTGGTGTATGCTACTATGTCACTTTGGTGTATGTTACTATGTCACATTGGTGTATGTTATTATGTCATTTTGGTGTATGCTACCATATTTCTTTGGTGTATGTTACTATGTTACTTTGGTGTATGCTACCATGTCACTTTGGTGTATGTTACTATGTCACTTTGGTGTATGCTCCCATATCACTTTGGTGTATGCTACTAGGTCACTTTGGTGTATGCTACTATGTCACTTTGGTGTATGTTACTATGTCACTTTGGTGTATGTTACTATGTCACATTGGTGTATGTTACTATGTCACTTTGGTGTATGCTACCATGTCACTTTGGTGTATCTTACTATGTCACTTTGATGCATGTTACTATGTCACTTTGGTGTATGTTACTATGTCACTTTGGTGTATGCTACCATGTCACTTTGGTGTATGCTACTATGTCACTTTGGTGTATGCTACTATGTCACTTTGGTGTATGCTACCATGTTACTTTGGTGAATGTTACTATGTAACTTTGTTGTATGCTACCATGTCACTTTGGTGTATGTTACTATGTCACTTTGGTGTATGCTACCATGTCACTTTGGTGTATGCTACCATGTCACTTTGGTGTATGTTACTATGTCACTTTGGTATATGTTACTGTGTCACTTTGGTGTAGTCTACTATGTCACTTTGGTGTATGTTATTATGTCTCTTTGGTGTATGCCATCACGTCATTTTGGTGTATGCTACCATGTTACTTTGGTGTATGCTACCATGTCACTTTGGTGTATGTTACTATGTCACTTTGGTGTATGCTACTATGTCACTTTGGTGTATTTTACTATGTCACTTTGATGTATGTTACTATGTCACTTTGGTGTATTTTATTACGTCACTTTGGTGTATCTTACTATGTCACTTTGATGCATGTTACTATATGACTTTGGTGTATCTTACTATGTCACTTTGGTGTATGCTACCATGTCACTTTGATGTGTGTTACTATGTCACTTTGATGTGTGTTACTATGTCACTTTGGTGTATGCTACCATGTCACTTTGGTGTATGCTACTATGTTACTTTGGTGTATGTTACTATGTCATTTTCGTGCATGTTATTATGTCACTTTGGTGTATGCTACCATGTCACTTTGGTGTATGCTACCATGTCACTTTGGTGTATGTTACTATGTCACTTTGGTGTATGTTACTATGTTACTTTGGTGTATGTTACTATGTTACTTTGGTGTATGCTACTATGTCACTTTGGTGCATGTTACTATGTCACTTTAGTGTAAGCTACCATGTCACTTTGATGTATGCTACTATGTCACTTTGGTGTATGTTACAGTGCCACTTTGGTGTATGCTACCATGTCACTTTGGTGTATGATACCATGTCACTTTGGTGTATGCTACAGTGTCACTTTGGTGTATGCTACTATGTCACTTTGGTGTATGTTACTATGTCACTTTGGTGTACGCTACCATGTCACTTTGGTGTAGGTTACTATGTCACTTTGATGTATGTTACTATGTCATTTTGGTGTATGTTATTATGACCCTTTGGTGTATGCTACCATATCACCTTGGTGTATGCTACCATATTAATTTGGTGTATGTTACTTTGTCACTTTGGTGTATGCTACTGTGTCACTTTGGTGTATGTTACTATATCACTTTGGTGTATGTTACTGTGTCCCTTTGATGTATGCTACCATGTCCCTTTGGTGTATGCTACTATGTCCCTTTGGTGTATGTTATTATGTCACTTTGGTGTATGTCATCATGTAACTTTGGTGTATGTTACTATGTCACTTTGATGTATGTTACTATGTCACTTTGGTTTATGTTACTGTGTCACTTTGGTGTATGTTATTATGTCACTTTGGTGTATGCTACCATATCACTATGGTGTATGCTACCATATTTTTTTGGTGTATGTTACTATGTTACTTTGCTGTATGCTACCATGTCACTTTGGTGTATGTTACTATATCACTTTTGTGTATGCTACCATGTCACTTTGGTGTATGCTACTATGTCACTTTGGTGTATGCTACTATGTCACTTTGGTGTATGGTACTATATCACTTTGGTGTATGTTACAATGTCACTTTGGTGTATGTTACTATGTCACTTTGGTGTATGTTACTATGTCACTTTGGTGTATGTTACTATGTTACTTTGGTGTATGTTACTATGTTACTTTGGTGTATGCTACTATGTCACTTTGGTGTATGTTACTATGTCACTTTAGTGTAAGCTACCATGTTACTTTGATGTATGCTACTATGTCACTTTGGTGTATGTTACAGTGTCACTTTGGTGTATGCTACTATGTCACTTTGGTGTATGTTACTATGTTACTTTGGTGTATGCTACCATGTCGCTTTGGTGTATGTTACTATGTTACTTTGGTGTATGCTACCATGTTACTTTGGTGTATGCTACCATGTCACTTTGGTGTATGATACTATGTCACTTTGGTGTATGCTACTATGTCACTTTGGTGTATGCTACTATGTCACTTTGGTGTATGCTACTATGTCACTTTGGTGTATGTTACTATGCCACTTTGGTGTATGTTACTATGGCACTTTGGTGTATGTTACTATGTCACTTTGGTGTATGATATTATGTCACTTTGGTGTATGCTACCATATTCTTTGGTGTATGTTACTATGTTACTTTGGTGTATGTTACTATGTCACATTGGTGTATGCTATTATGTCACTTTGGTGTATGCTACTATGTCACTTTGGTGTATGCTACTATGTCACTTTGGTGTATGTTACTATGTCACATTGGTGTATGTTACTATGTCACTTTGGTGTATGCTACCATGTCACTTTAAAGTATGCTACTATGTCACTTTGGTGTATGCTACTATATCACTTTGGTGTATGCTACTATGTCACCTTTATGTGTGTTACTATGTCACTTTGATGTGTGTTACTATGTCACTTTGGTGTATGCTACCATGTCACTTTGGTGTTTGCTACTATGTTACTTTGGTGTATGTTACTATGTCATTTTCGTGCATGTTTTTATGTCACCTTGGTGTATGCTACCATGTCACTTTGGTGTATGTTACTATGTCACTTTGGTGTATGTTACTATGTCACTTTGGTGTATGTTACTATGTTACTTTGGTGTATGTTACTATGTTACTTTGGTGTATACTACTATGTCACTTTGGTGTATGTTACTATGTCACTTTAGTGTAAGCTACCATGTCACTTTGATGTATGCTACTATGTCACTTTGGTGTATGTTACAGTGCCACTTTGGTGTATGCTACCATGTCACTTTGGTGTATGATACCATGTCACTTTGGTGTATGCTACAGTGTCACTTTGGTGTATGCTACTATGTCACTTTGGTGTATGTTACTATGTCACTTTGGTGTACGCTACCATGTCACTTTGGTGTAGGTTACTATGTCACTTTGATGTATGTTACTATGTCATTTTGGTGTATGTTATTATGACCCTTTGGTGTATGCTACCATATCACCTTGGTGTATGCTACCATATTAATTTGGTGTATGTTACTTTGTCACTTTGGTGTATGCTACTGTGTCACTTTGGTGTATGTTACTATGTCACTTTGGTGTATGTTACTGTGTCACTTTGATGTATGCTACCATGTCCGTTTGGTGTATGCTACTATGTCCCTTTGGTGTATGTTATTATGTCACTTTGGTGTATGTCATCATGTAACTTTGGTGTATGTTACTATGTCACTTTGATGTATGTTACTATGTCACTTTGGTTTATGTTACTGTGTCACTTTGGTGTATGTTATTATGTCACTTTGGTGTATGCTACCATATCACGTTGGTGTATGCTACCATATTTTTTGGTGTATGTTACTATGTTACTTTGCTGAATGCTACCATGTCACTTTGGTGTATGCTACTATGTCACTTTGGTGTATGCTACTATGTCACTTTGGTGTATGTTACTATATCACTTTGGTGTATGTTACAATGTCACTTTGGTGTATGTTACTATGTCACTTTGGTGTATGTTACTATGTCACTTTGGTGTATGTTACTATGTTACTTTGGTGTATGATACTATGTTACTTTGGTGTATGCTACTATGTCACTTTGGTGTATGTTACTATGTCACTTTAGTGTAAGCTACCATGTTACTTTGATGTATGCTACTATGTCACTTTGGTGTATGTTACAGTGTCACTTTGGTGTATGCTACCATGTCACTTTGGTGTATGTTACCATGTCACTTTGGTGTATGCTACTGTGTCACTTTGGTGTATGCTACTATGTCACTTTGGTGTATGTTACTATGGCACTTCGGTGTATGTTACTATGTCACTTTGGTGTATGATATTATGTCACTTTGGTGTATGCTACCATATTCTTTGGTGTATGTTACTATGTTACTTTGGTGTATGTTACTATGTCACATTGGTGTATGTTATTATGTCACTTTGGTGTATGCTACTATGTCACTTTGGTGTATGCTACTATGTCACTTTGGTGTATGTTACTATGTCACATTGGTGTATGTTACTATGTCACTTTGGTGTATGCTACCATGTCACTTTAAAGTATGCTACTATGTCACTTTGGTGTATGCTACTATATCACTTTGGTGTATGCTACTATGTCACCTTGATGTGTGTTACTATGTCACTTTGATGTGTGTTACTATGTCACTTTGGTGTATGCTACCATGTCACTTTGGTGTATGCTACTATGTTACTTTGGTGTATGTTACTATGTCATTTTCGTGCATGTTATTATGTCACCTTGGTGTATGCTACCAAGTCACTTTGGTGTATGTTACTATGTCACTTTGGTGTATGTTACTATGTCACTTTGGTGTATGTTACTATGTTACTTTGGTGTATGTTACTATGTTACTTTGGTGTATGCTACTATGTCACTTTGGTGTATGTTACTATGTCACTTTAGTGTAAGCTACCATGTCACTTTGATGTATGCTACTATGTCACTTTGGTGTATGTTACAGTGCCACTTTGGTGTATGCTACCATGTCACTTTGGTGTATGATACCATGTCACTTTGGTGTATGCTACAGTGTCACTTTGGTGTATGCTACTATGTCACTTTGGTGTATGTTACTATGTCACTTTGGTGTACGCTACCATGTCACTTTGGTGTAGGTTACTATGTCACTTTGATGTATGTTACTATGTCATTTTGGTGTATGTTATTATGACCCTTTGGTGTATGCTACCATATCACCTTGATGTATGCTACCATATTAATTTGGTGTATGTTACTTTGTCACTTTGGTGTATGCTACTGTGTCACTTTGGTGTATGTTACTATGTCACTTTGGTGTATGTTACTGTGTCACTTTGATGTATGCTACCATGTCCCTTTGGTGTATGCTACTATGTCCCTTTGGTGTATGTTATTATGTCACTTTGGTGTATGTCATCATGTAACTTTGGTGTATGTTACTATGTCACTTTGATGTATGTTACTATGTCACTTTGGTTTATGTTACTGTGTCACTTTGGTGTATGTTATTATGTCGCTTTGGTGTATGCTACCATATCACTTTGGTGTATGCTACCATATTTTTTTGGTGTATGTTACTATGTTACTTAGCTGTATGCTACCATGTCACTTTGGTGTATGTTACTATATCACTTTTGTGTATGCTACCATGTCACTTTGGTGTATGCTACTATGTCACTTTGGTGTATGCTACTATGTCACTTTGGTGTATGTTACTATATCACTTTGGTGTATGTTACAATGTCACTTTGGTGTATGTTACTATGTCACTTTGGTGTATGTTACTATGTCACTTTGGTGTATGTTACTATGTTACTTTGGTGTATGTTACTATGTTACTTTGGTGTATGCTACTATGTCACTTTGGTGTATGTTACTATGTCACTTTAGTGTAAGCTACCATGTTACTTTGATGTATGCTACTATGTCACTTTGGTGTATGTTACAGTGTCACTTTGGTGTATGCTACCATGTCACTTTGGTGTATGTTACCATGTCACTTTGGTGTATGCTACTGTGTCACTTTGGTGTATGCTACTATGTCACTTTGGTGTATGTTACTATGTTACTTTGGTGTATGCTACCATGTCGCTTTGGTGTATGTTACTATGTTACTTTGGTGTATGCTACCATGTTACTTTGGTGTATGCTACCATGTCACTTTGGTGTATGATACTATGTCACTTTGGTGTATGCTACTATGTCACTTTGGTGTATGCTACTATGTCACTTTGGTGTATGCTACTATGTCACTTTGGTGTATGTTACTATGCCACTTTGGTGTATGTTACTATGGCACTTTGGTGTATGTTACTATGTCACTTTGGTGTATGATATTATGTCACTTTGGTGTATGCTACCATATTCTTTGGTGTATGTTACTATGTTACTTTGGTGTATGTTACTATGTCACATTGGTGTATGTTATTATGTCACTTTGGTGTATGCTACTATGTCACTTTGGTGTATGCTACTATGTCACTTTGGTGTATGTTACTATGTCACATTGGTGTATGTTACTATGTCACTTTGGTGTATGCTACCATGTCACTTTAAAGTATGCTACTATGTCACTTTGGTGTATGCTACTATATCACTTTGGTGTATGCTACTATGTCACCTTGATGTGTGTTACTATGTCACTTTGATGTGTGTTACTATGTCACTTTGGTGTATGCTACCATGTCACTTTGGTGTATGCTACTATGTTACTTTGGTGTATGTTACTATGTCATTTTCGTGCATGTTATTATGTCACCTTGGTGTATGCTACCATGTCACTTTGGTGTATGTTACTATGTCACTTTGGTGTATGTTACTATGTCACTTTGGTGTATGTTACTATGTTACTTTGGTGTATGTTACTATGTTACTTTGGTGTATGCTACTATGTCACTTTGGTGTATGTTACTATGTCACTTTAGTGTAAGCTACCATGTCACTTTGATGTATGCTACTATGTCACTTTGGTGTATGTTACAGTGCCACTTTGGTGTATGCTACCATGTCACTTTGGTGTATGATACCATGTCACTTTGGTGTATGCTACAGTGTCACTTTGGTGTATGCTACTATGTCACTTTGGTGTATGTTACTATGTTACTTTGGTGTATGCTACCATGTCGCTTTGGTGTTTGTTACTATGTTACTTTGGTGTATGTTACCATGTTACTTTTGTGTATGCTACCATGTCACTTTGGTGTATGATACTATGTCACTTTGGTGTATGCTACTATGTCACTTTGGTGTATGATACTATATCATTTTGGTGTATGCTACTATGTCACTTTGGTGTATGCTACCATGTCACTTTGGTGTATGTTACTATGTCACTTTGTTGTATGTTACTATGTCACTTTGGTGTATGTTATTATGTCACTTTGGTGTATGCTACCATATTTCTTTGGTGTATGTTACTATGTTACTTAGGTGTATGCTACCATGTCACTTTGGTGTATGTTACTATGTCACTTTGTGGTATGCTACCATGTCACTTTGGTGTATGCTACTATGTCACATTGGTGTATGCTACTATGTCACTTTGGTGTATGCTACCATGTCACTTTGGTGTATGTTACTATGTCACTTTGATGTATGTTACTATGTCACTTTGGTGTATGTTATTACGTCACTTTGGTGTATGTTACAATGTCACTGCTACCATGTCACTTTGGTGTATGCTACTATGTCACTTTGGTGTATGTTATTATGTCACTTTGGTGTATGTTACTATGTCACTTTGGTGTATGTTACTATGTCACTTTAGTGTAAGCTACCATGTCACTTTGATGTATGCTACTATGTCACTTTGGTGTATGTTACAGTGCCACTTTGGTGTATGCTACCATGTCACTTTGGTGTATGATACCATGTCACTTTGGTGTATGCTACAGTGTCACTTTGGTGTATGCTACTATGTCACTTTGGTGTATGTTACTATGTTACTTTGGTGTATGCTACCATGTCGCTTTGGTGTTTGTTACTATGTTACTTTGGTGTATGTTACCATGTTACTTTTGTGTATGCTACCATGTCACTTTGGTGTATGATACTATGTCACTTTGGTGTATGCTACTATGTCACTTTGGTGTATGATACTATATCATTTTGGTGTATGCTACTATGTCACTTTGGTGTATGCTACCATGTCACTTTGGTGTATGTTACTATGTCACTTTGTTGTATGTTACTATGTCACTTTGGTGTATGTTATTATGTCACTTTGGTGTATGCTACCATATTTCTTTGGTGTATGTTACTATGTTACTTAGGTGTATGCTACCATGTCACTTTGGTGTATGTTACTATGTCACTTTGTGGTATGCTACCATGTCACTTTGGTGTATGCTACTATGTCACATTGGTGTATGCTACTATGTCACTTTGGTGTATGCTACCATGTCACTTTGGTGTATGTTACTATGTCACTTTGATGTATGTTACTATGTCACTTTGGTGTATGTTATTACGTCACTTTGGTGTATGTTACAATGTCACTGCTACCATGTCACTTTGGTGTATGCTACTATGTCACTTTGGTGTATGTTATTATGTCACTTTGGTGTATGTTACAATGTCACTTTGGTGTATGCTACCATGTCACTTTGGTGTATGCTACTATGTCACTTTGGTGTATGTTACTATGTGACTTTGGTGTATGTTACTGTGTCACTTTGGTGTATGCAACCATGTCACGTTGGTGTATGCTACTATGTCACTTTGGTGTATGTTATTATGTCACTTTGGTGTATGCCATCATGTCACTTTGGTGTATGCTACAATGTTACTTTGATGTATGCTACCATGTCACTGTGGTGTATGTTACTATGTCACTTTGTGGTATGCTACCATGTCACTTTGGTGTATGCTACTATGTCACTTTGGTGTATGCTACTATGTCACTTTGGTGTATGCTACCATGTCACTTTGGTGTATGTTACTATGTCACTTTGATGTATGTTACTATGTCACTTTGGTGTATGTTATTATGTCACTTTGGTGTATGCTACCATATTTCTTTGGTGTATGTTACAATGTTACTTTGGTGTATGCTACCATGTCACTTTGGTGTATGTTACTATGTCACTTTGGTGTATGCTCCCATATCACTTGGTGTATGCTACTATGTCACTTTGGTGTATGCTACTATGTCACTTTGGTGTATGTTACTATGTCACATTGGTGTATGTTATTATGTCATTTTGGTGTATGCTACCATATTTCTTTGGTGTATGTTACTATGTTACTTTGGTGTATGCTACCATGTCACTTTGGTGTATGTTACTATGTCACTTTGGTGTATGCTCCCATATCACTTTGGTGTATGCTACTAGGTCACTTTGGTGTATGCTACTATGTCACTTTGGTGTATGTTACTATGTCACTTTGGTGTATGTTACTATGTCACATTGGTGTATGTTACTATGTCACTTTGGTGTATGCTACCATGTCACTTTAAAGTATGCTACTATGTCACTTTGGTGTGTGTTACTATGTCACTTTGATGTATGTTACTATGTTACTTTGGTGTATGCTACCATGTCGCTTTGGTGTATGTTACTATGTTACTTTGGTGTATGTTACCATGTTACTTTTGTGTATGCTACCATGTCACTTTGGTGCATGATACTATGTCACTTTGGTGTATGCTACTATGTCACTTTGGTGTATGCTACTATATCACTTTGGTGTATGCTACTATGTCACTTTTGTGTATGCTACCATGTCACTTTGGTGTATGTTACTATGTCACTTTGTTGTATGTTACTATGTCACTTTGGTGTATGTTATTATGTCACTTTGGTGTATGCTACCATATTTCTTTGGTGTATGTTACTATGTTACTTTGGTGTATGCTACCATGTCACTTTGGTGTATGTTACTATGTCACTTTGTGGTATGCTACCATGTCACTTTGGTGTATGCTACTATGTCACATTGGTGTATGCTACTATGTCACTTTGGTGTATGCTACCATGTCACTTTGGTGTATGTTACTATGTCACTTTGATGTATGTTACTATGTCACTTTGGTGTATGTTATTATGTCACTTTGGTGTATGCTCCCATATTTCTTTGGTGTATGTTACTATGTTACTTTGGTGTATGCTACCATGTCACTTTGGTGTATGCTACTATGTCACTTTGGTGTATGCTCCCATATCACTCTGGTGTATGCTACTATGTCACTTTGGTGTATGCTACTATGTCACTTTGGTGTATGTTACTATGTCACATTGGTGTATGTTATTATGTCACTTTGGTGTATGCTACCATATTTCTTTGGTGTATGTTACTTTGTTACTTTGGTGTATGCTACCATGTCACTTTGGTGTATGTTACTATGACACTTTGGTGTATGCTCCCATATCACTTTGGTGTATGCTACTAAGTCACTTTGGTGTATGCTACTATGTCACTTTGGTGTATGTTACTATGTCACTTTGGTGTATGTTACTATGTCACATTGGTGTATGTTACTATGTCACTTTGGTGTATGCTACCATGTCACTTTAAAGTATGCTACTATGTCACTTTGGTGTATGCTACTATGTCACCTTGATGTGTGTTACTATGTCACTTTGATGTATGTTACTATGTTACTTTGGTGTATGCTACCATGTCGCTTTGGTGTATGTTACTATGTTACTTTGGTGTATGTTACCATGTTACTTTTGTGTATGCTACCATGTCACTTTGGTGTATGATACTATGTCACTTTGGTGTATGCTACTATGTCACTTTGGTGTATGCTACTATATCACTTTGGTGTATGCTACTATGTCACTTTTGTGTATGCTACCATGTCACTTTGGTGTATGTTATTATGTCACTTTGGTGTATGCTACCATATTTCTTTGGTGTATGTTACTATGTTACTTTGGTGTATGCTACCATGTCACTTTGGTGTATGTTACTATGTCACTTTGTGGTATGCTACCATGTCACTTTGGTGTATGCTACTATGTCACATTGGTGTATGCTACTATGTCACTTTGGTGTATGCTACCATGTCACTTTGGTGTATGTTGCTATGTCACTTTGATGTATGTTACTATGTCACTTTGGTGTATGTTATTATGTCACTTTGGTGTATGCTCCCATATTTCTTTGGTGTATGTTACTATGTTACTTTGGTGTATGCTACCATGTCACTTTGGTGTATGTTACTATGTCACTTTGGTGTATGCTCCCATATCACTCTGGTGTATGCTACTATGTCACTTTGGTGTATGCTACTATGTCACTTTGGTGTATGTTACTATGTCACATTGGTGTATGTTATTATGTCACTTTGGTGTATGCTACCATATTTCTTTGGTGTATGTTACTATGTTACTTTGGTGTATGCTACCATGTCACTTTGGTGTATGTTACTATGACACTTTGGTGTATGCTCCCATATCACTTTGGTGTATGCTACTAGGTCACTTTGGTGTATGCTACTATGTCACCTTGATGTGTGTTACTATGTCACTTTGATGTGTGTTACTATGTCACTTTGGTGTATGCTACCATGTCATTTTGGTGTATGCTACTATGTTACTTTGGTGTATGTTACTATGTCATTTTCGTGCATGTTATTATGTCACTTTGGTGTATGCTACCATGTCACTTTGGTGTATGTTACTATGTCACTTTGGTGTATGCTCCCATATCACTTTGGTGTATGCTACTAGGTCACTTTGGTGTATGCTACTATGTCACTTTGGTGTATGTTACTATGTCACTTTGGTGTATGTTACTATGTCACATTGGTTTATGTTACTATGTCACTTTGGTGTATGCTACCATGTCACTTTAAAGTATGCTACTATGTCACTTTGGTGTGTGTTACTATGTCACTTTGATGTATGTTACTATGTTACTTTGGTGTATGCTACCATGTCGCTTTGGTGTATGTTACTATGTTACTTTGGTGTATGTTACCATGTTACTTTTGTGTATGCTACCATGTCACTTTGGTGCATGATACTATGTCACTTTGGTGTATGCTACTATGTCACTTTGGTGTATGCTACTATATCACTTTGGTGTATGCTACTATGTCACTTTTGTGTATGCTACCATGTCACTTTGGTGTATGTTACTATGTCACTTTGTTGTATGTTACTATGTCACTTTGGTGTATGTTATTATGTCACTTTGGTGTATGCTACCATATTTCTTTGGTGTATGTTACTATGTTACTTTGGTGTATGCTACCATGTCACTTTGGTGTATGTTACTATGTCACTTTGTGGTATGCTACCATGTCACTTTGGTGTATGCTACTATGTCACATTGGTGTATGCTACTATGTCACTTTGGTGTATGCTACCATGTCACTTTGGTGTATGTTACTATGTCACTTTGATGTATGTTACTATGTCACTTTGGTGTATGTTATTATGTCACTTTGGTGTATGC
Organism: Saccoglossus kowalevskii; assembly: GCF_978046115.1. NCBI lineage: Eukaryota > Metazoa > Hemichordata > Enteropneusta > Harrimaniidae > Saccoglossus > Saccoglossus kowalevskii. Next base: position 32,982,550 of record NC_140658.1, read on the forward strand.
TCCCATATTTCTTTGGTGTATGTTACTATGTTACTTTGGTGTATGCTACCATGTCACTTTGGTGTATGCTACTATGTCACTTTGGTGTATGCTCCCATATCACTCTGGTGTATGCTACTATGTCACTTTGGTGTATGCTACTATGTCACTTTGGTGTATGTTACTATGTCACATTGGTGTATGTTATTATGTCACTTTGGTGTATGCTACCATATTTCTTTGGTGTATGTTACTTTGTTACTTTGGTGTATGCTACCATGTCACTTTGGTGTATGTTACTATGACACTTTGGTGTATGCTCCCATATCACTTTGGTGTATGCTACTAAGTCACTTTGGTGTATGCTACTATGTCACTTTGGTGTATGTTACTATGTCACTTTGGTGTATGTTACTATGTCACTTTGGTGAATGTTACTATGTCACATTGGTGTATGCTACTAAGTCACTTTGGTGTATGTTACTATGTCACTTTGGTGTATGTTACTACGTCACTCTGGTGTATGTTACTATGTCACTTTGTTGTATGTTACTATGTTACTTTGGTGTATGTTACTATGTTACTTTGGTGTATGCTACTATGTCACGTTGGTGTATGTTACTATGTTACTGTGGTGTATGCTACCATGTCGCTTTGGTGTATGTTACTATGTTACTTTGGTGTATGCTACCATGTCACTTTGGTGTATGCTACCATGTCACTTTGGTGTATGCTACTATATCATTTTGGTGTATGGTACTATGTCACTTTGGTGTATGCTACTATGTCACTTTGGTGTATGCTACTATGTCACTTTGGTGTATGCTACCATGTCACTTTGGTGTTTGTTACTATGTCACTTTGATGTATGTTACTATGTCACTTTGGTGTATGTTACTATGTCACATTGGTGTATGTTACTATGTCACTTTGGTGTATGCTACCATGTCACTTTAAAGTTTGCTACTATGTCACTTTGGTGTATGCTACTATGTCACCTTGATGTGTGTTACTATGTCACTTTGATGTATGTTACTATGTTACTTTGGTGTATGCTACCATGTCGCTTTGGTGTATGTTACTATGTTACTTTGGTGTATGTTACCATGTTACTTTTGTGCATGCTACCATGTCACTTTGGTGTATGATACTATGTCACTTTGGTGTATGCTACTATGTCACTTTGGTGTATGCTACTATATCACTTTGGTGTATGCTACTATGTCACTTTTGTGTATGCTACCATGTCACTTTGGTGTATGATATTATGTCACTTTGGTGTATGCTACCATATTTCTTTGGTGTATGTTACTATGTTACTTTGGTGTATGCTACCATGTCACTTTGGTGTATGTTACTATGTCACTTTGTGGTATGCTACCATGTCACTTTGGTGTATGCTACTATGTCACATTGGTGTATGCTACTATGTCACTTTGGTGTATGCTACCATGTCACTTTGGTGTATGTTACTATGTCACTTTGATGTATGTTACTATGTCACTTTGGTGTATGTTATTATGTCACTTTGGTGTATGCTCCCATATTTCTTTGGTATATGTTACTATGTTACTTAGGTGTATGCTACCATGTCACTTTGGTGTATGTTACTATGTCACTTTGGTGTATGCTCCCATATCACTCTGGTGTATGCTACTATGTCACTTTGGTGTATGCTACTATGTCACTTTGGTGTATGTTACTATGTCACATTGGTGTATGTTATTATGTCACTTTGGTGTATACTACCATATTTCTTTGGTGTATGTTACTATGTTACTTTGGTGTATGCTACCATGTCACTTTGGTGTATGTTACTATGACACTTTGGTGTATGCTCCCATATCACTTTGGTGTATGCTACTAGGTCACTTTGGTGTATGCTACTATGTCACCTTGATGTGTGTTACTATGTCACTTTGATGTGTGTTACTATGTCACTTTGGTGTATGCTACCATGTCATTTTGGTGTATGCTACTATGTTACTTTGGTGTATGTTACTATGTCATTTTCGTGCATGTTATTATGTCACTTTGGTGTATGCTACCGTGTCACTTTGGTGTATGTTACTAAGCCACTTTGGTGTATGTTACTATGTCACTTTGGTGTATGTTACTATGTCACTTTGGTGTATGTTACTATGTCACTTTGGTGAATGTTACTATGTCACTTTGGTGTATGCTACTAAGTCACTTTGGTGTATGTTACTATGTCACTTTGGTGTATGTTACTATGTCACTCTGGTGTATGTTACTATGTCACTTTGGTGTATGTTACTATGTTACTTTGGTGTATGTTACTATGTTACTTTGGTGTATGCTACTATGTCACTTTGGTGTATGTTACTATGTTACTTTGGTGTATGCTACCATGTCGCTTTGGTGTATGTTACTATGTTACTTTGGTGTATGCTACCATGTCACTTTGGTGTATGCTACCATGTCACTTTGGTGTATGCTACTATATCATTTTGGTGTATGCTACTATGTCACTTTGGTGTATGCTACTATGTCACTTTGGTGTATGCTACTATGTCACTTTGGTGTATGCTACCATGTCACTTTGGTGTTTGTTACTATGTCACTTTGATGTATGTTACTATGTCACTTTGGTGTATGTTATTATGTCACTTTGGTGTATGCTACCATATTTCTTTGGTGTATGTTACTATGTTACTTTGGTGTATGCTACCATGTCACTTTGGTGTATGTTACTATGTCCCTTTGTGGTATGCTACCATGTCACTTTGGTGTATGCTACTATGTCACATTGGCGTAAGCTACTATGTCACTTTGGTGTATGCCACCATGTCACGTTGGTGTATGTTACTATGTCACTTTGATGTATGTTACTATGTCACTTTGGTGTATGTTATTATGTCACTTTGGTGTATGCTACCACATTTCTTTGGTGTTGTTACTATGTTACTTTGGTGTATGTTACTATGTTACTTTGGTGTATGCTAATATGTCACTTTGGTGTATGTTACTATGTCACTTTGGTGTATGTTACTATGTCATGTTGGTGTATGCTACCATGTCACTTTGGTGTATGCTACTATGTCACTTTGGTGTATGTTACTATGTCACTTTGGTGTATGTTACTATGTCACATTGGTGTATGTTACTATGTCACTTTGGTGTATGCTACCATGTCACTTTAAAGTATGCTACTATGTCACTTTGGTGTATGCTACTATGTCACCTTGATGTGTGTTACTATGTCACTTTGATGTATGTTACTATGTTACTTTGGTGTATGCTACCATGTCGCTTTGGTGTATGTTACTTTGTTACTTTGGTGTATGTTACCATGTTACTTTTGTGTATGCTACCATGTCACTTTGGTGTATGATACTATGTCACTTTGGTGTATGCTACTATGTCACTTTGGTGTATGCTACTATATCACTTTGGTGTATGCTACTATGTCACTTTTGTGTATGCTACCATGTCACTTTGGTGTATGTTACTATGTCACTTTGTTGTATGTTACTATGTCACTTTGGTGTATGTTATTATGTCACTTTGGTGTATGCTACCATATTTCTTTGGTGTATGTTACTATGTTACTTTGGTGTATGCTACCATGTCACTTTGGTGTATGTTACTATGTCACTTTGTGGTATGCTACCATGTCACTTTGGTGTATGCTACTATGTCACATTGGTGTATGCTACTATGTCACTTTGGTGTATGCTACCATGTCACTTTGGTGTATGTTACTATGTCACTTTGATGTATGTTACTATGTCACTTTGGTGTATGTTATTATGTCACTTTGGTGTATGCTCCCATATTTCTTTGGTGTATGTTACTATGTTACTTTGGTGTATGCTACCATGTCACTTTGGTGTATGTTACTATGTCACTTTGGTGTATGCTCCCATATCACTCTGGTGTATGCTACTATGTCACTTTGGTGTATGCTACTATGTCACTTTGGGGTATGTTACTATGTCACATTGGTGTATGATATTATGTCACTTTGGTGTATGCTACCATATTTCTTTGGTGTATGTTACTATGTTACTTTGGTGTATGCTACCATGTCACTTTGGTGTATGTTACTATGACACTTTGGTGTATGTTACTATGTCACTTTGGTGTATGTTACTATGTCATGTTGGTGTATGCTACCATGTCACTTTGGTGTATGCTACTATGTCACTTTGTTGTATGTTACTATGTCACTTTGGTGTATGTTACTATGTCACATTGGTGTATGTTTCTATGTCACTTTGGTGTATGCTACCATGTCACTTTAAAGTATGCTACTATGTCACTTTGGTGTATGCTCCCATATTTCTTTGGTGTATGTTACTATGTTACTTTGGTGTATGCTACCATGTCACTTTAAAGTATGCTACTATGTCACTTGGTGTATGCTCCCATATTTCTTTGGTGTATGTTACTATGTTACTTTGGTGTATGCTGCCATGTCACTTTGGTGTATGTTACTATGTCACTTTGGTGTATGCTCCCATATCACTCTGGTGTATGCTACTATGTCCCTTTGGTGTATGCTACTATGTCACTTTGGGTGTATGTTACTATGTCACATTGGTGTATGTTATTATGTCACTTTGGTGTATGCTACCATATTTCTTTGGTGTATGTTACTATGTTACTTTGGTGTATGCTACCATGTCACTTTGGTGTATGCTAATATGTCACTTTGGTGTATGTTACTATGTCACTTTGGTGTATGTTACTATGTCATGTTGGTGTATGCTACCATGTCACTTTGGTGTATGCTACTATGTCACCTTGGTGTATGTTACTATGTCACTTTGGTGTATGTTACTATGTCACATTGGTGTATGTTACTATGTCACTTTGGTGTATGCTACCATGTCACTTTAAAGTATGCTACTATGTCACTTTGGTGTATGCTACTATGTCACCTTGATGTGTGTTACTATGTCACTTTGATGTATGTTACTATGTTACTTTGGTGTATGCTACCATGTCGCTTTGGTGTATGTTACTATGTTACTTTGGTGTATACTTTTGTGTATGCTACCATGTCACTTTGGTGTATGATACTATGTCACTTTGGTGTATGCTACTATGTCACTTTGGTGTATGCTACTATATCACTTTGGTGTATGCTACTATGTCACTTTTGTGTATGCTACCATGTCACTTTGGTGTATGTTACTATGTCACTTTGTTGTATGTTACTATGTCACTTTGGTGTATGTTATTATGTCACTTTGGTGTATGCTACCATATTTCTTTGGTGTATGTTACTATGTTACTTTGGTGTATGCTACCATGTCACTTTGGTGTATGTTACTATGTCACTTTGTGGTATGCTACCATGTCACTTTGGTGTATGCTACTATGTCACATTGGTGTATGCTACTATGTCACTTTGGTGTATGCTACCATGTCACTTTGGTGTATGTTCCTATGACACTTTGATGTATGTTACTATGTCACTTTGGTGTATGTTATTATGTCACTTTGGTGTATGCTCCCATATTTCTTTGGTGTATGTTACTATGTTACTTTGGTGTATGCTACCATGTCACTTTGGTGTATGTTACTATGTCACTTTGGTGTATGCTCCCATATCACTCTGGTGTATGCTACTATGTCACTTTGGTGTATGCTACTATGTCACTTTGGTGTATGTTACTATGTCACATTGGTGTATGTTATTATGTCACTTTGGTGTATGCTACCATATTTCTTTGGTGTATGTTACTATGTTACTTTTGTGTATGCTACCATGTCACTTTGGTGTATGTTACTATGACACTTTGGTGTATGCTCCTATATCACTTTGGTGTATGCTACTAGGTCACTTTGGTGTATGCTACTATGTCACCTTGATGTGTGTTACTATGTCACTTTGATGTGTGTTACTATGTCACTTTGGTGTATGCTACCATGTCACTTTGGTGTATGCTACTATGTTACTTTGGTGTATGTTACTATGTCATTTTCGTGCGTGTTATTATGTCACTTTGGTGTATGCTACCGTGTCACTTTGGTGTATGTTACTAAGCCACTTTGGTGTATGTTACTATGTCACTTTGGTGTATGTTACTATGTCACTTTGGTGTATGTTACTATGTCACTTTGGTGAATGTTACTATGTCACTTTGGTGTATGCTACTATGTCACTTTGGTGTATGTTACTATGTCACGTTGGTGTATGTTACTATGTCACTTTGGTGTATGTTACTAAGTCACTTTGGTGTATGTTACTATGTCACTTTGGTGTATGTTACTATGTCACTCTGGTGTATGTTACTATGTCACTTTGGTGTATGTTACTATGTTACTTTGGTGTATGTTACTATGTTACTTTGGTGTATGCTACTATGTCACTTTGGTGAATGTTAATATGTTACTTTGGTGTATGCTACCATGTCGCTTTGGTGTATGTTACTATGTTACTTTGGTGTATGCTACCATGTCACTTTGGTGTATGCTACCATGTCACTTTGGTGTATGCTACTATGTCATTTTGGTGTATGGTACTATGTCACTTTGGTGTATGCTACTATGTCACTTTGGTGTATGCTACTATGTCACTTTTCTGTATGCTACCATGTCACTTTGGTGTATGTTACTATGTCACTTTGATGTATGTTACTATGTCACTTTGGTGTATGTTATTATGTCACTTTGGTGTATGCTACCATATTTCTTTGGTGTATGTTACTATGTTACTTTGGTGTATGCTACCATGTCACTTTGGTGTATGTTACTATGTCACTTTGTGGTATGCTACCATGTCACTTTGGTGTATGCTACTATGTCACATTGGCGTAAGCTACTATGTCACTTTGGTGTATGCCACCATGTCACTTTGGTGTATGTTACTATGTCACTTTGATGTATGTTACTATGTCACTTTGGTGTATGTTATTATGTCACTTTGGTGTATGCTACCACATTTCATTGGTGTATGTTACTATGTTACTTTGGTGTATGTTACTATGTTACTTTGGTGTATGCTAATATGTCACTTTGGTGTATGTTACTATGTCACTTTGGTGTATGTTACTATGTCATGTTGGTGTATGCTACCATGTCACTTTGGTGTATGCTACTATGCCACTTTGGTGTATGCTACTATGTCACTTGGGTGTATGCTACTATGTCACTTTGGTGTATGCTACCATGTCACTTTGGTGTATGCTACTATGTCACTTTGGTGTATGCTACTATGTCACTTTGGTGTATGTTAGTATGTCACTTTGGTGTATGTTACTATGCCACTTTGGTGTATGCTACCATGTCACTTTGGGGTATGTTACTATGTCACTTTGGTGTATGCTACCATGTCGCTTTGGTATATGTTACTATGTTACTTTGGTGTATGCTACCATGTCACTTTGGTGTATGCTACCATTTCGCTTTGGTGTATGTTACTATGTTACTTTGGTGTATGCTACCATGTCACTTTGGTGTATGCTACCATGTCACTTTGGTGTATGCTACTATGTCACCTTGGTGTATGCTACTATGTCACTTTGGTGTATGCTACCATGTCACTTTGGGGTATGTTTCTATGTCACTTTGGTATATGCTACCATGTCGCTTTGGTGTATGTTACTATGTTACTTTGGTGTATGCTACCATGTCACTTTGGTGTATGCTACCATGTCACATTGGTGTATGCTACTATATCACTTTGGTGTATGCTACCATGTCACTTTGGTATATGCTACCATGTCACTTTGATGTTTGTTACTATGTCACTTTGGTGTATGCCATCATGTCACATTGGTATATGCTACCATGTCACTTTGGTATATGCTACCATGTCACTTTGATGTTTGTTACTATGTCACTTTGGTGTATGCCATCATGTCACATTGGTGTGTGCTACCATGTCACTTTGGTGTATGCTACCATGTCACTTTGGTGTATGCTACTATGTCACCTTGGTGTATGCTACTATGTCACTTTGGTGTATGCTACCATGTCACTTTGGTGTATGCTACCATGTCACTTTGGGGTATGTTACTATGTCACTTTGGTGTATGCTACCATGTCGCTTTGGTGTATGTTACTATGTTACTTTGGTGTATGCTACCATGTCACTTTGGTGTATGCTACCATGTCACTTTGGTGTATGCTACTATGTCACTTTGGTGTATGCTACCATGTCACTTTGATGTTTGTTACTATGTCACTTTGGAGTATGCCATCATGTCACATTGGTGTATGCTACCATGTCACTTTGGTATATGCTACCATGTCACTTTGATGTTTGTTACTATGTCACTTTGGTGTATGCCATCATGTCACATTGGTGTATTCTACCATGTCACTTTGGTGAATACTACTACATCACTTTGGTGTATGCTACCATGTCACTTTGGAGTATGCTACCATGTCATTTTGGTGTATGTTACTATGTCACTTTGGCGTAAGCTACCATGTCGCTTTGGTGTATGTTACTATGTTACTTTGGTGTATGCTACCATGTCACTTTGGTGTATGCTACCATGTCACTTTGGTGTATGCTACCATGTCACTTTGGTGTATGCTACTATGTCACCTTGGTGTATGCTACTATGTCACTTTGGTGTATGCTACCATGTCACTTTGGTGTATGCTACCATGTCACTTTGGGTATGTTACTATGTCACTTTGGTGTATGCTACCATGTCGCTTTGGTGTATGTTACTATGTTACTTTGGTGTATGCTACCATGTCACTTTGGTGTATGCTACCATGTCACTTTGGGTATGTTACTATGTCACTTTGGTGTATGCTACCATGTCGCTTTGGTGTATGTTACTATGTTACTTTGGTGTATGCTACCATGTCACTTTTGTGTATGCTACCATGTCACTTTGGTGTATGCTACTACGTCACTTTGGTGTATGCTACCATGTCACTTTGGTATATGCTACCATGTCACTTTGATGTATGTTACTATGTCACTTTGGTGTATGCCATCATGTCACATTGGTGTATGCTACCATGTCACTTTGGTGTATGCTACTATGTCACTTTGGTGTATGTTACCATGTCACTGTGGTGTATGTTACTATGTTACTTTGGTGTATGCTACTATGTCACTTTGGTGTATGCTACCATGTCACTTTGGTGTATGCTACCATGTCACTTTGGTGTATGCTACTATGTCAATTTGGTGTATGCTACCATGTCACTTTGGTGAATACTACTACGTCACTTTGGTGTATGCTACCATGTCACTTTGGTGTATGCTACCATGTCATTTTGGTGTATGTTACTATGTCACTTTGGTGTATGCTACCATGTCGCTTTGGTGTATGTTACTATGTTACTTTGGTGTATGCTACCATGTCACTTTGGTGTATGTTACAGTGTCACTTTGGTGTATGCTACCATGTCGCTTTGGTGTATGTTACTATGTTACTTTGGTGTATGCTACCATGTGACTTCGGTGTATGCTACTATGTCACTTTGGTGTATGCTACTATGTCACTGTGGTGTATGTTACTATGTTACTTTGGTGTATGCTACTATGTCAATTTGGTGTATGCTACCATGTCACTTTGGTGTATGCTACCATGTCACTTTGATGTTTGTTACTATGTCACTTTGGTGTATGCCATCATGTCACTTTGGTGTATGCTACCATGTCACTTTGGTGTATACTACTATGTCACTTTGGTGTATGCTACCATGTCACTTTGGTGTATGCTACCATGTCATTTTGGTGTATGTTACTATGTTACTTTGGTGTATGCTACCATGTCACTTTGGTGTATGTTACTATGTCACTTTGGTGTATGCACCATGTCGCTTTGGTGTATGTTACTATGTTACTTTGCTGTATGCTACCATGTCACTTTGGTGTATGTTACTATGTCACTTTGGTGTATGCACCATGTCGCTTTGGTGTATGTTACTATGTTACTTTGCTGTATGCTATCATGTCACTTTGGTGTATGCTACTATGTCACTTTGGTGTATGTTACTATGTCACTTTGGTGTATGCTACCATGTCGCTTTGGTGCATGTTACTATGTTACTTTGGTGTATGCTACCATGTCACTTTGGTGTATGCCATCATGTCACTTTGGTGTATGCTACCATGTCACTTTGGTGTATGCTACTATGTCACTTTGGTGTATGCTACCATGTCATTTTGGTGTATGTTACTATGTCACTGTGGTGTATGTTACTATGTTACTTTGGTGTATGTTACCATGTCACTGTGGTGTATGTTACTATGTTACTTTGTTGTATGCTACTATGTCACTTTGGTGTATGCTACCATGTCACTTTGGTGTATGCTACCATGTCACTTTGGTGTATGCTACTATGTCAATTTGGTGTATGCTACCATGTCACTTTGGTGAATACTACTACGACACTTTGGTGTATGCTACCATGTCACTTTGGTGTATGCTACCATGTCATTTTGGTGTATGTTACTATGTCACTTTGGTGTATGCTACCATGTCGCTTTGGTGTATGTTACTATGTTACTTTGGTGTATGATACTATGTCACTTTGGTGTATGTTACTATGTCACTTTAGTGTAAGCTACCATGTCACATTGATGTATGCTACTATGTCACTTTGGTGTATGCTACGATGTCACTGTGGTGTATGCTACCATGTCATTTTGGTGTATGTTACTATGTCACTTTGGTGTATGCTACCATGTCACTTTGGTGTATGTTACAGTGTCACTTTGGTGTATGCTACCATGTCACTTTGGTGTATGCTACCATGTCACTTTGGTGTATGTTACTATGTCACTTTGGTGTATGCTACCATGTCGCTTTGGTGTATGTTACAATGTTACTTTGGTGTATGCTACCATGTCACTTTGGTGTATGCTACCATGTCACTTTGGTGTATGCTACTATGTCACTTTGGTGCATGCTACCATGTCACTTTGGTGTATGCTACCATGTCACTTTGATGTTTGTTACTATGTCACTTTGGTGTATGTCATCTTGTCACTTTGGTGTATGCTACCATGTCACTTTGGTGTATGCTACTATGTCACTTTGGTGTATGCTACTATGTCACTGTGGTGTATGTTACTATGTTACTTTGGTGTATGCTACTATTTCAATTTGGTGTATGCTACCATGTCACTTTGGTGTATGCTACAATGTCACTTTGATGTTTGTTACTATGTCACTTTGGTGTATGCCATCATGTCACTTTGGTGTATGCTACCATGTCACTTTGGTGTATACTACTATGTCACTTTGGTGTATGCTACCATGTCACTTTGGTGTATGCTACCATGTCATTTTGGTGTATGTTACTATGTCACTTTGGTGTATGCTACTATGTCACTGTGGTGTATGTTACTATGTTACTTTGGTGTATGCTACTATGTCAATTTGGTGTATGCTACCATGTCACTTTGGTGTATGCTACCATGTCACTTTGATGTTTGTTACTATGTCACTTTGGTGTATGCCATCATGTCACTTTGGTGTATGCTACCATGTCACTTTGGTGTATACTACTATGTCACTTTGGTGTATGCTACCATGTCACTTTGGTGTATGCTACCATGTCATTTTGGTGTATGTTACTATGTCACTTTGGTGTATGCTACCATGTCGCTTTGGTGTAAGTTACTATGTTATTTTGGTGTATGCTACCATGTGACTTCGGTGTATGCTACTATGTCACTTTGGTGTATGCTACTATGTCACTGTGGTGTATGTTACTATGTTACTTTGGTGTATGCTACTATGTCAATTTGGTGTATGCTACCATGTCACTTTGGTGTATGCTACCATGTCACTTTGATGTTTGTTACTATGTCACTTTGGTGTATGCCATCATGTCACTTTGGTGTATGCTACCATGTCACTTTGGTGTATACTACTATGTCACTTTGGTGTATGCTACCATGTCACTTTGGTGTATGCTACCATGTCATTTTGGTGTATGTTACTATGTTACTTTGGTGTATGCTACCATGTCACTTTGGTGTATGTTACTATGTCACTTTGGTGTATGCACCATGTCGCTTTGGTGTATGTTACTATGTTACTTTGCTGTATGCTACCATGTCACTTTGGTGTATGTTACTATGTCACTTTGGTGTATGCACCATGTCGCTTTGGTGTATGTTACTATGTTACTTTGCTGTATGCTACCATGTCACTTTGGTGTATGCTACTATGTCACTTTGGTGTATGTTACTATGTCACTTTGGTGTATGCTACCATGTCGCTTTGGTGCATGTTACTATGTTACTTTGGTGTATGCTACCATGTCACTTTGGTGTATGCCATCATGTCACTTTGGTGTATGCTACCATGTCACTTTGGTGTATGCTACTATGTCACTTTGGTGTATGCTACCATGTCATTTTGGTGTATGTTACTATGTCACTTTGGTGTATGCTACCATGTCACTTTGGTGTATGTTACCATGTCACTTTGATGTATGTTACTATGTCACTTTGGTGTATGCTACTGTGTCACTTTGATGTATGCTACTATGTCGCTTTGGTGTATGTTACTATGTTACTTTGGTGTATGATACTATGTCACTTTGGTGTATGTTACTATGTCACTTTAGTGTAAGCTACCATGTCACATTGATGTATGCTACTATGTCACTTTGGTGTATGCTACGATGTCACTGTGGTGTATGCTACCATGTCATTTTGGTGTATGTTACTATGTCACTTTGGTGTATGCTACCATGTCACTTTGGTGTATGTTACAGTGTCACTTTGGTGTATGCTACCATGTCACTTTGGTGTATGCTACCATGTCACTTTGGTGTATGTTACTATGTCACTTTGGTGTATGCTACCATGTCGCTTTGGTGTATGTTACAATGTTACTTTGGTGTATGCTACCATGTCACTTTGGTGTATGCTACCATGTCACTTTGGTGTATGCTACTATGTCACTTTGGTGCATGCTACCATGTCACTTTGGTGTATGCTACCATGTCACTTTGATGTTTGTTACTATGTCACTTTGGTGTATGTCATCTTGTCACTTTGGTGTATGCTACCATGTCACTTTGGTGTATGCTACTATGTCACTTTGGTGTATGCTACTATGTCACTGTGGTGTATGTTACTATGTTACTTTGGTGTATGCTACTATTTCAATTTGGTGTATGCTACCATGTCACTTTGGTGTATGCTACCATGTCACTTTGATGTTTGTTACTATGTCACTTTGGTGTATGCCATCATGTCACTTTGGTGTATGCTACCATGTCACTTTGGTGTATACTACTATGTCACTTTGGTGTATGCTACCATGTCACTTTGGTGTATGCTACCATGTCATTTTGGTGTATGTTACTATGTCACTTTGGTGTATGCTACTATGTCACTGTGGTGTATGTTACTATGTTACTTTGGTGTATGCTACTATGTCAATTTGGTGAATGCTACCATGTCACTTTGGTGTATGCTACCATGTCACTTTGATGTTTGTTACTATGTCACTTTGGTGTATGCCATCGTGTCACTTTGGTGTATGCTACCATGTCACTTTGGTGTATACTACTATGTCACTTTGGTGTATGCTACCATGTCACTTTGGTGTATGCTACCATGTCATTTTGGTGTATGTTACTATGTCACTTTGGTGTATGCTACCATGTCGCTTTGGTGTATGTTACTATGTTACTTTGGTGTATGCTACCATGTCACTTTGGTGTATGTTACTATGTCACTTTGGTGTATGCTACCATGTCGCTTTGGTGTATGTTACTATGTTACTTTGGTGTATGCTACCATGTCACTTTGGTGTATGCTACTATGTCACTTTGGTGTATGTTACTATGTCACTTTGGTGTATGCTACCATGTCGCTTTGGTGCATGTTACTATGTTACTTTGGTGTATGCTACCAAGTCACTTTGGTGTATGCCATCATGTCACTTTGGTGTATGCTACCATGTCACTTTGGTGTATGCTACTATGTCACTTTGGTGTATGCTACCATGTCATTTTGGTGTATGTTACTATGTCACTTTGGTGTATGCTACCATGTCACTTTGGTGTATGTTACCATGTCACTTTGATGTATGTTACTATGTCACTTTGGTGTATGCTACTGTGTCACTTTGATGTATGCTACTATGTCACTTTGGTGTATGTTACTATGTCACTTTAGTGTAAGCTACCATGTCACTTTGATGTATGCTACTATGTCACTTTGGTGTATGCTACGACGTCACTGTGGTGTATGCTACCATGTCATTTTGGTGTATGTTACTATGTCACTTTGGTATATGCTACCATGTCACTTTGGTGTATGTTACAGTGTCACTTTGGTGTATGCTACCATGTCACTTTGGTGTATGCTACCATGTCACTTTGGTGTATGTTACTATGTCACTTTGGTGTATGCTACCATGTCGCTTTGGTGTATGTTACAATGTTACTTTGGTGTATGCTACCATGTCACTTTGGTGTATGCTACCATGTCACTTTGGTGTATGCTACTATGTCACTTTGGTGTATGCTACCATGTCACTTTGGTGTATGCTACCATGTCACTTTGATGTTTGTTACTATGTCACTTTGGTGTATGTCATCTTGTCACTTTGGTGTATGCTACCATGTCACTTTGGTGTATGCTACTATGTCACTTTGGTGTATGCTACTATGTCACTCTGGTGTATGTTACTATGTTACTTTGGTGTATGCTACTATGTCAATTTGGTGTATGCTACCATGTCACTTTGGTGTATGCTACCATGTCACTTTGATGTTTGTTACTATGTCACTTTGGTGTATGCCATCATGTCACTTTGGTGTATGCTACCATGTCACTTTGGTGTATACTACTATGTCACTTTGGTGTATGCTACCATGTCACTTTGGTGTATACTACTATGTCACTTTGGTGTATGCTACCATGTCACTTTGGTGTATGCTACCATGTCATTTTGGTGTATGTTACTATGTCACTTTGGTGTATGCTACTATGTCACTGTGGTGTATGTTACTATGTTACTTTGGTGTATGTTACCATGTCACTGTGGTGTATGTTACTATGTTACTTTGGTGTATGCTACTATGTCACTTTGGTGTATGCTACCATGTCACTTTGGTGTATGCTACCATGTCACTTTGGTGTATGCTACTATGTCAATTTGGTTTATGCTACCATGTCACTTTGGTGAATACTACTACGTCACTTTGGTGTATGCTACCATGTCACTTTGGTGTATGCTACCATGTCATTTTGGTGTATGTTACTATGTCACTTTGGTGTATGCTACCATGTCGCTTTGGTGTATGTTACTATGTTACTTTGGTGTATGCTACCATGTCACTTTGGTGTATGTTACAGTGTCACTTTGGTGTATGCTACCATGTCGCTTTGGTGTATGTTACTATGTTACTTTGGTGTAAGCTACCATGTGACTTTGGTGTATGCTACTATGTCACTTTGGTGTATGCTACTATGTCACTGTGGTGTATGTTACTATGTTACTTTGGTGTATGCTACTATGTCAATTTGGTGTATGCTACCATGTCACTTTGGTGTATGCTACCATGTCACTTTGATGTTTGTTACTATGTCACTTTGGTGTATGCCATCATGTCACTTTGGTGTATGCTACCATGTCACATTGGTGTATACTACTATGTCACTTTGGTGTATGCCATCATGACACTTTGGTGTATGCTACCATGCCACTTTGGTGTATGCTACTATGTCACTTTGGTGTATGCTACCATGTCATTTTGGTGTATGTTACTATGTCACTTTGGTGTATGCTACCATGTCACTTTGGTGTATGTTACCATGTCACTTTGATGTATGTTACTATGTCACTTTGGTGTATGCTACTGTGTCACTTTGATGTATGCTACTATGTCACTTTGGTGTATGTTACTATGTTACTTTGGTGTATGATACTATGTCACTTTGAGGTATGTTACTATGTCACTTTAGTGTAAGCTACCATGTCACTTTGATGTATGCTACTATGTCACTTTGGTGTATGCTACGATGTCACTGTGGTGTATGCTACCATGTCATTTTGGTGTATGTTACTATGTCACTTTGGTGTATGCTACCATGTCACTTTGGTGTATGTTACAGTGTCACTTTGGTGTATGCTACCATGTCACTCTGGTGTATGCTACCATGTCACTTTGGTGTATGTTACTATGTCACTTTGGTGTATGCTACCATGTCGCTTTGGTGTATGTTACAATGTTACTTTGGTGTATGCTACCATGTCACTTTGGTGTATGCTACCATGTCACTTTGGTGTATGCTACTATGTCACTTTGGTGTATGCTACCATGTCACTTTGGTGTATGCTACCATGTCACTTTGATGTTTGTTACTATGTCACTTTGGTGTATGTCATCTTGTCACTTTGGTGTATGCTACCATGTCACTTTGGTGTATGCTACTATGTCACTTTGGTGTATGCTACTATGTCACTGTGGTGTATGTTACTATGTTACTTTGGTGTATGCTACTATGTCACTTTGGTGTATGCTACTATGTCACTTTGGTGTATGCTACCATGTCGCTTTGGTGTATGCTACCATGTCGCTTTGGTGTATGCTACCATGTCACTTTGGTGTATGCTACCATGTCACTTTGGTGTATGCTACCATGTCACTTTGGTGTATGTTACTATGTCACTTTGGTGTATGCTACCATGTCGCTTTGGTGTATGTTATTAGATAGATAGATAGATAGATAGATATTTTATTTGACACAAAATTTAGCATGAATGAAAAAAACATACAATAAATCAATGGTCAAGAAAAACACAAATAAAACAATATTATGTTACTTTGGTGTATGCTACCATGTCACTTTGGTGTATGCTACCATGTCACTTTGGTGTATGCTACCATGTCACTTTGGTGTATGCTACCATGTCACTTTGGTGTATGCTACCATGTCACTTTGGTGTATGCTACCATGTCACTTTGGTGTATGCTACCATGTCGCTTTGGTGTATGTTACTATGTTACTTTGGTGTATGCTACCATGCCACTTTGATGTATGTTACCATGTCACTTTGATGTATGTTACTATGTCACTTTGGTGTATGCTACTGTGTCACTTTGATGTATGCTACTATGTCACTTTGGTGTATGTTACTATGTTACTTTGGTGTATGCTACTATGTCACTTTGGTGTATGTTACTATGTCACTTTAGTGTAAGCTACCATGTCACTTTTATGTATGCTACTATGTCACTTTGGTGTATGTTACAGTGTCACTTTGGTGTATCCTACCATGTCACTTTGGTGTATGCTACCATGTCACTTTGGTGTATGTTACTATGTCACTTTGGTGTATGCTACCATGTCGCTTTGGTGTATGTTACAATGTTACTTTGGTGTATGCTACCATGTCACTTTGGTGTATGCTACCATTTCACTTTGGTGTATGCTACTATGTCACTTTGGTGTATGCTACCATGTAACTTTGGTGTATGCTACCATGTCACTTTGATGATTGTTACTATGTCACTTTGGTGTATGTCATCTTGTCACTTTGGTGTAGGCTACCATGTCACTTTGGTGTATGCTACTATGTCAATTTGGTGTATGCTACCATGTCACTTTGGTGTATGCTACCATGTCACTTTGGTGTATACTACCATGTCATTTTGATGTTTGTTACTATGTCACTTTGGTGTATGCTACTATGTCAATTTGGTGTATGCTACCATGTCACTTTGGTGTATGCTACCATGTCACTTTGGTGTATACTACCATGTCATTTTGATGTTTGTTACTATGTCACTTTGGTGTATGCCATCATGTCACTTTGGTGTATGCTACCATGTCACTTTGGTGTATACTACTATGTCACTTTGGAGTATGCTACCATGTCACTTTGGTGTATGCTACCATGGCATTTTGGTGTATGTTACTATGTCACTTTGGTGTATGCTACCATGTCGCTTTGGTGTATGTTACTATGTTACTTTGGTGTATGCTACCATGTCACTTTGGTGTATGTTACTATGTCACTTTGGTGTATGCTACCATGTCGCTTTGGTGTATGTTACTATGTTACTTTGGTGTATGCTACCATGTCACTTTGGTGTATGCTACTATGTCACTTTGATGTATGTTACTATGTCACTTTGGTGTATGCTACCATGTCACTTTGGTGTATGTTACTATGTCACTATGGTGTATGCTACCATGTCGCTTTGGTGTATGTTACAATGTTACTTTGGTGTATGCTACCATGTCACTTTGGTGTATACTACCATGTCACTTTGGTGTATGCTACTATGTCACTTTGGTGTATGCTACCATGTCACTTTGGTGTATGCTACCATGTCACTTTGATGATTGTTACTATGTCACTTTGGTGTATGTCATCTTGTCACTTTGGTGTATGCTACCATGTCACTTTGGTGTATGCTACTATGTCAATTTGGTGTATGCTACCATGTCACTTTGGTGTATGCTACCATGTCACTTTGGTGTATGCTACCATGTCACTTTGATGTTTGTTACTATGTCACTTTGGTGTATGCCATCATGTCACTTTGGTGTATGCTACCATGTTACTTTGGTGTATACTACTATGTCACTTTGGAGTATGCTACCATGTCACTTTGGTGTATGCTACCATGTCATTTTGGTGTATGTTACTATGTCACTTTGGTGTATGCTACCATGTCGCTTTGGTGTATGTTACTATGTTACTTTGGTGTATGCTACCATGTCACTTTGGTGTATGTTACTATGTCACTTTGGTGTATGCTACCATGCCGCTTTGGTGTATGTTACTATGTTACTTTGGTGTATGCTACCATGTCACTTTGGTGTATGCTACTATGTCACTTTGATGTATGTTACTATGTCACTTTGGTGTATGCTACCATGTCGCGTTGGTGCATGTTACTATGTTACTTTGGTGTATGCTACCATGTCACTTTGGTGTATGCCATCATGTCACTTTGGTGTATGCTACCATGTCACTTTGGTGTATGCTACTATGTCACTTTGGTGTATGCTACGATGTCACTGTGGTGTATGCCACCATGTCACTTTGGTGTATGCTACCATGTCACTTTGGTGTATGTTACTATGTTACTTTGGTGTAGGTTACTATGTTACTTTGGTGTATGCTACCATGTCACTTTGGTGTATGCTACCATGTCACTTTGGTGTATGCTACCATGTCACTTTGATGTATGCTACCATGTCACTTTGGTGTATGCTACCATGTCACTTTGGTGTATGCTACCATGTCACTTTGGTGTATGCTACCATGTCACTTTGGTGTATGCTACCATGTCGCTTTGGTGTATGTTACTATGTTACTTTGGTGTATGCTACCATGTCACTTTGATGTGTGTTACCATGTCACTTTGATGTATTTTACTATGTCACTTTGGTGTATGCTACTGTGTCACTTTGATGTATGTTACTATGTCACTTTGGTGTATGTTACTATGTTACTTTGGTGTATGCTACTATGTCACTTTGGTGTATGTTACTATGTCACTTTAGTGTAAGCTACCATGTCACTTTGATGTATGCTACTATGTCACTTTGGTGTATGTTACAGTGTCACTTCGGTGTATGCTACCATGTCACGTTGGTGTATGTTACCATGTCACTTTGGTGTATGCTACTGTGTCACTTTGGTGTATGCTACTATGTCACTTTGGTGTATGTTACTATGTTACTTTGGTGTATGCTACCATGTCGCTTTGGTGTATGTTACTATGTTACTTTGGTGTATGCTACCATGTCACTTTGGTGTATGCTACCATGTCACTTTAGTGTATGCTACTATGTCACTTTGGTGTATGCTACTATGTCACTTTGGTGTATGCTACCATGTCACTTTGGTGATGCTACCATGTCACTTTGGTGTATGTTACTATGTCACTTTGGTGTATGCTACCATGTCGCTTTGGTGTATTTTACTATGTTACTTTGGTGTATGCTACCATGTGACTTTGGTGTATGCTACCATGTCACTTTGGTGTATGCTACTATGTCACTTTGGTGTATGCTACCATGTCACTTTGTGTATGCTACCATGTCACTTTGACGTTTGTTACTATGTCACTTTGGTGTACGCCATCATGTCACTTTGGTGTATGCTACCATGTCACTTAGGTGTATGCTACTATGTCACTTTGGTGTATGCTACCATGTCACTGTGGTGTATGTTACTATGTTACTTTGGTGTATGCTACTACGTCAATTTGGTGTATGCTACCATGTCACTTTGGTGTATGCTACCATGTCACTTTGGTGTATGCTACTATGTCAATTTGGTGTATGCTACCATGTCACTTTGATGTATGTTACCATGTCACTTTGATGTTTGTTACTATGTCACTTTGGTGTATGCCATCATGTCACTTTGGTGTATGCTACCATGTCACTTTGGTGTATACTACCATGTCACTTTGGTGTATGCTACCATGTCACTTTGGTTTATGCTACCATGTCATTTTGGTGTATGTTACTATGTCACTTTGGTGTATGCTACCATGTCGCTTTGGTTTATGTTACTGTGTTACTTTGGTGTATGCTACCATGTCACTTTGGTGTATGTTACTATGTCACTTTGGTGTATGCTACCATGTCGCTTTGGTGTATGTTACTATGTTACTTTGGTGTATGCTACCATGTCACTTTGGTGTATGCCATCATGTCACTTTGGTGCATGCTACCATGTCACTTTGGTGTATGCTACTATGTCACTTTGGTGTATGCTACCATGTCACTTTGGTGTATGCTACCATATCATTTTGGTGTATGTTACTATGTCACTTTGGTGTATGCTACCATGTCGCTTTGGTGTATGTTACTATGTTACTTTGGTGTATGCTACCATGTCACTTTGGTGTATGCTACTA
The DNA here is from genome assembly GCF_978046115.1 of Saccoglossus kowalevskii. Classification (NCBI taxonomy): domain Eukaryota; kingdom Metazoa; phylum Hemichordata; class Enteropneusta; family Harrimaniidae; genus Saccoglossus; species Saccoglossus kowalevskii. The sequence goes on from NC_140658.1 coordinate 33,003,343, forward strand.
TGTCACTTTGGTGTATGTTACTATGTCACTTTGGTGTATGCTACCATGTCGCTTTGGTGTATGTTACTATGTTACTTTGGTGTATGCTACCATGTCACTTTGGTGTATGCTACTATGTCACTTTGGTGTATGTTACTATGTCACTTTGGTGTATGCTACCATGTCAATTTGGTGTATGCTACCATGTCACTTTGGTGTATGCTACCATGTCACTTTGGTGTATGCTACTATGTCACTTTGGTGTATGCTACCATGTCACTTTGGTGTATGCTACCATGTCACTTTGACGTTTGTTACTATGTCACTTTGGTGTACGCCATCATGTCACTTTGGTGTATGCTACCATGTCACTTAGGTGTATGCTACTATGTCACTTTGGTGTATGCTACCATGTCACTGTGGTGTATGTTACTGTGTTACTTTGGTGTATGCTACCATGTCACTTTGGTGTATGTTACTATGTCACTTTGGTGTATGCTACCATGTCGCTTTGGTGTATGTTACTATGTTACTTTGGTGTATGCTACCATGTCACTTTGGTGTATGCCATCATGTCACTTTGGTGTATGCTACCATGTCACTTTGGTGTATGCTACTATGTCACTTTGGTGTATGCTACCATGTCACTTTGGTGTATGCTACCATATCATTTTGGTGTATGTTACTATGTCACTTTGGTGTATGCTACCATGTCGCTTTGGTGTATGTTACTATGTTACTTTGGTGTATGCTACCATGTCACTTTGGTGTATGCTACTATGTCACTTTGGTGTATGTTACTATGTCACTTTGGTGTATGCTACCATGTCGCGTTGGTGTATGTTACTATGTCACTTTGGTGTATGCTACCATGTCACTTTGGTGTATGCTACCATGTCACTTTGACGTTTGTTACTATGTCACTTTGGTGTACGCCATCATGTCACTTTGGTGTATGCTACCATGTCACTTAGGTGTATGCTACTATGTCACTTTGGTGTATGCTACCATGTCACTGTGGTGTATGTTACTATGTTACTTTGGTGTATGCTACTACGTCAATTTGGTGTATGCTACCATGTCACTTTGGTGTATGCTACCATGTCACTTTGGTGTATGCTACTATGTCAATTTGGTGTATGCTACCATGTCACTTTGATGTATGTTACCATGTCACTTTGATGTTTGTTACTATGTCACTTTGGTGTATGCCATCATGTCACTTTGGTGTATGCTACCATGTCACTTTGGTGTATACTACCATGTCACTTTGGTGTATGCTACCATGTCACTTTGGTTTATGCTACCATGTCATTTTGGTGTATGTTACTATGTCACTTTGGTGTATGCTACCATGTCGCTTTGGTTTATGTTACTGTGTTACTTTGGTGTATGCTACCATGTCACTTTGGTGTATGTTACTATGTCACTTTGGTGTATGCTACCATGTCGCTTTGGTGTATGTTACTATGTTACTTTGGTGTATGCTACCATGTCACTTTGGTGTATGCCATCATGTCACTTTGGTGCATGCTACCATGTCACTTTGGTGTATGCTACTATGTCACTTTGGTGTATGCTACCATGTCACTTTGGTGTATGCTACCATATCATTTTGGTGTATGTTACTATGTCACTTTGGTGTATGCTACCATGTCGCTTTGGTGTATGTTACTATGTTACTTTGGTGTATGCTACCATGTCACTTTGGTGTATGCTACTATGTCACTTTGGTGTATGTTACTATGTCACTTTGGTGTATGCTACCATGTCGCTTTGGTGTATGTTACTATGTTACTTTGGTGTATGCTACCATGTCACTTTGGTGTATGCTACTATGTCACTTTGGTGTATGTTACTATGTCACTTTGGTGTATGCTACCATGTCAATTTGGTGTATGCTACCATGTCACTTTGGTGTATGCTACCATGTCACAATGGTGTATGCTACTATGTCACTTTGGTGTATGCTACCATGTCACTTTGGTGTATGCTACCATGTCACTTTGACGTTTGTTACTATGTCACTTTGGTGTACGCCATCATGTCACTTTGGTGTATGCTACCATGTCACTTAGGTGTATGCTACTATGTCACTTTGGTGTATGCTACCATGTCACTGTGGTGTATGTTACTGTGTTACTTTGGTGTATGCTACCATGTCACTTTGGTGTATGTTACTATGTCACTTTGGTGTATGCTACCATGTCGCTTTGGTGTATGTTACTATGTTACTTTGGTGTATGCTACCATGTCACTTTGGTGTATGCCATCATGTCACTTTGGTGTATGCTACCATGTCACTTTGGTGTATGCTACTATGTCACTTTGGTGTATGCTACCATGTCACTTTGGTGTATGCTACCATATCATTTTGGTGTATGTTACTATGTCACTTTGGTGTATGCTACCATGTCGCTTTGGTGTATGTTACTATGTTACTTTGGTGTATGCTACCATGTCACTTTGGTGTATGCTACTATGTCACTTTGGTGTATGTTACTATGTCACTTTGGTGTATGCTACCATGTCGCTTTGGTGTATGTTACTATGTTACTTTGGTGTATGCTACCATGTCACTTTGGTGTATGCTACTATGTTACTTTGGTGTATGTTACTATGTCACTTTGGTGTATGCTACCATGTCAATTTGGTGTATGTTACTATGTAACTTTGGTGTATGCTACCATGTCGCTTTGGTGTATGTTACTATGTTACTTTGGTGTATGCTACCATGTCACTTTGGTGTATGCCATCATGTCACTTTGGTGTATGCTACCATGTCACTTTGGTGTATGCTACTATGTCACTTTGGTGTATGCTACCATGTCACTTTGGTGTATGCTACCATATCATTTTGGTGTATGTTACTATGTCACTCTGGTGTATGCTACCATGTCGCTTTGGTGTATGTTACTATGTTACTTTGGTGTATGCTACCATGTCACTTTGGTGTATGCTACTATGTCACTTTGGTGTATGTTACTATGTCACTTTGGTGTATGCTACCATGTCGCTTTGGTGTATGTTACTATGTTACTTTGGTGTATGCTACCATGTCACTTTGGTGTATGCTACTATGTCACTTTGGTGTATGTTACTATGTCACTTTGGTGTATGCTACCATATCAATTTGGTGTATGCTACCATGTCACTTTGGTGTATGCTACCATGTCACTTTGGTGTATGCTACTATGTTACTTTTGTGTATGTTACTATGTTACTTTGGTGTATGTTACTATGTTACTTTGGTGTATGCTACCATGTCACTTTGGTGTATGCTACCATGTCACTTTGGTGTATGCTACCATGTCACTTTGGTGTATGCTACCATGTCACTTTGGTGTATGCTACCATGTCACTTTGGTGTATGCTACCATGTCGCTTTGGTGTATGTTACTATGTTACTTTGGTTTATGCTACCATGTCACTTTGGTGTATGTTACCATGTCACTTTGATGTATGTTACTATGTCACTTTGGTGTATGCTACTGTGTCACTTTGATGTATGTTACTATGTCACTTTGGTGTATGTTACTATGTTACTTTGGTGTATGCTACTATGTCACTTTGGTGTATGCTACTGTATCACTTAGATGTATGCTACCTTGTCACTTTGGTATATGCTACTGTATCACTTAGATGTATGCTACCTTGTCAGTTGAACATTCAGTCACTTGTTTTATTGATTATCTTCTTGCAAACTCATCTTGAAAACGTATATGAATAATTTAGTGATGGTAATTTCGACCACAGCTGTACTTATAATGTAAACCTCAGAACAGTGCATAGCAGCATGAGAGCAATGCATATCAGACTATTATCGTCACTAAAATTCAATCTAGCATAGTTTTGATTGAAACCTGTCTATCAATAATGTGCACTGGGGGTCTGGCATGGGATCAATTCAATTTTTTTGGTATTAATGTGAGTTATATTATGATTGACAAGTGCATATGTCATGGTGTCGTACCTTTGTTTACCAGTCTTCTTAAAAGTACGAGATCTTTTTTTAGATATTCCATCATAGTGCACGTCCTGTAATGCTAACAAATTTAATATTTATTTATACTGTAATGTGATATACCTTTTCACTCTTTTCTATATGGTACATGAGATATTAATGCGAAGAAGATATAATAAAGTTTATTATCATCTGTTTTATACGCAGGCTCATTTATGTTAATAATCTTTTTATTGTGTCTCATAAATTGTAAGTATATTTGCATTGAAAATAGTCTCTTGCAATTACACCGCTGCGGCCAGTTCTTTTGTGACCTCATTAAATTGATAACATACGATCAGCACAACCCTCTGGCACACTGATATACTTTTATGTTCACACAAATAATGGTAAATTAGGCATAACATTTTTATGCGACCATCTTGGCCTTCAACTAACTACTAAGAATAACACAATTATTTTAGTCACTTAGGTGAGTAGATATCACTTTGCTTTCAACGTTGACAAGCCTTTTTTCTGTTGCCTTGGCGCATTTGATAGTTTGCTGATGATTTATTGAATATCTATAAATACCAATGCTCATATATAATATATTTAATTTATCGACGAGCACTTTATTAGATTTTACAAGAACCGTATATTCTTTGTTTTGTATATTTCAATAAATAAATACTTCCCAGGTAAATATATATATATATCTATCAGTACACGGTGAATGTTAAGCAAAGATCTTGTAGCGACAATACAGCTCTATCTGGAGCTTATAGTCTACAGCAAAACTGTTATAATGCGTAGTAATAATTCATAAATGCGAAACAGCATTCTGGATCGTTTCGGGAGGAAGAGGGGGGTTACCAGGGATTACACATGAACGGGAAAGTATCGAATTTATGGGATATATTTCACGTCCTGATATTGTAGCAGTAATTGGTAACAGTATTCCCATATTCCCAGTAATGTTTGATAGATTATATTTTTCGGATGAGTTAGTCGTCTATAAACTCGTTTAGCCTTAGTGCCTTGTTATAATTCAATCCTCAAACGAGTTTCACTACATGTGCATTTAATAAATTAAAATATTATCGGCATTTTTAACTCTTAATATTGTATGAATATTGTGTAATTAAGTGTTTTATATCATGCAAATGAGGTAAGTGTTTGCAATACATTTCAGAAATCATAACACCATGCTTCATTTCACATCAAACGTCACTATAATGTGAGAGATATTGACTATGCTTCTATGTCGAGTAAAACACGGTTAAGTTTGATGACGCGGGTAAGCTGAAATGAAGCGATACGCGCAACGTTGATGTGAAAATGGCTTGGATATTGTGCTACCATTTATACTATATACATGGATTTTGCAACTTGCGTTGTTATCTCATGACTTGAATTTCGCCCACCTCATATCTTAAGTAGAATCGATGACTTTTCTGTGCACGACTTTTCCTTTCTGAAAAGAGCCGAGCAGTCGTCAACAACAATCCCACGGCAATCGTGTAATACACCCCACGACTCTCGTGAGATGCTCTTCTGTAATCCTGCTCCCTCCAATTCAATTCACTTTCCTAAACCTTCTATTCCAATAATTTTATGTTGAATTTCTATGAATTAAACATTTATCGAGAACAAGATGTCTTGAATTCGTGATTATTTATAATGTACATATTAATATTTACACTATGCGATAACAACGTTAGTTCAGAGTTCTATGTATGAAACCAAGAATACAAAGCATGTGGATAAACTCACTGTTATTTTGCTTTAATATCTTCTATTCTAGAATTCATATCACGTCATATAATTGCATCGAAGGTCATGTTATTCGTGTCGTTATGGGGGTTACCGTTATGAATTGGTACAGAGTGAATACTGAATGCACACAATAACTTATTATGCACCAACATAGTGGGTGCCAGAATAGAACAGTGTCACTATGTAGGAAGTCAAGGTCAAGTAGATAGTAGTGCATGTCGATGACGTACAGTGAGAATGCCAAGTATAATTGATTGAGAATATGAACAGGTACTTCTAATACACGAACACCATTCAACCGAATAATCCTGCCCTGACTTACACATCACATTCTTAGCACGAACGCAAACACGTTCGCTGTCATTGATGTGTAACTGCGTCATTTTTATAGACAGCAATACGGGGATGTCGAGATGTTGCTATAAAGATAATGAACAGATTGCCAATAGCATGCTCTCATACTGAGTGTTAGCTAGATAGTGCCACGTCATATAAAATGATTACCTTTATAATATCAGTCATGTTCTCGTGGCGCGGTTCCTCAAATGATTGCACATGCAGTTATTACAGAGGTCAGTCGGTAGTCAAGTTGTCACTGTGTAGATTATGTTATTGTTTACAGATAGATTACTATATGATAAGTGCATAATTGCAGTTTACATTGCTTGCATAGAAGACGACATTAGTTGAGTTGTGATTTTACGTCGTAAAACTCATAAACATGTTTGGATATGTCGTATGCTGGGTTATCACAAAATACATACGTGCTTCTACTCTCTACTCTGACACAGTTTGATTTTAGGCTATATATAGTACGTCTCAGTATAGCGATGTTAATCTAATGCTCATTCAAACCGCCTGAGAGAGAAGATATTCACTGACTGATTACTCTATGCGCATATAATGTTGAGATTTGGTATTGCATTTTCTTGGATTTGACTTACATTTGCAACGAAATTTTGACTTGTATTGGAAGTTGTACTTGTATTTGCAATTTGACCTTGAATTGCAGTTTTAGTCACAGCTCGACTAATAGGCGATCACGGGATTATATTATTATAAAATTCAACAATTGTTTAAAGCATCATGGTAATCGTTAATTCAGGCTGATATCTGGCAAATGTAAAATATATAAGAACGTGAACATATGTCAAAAGTAAACATTATAATTATTGAAGATAACATGAATAACAACCAAATGAGTAGTTAAAATAGGAAACGCATATCTGGAAATTCTATAAGTGTTTTGTGACGTCCCTGAATTGTAATAAAGCACCCAGTACATGGGTAGTTATTGGGGACGCTGAGTTGGTCTATGGGCCTGGTATGCAGTATTGCTATACTATTATATAAGTAACTGCGCGATTGAGTTAGTTAAATCGATCGATAACGTTGATGCCATCAACTCAAAATTGCAATTCGCCATCAGGGTACATACACAAGTCATCTACTGAAGTTTAAATCTCAGTACATGTCAAATGCTTAGTTGTTATGTAAAATGTTATCTGATTCGACAATATTATTAGATCGATAGAGACTCACGAAACGCCGTCCTGTCCTAAGCGCTGTGTGATTTACGAACCGGAATACAGGTAAGCCGGTGTCGTCAATGTAATGTTGACAAAAATGTCAAAAGCCGGACCCCTAAAAATGCCGACAATGACAATCTAGACGAACAAACATTAAACATTTTTAATGTTACAGGTCATATGAAAGGATCACGCCTGTAAAAGGCGTAAATCGTTCGGTAGTTAAACTAGATCACCATGAAGTTCATGACACCATTGGCATCATCACGTACCCATGGCTAGATTAAATATATATATATATGTAAATATAGCCTTCTTTTTGTGTATGCAGGGAGGTTCAAAATATATTGCAATCTGATTTCTATCTGATTGATACTATATAATTTGGGCGTCTCTCATCTATTTTAAACACGTTAAGTTTGATTTGTCTGAATAACGTAATTTGTTGTGACGTCACACACTTTGTGAGAATTTTCATCCCATGTCATTGTATTAGCCTATAATTGTGTAATCCGATAGTTCAAGAATGTGACAGTGATCATCTCAGTCTGTCCTGAAAACAGTGCAGGATAATCCTGTTGCGGATGTTATCAGTAAACCGGAAAACAAATCGTTTACTTCTAGAGTACTGTTTAAATATATTACTATAATTGATGTATCGCATTCCATCTAAATGCGAACTGTCAGCCCTTCACGGTGCAATTAGATATTCTACTTAGTACACGTAAATGTCGACAGTAATTCGACTCTATACATTGTTCGCATGACCTAAGGAATACAAAACAAACATTGTCATGGACAAACTAAACACATTATTGCAGTAATTACGTCCGTAACTGTTGTATTCATACAGGTATCAAACGCATCGACGTTAGTAGCGAAAATTACAAGAGAACACGTACATGTAGTATAGTTATGCAATTCTTTATATTATTTACGTAAATGAGCATGGTGAAATAAAGTAATTCCGAAATCTCTCACTTAAATGAGCATGGTGAAATAAAGTAATGCCTAAATCTCTCACTTACATGAGCATGGTGAAATAAAGTAATGCCTAAATATCTCACTTAAAGTCATCAAATATTACTAAAACAATTAAAATAGTCCCTCACATGTCTGTTTCCTACTCCATATCAGCGGCTGTAACTAAAACGCTTTGTGTTAACTAACATTTTGTGGTAACCAGATTTTGGAACGTTATAGACATAGTCTAATCAATAACACATACAGAGGTAGAGGGAATACAATGTGTCGTGTAGTTTTTAAGCCATTCGACATATTCAAAATACACTTTACGTTTTTGTCAAACGCAGTCAAATTCACCAATTAATGATATACTGGGTTTACTATTACTAATTCACAGTAATATATAATTATTTTTATGCAACCATGACCACGTCCATGGCAACTATGTTTGCAAGTGTCTTTTTCATGATTCAATGTTAAGAATACCAAGACACAGAATTGAATAGCAAACTACTTTTGATAATGGAATGCGTAAAGATGAATAATACAATTAAAATTCACTGGGTAGTGAAAGTAATATCGTACATCGTGAACATATTACTGTAATTGACTTACTCTAGGTTACTTGGTGAAATCAATGGGTAGTGAAAGTAGTTTCGTGCATCTTGCATATATTACTAAAATTAACTTACTCTAGGTTACTTGGTGAATTCACTGGGTAGTGAAAGTAGTTTCGTGCATCTTGCACATATTAATATAATTGACTTACTCTAGGTTACATGGTGAATTCTATGGGTAGTGATAGTAGTTTCGTGCATCTTGCACATATTACTATAATTGACTTACTCTAGGTTACTTGGTGAATTCTATGGGTAGTGAAAGTGGTCTCGTGCATCTTGCACATATTACTATAATTGACTTACTCTTGGTTACTTGGTGAATTCACTGGCTAGTGAAGGTGGTATCGTGCATCTTGCACATATTACTATAATTGACTTACTCTAGATTACTTGGTGAATTCTCTGGGTAGTGAAAGTAGTCTCGTGCATCTTGCACATATTACTATAATTGAGTTACTCTGGGTTAAAAAGTGAATTCACTGGGTAGTGAAAGTAGTCTCGTGCATTTTGCACATATTACTATAATTGACTTACTCTAGGTTACTTGGTGAATTCTCTGGGTAGTGAAAGTAGTCTCGTGCATCTTGCACATATTACTATAATTGAGTTACTCTGGGTTACTTGGTGAATTCACTGGGTAGTGAAAGTGGTCTCGTGCATCTTGCACATATTACTATAATTGACTTACTCTATGTTACTTGGTGAATTCTCTGGGTAGTGAAAGTAGTCTCGTGCATCTTGCACATATTACTATAATTGACTTACTCTAGGTTACTTGGTGAATTCACTGGGTAGTGAAAGTGGTCTCGTGCATCTTGCACATATTACTATAATTGACTTACTCTAGGTTACTTGGTGAATTCACTGGGTAGTGAAAGTGGTCTCGTGCATCTTGCACATATTACTATAATTGACTTACTCTAGGATACTTGGGGAATTCATTGGTTAGTGAAAGTAGTCTCGTACATCTTGCACACATTACTGTAATTGACTTACTTTAGGTTACTTGGGGAATTCACTGGTTAGTGAAAGTAGTCTCGTGCATCTTGCACATATTACTATAATTGACTTACTCTAGGTTACTTGGGGAATTCAATGGTTAGTGAAAGTAGTCTCGTGCATCTTGCACATATTACTCTAATTGACTTACTCTAGGTTACTTGGTGATATCACTGGCTAATGAAAGTGGTTTCTTGCATCTTGCACATATTACTATAATTGACTTACTCTAGGTTACTTGGCGATATCACTGGGTAGTGAAAGTGGTCTCGTGCATCTTGCACATATTACTATAATTGACTTAGTCTAGCTTACTTGGTGAATTCTCTGGGTAGTGAAAGTGGTCTCGTGCATCTTACACATATTACTATAATTGACTTAGTCTAGATTACTTGGTGAATTCTCTGGTTAGTGAAAGTAGTCTCGTGCATCTTGCGCATATTACTATAATTGACTTACTCTAGGTTACTTGGTGAATAATCTGGGTAGGGAAAGTAGTCTCGTGCATCTTGCGCATATTACTATAATTGACTTACTCTAGGTTAATTGGTGAATTCACTGGGTAATGAAAGTGGTCTCGTGCATCTTGCACATATTACTATAATTGACTTACTCTAGGTTACTTGGTGAATTCTCTGGGTAGTGAAGGTGGTCTCGTGCATCTTGCACATATTACTATAATTGACTTACTCTAGGTTACTTGGGGAATTCACTGGGTAGTGAAAGTAATCTCGTGCATCTTGCACGTAGTACTATAATTGACTTACTCTAGGTTACTTGGTGAATTCTCTGGCTAATGAAAGTGGTTTCTTGCATCTTGCACATATTACTATATAATTGACTTACTCTAGGTTACTTGGTGAATTTTCTGGGTAGTGAAAGTGGTCTCGAGCATCTTGCACATATTACTATAATTGACTTACTCTAGGTTACTTGGCGATATCACTGGGTATTGAAAGTGGTCTCGTGCATCTTGCACATATTACTATAATTGACTTAGTCTAGCTTACTTGGTGAATTCTCTGGGTAGTGAAAGTGGTCTCGTGCATCTTGCACATATTACTATAATTGACTTAGTCTAGGTTACTTGGTGAATTCTCTGGTTAGTGAAAGTAGTCTCATGCATCTTGCGCATATTACTATAATTGACTTACTCTAGGTTACTTGGTGAATAATCTGGGTAGGGAAAGTAGTCTCGTGCATCTTGCGCATATTACTATAATTGACTTACTCTAGGTTAATTGGTGAATTCACTGGGTAATGAAAGTGGTCTTGTGCATCTTGCACATATTACTATAATTGACTTACTCTAGGTTAATTGGTGAATTCTCTGGGTAGTGAATGTGGTCTCGTGCATCTTGCACATATTACTGTAATTGACTTACTCTAGGTTACTTGACGAATTCTCTGGCTAGTGAAAGTAGTCTCGTGCATCTTGCACATATTACTATAATTGACTTACTCTAGGTTACTTGGTGAATTCTCTGGCTAATGGAAGTGGTTTCTTGCATCTTGCACATATTACTATAATTGACTTACTCTAGGTTACTTGGTGAATTCTCTGGGTAGTGAAAGTGGTCTCGTGCATCTTGCACACATTACTGTAATTGACTTACTTTGGGTTACTTGGGGAATTCACTGGTTAGTGAAAGTAGTCTCGTGCATCTTGCACATATTACTATAATTGCCTTACTCTAGGTTACTTGGGGAATTCACTGGTTAGTGAAAGTAGTCTCATGCATCTTGCACATATTACTCTAATTGACTTACTCTAGGTTACTTGGTGAATTCACTGGGTAGTGACGGTGGTCTCGTGCATCTTGCACATATTACTATAAATGACTTACTCTAGGTTACTTATTGAATTCTCTGGATAGTGAAAGTGGTGTCGTGCATCTTGCACATATTACTATAATTGACTTACTCTAGGTTACTTGGTGAATTCTCTGGGTAGTGAAAGTGGTCTCGTGCATATTGCGCATATTACTATAATTGACTTACTCTAGGTTACTTATTGAATTCTCTGGATCGTGAAAGTGGTCTCGTGCATCTTGCACATATTACTATAATTGACTTACTCTAGGTTACTTGGTGAATTCTCTGGGTAGTGTAAGTGGTCTCGTGCATCTTGCACATATTACTATAAATGACTTACTTTAGGTTACTTGGTGAATTCTCTGGATAGTGAATGTGGTCTCGTGCATCTTGCACATATTACTATAATTGACTTACTCTAGGTTACTTGACGAATTCTCTGGGTAGTGAAAGTAGTCTCGTGCATCTTGCACATATTACTATAATTGACTTACTCTAGGTTACTTGGTGAATTCTCTGGCTAATGAAAGTGGTTTCTTGCATCTTGCACATATTACTATAATTGACTTACTCTAGGTTACTTGGTGAATTCTCTGGGTAGTGAAAGTGGTCTCGTGCATCTTGCACATATTACTATAATTGACTTACTCTAGGTTACTTGGTGAATTCTCTGGGTAGTGAAAGTGGTCTCGTGCATCTTGCACACATTACTGTAATTGACTTACTTTAGGTTACTTGGGGAATTCACTGGTTAGTGAAAGTAGTCTCGTGCATCTTGCACATATTACTATAATTGACTTACTCTAGGTTACTTGGGGAATTCACTGGTTAGTGAAAGTAGTCTCGTGCATCTTGCACATATTACTCTAATTTACTTACTCTAGGTTACTTGGTGATATCACTGGCTAATGAAAGTGGTTTCTTGCATGTTGCACATATTACTATAATTGACTTACTCTAGGTTACTTGGCGATATCACTGGGTAGTGAAAGTGGTCTCGTGCATCTTGCACATATTACTATAATTGACTTACTCTAGGTTACTTGGTGAATTCTCTGGTTAGCGAAAGTAGTCTCATGCATCTTGCGCATATTACTATAATTGACTTACTCTAGGTTACTTGGTGAATAATCTGGGTAGGGAAAGTAGTCTCGTGCATCTTGCACATATTACTATAATTGACTTACTCTAGGTTAATTGGTGAATTCACTGGGTAATGAAAGTGGTCTCGTGCATCTTGCACATATTACTATAATTGACTTACTCTAGGTTACTTGGTGAATTCTCTGGGTAGTGAAGGTGGTCTCGTGCATCTTGCACATATGACTATAATTGACTTACTCTAGGTTACTTGGGGAATTCACTGGGTAGTGAAAGTAATCTCGTGCATCTTGCACGTAGTACTATAATTGACTTACTCTAGGTTACTTGGTGAATTCTCTGGCTAATGAAAGTGGTTTCTTGCATCTTGCACATATTACTATATAATTGACTTACTCTAGGTTAATTGGTGAATTCACTGGGTAATGAAAGTGGTCTCGTGCATCTTGCACATATTACTATAATTGACTTACTCTAGGTTACTTGGTGAATTCTCTGGGTAGTGAAGGTGGTCTCGTGCATCTTGCACATATTACTATAATTGACTTACTCTAGGTTACTTGGGGAATTCACTGGGTAGTGAAAGTAATCTCGTGCATCTTGCACGTAGTACTATAATTGACTTACTCTAGGTTACTTGGTGAATTCTCTGGCTAATGAAAGTAGTTTCGTGCATCTTGCATATATTACTAAAATTAACTTACTCTAGGTTACTTGGTGAATTCACTGGGTAGTGAAAGTAGTTTCGTGCATCTTGCACATATTACTATAATTGACTTACTCTAGGTTACTTGGTGAATTCTCTGGCTAATGAAAGTGGTTTCTTGCATCTTGCACATATTACTATAATTGACTTACTCTAGGTTACTTGGTGAATTCTCTGGATAGTGAAAGTGGTCTCGTGCATCTTGCACATATTACTATAATTGACTTACTCTAGGTTACTTGGTGAATTCTCTGGGTAGTGAAAGTGGTCTCGTGCATCTTGCACACATTACTGTAATTGACTTACTTTAGGTTACTTGGGGTATTCACTGGTTAGTGAAAGTAGTCTCGTGCATTTTGCACATATTACTATAATTGACTTACTCTAGGTTACTTGGGGAATTCACTGGTTAGTGAAAGTAGTCTCGTGCATCTTGCACATATTACTCTAATTTACTTACTCTAGGTTACTTGGTGATATCACTGGCTAATGAAAGTGGTTTCTTGCATGTTGCACATATTACTATAATTGACTTACTCTAGGTTACTTGGCGATATCACTGGGTAGTGAAAGTGGTCTCGTGCATCTTGCACATATTACTGTAATTGACTTAGTCTAGGTTACTTGGTGAATTCTCTGGTTAGCGAAAGTAGTCTCGTGCATCTTGCGCATATTACTATAATTGACTTACTCTAGGTTACTTGGTGAATAATCTGGGTAGGGAAAGTAGTCTTGTGCATCTTGCACATATTACTATAATTGACTTACTCTAGGTTACTTGGTGAATTCTCTGGGTAGTGAAGGTGGTCTCGTGCATCTTGCACATATTACTATAATTGACTTACTCTAGGTTACTTGAGGAATTCACTGGGTAGTGAAAGTAATCTCGTGCATCTTGCACGTAGTACTATAATTGACTTACTCTAGGTTACTTGGTGAATTCTCTGGCTAATGAAAGTGGTTTCTTGCATCTTGCACATATTACTATATAATTGACTTACTCTAGGTTACTTGGTGAATTTTCTGGGTAGTGAAAGTGGTCTCGTGCATCTTGCACATATTACTATAATTGACTTACTCTAGGTTACTTGGGAAATTCACTGGTTAGTGAAAGTAGTCTCGTGCATCTTGCACATATTACTATAATTGCCTTACTTTAGATTACTTGGGGAATTCACTGGTTAGTGAAAGTAGTCTCATGCATCTTGCACATATTACTCTAATTGACTTACTCTAGGTTACTTGGTGAATTCACTGGGTAGTGACAGTGGTCTCGTGCATCTTGCACATATTACTATAAATGACTTACTCTAGGTTACTTATTGAATTCTCTGGATAGTGAAAGTGGTGTCGTGCATCTTGCACATATTACTATAATTGACTTACTCTAGGTTACTTGGTGAATTCTCTGGGTAGTGAAGGTGGTCTCGTGCATCTTGCACATATTACTATAATTGACTTACTCTAGGTTACTTGGGGAATTCACTGGGTAGTGAAAGTAATCTCGTGCATCTTGCACGTAGTACTATAATTGACTTACTCTAGGTTACTTGGTGAATTCTCTGGCTAATGAAAGTGGTTTCTTGCATCTTGCACATATTACTATATAATTGACTTACTCTAGGTTACTTGGTGAATTTTCTGGGTAGTGAAAGTGGTCTCGTGCATCTTGCACATATTACTATAATTGACTTACTCTAGGTTACTTGGGAAATTCACTGGTTAGTGAAAGTAGTCTCGTGCATCTTGCACATATTACTATAATTGCCTTACTTTAGATTACTTGGGGAATTCACTGGTTAGTGAAAGTAGTCTCATGCATCTTGCACATATTACTCTAATTGACTTACTCTAGGTTACTTGGTGAATTCACTGGGTAGTGACAGTGGTCTCGTGCATCTTGCACATATTACTATAAATGACTTACTCTAGGTTACTTATTGAATTCTCTGGATAGTGAAAGTGGTGTCGTGCATCTTGCACATATTACTATAATTGACTTACTCTAGGTTACTTGGTGAATTCTCTGGGTAGTGAAAGTGGTCTCGTGCATATTGCGCATATTACTATAATTGACTTACTCTAGGTTACTTATTGAATTCTCTGGATCGTGAAAGTGGTCTCGTGCATCTTGCACATATTACTATAATTGACTTACTCTAGGTTACTTGGTGAATTCTCTGGGTAGTGTAAGTGGTCTCGTGCATCTTGCACATATTACTATAAATGACTTACTCTAGGTTACTTATTGAATTCTCTGGATAGTGAAAGTGGTGTCGTGCATCTTGCACATATTACTATAATTGACTTACTCTAGGTTACTTGGTGAATTCTCTGGGTAGTGAAAGTGGTCTCGTGCATATTGCGCATATTACTATAATTGACTTACTCTAGGTTACTTATTGAATTCTCTGGATCGTGAAAGTGGTCTCGTGCATCTTGCACATATTACTATAATTGACTTACTCTAGGTTACTTGGTGAATTCTCTGGGTAGTGTAAGTGGTCTCGTGCATCTTGCACATATTACTATAAATGACTTACTTTAGGTTACTTGGTGAATTCTCTGGATAGTGAATGTGGTCTCGTGCATCTTGCACATATTACTATAATTGACTTACTCTAGGTTACTTGACGAATTCTCTGGGTAGTGAAAGTAGTCTCGTGCATCTTTCACATATTACTATAATTGACTTACTCTAGGTTACTTGGTGAATTCTCTGGCTAATGAAAGTGGTTTCTTGCATCTTGCACATATTACTATAATTGACTTACTCTAGGTTACTTGGTGAATTCTCTGGGTAGTGAAAGTGGTCTCGTGCATCTTGCACATATTACTATAATTGACTTACTCTAGGTTACTTGGTGAATTCTCTGGGTAGTGAAAGTGGTCTCGTGCATCTTGCACACATTACTGTAATTGACTTACTTTAGGTTACTTGGTGAATAATCTGGGTAGGGAAAGTAGTCTCGTGCATCTTGCACATATTACTATAATTGACTTACTCTAGGTTAATTGGTGAATTCACTGGGTAATGAAAGTGGTCTCGTGCATCTTGCACATATTACTATAATTGACTTACTCTAGGTTACTTGGTGAATTCTCTGGGTAGTGAAGGTGGTCTCGTGCATCTTGCACATATGACTATAATTGACTTACTCTAGGTTACTTGGGGAATTCACTGGGTAGTGAAAGTAATCTCGTGCATCTTGCACTTAGTACTATAATTGACTTACTCTAGGTTACTTGGTGAATTCTCTGGCTAATGAAAGTGGTTTCTTGCATCTTGCACATATTACTATATAATTGACTTACTCTAGGTTAATTGGTGAATTCACTGGGTAATGAAAGTGGTCTCGTGCATCTTGCACATATTACTATAATTGACTTACTCTAGGTTACTTGGTGAATTCTCTGGGTAGTGAAGGTGGTCTCGTGCATCTTGCACATATTACTATAATTGACTTACTCTAGGTTACTTGGGGAATTCACTGGGTAGTGAAAGTAATCTCGTGCATCTTGCACGTAGTACTATAATTGACTTACTCTAGGTTACTTGGTGAATTCTCTGGCTAATGAAAGTAGTTTCGTGCATCTTGCATATATTACTAAAATTAACTTACTCTAGGTTACTTGGTGAATTCACTGGGTAGTGAAAGTAGTTTCGTGCATCTTGCACATATTACTATAATTGACTTACTCTAGGTTACTTGGTGAATTCTCTGGCTAATGAAAGTGGTTTCTTGCATCTTGCACATATTACTATAATTGACTTACTCTAGGTTACTTGGTGAATTCTCTGGGTAGTGAAAGTGGTCTCGTGCATCTTGCACATATTACTATAATTGACTTACTCTAGGTTACTTGGTGAATTCTCTGGGTAGTGAAAGTGGTCTCGTGCATCTTGCACACATTACTGTAATTGACTTACTTTAGGTTACTTGGGGAATTCACTGGTTAGTGAAAGTAGTCTCGTGCATTTTGCACATATTACTATAATTGACTTACTCTAGGTTACTTGGGGAATTCACTGGTTAGTGAAAGTAGTCTCGTGCATCTTGCACATATTACTCTAATTTACTTACTCTAGGTTACTTGGTGATATCTCTGGCTAATGAAAGTGGTTTCTTGCATGTTGCACATATTACTATAATTGACTTACTCTAGGTTACTTGGCGATATCACTGGGTAGTGAAAGTGGTCTCGTGCATCTTGCACATATTACTATAATTGACTTAGTCTAGGTTACTTGGTGAATTCTCTGGTTAGCGAAAGTAGTCTCGTGCATCTTGCGCATATTACTATAATTGCCTTACTCTAGGTTACTTGGTGAATTCTCTGGTTAGCGAAAGTAGTCTCGTGCATCTTGCGCATATTACTATAATTGACTTACTCTAGGTTACTTGGTGAATAATCTGGGTAGGGAAAGTAGTCTCGTGCATCTTGCACATATTACTATAATTGACTTACTCTAGGTTAATTGGTGATATCTCTGGCTAATGAAAGTGGTTTCTTGCATGTTGCACATATTACTATAATTGACTTACTCTAGGTTACTTGGCGATATCACTGGGTAGTGAAAGTGGTCTCGTGCATCTTGCACATATTACTATAATTGACTTAGTCTAGGTTACTTGGTGAATTCTCTGGTTAGCGAAAGTAGTCTCGTGCATCTTGCGCATATTACTATAATTGACTTACTCTAGGTTACTTGGTGAATAATCTGGGTAGGGAAAGTAGTCTCGTGCATCTTGCACATATTACTTTAATTGACTTACTCTAGGTTACTTGGTGAATTCTCTGGGTAGTGAAGGTGGTCTCGTGCATCTTGCACATATTACTATAATTGACTTACTCTAGGTTACTTGGGGAATTCACTGGGTAGTGATAGTAATCTCGTGCATCTTGCACGTAGTACTATAATTGACTTACTCTAGGTTACTTGGTGAATTCTCTGGCTAATGAAAGTGGTTTCTTGCATCTTGCACATATTACTATATAATTGACTTACTCTAGGTTACTTGGTGAATTTTCTGGGTAGTGAAAGTGGTCTCGTGCATCTTGCACATATTACTATAATTGACTTACTCTAGGTTACTTGGGAAATTCACTGGTTAGTGAAAGTAGTCTCGTGCATCTTGCACATATTACTATAATTGCCTTACTCTAGGTTACTTGGGGAATTCACTGGTTGGTGAAAGTAGTCTCATGCATCTTGCACATATTACTCTAATTGACTTACTCTAGGTTACTTGGTGAATTCACTGGGTAGTGACAGTGGTCTCGTGCATCTTGCACATATTACTATAAATGACTTACTCTAGGTTACTTATTGAATTCTCTGGATAGTGAAAGTGGTGTCGTGCATCTTGCACATATTACTATAATTGACTTACTCTAGGTTACTTGGTGAATTCTCTGGGTAGTGAAAGTGGTCTCGTGCATATTGCGCATATTACTATAATTGACTTACTCTAGGTTACTTATTGAATTCTCTGGATCGTGAAAGTGGTCTCGTGCATCTTCCACATATTACTATAATTGACTTACTCTAGGTTACTTGGTGAATTCTCTGGGTAGTGTAAGTGGTCTCGTGCATCTTGCACATATTACTATAAATGACTTACTTTAGGTTACTTGGTGAATTCTCTGGATAGTGAATGTGGTCTCGTGCATCTTGCACATATTACTATAATTGACTTACTCTAGGTTACTTGACGAATTCTCTGGGTAGTGAAAGTAGTCTCGTGCATCTTGCACATATTACTATAATTGACTTACTCTAGGTTACTTGGTGAATTCTCTGGCTAATGAAAGTGGTTTCTTGCATCTTGCACATATTACTATAATTGACTTACTCTAGGTTACTTGGTGAATTCTCTGGGTAGTGAAAGTGGTCTCGTGCATCTTGCACATATTACTATAATTGACTTACTCTAGGTTACTTGGTGAATTCTCTGGGTAGTGAAAGTGGTCTCGTGCATCTTGCACACATTACTGTAATTGACTTACTTTAGGTTACTTGGGGAATTCACTGGTTAGTGAAAGTAGTCTCGTGCATCTTGCACATATTACTATAATTGACTTACTCTAGGTTACTTGGGGAATTCACTGGTTAGTGAAAGTAGTCTCGTGCATCTTGCACATATTACTCTAATTTACTTACTCTAGGTTACTTGGTGATATCACTGGCTAATGAAAGTGGTTTCTTGCATGTTGCACATATTACTATAATTGACTTACTCTAGGTTACTTGGCGATATCACTGGGTAGTGAAAGTGGTCTCGTGCATCTTGCACATATTACTATAATTGACTTAGTCTAGGTTACTTGGTGAATTCTCTGGTTAGCGAAAGTAGTCTCGTGCATCTTGCGCATATTACTATAATTGACTTACTCTAGGTTACTTGGTGAATAATCTGGGTAGGGGAAGTAGTCTCGTGCATCTTGCACATATTACTATAATTGACTTACTCTAGGTTAATTGGTGAATTCACTGGGTAATGAAAGTGGTCTCGTGCAGCTTGCACATATTACTATAATTGACTTACTCTAGGTTACTTGGTGAATTCTCTGGGTAGTGAAGGTGGTCTCGTGCATCTTGCACATATTACTATAATTGACTTACTCTAGGTTACTTGGGGAATTCACTGGGTAGTGAAAGTAATCTCGTGCATCTTGCACGTAGTACTATAATTGACTTACTCTAGGTTACTTGGTGAATTCTCTGGCTAATGAAAGTGGTTTCTTGCATCTTGCACATATTACTATATAATTGACTTACTCTAGGTTACTTGGTGAATTTTCTGGGTAGTGAAAGTGGTCTCGTGCAACTTGCACATATTACTATAATTGACTTACTCTAGGTTACATGGGAAATTCACTGGTTAGTGAAAGTAGTCTCGTGCATCTTGCACATATTACTATAATTGCCTTACTCTAGGTTACTTGGGGAATTCACTGGTTAGTGAAAGTAGTCTCATGCATCTTGCACATATTACTCTAATTGACTTACTCTAGGTTACTTGGTGAATTCACTGGGTAGTGACAGTGGTCTCGTGCATCTTGCACATATTACTCTAATTGACTTACTCTAGGTTACTTGGTGATATCACTGGGTAGTGAAAGTAGTCTCGTGCATCTTGCACATATTACTATAATTGACTTACTCTAGGTTACTTGGTGAATTCTCTGGGTAGTGAAAGTGGTCTCGTGCATCTTGCACATATTAGAATAATTGACTTTCTCTAGGTTACTTGGTGAATTCACTGGGTAGTGAAAGTGGTCTCGTGCATCTTGCACATATTACTATAATTGACTAACTCTAGGTTACTTGGTGAATTCTCTGGGTAGTGAAAGTGGTCTCGTGCATCTTGCACATATTCCTGTAATTTATTTACTCTGTTTGCTGGGCAAATTCATTGATTATTATTTCACAAAAGTATATATTATTCAGTTTTTGTCTTGCATTAAATGGATCCTTTGTTCGTCGTCCCCGTAAGAGCATGTCCGTGTATATGTTTTTGTTTTACATCATACGAAATTGTACTTATTTAAATCGATGCATCCACCTTTATAGGTTTGTCATTATTTCTGCTGCCGTATATAATTGTAAAACACATGAACTCTTCTATTCGCAAAACATAAAAGAAAAAAAAATCAGTTAGTCAATTTCGCATCTTCGAAATCCTGTACAAAATATACAATATCAAATCGCAAATATGCACTGGAAATGACGGGTACAATACTTGTATAATTAGCTATGAAATTACATTAATTATCTTAATAGCTAAATATCCATAACACGCGTAGTATAATGTGTGATCATTTTCACATTACAATATTATCTGCTCTTATGTGTATTTGCCGCGGCGTAGTATAATCCCAACAATCACGTTTTAGTCCAAATGTAAATAGGTGATAGGTGATAGGTCCATATCATTTATCACTTACACCATTCAACGTAATTACCTAAATCAGATATGATCGGTTAAATATGATAGTATTCAAAGAGTAATGGGATACATTTATGGTTTTATTTCATGCCAGCCAGAAGAAATATATAGTATAACGCGAGTTTCCAGTTACTAATTAAACTATACCACTCTGCATACAGAGCACGTATAAAACAACACACAATCACGTCATATTGTACAATTGCTCACAGAAGAGAGTTTTCCTTTCTGAAAACCATGTTCCCATTGCTCATTTTTTATTCTTAAACCATAAAAAACACAAGAAGCATCATTAAATTATACTACTAAATGAAGTTCAGAACCTGCCATCGATTAGACTTTTTGCCATTAAGCCTGTTCTTTAATATTATATAACTAATTATACAGGTGGTAAACTCATTATACTAGGGCATGACAACCATAGACCAGAAATCTTAACACCTTACAGATTGTTAAAAAGCTTTTCACAATACACTTCATATGTTGGGATGTATGTCAGTTGAATACAATTCAACTCAGTGGGAATACACACATGACCCTGTGTATATACCCAGCAAATTAACCTTTGCTTGACATTACAGCAATATGTTTTTCCACGCATTTTATATATATATTTTGATGAAATCTAATCACATTCAATTAACCAAATTCGCGTGGTAGATACATTTTCCCTGACATCTAACATGTTAACAGTGATTACATTTATATATACCAACGGCACCGATTTATTAAATGGGAAAAATATGAATATAGCGGGTTTCGAGTATAAATGTGTCTGACTATAACAGTTCAGCCAATGTAATCCAATCTCCCCGCTGGGCATCAATATATCAATTATAATGTGATCCCAAAAAGAATACCTACAAACAAACAGACTTGATGATGGACCAATTATCTGCAACAAAAACTTGCAGAAATGCTTTATAAAATAATCATTGATGATATCATTCTTTGAATACACAGATTTTTGTTATTTGTGTTCCATTTAAGGCCAATCTATTGCTTGGTTAACAGATATCTAACTCTACTAACCCTTGAATGCTAAAACAAATGTGGATATCGACCGCCAACTCCCATGTGACGCTAATCAGAATACTGTGTCGTGAATGTCTTGTTCTCAATGACCTGTGAAGGTTTCAAATTTTACACTCTCTGCTGTGATTGTAATTATTGGCGCGCGTTGAACCTGTAAACCTATCGGTTAATGGTAGTCACAAGCCTATTCGTATTAGCATTGATTGTATTCGGAATACTGCCACTGTATATGTACGAGAAAATGTCAAATTGCGATGTATTTGATGTGAGAAAAGATAATGACCGACGTTTTAATGGTACACATAGTTGGAGAGGTTGGATTACCTGCAACCTCAACTCGTATCGTGTACCAGACGCCTTTGCCATTTTTCGTAATGTATAATAAACCATTGTGCGATATACCAATTAGTTGTGTTGAGATGTCAAAATCCGATTAATATATTACTTAATATATTACTTAGTAAATAGGTCTTACTAAGCGACTTAGTTTTGTTACACATAAGAATCAAATTACCATATTAGGTAATAATGTTTTTCAAGCATCATTTTGGCTCCATTTCACAAATTTGAAAAATAACACTTTTAATCAAAGATGAAATATGGACGAACACATATGATTTTAATAACGTTCAATGATCCATACTTTTGACCAAATCGGGTTATGATTTATTATAAACTACAAAAGTTGCGTGTGCACGGCAGAACACACAACAGCATTCGTTGTATGAAAAATCAATACAACTAATACGCATGTGCAGTGATTGTTATTGTAATATTAGTGAATTTCATTCTTACATGGAACAAATTCTCAGAGATGTGCTCTAAGAACAGCGGAATGATAAACCATAGTTCCATGTATTCATCACCATGCAGATTCAAACAACAATATGAACATGACATGTTCTCGTCAATGTTGCAACATGTAACGTATCTACCTATTATATGCATTTAGTTCAAATATATCTAACAAATGGAAATCTTAAAAAACGTATTCCCAGATGTTACCGCAGAACGCATCTAAATGACATGCTTGAGTATATCTACCCTTTAATGCAGAAGTAGCAAGTACCGCAGTGTTCTGCATTATTAGTAACCTTGCTTGAAAACTCATGAATACCCAAAATATATACAAGTGTCACGTGACGACGGCGTTGGATAGTCGTTTTGTTTTATTAATCTACCAGCCTTTTTACACTCGACTGGACAAAATAGGGAATATACTACATAAAAAATACGCAATGCTGAAATATATGATATATAATTATGTATGATACATATTCCATACCAACCTATTAAACTGGGTACTTTCCAGAGAAAGGCAGTATAGTATACATTATTAGTGGTTTAGAAATCATACTATTCTGTGTGGATTGATCTACAGTGAGTCGTGATAAACAGCTACTTTTACATATTCGGACTTATGCGATTCAATGGAATTTGTATCGTCAATTATGCAGGGCTGTTTTCTTTATACATACTCGGTGTGTAAAAAAAGGAAATCGGATTTTGAAAGTAGTGAGTAGATAATTTGAAAATTACTATCGCTTATGGCCATAAAGCAACTTACACAAACTTAATCCATGTATCATATAAATTCACTTTAATAAAGCAGTGTAATCATTGTATATATTTTCTTGCTAAAATCTTGGCAATCTGATTGGTCCGTGCAAGCAGATTGACCTTTTGACATCATGACTATCGCAAAATAAGCTAATTACTTCTTCTGGCATGTCCACTAAAACGCGTATGTGATTTAAATCATATTTCAAATCTTTCTAATCGCACAAAACATGTTTACACCCATGAGTAGTGGCGATTCACCACGAGCTGCGAAACAGCTATGGTTTGAAATGACTTTAAAGTTATATCACTAACGCATCTATATTACTTAATTGCAATGCGATACACTAACAGTAATTGGGGTTTATGCACTATGAACGTTTATGCAAATGAGAAAGAACGCTTTACGATCTTGTATACGCGCTCACAAACAATCTCTGCATTGGTGTTCAGGTTTTGGAGGCTGCAAATTGAATACATGAGATAAGCATAAAATTAGATGAAAATTAGATTTATTAAACAAGTGTAGTAATTAAGTGTACAGCGAGAAAAAATAATTGTCACCATGTTGACAGTTTATGGGCTTCAGGCACCGAGCAGTTGGAACGGTAAATGTATAATACGAAGGTCATTTAAGGGGCAGTACGGCGACTCAGTTGATACTACTACTGATTCTGCCTGCTGTTTCCTAGTTAAACCGTCTCATTATATGTTAGTATGAAGTCATTACCAGTGAAGATCTATGGAAAATAGACTCAAACGGTCATATAATAGGAGTTGATGCAATAAACAGTTCTTATTACGGTACGTCCTGCCGAACAAGATTGGACGCATACCAGAATTATTTTGTCGATTGTAATTTGTCAATCGAACATTGTGAGAGAAATTCCGTTGACTACGTTGTGAGTGATTGTTTTGTGTATTTAAGTTTTTTGGATAGACGATTTACCAACCCACAATGCAACTGATAAGCGTCAACAGTTATAGACGTGATAATAGTGATTAACATTGTGTATGCTTCCCACATTGACCTTTGGTATGATCTGTCATAAATGTTTAAGGTTGTTTAATTAATCTTGTTTAGTATTGTATACTATGTAGAATATCCAGCAAATACCAAGGCGGCTATTAGTCTTATTGATCCACATAGCTCACATAGATACTATCAACACTTAAATTCACTTAATTTCAGTATTCGTAGGCATTCCAGATAACAGCACAAATGAAGTTGCGATGAGGCACGTTTGGGTTATTTAACATCAAACACCTTCTCACTATTCACGGGGCCAGGCGATTTCAGCTGTATGTAAGAATAATAAATGTTTATATGGTGTACAATTATAAATTAACCACGGTATGAGTTTTATCGAAGACAAATCCCATCGCCATTTTATCTCTGGTTACGTTTAGATGTAAACTCGGGGAATTTTCCTTTAAACATAATATAATATATCGTTCTTAGTTTATTAGAGTCAGTGACATCTACATCATATTTTCTTTACGCATTGAAAATGTGTATAGCTTCATCTGTTTGCATAAATGTGTGTCTGCTTTGTCAGTGATAAATGAATAAGTTACCACGCAAAACATAGTCGTAGTACTAAATTAGCTTTAATGTAGGCGCCAGCGTTAACTACCGACGGTGTCTTCTGTTCAAAGTATCCTTCTCTCAGCACGCAATTTTGCCATTTAGTGATGATAAACGGTTGAAGTATATTGCTTGTTGACCGCGCTGCGTGAGTATTACTGTAGCAGAGTAATATTATACACATAAGATGGCAAACGCCAATCCTTACATCCGATCCTGACACACACAAAATAACTTAAATTATGTATTAAAGTTTCAACGCGACCGAGCACGTCTTATTCAAGGTGATTTCCATGTGTAATACGCATGCGAATAAAATACAATAATCGAGTAGATTACATACAAATTCTGTAACATAGTGAATTTCGTGCTTATTCATAATGGTAATAAGTGTTACATTAGTTGCTAAAATATCAAACAATGCTATATGTTGAAATTAACAACATCGTGCATATTGAATGTAACTGTGATGTATGTTATGCAAATAGATACAGTAGCATTACTCTAGATTAAGCGAAAAGCCCTGAATCTAAAATATCTCCAGATAATACAAGAACCACTTATTGATGTTAATCTCGGTTACAACAAATGTGCATTGGAAGTGATGAGTTTATGTTCAGTTGAGTTGCCTCTAGCAATTTACTCTTGTACATTAACTCAGGCGATGTACTTATAGCGTGTGTGTTAGTCGGCGAGTTGTCATGGTGCATCTATTGGTGAAACCGAGCGAGTTTTGAGTGGTTCTAGGCGCACCGGAGAAATTTGTGGTTACAACGTGTTGTTCAGTGGGCAATCTTTTATGCAACAGTCACCGGACTACCAATGATTGAATACTATCACATGGCAGAATCGCGGTCTAAGTAATCTGTTTTCCATCGAACATTTACTTTCACTACTGAACAACATTGCATTCTTACCGTGCACAGACACATGATACAATGTTCCCGACTAGTCAACACCATGGTCCAATCGAGTCGTATGTTTAGTGTCGCATTCAATAAACGATTACAAAATGCTTTTGAGACAAATAATTAAAGTGACTATGAATAAATAATTGTGTCATCGGCATCACAATAATCATATAAAAACTGTGTAACAGTTACAGACTTACAAATAAAGTGAAACAGGGCCCCTGTGTATAATATAACGTGTAGTATGTCAATGTATATATTGTCACTGTTAAGGTAAGTATATAGAATGCATTAAAAACAGTTCCCAATTTCAATTTACGTAGTGATATTTCGTGCTTATTCCCCTTTCCAAATACTAGGATTCAAAAGATGTCAATGATTCATGTAGAACTAGAGAGCCGTTCACTTTCAATGCCGAGACGATTGATATTCCGAATTTATGGAAGATCACGCGGAATACATCTAGTGACTTCCTGTATCATTTTATTGCCTCGACTAATACAAGACTTAGAATGGATTGCATTATCACTCAGACTCATACACTGGTAGTCATAGCGACAACAGTTCATGTAATATGTATACATTATTTGCCAGCTTGGGATTTAGCTATACACCATTACTGTGTAAAAACCTTCAGCACGAACATAATGCTTCAACGTGATAAATTATGAAATATAACCCCAAGTCTTGAAATGCACAAGCTGCTTGTATGCCAGGGAAAAGTTATACAGTATTTATTTATTTTATAAATTATTGAGGATTGTATTTTTTTAATTAAATGTTCAAACTTGATCTTTTCCTCACAACTAAGTAATTCAAAACTTGCTAATGAAAATAGCAAGACGATTTGACCGGTACCAAACCAAGATAATTTAATGATAACCCATTAGTGAGTTCGATCCAAATTGAAGTTATTTAAATAGTCATGGCAGAATTCGCAGATCTCGCCCTTATGCAAAAAAATCGTGTCGCCGCCTCTGATATGTCAATTTCAAAATTAGTGAAAATAAACAAAACGAGTGACATTTAAAGATATTATATGGCATTAATATTGTTTTTCTAATCATTACTTTTTTATGTTGATTATTATTATTCTACCGATTTTTCCATACCCTCATTAGAGAACCGATTCTTCGAATAACATTTGTCATAGTATTCATATAAGACTTAGTGCAGATCAACAATATGGGTCACGTGATTAGGCGGGCATCTCTGAATCACGACGAACTAATAAATACTTAATTACTCACTCAAAATTGAATTACAAAAAATGCGTTTTGTTGTTGCATTGCCCTGTGTTTTAACGAGTTAATAGTAACACAATTTAGCGATCACATTACTTTTGTCACTATATTTGATATACTAAAAATAGAAAAAAACGTTTAAAAATCTTCTTCTTTGGAATCAATCGTACAAATGATATGACATTTTGGTTGTCATCAACGTGGCATATGTATTTAACGTTCTATAGCAATGGTGAAAAATGCAACACCAGCACATTGTTTAGTACGATTGTTGGTGAAGTATTCTTTTATCAACTTCAAGATATCCAACAAGTTTTGGATTAATATACGAGTATATCTCTTTATAATGCGTGGAAAACGAAATCGTACATTATGTTGCAATACAACTAAGCTGGCCTAACTGTGTACATGGTGTACGTTTTAAATACTTGATTTTTGTTATTATTCTAAGCCGTTGTGTCATCTTTATCGTACCCAGTGCCTGGTTAAATTTTAATTTTCATCTGTAGAATATAAGAGTTGGAATCTTTTATCCAGCATTCATAATTAAAACTGATTAAAAAATATCTCACGTGATTACTCTCCATGGTAACCCGCCTTCAAATTAGGCTTTATTTATCTTTCAAAAATTCACTTGGGAATGGCTAAACTTAATTCAGATAAGAATGGTGGCCATGCTATATAAATGATCCATTACAAATACTATCTTGATATCAGTGTATACGTATGAATAACTGTTCTAATTAAATAAATTATAAGTATATAAAAAATTAACAGTGCAACAATTATAGAGGATGGCTATATTTTTAAATATGTAAAAGGTCAAATTTCTCATCTAATCACATAAATGTGAATGAGTTTCGCGTTTTATTTACAAAACTACATAATGTTCTTATTTTTACATTCTTACATAACACATAATGACTATCCTCTTCGATAATATAGAAATGGCAGTGTGATATGCGTGTCAGTGGAATACATAATTATCACTTTGGCCTTTTCCGATTCTAAAACATAATTACCACATAAAACCAATTAGAGTCTTTTCGTTACGCTGACTATTAATTTGAATATATATATTGTAATAATATAATTGCGATTATATACGTGTATACATTAACAATTCAAAATGAATAGAAATAAACCAAGAAACCACCAAAATAATTCTCTTGATCATCATCGATTAATGACTGTTGAATTACGCAGCACAAAGATTTAAATCATGGGTCATAAAATATCACTAGTATAAATTTCAATCATTGAGAAAAGGTTCAGTTTTTGATATACCATGAAACAGAAATGGTGATTGTTAATTCCAGTGACTATAACTAATAAAATGTGTTATTGCGAAAACTATGTAATATACAGAAGTGATAATACCGGAGGTTATAATTTATATTATAGTATTGGCGTATTGCGTAATGCAACGATGGCAATACGAGAGAATGATAAAGAGAAGACACACATCCATGTATTGAATTTACAATAGGGTGTCCTGGGAAATCAAAAGTACGCTTTATTTGTATGTAACATTTGAATTTTAGTTTACGACAGTATATAAGCTAGCAATAAACGTTCAAGACATAATATCAGGGTACTCCCTGTCACGTCTTGTCAGAATGACAGGTGGGTACTTCCTGTCATGTCTTGGCAGATTAACATACAAGTTTTTTCTGTCATGTTTTGGCAGATTAACAGGTAGGTACTCTGTGTCACGTCTTGGCAGATTAACAGGTGAGTAGTTTCTGTCATGTCTTGGCAGATTAACAGACGGGTACTTCCTGTCATGTCTTGACAGATTAACAGACAGGTTTTCTCTGTCACGTCTTGGCAGTTTTACAGGTGGGTACTCTCTGTCCCTTCTTGATAGATTAACAGGTGGGAACTTCATGTCACGTCTTAGCAGATTAACAGGCGGGTATTCTCCGTCACGTCTTGGCAGATTTACAGGTGGGTACTCCGTGTCACATCTTGGCAGATTAACAGGTGGGTACTCCCTGGCATGTCTTGGCAGATTAACAGATGGGTACTTCCTGTCATGTCTTGGTAGATTAACAGACTGGTTTTCTATGTCACGTCTTGGCAGTTTTACAGGTGGGTACACTCTGTCAATTCTTAGTAGATTAACAGGTGGGAACTCCCTGTCACGTCTTGGCAGATTTACAGGTGGGTACTCCGTGTCACATCTTGGCTGATCAACAGGTGGGTACTCCCTGTCACGCCTTGGTAGATTAACATGTGGGTACTCCCTGTCACGTCTTGGTAGATTAACAGATGGGTACTCCGTGTCACGTCTTGGCAGATTAACAGATGGGTACTCCGTGTCACGTCTTGGCAGATTAACATGTGGGTACTCCCTGTCACGTCTTGGTAGATTAACAGGTGGGTACTCCGTGTCATGTCTTGGCAGATTAACAGGCGGGTATTCTGTGTCACATCTTGGCAGATTTACAGGTGGGTACTCCCTGTCACGTCATGACAGATTGACAGATGGGTACTCCGTGTCACGTCTTGGTAGATTGACAGACTGGTTTTCTCTGTCACGTCTTTGCAGTTTTACAGGTGGGTACTCTCTGTCACTTCTTGACAGATTGACAGATGGATAATCCGTGCCACGCCTTGGCAGATTATCAGGTGGGTACTCCCTGTCACGTCTTGACAGATTAACAGGTGGGTACTCCCTGTCACGTCTTGGTAGATTAGCAGGTGGGTACTTCATGTCACGTCTTGGCAGATTAACAGGTGGGAACTCTTTGTCATGTCTTGGCAAATTAACAGGTGGGTACACCCTGTCACGTCTTGGCAGATTAACATGTGGGTACTCCGTGTCACGTCTTGACAGATTCACATGTGGGTACTCCCTGTCACGTCTTGGCAAATTGACAGATGTATACTCCCTGTCACATCTTGGCAGATTAACAAGCGGGTACTCCCTGTCACGTCTTGGCAAATTGACAGATGGGTACTCCGTGTCACGTCCTGGCAGATTAACGAGTGGGTGCTCCCTGTCACGTCTTGGTAGATTAACATGTTGGTACTCCGTGTCACGTCTTGGCAGATTAACAGATGGGTACTCCGTGTCACGTCTTGGCAGATCAACAGATGGGGACTCCGTGTCACGTCTTGGCAGATTAACATGTGGGTATTCCCTGTCACGTCTAGGCAGATTAACATGTGGGTACTCCCTGTCACGTCTAGGCAGATTAACAAATGGGTACTCCCTGTCACGTCTTGGCAGATTAACAAGTGGGTAATCCGTGTCACGTCTTGACAGATTGACAGATGGGTACTCCGTGTCACGTCTTGGCAGATTAACAAGTGGGTGCTCCCTGTCACGTCTTGGCAGATTAACAGGCGGTTCTTTGAAATTGTTGACACAAATATGGAAAGTGGTTTGCATATGCTGGGTTGATTGCAGCCGCTTGTTTGCAATATTCATATTCACTATCCGGAAGTAACAAACTATTAATGCCCTTGTCTGCCATGTTTTGCGTTTGCTTCTATTATATAACTAAATTATTTTATTTAACTATGATTTGTGGATTTATCTTTAGGACTATACAAAATGGATTAAATGTAGCGGATAAATCCAATCCAAGCTGTTGCAATTAATCTTCTCAATAACAAAGGATAATGCACAATACTATGTACGGTTATATCGTATTATAATGAAATAAAACATTAAGGCATCACCATACAATACATTTTGATACGAATTATTTTTCGGTGCAGTTGGCAGTTGGTTGCAGATTTGTTTTTTAATGAATGAAAGGTTTTAATGTATTCTAATTAAATTCATGAACAACCACCTGCTAAATTGTCATGATAAATATGATAGACTAGTAGTCTATAATTACAGGCAAATGAGCAATTTATATAACATACATCACACGATTTGCTACTGCAGATGGACGTGCTTGTTACCTAAATATGCTCGCTGGATCAGATTCAGTTCGAAGTAGCTCGTAATGTAGATAGAAATATATTAACCTGAATCAGGGACGAGAATACAACATGAAGTATTATTATTAACTATAAATATAAGAAGCCCGGGTGGGGGACTAGACCTAACACTGAGTAGAGAGGCACCACTATAAACATAAGAAGCCCAGGGTGGGGGACTAGACCTAAAACTGAGTATAGGGGCGACACTATAAACATAAGAATCCCGGGTGGGGGACTAGACCTAAAACTGAGTATAGAGGCGACACTATAAACATAAGAAGCCCAGGGTGGGGAACTAGACCTAAAACTGAGTATAGGGGCGACACTATAAACATAAGAAGCCCAGGTTGGGGGAATAGACCTAAAACTGAGTATAGGGGCGACACTATAAACATAAGAAGCCCGGGGTGGGGGAATAGACCTAAAACTGAGTAGAGAGGCACCATTAATTCATAAGAAGTCCGGGTGGGGGACTAGACCTAAAACTGAGTATAGGGCGCCACTATAAGCATAAGAAGCCCAGGGTGGGGGGCTAGACCTAAACTAAAACTGAGTAGAGAGGCACCACTATAAACATAAGCAGCCCGGGTGGGGGACTAGACCTAAAACTGAGTAGAGAGGCACCACTATAAACATAAGCAGCCCGGGTGGGGGACTAGACCTAAAACTGAGTAGAGAGGCACCACTATAAACATAAGCAGCTCGCGTGGGGAACTAGACCCAAAACTGAGTAGAGAGGCACCACTATAAACATAAGCAACCCGGGTGGGGGACTAGACCTAAAACTGAGTAGAGAGGCACCACTATAAACATAAGCAGCCCGGGTGGGGAACTAGACCTGAAACTGAGTACAGAGGCACCACTATAAACATAAGCATCCCGGGTGGGGGACTAGACCTGAAACTGAGTAGAGAGGCACCACTATAAACATAAACAACCCGGGTGAGGGACTAGACCTAAAACTGAGTAGAGAGGCACCACTATAAACATAAGCAGCACGGGTGGGGAACTAGACCTAAAACTGAGTAGAGAGGCACCACTATAAACATAAGCAGCCCAGGGTGAGGAACTAGACCTGAAACTGAGTAGAGAGGCACCACTATAAACATAAGCAGCCCGGTTGGGGGACTAGACCTGAAACTGAGTAGAGAGGCACAACTATAATCATAAGCAGCCCGGGTGGGGGACTAGACCTGAAACTGAGTAGAGAGGCACCACTATAAACATAAGCAGCCCGGGTGGGGGAACTAGACCTAAAACTGAGTAGAGAGGCACCACTATAAACATAAGCAGCCTAGGGTGGGGGACTAGACCTGAAACTGAGCAGAGGGGCGCCACTATAATCATAAGAAGCCCAGCGTGGGGGACTAGACCTAAAACTGAGTAGAGGGGCACCACTATAAACACAAGGAGCCCGTGGTGGGGGACTAGACCTAAAACTGAGTAGAGGGGTGCCACTATGAGCATAAGAAACCCAAGGTGGAAGACTAGACCTACTATTTTGCACCCCATATGTATACGAAATAAAGACACTGTTCCCCTGATCAGCAGAGAATATCGGCCGATAAATTCACAGACATACATAACAACACAAAATACGGTGAAGCGCCTCGACACTGCAGGAGGACAGATTATCACTTCCGCCTTATTATTTACTTCCACTGAGTTGTTAATTGATAGTTATCTGATCTTCCATACTGTATATGTTGTATCTATATTCATGATAATTTTAGGGAATTTGTAATTGTAATTTAAGTTTCCTGTCTATTACAGTCGAGTCGAAATGATTGACTGCAAAATATGCGTAGTTACAGCGTCTACAAATACTCGCATGCTGGGTTCTCCCGCTAACAATCATCTTCATTTATACAGTATTCGTATAATAGGAGTTGTCACACGTTGAGATTGGGTTCCCCTGTCAGTCCACTAACTCATTTTAATTGAGAACAAGAACAATTATTCATGTATAAAGTACGATTAGTATGAGGCTATAAATAGTACGACCATGCGTGGTCAGTTAATATTGCGAAAACTGTATATTTGGAAAAGCGAAAAAGCCAGTTTTTAGAAGGTATTCATCACAGCGTGTTCTCGTCGACGGCTGTAGCCCTTCCATGTTCGATAACTCTCATAATATAGTAACATAGACTACAAATAAACATATTTCTTTTCATTATATACCCGAATAAGAGGTGTAGCCAAGGTCATTATAGTATATGTATCATAGTATATATATGTATATCTTATTATACTGAATACGAATACGAAACCCAAAGCCGAATGTCAGTTCTCCAGACCCCGGAGCAGACGCTATTTCCAATTATGCAAACAATGCACTATATATGCGCCAGTTTAGTCAATAGTATGTTATGGGATTTTTCAGCAATATGAGCTAATAAATTATATAACCCTATACACTTCATTAGATTTGTGCAGGTGCGACACAATGCATTCAATTTGTGACTACTGCAACCTTCAAACTAAGCACATATTGATGCTAACAATATCTCACAGATTCTAAGAGATGACTCGCTGTCATACACTGTATCGTTTTTTGACTATGATATTGAGAAATTTATCATAAGTTTGCAAACACTTCTCTAGAATTTTATTTGATGTTTGGTCGCGGGTTTTATATGCTTGGAATTAATCGTTTCGTCTGCTATACTCGTTTTTGAGGAGGTTCACATTCCGCAACAAAGAGCAAAGTATATAAAACCATCTAGCTGACAATGAACGTACGAAAAACTTCCTTAACAATGAGCATAGTATGCCAAATATGTAGCTGACAATGAATGTATGAAACCTCTTTAACAATGAGCATAATATACCAAATTAGTAGCTGACAATGAATGTATGAAACCTCTTTAACAGTGAGCATAATATACCAAATATGTAGCTGACAATTAATGTATGGAACCTCCTTAACAATGAGCATAATATACCAAATATGTAGCTGACAATTAATGTATGGAACTTCCTTAACAATGAGCATAATATACCAAATATGTAGCTGACAACGAATGTATGAAACCTCCTTAACAATGAGTATAATATACCAAATATGTAGCTGACAATTATTGCATAGAACTTCCTTAACAATGAGCATAATATACCAAATATGTAGCTGACAACGAATGTATGAAACCTCCTTAACAATGAGCATAGTATACCAAATATGTAGCTGACAATTAATGTATGGAACCTCCTTAACAATGAGCATAATATACCAAATATGTAGCTGACAACGAATGTATGGAACCTCCTTAACAATGAGCATAATATACCAAATATGTAGCTGACAACGAATGTATGAAACCTCCTTAACAATGAGCATAGTATACCAAATATGTAGCTGACAATTAATGTATGGAACCTCCTTAACAATGAGCATAATATACCAAATATGTAGCTGACAACGAATGTATGAAACATCATTAACAATGAGCATAATATACCAAATATGTAGCTGACAATTAATGTATGGAACCTCCTTAACAATGAGCATAATATACCAAATATGTAGCTGACAATTAATGCATAGAACCTCCTTAACAATGAGCATAATATACCAAATATTTAGCTGACAATTAACGTATGGAACCTCCTTAACAATGAGCATAATATACCAAATATGTAGCTGACAATTAATGTATGGAACCTCCTTAACAATGAGCATAATATACCAAATATGTAGCTGACAATTAATGTATGGAACCTCCTTAACAATGAGCATAATATACCAAATATGTAGCTGACAACGAATGTATGAAACCTCCTTAACAATGAGCATAATATACCAAATATGTAGCTGACAATTAATGTATGAAACCTCCTTAACAATGAGCATAATATACCAAATATGTAGCTGACAACGAATGTATGAAACCTCCTTAACAATGAGCATAATATACCAAATATGTAGC
The DNA here is from genome assembly GCF_978046115.1 of Saccoglossus kowalevskii. NCBI lineage: Eukaryota > Metazoa > Hemichordata > Enteropneusta > Harrimaniidae > Saccoglossus > Saccoglossus kowalevskii. The sequence continues at coordinate 33,038,944 of NC_140658.1, forward strand.
TGACAATTAATGTATGGAACCTCCTTAACAATGAGCATAATATACCAAATATGTAGCTGACAATTAATGTATGAAACCTCCTTAACAATGAGCATAGTATACCAAATATGTAGCTGACAATTAATGTATGGAACCTCCTTAACAATGAGCATAATATACCAAATGTATAGCTGACAATTAATGTATGAAACCTCTTTAACAATGAGCATAATATACCAAATAAGTAGCTGACAATTAATGTATGAAACCTCCTTAACAATGAGCATAATATACCAAACATGTAGCTGACAACGAATGTATGAAACCTCCTTAACAATGAGCATAATATACCAAATATGTAGCTGACAATTAATGTATGAAACCTCTTTAACAATGAGCATAATATACCAAATATGTAGCTGACAATGAATGTATGAAACCTCTTTAACAATGAGCATAATATACCAAATATGTAGCTGACAATTAATGTATGAAACCTCCTTAACAATGAGCATAATATACCAAATATGTAGCTGACAACGAATGTATGAAACCTCCTTAACAATGAGCATAAAATACCAAATAAGTAACTGACAAGGAATGTACCTGACAACAAGTGTATGGATCGTTTTTGACAATGAGAGTAACACTAACGAATAAGCGAATGTTGTTGTTCTTACATGTCAATGAATTATTCCGTCATAGTCATGTTTATAGAAAATTGAAATCGCAAGACAAGTAATCAAAAAAGAAGTGTACATGAGCATTGCTTTTAGGTTTCAGATGTCACCACACACCTCATGAAATAGGGAAAATACGACGTGAAGAAAGCTTAGGCAAATACATTGAAGCTCGCTATTATTATAAACAGTAACATACATGTACACATTGTACATTGTCTATTTAATAGCCCAGGTATAATATAAATACGCTTATTATTTCCTTGGAAGTCACGCTGTAGTAAACATTTCTCATTACCACACGGATTCAACGAAGACTATGAAAATTGTGTTCGCAAATTTAAATAGTTTGCCTAGGAGAGTACGAGCCAGAAATAGTCCTAGTCATGTTTTAATGAAATGAGTACTGTGTTTAGTATTGTTAACTGTTACTTGGTGATAAAGAGCGTATTCGGGAAATAGCACAGCATATGACGGTGAATGGAACAGGACCAGACGATCTCCCGGGTTGCCGATGACGGACCAATAATGTTACGTGTGAATAAGTACGAATACGAATTAATTTACTGGATTCTTCGTGCTTTTTAAAGTTGTTTAAGAAAATGGTAAATCCATGCCGTAACTGTGTGCCCGTGCGCTGGCTCATAGCTAAATCGTGACAATTTTTGTTTTCTTACAAATTAAATTTTTTTAAGTGACCACTAAATCTAGCCTTTACAGTCATGCTAACAGTAGGTGAACAAGTGACTAAACATATTTATTTTAGATAATACAAGCTAATGAAATGTACGCTAGTCGGCATCTAGCAGTTTTATTTTGCGTTACAAAAAGCTGTGGTCGGTTATCAGGTTTTCGCAGCATTGATTCTCGTCTCAAATTTAGTATTTTTACTATTTCCACACATCAGTAGCAGCATTTATGCGAGTGAAAGGATGAACGCTGTACAGTGAATATTCTTTTATAATTGTTGAACGTATCGAGCTTGACAGCATCCTAAGCATACGTGAATCGTGGTCATCGCCGTGGAATCGTAGTTCAACGATACGAGGGTGACAAATGGATATGATACGTCAATTCTGCATATCAGATGAACGCTATCGTTGAACGTAATTCAGAGAAATGTTCAATGCCACATCACTTTGTAACACGTTCCATATTAGCTTGTCATTACGGAATGCTCAGGTCTGTGTTCCATGGAAGCAAGTCTGAGTGTCCCGTTATATACTTAGATGCTTATGGGTATTAGTGCTATCAGCTTGTAAATAAACCACGAATTTCTGTAAACACAGGCTAGGTAAGTGATTACTAGGACTCAGAACTTAAAGAATATGGATTTGGTTATGTCTGGTTTAATCAAGAGGTGCGGGACTCTGATATTGGAATATCGAAAGATATTGGAATTACAGATTGGTATATAGACGTCAGTTTTGGAAAGAAAAACATAGACAATATAAAACAATTTTTTGGGATTGAAAACTATGTGTCATTGCCACAATTAAATTTGCGCAGAGCAATAACAAGATTAAGATGTGCATGTCATCCCTTAGAAATAGAAAGAGGCAGACATAATAATATCCCTGGGGAGGGCCGTATTTGTCATTTGTGCCTGCAAGAAATTGATGATGAATATCATTTTTTTACTGAAATGCACTGCATGGGACTCAATCAGGAAACAGTATCTTCCAAAAGAAACATAACCCCCAAATTTGAATACTCTAGTACAAATATTAAGCTCCTCTAACAGTCAAATTATTAACTCATTAGCTCTATTTATTTATAAATGTTTTTTAATCAAAGATCAAATGAGAATAACCTAATAAGTTTGTATGTAAATAAATAAATATTAATATCCCCATCATATTATTATATAGTAGTTATATTATATATTGACACCTTTTTCATCTATATTTTCATACTATTTTGTAATATAAATTTATTTCTTGCCAATAATTAATTTGTGAGATTATAAAGGCCATTAAACAACTAATAAACTATTATTATTATTGTTAACAGGACTCATTAGCATAGCCACACCTCCAGTAAACACTTGCCCTGGGCAAGTGAATTGAGCCTTTAATAAGAACTGAGCATGCGTGTTTCCGGCATTTGATGTGATATTTCAATACTGGTTATCCTCGGGGCAAGACATTATAATGTAATGGGAATGATTACATGTATTATTTGAATGAATCGAAATGAAATAAATTAATTATTCGATTTCATCTAATTGCTCTCTCACCTCTGTCTTTATGTAGGCATGTATTCGTCTTATCGACGAGCACAACTAATAGACAGGTCACGCAGTTATACCTACACGTCTTATCTTATCTCTATGATTACCTAAGTGCAGCATACTAGATGAGTTTTGCGGCTACTAACTCGTTCAATTGCCATGATGGTTAGGTAAGATATAATCGTGACAAGCATGTTTTTTTTCCAATTATAATGTGTGGTCGATTGAGATAGAGGATTAAGATATGACACTGTTACTGCGAAGTGTTAGATGAGTAATGCGGTCAGACAATTAACACTCTGTTAGATAAAAATGCATGCACATATCAATGAAAGTGAGATGATGTTGCATATATTACAAGTATATAATATATATCCCACCTTTTAAACGGGACTCGCTACAGAAATACACATAGGTAGCATGCGATGTGAGTTTTATTACGATTTATAAGAAACAGGTCAAACAGACTGCCTATTTATCTACATGGATAAAAGTGTTTGGGTACGACACAGGGTATCTGTGTTTAAGTTGGTCTGGATTTTAACTATATATATATATATATATATATATATATATATATATATATATATATATATATATATATATATATATATTTGCAAGTTCGAGGTAAATTACAAAAACATTACAAAAAATAGTAATATGTGATAAGCATAGGCTGCCAAACTTTTAATTACATTGTTTTTTTTTTGTGAAATTGATAATTCTACAAATTTATAAAAAAGTTGTAATAGTATTTTGGAAGATACAATTGACGAAATTCAGAATAAAATGGGCATACCAAAAAGAAGTGGTGAATATCTCCAGCAGCGGAGTTTACCATTCTGCGCAGTACACCCAAGAATGGAACGCTATACTATTGCGAAAACGCAATAGAATTTTATGTCACCTCTATATGCATTGCCATGACAATGCGTACGCACATATTGACCGACCTGAATGTATGTCCCGCCTATAATCCTTAAGACCGATTCACTAGTCTGTTATTTGTATGTTTATCGCGTGATCAGAGGGCATTCCGTCCATGTTGATGTGCACATATTGAATAAACTGAAGTCCATTAGAAGTGATCCCATGTGGGCGTTCCTCGTTTTGCGAAGTAGGGATTGCAGTATTAGGTTTCACTACATGGGTTTTCAGGATTAAACATAATCATCCTTTCAAACTCGTGATTGAATAGGATCACGATTTAAAAAAAACAATCCCACTCACAATTTTCTACACATACCAACAGCATTATTTGTCAAAGCCTTTAATATCTTCTGTTTTGTTCAACGGGTGTACTACAAATTTAAACATACTAGCATATCAGAACACATATAACTGACATTTTGCCTCTAATGTCCCGCCTCACAGTAACTCATTAATAGATTTGAGTTAGCTCAAATCAAAATTTTACATTATGTGTCTAAAACGTAATTAACTACTCTACCACAAACTACATCGATCTTTGTATATTGTATCAAACTTCTTGAGTTTTAGGGTAGAAATTTATGTTGTCTTAACAAACGTGATCGGTTTTGGTGAATGATCTACGCATTTCTACTCCGTGTTCTTTTCAAAGCTCAGCCTATCCGCCCCAATAATAAAATTCTCCTATCAGCTTTCACAATAAACTGTGATATTGTAAATAAACTTTTAGCCAACAAGACTACTACGATATTTATTACCATTCTTTTTTGTTTCCGTTCTACTTGACATTATATTCTATGCACCTTCATTGTTTTCATGTTCATTTTCGTGTTGTGATGTTTTAAGGGGAGTTTTAATCGAGCGAATGCACGTTGTTTTATGTGAAATAAATAAAAAATAATATTACACAGCACTCAGAGGCGACGCCTACTTGCGCTAGATCTCATATTCTTCAATATTCACATAAACACTCAGAGTCACACAAAATACGGAAATTTATATTATGACATTGACTTTTGACCCACAACTATAATCAGATCAACATTATGACTCAGATGAACGTTTTCAATCCAGGTTCTCGATTCTTTAAAAGCTATATTTATTTTTTTAATTTTCTGATCATAGAATCGACAGTTTAATTTGTTACCCAATTTCTGAAGAACACGAACTCAGATTATAGCTTTAGCAGTGGCAAATCACTTTGGTTCTGACATTGAGCTGAGCTGCACTGCACCAGACTTTAAAACGGCTCAATTGTATTTACCGTGAAAATACCGAAATTATTGTTCTATGGACTCTTGACTAATTTGTATAGTTATTTCATGGCTCTCGATTATCTTTTTTGTGCAAAAAATAATTCTCGAGTTTTTTTTTAATATGCATAACTATAACATTAAACGTTATAAACTAAGTGTCAAAATTTATTGAGGCAGTTCAATTAGCTGTCAAGTAAACTCAACTTTAGAAAGACCTATTTTATCTCAATTTTGTTATGTTTTTACATCCTCAATTAAAAGAGAGTGTCAATAATATTCCACTTGGTTCTCTGATATAATCTACCACATATAAGTACAATAATACACAGTGTTGTATTTAAACAAATCAAATTGATATCCAATCTTACAATAAATATGTGGCGTTAGTCGGTATTCAGGTATAAACAAATGTACGTTAAAGTAGTAGTTATTTATTGCACTTGTCACAATCAAATGCTCAAACTAACAATCGGGAAGACAAATAGCTCAGTGTGATTTGCATTAAGCCGACATATCTCTGCACTGAGTTCCAATAGTCAACTGTGTAACTGTCCAAAATTTTAAAATCACTTTCCAAGTTCTTTGCAACTATAGTACTAACATGCTCGTAGTCATAACTTTACACATAACATTATGTTCAACAAAGTTCAACAATGAAAACCACGTGCAAGCGTAACCGAAGAAAATATATAAATATGACAGTAAAATCATACGTGCTGTGATGACCCAGTAGAGATTGTATCGGATTGCATGACAATTTTCCAGCATGTATTAAGTGCCTGGACCTCTGATGCGTTTGAACCACTCGGATAGTCACGCACACGTCCTGGGTATTGTAATTGACTACAAACACATAAAATGTTCGCCCTGAATAAAATGCAAAATTCTCGTTTTTTTAATTTCCTGCATAGTTCCTTCCTTTCTAGACCGGAAATTGGGAAAGCAGAAGCTGAAAATGATGAATACCCCAACGGTGGTCCTGGACTTGAAATCGTCCGGCAAATACATATCCGTTATCCAATTCACCAATCAAGTGTTTCTTTTTATGCACCAAAATACCTCAGTGCAAATAACACTTATTGCAATAAAATACAATCTAATTGCATTTACAGATTATGAGCACGAGTTGATATGACCTTTGGCGATTATTATCGTCCATGCTTGCCCATCATAATTTATTGGAAATCACATTCATTGTCCGCAAAATTCGCACTGTCTGAAGCAGATGTTTTTGCAGAGAACAGTCATGTAATGATTCCGACAAACGGATGGGTATGTAAGTAATTTGTACATGTCAATATGCAAACATAAAATTACTTGTCAATTTACGTCGCATGCCAATCAAGGTGATTTCGGTCTGATCTGTATATCTGTATGTAAAGTCAGTAAATTGCGTAGTTAAGCATGTCAGTTATTCTGAGCCTCCTATTTATACCGCCGTTAAATACTCACACATTTGCGCTTATCTTGAACGTATTATAGTTGACACTTACCTAGTCCTACAGTGGTCAAACATTCGGATTTTTTTATGGCAAAGAAACTAAAAATCAACCGCAATAACTGCGAAAATGTGTAAAAACATATTAAAAGAGAATGTACTTTACGATGTTTTATATACATCTTTAACCGCCCCAATATGTTCTAGCGTATACATACACAAAACCTATAGAACTGTTATATTAAAATGCTCAATTCAATTTCCACCCAATATCTGAATCTTTTAAATTAGTTTCCTGTTTAATTTAAACGGTTCAACTCCAGACAACCTTCTGCAGTCGACATCAAATGCGCAATATCAGAGGTGAAAGTCAAATTATCTGTGACTTTAAAAGAAACTGACTTGTTTGCTTGCATCCAATCAAGCATATCAAATGACTATACTAGTTTATAGAGTCTAGCAATTAGCAAAGAATGATATGAGAATACACATATTACAACCAGTCGTACTGAACTGAATCTATTAGACATATTCACCAATATTTATGTTGTCCAGAAATGTTAAAAATGGAACCACAATTCCCGGTCCATAATGCCCCTATCGCCAAAACACGCGTTCACCTTGAATTCACAGTTCACGCGAGTGTAAATATAACAAAAGACGGACCAAGTTATTCATTATGTGCATAATGGCGACGCTATGGTAATTTGTCAGTAAATTGCAGCTGACAGTTAAATATAAGTGTACATTACTGTATTAGATGTTAAGCAAGCATGGGTTGTTATGAGGCTACTATTTTTCTAGTGATTTGTTTTTAATTATTTGTTTTTCTTCTCGTTCAGTTTGTAGTTTCTGTAATTATAAAATCATTTGGTAATCACCCTGTGACAATGTATGGTGGTATACAGTGTAAATTCAACTTCTCTAAATACAATACGCATTTAAGCTCCAATGTTGTGCATTGATCCAGGAGTATAGACATTAAATTAAATAAATTGAGATTTGTAAGTAATTTTCTGAAAGGTCAAATCTTTCAATAATCATATTTTGCGAGCCACCTAGCTGACATGAACTCCGGTAGTATGCGGTTGTTTGTGACAAAGCCTCCCCTCAAAATATTCTAATTAAATAAATATCGAAACAACATAAGACATTCAACCAATTATACTGGCGTATCGATGAATTATATGCATTTTAGTTCGGGAAAGACATGCTGTGAACCATTCACATAAACACAACGGTTTCGTACAACATGAAAATTGGCACTTCTAGAAAAGCAAAGTGAAAATTATTACAGCAGAGTACAACTATGCTGTGTGCTGTTTAGGATTGGCTATTTACACTGTCACTCAATGTGCAACAGTGTTAATCTGTTAAGGCTGCGGCATAATATCAATTTTACTTTTTTCACTGGAGAATTTCCGCGTACTATGGATTCCGATTTATTGCGTCCTATAAAATGATTATGAATAAAACGATATACATTTAACACATTGGAAAGTTTTGTATTGTTAATACCAATACATATTCAGTAATACACTGTCTACATTGATGTAAGACGTCACACTGTCTACAATGACGTGAGACGTCACACTGTCAACAATGATGTAAGACGTCACACTGTCTACGATGACGTAAGGCGTCACACTGTCTACAATGATGTAATACATCACACTGCCTACATTGATGTAAGACGTCACACTGTCAACAATAAAGTAAGACCTTACACTGTCAACACTGATGTAAGACGTCACACTGTCTACATTGATGTAAGACGTCACACTGTCAACAATAAAATGAAACGTCACACTGTCAACATTGATGTAAGATGTCACACTGTCAACATTGATGTAATACGTCTTGCTGTCAACAGTGATGTAATACATCACACTGTCAACAGTGATGTAATGCATCACACTGTCTGCAATGATGTAATACATCACATTGTCTGCAATGATGTAATACACCACCCTGTCTGCAATGACGTAAAACATCACACTGTCAACATTGATGTAATACATCTCACTGTCAGCAATGATGTAATACATCACCCTGTCTGCAATGACGTAAGACATCACACTGTCAATATTGATGAAATACGTCACGCTGTCAACAGTGATGTAATACATCACACTTTCAACAGTGATGTAATACATCACACTGTCTGCAATGATGTAATACATCACATTGTCTGCAATGATGTAATACACCACCCTGTCTGCAATGACGTAAAAGATCACGCTGTCAAAATTGATGTAATACATCACCCTGTCTGCAGTTATGTAATACATCACCCAGTCTGCAATGATGAAATACATCACATTGTCAAAATTGATGTAATACATCACACTGTCAACAGTGATGTAATGCATCACACTGTCAACATTGATGTAATACGTCACACCGTCTACAATGATGTGATACATCACCCTGTCTGCAATTATGTAATACATCACACTGTCAACATTGATGTAATACGTTACACTGTCTACAATGATGTGATACATCACCCTGTCTGCAATTATGTAATACATAACACTAGCAACGTTGATGTAATACATCACCCTGTCTGCAATGATGTAATACATCACACTGGCAACATTGATGTAATACATCACACTGTCTACAATGATGTAATACATCACCCTGTCTGCAATGATGTAAGACATCACACTGCCAACATTGATGTAATACGTTACACTGTCTACAATGATGTAATACACCATCCTGTCTGCAATGATGTAATACATCACACTGGCAACATTGATGTAATACATCGCACTGTCTACAGTGATGTAATACACCACCCTGTCTACAATGTTGTAATACATCACACTGTCTGCAATGTTGTAATACATCCCACTGTCAACAGTGATGTAATACATCACACTGTCGACGTCACACTGTCTACAATGATGTGATACATCACCCTGTCTGCAATGATGTAATACATCACTCTGTCAAAATTTATCTAACACGTAACACTGTCTGCAATGATGTAATACATCACACTGTCAACATGGATGTGATACATTACACTGTCTGCAATGATGTAAGACATCACACTGTCAACAATGATGTAAGACGTTACATTGTCAACAGTGATGTAATACATCACCCTGTCTGCAATAATGAGACATTACACTGTCAACATTGATGTAAGACGTCACACTGTCTACAATGATGTAATACATCACACTGTCAACATTAATGTATGATGTCACATTGTCAACATTGATGTAAGACGATACATTGTCAACAGTGATGTAATACATCACCCTGTCTGCAATGATGTAAGACATCACACTGTCAACATTGATGTAAGACGTCACACTGTCTGCAATGATGTAATACATCCCACTGTCAACAGTGATGTAATACATAAAACTGTTCGCGTCACACTGTCTACAATGATGTGATACATCACCCTGTCTGCAATGATGTAATACATCACACTGTCAACATTTATCTAACACCTCACACTGTATGATGTATCACATCCATGTTGACAGTGTGATGTATTACATCACTGCAGACAGTGTGACGTGCTAGATAAATGTTGACCGTGTGATGTAATACATCATTGCAGACAGGGTGATGTATCACATCATTGTTGACAGTGTGATGTATTACATCACTGCAGAGAGTGTGACGTGCTAGATAAATGTTGACCGTGTGATGTAATACATCATTGCAGACAGGGTGATGTATCACATCATTGTAGACAGTGTGACGTCTACAGTGTGATGTATTACATCTCTGTTGACAGTGGGATGTATTACATAGTTGCAGACAGGGTGATGTATTACATCATTGCTGACAGTGTGGTGTATCACTTCAATGTTGACAGTGTGATGTATTACAACATTGCAGACATAATACATAAAACTGTCTACAATGATGTTAGACATCACCCTGTCTGCAATGACATAAGACATCACACTGCCAACATTGATGTAAGACATCACAGTGTCAACATTGATGTAAGACGTCACACTGTCTACAATGATGTGATACATCACCCTGTCTGCAATGATGTAATACATCACACTGTCAACATTGATGTAATACATCACCCTGTCTGTAATGATGTAATACATCACACTGTCAACATTGATGTGATACATCACACTGTCTGCAATGATGTAAGACATCACACTGTCAACATTGATCTAACATGTCACACTGTCAAAAGTGATGTAAGACGTCACAATCTCCACAATAATGAAAGATGTCACACTGTCTACAGTGATGTAATACGTCACTGTGTCAACAGTGATGTAATACATCACCCTGTCTGCAATGATGTAAGACATCACACTGTCAACATTGATGTAAGACGTCACACTGTCTACAATGATGTGATACATCACCCTGTCTGGAATGATGTAGTACATCACACTGTCAACATTGATGTAATACATCACCCTGTCTGTAATGATGTAATACATCACACTGTCAACATTGATGTGATACATCACACTGTCTGCAATGATGTAAGACATCACACTGTCAACATTGATCTAACATGTCACACTGTCAAAAGTGATGTAAGACGTCACAATCTCCACAATAATGAAAGATGTCACACTGTCTACAGTGATGTAATACGTCACTGTGTCAACAGTGATGTAATACATCACCCTGTCTACAATGATGTAAGACATCACACTGTCAACATTGATGTAAGACGTCACACAGTCTACAATGATGTGATACATCACCCTGTCTGCAATGATGTAATACATCACACTGTCAACATTGATGTGATACATCACACTGTCTGCAATGATGTAAGACATCACACTGTCAACATTGATCTAACATGTCACACTGTCAAAAGTGATGTAAGACGTCACAATCTCCACAATAATGAAAGATGTCACACTGTCTACAGTGATGTAATACGTCACTGTGTCAACAGTGATGTAATACACAACCCTGTCTACAATGACGTAAAACATCACACTCTCAACATTGATGTAAGACATCACACTCTCAACATTGATGTAATATATCACCATGTCTGCAATGATGTAATACATCACACTGTCAACATTGATGTAATACATCACACTGTCAACAGTGATGTAATACCTCACACTGTCTACAATGATGTGATACATCACCCTGTCTGCAATTATGTAATACATCACACTGTCAGCATTGATATAATACGTCACACTGTCTACAATAATGTGATACCTCACACTGTCTAAAATGATGTAATACATCACCCTGTCTGTAATGATGTAATACATCACACTGTCAACATTGATGTGATACATCACACTGTCTGCAATGATGTAAGACATCACACTGTCAACATTGATCTAACATGTCACACTGTCAAAAGTGATGTAAGACGTCACAATCTCCACAATAATGAAAGATGTCACACTGTCTACAGTGATGTAATACGTCACTGTGTCAACAGTGATGTAATACATCACCCTGTCTGCAATGATGTAAGACATCACACTGTCAACATTGATGTAAGACGTCACACAGTCTACAATGATGTGATACATCACCCTGTCTGCAATGATGTAATACATCACACTGTCAACATTGATGTGATACATCACACTGTCTGCAATGATGTAAGACATCACACTGTCAACATTGATCTAACATGTCACACTGTCAAAAGTGATGTAAGACGTCACAATCTCCACAATAATGAAAGATGTCACACTGTCTACAGTGATGTAATACGTCACTGTGTCAACAGTGATGTAATACACAACCCTGTCTACAATGACGTAAAACATCACACTGTCAACATTGATGTAAGACATCACACTGTCAACATTGATGTAATATATCACCATGTCTGCAATGATGTAATACATCACACTGTCAACATTGATGTAATACATCACACTGTCAACAGTGATGTAATACCTCACACTGTCTACAATGATGTGATACATCACCCTGTCTGCAATTATGTAATACATCACACTGTCAGCATTGATATAATACGTCACACTGTCTACAATAATGTGATACCTCACACTGTCTAAAATGATGTGATACATCACCCTGTCTGCAATGATGTAATACATCACACTGTCAACATTGATGTAATACGTCACACTGTCTACAATGATGTAAGACATCACCCTGTCTGCAATGACATAAGACATCACACTGCCAACATTGATGTAAGACATCACTCTGTCAACATTGATGTAATACGTCACACTGTCTACAATGATGTAATACATCACCATGTCTGCAATGATGTTATACATCACACTGGCATCATTGATGTAATACATAACACTGTCTACAGTGATGTAATACATCACCATGTCTGCAATGTTGTAATACATCACACTGTCAACATTGATGTGATACACCACACTGTCAGCAATGATGTAATACATCACCCTGTCTGCAATGATGTATTACATCACACTGTCAACATTGATGTGATACATCACACTGTCTGCAATGATGTAATACATCACACTGTCTACAATGATGTTAGACATCACCCTGTCTGCAATGACATAAGACATCACACTGCCAACATTGATGTAATACATCACACTGTCAACATTGATGTAATACATCACCCTGTCTGCAATGATGTAATACATCACTCTGTCAACATTGATGTGATACGTCACCCTGTCTGCAATGATGTAAGACATCACACTGTCAACATTGATCTAACACGTCACACTGTCAAAAGTGATGTAATACGTCACTGTGTCAACAGTGATGTAATACATCACCCTGTCTTCAATGATGTAAGACATCACACTGTCAACATTGATGTAAGACGTCACACTGTCTGCAATGATGTGATACATCACCCTGTCTGCAATGATGTAATACATCACCCTGTCTGCAATGATGTAATACATCACACTGTCTGCAATGATGTAATACATCACACTGTCAACATTGATGTGATACTCCACACTGTCAGCAATGATGTAATACATCACCCTGTCTGCAATGATGTATTACATCACACTGTCAACATTTATCTTACACTTCACACTGTCTGCAGTGATGTAATACATCACACTGTCAACATGGATGTGATACATCACACTGTGTGCAATGATGTGATACATCACACTGTCTGCAATGATGTAATACATCACACTGTCTACAATGATGTTAGACATCACCCTGTCTGCAATGACATAAGACATCACACTGCCAACATTGATGTAATACATCACACTGTCAACATTGATGTAATACATCACCCTGTCTGCAATGATGTAATACATCACTCTGTCAACATTGATGTGATACATCACACTGTCTGCAATGATGTAAGACATCACACTGTCAACATTGATGTAAGACGTCACATTGCCAATAGTGATGTAATACATCACCCTGTCTGCAATGATGTAAGACATCACACTGTCAACATTGATCTAACACGTCACACTGTCAAAAGTGATGTAAGACGTCTCAATCTCCACAATAATGAAAGATGTCACACTGTCTACAGTGATGTAATACGTCACTGTGTCAACAGTGATGTAATACATCACCCTGTCTTCAATGATGTAAGACATCACACTGTCAACATTGATGTAAGACGTCACACTGTCTGCAATGATGTGATACATCACCCTGTCTGCAATGATGTAATACATCACCCTGTCTGCAATGATGTAATACATCACACTGTCTGCAATGATGTAATACATCACACTGTCAACATTGATGTGATACATCACCCTGTCTGCAATGATGTAATACATCACACTTTCAACATTGATGTAATACATCACCCCGTCTGCAATGATGTAATACATCACACTGTCTGCAATGATGTAATACATCACACTGTCAACATTGATGTAATACATCACCCTGTCTGCAATGATGTAATACATCACACTGTCTGCAATGATGTAATACATCACACTGTCAACATTGATGTAAGTCGTCACACTGTCTACAATGATGTAATACATCACACTGTCAACATTAATGTATGACGTCACATTATCAACATTGATCTAACACGTCACACTGTCAAAAGTGATGTATGACGTCACAATCTCCACAATAATGAAAGATGTCACACTGTCTACAGTGATGTAATACGTCACTGTGTCTACAGTGATGTAATACGTCACACTGTCTTCATTGATTTAAGATGTCACACTCTCTACAATGATTACATATGTCACACTCTCACACTGTCAACATTGCTGACGGAGGTCACACTGTCTACAATGATGTAAGACGTCACACTTTCTACAATTATGTAAGACGTCACACTGTCTACAAGGAAGTCAGATGTCACACTGTCTATAAGGATGTAAGACGTCACACTGTCAACAATGATGTAAGACGTCACACTGTCAATAATGATGTAATACGCCATTGTCCACCGACAATAATGCAGGGCGTCTCGCTCCATCAAAAATGATTTACGATGAGCAGTATATCTTGTCACAGTCATATTAAACATCCACGACAATATGTGCCTAATTAACATGTTTTACATTAGTTATAATTCAGTTAATTTTAATTTTGTTTTCCATCAAACACAGACAAATATGAATTACGTAGATACCACACACAACACTTGCAGTTTGGTTTTAACCGAGGCATAACTTTGGTTAGTAAATCGTCTGTGATAAATCATTCCAAACATTCCAATTGAGTTTTTTTAGACAGGGAAATGTACTTTATACATTGCTTGCTCAATGTCCCAGGGTAATCAAAGCAAGATATTCTGACCCAGTGGACGTCTATTCCCAATTATTTGTGAATTATCAGTAGGCAATCTTTCTTCAAGGGATTTAAAAGGGATTAGTAACGCACCATAATATGGGCAATTACATTCATTGGAACTAAAGAACATTATAATAATTTAAAATAAGTGTGGTTGCTAGCAAATGAAAATTTAAAAGCATAGCCGTTATAGCGTGTCTTCTTTGGCGGTAAATTCTGGGAAATATTGATAAGCCATCGTGCAATTGTCATACCCAAGTTATCAAAAGAAAATTATATTCAACTATAGCGTTGTGCCAAGCTACAGTTCCAGAATTTCATTGAACAAAATGAAAGCCACGTACAACACTTTTAGTCGAAATCATAATTTATTTAATATTTTTGATTATTTGAGAGGAATATGGTAGTTCTTTCTATTCGTTAAACACGGATAGAGGCGCACACACACCTAACCCATATGCATTGAGAATGAAAAGCGACACTATTTTCACTTTTGTAGTCATGAATATAGCAATCCACTGAAACAAATGCTCGTTTTTGAATTTGAAAATAAATGGTTTGCATATATAGCTTTTAGGCTTTTCTCAATCAAATTGAATCTTGACGAAACAAATTATAGGATTTAGTATATTTTATAGTAGAAAATTATCTTGCTGTGATTTATTGTACTTGATACTTATAATGTGTATGTACATTGAAATTGTAATGGCATGCCATCACAGGTCGATTGCCTACAACAACTGATGTAACTTACTTACGCCACGATCAAACAATCATCGATGGAGTGGAAAGTGAACGAGTCGTTTCAAATCAAATTTGTGATACTATACGCCGACTGTCACTTAAGTTTATGAATATATTAATTATTTTCTTGTTACCAAATTTGTACATACCCAGGCAATTCAAGTAATATGCCTTATGCTTGTCAATTGTAAATATGAAGTTCATATTTGTTAGATATTAGAAATCTGCTCGGTCTAATGCGCTTTGTCTCTAGTAGTTGTGTATTGGTTAATTAAGGCAAGGCAAGACAAGATCAATTCTCTTTCTGAGTTGAACATTTAGCTGCAAAATCAAACATTAGGCGTCAAATTTATTCAAAATTAAGTACAGATACAATATAAATTACTTTTATGAGAATGTATTTTTGCATTTAGCCTAGTGCAAGGACGCTTCCCTTTTTAACACAAGTACTGCGCTGACGGGCTCACTCACAGATATGTATATAGCAATCCTGACTTGAATGTCTTCTAATTCACCGACAAAGTGGCACTGGTTTGATATGTTTGACATGCCATGTTTTTCACGCACCTTAATGTAATATAATTGTAGTATCAGGTAAGCAATAAATGTGCCACCTTGTTTATCTTACTTCGTATAAACTATTATTTTACATGTACCAGTTTGTGTACATCAACCATTATCTGATAAAATGAAATTTAGATGATATTAGGAAGTATATTTTCTTATTAATTAAAATTTATGGTTTTAGAAATATAATGACGACTATAATAACCTCAATTGCATTATATAGAATGCATTCAGACATTGATTTTGTATGCACAGAAGGTTTAAATCAAATCAAACGCTCGATGTGTGCAAATAATTTTGAAAATATATTATAGACAGTAGTGGAAATATGACGTCGTGTTAGATCGATATAACTGGGAAAGGTTGTTTACACGTGTGTTTAATTTATTTACTTTATATAAATGACTATTCTTTCATTTGATATAAATAATATATTTGACATACAATATATGTTAATCTAAAGCCATATTACAAAAATCGTACCATTTCAGGTCCCCTTTCCTAAATATAACTATCATTTTTCATACATAACACATCGATCAGAGCTCATTACACATACGAACCTTGGTGATTTGGCCACCTTTTACAAAATATAATTATGTTGCCTGATTTATCATTTTTCATACATAATACATCGATCAGAACTCATTACACATACGAACCTTGGTGATTTGGCCACCCTTTACAAAATATAATTATGTTGCCTGATTTATAATTTTTCATACATAATACATCGATCAGAGCTCATTACACATACGAACCTTGGTGATTTGGCCACCCTTTACAAAATATAATTATGTTGCCTGATTTATCATTTTTCATACATAATACATCGATCAGAGCTCATTACACATACGAACCTTGGTGATTTGGCCACCTTTTACAAAATATAATTATGTTGCCTGATTTATCTCTTTTCATACATAATACATCGATCAGAGCTCATTACACATACGAACCTTGGTGATTTGGCCACCCTTTACAAAATATAATTATGTTGCCTGATTTATCTCTTTTCATACATAATACATCGATCAGAGCTCATTACACATACGAACCTTGGTGATTTGGCCACCCTTTACAAAATATAATTATGTTGCCTGATTTATCTCTTTTCATACATAATACATCGATCAGAGCTCATTACACATACGAACCTTGGTGATTTGGCCACCCTTTACGGAATAAAATTATGTTGCCTGATTTATCTCTTTTCATACATAATACATCGATCAGAGCTCATTACACATACGAACCTTGGTGATTTGGCCACCCTTTACAAAATATAATTATGTTGCCTGATTTATTATTTTTCATACATAATACATCGATCAGAGCTCATTACACATACGAACCTTGGTGATTTGGCCACTCTTTACGAAATGTAATTATGTTGCAAGATTCAGTATTATACAGAACACACTACACCGATTGTAGCTCATTACGCATGCGACCCTGAGTGATATGGAATTTTCAGTATCTTGAATTCAGCGCGCCTGTCTTCAATTCGCAGTAGCCATGTAACTTTAGAACTTCCGGGTCGACATGTTATTGGTTCTACAGTATAAACAACACATAGTGCACGATGTTTTGTGCAGAATGCAACGAACTGTCAGTTCAACCATCATAGAAGGAGAGTCATGTCTGCCATTTAGTATGTTAAATTTATAGAAATGTAAGTTTGTTTTCAACGTATTTTTGAAGTTAAATTTGTCATTTTTTATTTGATGTTGTTATGTTGTCCATTTTTACCCGTTGCTAAGTTGCGCTCACTCAAATATTTCAACATAGTTTGGACAGCTTCTAACAAATTGATACCTGATTAAACGTCATTCAGCTATTCGATTATAATATACAAATGTACACTATGTCGACCTTTTGGACGTGAAAACGTTCAAAAATACACTTGTTTCTATTCAAGGTACCGAATTAAATAATCTTGTTTCCTACACCATTTGATTATGACTTGTTATGCTGTGAACATAATATACTGATCGCAGCTCCTTACACATACATACGACTTTGTGTAAACTCGTATATATTATATGAATTAGCATTTTGTAAACATAATACAATGACCGTAACTCATTAAACATACGACACACAATCACGTGGCACTTATTTGTAGAATGTAGTTCCGTTGTGTGAATTAAAGAACATTAAATCAGACCGACAATGCAACTTTGAACTACAAAATATCATTTACAAGCAATAGTCATAGAAGTATATCAAGTGAATTCTACAATAATATGAATTTACAAAGCCATATTAAGATTCCTCCACACAACTATTATACACCCTAATGTGTCTAAATCATACAAGAATGCATGCATTTTATTGTTTTATGTAAAGTTTATGTAGCCAGCGAGATCAGAAAATCAGCACAAGACACGAGTATGCACAAATTAGTTCCGTCTTACCAGTAAATTCCCACCAACTGAACTGGTTTAACGACAACTTTATGCTGGGTACATAATCATTGTATATTCGAATACTAATTTTAATCTATTGACCTAGTTAGCCGATTTCATTATCATGGAAAATGGAAAGAAATAATTGTTCTCATCCACTTTAGTTCTAGTGCAAATAATGTACCTTTTTTATTTATTTCCAAGCAAATTTTCTTCTAGCAACTATCATACAGATACATAGTTTTTTTCTATATCTCGTTCATCTTTCATTTCATTTGTTATCATGGGAAAAAGGAATGAAATAAATTTAAATATTCTGTTTTTCTCATCCACTTTAGATGCTTTATTACACACAATGTACTGTCATAGTGTATTGTATATGTGTTTAGCTATCAAACTGTAACATGTATTTCCTCTGTTTTTAAGCTGTCAATATACTCCAGAATATGACAATCATGAAACATGGGTCAGTGCCGATTGCATACGATATAAAACACACTCGTGTATAAAAAACACTGGACAAACAAACTTACCTTACCAAACTTACTCTTAGTGCTGTTTTCCGCGTAATTACTGATTAGTTATTGTGTTTTAAACTTTACGATATAATAAGTCGTTAAATTCCCCTTTTCGTCCTCACAGTCAATCACACTTTTCATTCCGTTTTTTTCTAGAACGTTCTTTTCATTCATATATTTCTCCTCGAAGTGATCATTCACAGCTATTTTATCGCAATGTATGACAACTGCCAGTGATATTGCAGAAGTAATGGAACGCAGGTGGAATGCTAACACAGACTGCGTCAGTATATATAACATTAATATTAACTTGTCATGTGGTCTCCCTGCGAACAACAATAATAAAGCAAATTGATGAGTTATAATGGACACATTGTGTTATTATAGTCACATTGAAATAAAATACATAGAGTGAATGGAATGCTAATTAGCTACAAAGACAAATTATTTAGTTTCAGCATTAAGTGCACTAGGGAAGAGGTGTTATCTTTCCATTGTGTAAAAAATGAAACGCTAAATAATTTACACGCATCAGTCACGTCGATTTGATTATACGCTCCACACGCACACGTCATAGTAATTGGTCATAAATGTATAGAAGGTCGTATATGCACACAAGCGAATCTTGTCAAATAGTTTTATGAATAATGTTGTCTTTGATACGAGGTAAATGTAACTAATGTGTTATAATAATTGCCACTATGCTTGTCGTTATCGTCATACTGGTTTGGTCGAAATAACAATCCATTCGGAGCCTGACAAGCGTCGGTGGTGTTATATTATATATTATAATTAATATATCAGTCGTAGACATCATATACATTTACACAGTGAAGTCGCCTGCATATTATATGGATATTGACTTGTATTCCTTAAAAAGTTCCTTGGAATTGTGTAAAATTCATATTTAATGCATACCACTCAACTTCTTGATAATATATTATAGACAGAGACATTATCACAATAAATATCTCTCTGTTTTACGGTAGAATACAGAGAAGATATTATGTAAGATAATTCGATTTCAACAATTGCGTGATCGAGCAATTAGTTCAGTTATGTGACTACGGGTGTGAATGATTGCGTTATATTCGCCCGGATGCCCCTCTAAATATTATTTACGTCCAGAAAATTAGAATTACTTTCAGATATTTAGGTCATGTATATTGCACGGAATGACACGTGATTTACGTCTAGTTAACTAGTATTACATTCAGATGTTTAAATTGAGTAATAACACATGTTTGTGAGCCTTTGGCTCTGGCATCATCTCTGTTATGGTCATGACCACCATCCTTGGGCAGGCAGCAAATCGTGATATTGCCCGAATGACTACGTTTTATTTATTTTATCACATCGAACAGATATCCACCAACCACAACAAGCAATGACTTTCTCACGAATGTGCTACACCTTCTATTCACAAGTCTCTCACAAATCCTGTGGAAATAGCAAATTGTTTTCATAAAATAAATTTCTATTACGTTATTACAACCAAACTATTAAAATCTACCAGCTTTACTATTTCATTTGCTCCCATGATTACCATGCAAACACGTAGCTATGCCAACGTACACGTAAAATTGGCTTAACACTTTTGTATTATTGTAGTGTTCATGTTCGGCGCCATAAAACTAGCGGTATCGTTTCACGACACCACAACGAGTTACAATACCCATACGTATGTAGCTCCAATGTTCAAAACACAATAAAAACATATGTAGCATTATCATAACCAGCTAATATGCCTATCAGCCAGTTCATCTAATCCCACACCTTCGAATTGTGGATATATATTCTGTCATTGCTTGTGTCCATTCTCATCGTCGACTAGGAATATCACAGTATTTGTTTTCAACACGTACAACCCTTTCATTTATTATATTGTGAATATATGACTAAATGAATCACCTACTATCTTACACTACATAAATACAGTCCACACACGTGTGTTCAGGTTGTGTGCCTTAATGTCTACAGTGTCTATATACACAACATCAATACAGTCCCCACACGTGTGTTCAGGTTGTGTGCCTTAATGTCTACAGTGTCTATATACACAACATCAATACAGTCCACACATGAGTGTTCAGGTTGTGTGCCTTAATGTATACAGTGTCTATATACACAACATCAATACAGTCCCCACACGTATGTTCAGGTTGTGTGCCTTATTGTCTACAGTGTCTATATACACAACATCAATACAGTCCCCACACGTGTGTTCAGGTTGAGTGCCTTATTGTCTACAGTGTCTATATACACAACATCAATACAGTCCCCACACGTGTGTTCAGGTTGTGTGCCTTATTGTCTACAGTGTCTATATACACAGCATCAATACAGTCCCCACACGTGTGTTCAGGTTGTGTGCCTTATTGTCTACAGTGTCTATATACACAGCATCAATACAGTCCCCACACGTGTGTTCAGGTTGTGTGCCTTATTGTCTACAGTGTATATATACACAACATCAATACAGTCCCCACACGTGTGTTCAGGTTGTGTGCCTTAATGTCTACAGTGTCTATATACACTACATAAATACAGTCCACACACTAGTGTTCAGGTTGTGTGCCTTAATGTCTACAGTGTCTATATACACAACATCAATACAGTCCCCACACGTGTGTTCAGGTTGTGTGCCTTATTGTCTACAGTGTCTATGTACACAACATCAATACAGTCCCCACACGTGTGTTCAGGTTGTGTGCCTTATTGTCTACAGTGTCTATATACACAACATCAATACAGTCCCCACACGTGTGTTCAGGTTGTGTGCCTTACTGTCTACAGTGTCTATATACACTACGTCAATACATTCCCCACACGTGTGTTCAGGTTGTGTGGCCTTACTGTCTACAGTGTCTATATACACAACATCAATACAGTCCCCACACGTGTGTTCAGGTTATGTGCCTTACTGTCTACAGAGTCTATATACACAACATCAATACAGTCCCCACACGTGTGTTCAGGTTGTGTGCCTTACTGTCTACAGTGTCTATATACACTACGTCAATACAGTCCCCACACGTGTGTTCCGGTTTGTGTGCCATACTGTCTACAGTGTCTATATACACTACGTAAAAACAGTCCCCACACGTGTGTTCAGATTGTGTGCCATAATGTCTACAGTGTCTATAAACACAACTTCAATACAGTCCCCACATGTGTGTTCAGGTTGTGTGCCATACTGTCTACAGTGTCTATATGCACGACGTAAAAACAGTCCCCACACGTGTGTTCAGATTGTGTGCCATAATGTCTACAGTGTCTATAAACACAACTTTAATACAGTCCCAACATGTGTGTTCAGGTTATGTGCCTTACTGTCTACAGAGTCTATATACACAACATCAATACAGTCCCCACACGTGTGTTCAGGTTGTGTGCCTTACTGTCTACAGTGTCTATATACACTACGTCAATACAGTCCCCACACGTGTGTTCAGGTTGTGTGCCATACTGTCTACAGTGTCTATATGCACGACGTAAAAACAGTCCCCACACGTGTGTTCAGATTGTGTGCCATAATGTCTACAGTGCATATAAACACAACTTTAATACAGTCCCCACATGTGTGTTCAGGTTGTGTGCCTTACTGTCTACAGTGTCTATATACACTACATCAATACAGTGTTCACACGCGTGTTCAGGTTGTGTGTCTTACTGTCTACATTGTCTATATATACAACATCAATACAATCCCCACACGTGTGTTCAGGTTGTGTGCCTCAATGTCTACAGTGTCTATATACACTACGTCAATACAGTCCCCACACGTGTGTTCAGGCTGTGTGCCTTACTGTCTACAAAGTCTATATACACTACATCAATACAGTGTCCACACGTGTGTTCAGGGTGTGTGCCTTACTCTACAGTGTCTATATACACTACATCAATACAGTGTTCACACGTGTGTTTAGGGTGTGTACCTTAATGTCTACAGTGTCTATATACACTACATCAATACAGTGTCCACACGTGTGTTCAGGTTGTGTGCCTTAATGTCTACAGTGTCTATATAAACTACGTCAATACAGTACCCACACGAGTGTTCAGATTGTGTGCCTTAATGTCTACAGTGTCTATATACACAACATCAATACAGTCCCCACACGTGTGTTCAAGTTGTGTGCCTTATTGTCTACAGTGTCTATATACACAACATCAATACAGTCCCCACACGTGTGTTCAGGTTGTGTGCCTTATTGTCTACAGTGTATATATACACAACATCAATACAGTCCC
The DNA here is from genome assembly GCF_978046115.1 of Saccoglossus kowalevskii. Lineage (NCBI taxonomy): Eukaryota > Metazoa > Hemichordata > Enteropneusta > Harrimaniidae > Saccoglossus > Saccoglossus kowalevskii. The sequence goes on from NC_140658.1 coordinate 33,062,684, forward strand.
CACACGTGTGTTCAGGTTGTGTGCCTTACTGTCTACAGTGTCTATATACACTACGTCAATACATTCCCCACACGTGTGTTCAGGTTGTGTGCCTTACTGTCTACAGTGTCTATATACACAACATCAATACAGTCCCCACACGTGTGTTCAGGTTATGTGCCTTACTGTCTACAGAGTCTATATACACAACATCAATACAGTCCCCACACGTGTGTTCCGGTTGTGTGCCTTACTGTCTACAGTGTCTATATACACTACGTCAATACAGTCCCCACACGTGTGTTCAGGTTGTGTGCCATACTGTCTACAGTGTCTATATGCACGACGTAAAAACAGTCCCCACACGTGTGTTCAGAATGTGTGCCATAATGTCTACAGTGTCTATAAACACAACTTCAATACAGTCCCCACATGTGTATTCAGGTTGCGTGCCTTACTGTCTACAGTGTCTATATACACTACATCAATACAGTGTTCACACGTGTGTTCAGGTTGTGTGTCTTACACTCTACAGTGTCTATATACACTACATCAATACAGTGTCCACACGTGTGTTCAGGTTGTGTGCCTTACTCTACAGTGTCTATATACACTACATCAATACAGTGTTCACACGTGTGTTTAGGGTGTGTACCTTAATGTCTACAGTGTCTATATACACTACATCAATACAGTGTCCACACGTGTGTTCAGGTTGTGTGCCTTAATGTCTACAGTGTCTATATAAACTACGTCAATACAGTACCCACACGAGTGTTCAGATTGTGTGCCTTAATGTCTACAGTGTCTATATACACAACATCAATACAGTCCCCACACGTGTGTCAGGTTGTGTGCCTTACTGTCTACAGTGTCTTTATACACTACATCAATACAGTGTTTACATGTGTGTTCTGGTTGTGAGCCTTACCGTCTACAGTGTCTATATACACTACATCAATACAGTGTCCACAAGTGTGTTCAGGTTGTGTGCCTTAATGTCTACAGTGTCTATATACACAACATCAATACAGTCCCCACACGTGTGTTCTGGTTGTGAGCCTTACCGTCTACAGTGTCTATATACACTACATCAATACAGTGTCCACAAGTGTGTTCAGGTTGTGTGCCTTAATGTCTACAGTGTCTATATACACAACATCAATACAGTCCCCACACGTGTGTTCAGGTTGTGTGCCTTATTGTCTACAGTGTCTATATACACAACATCAATACAGTCCCCACACGTGTGTTCAGATTGTGTGCCATAATGTCTACAGTGTCTATAAACACTACATCAATACAGTGTCCACACGTGTGTTCAGGTTGTGTGCCTTACTCTACAGTGTCTATATACACTACATCAATACAGTGTTCACACGTGTGTTTAGGGTGTGTACCTTAATGTCTACAGTGTCTATATACACTACATCAATACAGTGTCCACACGTGTGTTCAGGTTGTGTGCCTTACTCTACAGTGTCTATATACACTACATCAATACAGTGTTCACACGTGTGTTTAGGGTGTGTACCTTAATGTCTACAGTGTCTATATACACTACATCAATACAGTGTCCACACGTGTGTTCAGGTTGTGTGCCTTACTGTCTACAGTGTCTATATACACTACCTCAATACAGTCCCCACACGTGTGTTCAGGTTGTGTGCCTTACTGTCTACAGTGTCTTTATCCACTACGTCAATACAGTCCCTACATGTGTGTCAGGTTGTGTGCCTTACTGTCTACAGTGTCTATATACACTACCTCAATACAGTCCCCACACGTGTGTTCAGGTTGTGTGCCTTACTGTCTACAGTGTCTATGTACACAACATCAATACAGTTCCCACACGTGTGTTCAGGTTGTGTGCCTTACTGTTTACAGTGTCTATATACACAACATCAATACAGTCCCCACACGTGTTTTCAGGTTGTGTGCCTTACTGTCTACAGTGTCTTTATCCACTACGTCAATACAGTCCCCACATGTGTGTCAGGTTGTGTGCCTTACTGTCTACAGTGTCTTTATACACTACATCAATACAGTGTTTACATGTGTGTTCTGGTTGTGTGCCTTACCGTCTACAGTGTCTATATACACTACATCAATACAGTGTCCACAAGTGTGTTCAGGTTGTGTGCCTTAATGTCTACAGTGTATATATACACTACGTCAATACAGTCCCCACACGAGTGTTTAGATTGTGTGCCTTAATGTCTACAGTGCCTATATACACTACGTCAATACAGTCCCCACACGAGTGATCAGGTTGTGTGCCTCAATGTCTACAGTGTCTATATACACTACATCAATACAGTCCCCAACCGTGTGCAGATGTTGTGTGTTATACAGTGTATATACAACAACAGTACATGAACCACACGTGCGTGCATGTTGTGTGATTTACTCTCTGACGTGTTTACATTACATCAATACAATGTAAAACATATTAAGGTTCAGGTTGTGTGCAGCATATATATATACTACACTAATATTGTATCCACATGTACGTGCATGTTGTGTGCTGTACAATCTATATACACAACACTAATACAGTATCCACATGTACGTGCATGTTGTGTGCTTTACAGCCTATATACACTACACTAATACAGTATCTACTCGTATGTGCATGTTGTATGATTTATATCCTATATACACTACACCAATACAGTATCCACATGTACGAGCATGGTGTATGCTTTACAGCCTAAATACACTACACTAATACAGTATCCACATGTACGTGCATGTTGTGTGCTTTACAGACTATATACACCACACTAATACAGTATCCACTTGTACGTGAATGGTGTGTGCTTTACAGCCTATATACACTACACTAATAGAGTATCCACTTGTACGTGCATGGTGTATGCCTTACAGACTATATACACTACATTCATACAGTATCCACTCGTACGTGCATCGTGTGTGATTTACAGCCTATATACACTACACTAATATAGTATTCACTTGTACGTGCACGTTGTGTGCTCTACAGACTATATACACTAGACTAATATAGTATCCACATGTACGTACAAGGTGTATGCTTTATATTCTATACACAGTACACGAATACAGTATCCACACGTACGTGCATGTTGTTTGCTTTACAGCATATATACACTACACTAATATAGTATCAACATGTACGTGCATGGTGTATGCCTTAGAGTCTATATACACTACACTAATACAGTATCCACATGTACATGCATGTTGTGTGCTTTAGAGCCTACATACACTACACAAATACAGTATACACATGTACGTGCATGGTGTATGCTTCACAGCCTATATACACTACACTAATAGAGTATCCACATGTACGTGCATGTTGTGTGCTTTAGAGCCTACATACACTACACAAATACAGTATCCACATATACGGGCATGGTGTATGCCTTACAGCCTATATATCACTACACTAATACAGTATCCACATGTACGTGCATGGTGTATGCTTTACAGTCTATAAACACTACACTAATACAGTATCTACATGTACGTGCATGGTGTGTGCTTTACAGTCTATAAACACTACACCAATACAGTATCTACATGTACGTGCATGGTGTATGCTTTACAGCCTATATACACTACACTAATATAGTATTCACTTGTACATGCACGTTGTGTTCTCTACAGACTATATACACTACACTAATACAGTATCTACATGTACGTGCATGTTGTGTGCTTTAGAGCCTACATACACTACACTAATACAGTATCTACATGTACGTGCATGTTTCGCGCTTTACAGCTTATATACACTACACTAATACAGTATCCACATGTATGTGCATGGGTTTTGCTTTACAGCCTATATCCACTTCACAAATACAGTATCCACTTTTACGTACATGGTGTATGCTTTACAGCCTATAAACACTACACTAATATAGTATCCACATGTACGTGCATGGTGTATGCTTTACAGCCTATACACACTACACTAATACAGTATCCACATGTACGTGCATGGTGTATGCTTTACAGCCTATAAACACTACACTAATAAAGTATCCACATGTACGTGCATGGTGTATGCTTTACAGCCTATATGCAATACACCAATACAGTATCCACATGTACGTGCATGTTGTTTACTTTGCAGCATATATACACTACACTAATATTGTATCCACATGTACATGAAGGTTGTATGCTTTACAGCCTATATACACTACACTAATACAGTATCCACATGTACGTGCATGTTGTGTGCTTTACAACCTATATACACTACACTAATATAGTATCCACATGTACGTGCATGTTGTGTGCTTTACAGCCTATATACACTACACTAATAATGTATCCACATGTACGTGCATGGTGTATGCATTACAGCCTATAAAGACTACACTAATATAGTATCCACATGTACGTGCATGGTGTATGCTTTACAGCCTATATACACTACTGTAATACAGTATCCACATGTACGTACATGTTGTGTGCTTTACAGCCTATATACACTAAGCTAATACAGTATCCACATGTACGTGCATCTTGTGTGTTTTACAGCCTATATACACTACACTAATAACGTATCCACATGTACGTGCATGGTGTATGCTTTACAGCCTATATACACTACACTAATATAGTATCCACATGTACGTGCATGGTGTATGCTTTACAGCCTATATACACTACACTAATAGAGTATCCACATGTACGTGCATGGTGTATGCTTTACAGCCTATATACACTACACTAATAGAGTATCCACATGTACGTGCATGGTGTATGCTTTACAGCCTATATACACTACACTAATATAGTATCCACATGTACGTGCATGTTGTATGCTTTTTATCCTATACACACGACACTGATGCAGTATCCACATGTACGTGCATGGTGTATGCATTACAGACTATAAAGACTACACTAATATAGTATCCACATGTACGTGCATGGTGTATGCTTTACAGCCTACATATACTACACAAACACAGTATCCACATGTACGTGCATGGTGTATGCTTTACAGCCTATATACACTACTCTAATACAGTATCAACATGTACGTGCATGTTATGTGCTTTACAGCCTATATACACTAAGCTAATACAGTATCAACATGTACGTGCATGTTATGTGCTTTACAGCCTATATACACTACACTAAAACAGTATCAACATGTACGTGCATGTTGTGTGCTTTAGAGCCTACATACACTACACTAATACAGTATCCACATGTATGTGCATGGTGTATGCTTTACAGCCTATATCTACTTCACAAATACAGTATCCACTTTTACGTACATGGTGTATGCTTTACAGCCTATATACACTACACTAATATAGTATCCACATGTACGTGCATGTTGTGTGTTTTAGAGCCTACATACACTACACAAATACAGTATCCACATGTATGTGCATGGTGTATGCTTTACAGCAAATAAACACTACACTAATATAGTATCCACATGTACGTGCATGTTGTTTGCTTTACAGCCTATATACACTACACTAATATAGTATCCACATGTACGTGCATGTTGTTTGCTTTACAGCCAATATAAACTACTCTAATATAGTATCCACATGTACGTGCAGGTTGTATGCTTTACAGCCTATATACACTACACTAATACAGTATCCACATGTACGTGCATGTTGTGTGCTTTACAGCCTATATACACTACACTAATAATGTATCCATATGTACGTGCATGGTGTATGCATTACAGCCTATATACACTACACTAATATAGTATCCACATGTACGTGCATGGTGTATGCTTTACAGCCTTTATACACTACATTAATAGAGTATCCACATGTACGTGCATGGTGTATGCTTTACAGCCTATATACACTACACTAATACAGTATCCACATGTACGTGCATGTTGTGTGCTTTACAGCCAATATACACTACACTAACACATTGACAAAACATGTATGCAGATTGTGTGCATAACAACCTATATGCACTACTCCTATACTATTTCACACGTGGCAAAATTCGCAGTAATTACCACTAAATAACTTATCATTGTCATTAAAAGTGGGTTCATTAATTACAGAAATTGTATCCAATATCAGAGGCAATATTGGGAGCGAACATTTCATATCTGCTAAGACAGTGATGGTTATAATATTTTCAATTTTCCTAATTGCAAGGAGTATTTTCATAAGCTGTAATCAATTGTTGCTGTAGGTCAATGTTACGATTTTTTTTATATTTGTCTAGCATTATGTGTATGTGCTGTAATTACAATGTATTTGCTTTTGTTGAAATTTGTGTGTGTCGTATTCTAAGGGTTTTAATATTGCCCCCCCCAAAGGCTTCGCACATCGCCATTTTTCTAAATAAACGCCTTCACGCGGTTATGACTGACAATTTAAGTGTAGCACTGTGCTGTAATATCGTCTGATTAATCCATGACAACATAGACGTATTCACTCAAACTTTCTGGGGAGTCAGGATTCTTGCTAGCAAACGATGTTGGTACATTGAATTTATTCACGGGTGCTGTAAAAAGCGGAGAGTTTCAGACCTGCAAACGGCAATCGTTTTTAACTTTGTGTCCTAAAAAAGAAAATCTTGTATGGGAGGCAAACATTGGTACGGATTTCGTATTCGACTCTGTAGGGCTTGTTAATTCATTTTCAGTATAATCTCTAATTTAGGCGTCATTTTCGAACATTTCAATCCTCCTGGCACCTGAATGTAATTATAATTTAGGTTTTTCCCGCAGTCATTGACGCCTATTCAAGAGCCTGATTATGTATTTCTTGTGGCTAGCGTGATGGGGTAAGCTTTGTTTTTACAGTGAGCTATTATCACGGTAACAAAGGTAAAAACAATATTTTTCAGTGCTCAGTTTAACTTTCGAAAATCAAAGCCAAAAGATCAACATCCGATTCGGTAAATCTTTTTCGTGTTGTGTTTGCCATGAAGTCGCTGAACTGCATTAACATATTTAAATGAGCTATTATAATTTGAACACGTTTGCACAATCGAGCAATTCGAATGGTTAATTAAACACTTCGATACAGTTTCAGATCATCTCGTATAGGGAAAAACATAGCGGATAGGATAACTTAGTATTTCGAGCATGAGAACTTTTCTTATTTGTGTCCATTCTCGGTATTTATTATAACGCTAAATACGCTGTCAGTGATATGTGTTTAAATGATTAATTAGTTCAAATAATTATAAAAACTATCATAAACGTTTTCATTTGCAGATTAAAATTAAATTTGGTTATTCATTACTCAATATTAACTGAAAGGTATTGACATTATTTTATTATATAATAAATAATTATATGAGAACTTATCGCGTGTATATGTACGTTTAATGCTAAGTGAATCAATACCCGACATGATGAAGTATGACGCCTCTATCTCAAGGAGCAAGCTAACGTTTTCGACTACTTTGAATAAAACTAGACAAAATGATCGTGCTCACAACACATATTGCACTCTCCTAAAACTAGTGAAATAATTTAACATTTAAGAGATCCTTAACGTTGCAACACCAGATATGAATCGGATTTACCAGGTTACAACTGAATAAATCCTAATTGCTTATCAATTAATAAGTAATCCGAATTCAAGACAAAAAGTTCAAATATGGAAATAATTGACCACCATATTAGTATGATATTCACGTTATTTAATAACCCGACTTGTTTAACTAACATCGAAATCGTATTATATTAAGTCATTATTATATTAATTTCGGAGAGCACAGTAGTAATGCTTGATATCTAAAACCTTATTTAATATCTACTACATGCAACTCCTTTAGAAAATACTATTACTTTGCATAACTATGACAGAGATGGCTTGTGGCACAATGAAAGTGATTCGTATAATAATAAAAAAAACAAAAAAACATCTAGTCACTTCAATATTGTTTTGGAATATATATTACATGCTCGGTTTCAAGGAAAATACATGCCTACATGATGAATATATGTAAAATTGAACCATAAAAAGGGAAACCATAAATTAGAGATAACTTGGGCAATAGTGAGTATTACATAAGAACAGAGGGTAAGGTTTACCCACGAGCTGGGGGATTTACACGAGGTGGATAAACAAGCATAGGAGGAACAATAATAGTAATAATATACTCATTCACCGTGGATTTGTTGGGACTACAAGCTTTCATTGTTAAAACATGTACTTACGTATGCATGATTGTTGTATGTTAATCGAATGTGAAGCGCCCTCACCTCTATCACATAAAAGCCCGACAGATCCGCAAGATATATTGTATCATTTTCATTGGAATGTACAGTATATACTGCCATGTTGATTCTCTAAAAAAATATGTTACGCTAGAATTGTGAGCGAGTTCAAAGTCACGTTATTTATGATGTACCACAGCCAGCTATGGAGCCAATCAAATATTACATCCATGTTGTCTCGATAAAACACGTTTCCGCTAACCATCAATCATGGCAAAGCTACATCCATGTTGTCTAGGTAACCATTTATCGTGGTAACATTTGTAATGCACTAATTACCCCCGTTTCCAATTTGTAACCACTACAGTGAACGTTGTTGTACTTAAAGGCTCCTCCATTTCCCTAAGCCGTTTTCAGTTCACTGATTAACAATAAAGCCTACTATTTACGTCATACCTCTAATCGTACAAACATACTAACATTATTTAGAATACTAAACAAATATTGTTTACAACAGATGGTGTTGAATGATCCAATGTGCCAGTCTTTGCTTTCAAATCCAAACTCATTACTCTGATACTGGAAAGCCACGTGGAAAAAGGAATGGATGGCGTAAAATTTGGAAAACAGAGCACAAGCATCAGTTAGTGGCAATAGTGTGTTTGAATTATAAATAGAATTTTAGATGCTTAAAAATGTTTGCGTACAACTTTTTCAACTAATAACAAATAATCTGCTCATACATCTGTTAAATTTTTCTTTACAAAATGATTACTTTCCTATAGAAAGTATCGCGGAGACAAAACCCGAACCATTGAGTTTTAATAGTGTCTAGAATGTATTCTGTTAAACATTAACTTATTCCATTTATATTTTAGTCACTACGTCGCCATATCGACACACGGATAAAACACAACCTAGTTAATGAGGATGTGCAGATCAGTACTAACCATCAGGAAACAAAATACTACACTACAGTTAATATATTTATAAACACAATTGAAACCTGGTGAAATTGATATTAGCACCATCATCGTATTCATGATGTTATTTTTAATGACCATATGTGTGTCAGTGTTAATAGCCACGACATCCTAATTAACATAATGGTTGGAATCCGTCTGTGTTCAATGCAATAACTATGTTACAACTTTGGTGAAGACCGTCTTACACCGTGAATCTGATGAAAGCTCAGTCGAACAATGTATAAGATATTGCTGTCGGTGAGCTTATTAAATAGTTAGAAAACAAGGTGCCAAAGTAAACACGGGGCAGAGTAAAACATAGTAGTTTACACTATATCCTTTTTCAGAAATAATAATTTGCAGATTGGCCTTTATCTATCATCAATCAATAAACCAATTAAACGCGAAACTGGAAGCGACGTATAATTAAAGTCAAAACTAGAGAAATTAGGTTCAGTGAAGGCATACATATCTGTGCATCACTCAGTTGAAGTTCACTTGCGCCATTGTTTGCGTTTTGACCGAAGCAATACATTGACTGACATGTTGAATAAAATTCATCGAAATTACTTTATGTGAAAAAAGTTGTAAATCTCTAAAATTCATTGCTGCTCCCAATACACACACTGTCTTAATTGGTTAACACGCATGGATGCCACCCAGGGTAGCAGCAAAGGCATATACCACGCATGCTCGTTACACACATATGATAAAACATTAACGACTATTGGGCACTTGTTCCTATATTAAATATTGAATATGTGCGTGATACCAAATCAATGTATAACATTATGATTTTCATTGAATCACAAAACCCAAACACCGACTTAACACGAAGATTCGCCTTGTTTAAATTATGTGTTGATTACAATAAACGTTTAAATTTTAGATGTTAGCAGGGATGGCCAGAAATTTGTGAATAAAAAAACGATAATATATGTGAAAACGTAATATAGATACTTACAGTCACATATCAACATTGGACACGGGGAAATAACAGAGCATATTGCCGACTGTCGTACAGTACTGAGTATCTCTGACTATCATGACTCCCTAGCTTAATGGTAGTCGTGTCGTTATTTTTGTCTGTGAGTTTAACGCCAAGCCATCGAAATCCAGAATGAATTAATGTCTATAAGAGGTCTAGTTAGTTAGCTTTCCGAAAAACTGCTACTGCCTCCAACGCCTGAGATTTAAAAACGATTCTTACAAACAAAATTCAATTTTAATGTGAGTCAAAACTCCTTGCCACTTTAATAGTTGCAGGTCATACACAATCGGGTAACCACAAAGCAATGCTGTTAAAATCCTCATGCACATTGACCCCAACAGAGCACAATGGTGTGTGCTCAATCATATTATTTATTAGTTTATGTTCAATAATATCTTATAATGTCATATATTAAATGTTATATGTTCAATGATATATTACAATGCCATATGTTCAATGATGTATTACAATAGCATTTGTTCAATGATATAATACAATGCTATATGTCCAATGATATAATTCCATGTGTTCGATGGTATATTACAAGGGCTATATGTTCTATGATATATTACAATACCATCTGTTCAATAATACATTATAAGACCATGTGCTCAATAGTATATTATAATATCAAATATTACAATGCTATGTGTTCGATGGTATATTACAAGGGCTGTATGTTCAATGATATATTACAATGCCATATGTTTAATGATATATTACAATACCATTTGTTCAATCATATAATACAATGCTATATGTCCAATGCTATAATACCATGTGTTCGATGGTATATTACAAGTGCTGTATGTTATATGATATATTACAATACCATCTGTTCAATAACATATTATAAGACCACGTGCTCAATAGTATATTATAATATCAAATATTACAATGCTATGTGTTCGATGGTATATTACAAGGGCTGTATGTTCTATGATATATTACAATACCATCTGTTCAATAATATATTATAAGACCATATGCTCAATAGTATATTATATTATCAGATATTACAATGCTATGTGTTTGATGGTATATTACAAGGGCTGTATGTTATATGATATATTACAATACCATCTGTTCAATAATATATTATAAGACCATGTGCTCAATAGTATATTATAATATCAAATATTGCAATGCTATGTGTTCGACGGTATATTACAAGGGCTGTATGTTATATGATATATTACAATACCATCTGTTCAATAATATAATATAAGACCATGTGCTCAATAGTATATTATAATATCAAATATTACAATGCTATGTGTTCGATGGTATATTACAAGGGTTGTATATTATATGATATATTACAATACCATCTGTTCAATAACATATTACAATGCTATGTGTTCGATGGTATATTACAAGGGCTGTATGTTCTATGATATATTACAATACCATCTGTTCAATAATATATTATAAGACCATATGCTCAATAGTATATTATATTATCAGATATTACAATGCTATGTGTTTGATGGTATATTACAAGGGCTGTATGTTATATGATATATTACAATACCATCTGTTCAATAATATATTATAAGACCATATGCTCAATAGTATATTATATTATCAAATATTACAATGCTATGTGTTCGATGGTATATTACAAGGGCTGTATGTTATATGATATATTACAATACCATCTGTTAAATAATATAATACCATGCGCTCAATAGTATATTATAATATCAAATATTACAATGCTATGTGTTCGATGGTATATTACAAGGGTTGTATGTTATATGATATATTACAATACCATCTGTTCAATAACATATTATAAGACCACGTGCTCAATAGTATATTATAATATCAAATATTACAATGCTATGTGTTCGATGGTATATTGCAAGGGCTGTGTTTTCTATGATATATTACAATACCATCTGTGCAATAATATATTATAAGACCATATGCTCAATAGTATATTATATTATCAAATATTACAATGCTATGTGTTCGATGGTATATTACAAGGGCTGTATGTTATATGGTATATTGCAATACCATCTGTTCAATAATATAATACCATGTGCTCAATAGTATATTATAATATTAAATATTACAATGCTATGTGTTTGATGGTATATTACAAGGGCTGTATGTTCTATGATATATTACAATACCATCTGTTCAATAATATAATACCATGTGCTCATTAGTATATTATAGTATTACATATTACAATGCTATGTGTTCGATGGTATATTACAAGGGCTTTATGTTCTATGATATATTACAATACCATCTGTTCAATAATATAATACCATGTGCTCAATAGTATATTATAATATTAAATATTACAATGCTATGTGTTCGATGAAATATTACAAGGAACACATATTCGATATAATTTATTTGCACATCTACATATCACATTAATATATTTGTATGGTATTTAATTTATCTGCACATCTACATATCACATTAATATATTTGTATGGTATTTAATTTATTTGCACATCTACATATCACATTAATATATTTGTATGGTATTTAATTTATCTGCACATCTACATATCACATTAATATATTTGTATGTTATTTAATTTATCTGCATATCTACATATCACATTAATATATTTGTATGGTATTTAATTTATCTACACATCTACATATCACATTAATATATTTGTATAGTATTTAATTTATCTGCACATCTACATATCACATTAATATATTTGTATGGTATTTAATTTATCTGCACATCTACATATCACGTTAATATATTTGTAATTTTTAATTTACGGGTATGTAAAACGAAATTACATTAACAGATGTAACTGATAACTTTTCCAATGAAATCCTTAGCACCCCGTTGGCAGGCCAGTCACACTGGTTCTCACTACATGAGGTTACGACCCCCCCCCTGCCAAATGCTAAGGACAACTGAAACTAATATATACATATTTAAATGAAAAATTGTCTACCTATATATAAAAAAATATAGTTTTTTCGAGCCTACTAACTACATTTACATCTTTGCTAATCAATCCAAACCGTGACTGTTTTATAACCGTGAAAAATCGCTACAAGAGATTGGTGAACTCATTTCCCTGGACGAGAGATTGAAGTTGGGAGAAAATTGAATTGATTTCTCAAATATATGCAGCTTTATATCCGACATGCGTTTTGGTCAACATTTGAAACTACCAGAATTATTCAATCAATTAAGTAATTAATAATATTTCAAGGAATACTGTGTAAAACCGCCAACAAGATATTGTTGTATTTTGTGAAACTCAAAAATGTCAAATGTTCAGTGTGATTGATGGACAAATCACATTTTCGGGATTTTCATAACAGTGTCGATGCACTGCTTTTTTTGCACTGCTTCACTGCTACGATATATGAGGTAAATGTATGAATATACTGTGCAAGTGTGTGCATCAACAGATTGTATTTCCCTATGTAGGGTGTGACAATGATACAAACATTGAAAAAAGAATCTATAACCATTTGAGAATATTTTGGATACATTTATCTAAATAAATGACAAATTCTAATAAATGAACAGCCACCGAATACTATCTTTAACACCCACCACATCGTGATAGTTAATGTAACATAATGTTAATCTCATTAAATGAAATTGCATATTGCATATAGGGAAATTTCACATATCTCTTATATTTATGAATACACTTGTAATCATTTTCCATGCTGTTGATTTGATTATGATTCCAGTACCACGTGTCTTAAGGTATGTGGTGTGTACGTGTATCTACTAACCTGTCGAGTGATGTGAGTGTCGACCTTTGGTAAAAGAAATTCTAACAAAGAAAATCGATATCCCCTCACTCCACGTGTACATTGAACTATTTCACGACGTCCACGTGCCGACAAGTAGAGACAATGTTTCCGCTTTTAGCAAACACAATTAAGCGTAATGACAATATTATCTCGAGTCGATTTCGTGCAGACGATTATATTTGAATGGAGATCAAATGTTTGTTAGATTAATTGAATAAGGTAGTACATGCATTGGCGAGTTGTGTATGTAGCTTTAAGTATGCACATGTGTAATACAGCAACATATCACAAAAGTGACTGTGAAAAGGTACAGCCTTGTAATATACCTAATTCAATCACTGACATATATGGAAACAAATAATCTCTTGCGCTCGGGTGAAGGATCGTCAAATACGTTTCTATGAATTACAACATATTAAATTGTGTGTGCTACATACATATATTATTTTCACATTACTCTTAATGTTTGATTTCATCTTCTAAAAGTCGTATTCTTGAAACGAAGTGGGATTTGAAAGATGCGGCACTTATAAATATCACAACGATCTTGTTATGACACGTGCATAGCCAGCATCTAAACTGTGTATATTCTTAAAATGTGCTTTATACAGAATAAATTCATCACTGCTTTGGCATTATTGATTTATTGTTTCTTTTCATTTTGAAAAATGTTATATGCAGAAGAACGTAGAAAGATAGAAGAACGTTTATGTTAAATCTAGCATGTCTCTGTCTAATAAGGTTCCTACATCGACATTTTAATAGTATTTTAATTCGATTCGCTAATACTAATAAATAGATAAATAATCAAAAATTCCCAGTGATTTGTGTATATTATTATCGTTTGTATAAACACAGAAAGTTTAATTAATTTGATCATAGAATGAAATGAAATAATACCGGCGACCCATTCTTCTGACAAATTAGACTTAGCTAATGAGCAATTTCAGTAAAAAGTAGGAGACCACCCAAAGCGACCATACAATTGTCTTATCACACGTTCCTGTCAGGTCAAAGTTAAAAGTGTCTTCGTTGACTGGATTGACTTTATATAAGTAGTCATAGCTACGCAAAACCATGGCTACGCCTCTATTTGCATGTACGCAAAGATGTATAGCCCAGTAACCACCCAGTCTCATTATTAATTTATTTTTTAATTATTTTCAAAATATTGATCAATTAATTATTGAATGCACTTGTATTCTGGGAAAACACATACAATTGATTGATTCTCAATGAACTATTGCATATACTGAATGTGGGTTAGTGAGTTTATTTTAATGATGGCAATAGTCATACGTCTAAATAGGCAATATTGTGTATAATATTACATTCATTACTGTTTCTTCATCTTGGTATCATTTTGAAACAACGCCATCTAATTTAATATTTATATTTATACTTATTTATACTTGAACATATTGATCCAAGCTCATGATTGGGTCTTATATTTGTCTCAGCCACTTCTGCCTTAGAATCAACCAATTGCGATGAAACTTCGTACTTGAATACCACCAGTGGTTGCCCAGCAAAGGCTAAATAACCAATAATATCTGTAATATTGGCGCAAAAATTTGCCTCCTACACTTTCCAATGTATTGCGTTCAAACTACAGCATAAAATAGTAAGTCAGTGTGACTACAAAACATATTTTTAATTGTTTCTCCGAATCTTCTTTGACGACCCTCTTCAAAATGTCTCTTCTGGATAGACGATTTCGATGGAACATTGAGACCTATAATGAAATAGTTGTGCCACTTGGTTACTAGGTGACGACTTTTTGCCCACCAACAGCGAAAACACCGATAAATCGGTACTATTAGCGTCACAAATTGTCTTCTACTACAGCAACATAACATCATGAGATACAGCACTTGTTTTATTTCCAAGATGGCAATCCTTTTCGAATTTACGAAAAATCCACAATGGCGATTGTATGGCAAATGTGAGTATTTCCATATGCGTAATTGAATAATGGGTGTAAGGGACACATGTCATACACGTGATTGTTTGGATAGTAGTTGTAAGAGACACATGTCGTTACACGTGTTTGAATAGTAGTTGTAAGTGAAACATGTTGGTACACGTGTTTGTTTGGATAGTAATTGTAAGTGTCACATATTGTTACATGTGTTTGCTTGGATAGTAGATGTAAGAGACACGTGTCGTTACATGTGTTTGTATGGATAGTAGTTGTAAGAGACACATATCGTTACATGTATTTGTTTGAATAGTAGTTGTAAGTGAAACATGTCGATACACGTGTTTGTTTGGATAGTAGTTGTAAGAGACACATGTCGATATACGTGTTTGTTTAGATAGTAGTTGTAAGAGACACATGTCGATATACGTGTTTGTTTAGATAGTAGTTGTAAGAGACACATGTCGATACACGTGTTTGTTTGGATAGTAGTTGTAAGAGACACATGTCGATACACGTGATTGTTTGGATAGTAGATGTAAGAGACACATGTCGTTACACGTGATTGTTTGGATAGTAGTTCTAAGAGACACATATCGTTACATGTGTTTGTTTGGATAGTAGTTGTAAGTGACACATGTCGATACACGTGATTGTTTGTATAGTAGTTCTAAGAGACACATATCGTTACATGTGTTTGTTTGGATACTAGATGTAAATGACACACATCGTTACATGTGTTTGCTTGGATGGTAGATGTAAGAGACACATGTCGTTACACGTGATTGTTTGGATAGTAGTTGTAAGAGACACATGTCGTTACACGTGATTGTTTGGATAGTAGTTGTAAGAGACACATGTCGTTACACGTGATTGTTTGGATAGTAGATGTAAGAGACACATATCGTTACATGTGTTTGTTTGAATAGTAGTTGTAAGTGACACATGTCGATACACGTGATTGTTTGTATAGTAGTTCTAAGAGACACATATCGTTACATGTGTTTGTTTGCATACTAGATGTAAATGACACATATCGTTACATGTGTTTGCTTGGATGGTAGATGTAAGAGACACATGTCGATACACGTGATTGTTTGGATAGTAGGTGTAAGTGACACATGTCGTTACACATGTTTGTTTGGTTAGTATTTGTAAGAGACACATATCGTCACATGTGTTTACATAGTAGATGTTAGTGACACATATCGTTACACGTGATTGTTTGGATAGCAGTTGTAAGAGACACGTATCGTTACATGTGTTTGTTTGAATAGTATTTGTAAGAGACACGGGACGTTACACGTGATTGTTTGGATAGTAGTTGTAAGTGACACATATCGTTACATGTGTTTGTTTGGATAGTAGATGTAAGAGACACATGTTGTTACATGTGATTGTTCGGATAGTAGATGTAAGTGACACATGTCGTTACACGTGTTTGCATAGTAGATATCGTTACACGTCATTGATTGGATAGTAGTTGTAAGTGACACATGTCGTTACACGTGATTGTTTGGATAGTAGATGTAAGAGACACATGTCGTTACACGTGATTGTTTGTATAGTAGTTCTAAGAGACACATCGTTACATGTGTTTGTTTGGATACTAGATGAAAATGACACATATCGTTACATGTGTTTGCTTGGATGGTAGATGTAAGAGACACATGTCGTTACACGTGATTGTTTGGATAGTAGGTGTAAGTGACACATGTCGTTACACATGTTTGTTTGGTTAGTATTTGTAAGAGACACATATCGTTACATGTGTTTGCATAGTAGATGTTAGTGACACATATCGTTACATGTGATTGTTTGGATAGTAGTTGTAAGAGACACATGTCGTTACACATGTTATGTTTGGATAGTATTTGTAATTAACACATGTCGTTACACGTGTTTGTTTTGATAATATTTGTAAGAGACACATATCGTTACATGTGTTTGTTTGAATATTAGTTGTAAGTGAAACATATCGTTACATGTGTTTGTTTGAATAGTAGTTGTAAGAGACACATATCGTTACATGTGTTATGTTTGGATAGTATTTGTAATTAACAAACATACGTATCGAGATACGTATGGTTACATGTGTTTGTTTGAATAGTAGTTGTAAGAGACACATGTCGTTACACAGGTTTGTTTGGATAGCAGATGTAAGAGACACATATCATTGCAAGTGCTTGTTTGGATAGTAGAAGTAAGAGACACATGTCGTTACATGTATTTGTTTGGATAGTAGATGTAAGATACACATGTCGTTACATGTGTTTGTTCGGATAGTAGATGTAAGTGACACATGTCGTTACACGTGTTTGCATATTAGATGTCGTTACATGTGACTGTTTGGATTGTAGTGGTAGGAGACACATGTCGTTTCACGTGATTGTTTGGATAGTAGATGTAAGAGACACATGTCGTTATATGTGTTTGCTTGGATAGTAGATGTAAGTGACATATGTCGTTACACGTGTTATGTTTGGATAGTATTTGTAATTAACACATGTCGATACACGTGTTTGTTTGGATAGTAGTTGTAAGAGACACATGTCGTTACACGTGATTGTTAGGATAGTAGATGTAAGAGACACATGTCATTGCAAGTGCTTGTTTGGATAGTAGTTAAGAGACACATATCGTTACATGTGTTTGTTCGGATAGTAGATGTAAGTGACACATGTCTTTACACGTGTTTGCATAGTAGATATCGTTACACGTGATTGTTTGGATAGTAGTTGTAAGTGACACATATCGTTACATGTGTTTGTTTGAATAGTAGTTGTACGAGACACATATCGTTACATGTGTTTGTTTGAATAGTAGTTGTAAGAGACACATGTCTTTACACGTGTTTGCATAGTAGATAGCGTTACACGTGATTGGATAGTAGTTGTACGAGACACATATCGTTACATGTGTTTGTTTGAATAGTAGTTGTAAGAGACACATGTCGTTACACGTGATTGTTTGGAAAGTAGATGTAAGTAACACATGTCGTTACACGTGTTATGTTTGGATAGTATTTGTAATTAACACATTTCGTTACACGTGTTTGTTTTGATAGTAGGTGTAAGTAACACATGTCGTTACACGTATTTGAATAGTAGTTGTAAGAGAAACATGTTGGTACACGTGTTTGTTTGGATAGTAATTTTAAGTGTCACGTATTGTTACATGTGTTTGCTTGGATAGTAGATGTAAGAGACACGTGTCGTTACATGTGTTTGTTTGGATAGTAGTTGTAAGAGACACATATCGTTACATGTATTTGTTTGAATAGTAGTTGTAAGTGAAACATGTCGATACACGTGTTTGTTTGGATAGTAGTTGTAAGAGACACATGTCGATACACGTGATTGTTTGGATAGTAGTTGTACGAGACACATATCGTTACATGTGCTTGTTTGAATAGTAGTTGTAAGAGACACATATCGTTACATTTGTTTGCTTGGATAGTAGATGTAAGTGACATATGTCGTTACACGTGTTATGCTTGGATAGTATTTGTAATTAACACATGTCGATACACGTGTTTGTTTGGATAGTAGGTGTAAGAGACACATGTCATTACACGTGATTGTTAGGATAGTAGATGTAAGTGACACATGTTGTTACACGTGATTGTTTGGATAGTAGAAGCAAGAGACACATGTCGTTACACGTGATTGTTTGGATAGTTGTTGTAAGAGACGCGTATCGTTACATGCGTTTGTTTTAATAGTAGTTGTAAGAGACACATGTCGTTACACAGGTTTGTTTGAATAGCAGATGTAAGAGACACATATCATTGCAAGTGCTTGTTTGGATAGTAGATGTAAGATACACATGTCGTTACATGTGTTTGTTCGGATAGTAGATGTAAGTGACACATGTCGTTACACGTGTTTGCATAGTAGATATCGTTACACGTGATTGTTTGGATAGTAGTTGTAAGAGACACATGTCGTTTCACGTGATTGTTTGGATAGTAGATGTAAGAGACACATGTCGTTTCACGTGATTGTTTGGATAGTAGATGTAAGAGACACATGTCGTTACATGTGTTTGCTCGGATAGTAGATGTAAGTAACACATGTCTTTACACGTGTTTGCATAGTAGATATCGTTACACGTGATTGTTTGGATAGTAGTTGTAAGTGACACATATTGTTACACGTGATTGTTTGGATAGTAGTTGTAAGAGACACATGTCGTTTCACGTGATTGTTTGGATAGTAGATGTAAGAGACACATGTCGTTACATGTGTTTGCTCGGATAGTAGATGTAAGTAACACATGTCTTTACACGTGTTTGCATAGTAGATATCGTTACACGTGATTGTTTGGATAGTAGTTGTAAGTGACACATATTGTTACATGTGTTTGTTTGAATAGTAGTTGTGCGAGACACATATCGTTACATGTGTTTGTTTGAATAGTAGTTGTAAGAGACACATATCGTTACCTGTATTTGCTTGGATAGTAGATGTAAATGACACATGTCGTTACACGTTTTATGTTTGGATAGTATTTGTAATTAACACATGTTGTTACACGTGTTTGTTTTGATAGTAAGTGTAAGTAACACATGTCGTTACACGTGTTATGTTTGGATAGTATTTGTAATTAACACATGTAGTTACACGTGTTTATTTTGATAGTAGGTGTAAGTAACACATGTCGTTACACGTGTTTGTTTGAATTGTAGTTGTAAGAGACACATATCGTTACATGTGTTTGTTTGGATAGTATTTGTAAGTGTCACATATTGTTACATGTGTTTGCTTGGATAATAGATGTAAGAGACACATGTCGTTACACGTGATTGTTTGGATAGTAGTTGTAAGAGACACATATCGTTACATGTGTTTGTTTGAATAGTAGTTGTAAGTGAAACATGTCGATACACGTGTTTGTTTGGATTGTATTTGTAATTAACACATGTCGTTACACGCTTTTGTTTGGATAGTAGTTGTAAGTGACACATATTGTTACATGTGTTTGCATTGATAGTAGATGTAAGGGACATATGACGTTACACGTGTTATGTTTGGATAGTATTTGTAATTAACACATGTCGTTACACGTGTTTGTTTTGATAGTAGTTGTAAGAGACACATGTCGTTACACGTGATTGTTTGGATAGTAGTTGTACGAGAAATATATCGTTACATGTGTTTGTTTGAATAGTAGTTGTAAGTGACACATATTGTTACATGTGTTTGCTTGGATAGTAGATGTAAGGGACACATGACGTTACACGTGTTATGTTTGGATAGTATTTGTAATTAACACATGTCGTTACATGTGTTTGTTTTGATAGTAGTTGTAAGAGACACATGTCGTTACACGTGATTGTTTGGATATTAGTTGTACGAGAAACATATCGTTACATGTGTTTGTTTGAATAGTAGTTGTAAGAGACACATATCGTTACATGTGTTTGCTTGGATAGTAGATGTAAGTGACACATGTCGTTACACGTTTTATGTTTGGATAGTATTTGTAATTAACACATGTTGTTACACGTGTTTGTTTTGATAGTAAGTGTAAGTAACACATGTCGTTACACGTGTTATGTTTGGATAGTATTTGTAATTAACACATGGAGTTACACGTATTTATTTTGATAGTAGGTGTAAGGAACACATGTCGTTACACGTGTTTGTTTGAATAGTAGTTGTAAGAGATACATATCGTTACATGTGTTTGTTTGGATAATATTTGTAAGTGTCACATATTGTTACATGTGTTTGCTTAGATAGTAGATGTAAGAGACACATGTCGTTACACGTGATTGTTTGGATAGTAGTTGTAAGAGACACATATCATTACATGTGTTTGTTTGAATAATAGTTGTAAGTGAAACATGTCGATACACGTTTTATGTTTGGATAGTATTTGTAATTAACACATGTTGTTACACGTGTTTGTTTTGATAGTAAGCGTAAGTAACACATGTCGTTACACGTGTTATGTTTGGATAGTGATTGTAATTAACACATGTAGTTACACGTGTTTATTTTGATAGTAGGTGTAAGTAACACATGTCGTTACACGTGTTTGTTTGAATTGTAGTTGTAAGAGACACATATCGTTACATGTGTTTGTTTGGATAGTATTTGTAAGTGTCACATATTGTTACATGTGTTTGCTTGGATAGTAGATGTAAGAGACACATGTCGTTACACGTGATTGTTTGGATAGTAGTTGTAAGAGACACATATCGTTACATGTGTTTGTTTGAATAGTAGTTGTAAGTGAAACATGTCGATACACGTGTTTGTTTGGATTGTATTTGTAATTAACACTTGTAGTTACACGCTTTTGTTTGGATAGTAGTTGTAAGTGACACATATTGTTACATGTGTTTGCATTGATAGTAGATGTAAGGGACACATGACGTTACACGTGTTATGTTTGGATAGTATTTGTAATTAACACATGTCGTTACACGTGTTTGTTTTGATAGTAGTTGTAAGAGACACATGTCGTTACACGTGATTGTTTGGATATTAGTTGTACGAGAAACATATCGTTACATGTGTTTGTTTGAATAGTAGTTGTAATTAACACATGTCGTTACACGTGTTTGGTTTGATAGTAGGTGTAAGTAACACATGTCGTTACACGTGTTTGTTTGAATAGTACTTGTAAGATACACATATCGTTACATGTGTTTGTTTGGATAGTATTTGTAAGTGTCACATATTGTTACATGTGTTTGCTTAGATAGTAGATGTAAGAGACACATGTCGTTACACGTGTTTGTTTGAATAGTAGTTGTAAGAGACACATATCATTACATGTGTTTGTTTGAATAATAGTTGTAAGTGAAACATGTCGATACACGTTTTATGTTTGGATAGTATTTGTAATTAACACATGTTGTTACACGTGTTTGTTTTGATAGTAGTTGTAAGAGACACATATCATTACATGTGTATGTTTGAATAATAGTTGTAAGTGAAACATGTCGATACACGTTTTATGTTTGGATAGTATTTGTAATTAACACATGTTGTTACACGTGTTTGTTTTGATAGTCGGTGTAAGTAACACATGTCGTTACACGTGTTTGTTTGAATAGTAGTTGTAAGAGACACATATCGTTACATGTGTTTGTTTGGATAGTATTTGTAAGTGTCACATATTGTTACATGTGTTTGCTTGGATAGTAGATGTAAGAGACACATGTCGTTACACGTGATTGTTTGTATAGTAGTTGTAAGTGAAACATGTCGATACACGTGTTTGTTTGGATTGTATTTGTAATTAACACATGTCGTTACACGTTTTTGTTTGGATAGTAGTTCTTGGAGACACATGTTATGAAATGTGATTGTTTGGATAGTAGTTGTACGAGACACATATCGTTACATGTGTTTGTTTGAATAGTAGTTGTAAGAGACACATATCGTTACATGTGTTTGCTTGGATAGTAGATGTATGTGACACATGTCGTTACACGTTTTATGTTTGGATAGTATTTGTAATTAACACATGTCGTTACACGTGTTTGTTTTGATAGTAGGTGTAAGTAACACATGTCGTTACACGTGTTATGTTTGGATAGTATTTGTAATTAACACATGTCGTTACTCGTGTTTGTTTTGATAGTAGGTGTAAAAGACACATGTCGTTACACCTGTTTGTTTTGATAGTGGGTGTAAGAGACACATGTCGTTACACCTGTTTGTTTTGATAGTCGGTGTAAGAGACACATGTCGTTACACCTGTTTGTTTTGATAGTGGGTGTAAGAGACACATGTCGTTACACCTGTTTGTTTTGATAGTGGGTGTAAGAGACACATGTCGTTACACATTTTTGTTTTGATAGTCGGTGTAAGATACACAAGTCGTTACACCTGTTTGTTTTGATAGGCGATGTAAGAGACACATGTCGTTACACCTGTTTGTTTTGATAGTGGGTGTAAGAGACACATGTCGTTACACCTGTTTGTTTTGATAGTCGGTGTAAGAGACCCATGTCGTTACACCTGTTTGTTTTGATAGTCAGTGTAAGATACACAATTCGTTACACCTGTTTGTTTTGATAGTCGGTGTAAGATACACAAGTCGTTACACCTGTTTGTTTGATAGTCGGTGTAAGAGACACATTTCGTTACACCTGTTTTTTTTGATAGGCGATGTAAGAGACACATGTCGTTACACCTGTTTGTTTTGATAGTGGGTGTAAAAGACACATGTCGTTACACCTGTTTGTTTTGATAGTGGGTGTAAAAGACACATGTCGTTACACCTGTTTGTTTTGATAGTCGGTGTAAGAGACACATGTCGTTACACCTGTTTGTTTTGATAGTGGGTGTAAGAGACACATGTCGTTACACCTGTTTGTTTCGATAGTGGGTGTAAGATACACAAGTCGTTACACCTGTTTGTTTTGATAGGCGATGTAAGAGACACATGTCGTTACACCTGTTTGTTTTGATAGTGGGTGTAAGAGACACATGTCGTTACACCTGTTTGTTTTGATAGTCGGTGTAAGAGACACATGTCGTTACACCTGTTTGTTTTGATAGTCAGTGTAAGATACACAATTCGTTACACCTGTTTGTTTTGATAGTGGGTGTAAGAGACACATGTCGTTACACATGTCGTTTTTGTAATTCAATTAACGGGCGACGTGTTTGTTTGGATAGTATTTGTATGAGACACATATCGTTTCACGTGATTGTTTGGATAGTACTTGTAAGAGACACATGTCGTTACACGTGATTGTTTGGATAGTAGATGTAAGTAACACATGTCGTTACACGTGTTTGTTTGAATAGTAGTTGTAAGTGACACATATTGTTACATGTGTTTGCTTGGATAGTAGATGTAAGGGACACATGACGTTACACGTGTTATGTTTGGATAGTATTTGTAATTAACACATGTCGTTACACGTGTTTGTTTTGATAGTAGTTGTAAGAGACACATGTCGTTACACGTGATTGTTTGGATATTAGTTGTACGAGAAACATATCGTTACATGTGTTTGTTTGAATAGTAGTTGTAAGAGACATATCGTTACATGTGTTTGCTTGGATAGTAGATGTAAGTGACACATGTCGTTACACGTTTTATGTTTGGATAGTATTTGTAATTAACACATGTCGTTACACGTGTTTGTTTTGATAGTAGGTGTAAGTAACACATGTCTTTACACGTGTTATGTTTGGATAGTATTTGTAATTAACACATGTCGTTACACGTGTTTGGTTTGATAGTAGGTGTAAGTAACACATGTCGTTACACGTGTTTGTTTGAATAGTACTTGTAAGAGACACATATCGTTACATGTGTTTGTTTGGATAGTATTTGCAAGTGTCACATATTGTTACATGTGTTTTCTTAGATAGTAGATGTAAGAGACACATGTCGTTACACGTGTTTGTTTGAATAGTAGTTATAAGAGACACATATCATTACATGTGTTTGTTTGAATAATAGTTTTAAGTGAAACATGTCGATACACGTTTTATGTTTGGATAGTATTTGTAATTAACACATGTTGTTACACGTGTTTGTTTTGATAGTAGTTGTAAGAGACACATATCATTACATGTGTTTGTTTGAATAATAGTTGTAAGTGAAACATGTCGATACACGTTTTATGTTTGGATAGTATTTGTAATTAACACATGTTGTTACACGTGTTTGTTTTGATAGTAGGTGTAAGTAACACATGTCGTTACACGTGATTGTTTGGATAGTATTTGTAATTAACACATGTCATTACACGTGTTTGCATAGTAGATATCGTTACACGTGATTGTTTGGATAGTAGTTGTAAGAGACACATGTCGATTCACGTGATTGTTTGGATAGTAGATGTAAGAGACACATGTCGTTACATGTGTTTGCTCGGATAGTAGATGTAACTAACACATGTCTTTACACGTGTTTGCATAGTAGATATCGTTACACGTGATTGTTTGGATAGTAGTTATAAGTGACACATATTGTTACATGTGTTTGTTTGAATAGTAGTTGTGCGAGACACATATCGTTACATGTGTTTGTTTGAATAGTAGTTGTAAGAGACACATGTATTTACACGTGTTTGCATAGTAGATATCGTTACATGTGTTTTTATTTGAATAGTAGTTGTAAGAGACACATGTCGTTACACGTGATTGTTTGGAAAGTAGATGTAAGAGACACATGTCGTTACACGTGCTTGTTTGGATAGTAGTTTTAAGTGACACATATTGTTACATGTGTTTGCTTGGATAGGAGATGTAAGGGACACATGACGTTACACGTGTTTGTTTTGATAGTAGTTGTAAGAGACACATGTCGTTACACGTGATTGTATGGATAGTATTTGTACGAGAAACATATCGTTACATGTGTTTGTTTGAATAATAGTTGTAAGTGAAACATGTCGATACACGTTTTATGTTTGGATAGTATTTGTAATTAACACATGTTGTTACACGTGTTTGTTTTGATAGTAGGTGTAAGTAACACATGTCGTTACACGTGTTATATTTGGATAGTATTTGTAATTAACACATGTAGTTACAGGTGTTTCTTTTGATAGTAG
Organism: Saccoglossus kowalevskii; assembly: GCF_978046115.1. NCBI lineage: Eukaryota > Metazoa > Hemichordata > Enteropneusta > Harrimaniidae > Saccoglossus > Saccoglossus kowalevskii. The sequence continues at coordinate 33,089,030 of NC_140658.1, forward strand.
GTGTAAGAAACACATGTCGTTACACGTGTTTGTTTGAATAGTAGTTGTAAGAGACACATATTGTTACATGTGTTTGCTTGGACAGTAGATGTAAGAGACACATGTCGTTACACGTGATTGTTTGGATAGTATTTGTAATTAACACATGTTGTTACACGTGTTTGTTTTGATAGTCGGTGTAAGTAACACATGTCGTTACACGTGTTTGTTTGAATAGTAGTTGTAAGAGACACATATCGTTACATGTGTTTGTTTGGATAGTATTTGTAAGTGTCACATATTGTTACATGTGTTTGCTTGGATAGTAGATGTAAGAGACACATGTCGTTACACGTGATTGTTTGTATAGTAGTTGTAAGTGAAACATGTCGATACACGTGTTTGTTTGGATTGTATTTGTAATTAACACATGTCGTTACACGTTTTTGTTTGGATAGTAGTTCTTGGAGACACATGTTATGAAATGTGATTGTTTGGATAGTAGTTGTACGAGACACATATCGTTACATGTGTTTGTTTGAATAGTAGTTGTAAGAGACACATATCGTTACATGTGTTTGCTTGGATAGTAGATGTATGTGACACATGTCGTTACACGTTTTATGTTTGGATAGTATTTGTAATTAACACATGTCGTTACACGTGTTTGTTTTGATAGTAGGTGTAAGTAACACATGTCGTTACACGTGTTATGTTTGGATAGTATTTGTAATTAACACATGTCGTTACTCGTGTTTGTTTTGATAGTAGGTGTAAAAGACACATGTCGTTACACCTGTTTGTTTTGATAGTGGGTGTAAGAGACACATGTCGTTACACCTGTTTGTTTTGATAGTCGGTGTAAGAGACACATGTCGTTACACCTGTTTGTTTTGATAGTGGGTGTAAGAGACACATGTCGTTACACCTGTTTGTTTTGATAGTGGGTGTAAGAGACACATGTCGTTACACATTTTTGTTTTGATAGTCGGTGTAAGATACACAAGTCGTTACACCTGTTTGTTTTGATAGGCGATGTAAGAGACACATGTCGTTACACCTGTTTGTTTTGATAGTGGGTGTAAGAGACACATGTCGTTACACCTGTTTGTTTTGATAGTCGGTGTAAGAGACCCATGTCGTTACACCTGTTTGTTTTGATAGTCAGTGTAAGATACACAATTCGTTACACCTGTTTGTTTTGATAGTCGGTGTAAGATACACAAGTCGTTACACCTGTTTGTTTGATAGTCGGTGTAAGAGACACATTTCGTTACACCTGTTTTTTTTGATAGGCGATGTAAGAGACACATGTCGTTACACCTGTTTGTTTTGATAGTGGGTGTAAAAGACACATGTCGTTACACCTGTTTGTTTTGATAGTGGGTGTAAAAGACACATGTCGTTACACCTGTTTGTTTTGATAGTCGGTGTAAGAGACACATGTCGTTACACCTGTTTGTTTTGATAGTGGGTGTAAGAGACACATGTCGTTACACCTGTTTGTTTCGATAGTGGGTGTAAGATACACAAGTCGTTACACCTGTTTGTTTTGATAGGCGATGTAAGAGACACATGTCGTTACACCTGTTTGTTTTGATAGTGGGTGTAAGAGACACATGTCGTTACACCTGTTTGTTTTGATAGTCGGTGTAAGAGACACATGTCGTTACACCTGTTTGTTTTGATAGTCAGTGTAAGATACACAATTCGTTACACCTGTTTGTTTTGATAGTGGGTGTAAGAGACACATGTCGTTACACATGTCGTTTTTGTAATTCAATTAACGGGCGACGTGTTTGTTTGGATAGTATTTGTATGAGACACATATCGTTTCACGTGATTGTTTGGATAGTACTTGTAAGAGACACATGTCGTTACACGTGATTGTTTGGATAGTAGATGTAAGTAACACATGTCGTTACACGTGTTTGTTTGAATAGTAGTTGTAAGTGACACATATTGTTACATGTGTTTGCTTGGATAGTAGATGTAAGGGACACATGACGTTACACGTGTTATGTTTGGATAGTATTTGTAATTAACACATGTCGTTACACGTGTTTGTTTTGATAGTAGTTGTAAGAGACACATGTCGTTACACGTGATTGTTTGGATATTAGTTGTACGAGAAACATATCGTTACATGTGTTTGTTTGAATAGTAGTTGTAAGAGACATATCGTTACATGTGTTTGCTTGGATAGTAGATGTAAGTGACACATGTCGTTACACGTTTTATGTTTGGATAGTATTTGTAATTAACACATGTCGTTACACGTGTTTGTTTTGATAGTAGGTGTAAGTAACACATGTCTTTACACGTGTTATGTTTGGATAGTATTTGTAATTAACACATGTCGTTACACGTGTTTGGTTTGATAGTAGGTGTAAGTAACACATGTCGTTACACGTGTTTGTTTGAATAGTACTTGTAAGAGACACATATCGTTACATGTGTTTGTTTGGATAGTATTTGCAAGTGTCACATATTGTTACATGTGTTTTCTTAGATAGTAGATGTAAGAGACACATGTCGTTACACGTGTTTGTTTGAATAGTAGTTATAAGAGACACATATCATTACATGTGTTTGTTTGAATAATAGTTTTAAGTGAAACATGTCGATACACGTTTTATGTTTGGATAGTATTTGTAATTAACACATGTTGTTACACGTGTTTGTTTTGATAGTAGTTGTAAGAGACACATATCATTACATGTGTTTGTTTGAATAATAGTTGTAAGTGAAACATGTCGATACACGTTTTATGTTTGGATAGTATTTGTAATTAACACATGTTGTTACACGTGTTTGTTTTGATAGTAGGTGTAAGTAACACATGTCGTTACACGTGATTGTTTGGATAGTATTTGTAATTAACACATGTCATTACACGTGTTTGCATAGTAGATATCGTTACACGTGATTGTTTGGATAGTAGTTGTAAGAGACACATGTCGATTCACGTGATTGTTTGGATAGTAGATGTAAGAGACACATGTCGTTACATGTGTTTGCTCGGATAGTAGATGTAACTAACACATGTCTTTACACGTGTTTGCATAGTAGATATCGTTACACGTGATTGTTTGGATAGTAGTTATAAGTGACACATATTGTTACATGTGTTTGTTTGAATAGTAGTTGTGCGAGACACATATCGTTACATGTGTTTGTTTGAATAGTAGTTGTAAGAGACACATGTATTTACACGTGTTTGCATAGTAGATATCGTTACATGTGTTTTTATTTGAATAGTAGTTGTAAGAGACACATGTCGTTACACGTGATTGTTTGGAAAGTAGATGTAAGAGACACATGTCGTTACACGTGCTTGTTTGGATAGTAGTTTTAAGTGACACATATTGTTACATGTGTTTGCTTGGATAGGAGATGTAAGGGACACATGACGTTACACGTGTTTGTTTTGATAGTAGTTGTAAGAGACACATGTCGTTACACGTGATTGTATGGATAGTATTTGTACGAGAAACATATCGTTACATGTGTTTGTTTGAATAATAGTTGTAAGTGAAACATGTCGATACACGTTTTATGTTTGGATAGTATTTGTAATTAACACATGTTGTTACACGTGTTTGTTTTGATAGTAGGTGTAAGTAACACATGTCGTTACACGTGTTATATTTGGATAGTATTTGTAATTAACACATGTAGTTACAGGTGTTTCTTTTGATAGTAGGTGTAAGAAACACATGTCGTTACACGTGTTTGTTTGAATAGTAGTTGTAAGAGACACATATTGTTACATGTGTTTGCTTGGACAGTAGATGTAAGAGACACATGTCGTTACACGTGATTGTTTGGATAGTAGTTGTTAGAGACATATATTGTTACATGTGATTGTTTGGACAGTAGATGTAAGAGACACATGTCGTTACACGTGATTGTTTGGATAGTAGTTGTAAGAGACACATATCGTTACATGTATTTGTTTGAATAGTAGTTGTAGGTGAAACATGTCGATACACGTGTTTGTTTGGATTGTATTTGTAATTAACACATGTCGTTACACGTTTTTGTTTGAATAGTAGTTGTAAGTGACATATATTGTTACATGTGTTTGCTTGGATAGTAGATGTAAGGGACACATGACGTTACACGTGTTATGTTTGGATAGTATTTGTAATTAACACATGTCGTTACATGTGTTTGTTTTGATAGTAGTTGTAAGAGACACATGTCGTTACACGTGATTGTTTGGATATTAGTTGTACGAGAAACATATCGTTACATGTGTTTGTTTGAATAGTAGTTGTAAGAGACACATATCGTTACATGTGTTTGCTTGGATAGTAGATGTAAGTGACACATGTCGTTACACGTTTTATGTTTGGATAGTATTTGTAATTAACACATGTTGTTACACGTGTTTGTTTTGATAGTAAGTGTAAGTAACACATGTCGTTACACGTGTTATGTTTGGATAGTATTTGTAATTAACACATGTAGTTACACGTGTTTATTTTGATAGTAGGTGTAAGAAACACATGTCGTTACACGTGTTTGTTTGAATAGTAGTTGTAAGAGATACATATCGTTACATGTGTTTGTTTGGATAATATTTGTAAGTGTCACATATTGTTACATGTGTTTGCTTAGATAGTAGATGTAAGAGACACATGTCGTTACACGTGATTGTTTGGATAGTAGTTGTAAGAGACACATATCATTACATGTGTTTGTTTGAATATTAGTTGTAAGTGAAACATGTCGATACACGTTTTATGTTTGGATAGTATTTGTAATTAACACATGTTGTTACACGTGTTTGTTTTGATAGTAAGTGTAAGTAACACATGTCGTTACACGTGTTATGTTTGGATAGTATTTGTAATTAACACATGTAGTTACACGTGTTTATTTTGATAGTAGGTGTAAGTAACATATGTCGTTACACGTGTTTGTTTGAATTGTAGTTGTAAGAGACACATATCGTTACATGTGTTTGTTTGGATAGTATTTGTAAGTGTCACATATTGTTACATTTGTTTGCTTGGATAGTAGATGTAAGAGACACATGTCGTTACACGTGATTGTTTGGATAGTAGTTGTGAGAGACACATATCGTTACATGTGTTTGTTTGAATAGTAGTTGTAAGTGAAACATGTCGATACACGTGTTTGTTTGGATTGTATTTGTAATTAACACATGTCGTTACACGCTTTTGTTTGGATAGTAGTTGTAAGTGACACACATTGTTACATGTGTTTGCATTGATAGTAGATGTAAGGGACACATAACGTTACACGTGTTATGTTTGTATACTATTTGTAATTAACACATGTCGTTACATGTGTTTGCTCGGATAGTAGATGTAACTAACACATGTCTTTACACGTGTTTGCATAGTAGATATCGTTACACGTGATTGTTTGGATAGTAGTTGTAAGTGACACATATTGTTACATGTGTTTGTTTGAATAGTAGTTGTGCGAGACACATATCGTTACATGTGTTTGTTTGAATAGTAGTTGTAAGAGACACATGTATTTACACGTGTTTGCATAGTAGATATCGTTACATGTGTTTTTATTTGAATAGTAGTTGTAAGAGACACATGTCGTTACACGTGATTGTTTGGAAAGTAGATGTAAGAGACACATGTCGTTACACGTGCTTGTTTGGATAGTAGTTTTAAGTGACACATATTGTTACATGTGTTTGCTTGGATAGGAGATGTAAGGGACACATGACGTTACACGTGTTTGTTTTGATAGTAGTTGTAAGAGACACATGTCGTTACACGTGATTGTATGGATAGTATTTGTACGATAAACATATCGTTACATGTGTTTGTTTGAATAATAGTTGTAAGTGAAACATGTCGATACACGTTTTATGTTTGGATAGTATTTGTAATTAACACATGTTGTTACACGTGTTTGTTTTGATAGTAGGTGTAAGTAACACATGTCGTTACACGTGTTATATTTGGATAGTATTTGTAATTAACACATGTAGTTACAGGTGTTTCTTTTGATAGTAGGTGTAAGTAACACATGTCGTTACACGTGTTTGTTTGAATAGTAGTTGTAAGAGACACATATTGTTACATGTGTTTGCTTGGACAGTAGATGTAAGAGACACATGTCGTTACACGTGATTGTTTGGATAGTAGTTGTTAGAGACACATATTGTTACACGTGATTGTTTGGACAGTAGATGTAAGAGACACATGTCGTTACACGTGATTGTTTGGATAGTAGTTGTAAGAGACACATATCGTTACATGTATTTGTTTGAATAGTAGTTGTAGGTGAAACATGTCGATACACGTGTTTGTTTGGATTGTATTTGTAATTAACACATGTCGTTACACATTTTTGTTTGAATAGTAGTTGTAAGTGACACATATTGTTACATGTGTTTGCTTGGATAGTAGATGTAAGGGACACATGACGTTACACGTGTTATGTTTGGATAGTATTTGTATTTAACACATGTCGTTACATGTGTTTGTTTTGATAGTAGTTGTAAGAGACACATATCGTTACATGTGTTTGCTTGGATAGTAGATGTAAGTGACACATGTCGTTACACGTTTTATGTTTGGATAGTATTTGTAATTAACACATGTTGTTACACGTGTTTGTTTTGATAGTAAGTGTAAGTAACACATGTCGTTACACGTGTTATGTTTGGATAGTATTTGTAATTAACACATGTAGTTACACGTGTTTATTTTGATAGTAGGTGTAAGAAACACATGTCGTTACACGTGTTTGTTTGAATAGTAGTTGTAAGAGATACATATCGTTACATGTGTTTGTTTGGATAATATTTGTAAGTGTCACATATTGTTACATGTGTTTGCTTAGATAGTAGATGTAAGAGACACATGTCGTTACACGTGATTGTTTGGATAGTAGTTGTAAGAGACACATATCATTACATGTGTTTGTTTGAATATTAGTTGTAAGTGAAACATGTCGATACACGTTTTATGTTTGGATAGTATTTGTAATTAACACATGTTGTTACACGTGTTTGTTTTGATAGTAAGTGTAAGTAACACATGTCGTTACACGTGTTATGTTTGGATAGTATTTGTAATTAACACATGTAGTTACACGTGTTTATTTTGATAGTAGGTGTAAGAAACACATGTCGTTACACGTGTTTGTTTGAATAGTAGTTGTAAGAGATACATATCGTTACATGTGTTTGTTTGGATAATATTTGTAAGTGTCACATATTGTTACATGTGTTTGCTTAGATAGTAGATGTAAGAGACACATGTCGTTACACGTGATTGTTTGGATAGTAGTTGTAAGAGACACATATCATTACATGTGTTTGTTTGAATATTAGTTGTAAGTGAAACATGTCGATACACGTTTTATGTTTGGATAGTATTTGTAATTAACACATGTTGTTACACGTGTTTGTTTTGATAGTAAGTGTAAGTAACACATGTCGTTACACGTGTTATGTTTGGATAGTATTTGTAATTAACACATGTAGTTACACGTGTTTGTTTTGATAGTAAGTGTAAGTAACACATGTCGTTACACGTGTTATGTTTGGATAGTATTTGTAATTAACACATGTAGTTACACGTGTTTATTTTGATAGTAGGTGTAAGTAACACATGTCGTTACACGTGTTTGTTTGAATTGTAGTTGTAAGAGACACATATCGTTACATGTGTTTGTTTGGATAGTATTTGTAAGTGTCACATATTGTTACATTTGTTTGCTTGGATAGTAGATGTAAGAGACACATGTCGTTACACGTGATTGTTTGGATAGTAGTTGTAAGAGACACATATCGTTACATGTGTTTGTTTGAATAGTAGTTGTAAGTGAAACATGTCGATACACGTGTTTGTTTGGATTGTATTTGTAATTAACACATGTCGTTACACGCTTTTGTTTGGATAGTAGTTGTAAGTGACACACATTGTTACATGTGTTTGCATTGATAGTAGATGTAAGGGACACATAACGTTACACGTGTTATGTTTGTATAGTATTTGTAATTAACACATGTCGTTACACGTGTTTGTTTTGATAGTAGTTGTAAGAGACACATGTCGTTACACGTGATTGTTTGCATAGTAGTTGTACGAGAAATATATCGTTACATGTGTTTGTTTGAATAGTAGTTGTAAGTGACACATATTGTTACATGTGTTTGCTTGGATAGTAGATGTAAGGGACACATGACGTTACACGTGTTATGTTTGGATAGTATTTGTAATTAACACATGTCGTTACACGTGTTTGTTTTGATAGTAGTTGTAAGAGACACATGTCGTTACACGTGATTGTTTGGATATTAGTTGTACGAGAAACATATCGTTACATGTGTTTGTTTGAATAGTAGTTGTAAGAGACACATATCGTTACATGTGTTTGCTTGGATAGTAGATGTAAGTGACACATGTCGTTACACGTTTTATGTTTGGATAGTATTTGTAATTAACACATGTTGTTACACGTGTTTGTTTTGATAGTAAGTGTAAGTAACACATGTCGTTACACGTGTTATGTTTGGATAGTATTTGTAATTAACACATGTAGTTACACGTGTTTATTTTGATAGTAGGTGTAAGTAACACATGTCGATACACGCGTTTGTTTGAATAGTAGTTGTAAGAGATACATATCGTTACATGTGTTTGTTTGGATAATATTTGTAAGTGTCACATATTGTTACATGTGTTTGCTTAGATAGTAGATGTAAGAGACACATGTCGTTACACGTGATTGTTTGGATAGTAGTTGTAAGAGACACATATCATTACATGTGTTTGTTTGAATAACAGTTGTAAGTGAAACATGTCGATACACGTTTTATGTTTGGATAGTATTTGTAATTAACACATGTAGTTACAGGTGTTTCTTTTGATAGTAGGTGTAAGTAACACATGTCGTTACACGTGTTTGTTTGAATAGTAGTTGTAAGAGACACATATTGTTACATGTGTTTGCTTGGACAGTAGATGTAAGAGACACATGTCGTTACACGTGATTGTTTGGATAGTAGTTGTTAGAGACACATATTGTTACACGTGATTGTTTGGACAGTAGATGTAAGAGACACATGTCGTTACACGTGATTGTTTGGATAGTAGTTGTAAGAGACACATATCGTTACATGTATTTGTTTGAATAGTAGTTGTAGGTGAAACATGTCGATACACGTGTTTGTTTGGATTGTATTTGTAATTAACACATGTCGTTACACGTTTTTGTTTGAATAGTAGTTGTAAGTGACACATATTGTTACATGTGTTTGCTTGGATAGTAGATGTAAGGGACACATGACGTTACACGTGTTATGTTTGGATAGTATTTGTAATTAACACATGTCGTTACATGTGTTTGTTTTGATAGTAGTTGTAAGAGACACATGTCGTTACACGTGATTGTTTGGATATTAGTTGTACGAGAAACATATCGTTACATGTGTTTGTTTGAATAGTAGTTGTAAGAGACACATATCGTTACATGTGTTTGCTTGGATAGTAGATGTAAGTGACACATGTCGTTACACGTTTTATGTTTGGATAGTATTTGTAATTAACACATGTTGTTACACGTGTTTGTTTTGATAGTAAGTGTAAGTAACACATGTCGTTACACGTGTTATGTTTGGATAGTATTTGTAATTAACACATGTAGTTACACGTGTTTATTTTGATAGTAGGTGTAAGAAACACATGTCGTTACACGTGTTTGTTTGAATAGTAGTTGTAAGAGATACATATCGTTACATGTGTTTGTTTGGATAATATTTGTAAGTGTCACATATTGTTACATGTGTTTGCTTAGATAGTAGATGTAAGAGACACATGTCGTTACACGTGATTGTTTGGATAGTAGTTGTAAGAGACACATATCATTACATGTGTTTGTTTGAATATTAGTTGTAAGTGAAACATGTCGATACACGTTTTATGTTTGGATAGTATTTGTAATTAACACATGTTGTTACACGTGTTTGTTTTGATAGTAAGTGTAAGTAACACATGTCGTTACACGTGTTATGTTTGGATAGTATTTGTAATTAACACATGTAGTTACACGTGTTTATTTTGATAGTAGGTGTATGTAACACATGTCGTTACACGTGTTTGTTTGAATTGTAGTTGTAAGAGACACATATCGTTACATGTGTTTGTTTGGATAGTATTTGTAAGTGTCACATATTGTTACATTTGTTTGCTTGGATAGTAGATGTAAGAGACACATGTCGTTACACGTGATTGTTTGGATAGTAGTTGTAAGAGACACATATCGTTACATGTGTTTGTTTGAATAGTAGTTGTAAGTGAAACATGTCGATACACGTGTTTGTTTGGATTGTATTTGTAATTAACACATGTCGTTACACGCTTTTGTTTGGATAGTAGTTGTAAGTGACACACATTGTTACATGTGTTTGCATTGATAGTAGATGTAAGGGACACATAACGTTACACGTGTTATGTTTGTATAGTATTTGTAATTAACACATGTCGTTACACGTGTTTGTTTTGATAGTAGTTGTAAGAGACACATGTCGTTACACGTGATTGTTTGCATAGTAGTTGTACGAGAAATATATCGTTACATGTGTTTGTTTGAATAGTAGTTGTAAGTGACACATATTGTTACATGTGTTTGCTTGGATAGTAGATGTAAGGGACACATGACGTTACACGTGTTATGTTTGGATAGTATTTGTAATTAACACATGTCGTTACACGTGTTTGTTTTGATAGTAGTTGTAAGAGACACATGTCGTTACACGTGATTGTTTGGATATTAGTTGTACGAGAAACATATCGTTACATGTGTTTGTTTGAATAGTAGTTGTAAGAGACACATATCGTTACATGTGTTTGCTTGGATAGTAGATGTAAGTGACACATGTCGTTACACGTTTTATGTTTGGATAGTATTTGTAATTAACACATGTTGTTACACGTGTTTGTTTTGATAGTAAGTGTAAGTAACACATGTCGTTACACGTGTTATGTTTGGATAGTATTTGTAATTAACACATGTAGTTACACGTGTTTATTTTGATAGTAGGTGTAAGTAACACATGTCGATACACGCGTTTGTTTGAATAGTAGTTGTAAGAGATACATATCGTTACATGTGTTTGTTTGGATAATATTTGTAAGTGTCACATATTGTTACATGTGTTTGCTTAGATAGTAGATGTAAGAGACACATGTCGTTACACGTGATTGTTTGGATAGTAGTTGTAAGAGACACATATCATTACATGTGTTTGTTTGAATAACAGTTGTAAGTGAAACATGTCGATACACGTTTTATGTTTGGATAGTATTTGTAATTAACACATGTTGTTACACGTGTTTGTTTTGATAGTAAGTGTAAGTAACACATGTCGTTACACGTGTTATGTTTGGATAGTATTTGTAATTAACACATGTAGATACACGTGTTTATTTTGATAGTAGTTGTAAGTAACACATGTCGTTAAACGTGTTTGTTTGAATTGTAGTTGTAAGAGACACATATCGTTACATGTGTTTGTTTGGATAGTATTTGTAAGTGTCACATATTGTTACATGTGTTTGCTTGGGTAGTAGATGTAAGAGACACATGTCGTTACACGTGATTGTTTGGATAGTAGTTGTAAGAGACACATATCGTTACATGTGTTTGTTTGAATAGTAGTTGTAAGTGAAACATGTCGATACACGTGTTTGTTTGGATTGTATTTGTAATTAACACATGTCGTTACACGCTTTTGTTTGGATAGTAGTTGTAAGAGACACATGTCGTTACACGTGATTGTTTGGATATTAGTTGTACGAGAAACATATCGTTACATGTGTTTGTTTGAATAGTAGTTGTAAGAGACACATATCGTTACATGTGTTTGCTTGGATAGTAGATGTAAGTGACACATGTCGTTACACGTTTTATGTTTGGATAGTATTTGTAATTAACACATGTTGTTACACGTGTTTGTTTTGATAGTAAGTGTAAGTAACACATGTCGTTACACGTGTTATGTTTGGATAGTATTTGTAATTAACACATGTAGTTACACGTGTTTATTTTGATAGTAGGTGTAAGTAACACATGTCGATACACGCGTTTGTTTGAATAGTAGTTGCAAGAGATACATATCGTTACATGTGTTTGTTTGGATAATATTTGTAAGTGTCACATATTGTTACATGTGTTTGCTTAGATAGTAGATGTAAGAGACACATGTCGTTACACGTGATTGTTTGGATAGTAGTTGTAAGAGACACATATCATTACATGTGTTTGTTTGAATAACAGTTGTAAGTGAAACATGTCGATACACGTTTTATGTGTGGATAGTATTTGTAATTAACACATGTTGTTACACGTGTTTGTTTTGATAGTAAGTGTAAGTAACACATGTCGTTACACGTGTTATGTTTGGATAGTATTTGTAATTAACACATGTAGATACACGTGTTTATTTTGATAGTAGGTGTAAGTAACACATGTCGTTAAACGTGTTTGCTTGAATTGTAGTTGTAAGAGACACATATCGTTACATGTGTTTGTTTGGATAGTATTTGTAAGTGTCACATATTGTTACATGTGTTTGCTTGGGTAGTAGATGTAAGAGACACATGTCGTTACACGTGATTGTTTGGATAGTAGTTGTAAGAGACACATATCGTTACATGTGTTTGTTTGAATAGTAGTTGTAAGTGAAACATGTCGATACACGTGTTTGTTTGGATTGTATTTGTAATTAACACATGTCGTTACACGCTTTTGTTTGGATAGTAGTTGTAAGTGACACATATTGTTACATGTGTTTGCATTGATAGTAGATGTAAGGGACACATGAAGTTACACGTGTTATGTTTGGATAGTATTTGTAATTAACACATGTCGTTACACGTGTTTGTTTTGATAGTAGTTGAAAGAGACACATGTCGTTACACGTGATTGTTTGGATAGTAGTTGTACGAGAAACATATCGTTACATGTGTTTGTTTGAATAGTAGTTGTAAGTGACACATATTGTTACATGTGTTTGCTTGGATAGTAGATGTAAGGGACACATGACGTTACACGTGTTATGTTTGGATAGTATTTGTAATTAACACATGTCGTTACACGTGTTTGTTTTGATAGTAGTTGTAAGAGACACATGTCGTTACACGTGATTGTTTGGATATTAGTTGTAAGAGAAACATATCGTTACATGTGTTTGTTTGAATAGAAGTTGTAAGAGACACATATCGTTACATGTGTATGCTTGGATAGTAGATGTAAGTGACACATGTCGTTAGACGTTTTATGTTTGGATAGTATTTGTAATTAACACATGTCGTTACACGTGTTTGTTTTGATAGTAGGTGTAAGTAACACATGTCGTTACACGTGTTATGTTTGGATAGTATTTGTAATTAACACATGTCGTTACACGTGTTTGGTTTGATAGTAGGTGTAAGTAACACATGTCGTTACACGTGTTTGTTTGAATAGTACTTGTAAGAGACACATATCGTTACATGTGTTTGTTTGGATAGTATTTGTAAGTGTCACATATTGTTACATGTGTTTGCTTAGATAGTAGATGTAGGAGACACATGTCGTTACACGTGTTTGTTTGAATAGTAGTTGTAAGAGACACATATCATTACATGTGTTTGTTTGAATAATAGTTGTAATTGAAACATGTCGATACACGTTTTATGTTTGGATAGTATTTGTAATTAACACATGTTGTTACACGTGTTTGTTTTGATAGTAGTTGTAAGAGACACATACCATTACATGTGTTTGTTTGAATAATAGTTGTAAGTGAAACATGTCGATACACGTTTTATGTTTGGATAGTATTTGTAATTAACACATGTTGTTACACGTGTTTGTTTTGATAGTAGGTGTAAGTAACACATGTCGTTACACGTGTTATGTTTGGATAGTATTTGTAATTAACACATGTAGTTACACGTGTTTATTTTGATAGTAGGTGTAAGTAACACATGTCGTTACACGTGTTTGTTTGAATAGTAGTTGTAAGAGACACATATCGTTACATGTGTTTGTTTGGATAGTATTTGTAAGTGTCACATATTGTTACATGTGTTTGCTTGGATAGTAGATGTAAGAGACACATGTCGTTACACGTGATTGTTTGTATAGTAGTTGTAAGTGAAACATGTCGATACACGTGTTTGTTTGGATTGTATTTGTAATTAACACATGTCGTTACACGTTTTTGTTTGGATAGTAGTTGTTAGAGACACATGTTATGAAACGTGATTGTTTGGATAGTAGTTGTACGAGACACATATCGTTACATGTGTTTGTTTGAATAGTGTTGTAAGAGACACATATCGTTACATGTGTTTGCTTGGATAGTAGATGTAAGTGACACATGTCGTTACACGTTTTATGTTTGGATAGTATTTGTAATTAACACATGTCGTTACACGTGTTTGTTTTGATAGTAGGTGTAAGTAACACATGTCGTTACACGTGTTATGTTTGGATAGTATTTGTAATTAACACATGTCGTTACTCGTGTTTGTTTTGATAGTAGGTGTAATTAACACATATCGTTACACGTGTTTGTTTGAATAGTAGTTGTAAGAGATACATATCGTTACATGTGTTTGTTTGGATAGTATTTGAAAGTGTCACATATTGTTACATGTGTTTGCTTGGATAGTAGATGTAAGAGACACATGTCGTTACACATGTCGTTTTTGTAATTCAATTAACGGGCGACGTGTTTGTTTGGATAGTATTTGTACGAGACACATATCGTTACACGTGATTGTTTGGATAGTAGTTGTTAGAGACACATGTCGTTACACGTGATTGTTTGGATAGTAGATGTAAGTGACACATATCGTTACTCGTGTTTGCTTGGATAGTTGTTGTAAGTGACACTTGTCGTTATACCTGTTTGTTTTGATAGTCGGTGTAAGAGACACATGTCGTTACACCTGTTTGTTTTGATAGTCGGTGTAAGATACACAAGTCGTTACACCTGTTTGTTTTCATAGTGGGTGTAAAAGACACATGTCGTTACACCTGTTTGTTTTGATAGTGGGTGTAAGAGACACATGTCGTTACACCTTTTTGTTTTGATAGTCGGTGTAAGATACACATGTCGTTACACCTGTTTGTTTTGATAGTCGGTGTAAGAGACACATGTCGTTACACCTGCTTGTTTTGATAGTCAGTGTAAGATACACAATTCGTTACACCTGTTTGTTTTGATAGTGGGTGTAAGAGACACATGTCGTTACACCTTTTTGTTTTGATAGTCGGTGTAAGATACACATGTCGTTACACCTGTTTGTTTTGATAGTCGGTGTAAGAGACACATGTCGTTACACCTGTTTGTTTTGATAGTCAGTGTAAGATACACAATTCGTTACACCTGTTTGTTTTGATAGTGGGTGTAAGAGACACATGTCGTTACACATGTCGTTTTTGTAATTCAATTAACGGGCGACGTGTTTGTTTGGATAGTATTTGTACGAGACACATATCGTTTCACGTGATTGTTTGGATAGTAGTTGTAAGAGACACATGTCGTTACACGTGATTGTTTGGATAGTAGATGTAAGTAACACATGTCGTTACACGTGTTTGTTTGAATAGTAGTTGTAAGTGACACATATTGTTACATGTGTTTGCTTGGATAGTAGATGTAAGGGACACATGACGTTACACGTGTTATGTTTGGATAGTATTTGTAATTAACACATGTCGTTACACGTGTTTGTTTTTATAGTAGTTGTAAGAGACACATGTCGTTACACGTGATTGTTTGGATATTAGTTGTACGAGAAACATATCGTTACATGTGTTTGTTTGAATAGTAGTTGTAAGAGACATATCGTTACATGTGTTTGCTTGGATAGTAGATGTAAGTGACACATGTCGTTACACGTTTTATGTTTGGATAGTATTTGTAATTAACACATGTCGTTACACGTGTTTGTTTTGATAGTAGGTGTAAGTAACACATATCATTACATGTGTTTGTTTGAATAATAGTTGTAAGTGAAACATGTCGATACACGTTTTATGTTTGGATAGTATTTGTAATTAACACATGTTGTTACACGTGTTTGTTTTGATAGTAGGTGTAAGTAACACATGTCGTTACACGTGTTATGTTTGGATAGTATTTGTAATTAACACATGTAGTTACACGTGTATATTTTGATAGCAGGTGTAAGTAACACATGTCGTTACACGTGTTTGTTTGAATAGTAGTTGTAAGAAACACATATCTTTACATGTGTTTGTTTGGATAGTATTTGTAAGTGTCACATATTGTTACATGTGTTTGCTTGGATAGTAGATGTAAGAGACACATGTCGTTACACGTGATTGTTTGGATAGTAGTTGTAAGAGACACATATCGTTACATGTGTTTGTTTGTATAGTAGTTGTAAGTGAAACATGTCGATACACGTGTTTGTTTGGATTGTATTTGTAATTAACACATGTCGTTACACGTTTTTGTTTGGATAGTAGTTGTAAGAGACACATGTTGTTAAACGTGATTGTTTGGATAGTAGTTGTACGAGACACATATCGTTACATGTGTTTGTTTGAATAGTAGTTGTAAGAGACACATATCGTTACATGTGTTTGCTTGGATAGTAGATGTAAGTGACACATGTCGTTACACGTTTTATGTTTGGATAGTATTTGTAATTAACACATGTCGTTACACGTGTTTGTTTTGATAGTAGGTGTAAGTAACACATGTCGTTACACGTGTTATGTTTGGATAGTATTTGTAATTAACACATGTCGTTACTCGTGTTTGTTTTGATAGTAGGTGTAATTAACACATATCGTTACACGTGTTTGTTTGAATAGTAGTTGTAAGAGATACATATCGTTACATGTGTTTGTTTGGATAGTATTTGAAAGTGTCACATATTGTTACAAGTGTTTGCTTGGATAGTAGATGTAAGAGACACATGTCGTTACACATGTCGTTTTTGTAATTCAATTAACGGGCGACGTGTTTGTTTGGATAGTATTTGTACGAGACACATATCGTTACACGTGATTGTTTGGATAGTAGTTGTAAGAGACACATGTCGTTACACGTGATTGTTTGGATAGTAGATGTAAGTGACACATATCGTTACTCGTGTTTGCTTGGATAGTTGTTGTAAGTGACACTTGTCGTTATACCTGTTTGTTTTGGTAGTCGGTGTAAGAGACACATGTCGTTACACCTGTTTGTTTTGATAGTGGGTGTAAGAGACACATGTCGTTACACCTGTTTGTTTTGATAGTCGGTGTAAGAGACACATGTCGTTACACCTGTTTGTTTTGATAGTGGGTGTAAGAGACACATGTCGTTACACATGTCGTTTTTGTAATTCAATTAACGGGCGACGTGTTTGTTTGGATAGTATTTGTACGAGACACATATCGTTACACGTGATTGTTTGGATAGTAGATGTAAGTGACACATATCGTTACTCGTGTTTGCTTGGATAGTTGTTGTAAGTGACACATGTCGTTACACCTGTTTGTTTTGATAGTCGGCGTAAGAGACACATGTCGTTACACCTGTTTGTTTTGATAGTCGGTGTAAGATACACAAGTCGTTACACCTGTTTGTTTTGATAGTCGGTGTAAGAGACACATTTCGTTACACCTGTTTGTTTTGATAGGCGATGTAAGAGACACATGTCGTTACACCTGTTTGTTTTGATAGTGGGTGTAAGAGACACATGTCGTTACACCTGTTTGTTTTGATAGTGGGTGTAAGAGACACATGTCGTTACACCTGTTTGTTTTGATAGTGGGAGTAAGAGACACATGTCGTTACACCAGTTTTTTTTGATAGTCGGTGTAAGATACACAAGTCGTTACACCTGTTTGTTTTGATAGGCGATGTAAGAGACACATGTCGTTACACCTGTTTGTTTTGATAGTGGGTATAAGAGACACATGTCGTTACACCTGTTTGTTTTGATAGTCGGTGTAAGATACACAAGTCGTTACACCTGTTTGTTTTGATAGGCGATGTAAGAGACACATGTCGTTACACCTGTTTGTTTTGATAGCGGGTGTAAGAGACACATGTCGTTACACCTGTTTGTTTTGATAGTGGGTGTAAGAGACACATGTCGTTACACCTGTTTGTTTTGATAGTGGGTGTAAGAGACACATGTCGTTACACCTGTTTGTTTTGATAGTGGGTGTAAGAGACACGTGTCGTTACACCTGTTTGTTTTGATAGTGGGTGTAAGAGACACAAGTCGTTACACCTGTTTGTTTTGATAGTGGGTGTAAGAGACACAAGTCGTTACACCTGTTTGTTTTGATTGTGGGTGTAAGAGACACATGTCGTTACACCTGTTTGTTTTGATAGTGGTGTAAGAGACACATGTCGTTACACCTGTTTGTTTTGATAGTGGGTGTAAGAGACACATGGCGTTACACCTGTTTGTTTTGATAGTGGGTGTAAGAGACACATGTCGTTACACCTGTTTGTTTTGATAGTGGGTGTAAGAGACACATGTCGTTACACCTGTTTGTTTTGATTGTGGGTGTAAGAGACACATGTCGTTACACCTGTTTGTTTTGATAGTGGTGTAAGAGAAACATGTCGTTACACCTGTCGTTACACCTGTTTGTTTTGATAGCGGGTGTAAGAGTCACATGTCGTTACACCTGTTTGTTTTGATAGTGGGTGTAAGAGACACATGTCGTTACACCTGTTTGTTTTGATAGTGGGTGTAAGAGACACAAGTCGTTACACCTGTTTTTTTTGATAGTGGGTGTAAAAGACACAAGTCGTTACACCTGTTTGTTTTGATAGTCGGTGTAAGAGACACATGTCGTTACACCTGTTTGTTTTGATAGTGGGTGTAAGAGACACATGTCGTTACACCTGTTTGTTTTGATAGTCGGTGTAAGAGACACATGTCGTTACACCTGTTTGTTTTGATAGTGGGTGTAAGAGACACATGTCGTTACACCTGTTTGTTTTGATTGTGGGTGTAAGAGACACATGTCGTTACTCCTGTTTGTTTTGATAGTGGTGTAAGAGAAACATGTCGTTACACCTGTTTGTTTTGATAGTGGGTGTAAGAGACACATTTCTTTACACCTGTTTGTTTTGATAGTGGGTGTAAGAGACACAAGTCGTTACACCTGTTTGTTTTGATAGTCGGTGTAAGATACACATGTCGTTACACCTGTTTGTTTTGTTAGTCAGTGTAAGAGACACATGTCGTTACACATGTCGTTTTTGTAATTCAATTAACGGACGATACTTGTAATACATATCGATTCATTCTTGTTTCGTGATAATCATTAACACCTATTGTACATATTTATCTTGTTCAGATACATAGTTTTGTAAACATTTGCATGATTTATCCATTTAATGATATACACATCCCACATTCCTAATGTCAAAGTGAAAGTTCTATCTAACAATCGATACTAAGGGCTAAAAAAACAGTCATGTTTATGAATAGTTACTCCCACTTAATCGTCTAATTACATTTATTCATAAAAAAGAACGTGAATATTGTAAACAATATATTAAACGGTTTTAATGACAAAACTGTGAGTGAATATGTTATGAAATACTAATTTACTACCTCGAGTTAATCACTTTTCTTAATTAACCAACTTTAGATAAATGATGTCCCATCGCTGCCCCTGTTATCTGGGGTACTTGCGGTTAATCTTAATAGGAAACACATATTTAGGTAATTGTTTTCTCGTTCTGTGTACAATAATCCAAAATATTCTCACAATTCTTTGAAACGTGAAAATTCATGAAAACAGTTAGAAATATTCTTGAATCTCTTCTTATATTTTGTTTCTTATTCACATCTCGATAACAGCTCGTATCTAAACATTGATTTTATTGGTACATTCTTGTCTATATACAAATATTATGAATAGAGTATTTGACAACGTCTATTATATTATAATCACGTTTTCTTATATCTAAATTAATTAATATCACCAGTACTATTTCATAATAAACGTGTCTTATACTTTATTCTGAAAATATATATAATGGTATAAGCTTGTGTGGTTTTTATTTCGCAAGATGAGTATTATTTTTTTTTTGTGTTTTTTTTTTGTATTTGTTTGTATGGATTAATGATTAATATCGCTTGAAATGAAAACTTCCTAATTATTTTCAGTATGAGATGTTGAATTATTAGCCTGAAGTTTGAAATACTTCACCTTGACAGAAGATCAATTTAATAATTGGAAACCTTTAACGACTTTTGGCGAGACATTTTACGCCTTTTCTGTTTCGTTGCACAGTTAATAGGAAGAGTGAATATTGCTTGAATAACGCATTCTTGATTTTCAATGTCTTTTTTTTTCTTTTGCAGGCCTATCTCAATACAGATTGTTGAAATAGTTGACCTCAAAAGCAAAGGACAATAAGTGGTCCATGGTTGTGTCTTTATTTGAACCTACAGCAGTATACAGAGCGAAAACAAACTCTCCGCTTACATGATTTGTTATTACATTTTGCCAAAGGTTTCATTGTCTAATATTCCATACCTTATACTGAAAATAAAAGGTATATCATATTATTATTTCATCTTTTCAATTTCATGAAATATTGAATATAATACTGTTATTTAAAAACAATTGTTATGTGTAATTATGTATAACCTCCATTAATCTGGTTCTATTACTTTTGGTTCACTAAATAAGATATATAAACATTCTGTTGTACTATTTTTCTAAATATAGAACTATTTTGTATAATTTTGCCATTTATACTCTTTCAAGCGAAACCACTGTATGTCTTGCAAGTGCTATAACTTATCAGCGCCGTGGTTTCATTGTAGCCTGACAAAGGTTGGGAAAGAATTGCATTCCTCATTAAAATTTGAAACCTCGAAAAAACTAAAATTCTTTGAAGTATTGAAGTCTAGTAATTACATATATGAATTGTGTAAGTATTATGTATAAACAGATAATATTTCTAATGTCATTATTGTTTTTTCGTATACAAACTACTTCATTCCATGTCACTTTGCACTGAACGGTTAATTCATATCACACGATCGTCAATCTAGGCAAAGGCCAACCAAGCTCAATTCCGGCCTCCTATAGGTCCTAGGTCGCGTTATTTTCGGCACGTGCCTACTAGATATCAACCGCTCAAACACTTCGACACTTCACACTCGATACGTGCCGTGAAGCGAACAAACTGAATGATTTGTTTTTCGTCTTTCAAAACAGCTCTATATCGAAAAAGTATTCGGTCGATGAAATATTGATACGACTAAAGACGCATGTGCAGTGCTTGTTACTATTTCCAGTGTGAGCCACTATTAAACTAGGACACACGCAGAGTTTACACATGTTATATGGCATAAGCGAATGTTTTGTTAACTAGGTGGCTGGTTTATATTTAGTTTTCCAGTAATACACACGCAGAGTTTACACATGTTATATGGCACAAGTGAATGTTTTGTTAACTAGGTGGCTGGTTTTTATTTGGTTCTCCAGTAATACACACGCAGAGTTTACACATTTATATATGGCATAAGTGAATGTTTTGTTAACTAGGTGGCTGGTTTTTATTTGGTTCTCCAGTAATACACACGC
Source organism: Saccoglossus kowalevskii (assembly GCF_978046115.1). Classification (NCBI taxonomy): domain Eukaryota; kingdom Metazoa; phylum Hemichordata; class Enteropneusta; family Harrimaniidae; genus Saccoglossus; species Saccoglossus kowalevskii. The sequence goes on from NC_140658.1 coordinate 33,110,606, forward strand.
AGAGTTTACACATGTTATATGGCACAACTGAATGTTTTGTTAACTAGGTGGCTGGTTTTTATTTGGTTCTCCAGTAATACACACGCAGAGTTTACACATGTTATATGGCACAACTGAATGTTTTGTTAACTAGGTGGCTGGTTTTTATTTGGTTCTCCAGTAATACACACGCAGAGTTTACACATGTTATATGGCACAAGTGAATGTTTTGTTAACTAGGTGGCTGGTTTTTATTTGGTTCTCCAGTAATACACACGCATAGTTTACACATGTTATATGGCACAAGTGAATGTTTTGTTAACTAGGTGGCTGGTTTTTATTTGGTTCTCCAGTAATACACACGCAGAGTTTACACATGTTATATGGCACAAGTGAATGTTTTGTTAACTAGGTGGCTGGTTTTTATTTGGTTCTCCAGTAATGCACACGCAGAGTTTACACATGTTATATGGCACAAGTGAATGTTTTGTTAACTAGGTGGCTGGTTTTTATTTGGTTCTCCAGTAATACACACGCAGAGTTTACACATGTTATATGGCACAAGTGAATGTTTTGTTAACTAGGTGGCTGGTTTTTATTTGGTTCTCCAGTAATACACACGCAGAGTTTACACATGTTATATGGCTCAAGTGAACGTTTTGTTAACTAGGTGGCTGGTTTTTATTTGGTTCTCCAGTAATACACACGCAGAGTTTACACATGTTATATGGCACAAGTGAATGTTTTGTTAACTAGGTGGCTGGTTTTTATTTGGTTCTCCAGTAATACACACGCAGAGTTTACACATGTTATATGGCACAAGTGAATGTTTTGTCAACTAGGTCGCTGGTTTTTATTTGGTTCTCCAGTAATACACAAGCAGAGTTTACACATATTATATGGCACAAGTGAATGATTTGTTAACTAGGTGGCTGGTTTTTATTTGGTTCTCCAGTAATACACACGCAGAGTTTACACATGTTATATGGCACAAGTGAATGTTTTGTTAACTAGGTGGCTGGTTTTTATTTGGTTCTCCAGTAATACACGCGCAGAGTTTACACATGTTATATGGCACAAGTGAATGTTTTGTTAACTAGGTGGTTGGTTTTTATTTGGTTCTCCAGTAATACACACGCAGAGTTTACAAATGTTATATGGCACAACTGAATGTTTTGTTAACAAGGTGGCTGGTTTTTATTTGGTTCTCCAGTAATACACACGCAGAGTTTACACATGTTATATGGCACAAGTGAATGTTTTGTTAACTAGGTGGCTGGTTTTTATTTGGTTCTCCAGTAATACACACGCAGAGTTTACACATGTTATATGGCACAAGTGAATGTTTTGTTAACTAGGTGGCTGGTTTTTATTTGGTTCTCCAGTAATACACACGCAGAGTTTACACATGTTATATGGCACAACTGAATGTTTTGTTAACTAGGTGGCTGGTTTTTATCTGGTTCTCCAGTAATACACACGCAGAGTTTACACATATTATATGGCTCAAGTGAATGTTTTGTTAACTAGGTGGCTGGTTTTTATTTGGTTCTCCAGTAATACACACGCAGAGTTTACACATGTTGTATGGCACAAGTGAATGTTTTGTTAACTAGGTGGCTGGTTTTTATTTGGTTCTCCAGTAATACACACGCAGAGTTTACACATGTTATATGGCACAAGTGAATGTTTTGTTAACTAGGTGGCTGGTTTTTATTTGGTTCTCCAGTAATACACACGCAGAGTTTACACATGTTGTATGGCACAAGTGAATGTTTTGTTAACTAGGTGGCTGGTTTTTATTTGGTTCTCCAGTAATACACACGCAGAGTTTACACATTTTATATGGCACAAGTGAGTGTTTTGTTAACTAGGTGGCTGGTTTTTATTTGGTTCTCCAGTAATACACACGCAGAGTTTATATATGTTATATGGCACAAGTGAATGATTTGTCAACTAGGTGGCTGGTTTTTATTTGGTTCTCCAGTAATACACACGCAGAGTTTACACATGTTATATGGCACAAGTGAATGATTTGTTAACTAGGTGGCTGGTTTTTATTTGGTTCTCCAGTAATACACACGCAGAGTTTACACATGTTATATGGCACAAGTGAATGTTTTGTCAACTAGGTCGCTGGTTTTTATTTGGTTCTCCAGTAATACACAAGCAGAGTTTACACATATTATATGGCACAAGTGAATGATTTGTTAACTAGGTGGCTGGTTTTTATTTGGTTCTCCAGTAATACACACGCAGAGTTTACACATGTTATATGGCACAAGTGAATGTTTTGTTAACTAGGTGGCTGGTTTTTATTTGGTTCTCCAGTAATACACGCGCAGAGTTTACACATGTTATATGGCACAAGTGAATGTTTTGTTAACTAGGTGGTTGGTTTTTATTTGGTTCTCCAGTAATACACACGCAGAGTTTACAAATGTTATATGGCACAACTGAATGTTTTGTTAACAAGGTGGCTGGTTTTTATTTGGTTCTCCAGTAATACACACGCAGAGTTTACACATGTTATATGGCACAAGTGAATGTTTTGTTAACTAGGTGGCTGGTTTTTATTTGGTTCTCCAGTAATACACACGCAGAGTTTACACATGTTATATGGCACAAGTGAATGTTTTGTTAACTAGGTGGCTGGTTTTTATTTGGTTCTCCAGTAATACACACGCAGAGTTTACACATGTTATATGGCACAACTGAATGTTTTGTTAACTAGGTGGCTGGTTTTTATCTGGTTCTCCAGTAATACACACGCAGAGTTTACACATATTATATGGCTCAAGTGAATGTTTTGTTAACTAGGTGGCTGGTTTTTATTTGGTTCTCCAGTAATACACACGCAGAGTTTACACATGTTGTATGGCACAAGTGAATGTTTTGTTAACTAGGTGGCTGGTTTTTATTTGGTTCTCCAGTAATACACACGCAGAGTTTACACATGTTATATGGCACAAGTGAATGTTTTGTTAACTAGGTGGCTGGTTTTTATTTGGTTCTCCAGTAATACACACGCAGAGTTTACACATGTTGTATGGCACAAGTGAATGTTTTGTTAACTAGGTGGCTGGTTTTTATTTGGTTCTCCAGTAATACACACGCAGAGTTTACACATTTTATATGGCACAAGTGAGTGTTTTGTTAACTAGGTGGCTGGTTTTTATTTGGTTCTCCAGTAATACACACGCAGAGTTTATATATGTTATATGGCACAAGTGAATGATTTGTCAACTAGGTGGCTGGTTTTTATTTGGTTCTCCAGTAATACACACGCAGAGTTTACACATGTTATATGGCACAAGTGAATGATTTGTTAACTAGGTGGCTGGTTTTTATTTGGTTCTCCAGTAATACACACGCAGAGTTTACACATGTTATATGGCACAAGTGAATGTTTTGTTAACTAGGTTGCAGGTTTTTATTTGGTTCTCCAGTAATACACGCGCAGAGTTTGCACATGTTATATGGCACAAGTGAATGTTTTGTTAACTAGGTGGCTGTTTTTTATTTGGTTCTCCAGTAATACACACGCAGAGTTTACACATGTTATATGGCACAAGTGAATGTTTTGTTAACTAGGTTGCTGGTTTTTATTTGGTTCTACAGTAATACACACGCAGAGTTTACACATGTTATATGGCACTAGTGAATGTTTTGTTAACTAGGTGGCTGGTTTTTATTTGGTTCTCCAGTAATACACGCGCAGAGTTTACACATGTTATATGGCACAAGTGAATGTTTTGTTAACTAGGTGGCTGGTTTTTATTTGGTTCTCCAGTAATACACACGCAGAGTATACACATGTTATATGGCACAACTGAATGTTTTGTTAACTAGGTGGCTGGTTTTTATTTGCTTCTCCAGTAATACACACGCTGAGTTTACACATGTTATATGGCACAACTGAATGTTTTGTTAACTAGATGGCTGGTTTTTATTTGGTTCTCCAGTAATACACACGCAGAGTTTACACATGTTATATGGCACAAGTGAATGTTTTGTTAACTAGGTGGCTGGTTTTTATTTGGTTCTCCAGTAATACACACGCAGAGTTTACACATGTTATATGGCACAAGTGAATGTTTTGTTAACTAGGTGGCTGGTTTTTATTTGGTTCTCCAGTAATACACACGCAGAGTTTACACATGTTATATGGCACAAGTGAATGTTTTGTTAACTAGGTGGCTGGTTTTTATTTGGTTCTCCAGTAATACACACGCAGAGTTTACACATGTTATATGTCACAAGTGAATGTTTTGTTAACTAGGTGGCTGGTTTTTATTTGGTTCTCCAGTAATACACACGCAGAGTTTACTCATGTTATATGGCACAAGTGAATGTTTTGTTAACTAGGTGGCTGGTTTTTATTTGGTTCTCCAGTAATACACACGCAGAGTTTACACATGTTATATGGCACAAGTGAATGTTTTGTTAACTAGGTGGCTGGTTTTTATTTGGTTCTCCAGTAATACACACGCAGAGTTTACACATGTTATATGGCACAAGTGAATGTTTTGTTAACTAGGTGGCTGGTTTTTATATGGTTCTCCAGTAATACACACGCAGAGTTTACACATGTTATATGGCTCAAGTGAATGTTTTGTTAACTAGGTGGCTGGTTTTTATTTGGTTCTCCAGTAATACACACGCAGAGTTTACACATGTTATATTGCACAAGTAAATGTTTTGTTAACTAGGTGGCTGGTTTTTATTTGGTTTTCCAGTAATACACGCGCAGACTTTACACATGTTATATGGCACAAGTGAATGTTTTGTTAACTAGGTGGCTGGTTTTTATTTGGTTCTCCAGTAATACACACGCAAAGTGTACACATGTTATATGGCACAAGTGAATGTTTTGTTAACTAGGTGGCTGGTTTTTATTTGGTTCTCTAGTAATACACACGCAGAGTTTACACATGTTATATGGCACAAGTGAATGTTTTGTCAACTAGGTGGCGGGTTTTTATTTGGTTCTCCAGTAATACACACGCAGAGTTTACACATGTTATATGGCACAAGTGAATGTTTTGTTAACTAGGTGGCTGGTTTTTATTTGGTTCTCCAGTAATACACGCGCAGACTTTACACATGTTATATGGCACAAGTGAATGTTTTGTTAACTAGGTGGCTGGTTTTTATTTGGTTCTCCAGTAATACACACGCAGAGTTTACACATGTTATATGGCACAAGTGAATGTTTTGTTAACTAGGTGGCTGGTTTTTATTTGGTTCTCCAGTAATACACACACAGAGTTTACACATGTTATATGGGACAAGTGAATGTTTTGTCAACTAGGTGGCGGATTTTTATTTGGTTCTCCAGTAATACACACGCAGAGTTTATACATGTTATATGGCACAACTGAATGTTTTGTTAACTAGGTGGCTGGTTTTCATTTGGTTCTCCAGTAATACACACGCAGAGTTTACACATGTTATATGGCACAAGTGAATGTTTTGTTAACTAGGTGGCTGGTTTTTATTTGGTTCTCCAGTAATACACACGCAGAGTATACACATGTTATATGGCACAAGTGAATGTTTTGTTAACTAGGTGGCTGGTTTTTATTTGGTTCTCCAGTAATACACACGCAGAGTTTACACATGTTATATGGCACAAGTGAATGTTTTGTTAACTAGGTGGCTGGTTTTTATTTGGTTCTCCAGTAATACACACGCAGAGTTTACACATGTTATATGGCACAAGTGAATGTTTTGTTAACTAGGTGGCTGGTTTTTATTTGGTTCTCCAGTAATACACACGCAGAGTTTACACATGTTATATGGCGCAAGTGAATGTTTTGTCAACTAGGTGGCTGGTTTTTATTTGGTTCTCCAGTAATACACACGCAGAGTTTACACATGTTATATGGCACAAGTGAATGATTTGTTACTAGGTGGCTGGTTTTTATTTGGTTCTCCAGTAATACACACGTAGAGTTTACACATGCTATATGGCACAACTGAATGTTTTGTTAACTAGGTGGCTGGTTTTTATTTGGTTTTCCAGTAATACACGCGCAGACTTTACACATGTTATATGGCACAAGTGAATGTTTTGTTAACTAGGTGGCTGGTTTTTATTTGGTTCTCCAGTAATACACACGCAAAGTGTACACATGTTATATGGCACAAGTGAATGTTTTGTTAACTAGGTGGCTGGTTTTTATTTGGTTCTCCAGTAATACACACGCAAAGTGTGCACATGTTATATGGCACAAGTGAATGTTTTGTTAACTAGGTGGCTGGTTTTTATTTGGTTCTCTAGTAATACACACGCAGAGTTTACACATGTTATATGGCACAAGTGAATGTTTTGTCAACTAGGTGGCTGGTTTTTATTTGGTTCTCCAGTAATACACACGCAGAGTTTACACATGTTATATGGCACAAGTGAATGTTTTGTTAACTAGGTGGCTGGTTTTTATTTGGTTCTCCAGTAATACACGCGCAGACTTTACACATGTTATATGGCACAAGTGGATGTTTTGTTAACTAGGTGGCTGGTTTTTATTTGGTTCTCCAGTAATACACACGCAGAGTTTATACATGTTATATGGCACAACTGAATGTTTTGTTAACTAGGTGGCTGGTTTTTATTTGGTTCTCCAGTAATACACACGCAGAGTTTACACATGTTATATGGCACAAGTGAATGTTTTGTTAACTAGGTGGCTGGTTTTTATTTGGTTCTCCAGTAATACACACGCAGAGTTTACACATGTTATATGGCTCAAGTGAATGTTTTGTTAACTAGGTGGCTGGTTTTTATTTGGTTCTCCAGTAATACACACGCAGAGTTTACACATGTTATGTGGCACAAGTAAATGTTTTGTTAACTAGGTGGCTGGTTTTTATTTGGTTCTCCAGTAATACACACGCAGAGTTTACACATGTTATATGGCTCAAGTGAATGTTTTGTTAACTAGGTGGCTGGTTTTTATTTGGTTCTCCAGTAATACACACGCAGAGTTTACACATGTTATATGGCACAGGTGAATGTTTTGTTAACTAGGTGGCTGGTTTTTATTTGGTTCTCCAGTAATACACACGCAGAGTTTACACATGTTATATGGCACAAGTGAATGTTTTGTTAACTAGGTGGCTGGTTTTTATTTGGTTCTCCAGTAATACACACGCAGAGTTTACACATGTTATATGGCACAAGTGAATGTTTTGTTAACTAGGTGGCTGGTTTTTATATGGTTCTCCAGTAATACACACGCAGAGTTTACACATGTTATATGGCTCAAGTGAATGTTTTGTTAACTAGGTGGCTGGTTTTTATTTGGTTCTCCAGTAATACACACGCAGAGTTTACACATGTTATATTGCACAAGTAAATGTTTTGTTAACTAGGTGGCTGGTTTTTATTTGGTTTTCCAGTAATACACGCGCAGACTTTACACATGTTATATGGCACAAGTGAATGTTTTGTTAACTAGGTGGCTGGTTTTTATTTGGTTCTCCAGTAATACACACGCAAAGTGTACACATGTTATATGGCACAAGTGAATGTTTTGTTAACTAGGTGGCTGGTTTTTATTTGGTTCTCTAGTAATACACACGCAGAGTTTACACATGTTATATGGCACAAGTGAATGTTTTGTCAACTAGGTGGCGGGTTTTTATTTGGTTCTCCAGTAATACACACGCAGAGTTTACACATGTTATATGGCACAAGTGAATGTTTTGTTAACTAGGTGGCTGGTTTTTATTTGGTTCTCCAGTAATACACGCGCAGACTTTACACATGTTATATGGCACAAGTGAATGTTTTGTTAACTAGGTGGCTGGTTTTTATTTGGTTCTCCAGTAATACACACGCAGAGTTTACACATGTTATATGGCACAAGTGAATGTTTTGTTAACTAGGTGGCTGGTTTTTATTTGGTTCTCCAGTAATACACACACAGAGTTTACACATGTTATATGGGACAAGTGAATGTTTTGTCAACTAGGTGGCGGATTTTTATTTGGTTCTCCAGTAATACACACGCAGAGTTTATACATGTTATATGGCACAACTGAATGTTTTGTTAACTAGGTGGCTGGTTTTCATTTGGTTCTCCAGTAATACACACGCAGAGTTTACACATGTTATATGGCACAAGTGAATGTTTTGTTAACTAGGTGGCTGGTTTTTATTTGGTTCTCCAGTAATACACACGCAGAGTATACACATGTTATATGGCACAAGTGAATGTTTTGTTAACTAGGTGGCTGGTTTTTATTTGGTTCTCCAGTAATACACACGCAGAGTTTACACATGTTATATGGCACAAGTGAATGTTTTGTTAACTAGGTGGCTGGTTTTTATTTGGTTCTCCAGTAATACACACGCAGAGTTTACACATGTTATATGGCACAAGTGAATGTTTTGTTAACTAGGTGGCTGGTTTTTATTTGGTTCTCCAGTAATACACACGCAGAGTTTACACATGTTATATGGCGCAAGTGAATGTTTTGTCAACTAGGTGGCTGGTTTTTATTTGGTTCTCCAGTAATACACACGCAGAGTTTACACATGTTATATGGCACAAGTGAATGATTTGTTACTAGGTGGCTGGTTTTTATTTGGTTCTCCAGTAATACACACGTAGAGTTTACACATGCTATATGGCACAACTGAATGTTTTGTTAACTAGGTGGCTGGTTTTTATTTGGTTCTCCAGTAATACACACGCAGAGTTTACACATGTTATATTGCACAAGTAAATGTTTTGTTAACTAGGTGGCTGGTTTTTATTTGGTTTTCCAGTAATACACGCGCAGACTTTACACATGTTATATGGCACAAGTGAATGTTTTGTTAACTAGGTGGCTGGTTTTTATTTGGTTCTCCAGTAATACACACGCAAAGTGTACACATGTTATATGGCACAAGTGAATGTTTTGTTAACTAGGTGGCTGGTTTTTATTTGGTTCTCCAGTAATACACACGCAAAGTGTGCACATGTTATATGGCACAAGTGAATGTTTTGTTAACTAGGTGGCTGGTTTTTATTTGGTTCTCTAGTAATACACACGCAGAGTTTACACATGTTATATGGCACAAGTGAATGTTTTGTCAACTAGGTGGCTGGTTTTTATTTGGTTCTCCAGTAATACACACGCAGAGTTTACACATGTTATATGGCACAAGTGAATGTTTTGTTAACTAGGTGGCTGGTTTTTATTTGGTTCTCCAGTAATACACGCGCAGACTTTACACATGTTATATGGCACAAGTGAATGTTTTGTTAACTAGGTGGCTGGTTTTTATTTGGTTCTCCAGTAATACACACGCAGAGTTTATACATGTTATATGGCACAACTGAATGTTTTGTTAACTAGGTGGCTGGTTTTTATTTGGTTCTCCAGTAATACACACGCAGAGTTTACACATGTTATATGGCACAAGTGAATGTTTTGTTAACTAGGTGGCTGGTTTTTATTTGGTTCTCCAGTAATACACACGCAGAGTTTACACATGTTATATGGCTCAAGTGAATGTTTTGTTAACTAGGTGGCTGGTTTTTATTTGGTTCTCCAGTAATACACACGCAGAGTTTATACATGTTATGTGGCACAAGTAAATGTTTTGTTAACTAGGTGGCTGGTTTTTATTTGGTTCTCCAGTAATACACACGCAGAGTTTACACATGTTATATGGCTCAAGTGAATGTTTTGTTAACTAGGTGGCTGGTTTTTATTTGGTTCTCCAGTAATACACACGCAGAGTTTACACATGTTATATGGCACAGGTGAATGTTTTGTTAACTAGGTGGCTGGTTTTTATTTGGTTCTCCAGTAATACACAGGCTTATTTATTTTATGAAATTGTTTATTAGTAATTATCAACATTTTATTTTTGTCAAACGAGGAATAAAATACCGTTTTCTGCTATATTACAAAATAGTAATTTTAACATCTTCATTTTATTCTTTCACAATTCATTTATCAGTTCTATTAATGAAACTATATATATCAGAGATGTGTGAGCTACGCAATTATTTATTGTCGCATTTACATTTTAATAATATATAAATTCATGTATATAACTAGGCATACACTAACATGGAAGCAATATTGCTTTAATCGGCCACATGTAAAACTGCAATTTTTCATTTTTAGTTGTGAGTATCTTTGTAACTTATATAAAGTAACCCGGCACTTATTTCCAATAAAATAAACGATGTTATCGTTGTGCGTCAGCTGCAATTGATCTCAAATGTTTTAGCGACTTATAGTGAAACACATTGATACTTGAACACAAACGCAGCTCAGTAAGATATAGTAATGTATTCATAGCAATCGTTATTTATTGGATTTGACCAAATATTTCCATATTTTACGAATTAAAACTGTGTTTTGGAAAATGCCGCAACGCACATAGAAATTTGGCACCACTTCCAGTTCTAATGTTGATTCATATAAAAACGTGTTTTTGCAAAATATGGAAAGGTCATGATAAATATGATACATACAATAATCTGTTTGTATATAGATTTTATCAATGCGATTGTGTGTAACGTAAAGTGTATTGAAGTGTGATAACGGTATGTACCTCCAAGCCATGTCGGTAGTATTATTGAATAATCTCTCCCTAACTGGGAAGATACTATGACGATTTCCAAAGCATATGGATATTTAATTTGCTTCTACCACTTTCATACACTTACACATACAGCTAATATAGAAATATGACTATCAAAAATACATTCAAACAATCGGAACATAGTCAGTGTACTAGATACACACGGTTCAGCATTCTGGTTAGTATATTTCAATAGTAGGGCATGTTCGATTCGTGTAAATGCGATACTACACTTACAGACTTATCGATTGAATGCACACGAAGGCAATGCTAATATCTGAAAAGAAAGATTATTTTAAACGGCGAAATTTCAGACATACCATTATTTCGGACTACAAAGTACAATCTGTGTAAAATTATCTTTCCATTGATGAATGTAATTTCATAACATGGGGAATATAAACGATATTGATTGATATGGCAAAAATTATGTCTTACCTTCGTATAAATTTGAATTGGTTGGTTTACCTGCTGAACACCCACGCTGATATGCTAAATAAGGATCGCACTGTTGTCGTGTCCAACAGGCTACTCGGGACATGCATCAATTCTACACAGAGTATGAGTATTTGTTCTACGATAGCATAACACGCAATGCAAATATACTGAAGTAGCGAGCATCATCGGCTTCACAAGCGTTAAAGAAATATTTGTTTTATACGCTTAATAATTTATATATTTGTCCGTGTGCAGCAGAATGGGCTTTAAGAACTTCCTCTTTATTCACGAAAACCATGACTAATAATAGACATGACGCTGCATCTATCAATCCTAGTTATTAATCATTAATGCAGCACACTAATGACTCCAAGAATGCACCACGCGCACCAGGCTATCAACTTTCCAATTTCAACACTTAAATATGTATTCACTCGAATAGAACAAGTTAAGTCAATGTGTTTCATAGTGCTAAATATATCCGCATCCCGTGTTCATTGAAACACGAGGAATATCATATACTTTTATAACACAAGGCATGTACATTTTCAATTTTCAAATTTACACGTTTTGTTTCCACCGCCTCGAGAGAATATTATAACAAAAATAGCAAACCCTTGAAGCGTTACAAATTGTATAAATAGAAAGTCTCTCGTTTACTAAATTCTCATTAATTACAGTTTAATATTCCCTTACCAGGTTTGACATTCACTGGAATGGATTATATTATACACGTTAATCACTTTGAACCTTGGGTCACCCCCGGTGGTCACCTTACATATACCATACATAAACGGATTATAATATGCTGCCATATAATTATCTATCACGTGGTAACTTTAACATGAATGGACTGTTGAAAAAATAATAATAGTGAAACCAAAAGAATTGCAAAAAAACATAATCAATGAGAAGTTTTACTGCAATATAAAATGTGTTGTGCCTCGTTTCTGAAGCGCAATAAACCGTAGTATTGGTTAGTATTATGTTCAATATTAACCCTATGATATAAATGTAACTAATAGCCCTTTGATATAAATGTAACCAACAGCCCAGTGATATAAATGTAACCAATAGCCCTGTGATATGAATGTAACCAATAGCCCTGTGATATAAATGTAACCAATAGCCCTGTGATATAAATGTAACCAAAAGCCCTGTGATATAAATGTAACCAATAGCCCTGTGATATAAATGTAACCAATAGCCTTGTGATATAAATGTAACCAATAGCCCTGTGATATCAATGTAACCAATAGCCCTGTGATATAAATGTAACCACTAGCACTTTGATATAAATATAACCAATAGCCCTGTGATATAAATGTAACCAATAGCCCTGTGATATAAATGTAACCAATAGCCCTGTGATATAAATGTAACCAATAGCCCTGTGATATAAATGTAACCAATAGCCATGTGATATAAATGTAACCAATAGCCCTGTGATATAAATGTAACCAAAAGCCCTGTGATAAAAATATAACCAATAGCCCTGTGATATAAATGTAATCAATAGCCTTGTGATATAAATGTAACCAATAGCTCTGTGATATAAATGTAACCAATAGCCCTGTGATATAAATATAACTAATAGCCCTGTGATATAAATGTAACCAATAGCCCTGTGATATAAATGTAACCAATAGCCCTGTGATATAAATGTAGCCAATAGCCCTGTGATATAAATATAACCAATAACCATATGATATAAATGTAACATAATGGCCCTTTGATATAAATGTAACCAACAGCCCAGTGATATAAATATAACCAATAGCCCTGTGATATAAATGTAACCAATAGCCCTGTGATATAAATATAACCAATAGCACTATGATATAAATTTAACCAATAGCCCTGTGATATAAATGTAACCAATAGCCCTGTGATATAAATATAACCAATAGTCCTGTGATATAAATGTAACCAATAGCCCTGTGATATAAATGTAACCAATAGCCCTGTGATATAAATATAACCAATAGCACTATGATATAAATTTAACCAATAGCCCTGTGATATAAATGTAACCAATAGCCCTGTGATATAAATATAACCAATAGTCCTGTGATATAAATGTAACCAATAGCCCTGTGATATAAATGTAACCAATAGCCCTGTGATATAAATATAACCAATAGCACTATGATATAAATTTAACCAATAGCCCTGTGATATAAATGTAACCAATACCCCTGTGATATAAATGTAATCAATGGCCCTGTGATATAAATATAACCAATAGCCCTGTGATATAAATGTAACCAATAGCCCTGTGATATAAATGTAACCAATAGCCCTGTGATATAAATGTAACCAATAGCCCTTTGATAAAAATATAACCAACAGCCCTGTGATATAAATATAACCAATAGCCCTGTGAAATAAATGTAACCAATAGCCCTGTGATATAAATGTAACTAATAGCCCTGTGATATAAATGTAACTAATAGCCCTGTGATATAAATGTAACCAACAGCCCAGTGATATAATGTAACCAACAGCCCTGTGATATAAATAAAACCAATAGCCCTGTGATATAAATGTAACTAATAGCCCTGTGATATAAATATAACCAATAGCCCTGTGATATAAATGTAACCAATAGCCCTGTGATTTAAATGTAACCAATAGCCCTGTGATATAAATGTAATCAATGGCCCTGTGATATAAATATAACCAATAGCCCTGTGATATAAATATAACCAATAGCCCTGTGATATAAATGTAACCAATAGCCCTGTGATATAAATGTAACCAATAGCCCTGTGATATAAATGTAACCAATAGCCCTGTGATATAAATATAACCAACAGCCCTACGATATAAATGTAACCAACAACCCTGTGATGTAAATATAACCAATAGCCCTGTGATATAAATATAACCAATAGCCCTGTGATATAAATGTAACCAATAGCCCTGTGATATAAATGTAACCAATAGCCCTGTGATATAAATGTAACCAAAAGCCCTGTGATATAAATATAACCAATAGCCCTGTGATATAAATGTAACCAATAGCCCTGTGATATAAATGTAACCAATAGCCCTGTGATATAAATGTAACCAATAGCCCTGTGATATAAATGTAACCAATAGCCATGTGATATAAATGTAACCAATAGCCCTGTGATATAAATGTAACCAAAAGCCCTGTGATAAAAATATAACCAATAGCCCTGTGATATAAATGTAATCAATAGCCCTGTGATATAAATGTAACCAATAGCTCTGTGATATAAATGTAACCAATAGCCCTGTGATATAAATATAACTAATAGCCCTGTGATATAAATGTAACCAATAGCCCTGTGATATAAATGTAACCAATAGCCCTGTGATATAAATGTAGCCAATAGCCCTGTGATATAAATATAACCAATAACCATATGATATAAATGTAACATAATGGCCCTTTGATATAAATGTAACCAACAGCCCAGTGATATAAATATAACCAATAGCCCTGTGATATAAATGTAACCAATAGCCCTGTGATATAAATATAACCAATAGCACTATGATATAAATTTAACCAATAGCCCTGTGATATAAATGTAACCAATAGCCCTGTGATATAAATATAACCAATAGTCCTGTGATATAAATGTAACCAATAGCCCTGTGATATAAATGTAACCAATAGCCCTGTGATATAAATATAACCAATAGCACTATGATATAAATTTAACCAATAGCCCTGTGATATAAATGTAACCAATAGCCCTGTGATATAAATATAACCAATAGTCCTGTGATATAAATGTAACCAATAGCCCTGTGATATAAATGTAACCAATAGCCCTGTGATATAAATATAACCAATAGCACTATGATATAAATTTAACCAATAGCCCTGTGATATAAATGTAACCAATACCCCTGTGATATAAATGTAATCAATGGCCCTGTGATATAAATATAACCAATAGCCCTGTGATATAAATGTAACCAATAGCCCTGTGATATAAATGTAACCAATAGCCCTGTGATATAAATGTAACCAATAGCCCTTTGATAAAAATATAACCAACAGCCCTGTAATATAAATATAACCAATAGCCCTGTGAAATAAATGTAACCAATAGCCCTGTGATATAAATGTAACTAATAGCCCTGTGATATAAATGTAACTAATAGCCCTGTGATATAAATGTAACCAACAGCCCAGTGATATAATGTAACCAACAGCCCTGTGATATAAATAAAACCAATAGCCCTGTGATATAAATGTAACTAATAGCCCTGTGATATAAATATAACCAATAGCCCTGTGATATAAATGTAACCAATAGCCCTGTGATTTAAATGTAACCAATAGCCCTGTGATATAAATGTAATCAATGGCCCTGTGATATAAATATAACCAATAGCCCTGTGATATAAATATAACCAATAGCCCTGTGATATAAATGTAACCAATAGCCCTGTGATATAAATGTAACCAATAGCCCTGTGATATAAATGTAACCAATAGCCCTGTGATATAAATATAACCAACAGCCCTACGATATAAATGTAACCAACAACCCTGTGATGTAAATATAACCAATAGCCCTGTGATATAAATATAACCAATAGCCCTGTGATATAAATGTAACCAATAGCCCTGTGATATAAATGTAACCAATAGCCCTGTGATATAAATGTAACCAATAGCCCTGTGATATAAATATTACCAATAGCCCTGTGATATAAATGTAACCAAAAGCCCTGTGATATAAATGTAACCAATAGCCCTGTGATATAAATATAACCAATAGCCCTGTGATATAAATGTAACCAATAGCCCTGTGATATAAATATAATCAATAGCCCTGTGATATAAATGTAACTAATAGCCCTGTGATATAAATATAACCAATAGCCCTGTGATATAAATGTAACCAATAGCCATGTGATATAAATGTAACCAATAGCCCTGTGATATAAATGTAACTAATAGCCCTGTGATATAAATATAACCAATAGCCCTGTGATATAAATGTAACCAATAGCCCTGTGATATAAATGTAACCAATAGCCCTGTGATATAAATGTAACTAATAGCCCTGTGATATAAATATAACCAATAGCCCTGTGATATAAATATAACCAATAGCCCTGTGATATAAATGTAACCAATAGCCCTGTGATATAAATGTAACATAATGGCCCTTTGATATAAATGTAACCAACAGCCCAGTGATATATATATAACCAATAGCCCTGTGATATAAATGTAACCAATAGCCCTGTGATATAAATATAACCAATAGCACTATGATATAAATGTAACCAATAGCCCTGTGATATAAATGTAACCAATAGCCCTGTGATATAAATATAACCAATAGCCCTGTGATATAAATGTAACCAATAGCCCTGTGATATAAATGTAACCAACAGCCCTGTGATATAAATATAACCAATAGCACTATGATATAAATTTAACCAATAGCCCTGTGATATAAATGTAACCAATAGCCCAGTGATATAAATGTAACCAATAGCCCTGTGATATAAATGTAACCAATAGCCCTTTGATAAAAATATAACCAACAGCCCTGTGATATAAATATAACCAATAGCCCTGTGAAATAAATGTAACCAATAGCCCTGTGATATAAATGTAACTAATAGCCCTGTGATATAAATGTAACTAATAGCCCTGTGATATAAATGTAACCTACAGCCCAGTGATATAATGTAACCAACAGCCCTGTGATATAAATATAACCAATAGCCCTGTGATATAAATGTAACCAATAGCATTGTGATATAAATGTAACCAATAGCCCTGTGATATAAATGTAACCAACAGCCCTGTGATATAAATGTAACCAACAGCCCTGTGATATAAATATAACCAATACCCCTGTGATATAAATGTAACCAACAGCCCTGTGATATAAATGTAACCAACAGCCCTGTGATATAAATATAACCAATAGCCCTGTGATATAAATGTAACTAATAGCCCAGTGATATAAATATATCCAATAGCCCTGTGATATAAATGTAACCAATAGCCCTGTGATTTAAATGTAACCAATAGCCCTGTGATATAAATGTAATCAATGGCCCTGTGATATAAATATAACCAATAGCCCTGTGATATAAATATAACCAGTAGCCCTGTGATATAAATGTAACCAATAGCCCTGTGATATAAATGTAACCAATAGCCCTGTGATATAAATGTAACCAATAGCCCTGTGATATAAATATAACCAACAGCCCTACGATATAAATGTAACCAACAACCCTGTGATGTAAATATAACCAATAGCCCTGTGATATAAATATAACCAATAGCCCTGTGATATAAATGTAACCAATAGCCCTGTGATATAAATGTAACCAATAGCCCTGTGATATAAATGTAACCAATAGCCCTGTGATATAAATATAACCAATAGCCCTGTGATATAAATGTAACCAAAAGCCCTGTGATATAAATGTAACCAATAGCCCTGTGATATAAATATAACCAATAGCCCTGTGATATAAATGTAACCAATAGCCCTGTGATATAAATATAATCAATAGCCCTGTGATATAAATGTAACTAATAGCCCTGTGATATAAATATAACCAATAGCCCTGTGATATAAATGTAACCAATAGCCCTGTGATATAAATGTAACCAATAGCCCTGTGATATAAATGTAACTAATAGCCCTGTGATATAAATATAACCAATAGCCCTGTGATATAAATATAACCAATAGCCCTGTGATATAAATGTAACCAATAGCCCCGTGATATAAATGTAACATAATGGCCCTTTGATATAAATGTAACTAACAGCCCAGTGATATATATATAACCAATAGCCCTGTGATATAAATGTAACCAATAGCCCTGTGATATAAATATAACCAATAGCACTATGATATAAATGTAACCAATAGCCCTGTGATATAAATGTAACCAATAGCCCTGTGATATAAATATAACCAATAGCCCTGTGATATAAATGTAACCAATAGCCCTGTGATATAAATGTAACCAACAGCCCTGTGATATAAATATAACCAATAGCACTATGATATAAATTTAACCAATAGCCCTGTGATATAAATGTAACCAATAGCCCTGTGATATAAATATAACCAATAGTCCTGTGATATAAATGTAACCAATAGCCCTGTGATATAAATGTAACCAATAGCCCTGTGATATAAATATAACCAATAGCACTATGATATAAATTTAACCAATAGCCCTGTGATATAAATGTAACCAATAGCCCTGTGATATAAATATAACTAATAGTCCTGTGATATAAATGTAACCAATAGCCCTATGATATAAATGTAACCAATAGCCCTGTGATATAAATGTAACCAATACCCATGTGATATAAATGTAATCAATGGCCCTGTGATATAAATATAACCAATAGCCCTGTGATATAAATGTAACCAATAGCCCTGTGATATAAATGTAACCAATAGCCCTGTGATATAAATGTAACCAATAGCCCTTTGATAAAAATATAACCAACAGCCCTGTGATATAAATATAACCAATAGCCCTGTGAAATAAATGTAACCAATAGCCCAGTGATATAAATGTAACTAATAGCCCTGTGATATAAATGTAACTAATAGCCCTGTGATATAAATGTAACCAACAGCCCTGTGATATAAATGTAACCAATAGCCCTGTGATATAAATGTAACCAATAGCCCTGTGATATAAATATAACCAACAGCCCTACGATATAAATGTAACCAACAACCCTGTGATGTAAATATAACCAATAGCCCTGTGATATAAATATAACCAATAGCCCTGTGATATAAATGTAACCAATAGCCCTGTGATATAAATGTAAACCAATAGCCCTGTGATATAAATGTAACCAATAGCCCTGTGATATAAATATAACCAATAGCCCTGTGATATAAATGTAACCAAAAGCCCTGTGATATAAATGTAACCAATAGCCCTGTGATATAAATGTAACCAATAGCCCTGTGAAATAAATATAACCAATAGTCCTGTGATATAAATGTAACCAATAGCCATGTGATATAAATGTAACCAATAGCCCTGTGATATAAATATAACCAATAGCACTATGATATAAATTTAACCAATAGCCATGTGATATAAATGTAACCAATAGCCCTGTGATATAAATATAACCAATAGTCCTGTGATATAAATGTAACCAATGGCCCTTTGATATAAATGTAACCAATAGCCCTATGATATAAATATAACTAATAGTCCTGTGATATAAATGTAACCAATAGCCCTATGATATAAATGTAACCAATAGCCCTGTGATATAAATGTAACCAATACCCATGTGATATAAATGTAATCAATGGCCCTGTGATATAAATATAACCAATAGCCCTGTGATATAAATGTAACCAATAGCCCTGTGATATAAATGTAACCAATAGCCCTATGATATAAATGTAACCAATAGCCCTTTGATAAAAATATAACCAACAGCCCTGTGATATAAATATAACCAATAGCCCTGTGAAATAAATGTAACCAATAGCCCAGTGATATAAATGTAACTAATAGCCCTGTGATATAAATGTAACTAATAGCCCTGTGATATAAATGTAACCAACAGCCCAGTGATATAAATGTATCCAACAGCCCTGTGATATAAATATAACCAATAGCCCTGTGATATAAATGTAACCAATAGCCCTATGATATAAATATAACTAATAGTCCTGTGATATAAATGTAACCAATAGCCCTATGATATAAATGTAACCAATAGCCCTGTGATATAAATGTAACCAATACCCATGTGATATAAATGTAATCAATGGCCCTGTGATATAAATATAACCAATAGCCCTGTGATATAAATGTAACCAATAGCCCTGTGATATAAATGTAACCAATAGCCCTGTGATATAAATGTAACCAATACCCATGTGATATAAATGTAATCAATGGCCCTGTGATATAAATATAACCAATAGCCCTGTGATATAAATGTAACCAATAGCCCTGTGATATAAATGTAACCAATAGCCCTGTGATATAATGTAACCAATAGCCCTTTGATAACAATATAACCAACAGCCCTGTGATATAAATATAACCAATAGCCCTGTGAAATAAATGTAACCAATAGCCCAGTGATATAAATGTAACTAATAGCCCTGTGATATAAATGTAACTAATAGCCCTGTGATATAAATGTAACCAACAGCCCAGTGATATAAATGTAACCAAGAGCCCTGTGATATAAATATAACCAAGAGCCCTGTGATATAAATGTAACCAATAGCATTGTGATATAAATGTAACCAATAGCCCTGTGATATAAATGTAACCAACAGCCCTGTGATATAAATATAACCAATAGCCCTGTGATATAAATGTAACCAATAGCCCTGTGATATAAATGTAACCAACAGCCCTGTGCTATAAATATAACCAATAGCCCTGTGATATTAATGTAACTAATAGCCCTGTGATATAAATGTAACTAATAGCCCTGTGATATAAATATAACCAATAGCCCTGTGATATAAATGTAACCAATAGCCCTGTGATTTAAATGTAACCAATAGCCCTGTGATATAAATGTAATCAATGGCCCTGTGATATAAATATAACCAATAGCCCTGTGATATAAATATAACCAATAGCCCTGTGATATAAATGTAACCAATAGCCCTGTGATATAAATGTAACCAATAGCCCTGTGATATAAATGTAACCAATAGCCCTGTGATATAAATATAACCAACAGCCCTACGATATAAATGTAACCAACAACCCTGTGATGTAAATATAACCAATAGCCCTGTGATATAAATATAACCAATAGCCCTGTGATATAAATGTAACCAATAGCCCTGTGATATAAATATAACCAATAGCCCTGTGATATAAATGTAACCAAAAGCCCTGTGATATAAATGTAACCAATAGCCCTGTGATATAAATGTAACCAATAGCCCTGTGATATAAATATAACCAATAGTCCTGTGATATAAATGTAACCAATAGCCCTGTGATATAAATGTAACCAATAGCCCTGTGATATAAATATAACCAATAGCACTATGATATAAATTTTACCAATAGCCCTGTGATATAAATGTAACCAATAGCCCTATGATATAAATGTAACCAATAGCCCTTTGATAAAAATATAACCAACAGCCCTGTGATATAAATATAACCAATAGCCCTGTGAAATAAATGTAACCAATAGCCCAGTGATATAAATGTAACTAATAGCCCTGTGATATAAATGTAACTAATAGCCCTGTGATATAAATGTAACCAACAGCCCAGTGATATAAATGTATCCAACAGCCCTGTGATATAAATATAACCAATAGCCCTGTGATATGAATGTAACCAATAGCCCTATGATATAAAAATAACTAATAGTCCTGTGATATAAATGTAACCAATAGCCCTATGATATAAATGTAACCAATAGCCATGTGATATAAATGTAACCAATACCCATGTGATATAAATGTAATCAATGGCCCTGTGATATAAATATAACCAATAGCCCTGTGATATAAATGTAACCAATAGCCCTGTGATATAAATGTAACCAATAGCCCTGTGATATAAATGTAACCAATAGCCCTTTGATAAAAATATAACCAACAGCCCTGTGATATAAATATAACCAATAGCCCTGTGAAATGAATGTAACCAATAGCCCAGTGATATAAATGTAACTAATAGCCCTGTGATATAAATGTAACTAATAGCCCTGTGATATAAATGTAACCAACAGCCCAGTGATATAAATGTATCCAACAGCCCTGTGATATAAATATAACCAATAGCCCTGTGATATGAATGTAACCAATAGCCCTATGATATAAAAATAACTAATAGTCCTGTGATATAAATGTAACCAATAGCCCTATGATATAAATGTAACCAATAGCCATGTGATATAAATGTAACCAATACCCATGTGATATAAATGTAATCAATGGCCCTGTGATATAAATATAACCAATAGCCCTGTGATATAAATGTAACCAATAGCCCTGTGATATAAATGTAACCAATAGCCCTGTGATATAAATGTAACCAATAGCCCTTTGATAAAAATATAACCAACAGCCCTGTGATATAAATATAACCAATAGCCCTGTGAAATAAATGTAACCAATAGCCCAGTGATATAAATGTAACTAATAGCCCTGTGATATAAATGTAACTAATAGCCCTGTGATATAAATGTAACCAACAGCCCAGTGATATAAATGTAACCAACAGCCCTGTGATATAAATATAACCAAGAGCCCTGTGATATAAATGTAACCAATAGCATTGTGATATAAATGTAACCAATAGCCCTGTGATATAAATGTAACCAACAGCCCTGTGATATAAATGTAACCAACAGCCCTGTGATATAAATATAACCAATAGCCCTGTGATATAAATGTAACCAACAGCCCTGTGATATAAATGTAACCAACAGCCCTGTGCTATAAATATAACCAATAGCCCTGTGATATAAATGTAACTAATAGCCCTGTGATATAAATATAACCAATAGCCCTGTGATATAAATGTATCCAATAGCCCTGTGATTTAAATGTAACCAATAGCCCTGTGATATAAATGTAATCAATGGCCCTGTGATATAAATATAACCAATAGCCCTGTGATATAAATATAACCAATAGCCCTGTGATATAAATGTAACCAATAGCCCTGTGATATAAATGTAACCAATAGCCCTGTGATATAAATGTAACCAATAGCCCTGTGATATAAATATAACCAACAGCCCTACGATATAAATGTAACCAACAACCCTGTGATGTAAATATAACCAATAGCCCTGTGATATAAATATAACCAATAGCCCTGTGATATAAATGTAACCAATAGCCCTGTGATATAAATGTAACCAATAGCCCTGTGATATAAATGTAACCAATAGCCCTGTGATATAAATATAACCAATAGCCCTGTGATATAAATGTAACCAAAAGCCCTGTGATATAAATGTAACCAATAGCCCTGTGATATAAACGTAACCAATAGCCCTGTGATATAAATATAACCAATAGTCCTGTGATATAAATGTAACCAATAGCCCTGTGATATAAATGTAACCAATAGCCCTGTGATATAAATATAACCAATAGCACTATGATATAAATTTAACCAATAGCCCTGTGATATAAATGTAACCAATAGCCCTGTGATATAAATATAACCAATAGTCCTGTGATATAAATGTAACCAATGGCCCTTTGATATAAATGTAACCAATAGCCCTATGATATAAATATAACTAATAGTCCTGTGATATAAATGTAACCAATAGCCCTATGATATAAATGTAACCAATAGCCCTGTGATATAAATGTAACCAATACCCATGTGATATAAATGTAATCAATGGCCCTGTGATATAAATATAACCAATAGCCCTGTGATATAAATGTAACCAATAGCCCTGTGATATAAATGTAACCAATAGCCCTGTGATATAAATGTAACCAATAGCCCTTTGATAACAATATAACCAACAGCCCTGTGATATAAATATAACCAATAGCCCTGTGAAATAAATGTAACCAATAGCCCAGTGATATAAATGTAACTAATAGCCCTGTGATATAAATGTAACTAATAACCCTGTGATATAAATGTAACCAACAGCCCAGTGATATAAATGTAACCAACAGCCCTCTGATATAAATATAACCAATAGCCCTGTGATATAAATGTAACCAATAGCATTGTGATATAAATGTAACCAATAGCCCTGTGATATAAATGTAACCAACAGCCCTGTGATATAAATGTAACCAACAGCCCTGTGCTATAAATATAACCAATAGCCCTGTGATATAAATGTAACTAATAGCCCTGTGATATAAATATAACCAATAGCCCTGTGATATAAATATAACCAATAGCCCTGTGATATTAATGTAACCAAAAGCTCTGTGATATAAATGTAACCAATAGCCCTGTGATATAAATGTAACCAATAGCCCTGTGATATAAATATAACCAATAGTCCTGTGATATAAATGTAACCAATAGCCCTGTGATATAAATGTAACCAATAGCCCTGTGATATAAATATAACCAATAGCACTATGATATAAATTTAACCAATAGCCCTGTGATATAAATGTAACCAATAGCCCTGTGATATAAATATAACCAATAGTCCTGTGATATAAATGTAACCAATGGCCCTTTGATATCAATGTAACCAATAGCCCTATGATATAAATATAACTAATAGTCCTGTGATATAAATGTAACCAATAGCCCTATGATATAAATGTAACCAATAGCCCTGTGATATAAATGTAACCAATACCCATGTGATATAAATGTAATCAATGGCCCTGTGTTATAAATATAACCAATAGCCCTGTGATATAAATGTAACCAATAGCCCTGTGATATAAATGTAACCAATAGCCCTGTGATATAAATGTAACCAATAGCCCTTTGATAAAAATATAACCAACAGCCCTGTGATATAAATATAACCAATAGCCCTGTGAAATAAATGTAACCAATAGCCCAGTGATATAAATGTAACTAATAGCCCTGTGATATAAATGTAACTAATAGCCCTGTGATATAAATGTTAGCAATAGCCATGTGATATAAATGTAACCAACAGCCCTGTGATATAAATATAACCAATAGCCCTGTGATATAAATGTAACCAATAGAATGGTGATATAAATGTAACCAATAGCCCTGTGATATAAATGTAACCAACAGCCCTGTGATATAAATGTAACCAACAACCCTGTGATATAAATATAACCAATAGCCCTGTGATATGAATGTAACCAACAGCCCTGTGATATAAATGTAACCAACAGCCCTGTGATATAAAGATAACCAAT
Organism: Saccoglossus kowalevskii; assembly: GCF_978046115.1. Taxonomy (NCBI): domain Eukaryota; kingdom Metazoa; phylum Hemichordata; class Enteropneusta; family Harrimaniidae; genus Saccoglossus; species Saccoglossus kowalevskii. The sequence continues at coordinate 33,135,488 of NC_140658.1, forward strand.
ATCCCTGTGATATAAATGTAACTAATAGCCCTGTGATATAAATATAATCAATAGCCCTGTGATATAAATGTAACCAATAGCCCTGTGATTTAAATGTAACCAATAGCCCTGTGATATAAATGTAATCAATGGCCCTGTGATATAAATATAACCAATAGCCCTGTGATATAAATATAACCAATAGCCCTGTGATATAAATGTAACCAATAGCCCTGTGATATAAATGTAACCAATAGCCCTGTGATATAAATGTAACCAATAGCCCTGTGATATAAATATAACCAACAGCCCTACGATATAAATGTAACCAACAACCCTGTGATGTAAATATAACCAATAGCCCTGTGATATAAATATAACCAACAGCCCTGTGATATAAATATAACCAATAGCCCTGTGAAATAAATGTAACCAATAGCCCAGTGATATAAATGTAACTAATAGCCCTGTGATATAAATGTAACTAATAGCCCTGTGATATAAATGTAACCAACAGCCCAGTGATATAAATGTAACCAACAGCCCTGTGATATAAATATAACCAATAGCCCTGTGATATAAATGTAACCAATAGCATTGTGATATAAATGTAACCAATAGCCCTGTGATATAAATGTAACCAACAGCCCTGTGATGTAAATGTAACCAACAGCCCTGTGATATAAATATAACCAATAGCCCTGTGATATAAATGTAACCAACAGCCCTGTGATATAAATGTAACCAACAGCCCTGTGATATAAAGATAACCAATAGCCCTGTGATATAAATGTAACTAATAGCCCTGTGATATAAATATAACCAATAGCCCTGTGATATAAATGTAACCAATAGCCCTGTGATTTAAATGTAACCAATAGCCCTGTGATATAAATGTAATCAATGGCCCTGTGATATAAATATAACCAATAGCCCTGTGATATAAATATAACCAATAGCCCTGTGATATAAATGTAACCAATAGCCCTGTGATATAAATGTAACCAATAGCCCTGTGATATAAATGTAACCAATAGCCCTGTGATATAAATATAACCAACAGCCCTACGATATAAATGTAACCAACAACCCTGTGATGTAAATATAACTAATAGCCCTGTGATATAAATATAACCAATAGCCCTGTGATATAAATGTAACCAATAGCCCTGTGATATAAATGTAACCAATAGCCCTGTGATATAAATGTAACCAACAGCCCTGTGATATAAATATAACCAATAGCCCTGTGATATAAATGTAACCAATAGCATGGTGATATAAATGTAACCAATAGCCCTGTGATATAAATGTAACCAACAGCCCTGTGATATAAATGTAACCAACAGCCCTGTGATATAAATATAACCAATAGCCCTGTGATATGAATGTAACCAACAGCCCTGTGATATAAATGTAACCAACAGCCCTGTGATATAAAGATAACCAATATCCCTGTGATATAAATGTAACTAATAGCCCTGTGATATAAATATAATCAATAGCCCTGTGATATAAATGTAACCAATAGCCCTGTGATTTAAATGTAACCAATAGCCCTGTGATATAAATGTAATCAATGGCCCTGTGATATAAATATAACCAATAGCCCTGTGATATAAATATAACCAATAGCCCTGTGATATAAATGTAACCAATAGCCCTGTGATATAAATGTAACCAATAGCCCTGTGATATAAATGTAACCAATAGCCCTGTGATATAAATATAACCAACAGCCCTACGATATAAATGTAACCAACAACCCTGTGATGTAAATATAACCAATAGCCCTGTGATATAAATATAACCAACAGCCCTGTGATATAAATATAACCAATAGCCCTGTGAAATAAATGTAACCAATAGCCCAGTGATATAAATGTAACTAATAGCCCTGTGATATAAATGTAACTAATAGCCCTGTGATATAAATGTAACCAACAGCCCAGTGATATAAATGTAACCAACAGCCCTGTGATATAAATATAACCAATAGCCCTGTGATATAAATGTAACCAATAGCATTGTGATATAAATGTAACCAATAGCCCTGTGATATAAATGTAACCAACAGCCCTGTGATGTAAATGTAACCAACAGCCCTGTGATATAAATATAACCAATAGCCCTGTGATATAAATGTAACCAACAGCCCTGTGATATAAATGTAACCAACAGCCCTGTGATATAAAGATAACCAATAGCCCTGTGATATAAATGTAACTAATAGCCCTGTGATATAAATATAACCAATAGCCCTGTGATATAAATGTAACCAATAGCCCTGTGATTTAAATGTAACCAATAGCCCTGTGATATAAATGTAATCAATGGCCCTGTGATATAAATATAACCAATAGCCCTGTGATATAAATATAACCAATAGCCCTGTGATATAAATGTAACCAATAGCCCTGTGATATAAATGTAACCAATAGCCCTGTGATATAAATGTAACCAATAGCCCTGTGATATAAATATAACCAACAGCCCTACGATATAAATGTAACCAACAACCCTGTGATGTAAATATAACTAATAGCCCTGTGATATAAATATAACCAATAGCCCTGTGATATAAATGTAACCAATAGCCCTGTGATATAAATGTAACCAATAGCCCTGTGATATAAATGTAACCAATAGCCCTGTGATATAAATATAACCAATAGCCCTGTGATATAAATGTAACATAATGGCCCTTTGATATAAATGTAACCAACAGCCCAGTGATATAAATATAACCAATAGCCCTGTGATATAAATGTAACCAATAGCCCTGTGATATAAATATAACCAATAGCACTATGATATAAATGTAACCAATAGCCCTGTGATATCAATGTAACCAATAGCCCTGTGATATAAATATAACCAATAGCCCTGTGATATAAATGTAACCAATAGCCCTGTGATATAAATGTAACCAATAGCCCTGTGATATAAATGTAACCAATAGCCCTGTGATATAAACATAACCAATAGCCCTGTGATATAAATGTAACCAAAAGCTCTGTGATATAAATGTAACCAATAGCCCTGTGATATAAATGTAACCAATAGCCCTGTGATATAAATATAACCAATAGTCCTGTGATATAAATGTAACCAATAACCCTGTGATATAAATGTAACCAATAGCCCTGTGATATAAATATAACCAATAGCACTATGATATAAATTTAACCAATAGCCCTGTGATATAAATGTAACCAATAGCCCTGTGATATAAATATAACCAATAGTCCTGTGATATAAATGTAACCAATGGCCCTTTGATATCAATGTAACCAATAGCCCTATGATATAAATATAACTAATAGTCCTGTGATATAAATGTAACCAATAGCCCTATGATATAAATGTAACCAATAGCCCTGTGATATAAATGTAACCAATACCCATGTGATATAAATGTAATCAATGGCCCTGTGATATAAATATAACCAATAGCCCTGTGATATAAATGTAACCAATAGCCCTGTGATATAAATGTAACCAATAGCCCTGTGATATAAATGTAACCAATAGCCCTTTGATAAAAATATAACCAACAGCCCTGTGATATAAATATAACCAATAGCCCTGTGAAATAAATGTAACCAATAGCCCAGTGATATAAATGTAACTAATAGCCCTGTGATATAAATGTAACTAATAGCCCTGTGATATAAATGTTAGCAATAGCCCTGTGATATAAATGTAACTAACAGCCCTGTGATATAAATATAACCAATAGCCCTGTGATATAAATGTAACCAATAGCATTGTGATATAAATGTAACCAATAGCCCTGTGATATAAATGTAACCAACAGCCCTGTGATATAAATGTAACCAACAGCCCTGTGATATAAATATAACCAATAGCCCTGTGATATAAATGTAACCAACAGCCCTGTGATATAAATGTAACCAACAGCCCTGTGATATAAAGATAACCAATAGCCCTGTGATATAAATGTAACTAATAGCCCTGTGATATAAATATAACCAATAGCCCTGTGATATAAATGTAACCAATAGCCCTGTGATTTAAATGTAACCAATAGCCCTGTGATATAAATGTAATCAATGGCCCTGTGATATAAATATAACCAATAGCCCTGTGATATAAATATAACCAATAGCCCTGTGATATAAATGTAACCAATAGCCCTGTGATATAAATGTAACCAATAGCCCTGTGATATAAATGTAACCAATAGCCCTGTGATATAAATATAACCAACAGCCCTACGATATAAATGTAACCAACAACCCTGTGATGTAAATATAACCAATAGCCCTGTGATATAAATATAACCAACAGCCCTGTGATATAAATATAACCAATAGCCCTGTGAAATAAATGTAACCAATAGCCCAGTGATATAAATGTAACTAATAGCCCTGTGATATAAATGTAACTAATAGCCCTGTGATATAAATGTAACCAACAGCCCAGTGATATAAATGTAACCAACAGCCCTGTGATATAAATATAACCAATAGCCCTGTGATATAAATGTAACCAATAGCATTGTGATATAAATGTAACCAATAGCCCTGTGATATAAATGTAACCAACAGCCCTGTGATATAAATGTAACCAACAGCCCTGTGATATAAATATAACCAATAGCCCTGTGATATAAATGTAACCAACAGCCCTGTGATATAAATGTAACCAACAGCCCTGTGATATAAAGATAACCAATAGCCCTGTGATATAAATGTAACTAATAGCCCTGTGATATAAATATAACCAATAGCCCTGTGATATAAATGTAACCAATAGCCCTGTGATTTAAATGTAACCAATAGCCCTGTGATATAAATGTAATCAATGGCCCTGTGATATAAATATAACCAATAGCCCTGTGATATAAATATAACCAATAGCCCTGTGATATAAATGTAACCAATAGCCCTGTGATATAAATGTAACCAATAGCCCTGTGATATAAATGTAACCAATAGCCCTGTGATATAAATATAACCAACAGCCCTACGATATAAATGTAACCAACAACCCTGTGATGTAAATATAACCAATAGCCCTGTGATATAAATATAACCAATAGCCCTGTGATATAAATGTAACCAATAGCCCTGTGATATAAATGTAACCAATAGCCCTGTGATATAAATGTAACCAATAGCCCTGTGATATAAATATAACCAATAGCCCTGTGATATAAATGTAACATAATGGCCCTTTGATATAAATGCAACCAACAGCCCAGTGATATAAATATAACCAATAGCCCTGTGATATAAATGTAACCAATAGCCCTGTGATATAAATATAACCAATAGCACTATGATATAAATGTAACCAATAGCCCTGTGATATCAATGTAACCAATAGCCCTGTGATATAAATATAACCAATAGCCCTGTGATATAAATGTAACCAATAGCCCTGTGATATAAATGTAACCAATAGCCCTGTGATATAAATGTAACCAATAGCCCTGTGATATAAATATAACCAATAGCCCTGTGATATAAATGTAACCAAAAGCTCTGTGATATAAATGTAACCAATAGCCCTGTGATATAAATGTAACCAATAGCCCTGTGATATAAATATAACCAATAGTCCTGTGATATAAATGTAACCAATAGCCCTGTGATATAAATGTAACCAATAGCCCTGTGATATAAATATAACCAATAGCACTATGATATAAATTTAACCAATAGCCCTGTGATATAAATGTAACCAATAGCCCTGTGATATAAATATAACCAATAGTCCTGTGATATAAATGTAACCAATGGCCCTTTGATATCAATGTAACCAATAGCCCTATGATATAAATATAACTAATAGTCCTGTGATATAAATGTAACCAATAGCCCTATGATATAAATGTAACCAATAGCCCTGTGATATAAATGTAACCAATACCCATGTGATATAAATGTAATCAATGGCCCTGTGATATAAATATAACCAATAGCCCTGTGATATAAATGTAACCAATAGCCCTGTGATATAAATGTCACCAATAGCCCTGTGATATAAATGTAACCAATAGCCCTTTGATAAAAATATAACCAACAGCCCTGTGATATAAATATAACCAATAGCCCTGTGAAATAAATGTAACCAATAGCCCAGTGATATAAATGTAACTAATAGCCCTGTGATATAAATGTAACTAATAGCCCTGTGATATAAATGTTAGCAATAGCCCTGTGATATAAATGTAACCAACAGCCCTGTGATATAAATATAACCAATAGCCCTGTGATATAAATGTAACCAATAGCATTGTGATATAAATGTAACCAATAGCCCTGTGATATAAATGTAACCAACAGCCCTGTGATATAAATGTAACCAACAGCCCTGTGATATAAATATAACCAATAGCCCTGTGATATAAATGTAACCAACAGCCCTGTGATATAAATGTAACCAACAGCCCTGTGATATAAAGATAACCAATAGCCCTGTGATATAAATGTAACTAATAGCCCTGTGATATAAATATAACCAATAGCCCTGTGATATAAATGTAACCAATAGCCCTGTGATTTAAATGTAACCAATAGCCCTGTGATATAAATGTAATCAATGGCCCTGTGATATAAATATAACCAATAGCCCTGTGATATAAATATAACCAATATCCCTGTGATATAAATGTAACCAATAGCCCTGTGATATAAATGTAACTAATAGCCCTGTGATATAAATGTAACCAATAGCCCTGTGATATAAATATAACCAACAGCCCTACGATATAAATGTAACCAACAATCCTGTGATGTAAATATAACCAATAGCCCTGTGATATAAATATAACCAACAGCCCTGTGATATAAATATAACCAATAGCCCTGTGAAATAAATGTAACCAATAGCCCAGTGATATAAATGTAACTAATAGCCCTGTGATATAAATGTAACTAATAGCCCTGTGATATAAATGTAACCAACAGCCCAGTGATATAAATGTAACCAACAGCCCTGTGATATAAATATAACCAATAGCCCTGTGATATAAATGTAACCAATAGCATTGTGATATAAATGTAACCAATAGCCCTGTGATATAAATGTAACCAACATCCCTGTGATATAAATGTAACCAACAGCCCTGTGATATAAATATAACCAATAGCCCTGTGATATAAATGTAACCAACAGCCCTGTGATATAAATGTAACCAACAGCCCTGTGATATAAAGATAACCAATAGCCCTGTGATATAAATGTAACTAATAGCCCTGTGATATAAATATAACCAATAGCCCTGTGATATAAATGTAACCAATAGCCCTGTGATTTAAATGTAACCAATAGCCCTGTGATATAAATGTAACCAATAGCCCTGTGATATTAATATAACCAACAGCCCTACGATATAAATGTAACCAACAACCCTGTGATGTAAATATAACCAATAGCCCTGTGATATAAATATAACCAATAGCCCTGTGATATAAATGTAACCAATAGCCCTGTGATATAAATGTAACCAATAGCCCTGTGATATAAATGTAACCAATAGCCCTGTGATATGAATATAACCAATAGCCCTGTGATATAAATGTAACATAATGGCCCTTTGATATAAATGTAACCAACAGCCCAGTGATATAAATATAACCAATAGCCCTGTGATATAAATGTAACCAATAGCCCTGTGATATAAATATAACCAATAGCACTATGATATAAATGTAACCAATAGCCCTGTGATATCAATGTAACCAATAGCCCTGTGATATAAATATAACCAATAGCCCTGTGATATAAATGTAACCAATAGCCCTGTGATATAAATGTAACCAACAGCCCTGTGATATAAATATAACGAATAGCACTATGATATAAATTTAACCAATAGCCCTGTGATATAAATGTAACCAATAGCCCTGTGATATAAATATAACCAATAGTCCTGTGATATAAATGTAACCAATAGCCCTGTGATATAAATGTAACCAATAGCCCTGTGATATAAATATAACCAATAGCACTATGATATAAATTTAACCAATAGCCCTGTGATATAAATGTAACCAATAGCCCTGTGATATAAATATAACCAATAGTCCTGTGATATAAATGTAACCAATGGCCCTTTGATATAAATGTAACCAATAGCCCTATGATATAAATATAACTAATAGTCCTGTGATATAAATGTAACCAATAGCCCTATGATATAAAAATAACCAATAGCCCTGTGATATAAATGTAACCAATACCCATGTGATATAAATGTAATCAATGGCCCTGTGATATAAATATAACCAATAGCCCTGTGATATAAATGTAACCAATAGCCCTGTGATATAAATGTAACCAATAGCCCTGTGATATAAATGTAACCAATAGCCCTTTGATAAAAATATAACCAACAGCCCTGTGTTATGAATATAACCAATAGCCCTGTGAAATAAATGTAACCAATAGCCCAGTGATATAAATGTAACTAATAGCCCTGTGATATAAATGTAACTAATAGCCCTGTGATATAAATGTAACCAACAGCCCAGTGATATAAATGTAACCAACAGCCCTGTGATATAAATATAACCAATAGCCCTGTGATATAAATGTAACCAATAGCATTGTGATATAAATGTAACCAATAGCCCTGTGATATAAATGTAACCAACAGCCCTGTGATATAAATGTAACCAACAGCCCTGTGATATAAATATAACCAATAGCCCTGTGATATAAATGTAACCAACAGCCCTGTGATATAAATGTAACCAACAGCCCTGTGATATAAATATAACCAATAGCCCTGTGATTTAAATGTAACTAATAGCCCTGTGATATAAATATAACCAATAGCCCTGTGATATAAATGTAACCAATAGCCCTGTGATTTAAATGTAACCAATAGCCCTGTGATATAAATGTAATCAATGGCCCTGTGATATAAATATAACCAATAGCCCTGTGATATAAATATAACCAATAGCCCTGTGATATAAATGTAACCAATAGCCCTGTGATATAAATGTAACCAATAGCCCTGTGATATAAATGTAACCAATAGCCCTGTGATATAAATATAACCAACAGCCCTACGATATAAATGTAACCAACAACCCTGTGATGTAAATATAACCAATAGCCCTGTGATATAAATATAACCAATAGCCCTGTGATATAAATGTAACCAATAGCCCTGTGATATAAATGTAACCAATAGCCCTGTGATATAAATGTAACCAATAGCCCTGTGATATAAATATAACCAATAGCCCTGTGATATCAATGTAACCAAAAGCCCTGTGATATAAATGTAACCAATAGCCCTGTGATATATATATAACCAATAGCCCTGTGATATAAATGTAACCAATAGCCCTGTGATATAAATATAATCAATAGCCCTGTGATATAAATGTAACTAATAGCCCTGTGATATAAATATAACCAATAGCCCTGTGATATAAATATAACCAATAGCCCTGTGATATAAATGTAACCTATAGCCCTGTGATATAAATGTAACCAATAGCCCTGTGGTATAAATGTAACTGATGGCCCTGTGATATAAATGTAACCAATAGTCCTGTGATGTAACTGTAACCAATAGTCCTGTGATGTAAAAGTAACCAATATCCCTGTGATGTGAATATAACCGATGGCCCTGTGATGTAAATGTAACTGATAGCCCTGTGATGTAAATGTAACTAATAGCCATGTGATGTAAAAGTATCCAATAGCCCTGTGATGTAATTGTAGCCAATAGCCCTGTGTTGTTAACATATCCAATAGGCCTGTGATGTAATTGTAACCATTAGCCCTGTGATGTAAAAGTATCCAATAGCCTTTTGATGTAACTGTACCATTAGCTCTGTGATGTAAAATTATCCAATAGCCCTGTGATGTAACTGTAACCATTAGCCCTGTGATGTAAAATTATCCAATAGCCCTGTGATGTAACTGTAACCATTAGCCCTGTGATGTAAAATTATCCAATAGCCCTGTGATGTAACTGTAACAATTAGCCCTGTGATGTAAAAGTATCCAATAGCCTTGTGATGTAACTGTAACAATTAGCCCTGTGATGTAATTGTAACCATTAGCCATGTGGTGTAATTGTAACCATTAGCCCTGTAATGTAAAAGTAACCAATAGCATTGTGATGTAACTGTACCATTAGCCCTGTGATGTAAAAGTATCCAATAGCCCTGTGATGTAATTGTAACCATTAGCTCTGTGATGTAAAATTATCCAATAGCCCTGTGATGTAACTGTAACCAATAGCCCTGTGATTTAAATGTAACCAATAGCCCTGTGATATAAATGTAATCAATGGCCCTGTGATATAAATATAACCAATAGCCCTGTGATATAAATATAACCAATAGCCCTGTGATATAAATGTAACCAATAGCCCTGTGATATAAATGTAACCAATAGCCCTGTGATATAAATGTAACCAATAGCCCTGTGATATAAATATAACCAACAGCCCTACGATATAAATGTAACCAACAACCCTGTGATGTAAATATAACCAATAGCCCTGTGATATAAATATAACCAATAGCCCTGTGATATAAATGTAACCAATAGCCCTGTGATATAAATGTAACCAATAGCCCTGTGATATAAATGTAACCAATAGCCCTGTGATATAAATATAACCAATAGCCCTGTGATATCAATGTAACCAAAAGCCCTGTGATATAAATGTAACCAATAGCCCTGTGATATATATATAACCAATAGCCCTGTGATATAAATGTAACCAATAGCCCTGTGATATAAATATAATCAATAGCCCTGTGATATAAATGTAACTAATAGCCCTGTGATATAAATATAACCAATAGCCCTGTGATATAAATATAACCAATAGCCCTGTGATATAAATGTAACCTATAGCCCTGTGATATAAATGTAACCAATAGCCCTGTGGTATAAATGTAACTGATGGCCCTGTGATATAAATGTAACCAATAGTCCTGTGATGTAACTGTAACCAATAGTCCTGTGATGTAAAAGTAACCAATATCCCTGTGATGTGAATATAACCGATGGCCCTGTGATGTAAATGTAACTGATAGCCCTGTGATGTAAATGTAACTAATAGCCATGTGATGTAAAAGTATCCAATAGCCTGTGATGTAATTGTAGCCAATAGCCCTGTGTTGTTAACATATCCAATAGGCCTGTGATGTAATTGTAACCATTAGCCATGTGATGTAAAAGTATCCAATAGCCTTTTGATGTAACTGTACCATTAGCTCTGTGATGTAAAATTATCCAATAGCCCTGTGATGTAACTGTAACCATTAGCCCTGTGATGTAAAATTATCCAATAGCCCTGTGATGTAACTGTAACCATTAGCCCTGTGATGTAAAATTATCCAATAGCCCTGTGATGTAACTGTAACAATTAGCCCTGTGATGTAAAAGTATCCAATAGCCTTGTGATGTAACTGTAACAATTAGCCCTGTGATGTAATTGTAACCATTAGCCATGTGGTGTAATTGTAACCATTAGCCCTGTAATGTAAAAGTAACCAATAGCATTGTGATGTAACTGTACCATTAGCCCTGTGATGTAAAAGTATCCAATAGCCCTGTGATGTAATTGTAACCATTAGCTCTGTGATGTAAAATTATCCAATAGCCCTGTGATGTAACTGTAACCATTATCCCTGTGATGTAAAAGTATCCAATAGCCTTGTGATGTAACTGTAACCATTAGCCCTGTGCTGTAATTGTAACCATTAGCCATGTGGTGTAATTGTAACCATTAGCCCTGTGATGTAAAATTATCCAATAGCCCTGTGATGTAACTGTAACCATAGCCCTGTGATGTAAAAGTATCCAATAGCCCTGTGATATAAATGTAACCAATAGCCCTGTGATGTAAAAGTATCCAATAGCCTTGTGACGTAACTGTAACCATTAGCCCTGTGATGTAATTGTAACCATTAGCCATGTGATGTAATTGTAACCAATAGCCCCCCTGTGATGTAACTGTAACCAATAGCCCTGTGATGTAAAAGTATCCAATAGCATTGTGATGTAACTGTACCATTAGCCCTGTGATATAAATGTAACCAATAGCCCTGTGATATAAATATAACCAATAGCCCTGTGATATAAATGTAACCAAAAGCTCTGTGATATAAATGTAACCAATAGCCCTGTGATATAAATGTAACCAATAGCCCTGTGATATAAATATAACCAATAGTCCTGTGATATAAATGTAACCAATAGCCCTGTGATATAAATGTAACCAATAGCCCTGTGATATAAATATAACCAATAGCACTATGATATAAATTTAACCAATAGCCCTGTGATATAAATGTAACCAATAGCCCTGTGATATAAATATAACCAATAGTCCTGTGATATAAATGTAACCAATGGCCCTTTGATATCAATGTAACCAATAGCCCTATGATATAAATATAACTAATAGTCCTGTGATATAAATGTAACCAATAGCCCTATGATATAAATGTAACCAATAGCCCTGTGATATAAATGTAACCAATACCCATGTGATATAAATGTAATCAATGGCCCTGTGATATAAATATAACCAATAGCCCTGTGATATAAATGTAACCAATAGCCCTGTGATATAAATGTCACCAATAGCCCTGTGATATAAATGTAACCAATAGCCCTTTGATAAAAATATAACCAACAGCCCTGTGATATAAATATAACCAATAGCCCTGTGAAATAAATGTAACCAATAGCCCAGTGATATAAATGTAACTAATAGCCCTGTGATATAAATGTAACTAATAGCCCTGTGATATAAATGTTAGCAATAGCCCTGTGATATAAATGTAACCAACAGCCCTGTGATATAAATATAACCAATAGCCCTGTGATATAAATGTAACCAATAGCATTGTGATATAAATGTAACCAATAGCCCTGTGATATAAATGTAACCAACAGCCCTGTGATATAAATGTAACCAACAGCCCTGTGATATAAATATAACCAATAGCCCTGTGATATAAATGTAACCAACAGCCCTGTGATATAAATGTAACCAACAGCCCTGTGATATAAAGATAACCAATAGCCCTGTGATATAAATGTAACTAATAGCCCTGTGATATAAATATAACCAATAGCCCTGTGATATAAATGTAACCAATAGCCCTGTGATTTAAATGTAACCAATAGCCCTGTGATATAAATGTAATCAATGGCCCTGTGATATAAATATAACCAATAGCCCTGTGATATAAATATAACCAATATCCCTGTGATATAAATGTAACCAATAGCCCTGTGATATAAATGTAACCAATAGCCCTGTGATATAAATGTAACCAATAGCCCTGTGATATAAATATAACCAACAGCCCTACGATATAAATGTAACCAACAACCCTGTGATGTAAATATAACCAATAGCCCTGTGATATAAATATAACCAACAGCCCTGTGATATAAATATAACCAATAGCCCTGTGAAATAAATGTAACCAATAGCCCAGTGATATAAATGTAACTAATAGCCCTGTGATATAAATGTAACTAATAGCCCTGTGATATAAATGTAACCAACAGCCCAGTGATATAAATGTAACCAACAGCCCTGTGATATAAATATAACCAATAGCCCTGTGATATAAATGTAACCAATAGCATTGTGATATAAATGTAACCAATAGCCCTGTGATATAAATGTAACCAACATCCCTGTGATATAAATGTAACCAACAGCCCTGTGATATAAATATAACCAATAGCCCTGTGATATAAATGTAACCAACAGCCCTGTGATATAAATGTAACCAACAGCCCTGTGATATAAAGATAACCAATAGCCCTGTGATATAAATGTAACTAATAGCCCTGTGATATAAATATAACCAATAGCCCTGTGATATAAATGTAACCAATAGCCCTGTGATTTAAATGTAACCAATAGCCCTGTGATATAAATGTAACCAATAGCCCTGTGATATAAATATAACCAACAGCCCTACGATATAAATGTAACCAACAACCCTGTGATGTAAATATAACCAATAGCCCTGTGATATAAATATAACCAATAGCCCTGTGATATAAATGTAACCAATAGCCCTGTGATATAAATGTAACCAATAGCCCTGTGATATAAATGTAACCAATAGCCCTGTGATATGAATATAACCAATAGCCCTGTGATATAAATGTAACATAATGGCCCTTTGATATAAATGTAACCAACAGCCCAGTGATATAAATATAACCAATAGCCCTGTGATATAAATGTAACCAATAGCCCTGTGATATAAATATAACCAATAGCACTATGATGTAAATGTAACCAATAGCCCTGTGATATCAATGTAACCAATAGCCCTGTGATATAAATATAACCAATAGCCCTGTGATATAAATGTAACCAATAGCCCTGTGATATAAATGTAACCAACAGCCCTGTGATATAAATATAACGAATAGCACTATGATATAAATTTAACCAATAGCCCTGTGATATAAATGTAACAAATAGCCCTGTGATATAAATATAACCAATAGTCCTGTGATATAAATGTAACCAATAGCCCTGTGATATAAATGTAACCAATAGCCCTGTGATATAAATATAACCAATAGCACTATGATATAAATTTAACCAATAGCCCTGTGATATAAATGTAACCAATAGCCCTGTGATATAAATATAACCAATAGTCCTGTGATATAAATGTAACCAATGGCCCTTTGATATAAATGTAACCAATAGCCCTATGATATAAATATAACTAATAGTCCTGTGATATAAATGTAACCAATAGCCCTATGATATAAAAATAACCAATAGCCCTGTGATATAAATGTAACCAATACCCATGTGATATAAATGTAATCAATGGCCCTGTGATATAAATATAACCAATAGCCCTGTGATATAAATGTAACCAATAGCCCTGTGATATAAATGTAACCAATAGCCCTGTGATATAAATGTAACCAATAGCCCTTTGATAAAAATATAACCAACAGCCCTGTGTTATGAATATAACCAATAGCCCTGTGAAATAAATGTAACCAATAGCCCAGTGATATAAATGTAACTAATAGCCCTGTGATATAAATGTAACTAATAGCCCTGTGATATAAATGTAACCAACAGCCCAGTGATATAAATGTAACCAACAGCCCTGTGATATAAATATAACCAATAGCCCTGTGATATAAATGTAACCAATAGCATTGTGATATAAATGTAACCAATAGCCCTGTGATATAAATGTAACCAACAGCCCTGTGATATAAATGTAACCAACAGCCCTGTGATATAAATATAACCAATAGCCCTGTGATATAAATGTAACCAACAGCCCTGTGATATAAATGTAACCAACAGCCCTGTGATATAAATATAACCAATAGCCCTGTGATTTAAATGTAACTAATAGCCCTGTGATATAAATATAACCAATAGCCCTGTGATATAAATGTAACCAATAGCCCTGTGATTTAAATGTAACCAATAGCCCTGTGATATAAATGTAATCAATGGCCCTGTGATATAAATATAACCAATAGCCCTGTGATATAAATATAACCAATAGCCCTGTGATATAAATGTAACCAATAGCCCTGTGATATAAATGTAACCAATAGCCCTGTGATATAAATGTAACCAATAGCCCTGTGATATAAATATAACCAACAGCCCTACGATATAAATGTAACCAACAACCCTGTGATGTAAATATAACCAATAGCCCTGTGATATAAATATAACCAATAGCCCTGTGATATAAATGTAACCAATAGCCCTGTGATATAAATGTAACCAATAGCCCTGTGATATAAATGTAACCAATAGCCCTGTGATATAAATATAACCAATAGCCCTGTGATATCAATGTAACCAAAAGCCCTGTGATATAAATGTAACCAATAGCCCTGTGATATATATATAACCAATAGCCCTGTGATATAAATGTAACCAATAGCCCTGTGATATAAATATAATCAATAGCCCTGTGATATAAATGTAACTAATAGCCCTGTGATATAAATATAACCAATAGCCCTGTGATATAAATATAACCAATAGCCCTGTGATATAAATGTAACCTATAGCCCTGTGATATAAATGTAACCAATAGCCCTGTGGTATAAATGTAACTGATGGCCCTGTGATATAAATGTAACCAATAGTCCTGTGATGTAACTGTAACCAATAGTCCTGTGATGTAAAAGTAACCAATATCCCTGTGATGTGAATATAACCGATGGCCCTGTGATGTAAATGTAACTGATAGCCCTGTGATGTAAATGTAACTAATAGCCATGTGATGTAAAAGTATCCAATAGCCCTGTGATGTAATTGTAGCCAATAGCCCTGTGTTGTTAACATATCCAATAGGCCTGTGATGTAATTGTAACCATTAGCCCTGTGATGTAAAAGTATCCAATAGCCTTTTGATGTAACTGTACCATTAGCTCTGTGATGTAAAATTATCCAATAGCCCTGTGATGTAACTGTAACCATTAGCCCTGTGATGTAAAATTATCCAATAGCCCTGTGATGTAACTGTAACCATTAGCCCTGTGATGTAAAATTATCCAATAGCCCTGTGATGTAACTGTAACAATTAGCCCTGTGATGTAAAAGTATCCAATAGCCTTGTGATGTAACTGTAACAATTAGCCCTGTGATGTAATTGTAACCATTAGCCATGTGGTGTAATTGTAACCATTAGCCCTGTAATGTAAAAGTAACCAATAGCATTGTGATGTAACTGTACCATTAGCCCTGTGATGTAAAAGTATCCAATAGCCCTGTGATGTAATTGTAACCATTAGCTCTGTGATGTAAAATTATCCAATAGCCCTGTGATGTAACTGTAACCAATAGCCCTGTGATTTAAATGTAACCAATAGCCCTGTGATATAAATGTAATCAATGGCCCTGTGATATAAATATAACCAATAGCCCTGTGATATAAATATAACCAATAGCCCTGTGATATAAATGTAACCAATAGCCCTGTGATATAAATGTAACCAATAGCCCTGTGATATAAATGTAACCAATAGCCCTGTGATATAAATATAACCAACAGCCCTACGATATAAATGTAACCAACAACCCTGTGATGTAAATATAACCAATAGCCCTGTGATATAAATATAACCAATAGCCCTGTGATATAAATGTAACCAATAGCCCTGTGATATAAATGTAACCAATAGCCCTGTGATATAAATGTAACCAATAGCCCTGTGATATAAATATAACCAATAGCCCTGTGATATCAATGTAACCAAAAGCCCTGTGATATAAATGTAACCAATAGCCCTGTGATATATATATAACCAATAGCCCTGTGATATAAATGTAACCAATAGCCCTGTGATATAAATATAATCAATAGCCCTGTGATATAAATGTAACTATTAGCCCTGTGATATAAATATAACCAATAGCCCTGTGATATAAATATAACCAATAGCCCTGTGATATAAATGTAACCTATAGCCCTGTGATATAAATGTAACCAATAGCCCTGTGGTATAAATGTAACTGATGGCCCTGTGATATAAATGTAACCAATAGTCCTGTGATGTAACTGTAACCAATAGTCCTGTGATGTAAAAGTAACCAATATCCCTATGATGTGAATATAACCGATGGCCCTGTGATGTAAATGTAACTGATAGCCCTGTGATGTAAATGTAACTAATAGCCATGTGATGTAAAAGTATCCAATAGCCCTGTGATGTAATTGTAGCCAATAGCCCTGTGTTGTTAACATATCCAATAGGCCTGTGATGTAATTGTAACCATTAGCCATGTGATGTAAAAGTATCCAATAGCCTTTTGATGTAACTGTACCATTAGCTCTGTGATGTAAAATTATCCAATAGCCCTGTGATGTAACTGTAACCATTAGCCCTGTGATGTAAAATTATCCAATAGCCCTGTGATGTAACTGTAACCATTAGCCCTGTGATGTAAAATTATCCAATAGCCCTGTGATGTAACTGTAACAATTAGCCCTGTGATGTAAAAGTATCCAATAGCCTTGTGATGTAACTGTAACAATTAGCCCTGTGATGTAATTGTAACCATTAGCCATGTGGTGTAATTGTAACCATTAGCCCTGTAATGTAAAAGTAACCAATAGCATTGTGATGTAACTGTACCATTAGCCCTGTGATGTAAAAGTATCCAATAGCCCTGTGATGTAATTGTAACCATTAGCTCTGTGATGTAAAATTATCCAATAGCCCTGTGATGTAACTGTAACCATTATCCCTGTGATGTAAAAGTATCCAATAGCCTTGTGATGTAACTGTAACCATTAGCCCTGTGCTGTAATTGTAACCATTAGCCATGTGGTGTAATTGTAACCATTAGCCCTGTGATGTAAAATTATCCAATAGCCCTGTGATGTAACTGTAACCATAGCCCTGTGATGTAAAAGTATCCAATAGCCCTGTGATATAAATGTAACCAATAGCCCTGTGATGTAAAAGTATCCAATAGCCTTGTGACGTAACTGTAACCATTAGCCCTGTGATGTAATTGTAACCATTAGCCATGTGATGTAATTGTAACCAATAGCCCCCCTGTGATGTAACTGTAACCAATAGCCCTGTGATGTAAAAGTATCCAATAGCATTGTGATGTAACTGTACCATTAGCCCTGTGATGTAAAAGTATCCAATAGCCCTGTGATTTAATTGTAACCATTAGCCCTGTGATGTAAAATTATCCAATAGCCCTGTGATGTAACTGTAACCATTAGCTCTGTGATGTAATAGTATCCAATAGCCCTGTGATATAAATGTAACCAATAGCCCTGTGATGTAAAAGTATCCAATAGCCTTGTGACGTAACTGTAACCATTAGCCCCGTGATGTAATTGTAACCATTAGCCATGTGATGTAATTGTAACCATTAGCCCTGTGATGTAAAAGTATCCAATAGCCTTGTGATGTAACTGTAACCATTAGCCCTGTGATGTAAAAGTATTAATTAGCCCTGTGATGTAATTGTAACCATTAGCCCTGTGATGTAAAAGTATCGAATAGCCCTGTGATGTAACTGTAACCATTAGCCCCGTGATGTAATTGTAACCATTAGCCATGTGATGTAATTGTAACCATTAGCCCTGTGATGTAAAAGTATCCAATAGCATTGTGATGTAACTGTAACCATTAGCCCTGTGATGTAATTGTAACCATTAGCCCTGTGATATAATTGTAACCATTAGCCCTGTGATGTAAAAGTATCTAATAGCCCTGTGATGTAATTGTAACCATTAGCCCTGAGATGTAAATATAACCAATACGCATGTTATGTAACAAATGCCCCTGTCATGTCTGACTATAAAACATATGGTGGTTATTTAAGTACAGTCACTATTAATATTTACGCGCTATAGTGTGTGTCTGTATAACGTAGCGGCCTGAGTGTCTATTCACAATATACGATGTCGTGTTATGCTTTGAACAACATTATTATAAGAGATACAACAGTAAATAAACACATTCTCGTCGGAATGGGTCTCGGGAAGGCGACATATATATGTGAAGTTATAATTCGTCTACATAGCTATCCCCGTGACAGTGATGAGCAAGAGATTAATGTTGTACCTAGAGCAAATATGTGTATTGTAATATTCTATTTGAACAACTAATGTCAAATATAGTATTTAACAATATTTGTATAGTCATATATTTTGTGTCGAGAATGCGTATAAGATCAAAGATTAGATCATGATTTATTATACCCACTTGTTACGAGGTCAGTCACAGTTATTTCAAGTGTTCAAGGCAAACTGGTATTATTATTCCTACGTCATTGAATTGAATAATTCATATTTCTACGACAAAGTGTGACATTTGCCTATCCAATCATACACGAAACCCAACACACAGTCATTCGTCTATCCCTACACACAACCATACAGCCAAATCTACACAAAACCATTCGTCAACCATTACACACAATCATACACCCACCCTACACTCAGCAATTCGTCTATCCCTACACACACTCATGCACACAACCCTGCACTCAGCCATTCGTCTATCCCTACACACACTCATACAACCAGCCCTGCACTCAGCCATTCGTCTATCCCTACACACACTTATACACCCAAAATTGCACTCAGCCATTCTTCTATCCCTACACACACACTCATACACCCAACCATACACACACTTATACACCCAGCCCTGCACCCAGCAATTCGACTATCCCTACACACACTCATACACCCAAATTGCACTCAGCTTTTCGTCTATCCCTAAACACACTCATACACCCAAACTTGCACTCAGCCTTTCGTCATTCCCTACACACGCATACACCCAACCCTGCACACAGCCATTCGTCTATCCCTAAACACACTTATACACCCAAACGTGAACTCAGCCATTCGTCTATCCCTACACACGCATACACCCGACCCTGCACACAGCCTTTCGTCTATCCCTACACAGGCATACACCCAACCCTGCACACAGCCATTCGTCTATTCCTAAACACACTTATACACCCAAACTTGCACTCAGCTTTTTGCCTATACCTACACACGCATACACCCAACCCTGCACACAGCCATTCGTCTATCCCTAAACACACTCATACTCCAAGCCCTGCACTCAGCAATTCGTCTATCCCTACACACACTCATACACCCAACCTGTACTCAGCCATTCGTCTATCCCTACACACACTCATACACCCAACCCTACACCAAGCAATTCGTCTATCCCTACACACACACATACACCCAGCCCTGCATTCAGCCATTCGTCTATCCCTACACCCAATCATACACCCAAACTTGCACTCAGCCATTCGTCTATCCCTACACGCACTCATACACCCAGCCCTGCACTCAGCAATTCGTCTATCCCTACACACACTCATACAACCAGCCCTGCACTCAGCCATTCGTCTATCCCTACACACACTTATACACCCAAAATTGCACTCAGCCATTCGTCTATCCCTACACACACTCATACAACCAAACTTGCACTCAGCCTTTCGTCTATCCCTACACACGCATACACCCAACCCTGCACACAGCCATTCGTCTATCCCTAAACACACTTATACACCCAAACGTGAACTCAGCCATTCGACTATCCCTACACACGCATACACCCGACCCTGCACACAGCCTTTCGTCTATCCCTACACACGCATACACCCAACCCTGCACACAGCCATTCGTCTATTCCTAAACACACTTATACACCCAAACTTGCACTCAGCTTTTTGCCTATACCTACACACGCATACACCCAACCCTGCACACAGCCATTCGTCTATCCCTAAACACACTCATACTCCCAGCCCTGCACTCAGCAATTCGTCTATCCCTACACACACTCATACACCCAACCTGTACTCAGCCATTCGTCTATCCCTACACACACTCATACACCCAACCCTGCACTCAGCCATTCGTATATCCCTACACACACTCATACACCCAAATTTGCACTCAGCCTTTCGTCTATCCCAACACACACTCATACACCCAGCCCTGCACTCAGCCATTCGTCTATCCCTACACACACTCATACACCCAGCCCTGGACTCAGCCATTCGTATATCCCTACACACACTCATACACCCAAATTTGCACTCAGCCTTTCGTCTATCCCTACACACACTCATACACCCAGCCCTGCACTCAGCCATTCG
The DNA here is from genome assembly GCF_978046115.1 of Saccoglossus kowalevskii. Taxonomy (NCBI): domain Eukaryota; kingdom Metazoa; phylum Hemichordata; class Enteropneusta; family Harrimaniidae; genus Saccoglossus; species Saccoglossus kowalevskii. Next base: position 33,157,131 of record NC_140658.1, read on the forward strand.
TCTATCCCTACACACACTCATACACCCAAATTTGCACGCAGCCATTCGTCTATCCCTACATACACTCATACACCCAACCCTGCACTCAGCTATTCGCCTATCCCTGTACACGCATACACCCAACCCTGCACTCAGCCATTCATCTATACCTACACACACTCATACACCCAACCCTACACCCAGCAATTCGTCTATCCCTACACACACTCATACACCCAGCCTTGCACTCAGCCCTTCGTCTATCCCTACACACACTCATACACCCAGCCTTGCACTCAGCCATTCGTCTATCCCTACACACACTCATACACCTAACCCTACACCCAGCAATTCGTCTATCCCTACACACACTCATACACCCAAACTTGCACTCAGCCTTTCGTCTATCCCTACACACGTATACACCCAACCCTGCACACAGACATTCGTTTATCCCAACACACACTCATACACCCAACCCTACACTCAGCCATTCGTCTATCCCTACACACACTCATACACCCAACCCTACACACAGCCATTCGTCTATTCCTACACACACTCATACAACCAAACTTGCACTCAGCCTTTCGTCTATCCCTACACACGCATACACCCAACCCTGCACACAGCCATTCGTCTATCCCTAAACACACTTATACACCCAAACGTGAACTCAGCCATTCGACTATCCCTACACACGCATACACCCGACCCTGCACACAGCCTTTCGTCTATCCCTACACACGCATACACCCAACCCTGCACACAGCCATTCGTCTATTCCTAAACACACTTATACACCCAAACTTGCACTCAGCTTTTTGCCTATACCTACACACGCATACACCCAACCCTGCACACAGCCATTCGTCTATCCCTAAACACACTCATACTCCCAGCCCTGCACTCAGCAATTCGTCTATCCCTACACACACTCATACACCCAACCTGTACTCAGCCATTCGTCTATCCCTACACACACTCATACACCCAACCCTGCACTCAGCCATTCGTATATCCCTACACACACTCATACACCCAAATTTGCACTCAGCCTTTCGTCTATCCCAACACACACTCATACACCCAGCCCTGCACTCAGCCATTCGTCTATCCCTACACACACTCATACACCCAGCCCTGGACTCAGCCATTCGTATATCCCTACACACACTCATACACCCAAATTTGCACTCAGCCTTTCGTCTATCCCTACACACACTCATACACCCAGCCCTGCACTCAGCCATTCGTCTATCCCTACACACACTCATACACCCAAATTTGCACGCAGCCATTCGTCTATCCCTACATACACTCATACACCCAACCCTGCACTCAGCTATTCGCCTATCCCTGTACACGCATACACCCAACCCTGCACTCAGCCATTCATCTATACCTACACACACTCATACACCCAACCCTACACCCAGCAATTCGTCTATCCCTACACACACTCATACACCCAGCCTTGCACTCAGCCCTTCGTCTATCCCTACACACACTCATACACCCAGCCTTGCACTCAGCCATTCGTCTATCCCTACACACACTCATACACCTAACCCTACACCCAGCAATTCGTCTATCCCTACACACACTCATACACCCAAACTTGCACTCAGCCTTTCGTCTATCCCTACACACGTATACACCCAACCCTGCACACAGACATTCGTTTATCCCAACACACACTCATACACCCAACCCTACACTCAGCCATTCGTCTATCCCTACACACACTCATACACCCAACCCTACACACAGCCATTCGTCTATTCCTATACACAATCATACACCCAACCCTACACTCAGCAATTGGTCTATCCCTACACACACTCATACACCCAAACCTGCACTCAACCATTCGTCTATCGCTACACACACTCATACACCCAGCCTTGCACTCAGCCATTCGTCTATCTCTACACACACTCATACACCTAACCCTGCACTCAGCAATTCGTCTATCCATACACACACTCATACACCCAAACTTGCACTCAGCCTTTCGTCTATCCCTACACACGCATACACCCAACCGTGCACTCGCCTTTCGTCTATCCCTACACACGTGTACACCTCACCCTGCACACAGGCATTCGTCTATCCCAACACACACTTATACACCCAAACTTGCACTCAGCCATTCGTCTATCCCTAAATACACTCATACACCCAGTCCTGCACTCAGCCAATCGTCTATCCCTACACACACTCATACACCCAACCCTACACCCAGCAATTCGTCTATCCATACACACACTCATACACCCAAAATTGCACTCAGCCATTCGTCTACCCCTACACACACTCATACAACCAAAATTGCACTCAGCCATTCTTCTATCCCTACACACACACTCATACACCCAACCATACACACACTTATACACCCAGCCCTGCACCCAGCAATTCGACTATCCCTACACACACTCATACACCCAAATTGCACTCAGCTTTTCGTCTATCCCTAAACACACTCATACACCCAAACTTGCACTCAGCCTTTCGTCAATCCCTACACACGCATACACCCAACCCTGCACACAGCCACTCGTCTATCCCTAAACACACTTATACACCCAAACGTGAACTCAGCCATTCGTCTATCCCTACACACGCATACACCCGACCCTGCACACAGCCTTTCGTCTATCCCTACACAGGCATACACCCAACCCTGCACACAGCCATTCGTCTATTCCTAAACACACTTATACACCCAAACTTGCACTCAGCTTTTTGCCTATACCTACACACGCATACACCCAACCCTGCACACAGCCATTCGTCTATCCCTAAACACACTCATACTCCAAGCCCTGCACTCAGCAATTCGTCTATCCCTACACACACTCATACACCCAACCTGTACTCAGCCATTCGTCTATCCCTACACACACTCATACACCCAACCCTACACCCAGCAATTCGTCTATCCTGTGATGTAACTGTAACCATTAGCTCTGTGATGTAATAGTATCCAATAGCCCTGTGATATAAATGTAACCAATAGCCCTGTGATGTAAAAGTATCCAATAGCCTTGTGACGTAACTGTAACCATTAGCCCCGTGATGTAATTGTAACCATTAGCCATGTGATGTAATTGTAACCATTAGCCCTGTGATGTAAAAGTATCCAATAGCCTTGTGATGTAACTGTAACCATTAGCCCTGTGATGTAAAAGTATTAATTAGCCCTGTGATGTAATTGTAACCATTAGCCCTGTGATGTAAAAGTATCGAATAGCCCTGTGATGTAACTGTAACCATTAGCCCCGTGATGTAATTGTAACCATTAGCCATGTGATGTAATTGTAACCATTAGCCCTGTGATGTAAAAGTATCCAATAGCATTGTGATGTAACTGTAACCATTAGCCCTGTGATGTAATTGTAACCATTAGCCCTGTGATATAATTGTAACCATTAGCCCTGTGATGTAAAAGTATCTAATAGCCCTGTGATGTAATTGTAACCATTAGCCCTGAGATGTAAATATAACCAATACGCATGTTATGTAACAAATGCCCCTGTCATGTCTGACTATAAAACATATGGTGGTTATTTAAGTACAGTCACTATTAATATTTACGCGCTATAGTGTGTGTCTGTATAACGTAGCGGCCTGAGTGTCTATTCACAATATACGATGTCGTGTTATGCTTTGAACAACATTATTATAAGAGATACAACAGTAAATAAACACATTCTCGTCGGAATGGGTCTCGGGAAGGCGACATATATATGTGAAGTTATAATTCGTCTACATAGCTATCCCCGTGACAGTGATGAGCAAGAGATTAATGTTGTACCTAGAGCAAATATGTGTATTGTAATATTCTATTTGAACAACTAATGTCAAATATAGTATTTAACAATATTTGTATAGTCATATATTTTGTGTCGAGAATGCGTATAAGATCAAAGATTAGATCATGATTTATTATACCCACTTGTTACGAGGTCAGTCACAGTTATTTCAAGTGTTCAAGGCAAACTGGTATTATTATTCCTACGTCATTGAATTGAATAATTCATATTTCTACGACAAAGTGTGACATTTGCCTATCCAATCATACACGAAACCCAACACACAGTCATTCGTCTATCCCTACACACAACCATACAGCCAAATCTACACAAAACCATTCGTCAACCATTACACACAATCATACACCCACCCTACACTCAGCAATTCGTCTATCCCTACACACACTCATGCACACAACCCTGCACTCAGCCATTCGTCTATCCCTACACACACTCATACAACCAGCCCTGCACTCAGCCATTCGTCTATCCCTAAACACACTCATACTCCCAGCCCTGCACTCAGCAATTCGTCTATCCCTACACACACTCATACACCCAACCTGTACTCAGCCATTCGTCTATCCCTACACACACTCATACACCCAACCCTGCACTCAGCCATTCGTATATCCCTACACACACTCATACACCCAAATTTGCACTCAGCCTTTCGTCTATCCCAACACACACTCATACACCCAGCCCTGCACTCAGCCATTCGTCTATCCCTACACACACTCATACACCCAGCCCTGGACTCAGCCATTCGTATATCCCTACACACACTCATACACCCAAATTTGCACTCAGCCTTTCGTCTATCCCTACACACACTCATACACCCAGCCCTGCACTCAGCCATTCGTCTATCCCTACACACACTCATACACCCAAATTTGCACGCAGCCATTCGTCTATCCCTACATACACTCATACACCCAACCCTGCACTCAGCTATTCGCCTATCCCTGTACACGCATACACCCAACCCTGCACTCAGCCATTCATCTATACCTACACACACTCATACACCCAACCCTACACCCAGCAATTCGTCTATCCCTACACACACTCATACACCCAGCCTTGCACTCAGCCCTTCGTCTATCCCTACACACACTCATACACCCAGCCTTGCACTCAGCCATTCGTCTATCCCTACACACACTCATACACCTAACCCTACACCCAGCAATTCGTCTATCCCTACACACACTCATACACCCAAACTTGCACTCAGCCTTTCGTCTATCCCTACACACGTATACACCCAACCCTGCACACAGACATTCGTTTATCCCAACACACACTCATACACCCAACCCTACACTCAGCCATTCGTCTATCCCTACACACACTCATACACCCAACCCTACACACAGCCATTCGTCTATTCCTATACACAATCATACACCCAACCCTACACTCAGCAATTGGTCTATCCCTACACACACTCATACACCCAAACCTGCACTCAACCATTCGTCTATCGCTACACACACTCATACACCCAGCCTTGCACTCAGCCATTCGTCTATCTCTACACACACTCATACACCTAACCCTGCACTCAGCAATTCGTCTATCCATACACACACTCATACACCCAAACTTGCACTCAGCCTTTCGTCTATCCCTACACACGCATACACCCAACCGTGCACTCGCCTTTCGTCTATCCCTACACACGTGTACACCTCACCCTGCACACAGGCATTCGTCTATCCCAACACACACTTATACACCCAAACTTGCACTCAGCCATTCGTCTATCCCTAAATACACTCATACACCCAGTCCTGCACTCAGCCAATCGTCTATCCCTACACACACTCATACACCCAACCCTACACCCAGCAATTCGTCTATCCATACACACACTCATACACCCAAAATTGCACTCAGCCATTCGTCTACCCCTACACACACTCATACAACCAAAATTGCACTCAGCCATTCTTCTATCCCTACACACACACTCATACACCCAACCATACACACACTTATACACCCAGCCCTGCACCCAGCAATTCGACTATCCCTACACACACTCATACACCCAAATTGCACTCAGCTTTTCGTCTATCCCTAAACACACTCATACACCCAAACTTGCACTCAGCCTTTCGTCAATCCCTACACACGCATACACCCAACCCTGCACACAGCCACTCGTCTATCCCTAAACACACTTATACACCCAAACGTGAACTCAGCCATTCGTCTATCCCTACACACGCATACACCCGACCCTGCACACAGCCTTTCGTCTATCCCTACACAGGCATACACCCAACCCTGCACACAGCCATTCGTCTATTCCTAAACACACTTATACACCCAAACTTGCACTCAGCTTTTTGCCTATACCTACACACGCATACACCCAACCCTGCACACAGCCATTCGTCTATCCCTAAACACACTCATACTCCAAGCCCTGCACTCAGCAATTCGTCTATCCCTACACACACTCATACACCCAACCTGTACTCAGCCATTCGTCTATCCCTACACACACTCATACACCCAACCCTACACCCAGCAATTCGTCTATCCCTACACACACACATACACCCAGCCCTGCATTCAGCCATTCGTCTATCCCTACACCCAATCATACACCCAACCCTGCACACAGCCATTCGTCTATTCCTAAACACACTTATACACCCAAACTTGCACTCAGCTTTTTGCCTATACCTACACACGCATACACCCAACCCTGCACACAGCCATTCGTCTATCCCTAGACACACTCATACTCCAAGCCCTGCACTCAGCAATTCGTCTATCCCTACACACACTCATACACCCAACCTGTACTCAGCCATTCGTCTATCCCTACACACACTCATACACCCAACCCTACACCCAGCAATTCGTCTATCCCTACACACACACATACACCCAGCCCTGCACTCAGCCATTCGTCTATCCCTACACACACTCATACAACCAGCCCTGCACTCAGCCATTCGTCTATTCCTACACACACTTATACACCCAAAATTGCACTCAGCCATTCGTCTATCCCTACACACACTCATACAACCAAACTTGCACTCAGCCTTTCGTCTATCCCTACACACGCATACACCCAACCCTGCACACAGCCATTCGTCTATCCCTAAACACACTTATACACCCAAACGCGAACTCAGCCATTCGACTATCCCTACACACGCATACACCCGACCCTGCACACAGCCTTTCGTCTATCCCTACACACGCATACACCCAACCCTGCACACAGCCATTCGTCTATCCCTAAACACACTTATACACCCAAACGTGAACTCAGCCATTCGTCAATCCCTACACACGCATACACCCGACCCTGCACACAGCCTTTCGTCTATCCCTACACAGGCATACACCCAACCCTGCACACAGCCATTCGTCTATTCCTAAACACACTTATACACCCAAACTTGCACTCAGCTTTTTGCCTATACCTACACACGCATACACCCAACCCTGCACACAGCCATTCGTCTATCCCTAAACACACTCATACTCCAAGCCCTGCACTCAGCAATTCGTCTATCCCTACACACACTCATACACCCAACCTGTACACAGCCATTCGTCTATCCCTACACACACTCATACACCCAACCCTACACCCAGCAATTCGTCTATCCCTACACACACACATACACCCAGCCCTGCATTCAGCCATTCGTATATCCCTACACCCAATCATACACCCAACCCTGCACACAGCCATTCGTCTATTCCTAAACACACTTATACACCCAAACTTGCACTCAGCTTTTTGCCTATACCTACACACGCATACACCCAACCCTGCACACAGCCATTCGTCTATCCCTAAACACACTCATACTCCAAGCCCTGCACTCAGCAATTCGTCTATCCCTACACACACTCATACACCCAACCTGTACTCAGCCATTCGTCTATCCCTACACACACTCATACACCCAACCCTACACCCAGCAATTCGTCTATCCCTACACACACACATACACCCAGCCCTGCACTCAGCCATTCGTCTATCCCTACACACACTCATACAACCAGCCCTGCACTCAGCCATTCGTCTATCCCTACACACACTTATACACCCAAAATTGCACTCAGCCATTCGTCTATCCCTACACACACTCATACAACCAAACTTGCACTCAGCCTTTCGTCTATCCCTACACACGCATACACCCAACCCTGCACACAGCCATTCGTCTATCCCTAAACACACTTATACACCCAAACGTGAACTCAGCCATTCGACTATCCCTACACACGCATACACCCGACCCTGCACACAGCCTTTCGTCTATCCCTACACACGCATACACCCAACCCTGCACACAGCCATTCGTCTATTCCTAAACACACTTATACACCCAAACTTGCACTCAGTTTTTTGCCTATACCTACACACGCATACACCCAACCCTGCACACAGCCATTCGTCTATCCCTAAACACACTCATACTCCCAGCCCTGCCCTCAGCAATTCGTCTATCCCTACACACACTCATACACCCAACCTGTACTCAGCCATTCGTCTATCCCTACACACACTCATACACCCAACCCTGCACTCAGCCATTCGTATATCCCTACACACACTCATACACCCAAATTTGCACTCAGCCTTTCGTCTATCCCTACACACACTCATACACCCAGCCCTGCACTCAGCCATTCGTCTATCCCTACACACACTCATACACCCAGCCCTGCACTCAGCCATTCGTATATCCCTACACACACTCATACACCCAAATTTGCACTCAGCCTTTCGTCTATCCCTACACACACTCATACACCCAGCCCTGCACTCAGCCATTCGTCTATCCCTACACACACTCATACACCCAAATTTGCACGCAGCCATTCGTCTATCCCTACATACACTCATACACCCAACCCTGCACTCAGCTATTCGCCTATCCCTGTACACGCATACACCCAACCCTGCACTCAGCCATTCATCTATACCTACACACACTCATACACCCAACCCTACACCCAGCAATTCGTCTATCCCTACACACACTCATACACCCAGCCTTGCACTCAGCCCTTCGTCTATCCCTACACACACTCATACACCCAGCCTTGCACTCAGCCATTCGTCTATCCCTACACACACTCATACACCTAACACTACACCCAGCAATTCGTCTATCCCTACACATACTCATACACCCAAACTTGCACTCAGCCTTTCGTCTATCCCTACACACGTATACACCCAACCCTGCACACAGACATTCGTTTATCCCAACACACACTCATACACCCAACCCTACACTCAGCCATTCTTCTATCCCTACACACACTCATACACCCAACCCTACACACAGCCATTCGTCTATTCCTATACACAATCATACACCCAACCCTACACTCAGCCATTCGTCTATCGCTACACACACTCATACACCCAGCCTTGCACTCAGCCATTCGTCTATCCCTACACACACTCATACAGCTAACCCTGCACTCAGCAATTCGTCTATCCATACACACACTCATACACCCAAACTTGCACTCAGCCTTTCGTCTATCCCTACACACGCATACACCCAACCGTGCACTCGCCTTTCGTCTATCCCTACACACGTGTACACCTCACCCTGCACACAGGCATTCGTCTATCCCAACACACACTTATACACCCAAACTTGCACTCAGCCATTCGTCTATCCCTAAATACACTCATACACCCAGTCCTGCACTCAGCCAATCGTCTATCCCTACACACACTCATACAACCTAACTTGCACTCAGCCTTTCGTCTATCCCTACACACGCATACACCCAACCCTGCACACAGCCACTCGTCTATCCCTAAACACACTTATACACCCAAACGTGAACTCAGCCATTCGACTATCCCTACACACGCATACACCCGACCCTGCACACAGCCTTTCGTCTATCACTACACACGCATACACCCAACCCTGCACACATCCATTCGTCTATTCCTAAACACACTTAAACACCCAAACTTGCACTCAGCTTTTTGCCTATACCTACACACGCATACACCCAACCCTGCACACAGCCATTCGTCTATCCCTAAACACACTCATACTCCCAGCCCTGCACTCAGCAATTCGTCTATCCCTACACACACTCATACACCCAACCTGTACTCAGCCATTCGTCTATCCCTACACACACTCATACACCCAACCCTGCACTCAGCCATTCGTATATCCCTACACACACTCATACACCCAAATTTGCACTCAGCCTTTCGTCTATCCCTACACACACTCATACACCCAGCCCTGCACTCAGCCATTCGTCTATCCCTACGCACACTCATACACCCAGCCCTGCACTCAGCCATTCGTATATCCCTACACACACTCATACACCCAAATTTGCACTCAGCCTTTCGTCTATCCCTACACACACTCATACACCCAGCCCTGCACTCAGCCATTCGTCTATCCCTACACACACTCATACACCCAAATTTGCACGCAGCCATTCGTCTATCCCTACATACACTCATACACCCAACCCTGCACTCAGCTATTAGCCTATCCCTGTACACGCATACACCCAACCCTGCACTCAGCCATTCATCTATACCTACACACACTCATACACCCAACCCTACACCCAGCAATTCGTCTATCCCTACACACACTCATACACCCAGCCTTGCACTCAGCCCTTCGTCTATCCCTACACACACTCATACACCCAGCCTTGCACTCAGCCATTCGTCTATCCCTACACACACTCATACACCTAACCCTACACCCAGCAATTCGTCTATCCCTACACACACTAATACACCCAAACTTGCACTCAGCCTTTCGTCTATCCCTACACACGTATACACCCAACCCTGCACACAGACATTCGTTTATCCCAACACACACTCATACACCCAACCCTACACTCAGCCATTCGTCTATCCCTACACACACTCATACACCCAACCCTACACACAGCCATTCGTCTATTCCTATACACAATCATACACCCAACCCTACACTCAGCAATTGGTCTATCCCTACACACACCCATACACCCAAACCTGCACTCAGCCATTCGTCTATCGCTACACACACTCATACACCCAGCCTTGCACTCAGCCATTCGTCTATCCCTACACACACTCATACACCTAACCCTGCACTCAGCAATTCGTCTATCCATACACACACTCATACACCCAAACTTGCACTCAGCCTTTTGTCTATCCCTACACACGCATACACCCAACCGTGCACTCGCCTTTCGTCTATCCCTACACACGTGTACACCTCACCCTGCACACAGGCATTCGTCTATCCCAACACACACTTATACACACAAACTTGCACTCAGCCATTCGTCTATCCCTAAATACACTCATACACCCAGTCCTGCACTCAGCCAATCGTCTATCCCTACACACACTCATACAGCTAACCCTGCACTCAGCAATTCGTCTATCCATACACACACTCATACACCCAAACTTGCACTCAGCCTTTCGTCTATCCCTACACACGCATACACCCAACCGTGCACTCGCCTTTCGTCTATCCCTACACACGTGTACACCTCACCCTGCACACAGGCATTCGTCTATCCCAACACACACTTATACACCCAAACTTGCACTCAGCCATTCGTCTATCCCTAAATACACTCATACACCCAGTCCTGCACTCAGCCAATCGTCTATCCCTACACACACTCATACAACCAAACTTGCACTCAGCCTTTCGTCTATCCCTACACACGCATACACCCAACCCTGCACACAGCCATTCGTCTATCCCTAAACACACTTATACACCCAAACGTGAACTCAGCCATTCGACTATCCCTACACACGCATACACCCGACCCTGCACACAGCCTTTCGTCTATCACTACACACGCATACACCCAACCCTGCACACATCCATTCGTCTATTCCTAAACACACTTAAACACCCAAACTTGCACTCAGCTTTTTGCCTATACCTACACACGCATACACCCAACCCTGCACACAGCCATTCGTCTATCCCTAAACACACTCATACTCCCAGCCCTGCACTCAGCAATTCGTCTATCCCTACACACACTCATACACCCAACCTGTACTCAGCCATTCGTCTATCCCTACACACACTCATACACCCAACCCTGCACTCAGCCATTCGTATATCCCTACACACACTCATACACCCAAATTTGCACTCAGCCTTTCGTCTATCCCTACACACACTCATACACCCAGCCCTGCACTCAGCCATTCGTCTATCCCTACGCACACTCATACACCCAGCCCTGCACTCAGCCATTCGTATATCCCTACACACACTCATGCACCCAAATTTGCACTCAGCCTTTCGTCTATCCCTACACACACTCATACACCCAGCCCTGCACTCAGCCATTCGTCTATCCCTACACACACTCATACACCCAAATTTGCACGCAGCCATTCGTCTATCCCTACATACACTCATACACCCAACCCTGCACTCAGCTATTCGCCTATCCCTGTACACGCATACACCCAACCCTGCACTCAGCCATTCATCTATACCTACACACACTCATACACCCAACCCTACACACAGCAATTCGTCTATCCCTACACACACTCATACACCCAGCCTTGCACTCAGCCCTTCGTCTATCCCTACACACACTCATACACCCAGCCTTGCACTCAGCCATTCGTCTATCCCTACACACACTCATACACCTAACCCTACACCCAGCAATTCGTCTATCCCTACACACACTCATACACCCAAACTTGCACTCAGCCTTTCGTCTATCCCTACACACGTATACACCCAACCCTGCACACAGACATTCGTTTATCCCAACACACACTCATACACCCAACCCTACACTCAGCCATTCGTCTATCCCTACACACACTCATACACCCAACCCTACACACAGCCATTCGTCTATTCCTATACACAATCATACACCCAACCCTACACTCAGCAATTGGTCTATCCCTACACACACTCATACACCCAAACCTGCACTCAGCCATTCGTCTATCGCTACACACACTCATACACCCAGCCTTGCACTCAGCCATTCGTCTATCCCTACACACACTCATACACCTAACCCTGCACTCAGCAATTCGTCTATCCATACACACACTCATACACCCAAACTTGCACTCAGCCTTTTGTCTATCCCTACACACGCATACACCCAACCGTGCACTCGCCTTTCGTCTATCCCTACACACGTGTACACCTCACCCTGCACACAGGCATTCGTCTATCCCAACACACACTTATACACCCAAACTTGCACTCAGCCATTCGTCTATCCCTAAATACACTCATACACCCAGTCCTGCACTCAGCCAATCGTCTATCCCTACACACACTCATACACCCAACCCTACACCCAGCAATTCGTCTATCCATACACACACTCATACACCCAAAATTGCACTCAGCCATTCGTCTATCCCTACACACACTCATACAACCAAACTTGCACTCAGCCTTTCGTCTAACCCTACACACGCATACGCCCAACCCTGCATACAGCCATTCGTCTATCCCTAAACACACTTATACACCCAAACGTGAACTCAGCCATTCGACTATCCCTACACACGCATACACCCGACCCTGCACACAGCCTTTCGTCTATCACTACACACGCATACACCCAACCCTGCACACAGCCATTCGTCTATTCCTAAACACACTTATACAGCCAAACTTGCACTCAGCTTTTTGCCTATACCTACACACGCATACACCCAACCCTGCACACAGCCATTCGTCTATCCCTAAACACACTCATACTCCCAGCCCTGCACTCAGCAATTCGTCTATCCCTACACACACTCATACACCCAACCTGTACTCAGCAATTCGTCTATCCCTACACACACTCATACACCCAACCTGCACTCAGCCATTCGTATATCCCTACACACACTCATACACCCAAATTTGCACTCAGCCTTTCGTCTATCCCTACACACACTCATACACCCAGCCCTGCACTCAGCCATTCGTCTATCCCTACACACACTCATACACCCAGCCCTGCACTCTGCCATTCGTATATCCCTACACACACTCATACACCCAAATTTGCACTCAGCCTTTCGTCTATCCCTACACACACTCATACACCCAGCCCTGCACTCAGCCATTCGTCTATCCCTACACACACTCATACACCCAAATTTGCACGCAGCCATTCGTCTATCCCTACATACACTCATACACCCAACCCTGCACTCAGCTATCAGCCTATCCCTGTACACGCATACACCCAACCCTGCACTCAGCCATTCATCTATACCTACACACACTCATACACCCAACCCTACACCCAGCAATTCGTCTATCCCTGCACACACTCATACACCCAGCCTTGCACTCAGCCCTTCGTCTATCCCTACACACACTCATACACCCAGCCTTGCACTCAGCAATTCGTCTATCCCTACACACACTCATACACCCAACCTGTACTCAGCCATTCGTCTATCCCTACACACACTCATACACCCAACCCTGCACTCAGCCATTCTTATATCCCTACACACACTCATACACCCAAATTTGCACTCAGCCTTTCGTCTATCCCTACACACACTCATACACCCAGCCCTGCACTCAGCCATTTGTCTATCCCTACACACACTCATACACCCAGCCCTGCACTCAGCCATTCGTATATCCCTACACACACTCATACACCCAAATTTGCACTCAGCCTTTCGTCTATCCCTACATACACTCATACACCCAGCCCTGCACTCAGCCATTCGTCTATCCCTACACACACTCATACACCCAAATTTGCACGCAGCCATTCGTCTATCCCTACATACACTCATACACCCAACCCTGCACTCAGCTATTCGCCTATCCCTGTACACGCATACACCCAACCCTGCACTCAGCCATTCATCTATACCTACACACACTCATACACCCAACCCTACACCCAGCAATTCGTCTATCCCTACACACACTCATACACCCAGCCTTCCACTCAGCCCTTCGTATATCCCTACACACACTCATACACCCATCCTTGCACTCAGCCATTCGTCTATCCCTACACACACTCATACACCTAACCCTACACCCAGCAATTCGTCTATCCCTACACACACTCATACACCCAAACTTGCACTCAGCCTTTCGTCTATCCCTACACACGTATACACCCAACCCTGCACACAGACATTCGTTTATCCCAACACACACTCATACACCCAACCCTACACTCAGCCATTCGTCTATCCCTACACACACTCATACACCCAACCCTACACACAGCCATTCGTCTATTCCTATACACAATCATACACCCAAACTTGCACTCAGCCTTTCGTCTATCCCTACACACGTATACACCCAACCCTGCACACAGACATTCGTTTATCCCAACACACACTCATACACCCAACCCTACACTCAGCCATTCGTCTATCCCTACACACACTCATACACCCAACCCTACACACAGCCATTCGTCTATTCCTATACACAATCATACACCCAAACTTGCACTCAGCCTTTCGTCTATCCCTACACACGTGTACACCTCACCCTGCACACAGGCATTCGTCTATCCCAACACACACTTATACACCCAAACTTGCACTCAGCCATTCGTCTATCCCTAAATACACTCATACACCCAGTCCTGCACTCAGCCAATCGTCTATCCCTACACACACTCATACAACCAAACTTGCACTCAGCCTTTCGTCTATCCCTACACACGCATACACCCAACCCTGCACACAGCCATTCGTCTATCCCTAAACACACTTATACACCCAAACGTGAACTCAGCCATTCGACTATCCCTACACACGCATACACCCGACCCTGCACACAGCCTTTCGTCTATCACTACACACGCATACACCCAACCCTGCACACATCCATTCGTCTATTCCTAAACACACTTATACACCCAAACTTGCACTCAGCTTTTTGCCTATACCTACACACGCATACACCCAACCCTGCACACAGCCATTCGTCTATCCCTAAACACACTCATACTCCCAGCCCTGCACTCAGCAATTCGTCTATCCCTACACACACACATACACCCAACCTGTACTCAGCCATTCGTCTATCCCTACACATACTCATACACCCAACCCTGTACTCAGCCATTCGTATATCCCTACACACACTCATACACCCAAATTTGCACTCAGCCTTTCGTCTATCCCTACACACACTCATACACCCAGCCCTGCACTCAGCCATTCGTCTATCCCTACGCACACTCATACACCCAGCCCTGCACTCAGCCATTCGTATATCCCTACACACACTCATACACCCAAATTTGCACTCAGCCTTTCGTCTATCCCTACACACACTCATACACCTAACCCTACACCCAGCAATTCGTCTATCCCTACACACACTCATACACCCAAACTTGCACTCAGCCTTTCGTCTATCCCTACACACGTATACACCCAACCCTGCACACAGACATTCGTTTATCCCAACACACACTCATACACCCAACCCTACACTCAGCCATTCGTCTATCCCTACACACACTCATACACCCAACCCTACACACAGCCATTCGTCTATTCCTATACACAATCATACACCCAAACTTGCACTCAGCCTTTCGTCTATCCCTACACACGCATACACCCAACCGTGCACTCGCCTTTCGTCTATCCCTACACACGTGTACACCTCACCCTGCACACAGGCATTCGTCTATCCCAACACACACTTATACACCCAAACTTGCACTCAGCCATTCGTCTATCCCTAAATACACTCATACACCCAGTCCTGCACTCAGCCAATCGTCTATCCCTACACACACTCATACAACCAAACTTGCACTCAGCCTTTCGTCTATCCCTACACACGCATACACCCAACCCTGCACACAGCCATTCGTCTATCCCTAAACACACTTATACACCCAAACGTGAACTCAGCCATTCGACTATCCCTACACACGCATACACCCGACCCTGCACACAGCCTTTCGTCTATCACTACACACGCATACACCCAACCCTGCACACATCCATTCGTCTATTCCTAAACACACTTATACACCCAAACTTGCACTCAGCTTTTTGCCTATACCTACACACGCATACACCCAACCCTGCACACAGCCATTCGTCTATCCCTAAACACACTCATACTCCCAGCCCTGCACTCAGCAATTCGTCTATCCCTACACACACTCATACACCCAAATTTGCACGCAGCCATTCGTCTATCCCTACATACACTCATACACCCAACCCTGCACTCAGCTATTCGCCTATCCCTGTACACGCATACACCCAACCCTGCACTCAGCCATTCATCTATACCTACACACACTCATACACCCAACCCTACACCCAGCAATTCGTCTATCCCTACACACACTCATACACCCAGCCTTGCACTCAGCCCTTCGTCTATCCCTACACACACTCATACACCCAGCCTTGCACTCAGCCATTCGTCTATCCCTACACACACTCATACACCTAACCCTACACCCAGCAATTCGTCTATCCCTACACACACTCATACACCCAAACTTGCACTCAGCCTTTCGTCTATCCCTACACACGTATACACCCAACCCTGCACACAGACATTCGTTTATCCCAACACACACTCATACACCCAACCCTACACTCAGCCATTCGTCTATCCCTACACACACTCATACACCCAACCCTACACACAGCCATTCGTCTATTCCTATACACAATCATACACCCAACCCTACACTCAGCAATTGGTCTATCCCTACACACACTCATACACCCAAACCTGCACTCAGCCATTCGTCTATCGCTACACACACTCATACACCCAGCCTTGCACTCATCCATTCGTCTATCCCTACACACACTCATACACCTAACCCTGCACTCAGCAATTCGTCTATCCATACACACACTCATACACCCAAACTTGCACTCAGCCTTTTGTCTATCCCTACACACGCATACACCCAACCGTGCAATCGCCTTTCGTCTATCCCTACACACGTGTACACCTCACCCTGCACACAGGCATTCGTCTATCCCAACACACACACTTATACACACAAACTTGCACTCAGCCATTCGTCTATCCCTAAATACACTCATACACCCAGTCCTGCACTCAGCCAATCGTCTATCCCTACACACACTCATACACCCAACCCTACACCCAGCAATTCGTCTATCCATACACACACTCATACACCCAAAATTGCACTCAGCCATTCGTCTATCCCTACACACACTCATACAACCAAACTTGCACTCAGCTTTTCGTCTATCCCTACACACGCATACACCCAACCCTGCATACAGCCATTCGTCTATCCCTAAACACACTTATACACCCAAACGTGAACTCAGCCATTCGACTATCCCTACACACGCATACACCCGACCCTGCACACAGCCTTTCGTCTATCACTACACACGCATACACCCAACCCTGCACACAGCCATTCGTCTATTCCTAAACACACTTATACAGCCAAACTTGCACTCAGCTTTTTGCCTATACCTACACACGCATACACCCAACCCTGCACACAGCCATTCGTCTATCCCTAAACACACTCATACTCCCAGCCCTGCACTCAGCAATTCGTCTATCCCTACACACACTCATACACCCAACCTGTACTCAGCCATTCGTCTATCCCTACACACACTCATACACCCAACCCTGCACTCAGCCATTCGTATATCCCTACACACACTCATACACCCAAATTTGCACTCAGCCTTTCGTCTATCCCTACACACACTCATACACCCAGCCCTGCACTCAGCCATTCGTCTATCCCTACACACACTCATACACCCAGCCCTGCACTCAGCCATTCGTATATCTCTACACACACTCATACACCCAAATTTGCACTCAGCCTTTCGTCTATCCCTACACACACTCATACACCCAGACCTGCACTCAGCCATTCGTCTATCCCTACACACACTCATACACCCAAATTTGCACGCAGCCATTCGTCTATCCCTACATACACTCATACACCCAACCCTGCACTCAGCTATTCGCCTATCCCTGTACACGCATACACCCAACCCTGCACTCAGCCATTCATCTATACCTACACACACTCATACACCCAACCCTACACCCAGCAATTCGTCTATCCCTGCACACACTCATACACCCAGCCTTGCACTCAGCCCTTCGTCTATCCCTACACACACTCATACACCCAGCCTTGCACTCAGCCTTTCGTCTATCCCTACACACACTCATACACCCAGCCCTGCACTCAGCCATTTGTCTATCCCTACACACACTCATACACCCAGCCCTGCACTCAGCCATTCGTATATCCCTACACACACTCATACACCCAAATTTGCACTCAGCCTTTCGTCTATCCCTACACACACTCATACACCCAGCCCTGCACTCAGCCATTCGTCTATCCCTACACACACTCATACACCCAAATTTGCACGCAGCCATTCGTCTATCCCTACATACACCCAACCCTGCACTCAGCTATTCGCCTATCCCTGTACACGCATACACATAACCCTGCACTCAGCCATTCATCTATACCTACACACACTCATACACCCAACCCTACACCCAGCAATTCGTCTATCCCTACACACACTCATACACCCAGCCTTGCACTCAGCCCTTCGTCTATCCCTACACACATTCATACACCCAGCCTTGCACTCAGCCATTCGTCTATCCCTACACACACTCATACACCTAACCCTACACCCAGCAATTCGTCTATCCCTACACACACTCATACACCCAAACTTGCACTCAGCCTTTCGTCTATCCCTACACACGTATACACCCAACCCTGCACACAGACATTCGTTTATCCCAACACACACTCATACACCCAACCCTACACTCAGCCATTCGTCTATCCCTACACACACTCATACACCCTACCCTACACACAGCCATTCGTCTATTCCTATACACAATCATACACCCAACCCTACACTCAGCAATTGGTCTATCCCTACACACACTCATACACCCAAACCTGCACTCAGCCATTCGTCTATCGCTACACACACTCATACACCCAGCCTTGCACTCAGCCATTCGTCTATCCCTACACACACTCATACACCTAACCCTGCACTCAGCAATTCGTCTATCCATACACACACTCATACACCCAAACTTGCACTCAGCCTTTCGTCTATCCCTACACACGCATACACCCAACCGTGCACTCGCCTTTCGTCTATCCCTACACACGTGTACACCTCACCCTGCACACAGGCATTCGTCTATCCCAACACACACTTATACACCCAAACTTGCACTCAGCCATTCGTCTATCCCTAAATACACTCATACACCCAGTCCTGCACTCAGCCAATCGTCTATCCCTACACACACTCATACACCCAACCCTACACCCAGCAATTCGTCTATCCATACACACACTCATACACCCAAAATTGCACTCAGCCATTCGTCTATCCCTACACACACTCATACAACCAAACTTGCACTCAGCCTTTCGTCTATCCCTACACACGCATACACCCAACCCTGCACACAGCCATTCGTCTATTCCTAAACACACTTATACACCCAAACGTGAACTCAGCCATTCGACTATCCCTACACACGCATACACCCGACCCTGCACACAGCCTTTCGTCTATCACTACACACGCATACACCCAACCCTGCACACAGTCATTCGTCTATTCCTAAACACACTTATACACCCAAACTTGCACTCAGCTTTTTGCCTATACCTACACACGCATACACCCAACCCTGCACACAGCCATTCGTCTATCCCTAAACACACTCATACTCCCAGCCCTGCACACAGCCATTCGTATATCCCTACACACACTCATACATTCAAATTTGCACTCAGCCTTTCGTCTATCCCTACACACACTCATACACCCAGCCCTGCACTCAGCCATTCGTCTATTCCTACACACACTCATACACCCAGCCCTGCACTCAGCCATTCGTATATCCCTACACACACTCATACACCCAAATTTGCACTCAGCCTTTCGTCTATCCCTACACACACTCATACACCCGACCCTGCACACAGCCTTTCGTCTATCACTACACACGCATACACCCAACCCTGCACACAGTCATTCGTCTATTCCTAAACACACTTATACACCCAAACTTGCACTCAGCTTTTTGCCTATACCTACACACGCATACACCCAACCCTGCACACAGCCATTCGTCTATCCCTAAACACACTCATACTCCCAGCCCTGCACACAGCCATTCGTATATCCCTACACACACTCATACATTCAAATTTGCACTCAGCCTTTCGTCTATCCCTACACACACTCATACACCCAGCCCTGCACTCAGCCATTCGTCTATTCCTACACACACTCATACACCCAGCCCTGCACTCAGCCATTCGTATATCCCTACACACACTCATACACCCAAATTTGCACTCAGCCTTTCGTCTATCCCTACACACACTCATACACCCAGCCCTGCACTCAGCCATTCGTCTATCCCTTCACACACTCATACACCCAAATTTGCACGCAGCCATTCGTCTATCCCTACATACACTCATACACCCAACCCTGCACTCAGCTATTCGCCTATCCCTGTACACGCATACACCCAACCCTGCACTCAGCCATTCATCTATACCTACACACACTCATACACCCAACCCTACACCCAGCAATTCGTCTATCCCTACACACACTCATACACCCAGCCTTGCACTCAGCCCTTCGTCTATCCCTACACACACTCATACACCCAGCCTTGCACTCAGTAATTCGTCTATCCCTACACACACTCATACACACAACCTGTACTCAGCCATTCGTCTATCCCTACACACACTCATACACCCAACCCTGCACTCAGCCATTCGTATATCCCTACACACACTCATACACCCAAATTTGCACTCAGCCTTTCGTCTATCCCTACACACACTCATACTCCCAGCCCTGCACTCAGCCATTCGTCTATCCCTACACACACTCATACACCCAGCCCTGCACTCAGCCATTCGTATATCCCTACACACACTCATACACCCAAATTTGCACTCAGCCTTTCGTGTATCCATACACACACTCGTACACCCAACCCTACACACTGCCATTCGTCAATCCCTACACACAATCATACACCCAACCCTACACTCAGCCATTCGTCTACCCCTACACACACTCATACACCCAAATTTGCACTCAGCCATTCGTCTATCCCTACATACACTCATACACCCAACCCTGCACTCAGCTATTCGCCTATCCCTATACACGCATACACCCAACCCTGCAATCAGGCATTCGTCTATCCCTAAATACACTCATACACCCAGCCCTGCACTCAGCCATTCGTCTATCCCTACACACACTCATACACCCAACCCTACACCCAGCCATTCGTCTATCCTTACACACACTTATACACCCAAATTTGCACTCAGCCTTTCGTCTATCCCTACACACACTCATACACCCAGCCCTGCACTCAGCCATTCGTCTATCCCTACACACACTCATACACCCAAATTTGCACGCAGCCATTCGTCTATCCCTACATACACTCATACACCCAACCCTGCACTCAGCTATTCGCCTATCCCTTTACACGCATACACCCAACCCTGCACTCAGCCATTCATCTATACCTACACACACTCATACACCCAACCCTACACCCTGCAATTCGTCTATCCATACACACACTCATACACCCAAACTTGCACTCAGCCTTTCGTCTATCCCTACACACGCATACACCCAACCCTGCACTCAGCCATTCGCCTATCCCTACACACACTCATACACCCAGCCCTGCAATCAGCCATTCGTGTATCCCTACACACACTCGTACACCCAACCCTACACACAGCCATTCGTCAATCCCTACACACAATCATACACCCAACCCTACACTCAGCCATTCGTCTACCCCTACACACACTCATACACCCAAATTTGCACTCAGCCATTCGTCTATCCCTACATACACTCATACACCCAACCCTGCACTCAGCTATTCGCCTATCCCTATACACGCATACACCCAACCCTGCACTCAGCCATTCGTCTATCCCTACATACACTCATACACCCAGTCCTGCACTCAGCCATTCGTCTATCCCTATACACGCATACACCCAACCCTGCACTTAGCCACTCGTCTATCCCTAAATATACTCATACACACAGCCCTGCACTCAGCCATTCGTCTATCCCTACACACACTCATACACCCAACCCTACACCCAGCAATTCGTCTATCCATACACACACTCATACACCCAAACTTGCACTCAGCCTTTCGTCTATCCCTACACACGCATACACCCAACCCTGCACTCAGCCATTCGTCTATCCCTACACACACTTATACACCCAAACTTGCACTCAGCCATTCGTCTATCCCTACACACACTCATACACCCAGCCCTGCACTCAGCCATTCGTCTATCCCTACACACACTTATACATTCAAACTTGCACTCAGCCATTCGTCTATCCCTACACACACTCATACACCCAATCCTACACTCAGCCATTCGACTATCCCTACACACACTCATACACCCAACCCTACACTCAGCCATTCGTGTATCCCTACACACACTCATACACCCAACCCTACACACAGCCATTCGTCAATCCCTACACACAATCATACACCCAACCCTACACACAACAATTTCTCTATTCCTATACACAATCATACACCCAACCCTACACTCAGCAATTGGTCTATCCCTACACACACTCATGCACCCAAACCTGCACTCAGCCATTCGTCTATCGCTACACACACTCATACACCCAGCCCTGCACTCAGCCATTCGTCTATCCCTATACACGCATACACCCAACCCTGCACTTAGCCACTCGTCTATCCCTACACACACTCATACACGCAGCCCTGCACTCAGCCATTCTTCTATCCCTACACACACTTATACACCCAAACTTGCACTCAGCCATTCGTCTATCCCTACACACACTCATACACCCAACCCTACACCCAGCAATTCGTCTATCCATACACACACTCATACACCCAAACTTGCACTCAGCCTTTCGTCTATCCCTACACACGCATACACCCAACCCTGCACTCAGCCATTCGTCTATCCCTACACACACTCATACACCCAGCCCTGCACTCAGCCACTCGTCTATCCCTATTCACGCATAAACCCAACCCTGCACTTAGCCACTCGTCTATCCCTACACACACTCATACACACAGCCCTGCACTCAGCCATTCGTCTATCCCTACACACACTTATACACCCAAACTTGCACTCAGCCATTCGTCTATCCCTACACACACTCATACACCCAGTCCTGCACTCAGCCATTCGTCTATCCCTACACACGCTTATACATTCAAACTTGCACTCAGCCATTCGTCTATCCCTACACACACTTATGCACCCAAACTTGCACTTAGCCATTCGTCTATCCCTACACATGCATACACCCAACCTTGCACTCTGCCATTTGTCTATCCCTACACACTCATACACCTAACCCTGCACTCAGCCATTCGTCTATCCCTACACACACTCATACACCCAGCCCTGCACTCAGTCATTCGTCTATCCCTACACACACTCATACACCCAGCCCTGCACTCAGCCATTCGTCTATCCCTACACACACTCATACACCCAACTCTACACTCAGCAATTTGTCTATTCGAATACAAAATCATGCTCCATGTGGAGGTGCAAAATCTTCTTGGGCGTTGTCAGTATTCCCACGGGTGACGCTTGTATTGAGAAAATATCAAGCGTATTTTCACATTGCTATCAAGAGCGTGGTTTTTAAAACATTATCCGTGTCGCTTTTAGCAAGTATGGCACCACGTGTAATAATATAATTTGTAAAAAATTATCACCTGTGACAAATCAGCCAGTAAAGCATTTAACCACGATGTGGAGGTGCTAAAATCACGTTTGTATTGTTATTCAATGTATTTTTATTCAATATATTTTCGGAAAACTTATGCGGGTGTATTGAATCACTGTCACTATCATAAAATCATCAAATGTGTTTTGGGTCATGTGATGTATCAATCACGTGACTTATCTCATAAAAAGACATGTTACTTCATACTAGGGAGAGACTCAAACAAACAGACTCAGACTCAAACACATATATTTCTGAGTTTACTTGTTTTGCTCTCTGGGCTTGGCCGTCTGGCCTACGCCCATGGACAGCCATTGTACTCTATGCTTCGTTTTACCGATGTTACCATCCGAATAAGGATCACCACTTCATACCAACCTCCGTCACAGTCCACACCCTTCACCGACACAACACTCAGCCATGCGTTTATCCCTACACACAATCATACACAAGACTCAGCCATTCGTCCGCATTAAGTGATTAGTAGACTTTCCACAGAACAAGTAGTTCAGTATACACAAGCAAGATGACACAATTTTGCATATTTATTTTTTATACACAAAAGATTGGTAATATCACAAAAGAAAACAAAAACAAATTCTGGCACTCTTTTTACAAAAAGGGCTATCGATACAGACTAAAGTGATATAGATATAGTGATATATGATATAGATAAGCACTGACAACAAGTACCAGCGTAAGCTTTTTTTGGTCTATTTTAAAAACACATAAGCTAATAGAAACTAAACAAATTAAAGTGCGCCACCAGTGACATAATTCCGAGCATGTATTTGCCTGCAGATAATTGGTAAACCTTCATAGACCCAATACTCATAGACAATATTAGTAAGTGAAATATTTAATATATTCAGACGCTTTCTTCAACCTGGAAGTATTCTTTACCAATGATTGACATGGAGACCATGAGCTCACGTGTATAACAACAAATTAAAATTTGATGTACGTATGGTCAATTAAAGAGAAGGAGACTGGAGTATGAAATGTAAATAACTGCGTTCTAAACCAAAAACAAAAGAAAATGAAATACACATCGCCACATGAGTCAAATCGCGCGAATATAATGATAATAATCTTCATTTCTTCAGAATAATGTCACTGTAAAACAGAAACAGTATGGTGTGGTGTCTAAGATGAACACTTTTTTAATATGTAGTACAGTATGTGAGTATGTACATTGTAAAAAGATAATACTGTACGTAGCTGTGTACATTGTCAATATATAATAACATGTATGGATGTGTACATTGTCAATATGTACCACAGTCTCTGTGTGTGTGCATTGTCAATATGTACCACAGTATGTTGGTGTGTACATTGTCAATATGTACCACAGTCTGTGGGTGAGTACATTGTCAATATGTACCACAATCTGTGGGTGCGTACATTGTCAATATGTACCACAGTCTGTGGGTGTGTACATTGTAAATATGTACCACAGTCTGTGGGTGTGTACATTGTCATTATGTACCACAGTCTGTGGGTGTGTACATTGTCAATACGTACCACAGTCTGAGGGTATGTACATCGCCAATATGTACCACAGTCTGTTGGTGTGTACATTGTCAATATGTACCACAGTCTGTGGGTGTGTACATTATGAATATTTTCCACAGTCTGTGGGTGTGTGCATTGTCAATATGTACCACAGTCTGTGGGTGTTTACATTGTTAATATGTACGGCAGTCTGTGGGTATGCACATTGTAAATATGTACTGCAGTCTGTGGGTGTTTACATTGTCAATGTGTACCACAGTCTGTGGGTGTGTACATTGTCAATATGTACCACAGTCTGTGGGTGTGTACATTGTTAATATGTACGGCAGTCTGTGGGTATGTACATTGTCAATATGTACGGCAGTCTGTGGGTGTTTACATTGTCAATGTGTACCACAGTCTGTTGGTGTGTACATTGTCAATATGTACCACAGTCTGTGGGTGTGTATATTGTTAATATATACGGCAGTCTGTGGGTATGTACATTGTCAATATGTACGGCAGTCTGTGGGTGTTTACATTGTCAATGTGTACCACAGTCTGTTGGTGTGTACATTGTCAATATGTACCACAGTCTGTGGGTATGTACATCGCCAATATGTACCACAATCTGTTGGTGTGTACACTGACAATATGTACCACAGTCTGTGGGTGTGTACATTGTCCATATGTACCACAGTCAGGGGGTGCGTACATTGTCAATATGTACCACAGTCTGTGGGTGTGTACATTGTCAATATGTACCACAGTCTGTGGGTGTGTACATTGTCAATATGTACCACAGTATGGGGTATGTACATTGTCAAAATGACCTACAGTCTATGGGTATGTACATTGCCAATAAGTACCACAGTCTGTGGGTATGTACATTGTCAATATGTACGGCAGTCTGTGGGTGTTTACATTGTCAATATGTACCACAGTCTGTGGGTGTGTACATTGTCAATATGTACAACAGTCTGTGGGTGTTTACATTGTCAATGTGTACCACAGTCTGCGGGTGTGTACATTGTCAATATGTACCACAGTCTGTGGGTATGTACATCGCCAATATGTACCACAGTCTGTTGGTGTGTACATTGTCAATATGTACCGCAGTCTGTGGGTGTGTACATTGTCAATATGTACCACAGTCTGTGGGTGTGTACATTGTTAATATGTACGGCAGTCTGTGGGTATGTACATTGTCAATATGAACCACAGTCTGTTGGTGTGTATATTGTCAATATGTACTACAGTATGTTGGTGTGTACATTGTCAATATGTACCACAGTCTGTGGGTGTGTACATTGTCCATATGTACCACATTCAGGGGGTGCGTACATTGTCAATATGTACCACAGTCTGTGGGTGTGTACATTGTCAATATGTACCACAGTCTGTGGGTGTGTACATTGTCAATATGTACCACAGTATGGGGTATGTACATTGTCAAAATGACCTACAGTCAATGGGTATGTACATTGCCAATAAGTACCACAGTTTGTGGGTATGTACATTGTCAATATGTACGGCAGTCTGTGGGTGTTTACATTGTCAATATGTACCACAGTCTGTGGGTGTGTACATTGTCAATATGTACCACAGTCTGTTGGTGTGTACATTGTCAATATGTACCACAGTCTGTGGGTGTGTATATTGTCAATATGTACAACAGTCTGTGAGTGTGTATATTGTCAATATGTACCACAGTCTGTGGCTGTGTACATTGTCAATATGTAACACAGTCTGTTGGTGTGTACATTGTCAATATGTACCACAGTCTGTGGGTGTGTATATTGTCAATATGTACAACAGTCTGTGAGTGTGTATATTGTCAATATGTACCACAGTCTGTGACTGTGTACATTGTCAATATGTACCACAGTCTGTTGGTGTGTACATTGTCAATATGTACCACAGTCTGTGGGTGTGTATATTGTCAATATGTACAACAGTCTGTGAGTGTGTATATTGTCAATATGTACCACAGTCTGTGGGTGTGTACATTGTCAATATGTACCACAATCTGTGGGTGTGTACATTGTCAATATGTACCACAGTTTGTGGGTGTGTGAATTGTCAATATGTACCACAGTCTGTGCGTGTGTATATTGTCAATATGTACCGCAGTCTGTGGGTATGAAAATTGTCAATATGTACTACAGTCTGTTGGGGTGTATATTGTCAATATGTACCACAGTATGTTGGTGTGTACATTGTCAATATGTACCACAGTATGTGTTTGTGTACATTTTCAATATGTACTACAGTATGTGGGAGTGTGCATTGTCAATATGTACCACAGTCTGTTGGAATATACATTGTTAATATGAACCACAGTCTGCTTGTGTGTACATTGTCAATATGTACTACAGTATGTTGGTGTGTACATTGTGAATATGTACCACAGTCTGTGGGTGTGTACGTTGTCAATATTTACCAGTCTGTGGGTGTGTACATTGTCAATATGTACCACAATCTGTGGGTGTGTACATTGTCAATATGTACCACAGTATGTGCGTGTGTTCATTGTCCATATGTACTACAGTCTGTTGGTGTGTATATTGTCAATATGTACCACAGTCTGTGGCTGTGTACATTGTCAATATGTACTACAGTCTGTGGGTGTGCACATTTTCAATATGTACCACAGTCTGTGCGTGTGTACATTGTCCATATGTACTACAGTCTGTTGGTGTGTACATTGTCCATATGTACCACAGTCTGTGCGTGTGTACATTGTCAATATGTACCACAGTCTGCGGCTGTGTACATTGTCAATATGTACTACAGTCTGTGGGTGTGTACATTGTCAATATGTACCACAGTTTGTGGGTGTGTACATTGTCAATATGTACCGCAGTCTGTGGGTGTGTACTTTGTCAATATGTACCACAGTCTGTGCGTGTGTACATTGTCCATATGTACCACAGTCTATTGGTGTGTACATTGTCAATATGTACCACAGTCTGTGGCTGTGTACATTGTCAATATGTACCACAGTCTGTGGATGTGTACATTGTCAATATGTACTACAGTCTGTGGGTGTGTACATTGTCAATATGTACTACAGTCTGTGGGTGTGTACATTGTCAATACGTACCACAGTCTGTGGCTGTTTACATTGTCAAATGATCTACAGTCTGGGTGTGTGTACATTGTCAATATGTACCACAGTCTCTGGTGTGCACATTGTCAATATGTACCACAGTCTCTGGGTGTGCACATTGTCAATATGTACCACAGTCTGGGTGTGTGTACATTGTCAATATGTACCACAGTCTGTGGATGTGTACATTGTCAATATGTACTACAGTATGTTGGTGTGTACATTGTCAATACGTACCACAGTCTGTGGCTGTTTACATTGTCAAATGATCTACAGTCTGTGGGTGTGTACATTGTCAATATGTACCACATTCTGTGGCTGTGTACATTGTCAATATGTACTACAGTCTGTGGGTGTGTACATTGTCAATATGTACTACAGTCTGTGGGTGTGTACATTGTCAATACGTACCACAGTCTGTGGCTGTTTACATTGTCAAATGATCTACAGTCTGTGGGTGTGTACATTGTCAATATGCACCACATTCTGTGGCTGTGTACATTGTCAATATGTACCACAATCTGTGGTTCTGTTCATTGTCAATATGTACCACAGTCTGTGGGTGTGTACATTGTCAATATGTACCACATTCTGTGGCTGTGTACATTGTCAATATGTACCACAATCTGTGGGTGTGTTCATTGTCAATATGTACCACAGTCTGTGGGTGTGTACATCGCCAATATGTACCACAGTCTGTTGGTGTGTACATTGTCAATATGTACCACAGTCTGTGGGTGTGTACATTGTCAATATGTACTGCAGTCTGTTGGTGTGTACATTGTCAATATGTACCACAGTCTGTGGATGTGTACATTGTCAATATGTACTACAGTCTGTGGGTGTGTACATTGTCAATATGTACCACATTCTGTGGCTGTGTACATTGTCAATATGTACTGCAGTCTGTTGGTGTGTACATTGTCAATATGTACCACAATCTGTGGGTGTGTTCATTGTCAATATGCACCACAGTCTGTGGGTGTGTACATTGTCAATATGTACCACAGTCTGTTGGTGTGTACATTGTCAATATGTACCACAGTCTGTGGGTGTGTACATTGTCAATACGTACCACAGTCTGTGGGTATGTACATTGCCAATATGTACCACAGTCTGTTGGTGTGTACATTGTCAATATGTACCACAGTCTGTGGGTGTGTACATTGTCAATATTTACCACAATCTGTGGGTGTGTACATTGCCAATATGTACCACAGTCTGTGCGTGCGTACATTGTCAATATTTACTACAGTCTGTGGGTGTGTACAATGTCAATATGTACCACAGTATGGGGTATTACTTTGTCAAAATGACCTTCAGTCTATGGGTATGTACATTGTCAATATGTACCACAATCTGTGGGTGTGTACATTGTCCATATGTACCACAGTCTGTGGGTGTGTACGTTGTCAATATGTACCACAGTCTGTTGGTGTGTACATTGTCAATATGTACCACAGTCTGTGGGTGTGTACATTGTCAATACGTACCACAGTCTGTGGGTATGTACATCGCCAATATGTACCACAATCTGTGGGTATGTACATTGTCAATAAGTACCGCAGTCTGTGGGTGTTTACATTGTCAATATGTACGGCAGTCTGTGGGTATGTACATTGTCAATGTGTACGTCAGACTTTGGGTGTGATCATTGTCAATATGTATCACAGTCTGTGGGTGTTTACATTGTCAATATGTACCACATTCTGTGGGTGTGTACATCCCCAATATGTACCACAGTCTGTTGGTGTGTACATTGTCAATATGTACCACAGTCTGTGGGTGTGTACATTGTCAATATGTACCACAGTCTGTTGGTGTGTACATTGTCAATATGTACCACAGTCTGTGGGTGTGTACATTGTCAATAAGTACCACAGTTTGTGGGTGTGTGAATTGTCAATATGTACCACAGTCTGTGCGTGTGTATATTGTCAATATGTACCACAGTCTGTGGCTGTGTACATTGTCAATATGTACTGCAGTCTTTGGGTGTGTACATTGTCAATAAGTACCACAGTCTGTGGGTGTGTACATTGTCCATATGTACCACAGTATGTGGGTATGTACATTGTCAAAATGACCTACAGTCTTTGGAATGTACTTTGTCAATTAGTACCACAGTCTGTGGGTGTTTACATTGTTAATATGTACGGCAGTCTGTAGGTATGTACATTGTCAATATGTACGGCAGTTTGTGGGTGTTTACATTGTCAATGTGTACGGCAGACTTTGGGTGTGTACATTGTCAATATGTATCACAGTCTTTGGGTGTGTACATTGTCAAATGATCTACAGTCTGTGGGTGTGTACATTGTCAATATGTACCACAGTCTGTGGCTGTGTACATTGTCAATATGTACCACAGTCTGTTGGTGTGTACATTGTCAACATGTACCACAGTCAGTGGGAGTGTACATTGTCAATATGTACCGCAGTCTGTGGGTATGAAAATTGTCAATATGTACCACAGTCTGATGGTGTGTACATTGTCAATATGTACCACAGTATGTGGGTGTGTACATTGTCAATATGTACCACAGTCTGTTGGTGTGTACATTGTCAATATGTTCCACAGTATGTGTTTGTGTACATTTTCAATATGTACTACAGTATGTGGGTGTGTGCATTGTCAATATGTACGACAGTCTGTTGGAATGTACATTGTTAATATGAACCACAGTCTGCTTGTGTGTACATTGCCAATATGTACTACAGTATGTTGGTGTGTACATTGTGAATATGTACCACAGTCTGTGGGTGTGTACGTTGTCAATATTTACCAGTTTGTGGGTGTGTACATTGTCAATATGTACCACAATCGGTGGGTGTGTACATTGTCAATATGTACCACAGTCTGTACGTGTGTACATTGTCCATATGTACTACAGTCTGTTGGTGTGTATATTGTCAATATGTACCACAGTCTGTGGCTGTGTACATTGTCAATATGTACTACAGTCTGTGGGTGTGCACATTTTCAATATGTACCACAGTCTGTGCGTGTGTACATTGTCCATATGTACTACAGTCTGTTGGCGTGTACATTGTCAATATGTACCACAATCTGTGGGTGTGTACATTGTCAATATGTACCACAGTCTGTGCGTGTGTACATTGTCAATATGTACCACAGTCTGTTGGTGTGTACATTGTCAATATGTACTACAGTCTGTGGGTGTGTACATTGTCAATATGTACTACAGTCTGTGGGTGTGTACATTGTCAATATGTACCACAGTTTGTGGGTGTGTACATTGTCCATATGTACCACAGTCTGTGGCGGTGTACATTGTCAATATGTACTATAGTCTGTTGGTGTGTACATTGTCAATATGTACTACAGTCTGTGGGTGTGTGCATTGTCAATATGTACCACAGTCTGATGGAATGTACATTGTAAATATGAACCTCATTCTGTTGGTGTGTACATTGTCAATATGTACTACAGTATGTTGGTGTGTACTTTGTTAATATGTACCACAGTCTGTGGGTGCGTGCATCGTCAATATGTACTACAGTCTGTGGGTGTGTGCGTTGTCAATGTGTACCACAGTATGTTGGAATGTACATTGTTAATATGAACCACAGTCTGTTGGTGTGTACATTGTCAATATGTACTACAGTATGTTGGTGTGTACATTGTGAATATGTACCACAGTCTGTGGATGTGTGCATTGTCAATATGTACCACAGTCTGTTGGTGCGTACGTTGTCAATATTTACCAGTCTGTGGGTGTGTACATTGTCAATATGTACCACAGTCTGTTGGTGTGTACATTGTCAATATGTACCACAGTCTGTGGGAGTGTACATTGTCAATATGTACCGCAGTCTGTGGGTATGAAAATTGTCAATATGTACTACAGTCAGTTGGTGTGTACATTGTCAATATGTACCACAGTATGTGTTTGTGTACATTGTTAATATGTACCACAGTCTGTTGGTGTGTACATTGTCAATATGTACTACAGTATGTGTTTGTGTACATTGTTAATATGTACCACAGTCTGTTGGTGTGTACATTGTCAATATGTACCACAGTCTGTATGTGTGTGTACATTGTCAATATGTACCACAGTATGTGTGTTTGTACATTGTCAATATGTACCACAGTCTGTTGGTGTGTACATTGTCAATATGTACTACAGTCTGTGGGTACGCACATTATCAATATATACCACTTTGACAGTCTGTTGGCGTGTAACTTGTCAGTATGTACCACAGTCTGTGGCGGTGTACATTGTCAATATGTACTACAGTCTGTTGGTGTGTACATTGTCAATATGTACCACAGTCTGATGGAATGTACATTGTTAATATGAACCACATTCTGTTGGTGTGTACATTGTCAATATGAACTACAGTATGTTGGTGTGTACATTGTGAATATGTACCACAGTCTGTGGGTGCGTGCATCGTCAAAATGTACCATAGTCTGTTGGTGTGTACATTGTCAATATGTACTACAGTCTGTTGGTGTGTATATTGTCAATATGTACTACAGTATGTTGGTGTGTACATTGTGAATATGTACCACAGTCTGTTGGTGTGTACATTGTCAATATGTACCACAGTATGTGGGTTTGTACATTGTCAATATGTACCACAGTCTGTTGGTGTGTACATTGTCAATATGTACTACAGTCTGTGGGTATGCACATTGTCAATATGTACCACTGTGACAGTCTGTTGGCCTGTAACTTGTCAATATGTTCCACAGTCTGCGGGTGAGTACATTGTCAATATGTACTACAGTCTGTTGGTGTGTACATTGTCAATATGTACTACAGTCTGTGGGTGTGTGCATTGTCAATATTTACCACAGTATGTTGGAATGTACATTGTTAATATGAACCACAGTCTGTTGGTGTGTACATTGTCAATATGTACTACAGTATGTTGGTGTGTACATTGTGAATATGTACCACAGTCTGTGGGTGCGTGCATTGTCAATATGTACCACAGTTTGTTGGTGTGTACATTGTCAATATGTACTACAGTATGTTGGTGTGTACATTATGAATATTTTCCACAGTCTGTGGGTGTGTGCATTGTCAATATGTACCACAGTCTGTTGGTGTGTACATTGTCAATATGTACCACAGTATGTGGGTGTGTACATTGTCAATATGTACCACAGTCTGTTGGTGTGTACATTGTCAATATGTACCACAGTATGTGTTTGTGTACATTGTCAATATGTACTACAGTCTGTGGGTGTGTGCATTGTCAATATGTACCACAGTCTGTTGGAATGTACATTGTTAATATGAACCACAGTATGTTGGTGTGTACATTGTGAATATTTTCCACAGTCTGTGGGTGTGTGCATTGTCAATATGTACCACAGTCTGTTGGTGTGTACGTTGTCAATATTTACCAGTCTGTGGGTGTGTACATTGTCAATATGTACCACAGTCTGTGGGAGTGTACATTGTCAATATGTACCGCAGTCTGTGGGTATGAAAATTGTCAATATGTACTACAGTCTGTTGGTATGTACATTGTCAATATGTACCACAGTATGTGGGTGTGTACAACATTGTTAATATGTACCACAGTCTGTTAGTGTGTACATTGTCAATATGTACCACAGTCTGTTGGTGTGTACATTGTTAATATGAACCACAGTCTGTTGGTGTGTACATTGTCAATATGTACTACAGTATGTTGGTGTGTACATTGTGAATATGTACCACAGTCTGTGGGTGCGTGCATTGTCAATATGTACCACCTTCTGTTGGTGTGTACATTGTCAATATGTACTACAGTATGTTGGTGTGTACATTGTGAATATTTTCCACAGTCTGTGGGTGTGTCCATTGTCAATATGTACCACAGTCTGTTGGTGTGTACGTTGTCAATATTTACCAGTCTGTGGGTGTGTACATTGTCAATATGTACCACAGTCTGTTGGTGTGTACATTGTCAATATGTACCACAGTATGTGGTTGTGTTCATTGTCAATATGTACCACAGTCTGTTGGTGTGTACATTGTAAATATGTGCCACAGTCTGTTGGTGTGTACATTGTCAATATGTACCACAGTATGTGGGAGTGTACATTGTCAATATGTACTACAGTCTGTTGGTGTGTACATTGTCAATATGTACCACAGTATGTGGTTGTGTTCATTGTCAATATGTACCACAGTTTGTTGGTGTGTACATTGTAAATATGTGCCACAGTCTGTTGGTGTGTACATTGTCAATATGTACCACAGTATGTGGGAGTGTACATTGTCAATATGTACTACAGTCTGTTGGTGTGTACATTGTCAATATGTACCACAGTATGTGGGTGTGTACATTGTCAATATGTACCACAGTCTTTTGGTGTGTACATTGTCAATATGTGCCACAGTCTGTTGGTGTGTACATTGTCAATATGTACCACAGTATGTGGGAGTGTACATTGTCAATATGTACTACAGTCTGTGGATATGTACATTGTTAATATGTACCACAGTCAGGGGGTGTGTACATTGTCAATATGTACTACAGTCTGTATGTGTGTGTACATTGTCAATATGTACTACAGTCTGTGGGTATGCACATTGTCAATATGTACCACAGTCTGTTGGTGTGTAACTTGTCAATGTGTACTACAGTTTGTGGGTGTGTACATTGTGAATATGTACCACAGTCTGTGGGTGCGTGCATTGTCAATATGTACCACAGTCTGTTGGTGTGTGCATTGTCAATATGTACCACAGTATGTGTTTATGTACATTTTCAATATGTACTACAGTATGTGGGTGTGTGCATTGTCATTATGTACCACAGTCTGTTGGAATGTACATTGTTAATATGAACCACAGTCTGCTGGTGTGTACATTGTCAATATGTACTACAGTATGTTGGTGTGTACATTGTGAATATGTACCACAGTCTGTGAGTGTGTACGTTGTCAATATTTACCAGTCTGTGGGTGTGTACATTGTCAATATGTACCACAGTCTGTTGGTGTGTACATTGTCAATATGTACCACAGTCTGTGGGTGTGTACATTGTCAATATGTACCACAGTCTGTGGGTGTGTACATTGTCAATATGTACCGCAGTCTGTGGGTATGAAAATTGTCAATATGTACTACAGTCTGTTGGTGTGTACATTGTCAATATGTACCACAGTATGTGGGTGTGTACATTGTCAATATGTACCGCAGTCTGTTGGTGTGTACATTGTCAATATGTTCCACAGTATGTATTTGTGTACATTGTCAATATGTACTACAGTCTGTGGGTGTGTGCATTGTCAATATGTACCACAGTCTGTTGGAATGTACATTGTTAATATGAACCACAGTCTGTAGGTGTGTACATTGTCAATATGTACTACAGTATGTTGGTGTGTACATTGTGAATATGTACCACAGTCTGTGGGTGCGTGCATTGTCAATATGTACCACCTTCTGTTGGTGTGTACATTGTCAATATGTACTACAGTCTGTGGGTGTGTGCATTGTCAATATGTACCACAGTCTGTTGGAATGTACATTGTTAATATGAACCACAGTCTGTTGGTGTGTACATTGTCAATATGTACTACAGTATGTTGGTGTGTACATTGTCAATATGTACTACAGTATGTTGGTGTGTACATTGTGAATATTTTCCACAGTCTGTGGGTGTGTGCATTGTCAATATGTAGCACAGTCTGTTGGTGTGTACTTTGTCAATATGTACTACAGTCTGTATGTGTGTACATTGTCAATATGTACCACAGTATGTTGGTGTGTACATTGTCAATATGTACCACAGTCTGTGGGAGTGTACATTGTCAATATGTACCGCAGTCTGTGGGTATGAAAATTGTCAATATGAACCACAGTCTGTTGGTGTGTACATTGTCAATATGTACCACAGTATGTGGGTGTGTACATTGTCAATATGTACCACAGTCTGTTAGTGTGTACATTGTCAATATGTACCACAGTCTGTTGGTGTGTACATTGTCAATATGTACTACAGTATATGGTTGTGTACATTGTCAATATGTACTACAGTCTGTGGGTGTGTGCAATGTCAATATGTACCACAGTCTGTTGGAATGTACATTGTTAATATGAACCACAGTCTGTTGGTGTGTACATTGTCAATATGTACTACAGTATGTTGGTGTGTACATTGTGAATATTTTCCACAGTCTGTGGGTGTGTCCATTGTCAATATGTACCACAGTCTGTGGGAGTGTACATTGTCAATATGTACCGCAGTCTGTGGGTATGAAAATTGTCAATATGAACCACAGTCTGTTGGTGTGTACATTGTCAATATGTACCACAGTATGTGGGTGTGTACATTGTCAATATGTACCACAGTCTGTTAGTGTGTACATTGTCAATATGTACCACAGTCTGTTGGTGTGTACATTGTCAATATGTACTACAGTATGTGGGTGTGTGCAATGTCAATATGTACCACAGTCTGTTGGAATGTACATTGTTAATATGAACCACAGTCTGTTGGTGTGTACATTGTCAATATGTACTACAGTATGTTGGTGTGTACATTGTGAATATTTTCCACAGTCTGTGGGTGTGTCCATTGTCAATATGTACCACAGTATGTGGTTGTGTTCATTGTCAATATGTACCACAGTCTGTTGGTGTGTACATTGTAAATATGTGCCACAGTATGTGTTTGTGTACATTGTCAATATGTACTACAGTCTGTGGGTGTGCACATTTTCAATATGTACCACAGTCTGTGCGTGTGTACATTGTCCATATGTACTACAGTCTGTTGGTGTGTACATTGTCAATATGTACCACAATCTGTGGGTGTGTACATTGTCAATATGTACCACAGTCTGTGCGTGTGTACATTGTCAATATGTACCACAGTCTGTGCGTGTGTACATTGTCAATATGTACCACAGTCTGCGGCTGTGTACATTGTCAATATGTACTACAGTCTGTGGGTGTGTACATTGTCAATATGTACCACAGTTTGTGGGTGTGTACATTGTCAATATGTACCGCAGTCTGTGGGTGTGTACTTTGTCAATATGTACCACAGTCTGTGCGTGTGTACATTGTCCATATGTACCACAGTCTATTGGTGTGTACATTGTCAATATGTACCACAGTCTGTGGCTGTGTACATTGTCAATATGTACCACAGTCTGTGGATGTGTACATTGTCAATATGTACTACAGTCTGTGGGTGTGTACATTGTCAATATGTACTACAGTCTGTGGGTGTGTACATTGTCAATACGTACCACAGTCTGTGGCTGTTTACATTGTCAAATGATCTACAGTCTGGGTGTGTGTACATTGTCAATATGTACCACAGTCTCTGGGTGTGCACATTGTCAATATGTACCACAGTCTCTGGGTGTGCACATTGTCAATATGTACCACAGTCTGGGTGTGTGTACATTGTCAATATGTACCACAGTCTGTGGATGTGTACATTGTCAATATGTACTACAGTATGTTGGTGTGTACATTGTCAATACGTACCACAGTCTGTGGCTGTTTACATTGTCAAATGATCTACAGTCTGTGGGTGTGTACATTGTCAATATGTACCACATTCTGTGGCTGTGTACATTGTCAATATGTACTACAGTCTGTGGGTGTGTACATTGTCAATATGTACTACAGTCTGTGGGTGTGTACATTGTCAATACGTACCACAGTCTGTGGCTGTTTACATTGTCAAATGATCTACAGTCTGTGGGTGTGTACATTGTCAATATGTACCACATTCTGTGGCTGTGTACATTGTCAATATGTACCACAATCTGTGGTTCTGTTCATTGTCAATATGTACCACAGTCTGTGGGTGTGTACATTGTCAATATGTACCACATTCTGTGGCTGTGTACATTGTCAATATGTACCACAATCTGTGGGTGTGTTCATTGTCAATATGTACCACAGTCTGTGGGTGTGTACATCGCCAATATGTACCACAGTCTGTTGGTGTGTACATTGTCAATATGTACCACAGTCTGTGGGTGTGTACATTGTCAATATGTACTGCAGTCTGTTGGTGTGTACATTGTCAATATGTACCACAGTCTGTGGATGTGTACATTGTCAATATGTACTACAGTCTGTGGGTGTGTACATTGTCAATATGTACCACAGTCTGTGGGTGTGTACATTGTCAATACGTACCACAGTCTGTGGGTATGTACATCGCCAATATGTACCACAATCTGTGGGTATGTACATTGTCAATAAGTACCGCAGTCTGTGGGTGTTTACATTGTCAATATGTACGGCAGTCTGTGGGTATGTACATTGTCAATGTGTACGTCAGACTTTGGGTGTGATCATTGTCAATATGTATCACAGTCTGTGGGTGTTTACATTGTCAATATGTACCACATTCTGTGGGTGTGTACATCCCCAATATGTACCACAGTCTGTTGGTGTGTACATTGTCAATATGTACCACAGTCTGTGGGTGTGTACATTGTCAATATGTACCACAGTCTGTTGGTGTGTACATTGTCAATATGTACCACAGTCTGTGGGTGTGTACATTGTCAATAAGTACCACAGTTTGTGGGTGTGTGAATTGTCAATATGTACCACAGTCTGTGCGTGTGTATATTGTCAATATGTACCACAGTCTGTGGCTGTGTACATTGTCAATATGTACTGCAGTCTTTGGGTGTGTACATTGTCAATAAGTACCACAGTCTGTGGGTGTGTACATTGTCCATATGTACCACAGTATGTGGGTATGTACATTGTCAAAATGACCTACAGTCTTTGGAATGTACTTTGTCAATAAGTACCACAGTCTGTGGGTGTTTACATTGTTAATATGTACGGCAGTCTGTAGGTATGTACATTGTCAATATGTACGGCAGTTTTTGGGTGTTTACATTGTCAATGTGTACGGCAGACTTTGGGTGTGTACATTGTCAATATGTATCACAGTCTTTGGGTGTGTACATTGTCAAATGATCTACAGTCTGTGGGTGTGTACATTGTCAATATGTACCACAGTCTGTGGCTGTGTACATTGTCAATATGTACCACAGTCTGTTGGTGTGTACATTGTCAACATGTACCACAGTCAGTGGGAGTGTACATTGTCAATATGTACCGCAGTCTGTGGGTATGAAAATTGTCAATATGTACCACAGTCTGATGGTGTGTACATTGTCAATATGTACCACAGTATGTGGGTGTGTACATTGTCAATATGTACCACAGTCTGTTGGTGTGTACATTGTCAATATGTTCCACAGTATGTGTTTGTGTACATTTTCAATATGTACTACAGTATGTGGGTGTGTGCATTGTCAATATGTACGACAGTCTGTTGGAATGTACATTGTTAATATGAACCACAGTCTGCTTGTGTGTACATTGCCAATATGTACTACAGTATGTTGGTGTGTACATTGTGAATATGTACCACAGTCTGTGGGTGTGTACGTTGTCAATATTTACCAGTTTGTGGGTGTGTACATTGTCAATATGTACCACAATCGGTGGGTGTGTACATTGTCAATATGTACCACAGTCTGTGCGTGTGTACATTGTCCATATGTACTACAGTCTGTTGGTGTGTATATTGTCAATATGTACCACAGTCTGTGGCTGTGTACATTGTCAATATGTACTACAGTCTGTGGGTGTGCACATTTTCAATATGTACCACAGTCTGTGCGTGTGTACATTGTCCATATGTACTACAGTCTGTTGGCGTGTACATTGTCAATATGTACCACAATCTGTGGGTGTGTACATTGTCAATATGTACCACAGTCTGTGCGTGTGTACATTGTCAATATGTACCACAGTCTGTTGGTGTGTACATTGTCAATATGTACTACAGTCTGTGGGTGTGTACATTGTCAATATGTACTACAGTCTGTGGGTGTGTACATTGTCAATATGTACCACAGTTTGTGGGTGTGTACATTGTCCATATGTACCACAGTCTGTGGCGGTGTACATTGTCAATATGTACTATAGTCTGTTGGTGTGTACATTGTCAATATGTACTACAGTCTGTGGGTGTGTGCATTGTCAATATGTACCACAGTCTGATGGAATGTACATTGTAAATATGAACCTCATTCTGTTGGTGTGTACATTGTCAATATGTACTACAGTATGTTGGTGTGTACTTTGTTAATATGTACCACAGTCTGTGGGTGCGTGCATCGTCAATATGTACTACAGTCTGTGGGTGTGTGCGTTGTCAATGTGTACCACAGTATGTTGGAATGTACATTGTTAATATGAACCACAGTCTGTTGGTGTGTACATTGTCAATATGTACTACAGTATGTTGGTGTGTACATTGTGAATATGTACCACAGTCTGTGGATGTGTGCATTGTCAATATGTACCACAGTCTGTTGGTGCGTACGTTGTCAATATTTACCAGTCTGTGGGTGTGTACATTGTCAATATGTACCACAGTCTGTTGGTGTGTACATTGTCAATATGTACCACAGTCTGTGGGAGTGTACATTGTCAATATGTACCGCAGTCTGTGGGTATGAAAATTGTCAATATGTACTACAGTCAGTTGGTGTGTACATTGTCAATATGTACCACAGTATGTGTTTGTGTACATTGTTAATATGTACCACAGTCTGTTGGTGTGTACATTGTCAATATGTACTACAGTATGTGTTTGTGTACATTGTTAATATGTACCACAGTCTGTTGGTGTGTACATTGTCAATATGTACCACAGTCTGTATGTGTGTGTACATTGTCAATATGTACCACAGTATGTGTGTTTGTACATTGTCAATATGTACCACAGTCTGTTGGTGTGTACATTGTCAATATGTACTACAGTCTGTGGGTACGCACATTATCAATATGTACCACTTTGACAGTCTGTTGGCGTGTAACTTGTCAGTATGTACCACAGTCTGTGGCGGTGTACATTGTCAATATGTACTACAGTCTGTTGGTGTGTACATTGTCAATATGTACCACAGTCTGATGGAATGTACATTGTTAATATGAACCACATTCTGTTGGTGTGTACATTGTCAATATGAACTACAGTATGTTGGTGTGTACATTGTGAATATGTACCACAGTCTGTGGGTGCGTGCATCGTCAATATGTACCATAGTCTGTTGGTGTGTACATTGTCAATATGTACTACAGTCTGTTGGTGTGTATATTGTCAATATGTACTACAGTATGTTGGTGTGTACATTGTGAATATGTACCACAGTCTGTTGGTGTGTACATTGTCAATATGTACCACAGTATGTGGGTTTGTACATTGTCAATATGTACCACAGTCTGTTGGTGTGTACATTGTCAATATGTACTACAGTCTGTGGGTATGCACATTGTCAATATGTACCACTGTGACAGTCTGTTGGCCTGTAACTTGTCAATATGTTCCACAGTCTGCGGGTGAGTACATTGTCAATATGTACTACAGTCTGTTGGTGTGTACATTGTCAATATGTACTACAGTCTGTGGGTGTGTGCATTGTCAATATTTACCACAGTATGTTGGAATGTACATTGTTAATATGAACCACAGTCTGTTGGTGTGTAAATTGTCAATATGTACTACAGTATGTTGGTGTGTACATTGTGAATATGTACCACAGTCTGTGGGTGCGTGCATTGTCAATATGTACCACAGTTTGTTGGTGTGTACATTGTCAATATGTACTACAGTATGTTGGTGTGTACATTATGAATATTTTCCACAGTCTGTGGGTGTGTGCATTGTCAATATGTACCACAGTCTGTTGGTGTGTACATTGTCAATATGTACCACAGTATGTGGGTGTGTACATTGTCAATATGTACCACAGTCTGTTGGTGTGTACATTGTCAATATGTACCACAGTATGTGTTTGTGTACATTGTCAATATGTACTACAGTCTGTGGGTGTGTGCATTGTCAATATGTACCACAGTCTGTTGGAATGTACATTGTTAATATGAACCACATTCTGTTGGTGTGTACATTGTCAATATGAACTACAGTATGTTGGTGTGTACATTGTGAATATGTACCACAGTCTGTGGGTGCGTGCATCGTCAATATGTACCATAGTCTGTTGGTGTGTACATTGTCAATATGTACTACAGTCTGTTGGTGTGTATATTGTCAATATGTACTACAGTATGTGGGTGTGTACATTGTCAATATGTACCACAGTCTGTTGGTGTGTACATTGTCAATATGTACCACAGTATGTGTTTGTGTACATTGTCAATATGTACTACAGTCTGTGGGTGTGTGCATTGTCAATATGTACCACAGTATGTGGGTGTGTACATTGTCAATATGTACCACAGTCTGTTGGTGTGTACATTGTCAATATGTACCACAGTATGTGTTTGTGTACATTGTCAATATGTACTACAGTCTGTGGGTGTGTGCATTGTCAATATGTACCACAGTCTGTTGGAATGTACATTGTTAATATGAACCACATTCTGTTGGTGTGTACATTGTCAATATGAACTACAGTATGTTGGTGTGTAGATTGTGAATATGTACCACAGTCTGTGGGTGCGTGCATCGTCAATATGTACCATAGTCTGTTGGTGTGTACATTGTCAATATGTACTACAGTCTGTTGGTGTGTATATTGTCAATATGTACTACAGTATGTTGGTGTGTACATTGTGAATATGTACCACAGTCTGTTGGTGTGTACATTGTCAATATGTACCACAGTATGTGGGTTTGTACATTGTCAATATGTACCACAGTCTGTTGGTGTGTACATTGTCAATATGTACTACAGTCTGTGGGTATGCACATTGTCAATATGTACCACTGTGACAGTCTGTTGGCCTGTAACTTGTCAATATGTTCCACAGTCTGCGGGTGAGTACATTGTCAATATGTACTACGGTCTG
Organism: Saccoglossus kowalevskii; assembly: GCF_978046115.1. Lineage (NCBI taxonomy): Eukaryota > Metazoa > Hemichordata > Enteropneusta > Harrimaniidae > Saccoglossus > Saccoglossus kowalevskii. Next base: position 33,201,306 of record NC_140658.1, read on the forward strand.
TTGGTGTGTACATTGTCAATATGTACTACAGTCTGTGGGTGTGTGCATTGTCAATATTTACCACAGTATGTTGGAATGTACATTGTTAATATGAACCACAGTCTGTTGGTGTGTACATTGTCAATATGTACTACAGTATGTTGGTGTGTACATTGTGAATATGTACCACAGTCTGTGGGTGCGTGCATTGTCAATATGTACCACAGTTTGTTGGTGTGTACATTGTCAATATGTACTACAGTATGTTGGTGTGTACATTATGAATATTTTCCACAGTCTGTGGGTGTGTGCATTGTCAATATGTACCACAGTCTGTTGGTGTGTACATTGTCAATATGTACCACAGTATGTGGGTGTGTACATTGTCAATATGTACCACAGTCTGTTGGTGTGTACATTGTCAATATGTACCACAGTATGTGTTTGTGTACATTGTCAATATGTACTACAGTCTGTGGGTGTGTGCATTGTCAATATGTACCACAGTCTGTTGGAATGTACATTGTTAATATGAACCACAGTATGTTGGTGTGTACATTGTGAATATTTTCCACAGTCTGTGGGTGTGTGCATTGTCAATATGTACCACAGTCTGTTGGTGTGTACGTTGTCAATATTTACCAGTCTGTGGGTGTGTACATTGTCAATATGTACCACAGTCTGTGGGAGTGTACATTGTCAATATGTACCGCAGTCTGTGGGTATGAAAATTGTCAATATGTACTACAGTCTGTTGGTGTGTACATTGTCAATATGTACCACAGTATGTGGGTGTGTACAACATTGTTAATATGTACCACAGTCTGTTAGTGTGTACATTGTCAATATGTACCACAGTCTGTTGGTGTGTACATTGTCAATATGTACCACAGTATGTGTTTGTGTACATTGTCAATATGTACTACAGTCTGTGGGTGTGTGCAATGTCAATATGTACCACAGTCTGTTGGAATGTACATTGTTAATATGAACCACAGTCTGTTGGTGTGTACATTGTCAATATGTACTACAGTATGTTGGTGTGTACATTGTGAATATGTACCACAGTCTGTGGGTGCGTGCATTGTCAATATGTACCACCTTCTGTTGGTGTGTACATTGTCAATATGTACTACAGTATGTTGGTGTGTACATTGTGAATATTTTCCACAGTCTGTGGGTGTGTCCATTGTCAATATGTACCACAGTCTGTTGGTGTGTACGTTGTCAATATTTACCAGTCTGTGGGTGTGTACATTGTCAATATGTACCACAGTCTGTTGGTGTGTACATTGTCAATATGTACCACAGTATGTGGTTGTGTTCATTGTCAATATGTACCACAGTCTGTTGGTGTGTACATTGTAAATATGTGCCACAGTCTGTTGGTGTGTACATTGTCAATATGTACCACAGTATGTGGGAGTGTACATTGTCAATATGTACTACAGTCTGTTGGTGTGTACATTGTCAATATGTACCACAGTATGTGGTTGTGTTCATTGTCAATATGTACCACAGTCTGTTGGTGTGTACATTGTAAATATGTGCCACAGTATGTTGGTGTGTACATTGTCAATATGTACCACAGTATGTGGGAGTGTACATTGTCAATATGTACTACAGTCTGTTGGTGTGTACATTGTCAATATGTACCACAGTATGTGGGTGTGTACATTGTCAATATGTACCACAGTCTTTTGGTGTGTACATTGTCAATATGTGCCACAGTCTGTTGGTGTGTACATTGTCAATATGTACCACAGTATGTGGGAGTGTACATTGTCAATATGTACTACAGTCTGTGGATATGTACATTGTTAATATGTACCACAGTCAGGGGGTGTGTACATTGTCAATATGTACTACAGTCTGTATGTGTGTGTACATTGTCAATATGTACTACAGTCTGTGGGTATGCACATTGTCAATATGTACCACAGTCTGTTGGTGTGTAACTTGTCAATGTGTACTACAGTTTGTGGGTGTGTACATTGTGAATATGTACCACAGTCTGTGGGTGCGTGCATTGTCAATATGTACCACAGTCTGTTGGTGTGTGCATTGTCAATATGTACCACAGTATGTGGGAGTGTACATTGTCAATATGTACTACAGTCTGTGGATATGTACATTGTTAATATGTACCACAGTCAGGGGGTGTGTACATTGTCAATATGTACTACAGTATGTGGGTGTGTGCATTGTCAATATGTACCACAGTCTGTTGGAATGTACATTGTTAATATGAACCACAGTCTGCTGGTGTGTACATTGTCAATATGTACTACAGTATGTTGGTGTGTACATTGTGAATATGTACCACAGTCTCTGAGTGTGTACGTTGTCAATATTTACCAGTCTGTGGGTGTGTACATTGTCAATATGTACCACAGTCTGTTGGTGTGTACATTGTCAATATGTACCACAGTCTGTGGGTGTGTACATTGTCAATATGTACCACAGTCTGTGGGTGTGTACATTGTCAATATGTACCGCAGTCTGTGGGTATGAAAATTGTCAATATGTACTACAGTCTGTTGGTGTGTACATTGTCAATATGTACCACAGTATGTGGGTGTGTACATTGTCAATATGTACCGCAGTCTGTTGGTGTGTACATTGTCAATATGTTCCACAGTATGTATTTGTGTACATTGTCAACATGTACTACAGTCTGTGGGTGTGTGCATTGTCAATATGTACCACAGTCTGTTGGAATGTACATTGTTAATATGAACCACAGTCTGTAGGTGTGTACATTGTCAATATGTACTACAGTATGTTGGTGTGTACATTGTGAATATGTACCACAGTCTGTGGGTGCGTGCATTGTCAATATGTACCACCTTCTGTTGGTGTGTACATTGTCAATATGTACTACAGTCTGTGGGTGTGTGCATTGTCAATATGTACCACAGTCTGTTGGAATGTACATTGTTAATATGAACCACAGTCTGTTGGTGTGTACATTGTCAATATGTACTACAGTATGTTGGTGTGTACATTGTCAATATGTACTACAGTATGTTGGTGTGTACATTGTGAATATTTTCCACAGTCTGTGGGTGTGTGCATTGTCAATATGTACCACAGTCTGTTGGTGTGTACTTTGTCAATATGTACTACAGTCTGTATGTGTGTACATTGTCAATATGTACCACAGTATGTTGGTGTGTACATTGTCAATATGTACCACAGTCTGTGGGAGTGTACATTGTCAATATGTACCGCAGTCTGTGGGTATGAAAATTGTCAATATGAACCACAGTCTGTTGGTGTGTACATTGTCAATATGTACTACAGTATGTTGGTGTGTACATTGTGAATATTTTCCACAGTCTGTGGGTGTGTCCATTGTCAATATGTACCACAGTATGTGGTTGTGTTCATTGTCAATATGTACCACAGTCTGTTGGTGTGTACATTGTAAATATGTGCCACAGTATGTGTTTGTGTACATTGTCAATATGTACTACAGTATGTTGGTGTGTACATTGTCAATATGTACTACAGTATGTTGGTGTGTACATTGTGAATATTTTCCACAGTCTGTGGGTGTGTGCATTGTCAATATGTACCACAGTCTGTTGGTGTGTACTTTGTCAATATGTACTACAGTCTGTATGTGTGTACATTGTCAATATGTACCACAGTATGTGGGAGTGTACATTGTCAATATGTACTACAGTCTGTTGGTGTGTACATTGTCAATATATACCACAGTATGTGGGTGTGTACATTGTCAATATGTACCACAGTATGTGGGTGTGTACATTGTCAATATGTACCACAGTCTGTTGGTGTGTACATTGTCCATATGTACCACAGTCTGTGGGTGCGTGCATTGTCAATATGTACTACAGTCTGTTGGTGTGTACATTGTCAATATGTGCCACAGTATGTGGGTGTGTACATTATGAATATTTTCCACAGTCTGTGGGTGTGTGCATTGTCAATATGTACCACAGTCTGTTGGTGTGTACGTTGTCAATATTTACCAGTCTGTGGGTGTGTACATTGTCAATATGTACCACAGTCTGTTGGTGTGTACATTGTCAATATGTACCACAGTATGTGGGTGTGTACATTGTCAATATGTACCACAGTCTGTTGGTGTGTACATTGTCAATATGTACCACAGTATGTGTTTGTGTACATTGTCAATATGTACTACAGTCTGCGGGTGTGTGTATTGTCAATATGTACCACAGTCTGTTGGAATGTACATTGTTAATATGAACCACAGTCTGTTGGAATGTACATTGTTAATATGAACCACAGTCTGTTGGTGTGTACATTGTCAATATGTACTACAGTATGTTGGTGTGTACATTGTGAATATGTACCACTGTCTGTGGGTGCGTGCATTGTCAATATGTACCACAGTCTTTTGGTGTGTACATTGTCAATATGTACTACAGTCTGTTGGTGTGTACGTTGTCAATATTTACCAGTCTGTTGGTGTGTACATTGTCAATATGTACCACAGTATGTGGGTGTGTACATTGTCAATATGTACCACAGTCTGTTAGTGTGTACATTGTCAATATGTACCACAGTCTGTTGGTGTGTACATTGTCAATATGTACTACAGTATATGGTTGTGTACATTGTCAATATGTACTACAGTCTGTGGGTGTGTGCAATGTCAATATGTACCACAGTCTGTTGGAATGTACATTGTTAATATGAACCACAGTCTGTTGGTGTGTACATTGTCAATATGTACTACAGTATGTTGGTGTGTACATTGTGAATATTTTCCACAGTCTGTGGGTGTGTCCATTGTCAATATGTACCACAGTCTGTGGGAGTGTACATTGTCAATATGTACCGCAGTCTGTGGGTGTGTCCATTGTCAATATGTACCACAGTCTGTTGCTGTGTACGTTGTCAATATGTACCACAGTCTGTGGGAGTGTACATTGTCAATATGTACCGCAGTCTGTGGGTATGAAAATTGTCAATATGTACTACAGTCTGTTGGTGTGTACATTGTCAATATGTACCACAGTATGTGGGTTTGTACATTGTCAATATGTACCACAGTATGTGGGTGTGTACATTGTCAATATGTGCCACAGTCTGTTGGAATGTACATTGCCAATATGTACCACAGTCTGTTGGTGTGTACATTGTCAATATGTACTACAGTCTGTGGGTGTGTACATTGTCAATATGTACTACAGTCTGTGGGTTTGTACATTGTCAATATGTACCACAGTATGTGGGTGTGTACATTGTCAATATGTGCCACAGTCTGTTGGAATGTACATTGCCAATATGTACCACAGTCTGTTGGTGTGTACATTGTCAATATGTGCCACAGTCTGTTGGTGTGTACATTGTCAATATGTACCACAGTATGTGGGAGTGTTCATTGTCAATATGTACTACAGTCTGTGGGTATGTACATTGTTAATATGTACCACAGTCTGTTGGTGTGTACATTGTCAATATGTACTACAGTCTGTATGTGTGTACATTGTCAATATGTACTACAGTCTGTTGGTGTGTACCTTGTCAATATGTACCACAGTCTGTTGGTGTGTACATTGTCAATATGTACTACAGTCTGTGGCTGTGTACATTGTCAATATGTACTACAGTCTGTATGTGTGTACATTGTCAATATGTACTACAGTCTGTGGGTATGTACATTGTCATTATGTACCACAGTCTGTTGGTGTGTACATTGTCAATATGTACTACAGTCTGTGGGTATGTACATTGTCATTATGTACCACAGTCTGTTGGTGTGTACATTGTCAATAAGACCTACAGTCTGTGGCTGTGTACATTGTCAATATGTACTACAGTCTGTGGGTATGTACATTGTCATTATGTACCACAGTCTGTTGGTGTGTACATTGTCAATATGTACTACAGTTTGTGGGTATGTACATTGTCAATATGTACTACAGTCTGTGGGTATGTACATTGTCATTATATACCACAGTCTGTTAATGTGTACATTGTCAATATGTACGACAGTCTGTGGCTGTGTACATTGTCAATATGTACTACAGTCTGTGGTTGTCTACGCTGTCAGTATGTACTACAGTCTGTGTACATTGTTAATATATACGGCAGTCCAGGGCTGAGTACATTGCCAAAAGGTATTACATTTTTGGGCTACGTACAATGGCAACATTTACTGCAGTCTAGGGCTATGTACTACTGTCTGGGGATGCGCGAAATGCCAGTGTGTAGTACAGTCTTGACTGGGTACATCGACAATATCTACTACAGTGAGTTACTACATACCTTGTCAATGTTTACTACAGTCAATGCAGGATGGATGTATTGTCAATGTGGATGACAGATTTAAGCTATGTATAATGATAACATTTGCTAAAGTATTGTGCTCCGTACATAGCCAATATTTACTACAGTCTGATACGTTATGCATTGTCAATATTCAGTACAGTCTGATAATGTGTACATTACTACACTGTGTTGTTGGGTACATTGTAGACATGTACTACAGTCTGTGTACTACAGTTGTTGGCACTGTTCAATATTTCCTGTGGCTGTCTACATTGCCATTATAAACTTAATATAAACTCGTGATTATATATTACTGGCCTAATATGAACACGTCGACACAGGAGCGCATTTGCCCCATCTTATGTGCAAAATGCCCAACATAGTTTATTACTAATATATTGTTCTGAGTTTGCCTGAAAATGAATTCATGTATTGTGATACTACATTTACTAGAAAATAACTAGTTGAGTATAAGAACACAAAGGTGAATATAAATAGAGTCGCTTAGCCCATTGGGAATAAAATTATAATATCATCAAATTTAGTGGACGTACGTTTCGGAATTGGGGACAGTTAATACTGTGCATAAATCAACACGTGTGTTCACTTTCGCAAGACAAACACGAATGGTGCCTTAATAGAAGCCTTTATATATCAGTTACGCTTATTTTCTTCGTTAAAATTAATAACCCATTCAAGGTTCTCGTTGGGCTTGACTGGTCTTAAAATATAAATCTGATGCTTTGAGCACTTCATTTTGATCGTTATCTTTTTCAGCTGAAAAACTAGATCAGACGAACAGCGCAGTGCGGTCAAATTCCCAATTAAATTTGAAGGGTCCCCTCATAAATATGTTTGATTACAGTGATGCCGTTTTGCGGTGCCATTCATCAGATAGCCCCAGGTAAACGTCTACACGGCCGAAGTCATTAGTCTGTCGCCTTTAGTAATATATGTGAGAGCGAAATAATATCCGAAAATTGTGTGACGTAGGCGTCGTGTATCTCCTTTGAACTGAAGCTTTTCTGTACACACCTTCATACAATCTATTCAGATGTTGATTTCAATTGCACATTTGCCGGTTAGCTAAACATGCTATCGTGGGTGATCTTTAGCGTAACGTGTCTCCAAATATGAATAACAATATTATCGCCTACTTAGGGAGATTTAATTTACAGGTAATTGCTGTGAAATTAAACAACCATCAACGATTAAAACAGAAAATAATTCCTTGTATTAATGTTGCATTCATATTTTGCATTCACTGCAAAACACCTGATTATTGTGATCAGCATGATGAAAACAAGCAATTAGTTTGGCAATTGTTTTACACTACAGTTACTCACAATTTCTGAAAATATTTTATTTTGCTAAATGTCGACTACTTCAAAATCCAAAACCTCAATTATTATTAGTCACTTATTGTGTAATTGTTGAAAATAGAACTGAGTTTTCAGTTACATCTGAATGTAAACTACTTAATACACTGTAACGCGCTAGTAGAATGGCTTACTATAGAATACGAAAATTTTACTAATTTACATTTCCACGGGGGTCATTGAACAGGCTCAAGAAGTTCAAAATGCACTAGTATACTCCAAGTATTTAGAGGCACATGGAGATGACTGGATTTCTTGTAATGCATTGTATCTGAAATATATATGATTGAACATAACTCTACTGCTAATCAGTTTCACAGACAGGATTAACAAATGTTCTCTATTTTATGCTGGATTATTATGGGTGGTTCAGGTACTCTATTTTGTGTTAAATTGTTAAGTTAAGGGTGGTGCAGGTACTGTATTTTGTGTTGAATTGTTAAGTTAAGTGTGGTCCAGCTACTGTATTTTGTGTTGAATTGTTAAGTATAGGGTGGTCCAGCTACTGTATTTTGTGTTGAATTGTTAAGTTTAGGGTGGTCCTTATACTGTATTTTGTGTTAAATTGTTCAGTTAAGGGTGGTCCAGCTACTGTATTTTGTGTTAAATTGTTCAGTTAAGGGTGGTCCAGCTACTGTATTTTGTGTTGAATTGTTAAATTAAGGGTGGTCCATATACTGTATTTTGTGTTGAATTGTTAAGTTTAGGGTGGTCCAGGTACTGTATTTTGTGTAAAATTGTTAAGTTAAGGGTGGTACAGGTACTGTATTTTGTGTTAAATTGTTAAGTTAAGGGTGGACCAGGTACTGTATTTTGTGTTGAATTGTTAAATTAAGGGTGGTCCAGTTACTGTATTTTGTGTTGAATTGTTAAATTAAGGGTGGTCCATATACTGTATTTTGTGTTGAATTGTTAAGTTAAGGGTGATCTAGGTACTGTATTTTGTGTTGAATTGTTAAGTTAAGTGTGACACAGGTACTGTATTTTGTGTTAAATTGTTATGTTGAGGGTGGTCCAGGTACTGTATTTTGTGTTGAATTGTTAAATTAAGGGTGGTCCATGTACTGTATTTTGTGTTGAATTGTTAAATTAAGGGTGGTCCAAGTACTGTATTTTGTGTTGAATTGTTAAGTTAAGGGTGGTCCAGGAACTGTATTTTGTGTTAAATTGTTAAATTAAGGGTGGTCCAGCTACTGTATTTTGTGTTGAATTGTTAAGTTTAGGGTGGTCCAGCTACTGTATTTTGTGTTGAATTGTTAAGTTTAGGGTGGTCCATATACTGTATTTTGTGTTAAATTGTTCAGTTAAGGGTGGTCCAGCTACTGTATTTTGTGTTAAATTGTTCAGTTAAGGGTGGTCCAGCTACTGTATTTTGTGTTGAATTGTTAAATTAAGGGTGGTCCATATACTGTATTTTGTGTTGAATTGTTAAGTTTAGGGTGGTCCAGGTACTGTATTTTGTGTTAAATAGTTAAGTTAAGGGTGGTACAGGTACTGTATTTTGTGTTAAATTGTTAAGTTAAGGGTGGACCAGGTACTGTATTTTGTGTTGAATTGTTAAGTTGAGGGTGGTCCAGCTACTGTATTTTGTGTTGAATTGTTAAGTTTAGGGTGGTCCAGCTACTGTATTTTGTGTTGAATTGTTAAGTTTAGGGTGGTCCAGGAACTGTATTTTGTGTTAAATTGTTAAATTAAGGGTGGTCAAACTACTGTATTTTGTGTTGAATTGTTAAGTTTAGGGTGGTCCAGCTACTGTATTTTGTGTTGAATTGTTAAGTTTAGGGTGGTCCATATACTGTATTTTGTGTTAAATTGTTCAGTTAAGGGTGGTCCAGCTACTGTATTTTGTGTTAAATTGTTCAGTTAAGGGTGGTCCAGCTACTGTATTTTGTGTTGAATTGTTAAATTAAGGGTGGTCCATATACTGTATTTTGTGTTGAATTGTTAAGTTTAGGGTGGTCCAGGTACTGTATTTTGTGTTAAATTGTTAAGTTAAGGGTGGTACAGGTACTGTATTTTGTGTTAAATTGTTAAGTTAAGGGTGGACCAGGTACTGTATTTTGTGTTGAATTGTTAAATTAAGGGTGGTCCAGTTACTGTATTTTGTGTTGAATTGTTAAATTAAGGGTGGTCCATATACTGTATTTTGTGTTGAATTGTTAAGTTAAGGGTGATCTAGGTACTGTATTTTGTGTTGAATTGTTAAGTTAAGTGTGACCCAGGTACTGTATTTTGTGTTAAATTGTTAAGTTGAGGGTGGTCCAGGTACTGTATTTTGTGTTGAATTGTTAAATTAAGGGTGGTCCATGTACTGTATTTTGTGTTGAATTGTTAAATTAAGGGTGGACCAGGTACTGTATTTTGTGTTGAATTGTTAAGTTAAGGGTGGTCCAGGAACTGTATTTTGTGTTAAATTGTTAAATTAAGGGTGGTCCAGGTACTGTATTTTGTGTTGAATTGTTAAGTTAAGGGTGGTCCAGGTACTGTATTTTGTGTTGAATTGTTAAGTTTAGGGTGGTCCAGGTACTGTATTTTGTGTTGAATTGTTAAGTTAAGGGTGGTCCAGGTACTGTATTTTGTGTTGAATTGTTAAATTAAGGGTGGTCCAGCTACTTATTTTCTGTGTTGAATTATTAAGTTAAGGGTGGTCCATGTACTGTATTTTGTGTTGAATTGTTAAGTTAAGGGTGGTCCATGTACTGTATTTTGTGTTGAATTGTTAAGTTAAGGGTGGTCCAGGTACTGTATTTTGTGTTGAATTGTTAAGTTAAGGGTGGTCCAGGTACTGTATTTTGTGTTGAATTGTTAAATTAAGGGTGGTCCATGTACTGTATTTTGTGTTGAATTGTTAAGTTAGGGGTGGTCCAGGTACTGTATTTTGCGTTGAATTATTAAGTTAGGGATGGTCCATGTACTGAAATTAGTGTTGAATTGTTAAGTTAAGGGTGGTCCAGGTACTGTATTTTGTGTTGAATTGTTAAGTTAAGGGTGGTCCAGGAACTGTATTTTGTGTTAAATTGTTAAATTAAGGGTGGTCCAGGTACTGTATTTTGTGTTGAATTGTTAAGTTAAGGGTGGTCCAGGTACTGTATTTTGTGTTGAATTGTTAAGTTTAGGGTGGTCCAGGTACTGTATTTTGTGTTGAATTGTTAAGTTAAGGGTGGTCCAGGTACTGTATTTTGTGTTGAATTGTTAAATTAAGGGTGGTCCAGCTACTTTTTTTCTGTGTTGAATTATTAAGTTAAGGGTGGTCCATGTACTGTATTTTGTGTTGAATTGTTAAGTTAAGGGTGGTCCATGTACTGTATTTTGTGTTGAATTGTTAAGTTAAGGGTGATCCAGGTACTGTATTTTGTGTTGAATTGTTAAGTTAAGGGTGGTCCAGGTACTGTATTTTGTGTTGAATTGTTAAATTAAGGGTGGTCCATGTACTGTATTTTGTGTTGAATTGTTAAGTTAAGGGTGGTCCAGGTACTGTATTTTGCGTTGAATTATTAAGTTAGGGATGGTCCATGTACTGAAATTAGTGTTGAATTGTTAAGTTAAGGGTGGTCCAGGTACTGTATTTTGTGTTGAATTGTTAAGTTAAGGGTGGTCCAGGTACTGTATTTTGTGTTGAATTGTTTAATTAAGGGTGGTCCATGTACTGTATTTTGTGTTGAATTGTTAAGTTAAGGGTGGTCCAGGTACTGTATTTTGCGTTGAATTATTAAGTTAGGGATGGTCCATGTACTGAAATTAGTGTTGAATTGTTAAGTTAAGGGTGGTCCAGGTACTGTATTTTGTGTTGAATTGTTAAGTTAAGGGTGGTCCAGGTACTGTATTTTGTGTTGAATTGTTAAATTAAGGGTGGTCCAGCTACTGTATTTTGTGTTGAATTGTTAAGTTAATGGTGGTCCATGTACTGTATTTTGTGTTGAATTGTTAAATTAAGGGTTGTCTAGGTACTTATCTTGTGTTAAATTGTTAAGTTAAGGGTGGTTCAGGTACTGTATTTTGTGTTAAAATGTTAAATTAAGGGTGGTCCAGGTACTGTATTTTGTGTTAAATTGTTAAATTAAGGGTGGTCCAGGTACTGCATTTTGCGTTGAATTGTTAAATTAAGGGTGGTTCAGGTACTGTATTTTGTGTTAAATTGTTAAGTTAAGGGTGGTCCATATACTGTATTTTGTGTTGAATTGTTAAGTTTAGGGTTGTCCAGGTACTGTATTTTGTGTTAAATTGTTAAGTTAAGGGTGGTCCAGGTACTGTATTTTGTGTTAAATTGTTAAATTAAGGGTTGTCCAGTTACTGTATTTTGTGTTGAATTGTTAAATTAAGGGTGGTCCATATACTGTATTTTGTGTTGAATTGTTAATTTAAGGGTGGTTCAGGTACTGTATTTTGTGTTAAATTGTTAAATTAAGGGTGGTCCAGGTACTGTATTTTGTGTTAAATTGTTAAATTAAGGGTGGTCCAGGTACTGTATTTTGTGTTGAATTGTTAAATTAAGGGTGGTCCATGTACTGTATTTTGTGTTAAATTGTTAAATTAAGGGTGGTCCAGGTACTGTATTTTGTGTTGAATTGTTAAATTAAGGGTGGTCCAGCTACTTTTTTTCTGTGTTCAATTATTAAGATAAGGGTGGTCCTGGTACTGTATTTTGTGTAGAATTGTTAAGTTAAGGGTGGTCCAGGTACTGTATTTTGTGTTGAATTGTTAAGTTAAGGGTGGTCCAGGTGCTGTATTTTGTGTTGAATTGTTAAATTAAGGGTGGTCCAGCTACTGTATTTTGTGTTGAATTGTTAAGTTAAGGGTGGTCCAGGTACTGTATTTTGTGTTGAATTGTTAAGTTAGGGGTGATCCGGGTACTGTATTTTGTGTTGAATTGTTAAGTTAAGGGTGGTCCAGGTACTGTATTTTGTGTTGAATTGTTAAGTTTAGGGTGGTCCAGGTACTGTATTTTGTGTTAAATTGTTAAGTTAAGGGTGGTCCAGGAACTGTATTTTGTGTTAAATTGTTAAATTTAGGGTGGTCCAGGTACTGTATTTTGTGTTGAATTGTTAAATTAAGGGTGGACCAGGTACTGTATTTTGTGTTGAATTGTTAAATTAAGAGTGGTCCAGTTACTGTATTTTGTGTTGAATTGTTAAATTAAGGGTGGTCCATATACTGTATTTTGTGTTGAATTGTTAAGTTAAGGGTGGTCTAGGTACTGTATTTTGTGTTGAATTGTTAAGTTAAGTGTGACCCAGGTACTGTATTTTGTGTTAAATTGTTAAGTTGAGGGTGGTCCAGGTACTGTATTTTGTGTTGAATTGTTAAATTAAGGGTGGTCCATGTACTGTATTTTGTGTTGAATTGTTAAATTAAGGGTGGTCCAGGTACTGTATTTTGTGTTGAATTGTTAAGTTAAGGGTGGTCCAGGTACTGTATTTTGTGTTGAATTGTTAAGTTTAGGGTGGTCCAGGTACTGTATTTTGTGTTGAATTGTTAAGTTAAGGGTGGTCCAGGTACTGTATTTTGTGTTGAATTGTTAAGTTAAGGGTGGTCCAGGTACTGTATTTTGTGTTGAATTGTTAAATTAAGGGTGGTCCAGCTACTTTTTTTCTGTGTTGAATTATTAAGTTAAGGGTGGTCCATGTACTGTATTTTGTGTTGAATTGTTAAGTTAAGGGTGGTCCATGTACTGTATTTTGTGTTGAATTGTTAAGTTAAGGGTGATCCAGGTACTGTATTTTGTGTTGAATTGTTAAGTTAAGGGTGGTCCAGGTACTGTATTTTGTGTTGAATTGTTAAGTTAAGGGTGGTCCAGGTACTGTATTTTGTGTTGAATTGTTAAATTAAGGGTGGTCCATGTACTGTATTTTGTGTTAAATTGTTAAATTAAGGGTGGTCCAGGTACTGTATTTTGTGTTGAATTGTTAAATTAAGGGTGGTCCAGCTACTGTATTTTGTGTTGAATTGTTAAGTTAAGGGTGGTCCAGGTACTGTATTTTGTGTTGAATTGTTAAGTTAGGGGTGATCCGGGTACTGTATTTTGTGTTGAATTGTTAAGTTAAGGGTGGTCCAGGTACTGTATTTTGTGTTGAATTGTTAAGTTTAGGGTGGTCCAGGTACTGTATTTTGTGTTAAATTGTTAAGTTAAGGGTGGTCCAGGAACTGTATTTTGTGTTAAATTGTTAAATTTAGGGTGGTCCAGGTACTGTATTTTGTGTTGAATTGTTAAGTTAAGGGTGGACCAGGTACTGTATTTTGTGTTGAATTGTTAAATTAAGGGTGGTCCAGTTACTGTATTTTGTGTTGAATTGTTAAGTTAAGGGTGGTCTAGGTACTGTATTTTGTGTTGAATTGTTAAGTTAAGTGTGACCCAGGTACTGTATTTTGTGTTAAATTGTTAAGTTGAGGGTGGTCCAGGTACTGTATTTTGTGTTGAATTGTTAAATTAAGGGTGGTCCATGTACTTTATTTTGTGTTGAATTGTTAAATTAAGGGTGGTCCAGGTACTGTATTTTGTGTTGAATTGTTAAGTTAAGGGTGGTCCAGGTACTGTATTTTGTGTTGAATTGTTAAGTTTAGGGTGGTCCAGGTACTGTATTTTGTGTTGAATTGTTAAGTTAAGGGTGGTCCAGGTACTGTATTTTGTGTTGAATTGTTAAATTAAGGGTGGTCCATATACTGTATTTTGTGTTGAATTGTTAAGTTAAGGGTGGTCTAGGTACTGTATTTTGTGTTGAATTGTTAAGTTAAGTGTGACCCAGGTACTGTATTTTGTGTTAAATTGTTAAGTTGAGGGTGGTCCAGGTACTGTATTTTGTGTTGAATTGTTAAATTAAGGGTGGTCCAGGTACTGTATTTTGTGTTGAATTGTTAAATTAAGGGTGGTCCAGGTACTGTATTTTGTGTTGAATTGTTAAGTTAAGGGTGGTCCAGGTACTGTATTTTGTGTTGAATTGTTAAGTTTAGGGTGGTCCATGTACTGTATTTTGTGTTGAATTGTTAAATTAAGGGTGGTCCAGCTACTTTTTTTCTGTGTTGAATTATTAAGTTAAGGGTGGTCCATGTACTGTATTTTGTGTTGAATTGTTAAGTTAAGGGTGGTCCATGTACTGTATTTTGTGTTGAATTGTTAAGTTAAGGGTGATCCAGGTACTGTATTTTGTGTTGAATTGTTAAGTTAAGGGTGGTCCAGGTACTGTATTTTGTGTTGAATTGTTAAATTAAGGGTGGTCCATGTACTGTATTTTGTGTTGAATTGTTAAGTTAAGGGTGGTCCAGGTACTGTATTTTGCGTTGAATTATTAAGTTAGGGATGGTCCATGTACTGAAATTAGTGTTGAATTGTTAAGTTAAGGGTGGTCCAGGTACTGTATTTTGTGTTGAATTGTTAAGTTAAGAGTGGTCCAGGTACTGTATTTTGTGTTGAATTGTTTAATTAAGGGTGGTCCATGTACTGTATTTTGTGTTGAATTGTTAAGTTAAGGGTGGTCCAGGTACTGTATTTTGCGTTGAATTATTAAGTTAGGGATGGTCCATGTACTGAAATTAGTGTTGAATTGTTAAGTTAAGGGTGGTCCAGGTACTGTATTTTGTGTTGAATTGTTAAGTTAAGGGTGGTCCAGGTACTGTATTTTGTGTTGAATTGTTAAATTAAGGGTGGTCCAGCTACTGTATTTTGTGTTGAATTGTTAAGTTAATGGTGGTCCATGTACTGTATTTTGTGTTGAATTGTTAAATTAAGGGTTGTCTAGGTACTTATCTTGTGTTAAATTGTTAAGTTAAGGGTGGTTCAGGTACTGTATTTTGTGTTAAAATGTTAAATTAAGGGTGGTCCAGGTACTGTATTTTGTGTTAAATTGTTAAATTAAGGGTGGTCCAGGTACTGCATTTTGCGTTGAATTGTTAAATTAAGGGTGGTTCAGGTACTGTATTTTGTGTTAAATTGTTAAGTTAAGGGTGGTCCATATACTGTATTTTGTGTTGAATTGTTAAGTTTAGGGTTGTCCAGGTACTGTATTTTGTGTTAAATTGTTAAGTTAAGGGTGGTCCAGGTACTGTATTTTGTGTTAAATTGTTAAATTAAGGGTTGTCCAGTTACTGTATTTTGTGTTGAATTGTTAAATTAAGGGTGGTCCATATACTGTATTTTGTGTTGAATTGTTAATTTAAGGGTGGTTCAGGTACTGTATTTTGTGTTAAATTGTTAAATTAAGGGTGGTCCAGGTACTGTATTTGTGTTAAATTGTTAAATTAAGGGTGGTCCAGGTACTGTATTTTGTGTTGAATTGTTAAATTAAGGGTGGTCCATGTACTGTATTTTGTGTTAAATTGTTAAATTAAGGGTGGTCCAGGTACTGTATTTTGTGTTGAATTGTTAAATTAAGGGTGGTCCAGCTACTTTTTTTCTGTGTTGAATTATAAGATAAGGGTGGTCCTGGTACTGTATTTTGTGTAGAAATTGTTAAGTTAAGGGTGGTCCAGGTACTGTATTTTGTGTTGAATTGTTAAGTTAAGGGTGGTCCAGGTGCTGTATTTTGTGTTGAATTGTTAAATTAAGGGTGGTCCAGCTACTGTATTTTGTGTTGAATTGTTAAGTTAAGGGTGGTCCAGGTACTGTATTTTGTGTTGAATTGTTAAGTTAGGGGTGATCCGGGTACTGTATTTTGTGTTGAATTGTTAAGTTAAGGGTGGTCCAGGTACTGTATTTTGTGTTGAATTGTTAAGTTTAGGGTGGTCCAGGTACTGTATTTTGTGTTAAATTGTTAAGTTAAGGGTGGTCCAGGAACTGTATTTTGTGTTAAATTGTTAAATTTAGGGTGGTCCAGGTACTGTATTTTGTGTTGAATTGTTAAGTTAAGGGTGGACCAGGTACTGTATTTTGTGTTGAATTGTTAAATTAAGGGTGGTCCAGTTACTGTATTTTGTGTTGAATTGTTAAATTAAGGGTGGTCCATATACTGTATTTTGTGTTGAATTGTTAAGTTAAGGGTGGTCTAGGTACTGTATTTTGTGTTGAATTGTTAAGTTAAGTGTGACCCAGGTACTGTATTTTGTGTTAAATTGTTAAGTTGAGGGTGGTCCAGGTACTGTATTTTGTGTTGAATTGTTAAATTAAGGGTGGTCCATGTACTGTATTTTGTGTTGAATTGTTAAATTAAGGGTGGTCCAGGTACTGTATTTTGTGTTGAATTGTTAAGTTATGGGTGGTCCAGGAACTGTATTTTGTGTTAAACTGTTAAATTAAGGGTGGTTCAGGTACTGTATTTTGCGTTGAATTGTTAAGTTAAGGGTGGTCCAGGTACTGTATTTTGTGTTGAATTGTTAAGTTTAGGGTGGTCCAGATACTGTATTTTGTGTTGAATTGTTAAGTTAAGGGTGGTCCAGGTACTGTATTTTGTGTTGAATTGTTAAATTAAGGGTGGTCCAGCTACTTTTTTTCTGTGTTGAATTATTAAGTTAAGGGTGGTCCATGTACTGTATTTTGTGTTGAATTGTTAAGTTAAGGGTAGTCCATGTACTGTATTTTGTGTTGAATTGTTAAGTTAAGGGTGGTCCAGGTACTGTATTTTGTGTTGAATTGTTAAGTTAAGGGTGGTCCAGGTACTGTATTTTGTGTTGAATTGTTAAGTTAAGGGTGGTCCAGGTACTGTATTTTGTGTTGAATTGTTAAGTTAAGGGTGGTCCAGGTACTGTATTTTGTGTTGAATTGTTAAGTTAAGGGTGGTCCAGGGACTGTATTTTGCGTTGAATTATTAAGTTAGGGATGGTCCATGTACTGTATTTTGTGTTGAATTGTTAAATTAAGGGTTGTCTAGGTACTTATCTTGTGTTAAATTGTTAAGTTAAGGGTGGTTCAGGTACTGTATTTTGTGTTAAATTGTTAAATTAAGGGTGGTCCAGGTACTGTATTTTGTGTTAAATTGTTAAATTAAGGATGGTCCAGGTACTGTATTTTGTGTTGAATTGTTAAATTAAGAGTGGTTCAGGTACTGTATTTTGTGTTAAATTGTTAAGTTAAGGGTGGTCCATATACTGTATTTTGTGTTGAATTGATAAGTTTAGGGTGGTCCAGGTACTGTATTTTGTGTTAAATTGTTAAGTTAAGGGTGGTCCAGGTACTGTATTTTGTGTTAAATTGTTAAGTTAAGGGTGGACCAAGTACTGTATTTTGCGTTGAATTGTTAAATTAAGGGTGGTCCGGTTACTGTATTTTGTGTTGAATTGTTAAATTAAGGGTTGTCCATATACTGTATTTTGTGTTGAATTGTTAAGTTGAGGGTGGTCCAGGTACTGTATTTTGTGTTGAATTGTTAAATTAAGGGTGGTCCAGGTACTGTATTTTGTGTTGAATTGTTAAATTAAGGGTGGTCCAGGTACTGTATTTTGTGTTGAATTGTTAAGTTAAGGGTGGTCCAGGAACTGTATTTTGTGTTAAATTGTTAAATTTAGGGTGGTCCAGGTACTGTATTTTGTGTTGAATTGTTAAATTAAGGGTGGTCCAGCTACTTTTTTTCTGTGTTGAATTATTAAGTTAAGGGTGGTCCTGGTACTGTATTTTGTGTTGAATTGTTAAGTTAAGGGTGGTCCAGGTACTGTATTTTGTGTTGAATTGTTAAGTTAAGGGTGGTCCAGGTACTGTATTTTGTGTTGAATTGTTAAATTAAGGGTGGTCCAGCTACTGTATTTTGTGTTGAATTGTTAAGTTAAGGGTGGTCCATGTACTGTATTTTGTGTTGAATTGTTAAATTAAGGGTTGTCCAGGTACTGTATTTTGTGTCGATTTGTTAAGTTAAGGGTGGTCCAGGTACTGTATTTTGTGTTGAATTGTTAAGTTAGGGGTGGTTCGGGTACTGTATTTTGTGTTGAATTGTTAAGTTAAGGGTGGTCCAGGTACTGTATTTTGTGTTGAATTGTTAAGTTACGGGTGATCCGGGTACTGTATTTTGTGTTGAATTGTTAAGTTAAGGGTGGTCCAGGTACTGTATTTTGTGTTGAATTGTTAAATTAAGGGTGGTCCATATACTGTATTTTGTGTTGAATTGTTAAGTTGAGGGTGGTCCAGGTACTGTATTTTGTGTTGAATTGTTAAATTAAGGGTGGTCCATGTACTGTATTTTGTGTTGAATTGTTAAATTAAGGGTGGTCCAGGTACTGTATTTTGTGTTGAATTGTTAAGTTAAGGGTGGTCCAGGAACTGTATTTTGTGTTAAATTGTTAAATTAAGGGTGGTCCAGGTACTGTATTTTGTGTTGAATTGTTAAGTTAAGGGTGGTCCAGGTACTGTATTTTGTGTTGAATTGTTAAGTTAAGGGTGGTCCAGCTACTGTATTTTGTGTTGAATTGTTAAATTAAGGGTGGTCCAGGTACTGTATTTTGTGTTGAATTGTTAAGTTAAGGGTGGTCCAGGGACTGTATTTTGCGTTGAATTGTTAAGTTTAGGGTGGTCCAGGTACTGTATTTTGTGTTGAATTGTTAAGTTAAGGGTGGTCCAGGTACTGTATTTTGTGTTGAATTGTTAAATTAAGGGTGGTTCAGGTACTGTATTTTGTGTTAAATTGTTAAGTTAAGGGTGGTCCATATACTGTATTTTGTGTTGAATTGTTAAGTTTAGGGTGGTCCAGGTACTGTATTTTGTGTTAAATTGTTAAGTTAAGGGTGGTCCAGGTACTGTATTTTGTGTTAAATTGTTAAGTTAAGGGTGGACCAGGTACTGTATTTTGTGTTGAATTGTTAAATTAAGGGTGGTCCAGTTACTGTATTTTGTGTTGAATTGTTAAATTAAGGGTGGTCCATATACTGTATTTTGTGTTGAATTGTTAAGTTAAGGGTGGTTCAGGTACTGTATTTTGTGTTAAATTGTTAAATTAAGGGTGGTCCAGGTACTGTATTTTGTGTTAAATTGTTAAATTAAGGGTGGTCCAGGTACTGTATTTTGTGTTGAATTGTTAAATTAAGGGTGGTCCATGTACTGTATTTTGTGTTGAATTGTTAAATTAAGGGTGGTCCAGGTACTGTATTTTGTGTTGAATTGTTAAGTTAAGGGTGGTCCAGGAACTGTATTTTGTGTTAAATTGTTAAATTTAGGGTGGTCCAGGTACTGTATTTTGTGTTGAATTGTTAATTTAAGGGTGGACCAGGTTCTGTATTTTGTGTTGAATTGTTAAATTAAGGGTAGTCCAGTTACTGTATTTTGTGTTGAATTGTTAAATTAAGGGTGGTCCATATACTGTATTTTGTGTTGAATTGTTAAGTTAAGGGTGGTCTAGGTACTGTATTTTGTGTTGAATTGTTAAGTTAAGTGTGACCCAGGTACTGTATTTTGTGTTAAATTGTTAAGTTGAGGGTGGTCCAGGTACTGTATTTTGTGTTGAATTGTTAAATTAAGGGTGGTCCATGTACTGTATTTTGTGTTGAATTGTTAAATTAAGGGTGGTCCAGGTACTGTATTTTGTGTTGAATTGTTAAGTTATGGGTGGTCCAGGAAATGTATTTTGTGTTAAACTGTTAAATTAAGGGTGGTCCAGGTACTGTATTTTGTGTTGAACTGTTAAGTTAAGGGTGGTCCAGGTACTGTATTTTGTGTTGAATTGTTAAGTTTAGGGTGGTCCAGATACTGTATTTTGTGTTGAATTGTTAAGTTAAGGGTGGTCCAGGTACTGTATTTTGTGTTGAATTGTTAAATTAAGGGTGGTCCAGCTACTTTTTTTCTGTGTTGAATTATTAAGTTAAGGGTGGTCCATGTACTGTATTTTGTGTTGAATTGTTAAGTTAAGGGTGGTCCATGTACTGTATTTTGTGTTGAATTGTTAAGTTAAGGGTGGTCCAGGTACTGTATTTTGTGTTGAATTGTTAAGTTAAGGGTGGTCCAGGTACTGTATTTTGTGTTGAATTGTTAAATTAAGGGTGGTCCATGTACTGTATTTTGTGTTGAATTGTTAAGTTAAGGGTGGTCCAGGGACTGTATTTTGCGTTGAATTATTAAGTTAGGGATGGTCCATGTACTGAATTTAGTGTTGAATTGTTAAGTTAAGGGTGGTCCAGGTACTGTATTTTGTGTTGAATTGTTAAGTTAAGGGTGGTCCAGGTACTGTATTTTGTGATGAATTGTTAAATTAAGGGTGGTCCAGCTACTGTATTTTGTGTTGAATTGTTAAATTAAGGGTGGTTCAGGTACTGTATTTTGTGTTAAATTGTAAAGTTAAGGGTGGTCCATATACTGTATTTTGTGTTGAATTGTTAAGTTTAGGGTGGTCCAGGTACTGTATTTTGTGTTAAATTGTTAAGTTAAGGGTGGTCCAGGTACTGTATTTGGTGTTAAATTGTTAAGTTAAGGGTGGACCAGGTACTGTATTTTGTGTTGAATTGTTAAATTAAGGGTGGTCCAGTTACTGTATTTTGTGTTGAATTGTTAAATTAAGGGTGGTCCAGCTACTTTTTTTCTGTGTTGAATTATTAAGTTAAGGGTGGTCCATGTACTGTATTTTGTGTTGAATTGTTAAGTTAAGGGTGGTCCATGTACTGTATTTTGTGTTGAATTGTTAAGTTAAGGGTGGTCCAGGTACTGTATTTTGTGTTGAATTGTTAAGTTAAGGGTGGTCCAGGTACTGTATTTTGTGTTGAATTGTTAAATTAAGGGTGGTCCATGTACTGTATTTTGTGTTGAATTGTTAAGTTAAGGGTGGTCCAGGGACTGTATTTTGCGTTGAATTATTAAGTTAGGGATGGTCCATGTACTGAATTTAGTGTTGAATTGTTAAGTTAAGGGTGGTCCAGGTACTGTATTTTGTGTTGAATTGTTAAGTTAAGGGTGGTCCAGGTACTGTATTTTGTGATGAATTGTTAAATTAAGGGTGGTCCAGCTACTGTATTTTGTGTTGAATTGTTAAATTAAGGGTGGTTCAGGTACTGTATTTTGTGTTAAATTGTTAAGTTAAGGGTGGTCCATATACTGTATTTTGTGTTGAATTGTTAAGTTTAGGGTGGTCCAGGTACTGTATTTTGTGTTAAATTGTTAAGTTAAGGGTGGTCCAGGTACTGTTTTTTGTGTTAAATTGTTAAGTTAAGGGTGGACCAGGTACTGTATTTTGCGTTGAATTATTAAGTTAGGGATGGTCCATGTACTGAATTTAGTGTTGAATTGTTAAGTTAAGGGTGGTCCAGGTACTGTATTTTGTGTTGAATTGTTAAATTAAGGGTGGTCCAGGTACTGTATTTTGTGTTGAATTGTTAAGTTAAGGGTGGTCCAGGAACTGTATTTTGTGTTAAATTGTTAAATTTAGGGTGGTCCAGGTACTGTATTTTGTGTTGAATTGTTAAGTTAAGGGTGGACCAGGTTCTGTATTTTGTGTTGAATTGTTAAATTAAGGGTGGTCCAGTTACTGTATTTTGTGTTGAATTGTTAAATTAAGGGTGGTCCATATACTGTATTTTGTGTTGAATTGTTAAGTTAAGGGTGGTCTAGGTACTGTATTTTGTGTTGAATTGTTAAGTTAAGTGTGACCCAGGTACTGTATTTTGTGTTAAATTGTTAAGTTGAGGGTGGTCCAGGTACTGTATTTTGTGTTGAATTGTTAAATTAAGGGTGGTCCATGTACTGTATTTTGTGTTGAATTGTTAAATTAAGGGTGGTCCAGGTACTGTATTTTGTGTTGAATTGTTAAGTTATGGGTGGTCCAGGAAATGTATTTTGTGTTAAACTGTTAAATTAAGGGTGGTCCAGGTACTGTATTTTGTGTTGAACTGTTAAGTTAAGGGTGGTCCAGGTACTGTATTTTGTGTTGAATTGTTAAGTTTAGGGTGGTCCAGATACTGTATTTTGTGTTGAATTGTTAAGTTAAGGGTGGTCCAGGTACTGTATTTTGTGTTGAATTGTTAAATTAAGGGTGGTCCAGCTACTTTTTTTCTGTGTTGAATTATTAAGTTAAGGGTGGTCCATGTACTGTATTTTGTGTTGAATTGTTAAGTTAAGGGTGGTCCATGTACTGTATTTTGTGTTGAATTGTTAAGTTAAGGGTGGTGCAGGTACTGTATTTTGTGTTGAATTGTTAAGTTAAGGGTGGTCCAGGTACTGTATTTTGTGTTGAATTGTTAAATTAAGGGTGGTCCATGTACTGTATTTTGTGTTGAATTGTTAAGTTAAGGGTGGTCCAGGGACTGTATTTTGCGTTGAATTATAAGTTAGGGATGGTCCATGTACTGAATTTAGTGTTGAATTGTTAAGTTAAGGGTGGTCCAG
Source organism: Saccoglossus kowalevskii (assembly GCF_978046115.1). Taxonomy (NCBI): domain Eukaryota; kingdom Metazoa; phylum Hemichordata; class Enteropneusta; family Harrimaniidae; genus Saccoglossus; species Saccoglossus kowalevskii. The sequence goes on from NC_140658.1 coordinate 33,224,151, forward strand.
GTACTGTATTTTGTGTTGAATTGTTAAGTTAAGGGTGGTCCAGGTACTGTATTTTGTGATGAATTGTTAAATTAAGGGTGGTCCAGCTACTGTATTTTGTGTTGAATTGTTAAGTTAAGGGTGGTCCATGTACTGTATTTTGTGTTGAATTGTTAAATTAAGGGTTGTCTAGGTACTTATCTTGTGTTAAATTGTTAAGTTAAGGGTGGTTCAGGTACTGTATTTTGTGTTAAATTGTTAAATTAAGGGTGGTCCAGGTACTGTATTTTGTGTTAAATTGTTAAATTAAGGGTGGTCCAGGTACTGTATTTTGTGTTGAATTGTTAAATTATGGGTGGTTCAGGTACTGTATTTTGTGTTAAAATTGTTAAGTTAAGGGTGGTCCATATACTGTATTTTGTGTTGAATTGTTAAGTTTAGGGTGGCCCAGGTACTGTATTTTGTGTTAAATTGTTAAGTTAAGGGTGGTCCAGGTACTGTATTTTGTGTTAAATTGTTAAGTTAAGGGTGGACCAAGTACTGTATTTTGTGTTGAATTGTTAAATTAAGGGTGGTCCAGTTACTGTATTTTGTGTTGAATTGTTAAATTAAGGGTGGTCCATATACTGTATTTTGTGTTGAATTGTTAAGTTGAGGGTGGTCCAGGTACTGTATTTTGTGTTGAATTGTTAAATTAAGGGTGGTCCATGTACTGCATTTTGTGTTGAATTGTTAAATTAAGGGTGGTCCAGGTACTGTATTTTGTGTTGAATTGTTAACTTAAGGGTGGTCCAGGAACTGTATTTTGTGTTAAATTGTTAAATTTAGGGTGGTCCAGGTACTGTATTTTGTGTTGAATTGTTAAATTAAGGGTGGTCCAGCTACTTTTTTTCTGTGTTGAATTATTAAGTTAAGGGTGGTCCTGGTACTGTATTTTGTGTTGAATTGTTAAGTTAAGGGTGGTCCAGGTACTGTATTTTGTGTTGAATTGTTAAGTTAAGGGTGGTCCCGGTACTGTATTTTGTGTTGAATTGTTAAATTAAGGGTGGTCCAGCTACTGTATTTTGTGTTGAATTGTTAAGTTAAGGGTGGTCCATGTACTGTATTTTGTGTTGAATTGTTAAATTAAGGGTTGTCCAGGTACTGTATTTTGTGTTGAATTGTTAAGTTAAGGGTGGTCCAGGTACTGTATTTTGTGTTGAATTGTTAAGTTAGGGGTGGTTCGGGTACTGTATTTTGTGTTGAATTGTTAAGTTAAGGGTGGTCCAGGTACTGTATTTTGTATTGAATTGTTAAGTTAGGGGTGATCCGGGTACTGTATTTTGTGTTGAATTGTTAAGTTAAGGGTGGTCCAGGTACTGTATTTTGTGTTGAATTGTTAAATTAAGGGTGGTCCATATATTGTATTTTGTGTTGAATTGTTAAGTTGAGGGTGGTCCAGGTACTGTATTTTGTGTTGAATTGTTAAATTAAGGGTGGTCCATGTACTGTATTTTGTGTTGAATTGTTAAATTAAGGGTGGTCCAGGTACTGTATTTTGTGTTGAATTGTTAAGTTAAGGGTGGTCCAGGAACTGTATTTTGTGTTAAATTATTAAATTAAGGGTGGTCCAGGTACTGTATTTTGTGTTGAATTGTTAAGTTAAGGGTGGTCCAGGTACTGTATTTTGTGTTGAATTGTTAAGTTAAGGGTGGTCCAGCTACTGTATTTTGTGTTGAATTGTTAAATTAAGGGTGGACCAGGTACTGTATTTTGTGTTGAATTGTTAAGTTAAGGGTGGTCCAGGGACTGTATTTTGCGTTGAATTGTTAAGTTTAGGGTGGTCCAGGTACTGTATTTTGTGTTGAATTGTTAAGTTAAGGGTGGTCCAGGAACTGTATTTTGTGTTAAATTATTAAATTAAGGGTGGTCCAGGTACTGTATTTTGTGTTGAATTGTTAAATTAAGGGTGGTTCAGGTACTGTATTTTGTGTTAAATTGTTAAGTTAAGGGTGGTCCATATACTGTATTTCGTGTTGAATTGTTAAGTTTAGGGTGGACCAGGTACTGTATTTTGTGTTAATTTGTTAAGTTAAGGGTGGTCCAGGTACTGTATTTTGTGTTAAATTGTTCAGTTAAGGGTGGACCAGGTACTGTATTTTGTGTTGAATTGTTAAATTAAGGGTGGTCCAGTTACTGTATTTTGTGTTGAATTGTTAAATTAAGGTTGGTCCATATACTGTATTTTGTGTTGAATTGTAAGTTAAGGGTGGTTCAGGTACTGTATTTTGTGTTAAATTGTTAAATTAAGGGTGGTCCAGGTACTGTATTTTGTGTTAAATTGTTAAATTAAGGGTGGTCCAGGTACTGTATTTTGTGTTGAATTGTTAAATTAAGGGTGGTCCATGTACTGTATTTTGTGTTGAATTGTTAAATTAAGGGTGGTCCAGGTACTGTATTTTGTGTTGAATTGTTAAGTTAAGGGTGGTCCAGGAACTGTATTTTGTGTTAAATTGTTAAATTTAGGGTGGTCCAGGTACTGTATTTTGTGTTGAATTGTTAAGTTAAGGGTGGACCAGGTTCTGTATTTTGTGTTGAATTGTTAAATTAAGTGTGGTCCAGTTACTGTATTTTGTGTTGAATTGTTAAATTAAGGGTGGTCCATATACTGTATTTTGTGTTGAATTGTTAAGTTAAGGGTGGTCTAGGTACTGTATTTTGTGTTGAATTGTTATGTTAAGTGTGACCCAGGTACTGTATTTTGTGTTAAATTGTTAAGTTGAGGGTGGTCCAGGTACTATATTTTGTGTTGAATTGTTAAGTTATGGGTGGTCCAGGAACTGTATTTTGTGTTAAACTGTTAAATTAAGGGTGGTCCAGGTACTGTATTTTGTGTTGAATTGTTAAGTTAAGGGTGGTCCAGGTACTGTATTTTGTGTTGAATTGTTAAGTTTAGGGTTGTCCAGATACTGTATTTTGTGTTGAATTGTTAAGTTAAGGGTGGTCCAGGTACTGTATTTTGTGTTGAATTGTTAAATTAAGGGTGGTCCAGCTACTTTTTTTCTGTGTTGAATTATTAAGTTAAGGGTGGTCCATGTACTGTATTTTGTGTTGAATTGTTAAGTTAAGGGTGGTCCATGTACTGTATTTTGTGTTGAATTGTTAAGTTAAGGGTGGTCCAGGTACTGTATTTTGTGTTGAATTGTTAAGTTAAGGGTGGTCCAGGTACTGTATTTTGTGTTGAATTGTTAAATTAAGGGTGGTCCATGTACTGTATTTTGTGTTGAATTGTTAAGTTAAGGGTGGTCCAGGGACTGTATTTTGCGTTGAATTATTAAGTTAGGGATGGTCCATGTACTGAATTTAGTGTTGAATTGTTAAGTTAAGGGTGGTCCAGGTACTGTATTTTGTGTTGAATTGTTAAGTTAAGGGTGGTCCAGGTACTGTATTTTGTGATGAATTGTTAAATTAAGGGTGGTCCAGCTACTGTATTTTGTGTTGAATTGTTAAGTTAAGGGTGGTCCATGTACTGTATTTTGTGTTGAATTGTTAAATTAAGGGTTGTCTAGGTACTTATCTTGTGTTAAATTGTTAAGTTAAGGGTGGTTCAGGTACTGTATTTTGTGTTAAATTGTTAAATTAAGGGTGGTCCAGATACTGTATTTTGTGTTAAATTGTTAAATTAAGGGTGGTCCAGGTACTGTATTTAGTGTTGAATTGTTAAATTAAGGGTGGTTCAGGTACTGTATTTTGTGTTAAATTGTTAAGTTAAGGGTGGTCCATATACTGTATTTTGTGTTGAATTGTTAAGTTTAGGGTGGCCCAGGTACTGTATTTTGTGTTAAATTGTTAAGTTAAGGGTGGTCCAGGTACTGTATTTTGTGTTAAATTGTTAAGTTAAGGGTGGACCAAGTACTGTATTTTGTGTTGAATTGTTAAATTAAGGGTGGTCCAGTTACTGTATTTTGTGTTGAATTGTTAAATTAAGGGTGGTCCATATACTGTATTTTGTGTTGAATTGTTAAGTTGAGGGTGGTCCAGGTACTGTATTTTGTGTTGAATTGTTAAATTAAGGGTGGTCCATGTACTGTATTTTGTGTTGAATTGTTAAATTAAGGGTGGTCCAGGTACTGTATTTTGTGTTGAATTGTTAACTTAAGGGTGGTCCAGGAACTGTATTTTGTGTTAAATTGTTAAATTTAGGGTGGTCCAGGTACTGTATTTTGTGTTGAATTATTAAGTTAAGGGTGGTCCAGGTACTGTATTTTGTGTTGAATTGTTAAGTTAAGGGTGGACCAGGTTCTGTATTTTGTGTTGAATTGTTAAATTAAGTGTGGTCCAGTTACTGTATTTTGTGTTGAATTGTTAAATTAAGGGTGGTCCATATACTGTATTTTGTGTTGAATTGTTAAGTTAAGGGTGGTCTAGGTACTGTATTTTGTGGTGAATTGTTAAGTTAAGTGTGACCCAGGTACTGTATTTTGTGTTAAATTGTTAAGTTGAGGGTGGTCCAGGTACTGTATTTTGTGTTGAATTGTTAAGTTATGGGTGGTCCAGGAACTGTATTTTGTGTTAAACTGTTAAATTAAGGGTGGTCCAGGTACTGTATTTTGTGTTGAATTGTTAAGTTAAGGGTGGTCCAGGTACTGTATTTTGTGTTGAATTGTTAAGTTTAGGGTTGTCCAGATACTGTATTTTGTGTTGAATTGTTAAGTTAAGGGTGGTCCAGGTACTGTATTTTGTGTTGAATTGTTAAATTAAGGGTGGTCCAGCTACTTTTTTTCTGTGTTGAATTATTAAGTTAAGGGTGGTCCATGTACTGTATTTTGTGTTGAATTGTTAAGTTAAGGGTGGTCATGTACTGTATTTTGTGTTGAATTGTTAAGTTAAGGGTGGTCCAGGTACTGTATTTTGTGTTGAATTGTTAAGTTAAGGGTGGTCCAGGTACTGTATTTTGTGTTGAATTGTTAAATTAAGGGTGGTCCATGTACTGTATTTTGTGTTGAATTGTTAAGTTAAGGGTGGTCCAGGGACTGTATTTTGCGTTGAATTATTAAGTTAGGGATGGTCCATGTACTGAATTTAGTGTTGAATTGTTAAGTTAAGGGTGGTCCAGGTACTGTATTTTGTGTTGAATTGTTAAGTTAAGGGTGGTCCAGGTACTGTATTTTGTGATGAATTGTTAAATTAAGGGTGGTCCAGCTACTGTATTTTGTGTTGAATTGTTAAGTTAAGGGTGGTCCATGTACTGTATTTTGTGTTGAATTGTTAAATTAAGGGTTGTCTAGGTACTTATCTTGTGTTAAATTGTTAAGTTAAGGGTGGTTCAGGTACTGTATTTTGTGTTAAAATTGTTAAATTAAGGGTGGTCCAGATACTGTATTTTGTGTTAAATTGTTAAATTAAGGGTGGTCCAGGTACTGTATTTAGTGTTGAATTGTTAAATTAAGGGTGGTTCAGGTACTGTATTTTGTGTTAAATTGTTAAGTTAAGGGTGGTCCATATACTGTATTTTGTGTTGAATTGTTAAGTTTAGGGTGGCCAGGTACTGTATTTTGGTTAAATTGTTAAGTTAAGGGTGGTCCAGGTACTGTATTTTGTGTTAAATTGTTAAGTTAAGGGTGGACCAAGTACTGTATTTTGTGTTGAATTGTTAAATTAAGGGTGGTCCAGTTACTGTTTTTGTGTTGAATTGTTAAATTAAGGGTGGTCCATATACTGTATTTGTGTTGAATTGTTAAGTTGAGGGTGGTCCAGGTACTGTATTTTGTGTTGAATTGTTAAATTAAGGGTGGTCCATGTACTGTATTTTGTGTTGAATTGTTAAATTAAGGGTGGTCCAGGTACTGTATTTTTGTGTTGAATTGTTAACTTAAGGGTGGTCCAGGAACTGTATTTTGTGTTAAATTGTTAAATTTAGGGTGGTCCAGGTACTGTATTTTGTGTTGAATTGTTAAGTTAAGGGTGGTCCAGGTACTGTATTTTGTGTTGAATTGTTAAGTTAAGTGTGGTCCAGGTACTGTATTTTGTGTTGAATTGTTAAATTAAGGTGGTCCAGCTACTGTATTTTGTGTTGAATTGTTAAGTTAAGGGTGGTCCATGTACTGTATTTTGTGTTGAATTGTTAAATTAAGGGTTGTCCAGGTACTGTATTTTGTGTTGAATTGTTAAGTTAAGGGTGGTCCAGGTACTGTATTTTGTGTTGAATTGTTAAGTTAGGGGTGGTTCGGGTACTGTATTTTGTGTTGAATTGTTAAGTTAAGGGTGGTCCAGGTACTGTATTTTGTGTTGAATTGTTAAGTTAAGGATGGTCCAGGTACTGTATTTTGTGTTGAATTGTTAAGTTTAGGGTGGTCCAGGTACTGTATTTTGTGTTAAATTGTTAAGTTAAGGGTGGTCCAGGTACTGTATTTTGTGTTAAATTGTTAAGTTAAGGGTGGACCAGGTACTGTATTTTGTGTTGAATTGTTAAATTAAGGGTGGTCCAGTTACTGTATTTTGTGTTGAATTGTTAAATTAAGGGTGGTCCATATACTGTATTTTGTGTTGAATTGTTAAGTTGAGGGTGGTCCAGGTACTGTATTTTGTGTTGAATTGTTGAATTAAGGGTGGTCCATGTACTGTATTTTGTGTTGAAATGTTAAATTAAGGGTGGTCCAGGTACTGTATTTTGTGTTGAATTGTTAAGTTAAGGGTGGTCCAGGAACTGTATTTTGTGTTAAATTGTTAAATTAAGGGTGGTCCAGGTACTGTATTTTGTGTTGAATTGTTAAGTTAAGGGTGGTCCAGGTACTGTATTTTGTGTTGAATTGTTAAGTTAAGGGTGGTCCAGCTACTGTATTTTGTGTTGAATTGTTAAATTAAGGGTGGTCCAGGTACTGTATTTTGTGTTGAATTGTTAAATTAAGGGTGGTCCAGCTACTTTTTTTCTGTGTTGAATTATTAAGTTAAGGGTGGTCCTGGTACTGTATTTTGTGTTGAATTGTTAAATTAAGGGTTGTCCAGGTACTGTATTTTGTGTTGAATTGTTAAGTTTAGGGTGGTCTAGGTACTATATTTTGTGTTGAATTGTTAAATTAAGGGTTGTCCAGGTACTGTATTTTGTGTTGAATTATTAAATTAAGGGTGGTCCATGTACTGTATTGTGTGTTGAATTGTTAAGTTAGGGGTGGTCCAGGTACTGTATTTTGTGTTGAATTGTTAAATTAAGGGTGGTCCAGCTACTGTATTTTGTGTTGAATTGTTAAATTAAGGGTGGTCCAGGTACTGTATTTTGTGTTGAATTGTTAAGTTAGGGGTGGTCCAGCTACTGTATTTTGTGTTGAATTATTAAGTTAGGGATGGTCCAGGTACTATATTTTGTGTTGAATTGTTAAATTAAGGGTGGTACAGCTACTGTATTTTATGTTGAATTGTTAAATTAAGGATGGTCCAGCTACTGTATTTTGTGTTGAATTGTTAAATTAAGGGTGGTCCAGGTACTGTATTTTGTGTTGAATTGTTAAGTTAGGGGTGGTCCAGGTACTGTATTTTGTGTTGAATTGTTAAGTTAGGGATGGTCCAGGTACTATATTTTGTGTTGAATTGTTAAATTAAGGGTGGTACAGCTACTGTATTTTGTGTTGAATTGTTAAGTTAAGAGTGGTCCAGGAACTGTATTTTGTGTTAAATTGTTAAATTAAGGGTGGTCCAGGTACTGTATTTTGTGTTGAATTGTTAAGTTAAGGGTGGTCCAGGTACTGTATTTTGTGTTGAATTGTTAAGTTAAGGGTGGTCCAGCTACTGTATTTTGTGTTGAATTGTTAAATTAAGGGTGGTCCAGCTACTTTTTTCTGTGTTGAATTATTAAGTTAAGGGTGGTCCTGGTACTGTATTTTGTGTTGAATTGTTAAATTAAAGGTTGTCCAGGTACTGTATTTTGTGTTGAATTGTTAAGTTAGGGGTGGTTCGGGTACTGTATTTTGTGTTGAATTGTTAAGTTAAGGGTGGTCCAGGTACTGTATTTTGTGTTGAATTGTTAAGTTAGGGGTGGTTCGGGTACTGTATTTTGTGTTGAATTGTTAAGTTAGGGGTGATCCGGGTACTGTATTTTGTGTTGAATTGTTAAGTTAAGGGTGGTCCGGGTACTGTATTTTGTGTTGAATTGTTAAGTTAAGGGTGGTCCAGGTACTGTATTTTGTGTTGAATTGTTAAGTTAGGGGTGATCCGGGTACTGTATTTTGTGTTGAATTGTTAAGTTAAGGGTGGTCCAGATACTGTATTTTGTGTTGAATTGTTAAGTTAGGGGTGGTCCGGGTACTGTATTTTGTGTTGAATTGTTAAGTAAAGGGTGGACCAGGTACTGTATTTTGTGTTGAATTGTTAAATTAAGGGTGGTCCAGGTACTGTATTTTGTGTTGAATTGTTAAATTAAGGGTGGTCCAGCTACTGTATTTTGTGTTGAATTGTTAAGTTAAGGGTGGTCTAGGTACTGTATTTTGTGTTGATTTGTTAAATTAAGGGTTGTCCAGGTACTGTATTTTGTGTTGAATTGTTAAATTAAGGGTGGTCCATGTACTGTATTTTGTGTTGAATTGTTAAGTTAGGGGTGGTCCAGGTACTGTATTTTGTGTTGAATTGTTAAATTAAGGGTGGTCCAGCTACTGTATTTTGTGTTGAATTGTTAAATTAAGGGTGGTCCAGGTACTGTATTTTGTGTTGAATTGTTAAGTTAGGGGTGGTCCAGGTACTGTATTTTGTGTTGAATTGTTAAGTTAGGGATGGTCCAGGTACTATATTTTGTGTTGAATTGTTAAATTAAGGGTGGTACAGCTACTGTATTTTGTGTTGAATTGTTAAGTTAAGAGTGGTCCATGTAATGTATTTTGTGTTGAATTGTTAAATTAAGGGTTGTCCAGGTACTGTATTTTGTGTTAAATTGTTAAGTTAAGGGTGGTCCAGGTACTGTATTTTGTGTTGAATTGTTAAGTTAGGGGTGGTCCGGGTACTGTATTTTGTGTTGAATTGTTAAGATAGGGGTGGTCCAGGTACTGTATTTTGTGTTGAATTGTTAAGTTAAGGGTGGTCCAGGTACTGTATTTTGTGTTGAATTGTTAAGTTAAGGGTGGTCTAGATACTGTATTTTGTGTTGAATTGTTATGTTAAGGATGGTCCAGGTACTGTATTTTTTGTTGAATTGTTAAGTTAAGGGTGGTCCAGGTACTGTATTTTGTGTTGAATTGTTAAATTAAGGGTGGTCCAGGTACTGTATTTTGTGTTGAATTGTTAAGTTAAGGGTGGTCCAGGTACTGTATTTTGTGTTGGATTGTTAAATTAAGGGTGGTCCAGCTACTGTATTTTGTGTTGAATTGTTAAATTAAGGGTGGTCCAGGTACTGTATTTTGTGATGAATTGTTAAATTAAGGGTGGTCCAGCTACTGTATTTTGTGTTGAATTGTTAAGTTAAGGGTGGTCCTTATACTATATTTTGTGTTGAATTGTTAAATTAAGGGTGGTCCAGGTACTGTAATTTGTGTTGAATTGTTAAGTTAAGGGTGGTCCAGGTTCTGTATTTTGTGTTCAATTGTTAAATTAAGGGTGGTCCAGGTACTGTATTTTGTGTTCAATTGTTAAATTAAGGGTGGTCCAGGTTCTGTATTTTGTGTTCAATTGTTAAGTTAAGGGTGGTCCAGGTTCTGTATTTTGTGTTCAATTGTTAAATTAAGGGTGGTCCAGGTACTGTATTTTGTGTTCAATTGTTAAATTAAGGGTTGTCCAGGTACTGTATTTTGTGTTCAATTGTTAAATTAAGGGTGGTCCAGGTACTGTATTTTGTGTTAAATGGTTAAATTAAGGGTGGTCCAGGTACTGTATTTTGTGTTGAATTGTTAAGTTAAGGGTGGTCCAGGTACTGTATTTTGTAATGAATTGTTAAATTAAGGGTGGTCCAGGTACTGTATTTTGTGTTGAATTGTTAAGTTAAGGGTGGCCCATGTACTGTATTTTGTGTTAAATTTTTAATTTAGGGGTGGTCCAGGTACTGTATTTTGTGTTGAAATGTTAAATTAAGGGTGGTCCAGTTACTGCATTTTGTGTTGAATTGTTAAGTTAGGGGTGGTCCGGGTACTGTATTTTGTGTTGAATTGTTAAGATAGGGGTGGTCCAGGTACTGTATTTTGTGTTAAATTGTTAAATTAAGGGTGGTCCAGGTACTGCATTTTGTGTTAAATTGTTAAATTAAGGGTGGTCCAGGTATCGTATTTTGTGTTGAATTTTTAAGTTAGGGGTGGTCCAGGTACTGTATTTTGTGTTGAATTGTTAAATTAAGGGTGGCACAGGTACTGTATTTTGTGATGAATTGTTAAGTTAAGGGTGGTCCATATACTGTATTTTGTGTTGAATTGTTAAATTAAGGGTGGTCCAGGTACTGTAATTTGTGTTGAATTGTTAAGTTAAGGGTGGTCCAGGTACTGTATTTTGTGTTCAATTGTTAAATTAAGGGTGGTCCAGGTACTGTATTTTGTGTTCAATTGTTAAATTAAGGGTGGTCCAGGTACTGTATTTTGTGTTGAATTGTTAAGTTAAGGGTGGTCCAAGTACTGTATTTTGTGTTAAATGGTTAAATTAAGGGTGGTCCAGGTACTGTATTTTGTGTTGAATTGTTAAGTTAAGGGTGGTCCAGGTACTGTATTTTGTAATGAATTGTTAAATTAAGGGTGGTCCAGGTACTGTATTTTGTGTTAAATTGTTAAGTTAAGGGTGGTCCAGGTACTGTATTTTGTGTTAAATTGTTAAGTTAAGGGTGGACCAGGTACTGTATTTTGTGTTGAATTGTTAAATTAAGGGTGGTCCAGTTACTGTATTTTGTGTTGAATTGTTAAATTAAGGGTGGTCCATATACTTATTTTGTGTCGAATTGTTAAGTTGAGGGTGGTCCAGGTACTGTATTTTGTGTTAAATTTTTAATTTAGGGGTGGTCCAGGTACTGTATTTTGTGTTGAAATGTTAAATTAAGGGTGGTCCATGTACTGTATTTTTTGTTGAATTGTTAAGTTAAGGGTGACCCAGCTACTTTTTTTCTGTGTTGAATTATTAAGTTAAGGGTGGTCCTGGTACTGTATTTTGTGTTGAATTGTTAAATTAAGGGTTGTCCAGGTACTGTATTTTGTGTTGAATTGTTAAGTTAGGGGTGGTTCGGGTACTGTATTTTGTGTTGAATTGTTAAGTTAGGGGTGATCCGGGTACTGTATTTTGTGTTGAATTGTTAAGTTATGGGTGGTCCGGGTACTGTATTTTGTGTTGAATTGTTAAGTTAAGGGTGGTCCAGGTACTGTATTTTGTGTTGAATTGTTAAGTTAGGGGTGATCCGGGTACTGTATTTTGTGTTGAATTGTTAAGTTAAGGGTGGTCCATGTACTGTATTTTGTGTTGAATTGTTAAGTTAGGGGTGGTCCGGGTACTGTATTTTGTGTTGAATTGTTAAGTAAAGGGTGGACCAGGTACTGTATTTTGTGTTGAATTGTTAAATTAAGGGTGGTCCAGGTACTGTATTTTGTGTTGAATTGTTAAATTAAGGGTGGTCCAGCTACTGTATTTTGTGTTGAATTGTTAAGTTAAGGGTGGTCTAGGTACTGTATTTTGTGTTGATTTGTTAAATTAAGGGTTGTCCATGTACTGTATTTTGTGTTGAATTGTTAAATTAAGGGTGGTCCATGTACTGTATTTTGTGTTGAATTGTTAAGTTAGGGGTGGTCCAGGTACTGTATTTTGTGTTGAATTGTTAAATTAAGGGTGGTCCAGCTACTGTATTTTGTGTTGAATTGTTAAATTAAGGGTGGTCCAGGTACTGTATTTTGTGTTGAATTGTTAAGTTAGGGGTGGTCCAGGTACTGTATTTTGTGTTGAATTGTTAAGTTAGGGATGGTCCAGGTACTATATTTTGTGTTGAATTGTTAAATTAAGGGTGGTACAGCTACTGTATTTTGTGTTGAATTGTTAAGTTAAGAGTGGTCCATGTAATGTATTTTGTGTTGAATTGTTAAATTAAGGGTTGTCCAGGTACTGTATTTTGTGTTAAATTGTTAAGTTAAGGGTGGTCCAGGTACTGTATTTTGTGTTGAATTGTTAAGTTAGGGGTGGTCCGGGTACTGTATTTTGTGTTGAATTGTTAAGATAGGGGTGGTCCAGGTACTGTATTTTGTGTTGAATTGTTAAGTTAAGGGTGGTCCAGGTACTGTATTTTGTGTTGAATTGTTAAGTTAAGGGTGGTCTAGATACTGTATTTTGTGTTGAATTGTTATGTTAAGGATGGTCCAGGTACTGTATTTTTTGTTGAATTGTTAAGTTAAGGGTGGTCCAGGTACTGTATTTTGTGTTGAATTGTTAAATTAAGGGTTGTCCAGGTACTGTATTTTGTGTTGAATTGTTAAGTTAGGGGTGGTTCGGGTACTGTATTTTGTGTTGAATTGTTAAGTTAAGGGTGGTCCAGGTACTGTATTTTGTGTTGAATTGTTAAGTTAGGGGTGGTTCGGGTACTGTATTTTGTGTTGAATTGTTAAGTTAGGGGTGATCCGGGTACTGTATTTTGTGTTGAATTGTTAAGTTAAGGGTGGTCCGGGTACTGTATTTTGTGTTGAATTGTTAAGTTAAGGGTGGTCCAGGTACTGTATTTTGTGTTGAATTGTTAAGTTAGGGGTGATCCGGGTACTGTATTTTGTGTTGAATTGTTAAGTTAAGGGTGGTCCAGATACTGTATTTTGTGTTGAATTGTTAAGTTAGGGGTGGTCCGGGTACTGTATTTTGTGTTGAATTGTTAAGTAAAGGGTGGACCAGGTACTGTATTTTGTGTTGAATTGTTAAATTAAGGGTGGTCCAGGTACTGTATTTTGTGTTGAATTGTTAAATTAAGGGTGGTCCAGCTACTGTATTTTGTGTTGAATTGTTAAGTTAAGGGTGGTCTAGGTACTGTATTTTGTGTTGATTTGTTAAATTAAGGGTTGTCCAGGTACTGTATTTTGTGTTGAATTGTTAAATTAAGGGTGGTCCATGTACTGTATTTTGTGTTGAATTGTTAAGTTAGGGGTGGTCCAGGTACTGTATTTTGTGTTGAATTGTTAAATTAAGGGTGGTCCAGCTACTGTATTTTGTGTTGAATTGTTAAATTAAGGGTGGTCCAGGTACTGTATTTTGTGTTGAATTGTTAAGTTAGGGGTGGTCCAGGTACTGTATTTTGTGTTGAATTGTTAAGTTAGGGATGGTCCAGGTACTATATTTTGTGTTGAATTGTTAAATTAAGGGTGGTACAGCTACTGTATTTTGTGTTGAATTGTTAAGTTAAGAGTGGTCCATGTAATGTATTTTGTGTTGAATTGTTAAATTAAGGGTTGTCCAGGTACTGTATTTTGTGTTAAATTGTTAAGTTAAGGGTGGTCCAGGTACTGTATTTTGTGTTGAATTGTTAAGTTAGGGGTGGTCCGGGTACTGTATTTTGTGTTGAATTGTTAAGATAGGGGTGGTCCAGGTACTGTATTTTGTGTTGAATTGTTAAGTTAAGGGTGGTCCAGGTACTGTATTTTGTGTTGAATTGTTAAGTTAAGGGTGGTCTAGATACTGTATTTTGTGTTGAATTGTTATGTTAAGGATGGTCCAGGTACTGTATTTTTTGTTGAATTGTTAAGTTAAGGGTGGTCCAGGTACTGTATTTTGTGTTGAATTGTTAAATTAAGGGTGGTCCAGGTACTGTATTTTGTGTTGAATTGTTAAGTTAAGGGTGGTCCAGGTACTGTATTTTGTGTTGAATTGTTAAGTTAAGGGTGGTCTAGATACTGTATTTTGTGTTGAATTGTTATGTTAAGGATGGTCCAGGTACTGTATTTTTTGTTGAATTGTTAAGTTAAGGGTGGTCCAGGTACTGTATTTTGTGTTGAATTGTTAAATTAAGGGTGGTCCAGGTACTGTATTTTGTGTTAAATTGTTAAGTTAAGGGTGGTCCAGGTACTGTATTTTGTGTTGAATTGTTAAGTTAGGGGTGGTCCGGGTACTGTATTTTGTGTTGAATTGTTAAGATAGGGGTGGTCCAGGTACTGTATTTTGTGTTGAATTGTTAAGTTAAGGGTGGTCCAGGTACTGTATTTTGTGTTGAATTGTTAAGTTAAGGGTGGTCTAGATACTGTATTTTGTGTTGAATTGTTATGTTAAGGATGGTCCAGGTACTGTATTTTTTGTTGAATTGTTAAGTTAAGGGTGGTCCAGGTACTGTATTTTGTGTTGAATTGTTAAATTAAGGGTTGTCCAGGTACTGTATTTTGTGTTGAATTGTTAAGTTAGGGGTGGTTCGGGTACTGTATTTTGTGTTGAATTGTTAAGTTAAGGGTGGTCCAGGTACTGTATTTTGTGTTGAATTGTTAAGTTAGGGGTGGTTCGGGTACTGTATTTTGTGTTGAATTGTTAAGTTAGGGGTGATCCGGGTACTGTATTTTGTGTTGAATTGTTAAGTTAAGGGTGGTCCGGGTACTGTATTTTGTGTTGAATTGTTAAGTTAAGGGTGGTCCAGGTACTGTATTTTGTGTTGAATTGTTAAGTTAGGGGTGATCCGGGTACTGTATTTTGTGTTGAATTGTTAAGTTAAGGGTGGTCCAGATACTGTATTTTGTGTTGAATTGTTAAGTTAGGGGTGGTCCGGGTACTGTATTTTGTGTTGAATTGTTAAGTAAAGGGTGGACCAGGTACTGTATTTTGTGTTGAATTGTTAAATTAAGGGTGGTCCAGGTACTGTATTTTGTGTTGAATTGTTAAATTAAGGGTGGTCCAGCTACTGTATTTTGTGTTGAATTGTTAAGTTAAGGGTGGTCTAGGTACTGTATTTTGTGTTGATTTGTTAAATTAAGGGTTGTCCAGGTACTGTATTTTGTGTTGAATTGTTAAATTAAGGGTGGTCCATGTACTGTATTTTGTGTTGAATTGTTAAGTTAGGGGTGGTCCAGGTACTGTATTTTGTGTTGAATTGTTAAATTAAGGGTGGTCCAGCTACTGTATTTTGTGTTGAATTGTTAAATTAAGGGTGGTCCAGGTACTGTATTTTGTGTTGAATTGTTAAGTTAGGGGTGGTCCAGGTACTGTATTTTGTGTTGAATTGTTAAGTTAGGGATGGTCCAGGTACTATATTTTGTGTTGAATTGTTAAATTAAGGGTGGTACAGCTACTGTATTTTGTGTTGAATTGTTAAGTTAAGAGTGGTCCATGTAATGTATTTTGTGTTGAATTGTTAAATTAAGGGTTGTCCAGGTACTGTATTTTGTGTTAAATTGTTAAGTTAAGGGTGGTCCAGGTACTGTATTTTGTGTTGAATTGTTAAGTTAGGGGTGGTCCGGGTACTGTATTTTGTGTTGAATTGTTAAGATAGGGGTGGTCCAGGTACTGTATTTTGTGTTGAATTGTTAAGTTAAGGGTGGTCCAGGTACTGTATTTTGTGTTGAATTGTTAAGTTAAGGGTGGTCTAGATACTGTATTTTGTGTTGAATTGTTATGTTAAGGATGGTCCAGGTACTGTATTTTTTGTTGAATTGTTAAGTTAAGGGTGGTCCAGGTACTGTATTTTGTGTTGAATTGTTAAATTAAGGGTGGTCCAGGTACTGTATTTTGTGTTGAATTGTTAAGTTAAGGGTGGTCCAGGTACTGTATTTTGTGTTGGATTGTTAAATTAAGGGTGGTCCAGCTACTGTATTTTGTGTTGAATTGTTAAATTAAGGGTGGTCCAGGTACTGTATTTTGTGATGAATTGTTAAATTAAGGGTGGTCCAGCTACTGTATTTTGTGTTGAATTGTTAAGTTAAGGGTGGTCCTTATACTATATTTTGTGTTGAATTGTTAAATTAAGGGTGGTCCAGGTACTGTAATTTGTGTTGAATTGTTAAGTTAAGGGTGGTCCAGGTTCTGTATTTTGTGTTCAATTGTTAAATTAAGGGTGGTCCAGGTACTGTATTTTGTGTTCAATTGTTAAATTAAGGGTGGTCCAGGTACTGTATTTTGTGTTGAATTGTTAAGTTAAGGGTGGTCCAAGTACTGTATTTTGTGTTAAATGGTTAAATTAAGGGTGGTCCAGGTACTGTATTTTGTGTTGAATTGTTAAGTTAAGGGTGGTCCAGGTACTGTATTTTGTAATGAATTGTTAAATTAAGGGTGGTCCAGGTACTGTATTTTGTGTTGAATTGTTAAGTTAAGGGTGGCCCATGTACTGTATTTTGTGTTAAATTTTTAATTTAGGGGTGGTCCAGGTACTGTATTTTGTGTTGAAATGTTAAATTAAGGGTGGTCCAGTTACTGCATTTTGTGTTGAATTGTTAAGTTAGGGGTGGTCCGGGTACTGTATTTTGTGTTGAATTGTTAAGATAGGGGTGGTCCAGGTACTGTATTTTGTGTTAAATTGTTAAATTAAGGGTGGTCCAGGTACTGCATTTTGTGTTAAATTGTTAAATTAAGGGTGGTCCAGGTATCGTATTTTGTGTTGAATTTTTAAGTTAGGGGTGGTCCAGGTACTGTATTTTGTGTTGAATTGTTAAATTAAGGGTGGCACAGGTACTGTATTTTGTGATGAATTGTTAAGTTAAGGGTGGTCCATATACTGTATTTTGTGTTGAATTGTTAAATTAAGGGTGGTCCAGGTACTGTAATTTGTGTTGAATTGTTAAGTTAAGGGTGGTCCAGGTACTGTATTTTGTGTTCAATTGTTAAATTAAGGGTGGTCCAGGTACTGTATTTTGTGTTCAATTGTTAAATTAAGGGTGGTCCAGGTACTGTATTTTGTGTTGAATTGTTAAGTTAAGGGTGGTCCAAGTACTGTATTTTGTGTTAAATGGTTAAATTAAGGGTGGTCCAGGTACTGTATTTTGTGTTGAATTGTTAAGTTAAGGGTGGTCCAGGTACTGTATTTTGTAATGAATTGTTAAATTAAGGGTGGTCCAGGTACTGTATTTTGTGTTAAATTGTTAAGTTAAGGGTGGTCCAGGTACTGTATTTTGTGTTAAATTGTTAAGTTAAGGGTGGACCAGGTACTGTATTTTGTGTTGAATTGTTAAATTAAGGGTGGTCCAGTTACTGTATTTTGTGTTGAATTGTTAAATTAAGGGTGGTCCATATACTTATTTTGTGTCGAATTGTTAAGTTGAGGGTGGTCCAGGTACTGTATTTTGTGTTAAATTTTTAATTTAGGGGTGGTCCAGGTACTGTATTTTGTGTTGAAATGTTAAATTAAGGGTGGTCCATGTACTGTATTTTTTGTTGAATTGTTAAGTTAAGGGTGACCCAGCTACTTTTTTTCTGTGTTGAATTATTAAGTTAAGGGTGGTCCTGGTACTGTATTTTGTGTTGAATTGTTAAATTAAGGGTTGTCCAGGTACTGTATTTTGTGTTGAATTGTTAAGTTAGGGGTGGTTCGGGTACTGTATTTTGTGTTGAATTGTTAAGTTAGGGGTGATCCGGGTACTGTATTTTGTGTTGAATTGTTAAGTTATGGGTGGTCCGGGTACTGTATTTTGTGTTGAATTGTTAAGTTAAGGGTGGTCCAGGTACTGTATTTTGTGTTGAATTGTTAAGTTAGGGGTGATCCGGGTACTGTATTTTGTGTTGAATTGTTAAGTTAAGGGTGGTCCAGGTACTGTATTTTTTGTTGAATTGTTAAGTTAGGGGTGGTCCGGGTACTGTATTTTGTGTTGAATTGTTAAGTAAAGGGTGGACCAGGTACTGTATTTTGTGTTGAATTGTTAAATTAAGGGTGGTCCAGGTACTGTATTTTGTGTTGAATTGTTAAATTAAGGGTGGTCCAGCTACTGTATTTTGTGTTGAATTGTTAAGTTAAGGGTGGTCTAGGTACTGTATTTTGTGTTGATTTGTTAAATTAAGGGTTGTCCATGTACTGTATTTTGTGTTGAATTGTTAAATTAAGGGTGGTCCATGTACTGTATTTTGTGTTGAATTGTTAAGTTAGGGGTGGTCCAGGTACTGTATTTTGTGTTGAATTGTTAAATTAAGGGTGGTCCAGCTACTGTATTTTGTGTTGAATTGTTAAATTAAGGGTGGTCCAGGTACTGTATTTTGTGTTGAATTGTTAAGTTAGGGATGGTCCAGGTACTATATTTTGTGTTGAAATTGTTAAATTAAGGGTGGTACAGCTACTGTATTTTGTGTTGAATTGTTAAGTTAAGAGTGGTCCATGTAATGTATTTTGTGTTGAATTGTTAAATTAAGGGTTGTCCAGGTACTGTATTTTGTGTTAAATTGTTAAGTTAAGGGTGGTCCAGGTACTGTATTTTGTGTTGAATTGTTAAGTTAGGGGTGGTCCGGGTACTGTATTTTGTGTTGAATTGTTAAGATAGGGGTGGTCCAGGTACTGTATTTTGTGTTGAATTGTTAAGTTAAGGGTGGTCCAGGTACTGTATTTTGTGTTGAATTGTTAAGTTAAGGGTGGTCTAGATACTGTATTTTGTGTTGAATTGTTATGTTAAGGATGGTCCAGGTACTGTATTTTTTGTTGAATTGTTAAGTTAAGGGTGGTCCAGGTACTGTATTTTGTGTTGAATTGTTAAATTAAGGGTGGTCCAGGTACTGTATTTTGTGTTGAATTGTTAAGATAAGGGTGGTCCAGGTACTGTATTTTGTGTTGAATTGTTAAATTAAGGGTGGTCCAGGTACTGTATTTTGTGTTGAATTGTTAAGTTAAGGGTGGTCCAGGTACTGTATTTTGTGTTGAATTGTTAAATTAAGGGTGGTCCAGTTACTGTATTTTGTGTTGAATTGTTAAATTAAGGGTGGTCCATATACTTATTTTGTGTCGAATTGTTAAGTTGAGGGTGGTCCAGGTACTGTATTTTGTGTTAAATTTTTAATTTAGGGGTGGTCCAGGTACTGTATTTTGTGTTGAAATGTTAAATTAAGGGTGGTCCATGTACTGTATTTTTTGTTGAATTGTTAAGTTAAGGGTGACCCAGCTACTTTTTTTCTGTGTTGAATTATTAAGTTAAGGGTGGTCCTGGTACTGTATTTTGTGTTGAATTGTTAAATTAAGGGTTGTCCAGGTACTGTATTTTGTGTTGAATTGTTAAGTTAGGGGTGGTTCGGGTACTGTATTTTGTGTTGAATTGTTAAGTTAGGGGTGATCCGGGTACTGTATTTTGTGTTGAATTGTTAAGTTATGGGTGGTCCGGGTACTGTATTTTGTGTTGAATTGTTAAGTTAAGGGTGGTCCAGGTACTGTATTTTGTGTTGAATTGTTAAGTTAGGGGTGATCCGGGGTACTGTATTTTGTGTTGAATTGTTAAGTTAAGGGTGGTCCAGGTACTGTATTTTTTGTTGAATTGTTAAGTTAGGGGTGGTCCGGGTACTGTATTTTGTGTTGAATTGTTAAGTAAAGGGTGGACCAGGTACTGTATTTTGTGTTGAATTGTTAAATTAAGGGTGGTCCAGGTACTGTATTTTGTGTTGAATTGTTAAATTAAGGGTGGTCCAGCTACTGTATTTTGTGTTGAATTGTTAAGTTAAGGGTGGTCTAGGTACTGTATTTTGTGTTGATTTGTTAAATTAAGGGTTGTCCATGTACTGTATTTTGTGTTGAATTGTTAAATTAAGGGTGGTCCATGTACTGTATTTTGTGTTGAATTGTTAAGTTAGGGGTGGTCCAGGTACTGTATTTTGTGTTGAATTGTTAAATTAAGGGTGGTCCAGCTACTGTATTTTGTGTTGAATTGTTAAATTAAGGGTGGTCCAGGTACTGTATTTTGTGTTGAATTGTTAAGTTAGGGGTGGTCCAGGTACTGGTATTTTGTGTTGAATTGTTAAGTTAGGGATGGTCCAGGTACTATATTTTGTGTTGAATTGTTAAATTAAGGGTGGTACAGCTACTGTATTTTGTGTTGAATTGTTAAGTTAAGAGTGGTCCATGTAATGTATTTTGTGTTGAATTGTTAAATTAAGGGTTGTCCAGGTACTGTATTTTGTGTTAAATTGTTAAGTTAAGGGTGGTCCAGGTACTGTATTTTGTGTTGAATTGTTAAGTTAGGGGTGGTCCGGGTACTGTATTTTGTGTTGAATTGTTAAGATAGGGGTGGTCCAGGTACTGTATTTTGTGTTGAATTGTTAAGTTAAGGGTGGTCCAGGTACTGTATTTTGTGTTGAATTGTTAAGTTAAGGGTGGTCTAGATACTGTATTTTGTGTTGAATTGTTATGTTAAGGATGGTCCAGGTACTGTATTTTTTGTTGAATTGTTAAGTTAAGGGTGGTCCAGGTATTGTATTTTGTGTTGAATTGTTAAATTAAGGGTGGTCCAGGTACTGTATTTTGTGTTGAATTGTTAAGTTAAGGGTGGTCCAGGTACTGTATTTTGTGTTGAATTGTTAAATTAAGGGTGGTCCAGGTACTGTATTTTGTGTTGAATTGTTAAGTTAAGGGTGGTCCAGGTACTGTATTTTGTGTTGAATTGTTAAATTAAGGGTGGTCCAGCTACTGTATTTTGTGTTGAATTGTTAAATTAAGGGTGGTCCAGGTACTGTATTTTGTGATGAATTGTTAAATTAAGGGTGGTCCAGCTACTGTATTTTGTGTTGAATTGTTAAGTTAAGGGTGGTCCTTATACTATATTTTGTGTTGAATTGTTAAATTAAGGGTGGTCCAGGTACTGTAATTTGTGTTGAATTGTTAAGTTAAGGGTGGTCCAGGTTCTGTGTTTTGTGTTCAATTGTTAAGTTAGGGGTGGTCCAGGTACTGTATTTTGTGTTCAATCGTTAAATTAAGGGTGGTCCAGGTACTGTATTTTGTGTTGAATTGTTAAGTTAAGGGTGGTCCAAGTACTGTATTTTGTGTTAAATGGTTAAATTAAGGGTGGTCCAGGTACTGTATTTTGTGTTGAATTGTTAAGTTAAGGGTGGTCCAGGTACTGTATTTTGTGTTGAATTGTTAAATTAAGGGTGGTCCAGCTACTGTATTTTGTGTTGAATTGTTAAATTAAGGGTGGTCCAGGTACTGTATTTTGTGTTGAATTGTTAAGTTAGGGGTGGTCCAGGTACTGTATTTTGTGTTGAATTGTTAAGTTAGGGATGGTCCAGGTACTATATTTTGTGTTGAATTGTTAAATTAAGGGTGGTACAGCTACTGTATTTTGTGTTGAATTGTTAAGTTAAGAGTGGTCCATGTAATGTATTTTGTGTTGAATTGTTAAATTAAGGGTTGTCCAGGTACTGTATTTTGTGTTAAATTGTTAAGTTAAGGGTGGTCCAGGTACTGTATTTTGTGTTGAATTGTTAAGTTAGGGGTGGTCCGGGTACTGTATTTTGTGTTGAATTGTTAAGATAGGGGTGGTCCAGGTACTGTATTTTGTGTTGAATTGTTAAGTTAAGGGTGGTCCAGGTACTGTATTTTGTGTTGAATTGTTAAGTTAAGGGTGGTCTAGATACTGTATTTTGTGTTGAATTGTTATGTTAAGGATGGTCCAGGTACTGTATTTTTGTTGAATTGTTAAGTTAAGGGTGGTCCAGGTATTGTATTTGTGTTGAATTGTTAAATTAAGGGTGGTCCAGGTACTGTATTTTGTGTTGAATTGTTAAGTTAAGGGTGGTCCAGGTACTGTATTTTTGTGTTGAATTGTTAAATTAAGGGTGGTCCAGGTACTGTATTTTGTGTTGAATTGTTAAGTTAAGGGTGGTCCAGGTACTGTATTTTGTGTTGAATTGTTAAATTAAGGGTGGTCCAGCTACTGTATTTTGTGTTGAATTGTTAAATTAAGGGTGGTCCAGGTACTGTATTTTGTGATGAATTGTTAAATTAAGGGTGGTCCAGCTACTGTATTTTGTGTTGAATTGTTAAGTTAAGGGTGGTCCTTATACTATATTTTGTGTTGAATTGTTAAATTAAGGGTGGTCCAGGTACTGTAATTTGTGTTGAATTGTTAAGTTAAGGGTGGTCCAGGTTCTGTGTTTTGTGTTCAATTGTTAAGTTAGGGGTGGTCCAGGTACTGTATTTTGTGTTCAATCGTTAAATTAAGGGTGGTCCAGGTACTGTATTTTGTGTTGAATTGTTAAGTTAAGGGTGGTCCAAGTACTGTATTTTGTGTTAAATGGTTAAATTAAGGGTGGTCCAGGTACTGTATTTTGTGTTGAATTGTTAAGTTAAGGGTGGTCCAGGTACTGTATTTTGTAATGAATTGTTAAATTAAGGGTGGTCCAGGTACTGTATTTTGTGTTGAATTGTTAAGTTAAGGGTGGCCCATGTACTGTATTTTGTGTTAAATTTTTAATTTAGGGGTGGTCCAGGTACTGTATTTTGTGTTGAAATGTTAAATTAAGGGTGGTCCAGTTACTGCATTTTGTGTTGAATTGTTAAGTTAGGGGTGGTCCGGGTACTGTATTTTGTGTTGAATTGTTAAGATAGGGGTGGTCCAGGTACTGTATTTTGTGTTAAATTGTTAAATTAAGGGTGGTCCAGGTACTGCATTTTGTGTTAAATTGTTAAATTAAGGGTGGTCCAGGTATCGTATTTTGTGTTGAATTTTTAAGTTAGGGGTGGTCCAGGTACTGTATTTTGTGTTGAATTGTTAAATTAAGGGTGGAACAGGTACTGTATTTTGTGATGAATTGTTAAGTTAAGGGTGGTCCAGGTACTGTATTTTGTGTTCAATTGTTAAATTAAGGGTGGTCCAGGTACTGTATTTTGTGTTCAATTGTTAAATTAAGGGTGGTCCAGGTACTGTATTTTGTGTTGAATTGTTAAGTTAAGGGTGGTCCAAGTACTGTATTTTGTGTTAAATGGTTAAATTAAGGGTGGTCCACGTACTGTATTTTGTATTGAATTGTTAAGTTAAGGGTGGTCCAGGTACTGTATTTTGTGTTAAATTGTTAAGTTAAGGGTGGTCCAGGTACTGTATTTTGTGTTAAATTTTTAAGTTAAGGGTGGACCAGGTACTGTATTTTGTGTTGAATTGTTAAATTAAGGGTGGTCCAGTTACTGTATTTTGTGTTGAATTGTTAAATTAAGGGTGGTCCATATACTTATTTTGTGTCGAATTGTTAAGTTGAGGGTGGTCCAGGTACTGTATTTTGTGTTAAATTTTTAATTTAGGGGTGGTCCAGGTACTGTATTTTGTGTTGAAATGTTAAATTAAGGGTGGTCCATGTACTGTATTTTTTGTTGAATTGTTAAGTTAAGGGTGACCCAGCTACTTTTTTTCAGTGTTGAATTATTAAGTTAAGGGTGGTCCTGGTACTGTATTTTGTGTTGATTGTTAAGTTAAGGGTGGTCCAGGTACTGTATTTTGTGTTGAATTGTTAAGTTAAGGGTGGTCCAGGTACTGTATTTTGTGTTGAATTGTTAAATTAAGGGTGGTCCAGCTACTGTATTTTGTGTTGAATTGTTAAGTTAAGGGTGGTCCATGTACTGTATTTTGTGTTGAATTGTTAAATTAAGGGTTGTCCAGGTACTGTATTTTGTGTTGAATTGTTAAGTTAAGGGTGGTCCAGGTACTGTATTTTGTGTTGAATTGTTAAGTTAGGGGTGGTTCGGGTACTGTATTTTGTGTTGAATTGTTAAGTTAAGGGTGGTCCAGTTTACTGTATTTTGTGTTGAATTGTTAAATTAAGGGTGGTCCATATACTGTATTTTGTGTTGAATTGTTAAGTTGAGGGTGGTCCAGGTACTGTATTTTGTGTTGAATTGTTAAATTAAGGGTGGTCCATGTACTGTATTTTGTGTTGAATTGTTAAATTAAGGGTGGTCCAGGTACTGTATTTTGTGTTGAATTGTTAAGTTAAGGGTGGTCCAGGAACTGTATTTTGTGTTAAATTGTTAAATTAAGGGGTGGTCCAGGTACTGTATTTTGTGTTGAATTGTTAAGTTAAGGGTGGTCCAGGTACTGTATTTTGTGTTGAATTGTTAAGTTAAGGGTGGCCCAGGTACTGTATTTTGTGTTGAATTGTTAAGTTAAGGGTGGTCCAGCTACTGTATTTTGTGTTGAATTGTTAAGTTAAGGGTGGTCCAGGTACTGTATTTTGTGTTGAATTGTTAAGTTAGGGGTGGTTCGGGTACTGTATTTTGTGTTGAATTGTTAAGTTAGGGGTGATCCGGGTACTGTATTTTGTGTTGAATTGTTAAGTTAAGGGTGGTCCGGGTACTGTATTTTGTGTTGAATTGTTAAGTTAAGGGTGGTCCAGGTACTGTATTTTGTGTTGAATTGTTAAGTTAGGGGTGATCCGGGTACTGTATTTTGTGTTGAATTGTTAAGTTAAGGGTGGTCCAGGTACTGTATTTTGTGTTGAATTGTTAAGTTAGGGGTGGTCCGGGTACTGTATTTTGTGTTGAATTGTTAAGTAAAGGGTGGACCAGGTACTGTATTTTGTGTTGAATTGTTAAATTAAGGGTTGGTCCAGGTACTGTATTTTTGTGTTGAATTGTTAAATTAAGGGTGGTCCTGCTACTGTATTTTGTGTTGAATTGTTAAATTAAGGGTGGTCCAGGTACTGTATTTTGTGTTAAATTGTTAAATTAAGGGTGGTCCAGGTACTGCATTTTGTGTTAAATTGTTAAATTAAGGGTGGTCCAGGTATCGTATTTTGTGTTGAATTTTTAAGTTAGGGGTGGTCCAGGTACTGTATTTTGTGTTGAATTGTTAAATTAAGGGTGGAACAGGTACTGTATTTTGTGATGAATTGTTAAGTTAAGGGTGGTCCATATACTGTATTTTGTGTTGAATTGTTAAATTAAGGGTGGTCCAGGTACTGTAATTTGTGTTGAATTGTTAAGTTAAGGGTGGTCTAGGTACTGTATTTTGTGTTGATTTGTTAAATTAAGGGTTGTCCAGGTACTGTATTTTGTGATGAATTGTTAAATTAAGGGTGGTCCAGGTACTGTATTTTGTGTTAAATTGTTAAATTAAGGGTGGTCCAGGTACTGCATTTTGTGTTAAATTGTTAAATTAAGGGTGGTCCAGGTATCGTATTTTGTGTTGAATTTTTAAGTTAGGGTGGTCCAGGTACTGTATTTTGTGTTGAATTGTTAAATTAAGGGTGGAACAGGTACTGTATTTTGTGATGAATTGTTAAGTTAAGGGTGGTCCATATACTGTATTTTGTGTTGAATTGTTAAATTAAGGGTGGTCCAGGTACTGTAATTTGTGTTGAATTGTTAAGTTAAGGGTGGTCCAGGTACTGTATTTTGTGTTCAATTGTTAAATTAAGGGTGGTCCAGGTACTGTATTTTGTGTTCAATTGTTAAATTAAGGGTGGTCCAGGTACTGTATTTTGTGTTGAATTGTTAAGTTGAGGGTGGTCCAGGTACTGTATTTTGTGTTGAATTGTTAAATTAAGGGTGGTCCATGTACTGTATTTTGTGTTGAATTGTTAAATTAAGGGTGGTCCAGGTACTGTATTTTGTGTTGAATTGTTAAGTTAAGGGTGGTCCAGGAACTGTATTTTGTGTTAAATTGTTAAATTAAGGGTGGTCCAGGTACTGTATTTTGTGTTGAATTGTTAAGTTAAGGGTGGTCCAGGTACTGTATTTTGTGTTGAATTGTTAAGTTAAGGGTGGCCCAGGTACTGTATTTTGTGTTGAATTGTTAAGTTAAGGGTGGTCCAGCTACTGTATTTTGTGTTGAATTGTTAAGTTAAGGGTGGTCCAGGTACTGTATTTTGTGTTGAATTGTTAAGTTAGGGGTGGTTCGGGTACTGTATTTTGTGTTGAATTGTTAAGTTAGGGGTGATCCGGGTACTGTATTTTGTGTTGAATTGTTAAGTTAAGGGTGGTCCGGGTACTGTATTTTGTGTTGAATTGTTAAGTTAAGGGTGGTCCAGGTACTGTATTTTGTGTTGAATTGTTAAGTTAGGGGTGATCCGGGTACTGTATTTTGTGTTGAATTGTTAAGTTAAGGGTGGTCCAGGTACTGTATTTTGTGTTGAATTGTTAAGTTAGGGGTGGTCCGGGTACTGTATTTTGTGTTGAATTGTTAAGTAAAGGGTGGACCAGGTACTGTATTTTGTGTTGAATTGTTAAATTAAGGGTGGTCCAGGTACTGTATTTTGTGTTGAATTGTTAAATTAAGGGTGGTCCTGCTACTGTATTTTGTGTTGAATTGTTAAATTAAGGGTGGTCCAGGTACTGTATTTTGTGTTAAATTGTTAAATTAAGGGTGGTCCAGGTACTGCATTTTGTGTTAAATTGTTAAATTAAGGGTGGTCCAGGTATCGTATTTTGTGTTGAATTTTTAAGTTAGGGGTGGTCCAGGTACTGTATTTTGTGTTGAATTGTTAAATTAAGGGTGGAACAGGTACTGTATTTTGTGATGAATTGTTAAGTTAAGGGTGGTCCATATACTGTATTTTGTGTTGAATTGTTAAATTAAGGGTGGTCCAGGTACTGTAATTTGTGTTGAATTGTTAAGTTAAGGGTGGTCTAGGTACTGTATTTTGTGTTGATTTGTTAAATTAAGGGTTGTCCAGGTACTGTATTTTGTGATGAATTGTTAAATTAAGGGTGGTCCAGGTACTGTATTTTGTGTTAAATTGTTAAATTAAGGGTGGTCCAGGTACTGCATTTTGTGTTAAATTGTTAAATTAAGGGTGGTCCAGGTATCGTATTTTGTGTTGAATTTTTAAGTTAGGGGTGGTCCAGGTACTGTATTTTGTGTTGAATTGTTAAATTAAGGGTGGAACAGGTACTGTATTTTGTGATGAATTGTTAAGTTAAGGGTGGTCCATATACTGTATTTTGTGTTGAATTGTTAAATTAAGGGTGGTCCAGGTACTGTAATTTGTGTTGAATTGTTAAGTTAAGGGTGGTCCAGGTACTGTATTTTGTGTTCAATTGTTAAATTAAGGGTGGTCCAGGTACTGTATTTTGTGTTCAATTGTTAAATTAAGGGTGGTCCAGGTACTGTATTTTGTGTTGAATTGTTAAGTTAAGGGTGGTCCAAGTACTGTATTTTGTGTTAAATGGTTAAATTAAGGGTGGTCCCAGGTACTGTATTTTGTATTGAATTGTTAAGTTAAGGGTGGTCCAGGTACTGTATTTTGTAATGAATTGTTAAATTAAGGGTGGTCCAGGTACTGTATTTTGTGTTAAATTGTTAAGTTAAGGGTGGTCCAGGTACTGTATTTTGTGTTAAATTTTTAAGTTAAGGGTGGACCAGGTACTGTATTTTGTGTTGAATTGTTAAATTAAGGGTGTCCAGTTACTGTATTTTGTGTTGAATTGTTAAATTAAGGGTGGTCCATATACTTATTTTGTGTCGAATTGTTAAGTTGAGGGTGGTCCAGGTACTGTATTTTGTGTTAAATTTTTAATTTAGGGGTGGTCCAGGTACTGTATTTTGTGTTGAAATGTTAAATTAAGGGTGGTCCATGTACTGTATTTTTTGTTGAATTGTTTAAGTTAAGGGTGACCCAGCTACTTTTTTTCTGTGTTGAATTATTAAGTTAAGGGTGGTCCTGGTACTGTATTTTGTGTTGAATTGTTAAGTTAAGGGTGGCCCAGGTACTGTATTTTGTGTTGAATTGTTAAGTTAAGGGTGGTCCAGGTACTGTATTTTGTGTTGAATTGTTAAATTAAGGGTGGTCCAGCTACTGTATTTTGTGTTGAATTGTTAAGTTAAGGGTGGTCCATGTACTGTATTTTGTGTTGAATTGTTAAATTAAGGGTTGTCCAGGTACTGTATTTTGTGTTGAATTGTTAAGTTAAGGGTGGTCCAGGTACTGTATTTTGTGTTGAATTGTTAAGTTAGGGGTGGTTCGGGTACTGTATTTTGTGTTGAATTGTTAAGTTAAGGGTGGTCCAGGAACTGTATTTTGTGTTAAATTGTTAAATTAAGGGTGGTCCAGGTACTGTATTTTGTGTTGAATTGTTAAGTTAAGGGTGGTCCAGGTACTGTATTTTGTGTTGAATTGTTAAGTTAAGGGTGGCCCAGGTACTGTATTTTGTGTTGAATTGTTAAGTTAAGGGTGGTCCAGCTACTGTATTTTGTGTTGAATTGTTAAGTTAAGGGTGGTCCAGGTACTGTATTTTGTGTTGAATTGTTAAGTTAGGGGTGGTTCGGGTACTGTATTTTGTGTTGAATTGTTAAGTTAGGGGTGATCCGGGTACTGTATTTTGTGTTGAATTGTTAAGTTAAGGGTGGTCCGGGTACTGTATTTTGTGTTGAATTGTTAAGTTAAGGGTGGTCCAGGTACTGTATTTTGTGTTGAATTGTTAAGTTAGGGGTGATCCGGGTACTGTATTTTGTGTTGAATTGTTAAGTTAAGGGTGGTCCAGGTACTGTATTTTGTGTTGAATTGTTAAGTTAGGGGTGGTCCGGGTACTCTATTTTGTGTTGAATTGTTAAGTAAAGGGTGGACCAGGTACTGTATTTTGTGTTGAATTGTTAAATTAAGGGTGGTCCAGGTACTGTATTTTGTGTTGAATTGTTAAATTAAGGGTGGTCCTGCTACTGTATTTTGTGTTGAATTGTTAAGTTAAGGGTGGTCTAGGTACTGTATTTCGTGTTGATTTGTTAAATTAAGGGTTGTCCAGGTACTGTATTTTGTGATGAATTGTTAAATTAAGGGTGGTCCATGTACTGTATTTTGTGTTGAATTGTTAAGTTAGGGGTGGTCCAGGTACTGTATTTTGTGTTGAATTGTTAAATTAAGGGTGGTCCAGCTACTGTATTTTGTGTTGAATTGTTAAATTAAGGGTGGTCCAGGTACTGTATTTTGTGTTGAATTGTTAAGTTAGGGGTGGTCCAGGTACTGTATTTTGTGTTGAATTGTTAAGTTAGGGATGGTCCAGGTACTATATTTTGTGTTGAATTGTTAAATTAAGGGTGGTACAGCTACTGTATTTTGTGTTGAATTGTTAAGTTAAGAGTGGTCCATGTAATGTATTTTGTGTTGAATTGTTAAATTAAGGGTTGTCCAGGTACTGTATTTTGTGTTAAATTGTTAAGTTAAGGGTGGTCCAGGTACTGTATTTTGTGTTGAATTGTTAAGTTAGGGGTGGTCCGGGTACTGTATTTTGTGTTGAATTGTTAAGATAGGGGTGGTCCAGGTACTGTATTTTGTGTTGAATTGTTAAGTTAAGGGTGGTCCAGGTACTGTATTTTGTGTTGAATTGTTAAGTTAAGGGTGGTCTAGATACTATATTTTGTGTTGAATTGTTATGTTAAGGATGGTCCAGGTACTGTATTTTTTGTTGAATTGTTAAGTTAAGGGTGGTCCAGGTACTGTATTTTGTGTTGAATTGTTAAATTAAGGGTGGTCCAGGTACTGTATTTTGTGTTGAATTGTTAAGTTAAGGGTGGTCCAGGTACTGTATTTTGTGTTGAATTGTTAAATTAAGGGTGGTCCAGGTACTGTATTTTGTGTTGAATTGTTAAGTTAAGGGTGGTCCAGGTACTG
This sequence comes from Saccoglossus kowalevskii, assembly GCF_978046115.1. Taxonomy (NCBI): domain Eukaryota; kingdom Metazoa; phylum Hemichordata; class Enteropneusta; family Harrimaniidae; genus Saccoglossus; species Saccoglossus kowalevskii. The sequence continues at coordinate 33,253,485 of NC_140658.1, forward strand.
TATTTTGTGTTGAATTGTTAAATTAAGGGTGGTCCAGCTACTGTATTTTGTGTTGAATTGTTAAATTAAGGGTGGTCCAGGTACTGTATTTTGTGATGAATTGTTAAATTAAGGGTGGTCCAGCTACTGTATTTTGTGTTGAATTGTTAAGTTAAGGGTGGTCCTTATACTATATTTTGTGTTGAATTGTTAAATTAAGGGTGGTCCAGGTACTGTAATTTGTGTTGAATTGTTAAGTTAAGGGTGGTCCAGGTTCTGTATTTTGTGTTCAATTGTTAAGTTAGGGGTGGTCCAGGTACTGTATTTTGTGTTCAATCGTTAAATTAAGGGTGGTCCAGGTACTGTATTTTGTGTTGAATTGTTAAGTTAAGGGTGGTCCAAGTACTGTATTTTGTAATGAATTGTTAAATTAAGGGTGGTCCAGGTACTGTATTTTGTGTTGAATTGTTAAGTTAGGGGTGGTCCAGGTACTGTATTTTGTGTTGAATTGTTAAATTAAGGGTGGTCCAGCTACTGTATTTTGTGTTGAATTGTTAAATTAAGGGTGGTCCAGGTACTGTATTTTGTGTTGAATTGTTAAGTTAGGGGTTGTCCAGGTACTGTATTTTGTGTTGAATTGTTAAGTTAGGGATGGTCCAGGTACTATATTTTGTGTTGAATTGTTAAATTAAGGGTGGTACAGCTACTGTATTTTGTGTTGAATTGTTAAGTTAAGAGTGGTCCATGTAATGTATTTTGTGTTGAATTGTTAAATTAAGGGTTGTCCAGGTACTGTATTTTGTGTTAAATTGTTAAGTTAAGGGTGGTCCAGGTACTGTATTTTGTGTTGAATGTTAAGTTAGGGGTGGTCCGGGTACTGTATTTTGTGTTGAATTGTTAAGATAGGGGTGGTCCAGGTACTGTATTTTGTGTTGAATTGTTAAGTTAAGGGTGGTCCAGGTACTGTATTTTGTGTTGAATTGTTAAGTTAAGGGTGGTCTAGATACTGTATTTTGTGTTGAATTGTTATGTTAAGGATGGTCCAGGTACTGTATTTTTTGTTGAATTGTTAAGTTAAGGGTGGTCCAGGTACTGTATTTTGTGTTGAATTGTTAAATTAAGGGTGGTCCAGGTACTGTATTTTGTGTTGAATTGTTAAGTTAAGGGTGGTCCAGGTACTGTATTTTGTGTTGAATTGTTAAATTAAGGGTGGTCCAGGTACTGTATTTTGTGTTGAATTGTTAAGTTAAGGGTGGTCCAGGTACTGTATTTTGTGTTGAATTGTTAAATTAAGGGTGGTCCAGCTACTGTATTTTGTGTTGAATTGTTAAATTAAGGGTGGTCCAGGTACTGTATTTTGTGATGAATTGTTAAATTAAGGGTGGTCCAGCTACTGTATTTTGTGTTGAATTGTTAAGTTAAGGGTGGTCCTTATACTATATTTTGTGTTGAATTGTTAAATTAAGGGTGGTCCAGGTACTGTAATTTGTGTTGAATTGTTAAGTTAAGGGTGGTCCAGGTTCTGTATTTTGTGTTCAATTGTTAAGTTAGGGGTGGTCCCAGGTACTGTATTTTGTGTTCAATCGTTAAATTAAGGGTGGTCCAGGTACTGTATGTTGTGTTGAATTGTTAAGTTAAGGGTGGTCCAAGTACTGTATTTTGTAATGAATTGTTAAATTAAGGGTGGTCCAGGTACTGTATTTTGTGTTAAATTGTTAAGTTAAGGGTGGTCCAGGTACTGTATTTTGTGTTAAATTGTTAAGTTAAGGGTGGACCAGGTTCTGTATTTTGTGTTGAATTGTTAAATTAAGGGTGGTCCAGTTACTGTATTTTGTGTTGAATTGTTAAATTAAGGGTGGTCCATATACTTATTTTGTGTCGAATTGTTAAGTTGAGGGTGGTCCAGGTACTGTATTTTGTGTTAAATTTTTAATTTAGGGGTGGTCCAGGTACTGTATTTTGTGTTGAAATGTTAAATTAAGGGTGGTCCATGTACTGTATTTTTTGTTGAATTGTTAAGTTAAGGGTGACCCAGCTACTTTTTTTCTGTGTTGAATTATTAAGTTAAGGGTGGTCCTGGTACTGTATTTTGTGTTGAATTGTTAAGTTAAGGGTGGTCCAGGTACTGTATTTTGTGTTGAATTGTTAAGTTAAGGGTGGTCCAGGTACTGTATTTTGTGTTAAATTGTTAAATTAAGGGTGGTCCAGGTACTGCATTTTGTGTTAAATTGTTAAATTAAGGGTGGTCCAGGTATCGTATTTTGTGTTGAATTTTTAAGTTAGGGGTGGTCCAGGTACTGTATTTTGTGTTGAATTGTTAAATTAAGGGTGGAACAGGTACTGTATTTTGTGATGAATTGTTAAGTTAAGGGTGGTCCATATACTGTATTTTGTGTTGAATTGTTAAATTAAGGGTGGTCCAGGTACTGTAATTTGTGTTGAATTGTTAAGTTAAGGGTGGTCCAGGTACTGTATTTTGTGTTCAATTGTTAAATTAAGGGTGGTCCAGGTACTGTATTTTGTGTTCAATTGTTAAATTAAGGGTGGTCCAGGTACTGTATTTTGTGTTGAATTGTTAAGTTAAGGGTGGTCCAAGTACTGTATTTTGTGTTAAATGGTTAAATTAAGGGTGGTCCAGGTACTGTATTTTGTGTTGAATTGTTAAGTTAAGGGTGGTCCAGGTACTGTATTTTGTAATGAATTGTTAAATTAAGGGTGGTCCAGGTACTGTATTTTGTGTTAAATTGTTAAGTTAAGGGTGGTCCAGGTACTGTATTTTGTGTTAAATTGTTAAGTTAAGGGTGGACCAGGTACTGTATTTTGTGTTGAATTGTTAAATTAAGGGTGGTCCAGTTACTGTATTTTGTGTTGAATTGTTAAATTAAGGGTGGTCCATATACTTATTTTGTGTCGAATTGTTAAGTTGAGGGTGGTCCAGGTACTGTATTTTGTGTTAAATTTTTAATTTAGGGGTGGTCCAGGTACTGTATTTTGTGTTGAAATGTTAAATTAAGGGTGGTCCATGTACTGTATTTTTTGTTGAATAGTTAAGTTAAGGGTGACCCAGCTACTTTTTTCTGTGTTGAATTATTAAGTTAAGGGTGGTCCTGGTACTGTATTTTGTGTTGAATTGTTAAGTTAAGGGTGGTCCAGGTACTGTATTTTGTGTTGAATTGTTAAGTTAAGGGTGATCCAGGTACTGTATTTTGTGTTGAATTGTTAAATTAAGGGTGGTCCAGCTACTGTATTTTGTGTTGAATTGTTAAGTTAAGGGTGGTCCATGTACTGTATTTTGTGTTGAATTGTTAAATTAAGGGTTGTCCAGGTACTGTATTTTGTGTTGAATTGTTAAGTTAAGGGTGGTCCAGGTACTGTATTTTGTGTTGAATTGTTAAGTTAGGGGTGGTTCGGGTACTGTATTTTGTGTTGAATTGTTAAGTTAAGGGTGGTCCAGTTACTGTATTTTGTGTTGAATTGTTAAATTAAGGGTGGTCCATATACTGTATTTTGTGTTGAATTGTTAAGTTGAGGGTGGTCCAGGTACTGTATTTTGTGTTGAATTGTTAAATTAAGGGTGGTCCATGTACTGTATTTTGTGTTGAATTGTTAAATTAAGGGTGGTCCAGGTACTGTATTTTGTGTTGAATTGTTAAGTTAAGGGTGGTCCAGGAACTGTATTTTGTGTTAAATTGTTAAATTAAGGGTGGTCCAGGTACTGTATTTTGTGTTGAATTGTTAAGTTAAGGGTGGTCCAGCTACTGTATTTTGTGTTGAATTGTTAAGTTAAGGGTGGCCCAGGTACTGTATTTTGTGTTGAATTGTTAAGTTAAGGGTGGTCCAGCTACTGTATTTTGTGTTGAATTGTTAAGTTAAGGTTGGTCCAGGTACTGTATTTTGTGTTGAATTGTTAAGTTAGGGGTGGTTCGGGTACTGTATTTTGTGTTGAATTGTTAAGTTAGTGGTGATCCGGGTACTGTATTTTGTGTTGAATTGTTAAGTTAAGGGTGGTCCGGGTACTGTATTTTGTGTTGAATTGTTAAGTTAAGGGTGGTCCAGGTACTGTATTTTGTGTTGAATTGTTAAGTTAGGGGTGATCCGGGTACTGTATTTTGTGTTGAATTGTTAAGTTAAGGGTGGTCCAGGTACTGTATTTTGTGTTGAATTGTTAAGTTAGGGGTGGTCCGGGTACTGTATTTTGTGTTGAATTGTTAAGTAAAGGGTGGACCAGGTACTGTATTTTGTGTTGAATTGTTAAATTAAGGGTGGTCCAGGTACTGTATTTTGTGTTGAATTGTTAAATTAAGGGTGGTCCAGCTACTGTATTTTGTGTTGAATTGTTAAGTTAAGGGTGGTCTAGGTACTGTATTTTGTGTTGATTTGTTAAATTAAGGGTTGTCCAGGTACTGTATTTTGTGATGAATTGTTAAATTAAGGGTGGTCCATGTACTGTATTTTGTGTTGAATTGTTAAGTAAGGGGTGGTCCAGGTACTGTATTTTGTGTTGAATTGTTAAATTAAGGGTGGTCCAGCTACTGTATTTTGTGTTGAATTGTTAAATTAAGGGTGGTCCAGGTACTGTATTTTGTGTTGAATTGTTAAGTTAGGGTGGTCCAGGTACTGTATTTTGTGTTGAATTGTTAAGTTAGGGATGGTCCAGGTACTATATTTTGTGTTGAATTGTTAAATTAAGGGTGGTACAGCTACTGTATTTTGTGTTGAATTGTTAAGTTAAGAGTGGTCCATGTAATGTATTTTGTGTTGAATTGTTAAATTAAGGGTTGTCCAGGTACTGTATTTTGTGTTAAATTGTTAAGTTAAGGGTGGTCCAGGTACTGTATTTTGTGTTGAATTGTTAAGTTAGGGGTGGTCCGGGTACTGTATTTTGTGTTGAATTGTTAAGATAGGGGTGGTCCAGGTACTGTATTTTGTGTTGAATTGTTAAGTTAAGGGTGGTCCAGGTACTGTATTTTGTGTTGAATTGTTAAGTTAAGGGTGGTCTAGATACTGTATTTTGTGTTGAATTGTTATGTTAAGGATGGTCCAGGTACTGTATTTTTTGTTGAATTGTTAAGTTAAGGGTGGTCCAGGTACTGTATTTTGTGTTGAATTGTTAAATTAAGGGTGGTCCAGGTACTGTATTTTGTGTTGAATTGTTAAGTTAAGGGTGGTCCAGGTACTGTATTTTGTGTTGAATTGTTAAATTAAGGGTGGTCCAGGTACTGTATTTTGTGTTGAATTGTTAAGTTAACGGTGGTCCAGGTACTGTATTTTGTGTTGAATTGTTAAATTAAGGGTGGTCCAGCTACTGTATTTTGTGTTGAATTGTTAAATTAAGGGTGGTCCAGGTACTGTATTTTGTGATGAATTGTTAAATTAAGGGTGGTCCAGCTACTGTATTTTGTGTTGAATTGTTAAGTTAAGGGTGGTCCTTATACTATATTTTGTGTTGAATTGTTAAATTAAGGGTGGTCCAGGTACTGTAATTTGTGTTTGTGTTGAATTGTTAAGTTAAGGGTGGTCCAGGTTCTGTATTTTGTGTTCAATTGTTAAGTTAGGGGTGGTCCAGGTACTGTATTTTGTGTTCAATCGTTAAATTAAGGGTGGTCCAGGTACTGTATTTTGTGTTGAATTGTTAAGTTAAGGGTGGTCCAAGTACTGTATTTTGTAATGAATTGTTAAATTAAGGGTGGTCCACGTACTGTATTTTGTGTTGAATTGTTAAGTTAAGGGTGGCCCATGTACTGTATTTTGTGTTAAATTTTTAATTTAGGGGTGGTCCAGGTACTGTATTTTGTGTTGAAATGTTAAATTAAGGGTGGTCCAGTTACTGCATTTTGTGTTGAATTGTTAAGTTAGGGGTGGTCCGGGTACTGTATTTTGTGTTGAATTGTTAAGATAGGGGTGGTCCAGGTACTGTATTTTGTGTTAAATTGTTAAATTAAGGGTGGTCCAGGTACTGCATTTTGTGTTAAATTGTTAAATTAAGGGTGGTCCAGGTATCGTATTTTGTGTTGAATTTTTAAGTTAGGGGTGGTCCAGGTACTGTATTTTGTGTTGATTTGTTAAATTAAGGGTGGAACAGGTACTGTATTTTGTGATGAATTGTTAAGTTAAGGGTGGTCCGTATACTGTATTTTGTGTTGAATTGTTAAATTAAGGGTGGTCCAGGTACTGTAATTTGTGTTGAATTGTTAAGTTAAGGGTGGTCCAGGTACTGTATTTTGTGTTCAATTGTTAAATTAAGGGTGGTCCAGGTACTGTATTTTGTGTTCAATTGTTAAATTAAGGGTGGTCCAGGTACTGTATTTTGTGTTGAATTGTTAAGTTAAGGGTGGTCCAAGTACTGTATTTTGTGTTAAATGGTTAAATTAAGGGTGGTCCAGGTACTGTATTTTGTGTTGAATTGTTAAGTTAAGGGTGGTCCAGGTACTGTATTTTGTAATGAATTGTTAAATTAAGGGTGGTCCAGGTACTGTATTTTGTGTTAAATTGTTAAGTTAAGGGTGGTCCAGGTACTGTATTTTGTGTTAAATTGTTAAGTTAAGGGTGGACCAGGTACTGTATTTTGTGTTGAATTGTTAAATTAAGGGTGGTCCAGTTACTGTATTTTGTGTTGAATTGTTAAATTAAGGGTGGTCCATATACTTATTTTGTGTCAAATTGTTAAGTTGAGGGTGGTCCAGGTACTGTATTTTGTGTTAAATTTTTAATTTAGGGGTGGTCCAGGTACTGTATTTTGTGTTGAAATGTTAAATTAAGGGTGGTCCATGTACTGTATTTTTTGTTGAATTGTTAAGTTAAGGGTGACCCAGCTACTTTTTTTCTGTGTTGAATTATTAAGTTAAGGGTGGTCCTGGTTCTGTATTTTGTGTTGAATTGTTAAGTTAAGGGTGGTCCAGGTACTGTATTTTGTGTTGAATTGTTAAGTTAAGGGTGGTCCAGGTACTGTATTTTGTGTTGAATTGTTAAATTAAGGGTGGTCCAGCTACTGTATTTTGTGTTGAATTGTTAAGTTAAGGGTGGTCCAGGTACTGTATTTTGTGTTGAATTGTTAAGTTAAGGGTGGTCCAGGTACTGTAATTTTGTAATGAATTGTTAAATTAAGGGTGGTCCAGGTACTGTATTTTGTGTTGAATGTTAAGTTAAGGGTGGCCCATGTACTGTATTTTGTGTTAAATTTTTAATTTAGGGGTGGTCCAGGTACTGTATTTTGTGTTGAAATGTTAAATTAAGGGTGGTCCAGTTACTGCATTTTGTGTTGAATTGTTAAGTTAGGGGTGGTCCGGGTACTGTATTTTGTGTTGAATTGTTAAGATAGGGGTGGTCCAGGTACTGTATTTTGTGTTAAATTGTTAAATTAAGGGTGGTCCAGGTACTGCATTTTGTGTTAAATTGTTAAATTAAGGGTGGTCCAGGTATCGTATTTTGTGTTGAATTTTTAAGTTAGGGTGGTCCAGGTACTGTATTTTGTGTTGAATTGTTAAATTAAGGGTGAACAGGTACTGTAATTTGTGTTGAATTGTTAAGTTAAGGGTAGTCCAGGTACTGTGTTTTGTGTTCAATTGTTAAATTAAGGGTGGTCCAGGTACTGTATTTTGTGTTCAATTGTTAAATTAAGGGTGGTCCAGGTACTGTATTTTGTGTTGAATTGTTAAGTTAAGGGTGGTCCAAGTACTGTATTTTGTGTTAAATGGTTAAATTAAGGGTGGTCCAGGTACTGTATTTTGTGTTGAATTGTTAAGTTAAGGGTGGTCCAGGTACTGTATTTTGTAATGAATTGTTAAATTAAGGGTGGTCCAGGTACTGTATTTTGTGTTAAATGTTAAGTTAAGGGTGGTCCAGGTACTGTATTTTGTGTTAAATTGTTAAGTTAAGGGTGGACCAGGTACTGTATTTTGTGTTGAATTGTTAAATTAAGGTGGTCCAGTTACTGTATTTTGTGTTGAATTGTTAAATTAAGGGTGGTCCATATACTTATTTTGTGTCGAATTGTTAAGTTGAGGGTGGTCCAGGTACTGTATTTTGTGTTAAATTTTTAATTTAGGGGTGGTCCAGGTACTGTATTTTGTGTTGAAATGTTAAATTAAGGGTGGTCCAAGTACTGTATTTTTGTGTTAAATGGTTAAATTAAGGGTGGTCCAGGTACTGTATTTTGTGTTGAATTGTTAAGTTAAGGGTGGTCCAGGTACTGTATTTTGTAATGAATTGTTAATTAAGGGTGGTCCAGGTACTGTATTTTGTGTTAAATTGTTAAGTTAAGGGTGGTCCAGGTACTGTATTTTGTGTAAAATTGTTAAGTTAAGGGTGGACCAGGTACTGTATTTTGTGTTGAATTGTTAAATTAAGGGTGGTCCAGTTACTGTATTTTGTGTTGAATTGTTAAATTAAGGGTGGTCCATGTACTTATTTTGTGTCGAATTGTTAAGTTGAGGGTGGTCCAGGTACTGTATTTTGTGTTAAATTTTTAATTTAGGGGTGGTCCAGGTACTGTATTTTGTGTTGAAATGTTAAATTAAGGGTGGTCCATGTACTGTATTTTTTGTTGAATTGTTAAGTTAAGGGTGACCCAGCTACTTTTTTTCTGTGTTGAATTATTAAGTTAAGGGTGGTCCTGGTACTGTATTTTGTGTTGAATTGTTAAGTTATGGGGTGGTCCAGGTACTGTATTTTGTGTTGAATTGTTAAGTTAAGGGTGGTCCAGGTACTGTATTTTGTGTTGAATTGTTAAATTAAGGGTGGTCCAGCTACTGTATTTTGTGTTGAATTGTTAAGTTAAGGGTGGTCCAGGTACTGTATTTTGTGTTGAATTGTTAAGTTAAGGGTGGTCCAGGTACTGTATTTTGTAATGAATTGTTAAATTAAGGGTGGTCCAGGTACTGTATTTTGTGTTGAATTGTTAAGTTAAGGGTGGCCCATGTACTGTATTTTGTGTTAAATTTTAATTTAGGGGTGGTCCCAGGTACTGTATTTTGTGTTGAAATGTTAAATTAAGGGTGGTCCAGTTACTGCATTTTGTGTTGAATTGTTAAGTTAGGGGTGGTCCGGGTACTGTATTTTGTGTTGAATTGTTAAGATAGGGGTGTCAGGTACTGTATTTTGTGTTAAATTGTTAAATTAAGGGTGGTCCAGGTACTGCATTTTGTGTTAAATTGTTAAATTAAGGGTGGTCCCAGGTATCGTATTTTGTGTTGAATTTTTAAGTTAGGGGTGGTCCAGGTACTGTATTTTGTGTTGAATTGTTAAATTAAGGGTGGAACAGGTACTGTATTTTGTGATGAATTGTTAAGTTAAGGGTGGTCCATATACTGTATTTTGTGTCAATTGTTAAATTAAGGGTGGTCCAGGTACTGTATTTTGTGTTGAAATGTTAAATTAAGGGTGGTCCATGTACTTATTTTTTGTTGAATTGTTAAGTTAAGGTGACCCAGCAACTTTTTTTCTGTGTTGAATTATTAAGTTTAAGGGTGGTCCTGGTACTGTATTTTGTGTTGAATTGTTAAGTTAAGGGTGGTCCAGGTACTGTATTTTGTGTTGAATTGTTAAGTTAAGGGTGGTCCAGGTACTGTATTTTGTGTTTAATTGTTAAATTAAGGGTGGTCCAGCTACTGTATTTTGTGTTGAATTGTTAAGTTAAGGGTGGTCCATGTACTGTATTTTGTGTTGAATTGTTAAATTAAGGGTTGTCCAGGTACTGTATTTTGTGTTGAATTGTTAAGTTAAGGGTGGTCCAGGTACTGTATTTTGTGTTGAATTGTTAAGTTAGGGGTGGTTCGGTACTGTATTTTGTGTTGAAATGTTAAATTAAGGGTGGTCCATGTACTGTATTTTTTGTTGAATTGTTAAGTTAGGTGACCCAGCTACTTTTTTCTGTGTTGAATTATTAAGTTAAGGGTGGTCCTGGTACTGTATTTTGTGTTGAATTGTTAAGTTAAGGGTGGTCCAGGTACTGTATTTTGTGTTGAATTGTTAAGTTAAGAGTGGTCCATGTACTGTATTTTTTGTTGAATTGTTAAGTTAAGGGTGACCCAGCTACTTTTTTTCTGTGTTGAATTATTAAGTTAAGGGTGGTCCTGGTACTGTATTTTGTGTTGATTGTTAAGTTAAGGGTGGTCCAGGTACTGTATTTTGTGTTGAATTGTTACGTTAAGGGTGGTCCAGGTACTGTATTTTGTGTTGAATTGTTAAATTAAGGGTTGGTCCAGCTACTGTATTTTGTGTTGAATTGTTAAGTTAAGGGTGGTCCATGTACTGTATTTTTTGTTGAATTGTTAAGTTAAGGGTGACCCAGCTACTTTTTTTCTGTGTTGAATTATTAAGTTAAGGGTGGTCCTGGTACTGTATTTTGTGTTGAATTGTTAAGTTAAGGGTGGTCCAGGTACTGTATTTTGTGTTGAATGTTAAGTTAAGGGTGGTCCAGGTACTGTATTTTGTGTTGAATTGTTAAATTAAGGGTGGTCCAGCTACTGTATTTTGTGTTGAATTGTTAAGTTAAGGGTGGTCCAGGTACTGTATTTTGTGTTGAATTGTTAAGTTAAGGGTGGTCCAGGTACTGTATTTTGTAATGAATTGTTATTAAGGGTGGTCCAGGGTACTGTATTTGTGTTGAATTGTTAAGTTAAGGGTGGCCCATGTACTGTATTTTGTGTTAAATTTTTAATTTAGGGGTGGTCCAGGTACTGTATTTTGTGTTGAAATGTTAAATTAAGGGTGGTCCAGTTACTGCATTTTGTGTTGAATTGTTAAGTTAGGGGTGGTCCGGGTACTGTATTTTGTGTTGAATTGTTAGATAGGGGTGGTCCAGGTACTGTATTTTTGTGTTAAATTGTTAAATTAAGGGTGGTCCAGGTACTGCATTTTGTGTTAAATTGTTAAATTAAGGGTGGTCCAGGTATCGTATTTTGTGTTGAATTTTTAAGTTAGGGTGGTCCAGGTACTGTATTTTGTGTTGAATTGTTAAATTAAGGGTGGAACAGGTACTGTATTTTGTGATGAATTGTTAAGTTAAGGGTGGTCCATATACTGTATTTTGTGTTGAATTGTTAAATTAAGGGTGGTCCAGGTACTGTAATTTGTGTTGAATTGTTAAGTTAAGGGTAGTCCAGGTACTGTATTTTGTGTTCAATTGTTAAATTAAGGGTGGTCCAGGTACTGTATTTTGTGTTCAATTGTTAAATTAAGGGTGGTCCAGGACTGTATTTTGTGTTGAATTGTTAAGTTAAGGGTGGTCCAAGTACTGTATTTTGTGTTAAATGGTTAAATTAAGGGTGGTCCAGGTACTGTATTTTGTGTTGAATTGTTAAGTTAAGGGTGGTCCAGGTACTGTATTTTGTAATGAATTGTTAAATTAAGGGTGGTCCAGGTACTGTATTTTGTGTTGAATTGTTAAGTTAAGGGTGGTCCAGGTACTGTATTTTGTGTTGAATTGTTAAGTTAAGGGTGGTCCGTATACTGTATTTTGTGTTGAATTGTTAAATTAAGGGTGGTCCAGGTACTGTAATTTGTGTTGAATTGTAAGTTAAGGGTGGTCCAGGTACTGTATTTTGTGTTCAATTGTTAAATTAAGGGTGGTCCAGGTACTGTATTTTGTGTTCAATGGTTAAATTAAGGTGGTCCAGGTACTGTATTTTGTGTTGAAATGTTAAATTAAGGGTGGTCCATGTACTTTATTTTTTGTTGAATTGTTAAGTAAGGGTGACCCAGCTACTTTTTTTCTGTGTTGAATTATTAAGTTAAGGGTGGTCCTGGTACTGTATTTTGTGTTGAATTGTTAAGTTAAGGGTGGTCCAGGTACTGTATTTTGTGTTGAATTGTTAAGTTAAGGGTGGTCCAGGTACTGTATTTTGTGTTGAATTGTAAATTAAGGGTGGTCCAGCTACTGTATTTTGTGTTGAATTGTTAAGTTAAGGGTGGTCCATGTACTGTATTTTGTGTTGAATTGTTAAATTAAGGGTTGTCCAGGTACTGTATTTTGTGTTGAATTGTTAAGTTAAGGGTGGTCCAGGTACTGTATTTTGTGTTGAATTGTTAAGTTAGGGTGGTTCGGGTACTGTATTTTGTGTTGAAATGTTAAATTAAGGGTGGTCCATGTACTGTATTTTTTGTTGAATTGTTAAGTTAAGGGTGACCCAGCTACTTTTTTTTCTGTGTTGAATATTAAGTTAAGGGTGGTCCTGGTACTGTATTTTATGTTGAATTGTTAAGTTAAGGGTGGTCCAGGTACTGTATTTTGTGTTGAATTGTTAAGTTAAGGGTGGTCCAGGTACTGTATTTTGTGTTGAATTGTTAATTTAGGGGTGGTCCAGGTACTGTATTTTGTGTTGAAATGTTAAATTAAGAGTGGTCCATGTACTGTATTTTTTGTTGAATTGTTAAGTTAAGGGTGACCCAGCTACTTTTTTTCTGTGTTGAATTATTAAGTTAAGGGTGGTCCTGGTACTGTATTTTGTGTTGAATTGTTAAGTTAAGGGTGGTCCAGGTACTGTATTTTGTGTTGAATTGTTACGTTAAGGGTGGTCCAGGTACTGTATTTTGTGTTGAATTGTTAAATTAAGGGTGGTCCAGCTACTGTATTTTGTGTTGAATTGTTAAGTTAAGGGTGGTCCATGTACTGTACTTTGTGTTGAATTGTTAAATTAAGGGTTGTCCAGGTACTGTATTTTGTGTTGAATTGTTAAGTTAAGGGTGGTCCAGGTACTGTATTTTGTGTTGAATTGTTAAGTTAGGGGTGGTTCGGGTACTGTATTTTGTGTTGAATTGTTAAGTTAAGGGTGGTCCAGTTACTGTATTTTGTGTTGAATTGTTAAATTATGGGTGGTCCATATACTGTATTTTGTGTTGAATTGTTAAGTTGAGGGTGGTCCAGGTACTGTATTTTGTGTTGAATTGTTAAATTAAGGGTGGTCCATGTACTGTATTTTGTGTTGAATTGTTAAATTAAGGGTGGTCCAGCTACTGTATTTTGTGTTGAATTGTTAAATTAAGGGTGGTCCAGGTACTGTAATTTGTGTTGAATTGTTAAGTTAAGGGTGGTCCAGGTACTGTATTTTGTGTTCAATTGTTAAATTAAGGGTGGTCCAGGTACTGTATTTTGTGTTCAATTGTTAAATTAAGGGTGGTCCAGGTACTGTATTTTGTGTTGAAATGTTAAATTAAGGGTGGTCCATGTACTTTATTTTTTGTTGAATTGTTAAGTTAAGGGTGACCCAGCTACTTTTTTTCTGTGTTGAATTATTAAGTTAAGGGTGGTCCTGGTACTGTATTTTGTGTTGAATTGTTAAGTTAAGGGTGGTCCAGGTACTGTATTTTGTGTTGAATTGTTAAGTTAAGGGTGGTCCAGGTACTGTATTTTGTGTTGAATTGTTAAATTAAGGGTGGTCCAGCTACTGTATTTTGTGTTGAATTGTTAAGTTAAGGGTGGTCCATGTACTGTATTTTGTGTTGAATTGTTAAATTAAGGGTTGTCCAGGTACTGTATTTTGTGTTGAATTGTTAAGTTAAGGGTGGTCCAGGTACTGTATTTTGTGTTGAATTGTTAAGTTAGGGGTGGTTCGGGTACTGTATTTTGTGTTGAAATGTTAAATTAAGGGTGGTCCATGTACTGTATTTTTTGTTGAATTGTTAAGTTAAGGGTGACCCAGCTACTTTTTTTCTGTGTTGAATTATTAAGTTAAGGGTGGTCCTGGTACTGTATTTTATGTTGAATTGTTAAGTTAAGGGTGGTCCAGGTACTGTATTTTGTGTTGAATTGTTAAGTTAAGGGTGGTCCAGGTACTGTATTTTGTGTTGAATTGTTAATTTAGGGGTGGTCCAGGTACTGTATTTTGTGTTGAAATGTTAAATTAAGAGTGGTCCAGGTACTGTATTTTTTGTTGAATTGTTAAGTTAAGGGTGACCCAGCTACTTTTTTTCTGTGTTGAATTATTAAGTTAAGGGTGGTCCTGGTACTGTATTTTGTGTTGAATTGTTAAGTTAAGGGTGGTCCAGGTACTGTATTTTGTGTTGAATTGTTACGTTAAGGGTGGTCCAGGTACTGTATTTTGTGTTGAATTGTTAAATTAAGGGTGGTCCAGCTACTGTATTTTGTGTTGAATTGTTAAGTTAAGGGTGGTCCATGTACTGTATTTTGTGTTGAATTGTTAAATTAAGGGTTGTCCAGGTACTGTATTTTGTGTTGAATTGTTAAGTTAAGGGTGGTCCAGGTACTGTATTTTGTGTTGAATTGTTAAGTTAGGGGTGGTTCGGGTACTGTATTTTGTTTTGAATTGTTAAGTTAAGGGTGGTCCAGTTACTGTATTTTGTGTTGAATTGTTAAATTATGGGTGGTCCATATACTGTATTTTGTGTTGAATTGTTAAGTTGAGGGTGGTCCAGGTACTGTATTTTGTGTTGAATTGTTAAATTAAGGGTGGTCCATGTACTGTATTTTGTGTTGAATTGTTAAATTAAGGGTGGTCCAGGTACTGTATTTTGTGTTGAATTGTTAAGTTAAGGGTGGTCCAGGAACTGTATTTTGTGTTAAATTGTTAAATTAAGGGTGGTCCAGGTACTGTATTTTGTGTTGAATTGTTAAGTTAAGGGTGGCCCAGGTACTGTATTTTGTGTTGAATTGTTAAGTTAAGGGTGGTCCAGCTACTGTATTTTGTGTTGAATTGTTAAATTAAGGGTGGTCCAGCTACTTTTTTTCTGTGTTGAATTATTAAGTTAAGGGTGGTCCTGGTACTGTATTTTGTGTTGAATTGTTAAATTAAGGGTTGTCCATGTACTGTATTTTGTGTTGAATTGTTAAGTTAAGGGTGGTCCAGGTACTGTATTTTGTGTTGAATTGTTAAGTTAGGGGTGGTTCGGGTACTGTATTTTGTGTTGAATTGTTAAGTTAGGGGTGATCCGGGTACTGTATTTTGTGTTGAATTGTTAAGTTAAGGGTGGTCCAGGTACTGTATTTTGTGTTGAATTGTTAAGTTAGGGGTGATCCGGGTACTGTATTTTGTGTTGAATTGTTAAGTTAAGGGTGGTCTAGGTACTGTATTTTGTGTTGAATTGTTAAGTTAGGGGTGGTCCGGGTACTGTATTTTGTGTTGAATTGTTAAGTAAAGGGTGGTCCAGGTACTGTATTTTGTGTTGAATTGTTAAATTAAGGGTGGTCCAGCTACTGTATTTTGTGTTGAATTGTTAAGTTAAGGGTGGTCTAGGTACTGTATTTTGTGTTGAATTGTTAAATTAAGGGTTGTCCAGGTACTGTATTTTGTGTTGAATTGTTAAATTAAGGGTGGTCCGTGTACTGTATTTTGTGTTGAATTGTTAAGTTATGGGTGGTCCAGGTACTGTATTTTGTGTTGAATTGTTAAATTAAGGGTGGTCCGGCTACTGTATTTTGTGTTGAATTGTTAAATTAAGGGTGGTCCAGGTACTGTATTTTGTGTTGAATTGTTAAGATAGGGGTGGTCCAGGTACTGTATTTTGTGTTGAATTGTTAAGTTAGGGATGGTCCAGGTACTATATTTTGTGTTGAATTGTTAAATTAAGGGTGGTACAGCTACTGTATTTTGTGTTGAATTGTTAAGTTAAGAGTGGTCCAGGTACTGTATATTGTGTTAAATTGTTAAATTAAGGGTGGTCCAGGTACTGAATTTTGTGTTAAATTGTTAAATTAAGGGTGGTCCAGGTACTGTATTTTGTGTTGAATTGTTAAGTTAAGGGTGGTCCAGGTACTGTATTTTGTGTTGAATTGTTAAATTAAGGGTGGTCCAGCTACTGTATTTTGTGTTGAATTGTTAAATTAAGGGTGGTCCAGGTACTGTATTTTGTGATGAATTGTTAAATTAAGGGTGGTCCAGCTACTGTATTTTGTGTTGAATTGTTAAATTAAGGGTGGTCCAGGTACTGTATTTTGTGTTAAATTATTAAGTTATGGGTGGTCCAGGTACTGTATTATGTGTTGAATTGTTAAGTTAAGGGTGGTCCAGGTACTGTATTTTGTGTTGAATTGTTAAGTTGAGGGTGGTCCAGGTACTGTATTTTGTGTTGAATTGTTAAATTAAGGGTGGTCCAGCTACTGTATTTTGTGTTGAATTGTTAAATTAAGGGTGGTCCAGGTACTGTATTTTGTGTTGAATTGTTAAGTTAAGGGTGGTCCAGGTACTGTATTTTGTGTTGAATTGTTAAATTAAGGGTGGTCCAGCTACTGTATTTTGTGTTGAATTGTTAAATTAAGGGTGGTCCAGGTACTGTATTTTGTGATGAATTGTTAAATTAAGGGTGGTCCAGCTACTGTATTTTGTGTTGAATTGTTAAGTTAAGGGTGGTCCATATACTGTATTTTGTGTTGAATTGTTAAATTAAGGGTGCTCCAGGTACTGTAATTTGTGTTGAATGTTAAGTTAAGGGTGGTCCAAGGTTCTGTATTTGTGTTCAGTTGTTAAATTAAGGGTGGTCCAGGTACTGTATTTTGTGTTCAATTGTTAAATTAAGGGTGGTCCAGGTACTGTATTTTGTGTTGAATTGTTAAGTTAAAGGTGGTCCAAGTACTGTATTTTGTGTTAAATGGTTAAATTAAGAGTGGTCCAGGTACTGTATTTTGTGTTGAATTGTTAAGTTAAGGGTGGTCCAGGTATTGTATTTTGTAATGAATTGTTAAATTAAGGGTGGTCCATGTACTGTATTTTGTGTTGAATTGTAAGTTAAGGGTGGTCCATGTACTGTATTTTGTGTTAAATTTTTAATTTAGGGTGGTCCAGGTACTGTATTTTGTGTTGAAATGTTAAATTAAGGGTGGTCCAGGTACTGTATTTTGTGTTAAATTGTTAAATTAAGAGTGGTCCAGGTACTGCATTTTGTGTTAAATTGTTTAAATTAAGGGTGGTCCAGGTACTGTATTTTGTGTTGAATTGTTAAATTAAGGGTGGTCCAGGTACTGTTTTTTGTGATGAATTGTTAAGTTAAGGGTGGTCCATATACTGTATTTTGTGTTGAATTGTTAAATTAAGGGTGTCCAGGTACTGTAATTTGTGTTGAATTGTTAAGTTAAGGGTGGTCCAGGTACTGTAATTTGTGTTGAATTGTTAAGTTAAGGGTGGTCCAGGTACTGTATTTTGTGTTCAATTGTTAATTAAGGTGGTCCAGGTACTGTATTTTGTGTTCAATTGTTAAATTAAGGGTGGTCCAGGTACTGTATTTTTTGTTGAATTGTTAAGTTAAGGGTGGTCCAAGTACTGTATTTTGTGTTAAATGGTTAAATTAAGGGAGGTCCAGGTACTGTATTTTGTGTTGAATTGTTAAGTTAAGTGTGGTCCAGGTACTGTATTTTGTAATGAATTGTTAAATTAAGGGTGGTCCAGGTACTGTATTTTGTGTTAAATTGTTAAGTTAAGGGTGGTCCAGGAACTGTATTTTGTGTTAAATTGTTAAGTTAAGGGTGGACCAGGTACTGTATTTTGTGTTGAATTGTTAAATTAAGGGTGGTCCAGTTACTGTATTATGTGTTGAATTGTTAAATTAAGGGTGGTCCATATACTGTATTTGTGTTGAATTGTTAAGTGAGGGTGGGCCAGGTACTGTATTTTGTGTTAAATTATTAATTTTAGGGGTGGTCCAGGTACTGTATTTTGTGTTGAAATGTTAAATTAAGGGTGGTCCATGTACTGTATTTGTTGTTGAATTGTTCAGTTAAGGGGTGACCCAGGTGCTGTTATTTTGTGTTAAATTGTTAAGTTAAGTGTGGTCCAGGTACCATATTTTGTGTTGAATTGTTAAATTAACGGAGGTCTAGGTACTGTATTTTGTGTTAAATTGTTAAGTTAAGTGTGGTCCAGGTACCGTATTTTCTGTTGAATTTTAAGATAGGGGTGGTCCAGGTACTGTATTTTGTGTTGAATTGTTAAATTAAGGGTGGTCCATGTACTGTATTTTGTGTTGAATTTTTAAGTTAAGGGTGACCCAGGTACTGTATTTTGTGTTAAATTGTTAAGTTAAGTGTGGTCCAGGTACCGTATTTTGTGTTGCATTGTTAAGTTAAGGGTGGTCCAGTTACTTTATTTTGTGTTGAATTGTTAATTAAGGGTGGTCCAGGTACTGTATTTTGTGTTGAATTGTTAAATTAAGTGTGGTCCAGGTACCGTATTTTGTGTTGAATTGTTAAGTTAAGGGTGGTCAGTTACTGTATTTTGTGTTGAATTGTTAAATTAAGGGTGGTCCATATACTGTATTTTGTGTTGAATTGTTAAATTAAGGGTGGTCCAGGTACTGTATTTTGTGTTGCATTGTTAAGTTAAGTGTGGTCCAGGTACCGTATTTTGCGTTGAATTGTTAAGTTTAGGATGGTCCAGGTACCGTATTTTGTGTTGAATTGTTAAGATTAGGGTAGTCCATGTGCTGTATTTTGTGTTGTATTGTTAAATTAAGGGTTGTCTAGGTACTGTATTTTGTGTTGAATTGTTAAGTTAATGGTGGTCCCGGTACTGTATTTTGTGTTAAATTGTTAAATTAAGGGTGGTCCAGGTACTGTATTTTGCGTTGAATTGTTAAGTTAAGGGTGGTCCAGGTACTTTATTTTGTGTTGAATTGTTAAGTTAAGGGTGGTCTATGTACTGTATTTTGTGTTGAATTGTTAAGTTAAGGGTGGTCCAGGTACTATATTTTGCGTTCAATTGTTAAGTTAAGGGTGGTCTAGGTACTGTATTTTGTGTTGAATTGTTAAATTAAGGGTTGTCCATATACTGTATTTTGTGTTGAATTGTTAAATTAAGGGTGGTCCAGGTACTGTATTTTGTGTTAAATTGTTAAGTTAAGGGTGGTCCAGGTACTGTATTTTGTGTTGAATTGTTAAGTTAAGTGTGGTCCAGGTACCGTATTTTGTGTTGAATTGTTAAGTTAAGGGTGGTCCAGTTACTGTATTTTATATTGAATTGTTAAGTTAAGGGTGGTCCAAGTACTGTAATTTGTGTTGAATAGTTAAATTAAGGGTGGTCAGGTACTGTATTTTGTGTTGATTGTTAAGTTAGGGATGGTCCATGTACTGTATTTTGTGTTGAATTGTTATGTTAGGGATTGTCCATGTACTGAATTTTGTGTTGAATTGTTAAGTTAAGGGTGGTCCAGGTACTGTATTTTATGTTGAATTGTTAAATTAAGGGTGGTCAAGGTACTGTATTTTGTGTTGAATTGTTAAATTAAGGGTGGTCCAGGTACTGTATTTTGTGTTGAATTGTTAAGTTAAGTGTGGTCCATGTACTGTATTTTGTGTTTAATTGTTTAAGTTAGGGGTGGTTCTAGGTACTGTATTTTGTGTTGAATTGTTAAGTTAAGTGTGGTCCATGTACTGTATTTTGTGTTGAATTGTTAAGTTAGGGGTGGTTCTAGGTACTGTATTTTGTGTTGAATTGTTAAGATAAGGGTGGTCTAGGTACTGTATTTTGTGTTGAATTGTTAAGTTAAGGGTGGTCTATGTACTGTATTTTGTGTTGAATTGTTAAGTTAAGTGTCACACATTTACTGTATTTTGTGTTAAATTGTTAAGTTAAGGGTGGTCCAGGTACTATATTTTGTGTTGAATTGTTAAGTTAGGGGTGGTCCAGGTACTGTATTTTGTGTTGAATTGTTAAGTTTAGGGTGGTCTAGGTACTGTATTTTGTGTTGAATTGTTAAGTTAAGAGTGGTCCAGGTACTGTATTGTGTGCTAAATTGTTAAGATAGGGGTGGTCCAGGTACTGTATTTTGTGTTGAATTGTTAAATTAAGTGTGGTCCAGGTACCGTATTTTGTGTTGAATTGTTAAGTTAAGGGTGGTCCAGTTAATGTATTTTTTGTTGAATTGTTAAATTAAGGGTGGTCCATATACTGTATTTTGTGTTGAATTGTTAAATTAAGGGTGGTCCAGGTACTGTAATTTGAGTTGAATTGTTAAGTTAAGGGTGACCCAGTACTGTATTTTGTGTTAAATTGTTAAGTTAGGGGTGGTCCGGGTACTGTATTTTGTGTTGAATTGTTAAATTTAGGGTGGTCCAGGTACCGTATTTTGTGTTGAATTGTTAAGTTAAGGGTGGTCCAGTTACTGTATTTTGTGTTGAATTGTTAAGTTAAGGGTGGTCCAGGTACTGT